>NC_064616.1:62204642-63451785 GCF_023898315.1 Schistocerca nitens
TCCTTGGTGCTGCTCCTTTCTACCTCTTCGTGATGAGTATGCTTTAAACCAGGTCTGTTCACCGGTCTACTCATGCGAGCTGGCTCGCACTCAATTCACAGGAGTGAGCAAATGAGCAACCGGCTGGCTCACTGCGAGTAATGGAAGAGGAGGGAATCGGGACAAGACATTTCGACACCAGAAACCATTATAAGCGAGTATGTTCTTCGGCCGCTAATGGTTCTACGGCGACATTCTGCTTCACGGTGGATAATTAATGCAGTTCGCGGGCAATTTATTTCCTAAAACTGTTTCATTGGCTAGAAATTACGATGAAATGAAACTTTCATTTCTTTTAACTGATGAGAGACCATGGAAACATGATATCTGTTACGACTGATGCAGCCTTATGATGAATGTCGTTTTCGGACGCAGTTTAAATAGATATCAATACATACACGTATTTCTTGACGATTTTATTAACATGTTAAACAAAGAAACACTGCATGTCAAGCCGGCCGCTGGTGGCCGAGCGGTTCTGGCGCTACAGTCTGGAACCGCGCGACTGCTACGGTCGCAGGTTCGAATCCTGCCTCGGGCATGGATGTGTGTTTTGTCCTTAGGATAGTTAGGTTTAAGTAGTTCTAAGTTCTAGGGGACTTACGACCTCAGCAGTTGAGTCCCATAGTGCTCAGAGCCATTTTTGAACTGCATGTCAACGGCTGGTCCCGGCGGAGGTTCGAGTCCTCCCTCGGGCATGGGTGTGTGTGTTTGTCCTTAGGATAATTTAGGTTATGTAGTGTGTAAGCTTAGGGACTGATGACCTTAGCAGTTAAGTCCTATAAGATTTCACACCCATTTGAAAATTTGAACTGCATGTCAACGAATACAACTTATTTTGCTTTTCACTAAAGTATTAGTGTCGGAAACCACATACTGAGGACCGCTAACTCAAAGATATGCTTTGAAACTTGCAGCGGGGCGGGTCGCATTCTCACTGAACTTTAAAAAATCAGCCCACCTACCTGGATAGATTTCAGGTTGGCTGCCCATTTACTCTGCGATTGTACATACTGCTTAAGCCGATAAAAGCAGCCTTGACGAAAAGTCAGCTAAATACCTACCACGCAAAGGCCACATAACTCCAGTCCATGGAAAGTATCTGAAAGTTAAACTATCGGCCGTTCGTGATTTTTGCATGACTCATTTGAAAAATGTCTAAAATTACCTGTAAGCTGGTTTATTGTCTTTACAACACGGAGAATGACTATCAAGTCCTTATTTAATATTTCGTCACTAATTATGCAATATACGGCTTGAAATGTTCACACATGAAATCTTCTAATATAAATCACTCACAAAGCTCAAACTTTCTCAAAATACTCAACACTGTAGTCGCTTTTCATCAACTACGCGAGAGCCGAGCAAATGCACGGATTTCTTCACTTTAGCACAAATTTGATCAGCGTGATTTAACATAGGTGTTTACCAGAAGACGGCGCCCGGGCGACTATATCACCTCATGGATCTGAGGCACAAAGCCCTACACAGACGCGAGGGAAATGCTTATTTCCTTTTGGCTAGTAGCTTAAGCAGCCAATCAAATTATATCGAGCACTTCTACACTCACGGTATTTCTAATGTCAGCCAATCAGACTACGGTAAATAATTTAGACTAGAAATTTCGTAATTCCGCAACTAAATAAAATTTAATGAACACAAAATATGCTTCCTTTCCACAAAATAAAGTACTAATAAATTCGCCCCTTCTGGCTGC
Organism: Schistocerca nitens; assembly: GCF_023898315.1. NCBI lineage: Eukaryota > Metazoa > Arthropoda > Insecta > Orthoptera > Acrididae > Schistocerca > Schistocerca nitens. The sequence continues at coordinate 62,206,399 of NC_064616.1, forward strand.
TCTTTACATCAAGCTCAGTTGGACACACCTCACAAATTCCCATATTACACAACAACTTTCTCACGCTTACATTTACATAGTTTTGAGGAAATATGACATTCTCACTTTACGTATGTCCTCCATTCACTCTCAATCTCTCCAAAAGACTCACTCAATAAAAACATAATGAAATAATAATTTTCCTGTGTACTGTTAATTACGTCATAAATCTGTGGTAATGAAACCAAAGAAAATTCTAGAATATTAGATTATATGAACCTATCCTTTTGGCCGTAGTTTCAATTGATACTACAAATGAATACATTACATACCTAAATCGGTTTCACATTGTCAGCACATTATTATGTGTTTTAGGTAAAAATTTATATCTCCGCAAGTTTTGAAGTTATTGACTTGAAATTTTATCGGTATGGTTCTGTTATCCATTTAACTTGGTACACTAAGTATGAAAAAAAAAATGGCTCTGAGCACTATGGGACTCAACTGCTGAGGTTATTAGTCCCCTAGAACTTAGAACTAGTTAAACCTAACTAACCTAAGGACATCACACACATCCATGCCCGAGGCAGGATTCGAACCTGCGACCGTAGCGGTCTCGCGGTTCCAGACTGCAGCGCCAGAACCGCGCGGCAAGTATGAAAAAGATCGAGTAATATTTAACAGCACTTCTTCAGATTCATAGTTAGTATGTGTTAAGTAGTGCATGCAGTATTTGTCAAGTACACAGCTCGTCCGGCCCAGTAGCCAGCGTCAGCTGTGCGAGAGTGAGAACCAACGCCTCCTCTCCTTCCGGGTCCACGGCAAGCTACGTTTTCAGTTCAAGGTGACAACTCGTAATGATTTGCTACGTGACAAACAGATGTCTGTCAGTAAGCTTCTGTGTATAGATTTTCCTCTTTCCATTGCGGAAAAAAGTTGCCCGCACAAATAAGTGGCTCCAAACATCGACATAATCGTAGCTGAAAACTTATTAAGTAGCACAAATTTATCTTGAAGAAAATTTTATCCGAATCTACAAGTTTTATTTTATTACGAAACGTATCACTTAATTGCCTGCCACACTGCAGCTAGGCATCCTGCACAGTCGCGTTAGAAATTGATACTGGTGTGTGTGACCTTCGGTTTGAAGTTCCTAATCCGCCCGTAATTCTGCTTTTAATCGATTTTGAAAGAGTTACTCTTTACTTTATGCACTTCGCCATTAACCCTGGAACTACACTGTGGGGTTGCGGGCGACCCGGCTTAGTGCTTATATCTCTCTGCGCTCTTGCACTTTCAGCGCAGACGGTTGTCGCTCTGTGTACCTTCACTGCAGCGGGAGCTGTTGTGTTGACAGGTTACTTACCGTGCTTCGGTGCGTCCTTCGTGAACATTGTTAGCACAGGGCCGTATCGGACCCCATAGTGTGGTTACCGTTACAGGTTCTGGTCGGGATTATTTCTTGAGCTCGTGCAAACAATGGCACAAAGACGTGAGTGGATACCAGAAAAAGGCCGTGAAAGAGATCTACACTCCTGGAAATGGAAAAAAGAACACATTGACACCGGTGTGTCAGACCCACCATACTTGCTCCGGACACTGCGAGAGGGCTGTACAAGCAATGATCACACGCACGGCACAGCGGACACACCAGGAACCGCGGTGTTGGCCGTCGAATGGCGCTAGCTGCGCAGCATTTGTGCACCGCCGCCGTCAGTGTCAGCCAGTTTGCCGTGGCATACGGAGCTCCATCGCAGTCTTTAACACTGGTAGCATGCCGCGACAGCGTGGACGTGAACCGTATGTGCAGTTGACGGACTTTGAGCGAGGGCGTATAGTGGGCATGCGGGAGGCCGGGTGGACGTACCGCCGAATTGCTCAACACGTGGGGCGTGAGGTCTCCACAGTACATCGATGTTGTCGCCAGTGGTCGGCGGAAGGTGCACGTGCCCGTCGACCTGGGACCGGACCGCAGCGACGCACGGATGCACGCCAAGACCGTAGGATCATACGCAGTGCCGTAGGGGACCGCACCGCCACTTCCCAGCAAATTAGGGACACTGTTGCTCCTGCGGTATCGGCGAGGACCATTCGCAACCGTCTCCATGAAGCTGGGCTACGGTCCCGCACACCGTTAGGCCGTCTTCCGCTCACGCCCCAACATCGTGCAGCCCGCCTCCAGTGGTGTCGCGACAGGCGTGAATGGAGGGACGAATGGAGACGTGTCGTCTTCAGCGATGAGAGTCGCTTCTGCCTTGGTGCCAATGATGGTCGTATGCGTGTTTGGCGCCGTGCAGGTGAGCGCCACAATCAGGACTGCATACGACCGAGGCACACAGGGCCAACACCCGGCATCATGGTGTGGGGAGCGATCTCCTACACTGGCCGTACACCACTGGTGATCGTCGAGGGGACACTGAATAGTGCACGGTACATCCAAACCGTCATCGAACCCATGGTTCTACCATTCTTAGACCGGCAAGGGAACTTGCTGTTCCAACAGGACAATACACGTCCGCACGTATCCCGTACCACCCAACGTGCTCTAGAAGGTGTAAGTCAACTACCCTGGCCAGCAAGATCTCCGGATCTGTCCCCCATTGAGCATGTTTGGGACTGGATGAAGCGTCGTCTCACGTGGTCTGCACGTCCAGCACGAACGCTGGTCCAACTGAGGCGCCAGGTGGAAATGGCATGGCAAGCCGTTCCACAGGACTACATCCAGCATCTCTACGATCGTCTCCATGGGAGAATAGCAGCCTGCATTGCTGCGAAAGGTGGATATACACTGTACTAGTGCCGACATTGTGCATGCTCTGTTGCCTGTGTCTATGTGCCTGTGGTTCTGTCAGTGTGATCATGTGATGTATCTGACCCCAGGAATGTGTCAATAAAGTTTCCCCTTCCTGGGACAATGAATTAGCGGTGTTCTTATTTCAATTTCCAGGAGTGTACCTGAAGAATTAGTAGATAGTGATACCTATTGATCTTATATAGAGTTCAGTGAACTGGAAAGTAGTGAAGGAGCAAATGTTCTCAGTGATAAAAGAGGAGATGATGATCCTGCCCTAGAATTAGCAGATGAAGATGATACAAAATTGTTGAGGCTTTCGTGGCCACTTGTTGACAAACTGCCTATTGGCTTCTGTCTCGGGTTCTTCGGCCGACGTTCATCTAATGATTTTTCTGACGTTTCGCCAGCACGAGTGGCTGGCATTGTCAAAGCTTCACCCTCCATTGCCGGTGGTGAACTGGAGCCGAGCTCGCGGGCGCAGGCTATATGTACCTGGCGCGCCAACGTCCGAGGGCTTCTCCGCGGTCATTTCCGGTGCGGTTCTCCTCTTGCTACCTGCGACGGTCGTTCGCTGCAGTACGGGAAGCCAGGATCCGTTGACCTTAAGGCTTTCCTCTTTCTTGTTCAAACTGTTCGCGTGTTTTTGTATTTCTACAGCTTCTCTGAACAAGCGCGTGTGATAGTGGTTCTCTACAGCCAGAACTTCCGTGTCCGCGAATTTTATTACATGGTCGGTCTCATTCAGTGCGTGCTCTGCCACGGCCGATTTCTCCACCTGCCCCAACCTGCAATGTCGCTTATGCTCTTTGATCCTGGTGTTAATGGATCGTCCAGTCATTCCGACATACACTTTTCCGCATGTGCATGGTATGCGGTATATTCCCGACATTGCAAGTGGGTCTCTTTTCTCCTTCGCCGATCTAAGACACTCTTTGATCTTCCTTGTCGGTTTGAAAATCGTCTTTACGCCATGTTTGCGCAATATACGGCCGATTCTGTCCGTCACTCTGGGATTGTATGGCAGAAAGGCCGTACCCGACAATTCTTTTTCCGGTTCCTTACTTCGCCGAGGGTTGGGCTCTGTTACACTTCTAATATAATTTGTGGAGTAACCATTGCTCCTCAGGACAGTTTCCAGGTGTTGCATTTCTCGTTTGAGGTGTTGCGGCTCACATATTCGTCCTGCTCTCGTTACGAGCGTACTAATCATGCCTCTTTTCTGGCTCGGGTGGTGGTTTGACAGTTTGTACAGGTATCGGTCCGTGTGAGTCGGTTTTCGATACACGCTGTGTCCCAGATCTTCGCCGTCCCTCGTGACCAGAACATCTAGAAATGGCAGTTTCTTGTCCTTTTCTACTTCCATGGTAAATGTTATGTTGGCATGGAGGCTGTTCAAGTGTCTTAGGAAGTCACTGAGCTGTTCTTCACCATGGCTCCACACCACGAAAGTATCATCGACGTACCTGTACCACACCTTAGGTTTGCAAGTCGCCGAGTCCAGTGCCTGTGCTTCGAATTGTTCCATGAAGAAGTTGGCCACCACTGGACTGAGAGGACTACCCATGGCGACGCCTTCCAGCTGTTCGTAGAAATCGCCATTCCACGTGAAATAGCTCGTGGTGAGACATGCATGGAAGAGCTTTCTGATGTCTAGCGGAAAAATGGAACCGATGTGCTCCAGAGCGTCACTGAGTGGCACTTTCGTAAATAACGAAACAACATCAAAGCTGACCAGGATGTCGTTTGGTGCAAGTTTCAGTTTCTTCAGCTTCTCAATGAAATGTCCTGAGTCCTTAATGTATGTGTCGGTCTTCCCCACGTGTGGCTGGAGCAGAGAGGCCAAGTGTTTTGCCAGTTTATATGTCGGTGATCCAGGAGCGCTAACGATCGGTCTCAGTGGAACGTTGTTCTTATGGATCTTGGGTAATCCATACAGCCGAGGTGGTAGGGCTTCTGTGTTGCGCAGGTTTCTCTGTATGTCCGCCGGCAGAGAAGACGCCTTGATTAATCGATTCGTATTCCGTGTGATACGTTGCGTCGGATCTGCGCTTAGTTTTCGGTACGTCGTCGGATCGGAAACGTCAGAAAAATCGTTAGATGAACGTCGGCCGAAGAACCCGAGACAGAAGCCAATAGGCAGTTTGTCAACAAGTGGCCACGAAAGCCTCAACAATTTTGTATTACGCCTCTACGGGGAGGAGATTTGCAGATTGTACCGACGCCTTGACCAACGACGGAAGAAGAAAGCGCGACTGATGTCCTCTCTCGCCTTTCTGTCACGTTGCCGAGATGAATGTGCTACACCGAAGTTCTTGAGATGTAAGCGCCTATTCACCACCGCCCAAGCACATCGTATCTACGACAGAATGGAACGAGCTTTTCTTCGTGAGCGAATACATACAACACGGAGAGACTTGGCAAGAACGGATCAGGAACTTCTGGACCTTTTCTATCAACTAAGTAGCAGAATGCATCGAGACGACTGGGACAAGATTGACAGCATCACTCACAGGAGCATGCAGAACGAACTCGAGCGCTGCACCGATCGACAGAAGAAAAAGTTTGAAAGATGCCGGAAGCACACCGACAAGGCGACTCCCGACATGTCACACACAGTGGTCAACCTCACTGAACGACAATTGACCGAAGAGGAAGTGTCTGTTCTTCAAAAAGGAGGGAATTTCGCTATCATCCCGAGAACTATACCTATGGAGGACATCATTGCCAACACCGAAGCAGCCATTCGTACCCTTCCTTGTGAAAGGGCAGAGGAAATACGCACGGAAACAGCCAGGATACTGCGCCGAGCAAAACCACCAGCTTGCAACCTGAAGAAAGAAGAGGTACAAGCCATTAAGAATATCAACGCCGACAAGAGTATATTGGTACTGCCTGCCGATAAGGGGAATGCGACCGTCGTAATGAAGACCGAAGATTATGAGCAAAAGATCCGAGACCTATTGGATCCGACGACGTACCGAAAACTAAGCGCAGATCCGACGCAACGTATCACACGGAATACGAATCGATTAATCAAGGCGTCTTCTCTGCCGGCGGACATACAGAGAAACCTGCGCAACACAGAAGCCCTACCACCTCGGCTGTATGGATTACCCAAGATCCATAAGAACAACGTTCCACTGAGACCGATCGTTAGCGCTCCTGGATCACCGACATATAAACTGGCAAAACACTTGGCCTCTCTGCTCCAGCCACACGTGGGGAAGACCGACACATACATTAAGGACTCAGGACATTTCATTGAGAAGCTGAAGAAACTGAAACTTGCACCAAACGACATCCTGGTCAGCTTTGATGTTGTTTCGTTATTTACGAAAGTGCCACTCAGTGACGCTCTGGAGCACATCGGTTCCATTTTTCCGCTAGACATCAGAAAGCTCTTCCATGCATGTCTCACCACGAGCTATTTCACGTGGAATGGCGATTTCTACGAACAGCTGGAAGGCGTCGCCATGGGTAGTCCTCTCAGTCCAGTGGTGGCCAACTTCTTCATGGAACAATTCGAAGCACAGGCACTGGACTCGGCGACTTGCAAACCTAAGGTGTGGTACAGGTACGTCGATGATACTTTCGTGGTGTGGAGCCATGGTGAAGAACAGCTCAGTGACTTCCTAAGACACTTGAACAGCCTCCATGCCAACATAACATTTACCATGGAAGTAGAAAAGGACAAGAAACTGCCATTTCTAGATGTTCTGGTCACGAGGGACGGCGAAGATCTGGGACACAGCGTGTATCGAAAACCGACTCACACGGACCGATACCTGTACAAACTGTCAAACCACCACCCGAGCCAGAAAAGAGGCATGATTAGTACGCTCGTAACGAGAGCAGGACGAATATGTGAGCCGCAACACCTCAAACGAGAAATGCAACACCTGGAAACTGTCCTGAGGAGCAATGGTTACTCCACAAATTATATTAGAAGTGTAACAGAGCCCAACCCTCGGCGAAGTAAGGAACCGGAAAAAGAATTGTCGGGTACGGCCTTTCTGCCATACATTCCCAGAGTGACGGACAGAATCGGCCGTATATTGCGCAAACATGGCGTAAAGACGATTTTCAAACCGACAAGGAAGATCAAAGAGTGTCTTAGATCGGCGAAGGAGAAAAGAGACCCACTTGCAATGTCGGGAATATACCGCATACCATGCACATGCGGAAAAGTGTATGTCGGAATGACTGGACGATCCATTAACACCAGGATCAAAGAGCATAAGCGACATTGCAGGTTGGGGCAGGTGGAGAAATCGGCCGTGGCAGAGCACGCACTGAATGAGACCGACCATGTAATAAAATTCGCCGACACGGAAGTTCTGGCTGTAGAGAAGCACAATCACACGCGCTTGTTCAGAGAAGCTGTAGAAATACAAAAACACGCGAACAGTTTGAACAAGAAAGAGGAAAGCCTTAAGGTCAACGGATCCTGGCTTCCCGTACTGCAGCGAACGACCGTCGCAGGTAGCAAGAGGAGAACCGCACCGGAAATGACCGCGGAGAAGCCCTCGGACGTTGGCGCGCCAGGTACATATAGCCTGCGCCCGCGAGCTCGGCTCCAGTTCACCACCGGCAATGGAGGGTGAAGCTTTGACAATGCCAGCCACTCGTTCTGGCGAAACGTCAGAAAAATCATTAGATGAACGTCGGCCGAAGAACCCGAGACAGAAGCCAATAGGCAGTTTGTCAGATTAAGATGATGTCTCAAACAAAAGTTATTTATGGAAAAAAGAGACATAACTGGTATACTATACCCTTCCACCCAAAGAGTACAGGCTGGGTATACGTCCTGACTGTAAAGAAGATAAACTGTAAGTTTATTCGGAATTGCAAGTCGAAAGACATAATTAGCTAGACAGATTCATACTTATTATATGTCCATACTGTTCTGTTTCTTTGCAGCAATAGGTGGTAAAATTTTTCTTTTCAACTTTAAGCTAAATGAACCCTGCAGTTTTAATTCTTTAGTTTGGCTGTGAATAAACGCTACAATTTCTCGTTTATAGTTATAATACCCTTCTGACTATGAAATACGATAATGAACGTTCGGCTTTAAAAGTGAAAAGTCTTTAGAAGGTGATGTAAAGAAAAAATATGATGCTTCGTTTCTGGGGTAGCGGGCAACCCCGCAGTGGGCAATGTCTTCCGAAAAATTCGATAGGTGGTTCGAGAGCCGGCCAGTGTGGCCGAGCGGCTCTAGGCGCTTGAGTCTGGAACCGCGAGACCGCTACGGTCGCAGGTTCGAATCCTGCCTCGGGCATGGATGTGTGTGATGTCCTTCGGTTAGTTAGTTTCATATCGCTATGCAAAGTTACGTCCAGATATTTACAGCATCGTCAGCAAATAGTCGCAGATTGCTTTCCACCCCGTCCGCCAGATCATTTATGGATAGAGAAAATAATAGCGGTCCTGTCACACTTCCCCGGAGCACTCCTGACGATATCTTTCTCTCTGATGAACACTCACCGTCTAGGAGAACATACTGGATTCTATTGCTTAGGAAGTTTTGGAGCCACTCACACATCTGGGAACCTATTCCGTATGCCCGTACCTTAGGCTGGCCCTCAATTTTAAACCCACAGAAAATGAGTGGAACTATTTCGAACAGCGAGTAAAATTTTATGTCAACATCCCAGCAGTTTCATAGCTGTGCACGATCTAATCATCAACCAGTGGCTACAGCTCGATGGCGTATCTAAAGAAGCTCGTGTCCTCTCTTTCTCGCCGAATCAGGCTGTTATCGAGCCTAATGTGATGTCACCCGCCGTAACAAACTTTTTGTCTAGAGTATTGTTTTAGTTTCTTGGCTCTCTTGTCATTCCACTTAATCAGACGCACAAGGAGTGAAGTTTCAGTTCCTAAATTTTCGCTTTACAAGCAATCCTAAGTACCGACAGACTATGTTTTGCAGCTGTACTTGGAGATTACACAAATTTGACGATTACAAATCGACGGCTACAATAAAAATAATGAAAGTATCAACACTAATGTTTCGAAAGATAAAAGACAAACCGAGAGGGGAGTTTGCGTGGTGAGGGTGAGACAGCCGCGCAGACAATGCAGGCGAGGCTGGCTGTTGGCAGCGCTACCTGAGGCAATGAAGCGGCCCCCCCGAAGCGCGGGGGAAGCCGCCGACACGGTTGGAGGCGTGTCCTGCCGCCCCCGCGGCGGATCACACCCTTGTTTTTTCTGGTTCACTTGGAACCCTCGTGGCACAGCGCGTCACAAACAAGCTGCCCGCGCCAACACCCTCGGCCTCCTGTAGGTCCATTCTCAGAGTGTGCTTACAAAACAGACAGCTATTTGTCACCATAAAACAGCGCACGAGGAAAGGCGGTTACGTCCTCAGACTCAAGAATACGTAATAGCTGCATCACAAAACAACCATTGAGGAAAAGCCGTTACGTCCTCAGACACCTGAATACGTGAAAGTTTGCGGCAAAATTAGTATAGTGAGCCCCATAGGAAACTGAAGAATGGTAACAAAACCATAACGGCACCAATCTGTATAAGAATGAGTTCTTTTATCTTCGTGGTCGCCATACATGATGTGCAATGGAAGGCGTTGTATGTTTACTAGGTCCTTCTGAGAACTGTCTTGTCGGCAGTTTTGAAAGTAAGGCATCCTGCGAGGCTCAGCGTCTCCCACTACAGTTTTTTATCTCTATGACAGTCAATCTGAGTAAACAAACCAGTGATAAAAGGCGCAGCTCTCATTAGAATCTTTTCTACATTATCCGATAATCCGTTTCTATATCTTGCAATAATCCGTAAAGCGCGCGGCTGATTTCGTTCCACATCCTTCCGTAATCCGAACCTTGAGCTCTGCCTCTAATGACCTCGCTGTCGACGGGGAACAACGGGTAGTACAAATATTTTTTAACGAACTTCTTTCGTCCCTTAATTATATTCCCTTAGAATTCTTCTAATAAACCCGCATTTAGCGTCTGATACGCGTACGGCTACATTTATGCGGTCGTTCCACCTTCAATCTTCAATTGCTCCGGACAGAAACACAGAGTTTCTTGACGATTTGACTAATTACAGTGACTGATCGAGTAGTCAAATGATATTAGATATTTTTGCCTAAATCAAACTAATTTTAGCGTCAAATATGTCGTTTAAGTGATGATTATCTGCAACTCTCTCTGCCCTTCGTAACTAAGGATATAAACTCCCAGTACGCTACTGCACCTTTTGCGAACAGCCTCTGGTATTTAAGCCCGGCGAACAGCAGTGCCCTTAGCACAATACCTTTGTGTACGTCGGACTATCTTTTCTTCTTTTGCCTACCGCCATGCCGATTGCTCAGTTCTGTTGCTTGCAAGTCGTCAGTCAAATAGTATTTCTGTTCTGCTGTTCCGTATGTACGTATTTTGCTGCTGTGACGTTCACGCGCAAACTAAACAAACCTATGAAAAATCGTACAGTTCTTCTCTGAATTTTGTCCATCTCATTATCCAACTTAGTAAAGGTTCCAGACCTACGAGAAGTACACGAGAACCGGTCAAACCAAGGTTTCGTAGGTAGCCTCCTCCGATTATTTTGTAACGCATCTGCGCTTCCCAAACCTTTAAGTGGCATCTAACCTTACGGTGTCCGTGACAAATACTTCTATGCTGATGCTATGATTACATGACAGCGAAACAAACACTGGTAGCAGTTACTTCTGTAAAATATCTGGGAGTATGCGTACGGAACGACTTGAAGTGGAATGATCATATAAAATTAATTGTTGGTAAGGCGGGTGCCAGGTTGAGATTCATTGGGAGAGTCCTTAGAAAATGTAGCCCATCAACAAAGGAGGTGGCTTACAAAACACTCGTTCGACCTATACTTGAGTATTGCTCATCAGTGTGTGATCTGTACCAGGTTGGGTTGACAGAGGAGATAGAGAAGATCCAAAGAAGAACGGCGCGTTTCGTCACAGGGTTATTTGGTAAGCGTGAACGCGTTACGGAGATGGTTTGCAAACTCAAGTGGCTGACTCAGCAAGAGAGGTGCTCTGCATCGCGGTGTATCTTGTTGTCCAGGTTTCGAGAAGGTGCGTTTCTGAATGGTGTATCGAATATATTGCTTCCGCCTACTTACACCTCCCGAAAAGATCACGAATGTAAAATTACAGAGATTCTCCAGCAGTCGTTCTTCCCGCGAACCATACGTGACTGGAATAGGAAAGGGAGGTAATGACAGTGGCGCGTAAAGTGCCCTCCGCCATACACCGTTGGGTGGCTTGCGGAGTTTAAATGTAGATGTAGATGTAGACTGATTCCAGTAACTGATCTTTGATTCTGTAGTATAGAGATAGTGGGGGATTTCTTCATTTGAGCACATTACCAGCCAAAACATTACGACCAGTGCAAAACTGAATGTTTCTTGGTAGCATATGGCGCCACGTATCGTGGTAAGGAAAGTATACAGGGGATAAGCAAAATTTTGTGAACAGAGGTAGTATTGGGATGGCTGTGTTTGACGGTCAACAACGCAGATAAGGCACATGTTGCGCTGGACTGTGCGCGTTCACTATGGACTAGGCATCAGTGCAGGTTCTTTACGAGTAGTGCACACTTCGTATTTGCATTCAGAGGCCGAGGTCGACGTGCAATGAAAGACCTAAGAGAGTTCCAAAGAGGGCGGATTGTGGGGGCCCGATTAGCTGGAGCATCAGTAACCAAGGCAGTCAAATTATTGAATGTTTCAAGAGCAACTGTTTTAACAGTCATGACATCTTACTCAAAACATGGAAAGACATCATCATATAAACTTAATAGTGGGCGCAAATCAAAACTAAATGACAGAGATCGTCGTACGCCAACACGAATTGTGTCAAAACAACACAAAACTACGGCAGCTAAAGTGACTGCAGAGCTCAATAGCCATCTTCAAGAGCCCGTATCTATAGACACTCTCGCCGAGAACTCCATAAAGCGAATATTCGTGGATGAGCTGCTGTACCGAGACCATCAGCGACGACAACCAACGCAAAGGAGCGTAAAACGTGGTGTCAGTAGCATAAATCCTAAACGGCTGATAAGTGGAAACATATGGTCCGACGAGTCAAGGTTATCGTTATTTCCACCATCGGGCCATGTTTACGTTTGGAAAACGAAAAAACAAACCTACAAACCTGATTCCAGCGGTTAAGCATAGAAGTGGAAGTGCAATGGTGTAGCCGGCCGAAATGGCCAAGCGGTTCTAGGCGTTTTAGTCTGGAACCGCGCGACCACTACGGTCGCAGGTTCGAATCCTGCCTCAGGCATGGATGTGTGTGATGTCCTTAGGTTAGTTTGGTTTAAGTAGTTCTAAGTTCTAGGGGACTGATGACCTCAGATGTTGAGTCCCATAGTGCTCAGAGCCATTTGAACCATTTTTGTTGTAATGGTGTGGGCAGCCATATCTTGGTATTCTGCTGATCCCATCATTACTCTCAATGGCCGTGTTACAGACAACGATTATATGAACATTTTAGGTGATCAGGTGGACCCCATGATTCAAATGTTGTTCCCCAACAGTGGTGCCATATTGCAGGCCGATAATGTACACATTCATACAGCCAGCACAGTACGATCGTGGTATGAGGAGCATGCAACTGAACTGCAGCGTCTTCCCTAGCCAGCGCAGTCCCGGGACTGGTGGGCGGTATTGGAGCGCAGACTCCGGGAGCAGATTTCCGCCTCCCTCGTTACTACAATAGTTAGAAGAGGTTCTGATCGAAGAGCGGCATAACATTCCACTGGAGACTATACGTTCACTATATGCCAGTATTCAGAGAAGAATCACAGCTGTATTATGGGCAAATGGGGGTCCAACCCCTTATGAATAAAACATTCCCAAGTAAGTACAAGCGAAGCAGAGAAGAATGTGGAATCATTCTGCCGACGGTACGGGCTGCAAAACAAACTGCCGTAAGAGACTGTGAGGTGGCAGAAGCCCCCTCTCATATTTCTATCTTTGAGTAATTCGATCTTCCTCTCTAATTGCATGCGGTGAAAAGTCGCTATTCCTTAACACGCGGACTTCCCACGCAGAATTTCTCGTCACCCGGGTGGTCTGGTGACAGGTGCTGATCCTGAAAGGGTTAAGCTGACGGGTGTGAGGGAGTCGAGTGAGTGCTTTCCAGACGCCGACATTGTCAATAGCGGCGGAGACACGCCCGCAGGGGCCTGAAGGAGCGGCTGGGCTAGAGATTCCGTTACCTCGCAGAAACTTAGCGAAAACACTTTCTGGCGGGCTACCAGCGAGGCGTGGGAATGACTTGTGTTCCCATGCAGTCTTGGCGGGCAAATTCCCGCGTTTTCTCCAAAATCGGAACTGTGATTGGCTTGCTCAGGGCATAGCTCCGTGACGTAGCAAAATCGGCGCAGAAATTGGCGCCAAGAATCTCCATTGGTGGAATGGTAGTGCTTCGGCGATAGAGTGGAATTTTCCGCCGGTTTTAAAGTTGCTGATTGGAACGTTTAACCACGGCCACTGTCATGGGGGCGAGAATGTTCTGTGTTCGGTTTGTACGGGTGCTCTTGTAGTAGTCGGCTCTTGCCTTTCAGTCGGAGTAGGTTACAAGACTGAGCTCTCGCTGCTCTGGACAGCCTGCCTTCCGTTGGCTGTCTAATATACTTTTATTTGATTGTAACTGTTTAACGAAGTTGCTGAAGTTTCGACTTCAACGTGACTTTCCGAGTACAGTTGGCAATTGAGCGTCCTGCGTACAATCGGCCTATGTTGTCTGTCTTGGGCAGTTTTGGCTAAAGTTGACTGTATCGCAGTTACTGTGTGACTTCGCTTGTTACAATCAATCACTGTACCGTCAGTGATTGTGTGGCGAGCCTTCTTCGTCTCCCTCAGAGGCGCATTTGTGTTGATAGGAAGTCTTTAGTCTGGAACAACCAGACCAGGACAATTAGTTTCGGGCTATACTCGCAACACTATCATCACCACGACGGGACGTCGAGCAACCAGCCATCGCTTCCGGTACGCCAGATCGTCTCCTTGCAGTTAAGAAGACAGCTTGGTAATGTATGTCCGCAGCACCGGCAGATTAGGGAATAATCAGAGCTCATCAGAGCTCATCAGAGCGCGCCTGTTCGTCTTTTTCTAACTTTGTTCTGTATTGGGTTTTCATTGTCCGAGTTTTCACTACTGTAGCAGCAATTAATGTTTGGTTGGTTGTGTGTTTCTCTTAAGATTTGAGTTGCAAGGGATTGGCTTCACATACCACTTCGTCATAAATGTCACAATCTAGTTTATGGACAACTTCACCTTCACATCATTTATTTGAGTATCCAATTTGATCCATTTTGATGTATTGTAAATGTTTCATGTGTTTTGTATGATTCTGAGTTTAGTCATAATAAATCAAGTTGTTATTTTGGACAGAACATTCATTCTGTTAATCGGTAGAGCAACCCTTTCATTTCTCACTACGTTAATGAAACTTTCCTTTATTTAATTAATTTATATCAAATTAAATTATTGCAGGTGCCGAACTCTTTTCTACTCCACTTGCAGGATCGATTACAGTCAGTTAGCGTTTCTTTTTTTATCGATGTGCAACAGCAAAAGTCGGAGTTAGAATAGGGGGGGCTTAGCGCATCATTTACATATGAAGATTCTAGAAGAATTTAGTGTTAAATACACTGCTAGCCCCGGCACTTCGCAAGACTTTAACAAAGGACCGATTATTTGGGAACGAACATCTCGGAAATGGTCAAGCTGGTCAGCTGTTTGCATGCTACTGTCGTGAGCATCTATGGAACTAGCTTCAAGGACGGTGAATCCATGAGTAGGTGGCCAAGTGTTACACGTCTCATCACAGAACGTGGATATCGGAGATTTGTCCTCTCTGTAAAGCAGGAAATGGACAGAGCTGACGACAGAGTACAGTTCCAGTGCGACACAAGAGTTTCGGAGTACACCGTTCAGCGTGCTTAGTTGAACAGGGCGTCCAGCAGCAGATGAACCACACTTGTTCCCGTGCTGACCCAACGTCTTGGGGAACCGGACGATCGAGATTAGACCACTTTTCAATGGAAACGTGTCACATGCTCGGATGAATCACGTTTCATGTTACACCAGGGTGATGGTCGTGTCCGGATACGTCGTCATCTAGGCAAACGGCTGCTCGAAACATGCATTTTACATATTATATTGTAAATCTCTCGTCGTTTCACTTCCAGATTACGTCGACCCTACTTTTTTCTCTAAACCCTATGCTCCCAATGCAAGTACCGTAACACTACTCTCTGTCCAACCACTATTCCTTAAAGTATACTTTGATCTGTGTCAGTGAATTGGAGGACTAAATTCCATTAGTAATTCACCCTGCAAGTCCACGGCGTGTACAATCTAGAGCTTTGCATTTACTCCAGTTTTGATCAGATCCAACAGCTACAGTCAACAGTACAGCTGTATATCCTCATACGAACGTTATTGTAAAATAATGTCACACTGAATTTGATATTATCTTTCACGTTGGAGATTGCTTTCAATTAATGCTGCATTGAAAAATAGTTCAAATGGCTATGAGCACTATGCGACTTAACTTCTGAGGTCATCAGTCGCCTAGAACTTAGAACTAATTAAACCTAACTAACCTAAGGACATCACACACATCCATGCTCGAGGCAGGATTCGAACCTGCGACCGTAGCGGTCGTTCGGTTCCAGACTGAAGCGCCTAGAACCGCTCGGCCACAAGGCCGGCTGCTGCACTGAAATACGCAACATGAGAATACATACGATGATTGTTCTTCCATCGACGCTTTCAAAGTTTTGATTCTGTCTACTAAGTCCTTCGTAAGTAAGTGATCTGAGGGAGGCAAGTAAGTGACGTGCTATATAGACGACAACTAGAATTTTGTTCTGCTTATTGGCAGTTTCAAGTGAAAGTGGCACTGCCAAAGCAAGTCAAATGGAAGTTACTCCAATATTCGTTAGCAATAAGTGGGGAAAGTGGAGGAATCGTTACCCTGGGCAGGATATTAGTCGAGACGGTTTAGTGTTGACTTCTTAAAAGGTGACATGAAGCATCACTTGAGTGTCTGTGCCGCAGAGCTGACATCAATGAGTGCTTCTTAATGCACTATCTTGTTTCTATTATGGATGTATGTGGAAAAGGATGTAATGGAGTGGGTGAAATCCGCATTTGGCCACTGGATCAAAATTAATAAGTTTCGCATATCCACGCTCCGTGAAATAATGAAATAATTTAGGATTTAATCAAGTTGGACCTAGAAGCTAAACAGTTCTTAGTCAAACTGAGTATTTCGTCTGTCAGCGGACAAGTAGTGTTTCAGTAAGGAGGTCTAAGAGTACCCTCTAATAGCTTCGGTTCCCGAAAATAGCTTGGATAATCTGAACCTCAGAAAGCGAGCAGCTTCAGTTAACATCCATCAGTAACAGAACCGCCGACGAGAGCGGTACCGCCAGAGAGTCCGTGCTGTGCGTGTGAACCCTATAGTGGTCACACCTGTCCAATTTCCGTCCCAGGTTACTTCAGGTTCTCACCTAGTTGCCATGGAAACCAGAGCACTCGCACTACAGAATACGTGTTTGCCTGATTTCCCTCCTCGTGGTAGACGAGCCATCGTGGGAAACCCTTATGGACTGGTGCAAATCTTCGCTGCGCATGCGACCATTACCCTCGTATGAAAAGGTTTTCAAATATCGTTACCAGTCACAAAATTTTTTGACAGCTAAATTATTTACCGGCATGTTTTGAGGTGATACCTTATCATCAGCCTATATTGGCATTACAAAAACATTTAACACAAGTGTATATAGATATTAAAGTTTCTTTACATGAGTGCTGTGATCATCCTGTGGAGGGAGAGAGAGAGAGAGAGAGAGAGAGAGAGAGAGAGAGAAGGATGAGATCACAGCAGTAATTTTTAAAAAAACTTTAATACTCTATACACTTGTGTTAAATGTTTTTGTAATGCCGATAGAACCTGTTGATGAGGTATCACATCGAAACAAGTCGGTAAATAAATAATTTAGTTCTCAACAAATTTTGTGTCTGGTAGCGGTATTTGAAAACCTTTTCATATTTTTGAAACAGTCACGATCGATTAACAAACAGTAAATATGACATCAAATTACCTTACCCACACACCTGGGACTGGGTAGCCCACAAAAAACTGACGAACACCGTGCTCTGTGTTCCGCGGCTGTATTCCGCAAAGTACGTAGCCCGACAGCCCAGACGACTGCCTCATCGTACACAACTCCCCTGCTCCTATCGAATAAACAGTGCCGCTGAACATTTCTTCCACGACCATGAGTCGAACCTACCACTTCCAAATTGAGCCTCACCACACTATCATGCATTACTAACCTCATTCTCAGAGACTGCTATCAAAGTACAAATCCACAACGTCTGTACAGCATTCACCATTCTAAGTAAAACATTTTGGGGACTGTTCAAACTCTCCTCTCCCCCCTTCTAAACAAAGAAAGCCGCTTTCAAATCTATATTTGCAGAATACTTAAATTGTTAAAGCTAACTGTTTCAACCCCAATGAAGATGATTATGTGTTTCGTAAATTCCAACAATCTGATGACATTCTTACGGCTTAAATGACGTACATGGGTGTAGTGTCTGAGAAAATTAATAAACTGTCCAAGAGAACAGATTTGACAATACGCTTTACTACTAATAATCTTTTGCCGAATAGGCTGAAACATCCAATTATATCTATCTAAATTCCGGTGTATATAGAATATTATTTGATGATTCTGATAAACAGTACACTGGCCAAACTGGTCGGAACTTCACTATTCGTTAAAAGGAACACACTTCGGGTACATTTCCTAATAGATCGATGTTTGGCCACTACGTGACACATCATAACCACTAGGAAGGATCTGTTACGTGCAAATTGAGTATTCTTCACAATGCACCTATCATTTAATGCACTGGAAGAGATAGAGATTGCTCATTACAGAAATAAATCCTCTTCCATACTCAAGAATATTTTTATGATCTCTTAAAAGACTTACTATAGAACGTTCCCGCGATTTTTTCTTATTTTATTTCTCCTTTCATTTTTATAGCTATTTCCATGGAACGTTTTTGTAGTTGTAAGCAACTATAATCGTTATATTTTAAACTCTTGGCTGCTTACATTGTTTGCTTTTTATTCGTGACTACCTTAATAGGCTCACGTTGTTTTATGACAATGACTGTTGTAGCACCTCCTCTGATGTAATCTGATGATCTTGCTCTAGGATTACTACAGGACGCTTTCTCTCATCTTCTCGTTTTTATTCCTCTTTTTATTTCTCCAAATGATTATTATAGCTTCATGTTTGTTTCCATTTTATGGAATTCTCATGACTTAAACTACTATCTTCTTAGTAAATTATCAATTTTGACCTGTTGTTTTACATTTGACTACCTTGATGTGTCCATCATGTTTTGCGTCCCAGTATTCTTCTGTTGTTGTTGTTGTTGTTGTTGTGGTCTTCAGTCCAGAGACTGGTTTGATGCAGTTCTCCATGTTACTCTATCCTGTGCAAGCTTCTTCATCTCCAAGTAACTATTGCACCGTACATCCTTCTGAATCTGCATAGTGTAATCATCTCTTGGTCTTCCTCTACGATTTTTACCCTCCACGCTGCCCTCCAGTATTAAATTGGTGATTGGCCACAAATTCCTCTTCTCCCAAATTCTGTTCGGTACCTCCTCATTAGTTATGTGATCTACCCATCGTATCTTCAGCATTCTCCTGTAGCACCGTATTTCGAAAGCTTCTATTCTCTTCTTGTCTAAACTATTTATCGTCCATGTTTCATATCCATACATATACTCCACACAAATACTTTTAGGGAAGACTCTTCTGACTCTTAAATCTATATTCAATGTTAGCAAATTTCTCTTCTTCAGAAACGCTTTTCTTGCCATTGCCATTCTAAATTTTATGTCCTCTCTACTTCGACCATCATCAGTTATTTTGCTCCCCAAATAGCAAAACTCATCTATTGCTTTAAGTGTCTCATTTCCTAATCTAATTCCCTCAGCATCGCCTGATTTAATTAGACTACATTCCATTATCCTCGTTTTGCTTTTAGATCCTCCTATCTAGACACTGTTCATTCTGTTCAACTGCTCTTCCAGGCCCTTTGCTGTCTCTGACAGAATTACAGTGTCATCAGCAAACCTCAAAGTTTTTATTTCTTCTCCATGCATTTTAATTCCTACTCCAAATTTTTTGTTTTGTTACCTTTACTGCTCGCTCAATATACAGATTGAATAACATCGGGGATAGGCTACAACCTTGTCACACTCCCTTCCCGAGCACTGCTTCCCTTTCATGCCCCTCGACTCTTATAATTGCCATCTGGTTTCTGTACAAATTGTAGCCTTTCGCTCCCTGTATTTGACCCCTGCCGCCTTCACAATTTGAAAAAGGGTATTCCAGTCAACATCGTCAAAAGCTTTCTCCAAGTCTACAACTGCTAGAAACGTAGGTTTACCTTTCCTTAATCTATCTTCTAAGTAAGTCGTAGGGCCAGTATTGCCTCACGTGTTCCAACATTTCTACGGAATCCGAACTGATCTTCCCTAAGATCGGCTTCTACCAGTTCTTCCACTCGTCTGTAAAGAATTAGTGTCAGCATTCCTCTGATGTAACTTATATTTCTGTACATCTGATATTATGTATGCCTATTTCACTTGTTATCTTGTTTGTCGCTTGGCCACATGCATTTGGGGGATCTTACATGCATTGCTATAGTTGTATTACTTGCATACCAGTATTCTGTAACAGCTAGTCACTGTCACAGCTTCTAAATTGTCTTCTGTTGTAATGTGCATATCGACGTTCCCAGCCGCCACCTTAATACACAAAGGCAGTATTCAAGCAGTACGTATGTTCATCGGCACTAGGATTTCGGAGTAGTCTACAATACCTGACATGCATTTCTACACGCCTGCATACAAGCCAGTATGTTTGTAACATCCAGTTGCTGTCGTAGCTCTGAAATGGCCTTCGTCTGGATGGCGCTTATCGACACGTCCACGCCGTCTCCATGGGAACCATTGGCATCATTTAAGCGCTATCTTTGCTGGCACATGATCTATGGGTTTTCGACAAATCCCTACAGACGGCTATCGATTTTCCCACAGCCGGAAATTATCGGTTATCTCTTCGTTGCATATATTTATTACATATTGAGAAAATGCTGTCTATGGCAGTAAATTTATACAGGGTGAAAAGTATTTAAACCGACAAACCCTGGGAGGTTGTAGGTGACATCAAAACAAATATTTTTCCCTAATATCATTTTTTCCTATGAGGATTTTTTAAACCGGTGGAGGCCATATTACGCTCTTGAATTGTTAGAGGCCGTATTACGATCTTCAGTTGTTAGAGGCCGTATTACGCTCTTCAGTTGTAGGCACCTGCTGTCCACCAGTGTAGTAGTGCATTGTCTGCGTTTACTAATGGAGCGATACTCCTGGAGTGAGTACACTGATATGGTTGGTGCATACTACGTAGCGCACCACAACGGACGAGCTGCACAGCGGGTTTATCGACAACAATATCCTAATCGCCGTATCCCGCATCATAAGACCTTTGCTGCTGTGTACCAACATATGCGTGAGATCGGGTCATTTAGCAGATTACCTGGACAGGGGCGCTGTCGCACGGTAAGAACGCTGCAATTTGAGGAAGCTGTCTTGCAGCATGTGGAGCGGGTTCCTTCAATCAGCACTCGTGCAATTGCACGTAACATGGGGACGAATCAGACGAATGTAAGAACAGTCCTTCGAGTGCAATTTTTACGTCCATTTCACTTGCAGCGTGTCTACAACATGGAACCAGTCGATTATCCACCCAGAGCACAGTTTTCGCGGTGGTACCTGGAACAGTGTGAAATGTATCCTACATTTCCATCCTCTGTGTTATTTACCGATGAAGCAACGTTGGGGCGTGATGCAGTCTTCAATACGCACAATTCGCATTTTTGGAGTGAAGATAACCCACATGCCACAGTTACTATCGCTCATCAAGTGCGGTTCTTCGTTAATGTGCCGGTCGGTGTTGTTGAGGACTGTTTAATTGGGCCGTATCTGCTACCTAGGCCATTAAATGGCAGGCAATATTACTATTTTCTCGCCAGAGCATTGCTGGAATTGCTACAATACAACGCATGTGGTTCCAACATGACGGGGCGCCGGCACGTTTCAGTCGTCGTATGCGTCGATTCCTGGACCGACGGTTCCCAGAAAGGTGGATTGGCAGAGGTGGTCCTGTTCCATGGCCTGCTCAATCCCCAAATATTTCCCCTCTGGACTTTTTTGTGTGGGGCGAGATGCACGACCTTGTTTATGCAACTCCTGTTGCATCAGAAGAGGATCTGGTTGCCCGGATAGTAGCAACAGCAGGAACAATTCAGGATATTCCTGGGGTTTTTTCCCGTGTCAGACAGAACATGACCCGACAGTTTAACCTTTGTTTACGTGTCAATGGAGGCATTTTTGACAATTTACTGTAATTGAAATTGTGTTGTGTTAGTGTGTTGCCTCTTGGTCATAAAAAAATGGAAAAGTGTTTGTTGGTTTAGTTACTTTGCCACCAGAGAAATCTTCCTCTAACGGTTTAAATATTCCTCATAGGAAAAAATGACATTAGGGAAGAATATTTGTTTTGATGTCCCCTACACCCTCCCAGCGTTTGTTGGTTTAAATACTTTTCACCCTGTATAATGTAGTGTACCTATTTCTTCATCTGTTGGACAGATGACCTTCCTGTTTGGTCCCTTCAACCCCAACCAAATCTTCATCTGTTATTAACTTCCATGCAATTATTCTGTATAGACGTTATTGTAACAATTTAACATCCTGTACGCCTGATCGGTTATTGGTGATGTAATGTAGTATGCGATGAGCGGAGCATAATGCATTTAAGCCACAACTCCGCTGCTCTCTTCAGCAGCTACCTACTCCATCCACTGCCACCACCTGTCACCACTGCTATAATTTCTTCTTCTAATTTTTGTAACGTTTCATGTATTTTATATGTTACTGCTATTATCAAACTTCCCTCCAAATCCATCCTGTGTTTGAATTTCAGTGTAAATGAGAAAGGGTCCTGTAGTCCCCTTTCAGTATCATTTTATTTGCTTTCCAGTGATACAGAACTCTCTGTCATGCGTGAGTGAATGAATGTGGGTGTGTTTCATTTTGCTATACGGTGGTTTAGTCTGCTGCACAGAATCAGCGGTAGTCGCACAGAATAGGTCAACCCTTGTAGTTTTCAGGGAGGCAAAGAGGTTTGCTCCCCTTGAGTGAAAGTTACCGGTGTTCGGTTGGTGGCGGAAGCCTCATCTCTGTGTTTTCCTGGCCATGGGGTCGCGTGGGAGACGTTGGAATGTGTGAGACGGTCAGTCTGCTTCCAGCTCGCCGAGGGTCTACAGCCTAAGTCTCTTTGAAGAAGCGTGAGTTGACTTAACCGCGTGGCGCGTTGTCTCATAGCAAGAGGGGAGCTAAATTGTTCCAAAATATATAAAGTACACTCCTTCCTCTCTCCAGCAGCCCAGCACAGGCTGAGTCATTTTCCCGCCATTTTCCCACACCCCAGACCGCCATCTTGGATTACATCATGGGAGGGATGACAGCGTCCTCTGGTGACACTGCTGTGTACTAGATCAGTTAGACTCCAGTCCTTGGGGTGGACATACTGGATGGCAGTATTCCTCAAATTATTTAAATAAGAACTGCATGCAAAATAAAGACTTATGTCCATCCTATCCAACACAGGCTGAGTCCTTTTCCCGCCATTTTCCCCCACCCCAGACCGCCATTTTGGATTACATCATGAGAGGGATGACAGCACCCTCTGGTGGTAGTACTGTGTACTAGGTCAGTTAACTCCAGACCCCATGGTGAGCACACTGGATGGAGGTACTGTCTCTAATTGTTTGAATAAAGACTTAAAATACAGACTTATGTCCAGCACAGGCCAAGTCCTTTTCCCACCAGTTCCTAGGAAGATTTGGCGGTCAGATTACTTAGGTTAATGGAGGTAGCCCAAGTGCCCTTTTTTCCCGCGATTTTATTATGTTAGTGGAGGTAGTCATCGTGTTTTGCATTGTCCTGATGGAATTTGAACTTTCTGCCAGAGGGGGGGGGGGTGACAGGGGGCGTGGAACTTTACTGCCAATAGCCAAATCTTGGATAACGGTACTCAGGTCATCAGCTGACGTCACGGCCGCCATTTTGGATCATGTCATGCACTGTTGCCAACTCTATAGGCCGCCATCTTGGATGGAGTCATCACCGCCATCTTGGATACATCTGGCAACAATGGAGGGTGGGTGGTGTTCTCTTTGTTCCACTACTTACAGGGGTTGTCTTTGATGTCATTACTGACCCACATTATTCATCTGATGTCATGACCTCAGTTTGTCACCTTTTCTGCACTGTATCGATCAACAGGGAGCGAAAGGCTATTTACAATTTGCACAGAAACCGGATGGCAGTTATAAGAGTCGAGGGACATGAAAGGGAAGCAGTGGTTGGGAAGGGAGTAAGACAGGGTTATAGCCTCTTCCCGATGTTATTCAATCTGTATATTGAGCAAACAGTAAAGGAAACAAAAGAAAAATTCGGAGTAGGTATTAAAATCCATGGAGAAGAAATAAAAATTTTGAGGTTCGCCGATGACATTGTAATTCTGTCAGAGACAGCAAAGGACTTGGAAGAGCAGTTGAATGGAATGGACAGTGTCTTGAAAGGAGGATATAAGATGAACATCAACAAAAGCAAAACGAGGATAATGGAATGTAGTCGAATTAAGTCGGGTGATGCTGAGGGAATTAGATTAGGAAATGAGACACTTAAAGTAGTAAAGGAGTTTTGCTATTTGGGGAGCAAAATAACTGATGATGGTTGAAGTAGAGAGGATATAAAATGTACACTGGCAATGGCAAGGAAAGCGTTTCTGAAGAAGAGAAATTTGTTAACATCGAGTATAGATTTAAGTGTCAGGAAGTCATTTCTGAAAGTATTTCTATGGAGTGTAGCCATGTATGGAAGTGAAACGTGGACGATAAATAGTTTGGACAAGAAGAGAATAGAAGCTTTCGAAATGTGGTGCTACAGAAGAATGCTGAAGATTACATGGGTAGATCACATAACTAATGAGGAAGTACTGAATAGGATTGGGGAGAAGAGAGGTTTGTGGCACAACGTGACCAGAAGACGGGATCGGTTGGTAGGACATGTTCTGACCAATTTAGTATTGGAGGGCAGCGTGGAGGGTAAAAATTGTAGGAGACCAAGAGATGAATACACTAAGCAGATTCAGAAGGATGTAGGTTGCAGTAGGTACTGGGAGATGAAGAAGCTTGCACAGGATGGAGTAGCATGGAGAGCTGCATCAAACCAGTCTCAGGACTGAAGACCACAACAAACAACAACGATCGATCAACCTTCACGGAACCGCCTTTCCATATGAAATTGGACTGCTCACATGAGTCGACGAGTTCTTCGCCTCATCCCCCGTGATTTCCATGTTTGCGGATTCGAAAAGGTACCCCAGAGTAGGCAGACTATTGTAAACGGTGAAGGAAAACATATTATTGATGACTAGGGTCTCTGTTACCTGTATCTATTGTGTTTATAAAACTTACAGAAAAACGCTACAAACTTACGCACCAAGCCAACATATAAAATTTTGTAAACAGTGTAAACGTAGATCGTTGTTGTCTATTTTCGTCAGTGAACTATGTATATACAGGATATTTGAAAGCCCTTGTATCAAACATCTAAGGGTGATAGGTCATCAAATGACCCAGGATACGAAGTGACAAGAACAGCAGATCAATCACGTATGCACAAGTGTGAACATATGAACCTGTTAATGCTGTAAATGGCTCTTATTTAAGAAATTTCATACATCTTAAGTAGCCTCAATATAATCCTGCTTCCATTAAATTATTAGCCAAAACACGATGAAGTTTTAACATGCACTTTTGTTAGTGAGATCAAGCACGCAATAGTTACCGAAGCTACGAATGCAACAATCAATAATTTTAAAAAGCAGGCATCTTAACCGAAACTAACAGTTACTTGTTATCAAAGCTACGTTATTACCTTTTCCAATTCTGGTGGGCTCTTAACTGGGTGTTCCTTTAGCCTTGTTGTTTTACGTACCGGTATCTTCATGCCAGGCACGATTTCAGTTTCCCACATAAGCATAAATACTGCAGATCGTCAACAAAAGGTTCGTCATTCTCAGTCTAATACCCATTCATTTAAGCCGCTGGATAGGACTTAACAGTTAAATAAAATAGAACAGATCTTAGCACATTTTGTAGTTTTGAAAAGACTTCACAATTTGGTGTGTTTTTCAGCAGTCCAACATAATTCATTAGTCGTATTTTGACACCAGAAAGAAATGTTTCTGGGCAAAATGGAGATAATTAGCGGTAAATTTTTCTGTTACTGAGGGTGCAATAGTCGGTGAAAATGTCGTTCACAAACCAGACGTTAATATAAATCTCTCGGCAGTAATCCCATCCGCCGCACAACATAAAACTTCATTGCCAGTAACATCCAACAAGTAGCTTAAAACTCAGCTCGTCTCTCCCTCTGTAGAAAAATACTGAAGCACAACGGTATTACTTGGTCTCAGGACTGTTAATGCAAAAGCAAGGCGTTCGTTACGGAAGTTCATATTATCTCTACTATTTTCTGCCCAGCAAGTTTTGGTACCGACTTTCGTGTTTAATTTTGCGGATCTCTCTCCTAATATGACGAACTTACCACAGAGTGTCTATAGATAACCATTCTAAACATACCACTGTGTACTTAAACTATCGGGGTGGCCACGCGGTTCTAGGCGCTACTGTATGGAACCGCGCGACCGCTACGGTTGCAGGTACGAATCCTGCCTCGGGCATGGATATGTGTGATGTCCTTCGGTTAGTTAGATTTAAGTAGTTCTAAGTTCTAGTGGACTGATGGCCTCAGAAGTTAAGTCCCATAGTGCTCAGAGCCATTTGAACCATTTGAACTTAAACTATGCAGACAATATTAATACAAAGTAAATATAATTGTTTCTCACTGGTGATATTCATATTCGTAATACGCTCTTCTTTTGCGCCTCAATTTCGGTTACTCTATGGCTGTTATCTGCACTCAGCATAAGCATGTGAGGGACGCTTGGGTCAAATGAATATAAACATACTCATTACGAATAGTCTCGTGGTGTCTCAGCAGAGCTGCCAGTTTGTAACATCATTCCGAGAATTGATCAATACCCCCTGCTCGGGTGGCGGAGAAATTGTGGGTATCTTAATATTTTTTAAAATTCTCTCTCACTTAAGCGAGACTCCGCCATCTCAGGGACCAATGAAGGGCTCGGAGAGATATAGTCATAAGCCACAACTTTCACGAAATTGAGTTTTTCATGCTGCGACATTCTTAACAATGTCTTCTTCACAATGTGTTGAAAAAGTTCCGTGTAACTGCAACAGACGGCAGGCTATGATGGAGTGCAGTTCTATGCTGTGCTATCTGGTGAAAGTTTCAGAAGATACATAGTCACAAGCCACGGCAAAATGGCAGGTGCGTCAGGAACGTCTGCAGCGTCTTCGGGTCTTCAACGCATATTTGACACAGACAGTAGTGGAAGTGAAGAGCTTTACCCTTTGGATCCTGAAAATGATGAATCTTGGTATCCATCGACCAGCAGTTCCAGCTCATATGATGTTTCGGTAACTATATAAAACGGTTTATTTCTGGTGATTAATTTCCTGTGGCTTGTGACTTTGTTTCTCTCAACATTGCCAACGCATTTCACAGCCATCCTGTGTGTTAATGATGAAACTTGATGGGCACATTTATGTTACTGCATAAAGGTACAATAATGTAGTTTCAAAGGCAAAAGATGTGTAAAAAATATTTTCTCATTAATGTGATTTTAGCGAAATTTAATGTTTTGTGTGGCTTATGACTATATCTCACACAAATTCTTAGACTATTTTGCTCTTCATATTATAGCTTGAAATAAGTAGAATAAATGAAGAATCACCCGAAAAACCAAAGCCCTCACGGAAAAGAAAGCGAAATATTGATCAGTGGAAGAAAAATAAAGTAAAACGTCGACGAAATGCTGGTCAGCAGTATAAGTCTTTAAACAACCACAAGACCGTTCAGGCTGATACTACAGGAAGTCCCTGTATTTGTTTAAATAAATGCTTCACAAAACTTCTTGGAGAGGAAGAAAACATTTTTCATTCATTTTGGGACATAGGAAACTTTAATGCCCAGAATACTTACCTGAAAATGGAATCGAAAAAGAGGAGGTTTGTTCACTATTTAAATACAAATGGTTTAATATTTTGTATATTTATTTCATTTTGTTATATTTGTCATAATTTCTTTCAAAGCTATCCAAAAAAGACTTCCATGAAAATATCATCCAGGGATGTTACATTTTCTTATAATGTGATGGTATGCAGAATAGAACTCTTGATCTGCAAGGAAGCTTTCCTAAGAGTTCATAGCTTACAGATACATACATGAAGAGTGAGGAATTTGCAACATATAATGAAGCAGGGATTTGCAGTGCCAAAAGAAGATGGAAGAGGTTTGTATGTTACTCTGTGCTGTAAGTTAGAGATGTACTCAAACTGAGTACTATACAAATATTTCTATTAGGAAGAGGATATAAGCTCACCTTTTTTCCTTTCAGGAAAACATGGAAACTATCCACACAAATTTCAAGATGAAGCTGTACAAAGTGTGAGAGAATTTCTCAACGCCATACCGAAATATAACAGTCATTACAGTAGGCAACAGAACGTCAATCAAGTGTATTTGGATTGTGATCTCACAATTGCTTCCTTATTTCGAGATAAATACTCAGAATACTGCAAGGAAAAGCAAGTTCCTGCAGTATCTGAAAGTAAATTCAGAGAAATTTTCGTATCTGAATTTGACATAGGCTTCAAACTACCAAAAAGTGACACCTGTTCACAATGTGATGGATTTCTAATTGCAATAAATAACCCAGAATTATGTGCAGAAGATGTCACAGAAAAGAAACAACAATGTGAACTGCATCTCAAAAAGGCTGACAGAGGACAAAATATGATTGCGTCTTTAACTGCTCTGGCTAAAGAACATTCGAAAGAGCATCATGTGATAGCAATGGACATGCAGCAAACGTTCCCCACACCTAAACTAACAGCTGGTCCAGCATTTTACAAGAGGAAAATATGGACATACAACTATGGTATCCACGACTGTGGATCAAATAAGGGCTATATGTTTCTGTGTAGCGAGAAAGATGGAGGACGGGGTTCAGATGAGGTTGGGAGCTGCTTATTGAAGTTCTTGGAGATAACTAATCCTCACAGACAAAACGTCTCCACATAATCACAGACAACTGCAAGGGTCAAGCAAAGAATTGGACTATTATTTCTTTGGAAAGGTCCCTTGTCGCTATCAAAAGATTTGATTGTCCAGCATTACTTCCCTGTGGTAGGTCACACCATGCTACCTTGCGATCGTGATTTTGGCCGCGATCGTGATTTTGGTCGCATTGACCGGTATGCAAGAAACAGACGTCCAATAGTGTACACTCCAGATGAATGGGCAGAAGTAATAAAATCTGCGAGTCCAAAACATTTAACCGTAACTAAACTGGAAAGAGAAGACTTCAGAAATTTGGAAAGCCTGAAGACATTGATCTCTCAACATACAGAATCCACATCTGGAGATCCCCACCATTTCAGTGAAGCTACCCAATTTAAGTTTGAGTCTGAAGATCCCTTCAAGCTAAGTTTAAAGCACTCTTATTCAGACAGGAGCTTTCATGTTGACATTTGTATTAAAAAGAAAGGAAGGCTAGTTGAACCAAATCCATATCAGCTGCCAATAAAGTACAGAAAGCCACTACCAATTAACCAGAAAAAGTTGATATACTGTCTCTTATACCATACATACCTCCAGCAAATCAAGATTCCTTTCAGTCATGTGCTGGAAATAACGTGTACAATGATGATGTAGAGGAACTTCCTTGATGTAACTGTATCAATGAAAAAGTTATCCATACATCTCAGATACCTGATATGTATATATTAATGTGTAAAAAATATATATTGTGCTTGCTGTATAAGAGTAGTTAAAATAAATCCTTACAAATTCATACTTTATGTTTTAAACAATTTTTTTGGAGATATAGTCATAAGCCACCACTGACTACATCTTAATTAGAATCATTCTAAAATTAATGTTTTATAGCATGCAGAGAGTTGACTATTTAACAACATGCTTCACAAGTATTAAGCAAGTGTTTGCAGTAGAAATAAGGTTTCTATTTTGTATTAAACATTTTCAGACCTCCGTGGAACTTTAAACTCGCTGCATCTCAAAACTAGTTCGATGTGGCTTATGACTATATCTCTCCGACCCCTTCAATTGTTAAAACGGATCGTACATGAAACACAATGTAGAGTGGTATTAAAATACTAGTAAAGAACTCCCGAAGAGTTCTCAGGAAAATCTCCAGTAATTTTTCCTGGAGAAATCAGAGGGTCCCGCATAACACGAAACTGAAAGTTGATTGAAATCTAAAGTTTAAAAAACAGTGGAATAGCTTTCACACAGGAGAGACGGAGTAGTCTCACGGAAGGTGAAGTGTGTTTAGCAACAAGCAGAAGTATCAGATTTAGCGAGGTTCAAAGTGCATCCGACTGCGGACTTACATGGAAATAGTGACCAAAGAGTGAAGTCTTTGATTAATAATAGCTTTATTCTACCGACCTCCAGAATCAGACACATACATCATCGAATCACACTAGGTGAGCCAATATTCAGTTGCACGGAAACACCTCTGTGATTTGGCTACAGTGCGGTATAACTAAATTAGCTGGATAAAGAGAAGTTCATTGCCGGCGATAAAGCAAACAGTCTGGCGAAATAATAATGAACATATTGTATTCGAGAAATACAGCAGCTGTTAATGATTTAAAACTGATTATTTCACTCACAGCTTCGTAGTGAAATAGATTATTACAATCAATTACAATTGTAATACTTGTGCAACCATGCCGAGCAACAAAAAATAACCAGTCTGCAACTGAAGCTGACATCTATCTGCCGCAACTGGTTATGATAACCTGTATCATTTCACACCTGTGACTGAAATAAATAATCGCTTCAAATAACTACTTATTCGGCCCACAAGCGAGATAAACGTTTTTGGCCTCCTGGCTGTAAATAAGTTCATTTTAGCGAAGTATTATGAAATAGACAGCGAGTAGAAACTATAATGCTATTGCAACAACAATGGCCAACACAGGCCGAACATGAATCAGGAAAACTAGGAAAGTTTCCGCGCTACCGCTACGGTCGCAGGTTCGAATCCTCCCTCGGGCATGGATGTGTGTGATGTCCTTAGGTTAGTTAGGTTTAAGTAGTTCTAAGTTCTAGGGGGCTGATGACCTCAGAAGTTAAGTCCCATAGTGCTCAGAGTCATTTTAACCATTTTAGGAAAGTTTCTGTTGAGAGGCACCCACATGCGTTGCTCATACTGTGGCATCAAGCAGTCAGGCCTGCAAGATGAGTGGTCTGCCAAGCGAGTGGATTCATTCTTATTTATCGAGTAACATGAACTCTCGTACTCACAATTTAGTTACAAATTATGCTACTGTATGAATAATACGCAACGGAAACACGCATCTGACTATCAGTAATTTACAGAACTCTGACTGTTCACTACGCACTGGCAATACCACATTTTCTTTCCTTTTTATTAAACGGCTTTTATCAACACGTGGCCATCGCACTGAATATTAGTGACGCACACATTATAAATTCTGGATATCATGACAACATACAATTCGAAGGAAAAGGCCACCAATCTTTTTCTTTTCACTATCTTATTTATTCCGATAAATTCTATAACCTAAACACAGAAATTCTATAACCTACAACAATAACACATGAGAAATTCCGCCCAGTGGGCATGGCTTAACATTGGTGTTTCTGTACCTTATGGTCTCGTAATTATTTAACGCTACAGTGCACTTTCTGGATGGGATGGTGGATCTTTTATTATTTCTCACACTTCGACTCTCACAATCATCATCACGAAACTATGCTCCAGACCGAGCAGTACAAAAGGGACACGCATAACCCACTAATCTTTTGAAACTACCTCGCTACTCTCCCATGCAAACCACACATACCCAAATTACATGACATACACCACACTACAATATGAAATACTACACAGGGAATAGTCACAACATTATCACTTTCAGCTTTCCCACTTCATTTAATATTAATCCCAGTTTCACACGACACTGCCCCACTTCGTAATTCTACTTTCCTACTATGAACTCTGGAGATATATGCACGTCTTCCTGTGCAATGCAAGCCAAGTGGCGTTGCTGGATAGACGGCCGACTCACCTTGCTTCTCTCTCAGAGTTTGAATCTAGCGTCACACGGAAACATATCACGCAAAGTAATATTAAGAACATATTCATCACACACGCGAGTCCTCAACTGATACCATGGACGAGTACTTCTCTTTATCCTTTGTCTCATACACAGATTGAGACTCACACAGTACTCACCTCGTGGAAGTACTCGCCTCTAATTTCAAGTCCTGCACACGCTATTTCTTAAATATTTCAACTTATAGTACACACGCTAGTAATTCAACTTAACTTAAGCACACGGAAGTATTTCAACTTATTGCTACACGTGGTTTCATTGTGACCGTTGGTCACTTCCGAAGATTACTACGATCCCATTAATATTACCTGCCTGACATTTAATTCTCCCCACAAAAGTTCCTGAAATAGAGAAATTATTATTTCAAACTACTCTTAAATATTCCACATGCATACCATGTCTCCACTCTTTTGTCTTTACGGAGCACAACTAAGACAGGTCTTAACAGCACAAGATCCAGCGGCAGAGTGCTGAAACATGGCCGTTGTTCAGGTCCTCTCGCACCTCTGCTGAAGTGGGGGAGCACCTTGCTGCCGTATTGGTCAGCCACATTTCAGGCGCTCAAAGCTCAGGTAAATTTCATCTCTTTGGTCCCACCAAAGGTGGCCAAAGGATCGTCTCAAAGATGATCATATATTCACATTCACTATCTGTGGCTAGCAGACGACCATACATTCATTCATTTCACAGATCTCACCAAACTGGATGTAGGGATTTATTTTTTGGGAGTGCACATGTGATCAATTAAATAAATAAATTGTCATTCTTTCCCACTCTGGTATCCGGCTTCGCTGTATTAATTGAAATTGAGCTATTTTACAAAAAAAATATGTGTTGTTCTGACAAAAATAATGAAGTATGTTGTACCTATTTTCAATGTCGAGCGGTACTGTACCCTTTCACTGTGTTTGGTAGAACCGATAGCTAATTAGAAGATGAACTGAGATAATTTATTAAAACCCTGCACAACTAAAACATTCGTGGTCCAAAATCAGATACATCATTCACTGCTCACTAGATGGATACATACCAAATAAGGGCTTATTAGACAACATAATTTTACATTAGTTTGATCATACCGTTTGCAACACATTCCGAAAACGAAAAATGATATAATCAAATTTAAAAGCTGAATGCAGGGAAGCTGACAGAGATAAAAATGGTGAACCCATATGATGGATGATGCACAACTGCTTCTGCAGTCATAATTTGGCGAAATATCAGAAAATATTCGTAAAATAAAAGAGCTCCCTGGTTCCAGGTACAGCCAAGGAAAGGATCGAAACCTTCTACCCACTCTCTTGTGTATACGAGTACATCTCGTACGGTGAACGGTATGCCCCCCCCCCATCCCCCATTACACACACAGATTTAGCGGCAAGGTGGCCCGATGGATAGCCCGTCAAAAACTGAGCACAGATCAAGCATGAAAACAAGTAGAAGGTGAAAAACTATGGAAAAGGAAGCAAAGTAGAAACAGTGAACGGTCCAAGCTCGAGATGCACAACATCGGTTGATTTGGAAGAGGCACGCCGTCGTGTTTATGTGGGTCGCGGTGTTGGACTGCAAAGTGGAAGACACGTGTTCAAATTTCCCTCGAGCACCCTTTTTTTCACAAAATTATGGATTGCCCATCCGGTCATTGACGTGTCTTTTCTCTGTATTCAGATTTATGTTTGTGTCGTGGTGTAACGTCAGTTTGCAGCAGCGAGGTGTAAAGAAGAGACCTGTTCGAAAGTTGACTGCGCACACCACAACGCGTTTATGTCACATCGGACTTCCTGTTTACAGTGGGGTCCGAACTGCTAGAAGGATTGTATCCGAGATCTTGTGTGCTTTCACCGGTACTCGACACTGGGGTCCAGTGATTACAAGGCGATAGGCCTCCAGACGTATGTACCTCATATTTGTTCTACACAAGTACCACATGTTATGACTCCTGCGTTCTGTTTTGGAAGTCTTGAGTCTCGAATTCCTTTGTTGTAACATACTTCAAACCCGTTTATTTGTTATTTTCATTTCTGTATGAGGTCTGTGCGGCATATCGTCTACTCTCACTATTCATCATATTTACTTGCAACAGTAATATATTCTTAGTGCATGACTCAAATGCTATAAACAGTGCATAACCTTGACAATTGTCAAGAATGCAGAAAGAGAACGGACACGTCAATGACCGGACAGACAATTCATTAAAAAAAAAAAAAAGACAAAACGAAGATTTGAACACGGATCTCCCACTTTTCGGTCCAACACTGGGAGCACGTAACCACGACCCCATGGCTCTTCCAATTCGCTCGATGTTGCACATCTTGAGCTTGGACCTTTCACGGTTCCTGTTTTCCTTCTTTTTTCACAGATCAGTACATCTTCTTCCTGGTTTCATGTTTGATCTGTGTTCAGTTCTTGACGGGTTATCCACTGGGCCATCTTACCACCAAATATGAGGGGGTGCGAAAGAGCGTTTCCCACGTTAGAAACGAATTCACCCATAGGATACTACTGGCACTCCATCACTACCAATAGGTGGGTAATTTTGTAATAAAAATTCACTGTAGATGAATAAAGTTGATACTACAGTTACTTAGCCGCTGTGGTATTCCTAAATATTATATTGAACACATTGCAGCCGGCCTCAGTGGCCGAGCGGTTCTAGACGCTACAGTCTGGAACAGAGCGACCGCTACGGTCGCAGGTTCGAATCCTGCCTCGGGCATGGATGTGTGTGATGTCCTTAGGTTAGTTAGGTTTAAGTAGTTCTAAATTCTAGGGGTCTGATGACCTCAGAAGTTAAGTCCCATAGTGCTCAGAGCCATTCTAACACATTGCAAAATTAGTGCAACACTGAACCTCATTGTTGAATGATAATCAAGAAAATGATATCACTGAGAACTGTGTCAGATACGTGACTGACTTGTAGAATATTAGAATCGAGTACGTTATACTGAATGGTGAATGTTCCATAGGCACGATAGCAGCACTCCTTATCTTTCAGAACATGTTATGCGTCCGCAAATGTTACGAATATACATAAATGATTTGTAAGCAGCACAGTCACATTGTTCATAGACGACACAACTCTCGATTATAAGTTAGTAATTTTAAGTCGACTGCCAGTCATTATACTGACTGTCCAAGATTGACGTCAGTCTTCAATCCTCACAGTGAGTTTTCTATATCTTTCGTACGTGAACTTCCGGTTGCGCTACGCAACCATCCTTTCCAGACTGTTCACATCTCTACAAATTCCAGACCTCACATTGCTTCGAAATACTCAACCGGATAATTGGTATCAGAATTTTGACGTATATGAGTGGGTAAACGCTATGTCCTGCATGTGTTGGGATACACATTACATCAGCCGGTATTGACAGTCTTGTATCAGAGCTACTTACCGCGAATGGCGTCGAAATTTGCGTACATTCTAATCCCAGACATGTTTCAAACGCAGACCCTGAACTCAGCGC
Source organism: Schistocerca nitens (assembly GCF_023898315.1). Lineage (NCBI taxonomy): Eukaryota > Metazoa > Arthropoda > Insecta > Orthoptera > Acrididae > Schistocerca > Schistocerca nitens. The sequence continues at coordinate 62,241,135 of NC_064616.1, forward strand.
CCGCATCTCGTGGTCGTGCGGTAGCGTTCTCGCTTCCCACGCTCGGGTTCCCGGGTTCGATTCCCGGCGGGGTCAGGGATTTTCTCTGCCTCGTGATGGCTGGGTGTTGTGTGATGTCCTTAGGTTAGTTAGGTTTAAGTAGTTCTAAGTTCTAGGGGACTGATGACCATAGATGTTAAGTCCCATAGTGCTCAGAGCCATTTTTTTTTTTGAACCTGAAATCAGCAAGAAACCCCATCATACAATGCCTGCAGTCAAATAAATGCATATCACCAATATATTCGAAATATTAGATATGAGTAAAAACACGATCCAGAAACCACGTCTCCTTTTAAGCACAGTCATTTTGAACACGATAAACTCTTGTTGATAACCGAGTGGTGTAGCGCAGTGGTTATCACAGTGAACGCACATTTGGGAGGATGACGGTTCGAACCAAGATTTAGGTTTTCCGTGATTTCCCTAAGTCGCTTAAGGCAAAAGCCGGGATGGCTCCTTCAAAAGTGCGTGGCTGCTTTCCTCCTCCATGCTTTCCTAATCCGAGCTTGTGCTCCGCCTCTACTGATCTTGTTGTCGGCGGGATGTTAAACACTAATCTCCCCCTCCTCCCCCTCCCCCATTCCTCTGTGGACTCCCCTCACCGACAAAAGCACAGTTTTGATATCAACTTGATGACTAATTAATTAAGTCAAACAAATAATTAATCCCTCATCCTCTAGGAAACACCCAGCTCTCCCTCACACCTCCCACACCTGGAAATTTCACTAACCCTCCAACCCTCTCCCTCCCCCTCGCTGCTACAGGTACACTTTCAGACCTTAGTTATTCGAATAGCCTCCTCCCACTTTGTATATTTGATTGATTAATTAAATTGATCATTTAATGAACCCCTTACCCTCTGGTAAAACCCTCATTCCCCCCATCCCCCTCTCCCCTGCAGTAAGATTGTTACATCTCCTGTGCCTACTGCTCATAGCGTGCTCGTGGTGTTTATTTCCTCGTAAGATGTCACTGTTTCTTCGTATGCATTTTCGACTGTTGATGATCATTTTATAGGACTGTTGTAAACATACCATAATTTCCAACCCGTAATCGGCTATTAAACTCGTAAACAGCAGGCGTCATACACCTCCGGAAAACTAGAAAATGTTTGTGTTGCAAAGAATCGATTTTTCTTTGGTAGTAGTTTTATCACTTTACAGTTTGTCACTATAGCTTATTTTAGAGGAACTAGCAGGGAGAGGGAAAATGTATGTGATGCACTGGGAATATATTTCTTACGTTAGAATATTAACAGCTTTGTGTTCCACATGACTAATAGGTCGAAAACAGCATCGCTCTAGCATCATAGCGTGTCTTAACTGCAAAGCCGCGGAATGCATGTTGTAAGGGGTCCGCAGGCCCTTACTACTAAATTTGCGCTCGCACAGGTCGACAGGGCAACTATCGAGTAGTGTGTGTGCAGGTCGCGAGAGCTAGAGGGGGTTCACCGGAGTGCCGAGTGCTGCTTGGGTAGATTCCCGCGAGGCGGGAAGAACTGGGCGGAGAGCAGTGTGGAGAGTGCGGAGTCGGGGTGTGGTAGGTTCCCGCGAGGCGGGCAGAGCTGTGCAGAAGCCAGCAGTTGAATTAATGCAAAGTATCGACAAAGGGAGTGGCCATCGCCGCGGTTTGACCCCTTTGTGTTAGTATTATACGGGAAAGTGAGAAAGTTTAATTATAGAGTGATTTCAGTGATATTAAGTGCCGATATTGAACTTCCGCGTCTACCGCGCCGGCATTACCTGGATTACAGTGATTGGATGTTGCGTGTGACGATTAAGAATAACTAAAGAAACCTGTGCTGAGATTAGCCATCATTAACAGTGTATTGACGAAGGCAGTGGCTGTCTCCTTATTTTGTGCTTTTGCTAAGAATATAGATCTTGTTTGTGAAACTGTGTTGTGTCCTTCTTACCACCAAACAGTACTTATTACAGTATTTGCGAAGGACAATACGGAATGTAACATCCCCTGAGCAGTCCAATCCGATTGCCAGCCCATTAGGTACACGGTCACATTAATCAATTATCTAAATTTGGGCTGCTATTCAGATCCCGAACGAGCGGGAACAATAAAATAAATAAAAAGGGTATGTTACAATGTGTTCATGTTCCACAGTGATTTCTCTCTTACCAATACCTTCTGGGTACTGACCCCAGACACTGGAACAATATTTTATAATTTATGGCACAGTTGATTTATGTAAAATGCGTCAAACTACGTCTGTCTGGAGCTCCATCATGCATAAAACCAAACGTTTTTTCTTCATAACCTCTGTTTGTATTTTCACATCACTCTCAAATCAACTATACGCCGATGAGGCGTGCTATCCTCCTCGACATGTGCGCATCTGGAGAGATGTTGTGCACTAGGATGGGCGCCATGAGTAAGGTTGGTGCGGAACAGCCTTCACTGAAGACGAGTTGTGGAATGCAGTGGTCTACTTCTGGTCAGATGCAAATTAAATCGGTGACAGTGTTTCAGAGAGGGTTGGTCAGAGACAATATGGGTAGATCTTTCAATCTGAAAGGTATCTCTACTATTAATGAGTATCTTTACAACTAATCTGAATATGAGGGGGGGGGGTAAAGTATGGCCTCAATACAACTGTCGCTCAAACGGAATGCAGTAGGATGTGGCGTACATCAGAGCTGGATGAAGTATGGAGTGGAATTTTAGCAGTGGGAGCGTAAACAAATATTCTGGCATAAGAACATTTATTAGATCGGTAAATTGCATACGTGAAAGAGTATAGTGAATAATATGATGGCTGCTGTTGCCTGCAATCTATTACGTCGCATATTAATTAACCCTAGAACTTTACTTCGGAGTCCCCTGCAAAGTCTATGATGTATGGAAGAGGAATGATCAAAGGGTGGTTCAATTACGGACACTTATATTCACACACACTAGAGGGACTAACAGGAAGGAAAAGAACTAGAAACCTTCACTACAGCACACGTGTGTAGCTAGAGGGACTGTTCCCTTCATTTTAACATGCGGGATAAATGAATAAAATATCTTTTAAAGTGAACTGCTATAAAAATGAAGAATAAATAAGAATAACAATTGATTCAAATATTCTACAGTGGAAGATCACTGTGGCCTTGGCGCTGTTGACTTTCTCATTAGATCACGGCCACGTGGTCCTCATAAACGAAAGCGTGCACAAAGAAAGTTATCAAGCGAGACGAACTGTACAAAATTCGGTCATGAAATCACGGAAATCATACGCAATATACATGCTCACGTGAAAGGGATATTAAACAAAATGAACTGAATCACAAGAAAACTGAACACAGCTCTACGTGTGTGATTAACAGTTTAACTGAACAATAGCCTACACCGTCCCTGGATTTTAACGCGTTTAACACTCGCGAATTAGCGAGTGGAATTTGTCACACACCATAATAAACTATGAAGGATGAAAGGAATAATTTACTTTGACTAGCTTTGAAAAACTTGCGTTAAACACAAGATTAACTTCTCATCGAAAAGCCACACTTCCCGCCAGTAGGTGTCTCCCGTCTCCCGTCCCACGGAACACTCCACGATCATTCGCTCTCCAACCAAAACCTCTCCCCGTACCTACGGAAGTGGCCAGAGGGAGCTCTATTGTGGTGCCAACCTATACAAAAGGTTCGTACAAGGCAAACAAAAACCTCTTTGGTATCTGGTACCTGTTTCCTACAGTTGGCTGTTCTGATACAGTGGCAGACTACTACACTTCCGCGGATCTACACACTGAAATCCTTGTACACTCTCATTCATACATTCAAATAATTGTACAAGAAGGGGAAAGAATAGATACATTGCAATATGGCACTTAAATGTATCAAACATGCATTGTGGGGCTCCGACATGTACCAATAACCTAATGAAATGTTAAAACTAAATATGGATAATATACTGTGGCCACCACAAACAGACTCAGCTGCTCAGTCTTTTCCCTCTTCTTCTTTACAGCTATGGCAATAATGGTATGGCAGAATCGTGAAGAGCCTCATGCAGAGACCATTCATCACACACACACGCTGGAGAAAAGACTGTGCAGGGAGTGGTTTTGCCATGCAAGGACACACCCAGACAGGCGTTAACCCATGCCATCGACAGAGAATTGTAAACAGTTGCATAAGAGAAACAGGAACAATATGAAATATAACCAAGGTTGTTAAAAGGCATCCACCACTATACTTAAAATCTAACATTTTACAAATCCCTCATAATTTTCTGTGACACTGGTTTCAAAATTTAAATGAATTTTGTTGTGAAACTGAAAACTGTATGTCACTAACAAGACAGAATATATTCACGAAAAAACAATGAGATGCAAACGTGTCAAAGTTATAGAAAATAAACACATTAAGCAAAAAGAAATGATATTAAAACACAAAGTACTGAGTAACATAATAAAACATAATATGACACTAGCAAACAAATTCAATTACTTGATCACTTGAGTAGCAAATAATGACACAAAAGTGTAGTGATGGTTAAGCACGTATTGTATTGTATTGTATGCTAACCGGGGACCTAGAAACGACGGAGAGTCTCTGTCCCCGCCGCAGCTGCAGTGGTCCACAACCACACGACGACTATCGCAGTCCACCCCTGCGCCGCCCCACACCGAAACCAGGGTTATTGTGCGGTTCGGCCCCCGGTGGACACCCCAGGGAACGTCTCACACCAGACGAGTGTAACCTCTATGTTTGCGTGGTAGAATAATGGTTGTGTACGCGTACGCGGAGAACTTGTTTGCGCAGCAATCGCTAACATAGCGTAACTGAGGCGGAATAAGAGAACCAACCCGCATTCGCCGAGGCAGATGGAAAACCGCCTAAAAACCATCCACAGACTGGCCGGTTCACCGGGCCTCGATACAAATCCGCCGGGCGGATTCGTGCCAGGGTCCAGGCGCTGCTTCCCGCCCAGAAAGCCTTGCGTTAGACCGCACGGCCAACCGGGCGGGCTAAGCACGTATTTGCAATATCACACTGAAGTGTGAGAAAAGTTAAAGTCCCGCTATGTAATATGTAATTCTTTGGACGATTTTTCTTTTTTAAAAAAAGTTATTGTTTTCTGAAACGGGATACATGAAAAATGGACTGTTGACAGACTCAGACTTAGTGAGTTCGTGACACAGGTAACACACGTCACAGAAATTATTACTGTCCTCTGAAAAGGAATGCATAGAAAAGTGGACACTTGGGAGACCCAGACTTAGCGAGTTCATGAAAAAGATAACACACCTAATTAATACAAATTACTTTAAAAATCACTTTCCATATTGGTTTTGCGGTACTCGAGATTGATATCTATCACAGCGCAAACACAACGTACATAGGGGGAGTCCATTGTCGAGGGAAGAGGAGGAGGGGCTTCGTCGTCGCAGCTGTCAGTGGGCATGACTGTTTACGTACGAGCCTCGACCCTCCTGTCATTGAAGTCTTGTAGTCCTCTCCACGATGGCTCGTGTGCGCCCTCTCTTTGCTGGCAGCCGTGCCAGGTAGTGCCCTCGTTGCCGTGGCTCGCTGAGCGATCAGTGGGGGGTTCCCATGCAAGGGTGGCACTAATTAGCTCTTCTGCGTGCCCCTTTGCCAGCAGGGAACTTTGCCCAGCCCCCGCGACGGCGATCCCGCTGTCATCTGACGGGCGTGAAGAGATTGGGTGTTTCCTCCTGCTCTAATGACGACGCATATTGGTGGTCGAACTAAGGCGTGGACTTCGTTGTATCTCGGAGCATAATTAATGGCAGGGACCTGTGCAAGGGTGGCACTAAAGTGGTTTTTTGCGTGCCCCCTCGGCAACAGAGAACCTTGTCCACTGTCCGCGAGGTTATGCGTCGTCTGCCGACTCGCAACGGCCCCAGTCATGCATAGTACCCCTCTCGGTGCACCGCGTCTGTTGCAGTGACACAGTGTTCTTCAGCGCACTCTCCGCCTTCGATATCAGAGGAGGCCGGCTCGTTCAGAAGCACTGCCCGCTACCCCTTTGACAGATGACAGGCGTCAGGTGCACCTGGCGGTGTTGTCGGTGCTTCAATACGCCATGCTTAGGTACAGAAATGGCTCTGAGCACTATGGGACTTAACTGCTGAGGTCCCCTAGAACTTAGAACTACTTAAACCTAACTAACCTAAGGACATCACACACATCCATGCCTGAGGCAGGATTGGATCCCGCGACCGTAGCGGTCGCGCGGTTCCAGGCTGTAGCGCCTATAACCGCTCGGCCACTAAATGGCTCTGAGCACTATGGGCTCTGAGCACTATGCGACTTAACTTCTGAGGTCATCAGTCGCCTAGAACTTAGAACTAATGAAACCTAACTAACCTAAGGACATCACACACATCCATGCCCGGGGCAGGATTCGAACCTGCGACCGTAGCGGTGGCTCGGTTCCAGACTGTAGCGCCCAGAACCGCACGGCCACTCCGTCCGGCAATGCTCAGGTCTGCCGTCTGCTACTACGTCTGGCCCAGGGCAGCGAAAGTGCTTCCAGGTAGTGAGGTCGCAGAGGAAGGGTCGGCCGGCCGCCTCTGTTCAGGGCGGCGACCGCGCTAATCGGCTGACGCCGACTCGCTGATGGCATTCACAGGAACCAGTAAATGCCGCATTCCAATACCGTGAAGGCAGCGCCGTTGGCGTTGGCCCTCTGCCTGCAGCCTCGCCGTCAGATATCACATCTAGACTTACAGAAATATACCGACAGATTGAGCGTACAAAATAGATTGAAATCCGTACTTTCGGCGACAAAAACCGGGGAAACAAAAACTTAATTAATCCTATGAACTAATGAAACAATATAATGAATTTACCCGGAAACTTTACAATTGGCCATTAAAATGGATCTAGTCTAAGCACCGTGATGCGGTGTAAATATATAATGTTCTCAGTAGCTTTACAAATAGGGAAAAGAAACTTAATCGAGCCTACTTACCGTAATGTGATATAAAATTAGTTTCGTCACGAATTTATAAAAGGAAAGTTGAAATCTAAATTGTTTATTGCTGTTTGCAGTAATAGCATCACACAGTCAACATTCACCCCAGACTAAGTACTGCTATCTTCAAATGGGACGCCGGCCGAAGTGGCCGTGCGGTTAAAGGCGCTGCAGTCTGGAACCGCAAGGCCGCTACGGTCGCAGGTTCGAATCCTGCCTCGGGCATGGATGTTCGTGATGTCCTTAGGTTAGTTAGGTTTAACTAGTTCTAAGTTCTAGGGGACTAATGACCTCAGCAGTTGAGTCCCATAGTGCTCAGAGCCATTTGAACCATTTGAACCAGAACTAAACCATCTGTTACTGTTCTTCTTAACCATGGATTTTCCTACCTTATTCCGTGCGATGGCCCTATGCTTCTTGGTGGTCATTGAGATGCTCGTAGACTCACGTAAAGATGGTGACTGAAAGACAGAAATATAGCAGCATTATCTAAAACATTTATTTCAAGAGGAATAACATTTTGTCATTAATGGTTCAAATGGCTCTAAGCACTACGGGACCCATCTGAGGTCATCAGTCCCCTAGAACTTACAACTACTTAAACCTAACTAACCTAAGGACATCACACACATCCATGCCCGAGACAGGATTCGAAACTGCGACCGTAGCAGCCACGTGATTCCGGACTGAAACGCCTAGAACCGCTCGGCCACAGCCGTCGGCCATTAAGTACACTTATTTTCAGGGTCTACCTGTGCATATATAACTTGTATATTAATTGTTGCTGCACTAAGTCTCAACGAATTATACATACATATTAGTTACTATGTGCAAGAATATAAAGGCAACAGAATGTGGTGATTAAGTCTAATGTCACCCCAATATCCGGCCATTCCTTATCTGCAGCTTCCGCTCATTCGAGGAATGGCCTTACGCTGGAGATGTGGTGGATGGAAGTGTTTCCACTTCCAATGCGTTGGGATGTGAAACGCGCCGCACCCGATATGGTCCACTGAAAACACAGAAACTTTTTGCAGAGGGCAGAACGTTTATTTGAGAGCTTGTGGTTTCTGACGAAGACCTTCTGTCCAATCTGAAATACAGTAGTTCTAACACCTCTCTTATAGTCTATGCCTTTTTTCTGGCCTCTGCAGCGTGTTTAATGTTCTTTAGTGCTAAGTCTACAATTACTTGACACTGTAGTCTCGGTTCGTTTGGCTAGGAAATTTCCTCTTGAATCTTACTCGGCGGTTCCTTGTGTTTGAGTATCAAGATTGGGGGTAGCCTGGTGAATGAGTGCGGCAGTTCGTTTACTATGTCCTGAAACGATTTCAGATGCTTGTCCCACTTTCTGTGGTTACTGTGGCCGTAGATCTTGCATAACTTCACGAGTTCTCGTATCACGCGTTCCGCGGGGTTACAGCTCGCTTGGTAGACTGAAATGAATGTAGACTTTACTCTCTGACGCCTCAGCATTTGTAACCATTCTTTAGAACGGAACTGCGGACCACAGTTGGAAATCACCCTCTTCACTGGGCCCACTTCTTGCAACAAGTTGTTGGCGAACGCCTTTGCCACAGTCTTGCCAGTTGCTCTCCTCAGTGGCGCGAGGGAAACAATCTTGGACGTTTGTCATTAAAGTAACAGGCCTCATGCAGTTTCTCGAAGCATTTCCTCTCTCCGAAATGCCCAAAAGTCGAGTGTATGTACCACACTAATTTGTCCACAAGTACATTGGTAATTTCTAGGAGCCAGCGCGTATCGTCTATACCACGTCTTTTATTTAAGAAGTGACGAATCGCCGCGTTATCGCGATCGCCCCCATTTTTCTTTGATATGCCGTAACACCTCATCTCTGTTCTGCTCGTGTGTGATGTCGCTTAGAGAAGTTCTTATGGAATTTCTCCTGCCACCAGTTTCAGATACAAGATGCTGAAGTTGTTCTCTCCAGGATCACCATCTTCTGCATGTACTAATCCTACAGCTACACGCGAGAGATCGTCTGCAATGATGTTTTTGTCCCTGGAAATGTACTCCGCCATTAACCGGAATTGTTGGAGGTACAACGGCCACCTTGTTAGTGTCTTGTGGGACAGTTTAGCGGTCATCAGAAATTGTAGAGCCCGGTGGTCGGTAAATACCTTTACCGTTAGACCAAAATGGTAGTACCGGAATTTGGTTAACGCCCACAGGATCGCGAGCGCATTCAATTCTGTAACCCAATAATATCTTCCACAGTGAGTGAGCACCTGACTAGAGAAAGAAATTGTTTTCCAAGGGGATGGGTCGTTGATATCCTCTGCTTGGAATAAGATAACGTCCAAGCCTGAGAATGAGCTGTCAGTCAGGACACAGAAATCCTGCAATAGATTGGTGTGCGCAAGAATAGGTGCATTGACTAGTGCCTCTTTGAGTTCCGTAAATTCGTCTTGCGCCTGCTGGTTCCAGATCCACAGGGCATTCTTTCCAGTCAGGTCACAAAGATGTGGTGTGGAGGTCAAATTTAGGTTCACAAAACGCTTGTAGAAATTGCAGACTCCTAAAAAACCTCTTAATTGTTTTTTGTTAGTTGGAGTTGCGCATTCTGCAATCGCACTAATCTTGTCGGGGTGGGGTCGTATCCCATCCGCAGATACGATTTGTACTAAGAATTTTATCTCTTTTCTGCCGAGTTGTGACTTGTCTTTTACAGTTACTCCTGCCTTTTCAAAAGCTTCCAATAAACGGTCCATCACTTCACTGTGGTCAGCCCATGAATTTTCTGCTATCAGAATGTCGTCCACATACAGAGTACCGCGCGATCGCAGATCCTCCTGAATGATGCTCTTAAGGCCTCTAATAAAGGCGGCTGATGGGATATTCATCCCAAATGGAAGGCGTTTGAACTGATAACAGTTCCCACAACAAAGAAACGCACAGTACGGTCTGCATGAGGGGTGAAGAATAATTTCCAAAAACTTGTGTGTAAATCAATCGATGACAAGACTTTTAGACCATGGAACCGTTGTAAAAGCTTTTCCAAGCTCTGCAGTCTATCCTTGAGTCTAACACTAAACATGAAAACCCGTCACACTTTGGAACTACAAGTAGTGGTGAATTGTATGAGCTTACCGCTCGTTCAATCACAACCTGGTCCAGCATGTCATTAATTTCCTTTTCCACTTCGGTCTTATACATCAGTGGAATGGGGTATAGCTTCACAAAGAATGGATTCTGCTCACGCACCCTAAATTGACAGATGAAGCCTTGGATCATGCCTGGTGCGTCCGAAAATAACCATGCATGTCTCCACAAAATGTGGTATAGCCTCTGTCGGTCGACTTCCAATGCTCCAACGTCGGCAGTACACCTCTCTGCAATCTTCACAAACTCAGCATCACTGTGATGCTCATCGGATGGATAGCTCAATCCAGTAACATAGTTCTCCAGTTCGGGTCGCGATCCAGACCAAGTACAAAATTTCAAGCAGATCACCTCAGATTCGTCACGCAAGAAGCATTCATTAGAAACAACTACCGTAGAACCTTCCTCAATTTTAACTGACATGGTTCATCCTCCTCCTAGGTCAATTACTGTCTGGTGGGCATGCATAAAATCAGTGCCCAGAATTGCTTCGACATTAAGTAGCGGCACGATTAAGAAATTCCATTCAAATTCTCTCCCTTGACACTTAAACATAATCTGAGTGTGATTTCTGATTTCGATACTCTTTCCGTAGATCGCACCTCTCACCTTCGGTCCATGCAATGGAGGAGTGGGCCAATCCCCTGCCTCATCACATCTTCGAAACACCATCTCGCTCAGAATGCTGAACAGACCCCCAGTGTCGATTACGCACGTGACACTTCTCTAATTGACATTGTAATGACAGGGCTAACGGATGGAACCGTCATGCAAGTAGTTTCACGCAGTAATTCCTCCCACATATCTTCCCTAGCAACAACCTGTTAAAAAAATGGCTCTGAGCACCATGGGACTTAATATCTATGGTAATCAGTCCCCTAGAACTTAGAACTACTTAAACCTAACTAACCTAAGGACATCACACAACACCCAGTCATCACGAGGCAGAGAAAATCCCTGACCCCGCCGGGAATCGAACCCGGGAACCCGGACGCTGGAAGCGAGAACGCTACCGCACGACCACGAGCTGCAGACATCAACAAGCTGTACATCACAAGTTTCCGTTATGTTTTTCATGGTGACAAAGCCCTCTGCATCAAAAAAACATCATTGTGGAGTCTGCGGTCTGTCAGTTGGCTGATTGTGGTGGGGATTAGTTGACCTTATTTCAGCGTCAGGTCACAGAGCTATAATTTGATTTTTGTTCCTGCCACGTTAATTGGGGAATTGGTCGCGATTGCCGTAGTAGTGGAGCAACCTTCGTATTGCCCCACTCTCCATTGTTGCCAGATGTATCCAAGATCACGGCCATGACGTCATCCAACATAGTGGGATGTAGACTTGGCAACGGTGCATGATGTCATCCAAGATGGCAGCGGTGATGTCATCCAAGACGGTGGATTTTGGTGGGAAGATAGGTCAGTTGGGCTACCTCCACTAACCTAACCCCTTCCCCTATAAAATGGCAGGAAGTTCAAATTACATCAGGACAATACAACACACCTAATAATACGGCAAAAAAATAGCTCACTTTGGCTACTTCCACTAACCTAAGTCATCTGATTGCCACCTCTTCCTAGGGATTGATGGGAAATTTGAATTTTGGAGGGAAGATGGGTCAATTGGGCTATCTCTACTAACCTAAGAAAATGGTGGGAATGAAAGGGCAATTCCACTAACCTAAGTCATCTGACCGCCAACTCATCCTAGGAAATGGCGGGGAAAGGACTCGACCCGTGCTGGACATAAGTCTTTATTATTTTGCATGCACTATTTATTTCCACAATTTGATGCAGTACAGCCATCCAGTGTGTTCTCCATGAGGTCTGGACTCTTACTGACGTAGTACACAGTACCACCACAAGAGGGCGCTGTCATCAATTCTGTTCCATAATCCAAGATGGCGGCCATGATGTCAGTTGATGACTCATGTACCATTATCCAAGATGGCGGGAAACAGTGTGTTTGCTACAAGGTCTGGACCTAGTACACAGTACTGCCACGAGAGGGCACTGTCGTCTGTTATTCCATTATGTAATCCAAGATGATGGCCATGACATCAGCTGATGACACAAGCACCGTTATCCAAGATGGCGGGGAACAGTGTGTTCCCCACTAGGTCTGGACCTAGTATGTAGTACTGCCACCAGAGGACACAGTTGTCAATTCTGTTACGTAATCCAAGATGGAGGCTGTGACATCAACTGATGACATAAGTACCATTATCCAAGATGGCGGGAAACATTGTGTTCGCCACACAGTCTGGACCTAGCACACATTACCACCACCTGAGGGCGCTGTCATCCCTCCCATCTCTTGACTGCTCATGATTCTAACGGAATACATCTGATGTGTATAGCCCACGCACGTGCACATACTGACATCACATCATATAGCCCACATATGTATAATGACATTGTGCTCTAGAAATCTGCTAATGATTCTAATGGAACATGTGTCACATGTAGCTTACACATCGTGTGAAAAGGTGCATCTAGAAAAATTCTCAAGTCACATCACTATGTAAAAATAAGAACCAAGTCGAACTCTCGGAAATTCTATAGTGCCCCACAAGTACTTAACATTAGCTTTCTTGACGTCTCCATAGAAAAATTCCTGCTCTAACATAAGCTGTTTACCAAAATAGCACAGAATTTCATCGTTTCTGCTGTACAAACATTCCTAAACACTAAAAAAAATCTCCATTTTATCATCTCAAGACTTTCTAAATGATTTGCTTCAGAATTTACGAAGCTAAGCTAAATCTAACAAACACTAGTCTTAATACCAGCAATCTACAATTACACATATATAGCATTCACGTTCGAAAATCACTAAGCTCACAGACTTTGAGCGAGATGCAATAAATCCTTGCTCAAGAAGATATCTAATTGCATTCTCCTCAGATGAGTTCCTAAGAGAAACATAATGAGTTCAGATTCAAAGGCTGAATTCAATATCATCCAGTGTGTATTCCAAATAGCATCTTCATTCATAGTATGAATTCTTTAGCTGTAAATCGATAAATTATCATAGACTCAGTTCTCCTCGAGGTATTGGAAGCATCTGGCTAGTTCAGCTTTCAGTCACTAGGACCACTAGTGAGCCCACCCCCCAACCCCAAAAATGTTCAACACCCACTGGTTCATGCTGAGATCACGTGATACTCCATCATCAAATATATATAAGGAATCACTCTCCAACAGTCTTTCTCACTCGTCCATTGTTTGTCACATCGTTCGTTTGTTCATGTGTGTATTCGCTATTCCTTTTATCCCTGCAAAAACGAAGAGAGTTAACTCCAACAACCTCAGAGTGTAGTGGGAAGAGACTTAGAGTCCAGGATACGAGATTACCAAGTGAGTAAATAATTTCTATTTTGAGTGTGAATTTTCGTGTTTGTGTTAAATTCGCCTTATTAATTCTGTCTCCTTGTTGTAGTACAACTCGCGGATATTCTCCTCGCGTGTGAAGAGTGGGCTGGACCGCAACCGGCTCTGTAAGTCCAACCTCCTGTGTTCGGTGCACAGTCAGAATTGCCTTGTGAGCATAATTTTCAATCTAATTTGTTCTTCTTCTCTATTAGCCATTCAAATTTTTTTCTTATTTCATACTTCTTACTTTTTTTGTTTCTAGATCACCTGAAACAAATTCATATCCAGTTGGAGGAAGAGCTGGGGGATGTTCGACGTAGCAATGTTGCAGTAGATAATTGTTTCAAGCCCCGAGCTGTAGATAACTGAGAACAGCACTCACGCAAGTATAGAGAAAAATATCCACGTGTGTGATCTTTCAGTGTAACTAGGCATTCAAAATAGATAAAATTATCTCTCATCCTGTTACAGGAACAGCTCTAGATGATCTGGATTTACTGGACATGCAGCTGGCGGCTGTTCATCGGTGAATGCAGGAGAAGCCTCCAGCAAATAATAATGAGATGGCCAAGCAGCATACTTGTAAGTTTAAAAAAGAGATTAGCTATCTCTAATAGTAGTGCTAGTAGTAGTATAGCAATTTTTGTCTCTAACAAATCCATTTATTTATCTTCTTTGTTCTTGGCACGGAACGACAAGATCAATCATATCTGTCACTCCTGTACGACATTTATGATGATTTTTTTGAGGGTGCGGTGGAGTTACCTGATGAATTGTTTATGCCCTGGAGCCAGAGTGAAACAGGTAATTACTCACTTTGCTTATAACCATGTGATCGTTATAATTCATTATTTCACCAGCGGTAAACAATGTACGTAAATATTATTATTTATTTTATCTCTACTTGTTCCCCTACAGCGGTCGCGCCTCAACACGGCATCGCGCTCGTACCGGCGGCGGCTAAACCATCACCATTATCATCAAAGTGGCATCCAGAAAGGCATGCGTCTCCTACAAGACGCCACCAGTCGCCACACGGGAAGCACACTCCGCAGCAGCCACGGCTGCCGCACCTGGAGGCAGTCTGCCCCGGGCCACCGCAGCCCACACCACCACCACCACTGCAGATGCACTATCGCGGCTGCTACATCATCGCTCTGCTCTCCACGGGTCGCCCTCTTGCAGCAGCTCGATTCATCATCAGCGTCTCCTCCTGCACCATCACATGAGGCACAGCACGCACGCCTATCCTTCTCACCAACTCCATCGAATAGTTCTAGTTATAGTACTAGTGAAGATTCTGTGGCTAGTGGCAGCAGTTCCTCCCCCGTCCTTTTAGTGAAGGACGTCAGGTCAGTGATACCATACCGCAGTTGCAGTACTCTGCGATTGCCGAAGCCTTTGTGGAGCGTATCTCGTTGCCACGATCGAAAACCCGGCAGGAGGGTACCACAATCCTGTTGTATTTCTAACAACGTGCCTTCCTGTCGTGGAAACAGAGCTCCTCAAGGTAGACATTGATCCGCGGTCTCCCGCCATTAAATGCAGTGCTGTGCTTTGCATTGAATTATCGCCCCCCCCCCCCCTAAAGTTGAGTCTGTTGTTGGAGAGACGAGTATTCATTATTCATTATCTTTGGGGGAGAAAATGGCGTGATAATGTGGAGCACATCAATCGCAGAGTGGTTTCGTAAATCCACCTTGCGTGCTACATTGGGCCGGTTTTCAGAGATGGAAGTGAAAGGCTCAGCTAAGGCACTCAGCAGAATTCTACACCTGGACATCCATACACATGTCTACGATCTGGTAAATGGAGGGTCTAGCTATATCAAGCTCCTAAAGACACAACTAACAAGAAGGCATGCATTAATGTCGAAAATCATTATGATGATGCTTGTTTTGCATGGTCAATCCTGGCTTGTGAAAGAAAGTACGATCGAAGGGATCATCCTGAGCCTCCCAGTAGGTATCATGTAGGTGATAATATTCATTCGTGTTATAACTTTGATGGTATAGAGTTCCCCGTAAAGATCCAGGAAATTCCTAAATTTGAGGACCAGAATACTGGCATATCGATTAATGTTTATGGGCTGGAGAAGAAAAGCATGTCAAATGAGCAAGACAAGCACATCGTCTTCGGCCCCCTCCATATTTCAAAATTTGCCGGTGAGCGTGAGCTGCATGTAAACATGCTGCTCCTCTCTGAAGGTGATAATTATCACTATGTCTGGATCAAAGACATTTCCGAACTCCTTGCCTCCCAACTATCAACTGATCATCGTGTAAAGCATATTTGATTAAGGTGTCTCAATTATTTCTCCTCAGACAAGTTATTAGCCGTGCATCTAGTACACTGCGCTTCCAAGGATTCCATACGTGTTATTATGCTTACTGAGGACAAAAAATTCATAAATTTTAAGAATATTCACCACCAGGAACGATGCCCGTTTGTAGTGTACGCCAACTTTGAATGCCTCCTCGCTCCTGTGACCCACTGTGAAGGTGACTCTACAACTTCACGTACCACCTTTACAGAGAAACACTTACCATATGTGGCAGCGTACCAAATTGTATCATCATATGATTCCAGTCTTAACCACTAGAAATCTTACGTTGGGGAAAGCCCTGTGGTTTGGTTGCTCTCTGAGCTCGAAAAATTTTCATGGGAGGTTGATAAACTTTACAGCAGCACCGTTTAGAAGACCAAATCGTAGGAGAATGAAGATTTGTATAATAATGCCACTGATTGTCATACTTGTGGGCTGCCTACAGACAGAAAAGCGGAAACTCCTCGTAGGGAACACTTCATCTTACACTGAAGTTCTGTGGTCCAGCTCACAATTCATGCAATTTGAAGTACCAGCTACTTAGACACATTAGCCGGCCGAAGTGGCCGTGCGGTTAAAGGCGCTGCAGTCTGGAACCGCAGGACCGCTACGGTCGCAGGTTCGAATCCTGCCTCGGGCATGGATGTTTGTGATGTCCTTAGGTTAGTTAGGTTTAACTAGTTCTAAGTTCTAGGGGACTAATGACCTCAGCAGTTGAGTCCCATAGTGCTCAGAGCCATTTGAACCATTTGAACTTAGACACATTCCCGATTTCTCCCACACTTTAAGTGGGCATGCCGTTCATTTTCTAGTTGAGCACTTGGCTGATTTCGGTTTGCAGAACAATCAGGTCAGTGTCCTACCTGAGAGAATCGAGAAGTATATTTCATTCTTCAAACGAATGATGCCAAGAATTACTCTCCGCTTCCTTGATACCCTACGTTTTATGCAGGCACCACTCTAGAAACTTGTTGAAACTCTACGTCAGGGGGATATACATCTCACTCAAGCGGCATTTCCCGACGAGGAAAAGTTTCAACTTGTCACTAGTAAGGGGGTTTTCCCAGATGAGTATGTGGATAGTATGGCGAAACTCAACGAAACCAGGCTACCCAACATAACTGCATTATCCAGCAACCTCACAGGCGATGCCATAACGAATGCAGAGAATGAGCATGCCGTGAATGTTAGGCGGGAATTCAATATTTCCACTTTAGGAAAGTACGCACAGCTTTACATGGACACAGACGTGCGCTTGGCTGTGGAAGTTTTCAAGAAGTTCTGGAGTATATGTATGACCACATATTCTCTGGATACCGCCTTTTATTACATGACGCTTGGGTTGTCTTTGGACGCAATGCTCAAGAAACCAAAGTGGAGCATTGAATTATTGACCGATCCTGACATGCTTCTTTTCTTTGAGTGAGGGATCTGTGGGGGACTTTGCCAATGTGTTCATAGGCATGAGAAGGCAAATAACCCACAGATGGGTGACAGGTTCAACACATCCCCTGATTCGAGTTATATAATGTACCTCGACGTGAATAACTTATACGGGCACGCCATGCAGCAATCACTGCTGATTGGCGAGTTTCGATGGGTGCCCGAAGACAAATGCAAGGGATTAGGTGGAAAAATCATGGGGGGTATGGCAGCTGATTCTCATGTAGGGTATGTGGTAGAGGCAGAACTCACATACCCTATTAGTTTTCATGACGCGCATACCGAATTGCCACTGTGTTCAGTGCAAATAGTTCTGCGAGGAGGCTCCACACCAAAACTGATGACAACGCTGGGGGATAAGTTGAGATATATTATTCATTATCGTAACCTCCAGCAATGCCTCAGCTTGGATATAGAGCTGGTTAGATTCACCCAGGCTATCTCCTTGAAGCAGTCCCCCTGGTTGAAGGAGTATACTGATTTGAATACGAGACAGAGAGCTTCCGTGACATGTGACTTTGAGAAAGATTTTTATAAATTAATCAATAATTCAATTTTTGGTAAAACTATGGAGAATCTGAGGGTGTGACGTGAAATGTTTATTAGAACCGAATGGGATGGGCGTTATGGCGTAAGAAAATGCATTGCCAGACCAAATTTTAAGCGGGTCATCATATTCTATAAGAACCTCGTTGCTGTGGAGATGGCGAAGACTGCAGTAGAGTTTACGAAACCTATTTATGTGAGGATGTGCATACTAGACTTATCCAAAGCCCACATGTACCGCTTTCATTATGAGTTTGCGAAAATTCATTTCACAGATCCTAAACTACCTTATATGGATACAGGTAACTCCATCTGTTGGGTGAGGAACTGCGATTCATATTAAGTAATTAGGTGCCACAGTAATGAATTCAACACATCCTCACATACAGCCGATAATCATTATGCTATTATTCCGCAGATCATGAAGGTTATCGGTCTTATGAAGGACGAGGCGAATGGACTTCCGATTGTGGAATTTGTAGGTCTACTCTCAAAAATGTATGCGTATCGCACATTGGAAGGTGCCACCCAGAGGCAGGCTAAGGGTGTGCGGCGCATGGCATTGAGAGCTCTCTCTATCGAAGACTATTTGCAGTGCCTGTGCAGTGGTGTTCATTGTGCTGCACCACAACTATCGCATATGGTACAGCAGACCAGAATTCGATCGAGAGGACAAGGGGTGTACACTGTACTACAGTCTAAAGTCGGTCTGTCACCCCATGGCAATAGAAGGGTCGTTTGTGATGACGGGACTGAAATTCGCCCATACTAACACTACTACTCACTTGTAGTGAGAGAAGGGGTGAGGTACTCTGATTGAGTGAGTGTGTGTGTGTGTGTGTGTGTGTGTGACAGAGAGAGAGAGAGAGAGAGAGAGAGAGAGAGGTAGAGAGAGGTAGAGAGAGAGAGATGGAGATAGAGTGTCTGCAGAGTAGTAGTATGGCCCTTTTATCATAGTGTAAGTAATTTTGTGTGTGTGTGTGTGTGTGTGTGGTGTAAATATTTTTGTGTACAATGTACACGTGTATATATATAGACAGAATGTGTTTAATATTTTTGTGTACTATGTATATGTGTGCCATAGAGAGAATGAGTGGAAAAAGAAAAGGAAAAACGGAAAAAAGGAATAAAATTTTTTGTTTATATATGCACACCATGCGTGTGAAAAGAAAGAAAAAAAGCACAAAAATATTTAAAAAACGCGAAAAATAAAAAATATATATATTCATTTATTTGTTGATATACAACGTATTTCTATACTGTAAAAAAATATATGAATGCACCATGCACGTGTTTCTTTTTTTTAAAAAAAATAGAATAGCTTTTCAGTTTTTAACCTGCCACTATACAGGGTGAGTCACCTAACGTTACCGCTGGATATATTTCGTAAACCACATCAAATACTGACGAACCGATTCCACAGACCGAACGTGAGGAGAGGGGCTAGTGTAATTGTTTAATATAAAACCATACAAACATGCACGGAAGTATGTTTTTTAACACAAACCTACGTTTTTTTAAATGGAACCACGTTAGTTTTGTTAGCACATCTGAACATATAAACAAATACGTAATCAGTGACGTTTGTTGCATTGTAAAACGTTAATTACATCCGGAGATATTGTAACCTAAAGTTGACGCTTGAAACCTCCGACGTTCAGTTGCGTGTTGTAACAAACACGGGCCACGGTCGGCGAGCACCATCTGCAGGGACATGTTTACGATGACGACCATGTTTACGAGTGTGGCTGTAGTGCACTGTTGTGGTTTGGTCTAGCTGTCGCAGTGTCCGCATGTAGTGCTTGCTGCTATTGTTATTCTGCATTCGTCCCCGCACGCAGACCAACTGTAGTACACCGTGTTACCAGACGTCTGTGATAGTGTAGTGTTGTAGGAACTGTGACCATGGTGTATTCGAACTCTGAAAAGGCGGAGATGATACTCATCTATGGCGAGTGTCGACGAAATGCAGCTGAAGCCTGCAGGGTGTATGCAGAACGGTACCCGGACAGAGAGCATCCAACGTGCCGCACATTGCAAAACATCTACCGCCAACTGTATGCAACAGGTCTGGTCGTAGCACGCAAACGGGTCCGTAACAGGACCGTCACAGGAGAAGCGGGTGCAGTTGGTGTGTTAGCTGCTGTTGCCATGAACCCACACATGAGTACACGGGACATTGCGAGAGCCGGTGGTCTGAGTCTAAGTAGTGTCATGCGCATACTGCATCGTCACCGCTTTCACCCGTTTGATGTGTCGCTACATCAGCAATTACATGGTGATGACTTTAATAATCGAGTGCAATTCTGTCAATGGGCATTAACAGAGGATGCGTTGCAGTTCTACCTGTTTACCGATGAAGCGGGTTTCACACACCACGGGGCAGTGAATCTACGGAACATGCATTACTGGTCCGTGGACAATCCTTGCTGGCTCAGACAGGTAGAGCGACAGCGACCGTGGACTGTAAATGTATGGTGCGGAATCATTGGCGACAACCTCATTGGTCCTCACTTCATTGCAGGGGCCCAAACAGCTGTAACATACATCGCGTTTCTACCGAAAGATCTGCCAACGTTGCTCGAAAATGTCCCACTGGAAACGCGTCGACGTATGTGGTATCAGCATGATGGTGCACCTGCACATTCCGCAATTAACACTAGGCTGACCCTTGACAGGATGTTCGACGGGCGTTTCATAGGACGTGGAGGACGCATAAATTGGCCAGCCCGTTCTCCTGATCTTACACCTCGGGACTTCTTTCTGTGGGGTACGTTAAAGGAGAATGTGTACCGTGATGTGCCTACAACCCCAGAGGATATGAAACAACGTATTGTGGCAGCCTGCGGCGACATTACACCAGATGTACTGCGGCGCGTACGACAATCATTACGCCAGAGATTGCAACTGTGTGCAGCAAATGATGGCCACCACATTGAACATCTATTGGCCTGACATGTCGGGACACACTCTATTCCACTCCGTAATTGAAAACGGAAACCACGTGTGTACGTGTACCTCACCCCTCATGGTAATGTACATGCGCGTCAGTGAAAAAGACCAATATAAAGGTGTTAGCATGTGGACGTAACGTGCTGTTCCAGTCTCTTCTGTACCTAAGGTCCATCACCGTTCCCTTTGGATCCCTACGTAATTCGGTGCTCTGTGAAACACACGATCGAACAGCGGAGGAGTGGTACTCAAGCGTCAACTTTAGGTTACAATATCTCCGGATGTAATTAACATTTTACAATGCAACAAACGGCACTGATTACGTATTTGTTTATATGTTCAGATGTGCTACCAAAACTAACTTGGTTTCATTTAAAAAATCTTAGGTTTGTGTTAAAAAACATACTTCCGTGCATTTTTGTATGGTTTGTATTAACCAATTACACTAGCCCCCTCCTCACGTTTGGTCTGTGGAATCGATTCGTCAGTATTTGATGTGGTTTACGAAATATATCCAGCGGTAATGTTAGGTGAGTCACCCTGTACATATATACAGCTCACAGTCCATCAGAAGCCTTATTTAAAAAAAAAAAAAAAAACCTTTGCTGTTCTGGACTGTTGAAATTATATTCTAAGTGTGTGCAGTCCATCAGAATTATTCAAAAATCGTTCAAATGGCTCTGAGCACTACGGGACTTAACATCTGAGGTCATCAGTCCCCTATAACTTAGAACTACTTAAACCTAACGAACCTTAGGACATCACACACATCCATGCCCGTGGCACGATTCGAACCTGCGACCGTAGCGGTCGCGCGGTTCCGGACTGTAGCGTCTAGAACCGCTCGTCCACTCCGGCCGGCTTCAGAATTATTGTAAAATCTATGTTACTGGGGCTGTCAAATTTAGTTGTAGTAGTAGTAGTAAAGAAACTATCTCCACTTTAGTTTTTAGCATAGATTTATAAAAAAAAATTTCATACCACTGCCAATGTTGTCATGTTTAAGTTAAAAGTATTTCTGAATTGGAATAGCAGAGTCAATTTCTACCTCAAGAATACTATATTTTACCTCAAGAATGCTATATTGTACACCAAAAATACTATATTGTATTTGTGTGAACTGACTAAAGCAAGAAAAAAATTAGTTACCATACATCTTTCTTGTTGTTATTTACGAAAACCCTATCCCCATTGCATTATGTATGTATATGCATATATATAAAGGCTGTGCATATCTCAAATGACATTAGTTTTGCTGAAGATTAGTACTATTAAGGAGGTGAAGTTTAACATGGACGATAACAAAATATATAGAATGGGTACATGGAACTACGTCTATCATGCAGGACGAATCGGGTTATGGGAGCAGGAGGCACATGACCGTGTCCACTTTCAAAGATATATAGGAGACATGTCTAAAATTATATCTCCTGTGGTTGAAGAAAAGCACAGAAATAGCAGGTGGTTAAAAAACTGTACTTTGTCAAAGCGGGAACAGAGTTGGAAGAAAAGAACACATGGGTTGTCAGGTAAAAATTAATTTATTTCTCATCCAATTTAAAAGTAATTATACATTTTCATAAGCAGATACAGCAACACTTTTTTGATACGTGTTCTTGAGTCAATGGCGAGGACACCTGTAGAATTCCAGATCTTGAATAGCGGCAAACTAAAAGATTCGACACATCCAGATCTTCTCCTTCCCCTTCATGTAGACTATTTTATAGGTTATGCTAGGATCATTCCAGTGAATTCCATGGTAGAAATGTCTTAACCACTTTGTACTTTTTCGTGTCTTAGCACACCTCACTTACTTGAAAGACCTTGGTGATGCAATGTTTGCTGAGAATGTCTCCATTATTCCAGCATCTTGTGTGTACGTTACAAACACAACACCTTTAAATACGATCTGTCTACGGTCACCATCATAGAAACCCAGAGTGCCCGCAATGATGTTCACACCTTGAGATGACATTGTGAAATACTCTAGGTATCGTGCAGTACCTATTCATTTATACAGGTCGTTTCACAACACCTGTGAGGGTGCAGTAGTTGATCACACGGTCATGTAGAACTAGAGCATACACGGTAGTGTGTTCTGGGTAATTTGTTGATGATTCAAATTCAATTCGCACATCTATAGATCCAGATTTAACTATCTCGTTCTGTTTCGAGCAGTCTGTTACGATGATCGGAGAAAGCTCCTTGAACTTGCATGGACTGAGTAGACACCCTCCTCCCTCTCCTTCGGCTATTACATAGTGAGAAGCACAAAACCTTGCATACATGTCATAAGCTAGACTGTTTACATTTTGGTTCCACTGCAGATGTAAATTGTCATATGGGTAGAATTCGGAATTGAGGTAGACTTTGGCATTAGTTAACTTGTAGTTGTCGAACACGGTGGAATCATTTGCTATATTAACTCTTCTGTCAGTCTGAAACGCAAGTATGATGAATGTAGGTGTCTCTAGATACGAAGAGGTTTCAATAGCCCATGTTTGTCTGCTCGCAGTTTGTAACATTTGGTACTCGAAAATCTCCCACAAGCGAAATGTCAGTGACAGAAATGTACTGGAATTCAGGACTTTTAAAAGCTTCAAACGCTCCTCGTCGGATACACTGACGTGAGGCATTTTCCATTTTATCTTGCTGATTGGGATCATATTTTTTGTGACAACTCCCAAACCCAAGGTCCTTGGTGGTACTTTTGGGGCAGCCACCACAAATTGTATAAAGCGTGGGTAGTGACCAGGATGTAGCTATGTCTGTTGGCCGAAAAAAATTAATGACAAGAATTGCGCCAGCTAGAATGAAGAGATAACTTATCTTTATTTCTGACGAAACGTGCATCAGCAATACAAGTCCAAGTAATATCCGAGAGTAATCCGTGTACTGAGCCTAGTCGAATACAATAGCAAATATCAAACTGCAATGGCTCCGCTATGAACTGCACGAAAGGCTAGCAATAGACAATCGATAATAGACTGTCCGTCTCGGGGCCAGCGCTCCTCCTTATATGCAAAAGGCAGAGGGCGCTGCGGAACCCGAGCTCAGCCATGGCGCGACCTCTTCCGTCGGCGATAACGCCCTGAGACGCCGACGGCCGCGACAGGAACTGTGGCCAGCGACGTCACGGTCAGGGCGTGCGTGCTCGAGTTGGTTGGTTGGTTGGTTGGGTCCGTGGATACAACAATATTCTCCACTTGAGCTCCTTGAACGTATGAATTATTAATCTGTCGCACTCCGTACCAGAATGAGTTCTTGTTTAGCGTTCACAATAATCTGCCTCATGTCCTCAAAGTACCCCATAAGCATTTTTAGAGATATGCTTGTACTCTGCAACTGTTCTATCCTATGGATCGTCAATGAACCATCCCGCATTTTCTAAACCATGCAAATCTGCGGGTGATGCACAGACGTATGTTTTAAGGGTTGTTGTTATGAAACTTCCGGGCAGATTAAACCTGTGTGCCCGACCGAGACTCGAACTCGGTCGGGCACACATTTTTAATCTGCCAGGAAGTTTCATATCAGCGCACACTCCGCTGCAGAGTGAAAATCTCATTCTGGTTGATGTTATGCCAACAATGTGTGTACGATCGATCTCAGACCCATTGAGTTCATAGCGTATCTCTTGGATCAGGAATGCTAAAGCGTTATGTGTAAGCTTGGATCCCAATGTATTGCCTCTGTCGGTTTTCTTGAATGAGCCCTCTAGATATATGAAACTCTTGCATGGAAGTGTCGTGCGTCTTGGTGCTGGATGACAATCCTAATTTCATCGTTCTTGTTAAATGTGGTTGAGGCGTGAGGTTTACGAGAGAAGTATTCCTGACATGTAATTCTCTCATCATAGTCTACCGGACTGGTTATATTGAGTGAGGACGTCATTGCACAGTTTCAAGCCAACTGATTTAAGAAACTCGTAGTTCGCGCGCGTTATCACTTTGCGGTTCGGTAGCGAAGTGGCATGCTGTGGATTGCGTGCACTTGTTTTATACCGTATGCCCATCACGCTTTAGATGTAATTGTACAATGATTTCCTCACCACTAAAGTCAAAATGTTTATTATTCTGGTCCACAATACACAGCTCCAAATAATCCAATGTCTGAGCTGTCACTGGAAGGTATATTCAATTGACAGGGGTCTCAACAATCTTATACAACGCTGCAACTGAGGGAAAGAATCCTTTAACAGTATGTATCAAACTATCGTTGAGATAGGTGTGCGTTGCAATGTCACACTCGACTCTGATTGTGCTGACGGGAAGTATGTCCAGTCTAATCTGACTTGTAAAATTTACTTGGTTCCTTCTTCAAAACCTGTCCTTTTGTGAAACACAACAGGCGTCCTATTGAAGCTTTCTGGTTAAAGTCAGTCGCTGCATTTATAGTCCTTATTTCAGATTTAAGTGTACTGATTTTTGCACGTAGTTCAATACCTTTTCCAGACTGTTTTAAGACTTCGTTTAAATCGTCGATATCGTATGCACTCGGTTCTACTTCGACAATATCTTCTTCACCATTAATACCCAGATGCAGTTTGTTGTTAGTCTCAGTGATATTCGGGATGCTGTTGTACGTCTCCAGTCCAATCAATGCAATACTCCATTCACCAACGCTCAAATTAATTGGCAGGACGTAATTTGCACGAAATACAGACAATCGTTCTTTTAACGCCAAAGTGTACGACATTGCATCTGAACCTCAATTGATGGAGGAATGTTTAAAGCTCCTCCGTATGTAGTATGCTTCTTCTTCTTTGTGAACGTCAAGAGAAACATGATGCATAGATGTCCACAGAGGTGTGTATTTAAGTCCTGATAGCGTCGATAATTGTAGAACACACGTCTTCTGTGAGTGAAGTATCGTTGTAATTCTTCTATTGGTTGCAGGTCACCAAATGAGTCGAAATAGTAGACGGTATCCGCAGTTTTCATAACGTATGACACCCAGTGGGTGCCGGGGCCTCCAGCGACATCTAAATTCACAATGCCACATTCACCAGTTTTCCACATTGTCTTCGGTAATGTATCTCGCATAAACACACCACGGAATCTTGGTATCTTGAATTTGTTTCTAACAAACTTAAGAAGACCAGTATTTGCGAGTGGTCGATCTGGTAGGACCGCTAATGGGCATTTTTTATTTATAAATAGACCAAGCCCTTTCCTGTACGGTTTCAAGTATAGTCCTTTTCCGATGGCTGCGGCTTCCATCATGCGGTTATGTCTTCTTGCCTCTTCTAACAGCGCTTGGGAGTTTTGCTCGTTCTTGACAGTTCGAGCGATAGCTGCACCGCCACCAGCCAGGGAGCCTACCGCCGAGAGTGCGGAGAGGGCCGGGATGAGAAATGAAATAAAACCGCCAGATGTCTTGGGTATTGGTAGAAGTCGTGGTGGTTTAACCGATCCTCTTCTTCTCGCATCTTTCTGCTTTAGTGTGTTTTTAGCCGCATACATCTCTGTCTGGGTACAGTTCTTCAAACAGCCCTGCTTCCCGCCGTTGTCCTTCTTCTCTTTCTTGTTTAGTGCACAGCGTGGAGCATTCATAACTTGCTTGAAATTCATCACTCCTAAACCCAACTTAATTTTTCCTCCCATGGTTTTATCAACTGCATATGTTGCGATGCTTTGACCTATACCAATATCCCTTCTTCTCCATATCGCCTTAGCCTTATCAGCTTGTTGTGTACATAGTTGCGCGTAGTCAGCGCGTACACAACTTTCCCACTACAGCGCGCCCCGCTAAGCACAACAGCGCAGGCGCAGCGCTCGTCCGTCTCCGCACTACGAGATGGAGCTGTCTTAGAGACGGACCAAATTCTGCTTTTTTTTTTGTTTTTTCTTTATTGTGATTTTGATCACCTTACACAAGGCGGGCTGTCAGCAGCAGAGTACGCCGCTCTTCAGCCTTGAGTTTTACAATAAGTAATACATAGAGGGGGCACAGAAAATACAATCAAAACGGCGGGCAAAACAATGTAGACACTAAAAAACAAAAAACATGGAGCCGTTCACGCTGGACGAGAAAACATCACTGACACTACTTGACATGGCGCACATAACATGGATGATGGCGACGGTACACGGGAACAGTGGCGGCGTGACGGCGAACAAACACTAAAAACAAACGAAGGCACACACATGAGACACTGATGGCGATGATCTCCGGCGCGCGAATGTTCACTGTGCGTGTGCGAGTCTGGGGACCTGCCAAGAGAGGAGGAGGAGGAAGGGGAGTGGGAGAGCGAGAGGGGAGAGCAGAGATGCCATGGGCAGGGGAGATAGGGGGAGGGAGGAAGGGGGAGGGGAAGCCCGGGGGAAGAGGGGTGGAGGGGGGGACGGGGGAAAAGGAAAGAGAAGGGAAGTGAAGAGAAGGGAGGGAGGGTGCCTAAAGGAAAGGACACCGGAAGTGGGGGGTGGGGCAGGGTCAAAGTTGATAGGAGGGGTAGATGGAGGGGAGGAGGACATCATCAGGAAGGGGGAGCTGACGGAAGCCACCTTGGGAGAGGGTAAGGAGGGTGGAGAGATGGAGACCGGGTGGGACGTGGGAATACAGGCGCGGCAGTGGGCGGGGGTGGGAGAGGATCCGGGGAGACTAGTGGGTGAGGAGGATCGAGTTTACGGGAGGTGTACAGTATCTGTATCCTTTCAAGGAAAAGGAGGAGGTGGGGGAAGGGGATGAGATCATACAGGATCCGCGTGGGGGAGGGGAGACGGATGCGATAGGCGAGGCGGAGAGCATGGTGTTCAAGGATTTGGAGGGATTTATAAAAGGTAGGGGGGGCAGAGATCCAAGCCGGATGGGTGTAACAAAGGATGGGGCGGATGAGGGATTTATAGGTGTGGAGGATGGTGGAGGGGTCCAGACCCCACGTACGGCCGGAGAGGAGCTTGAGTAGACTGAGTCGGGAGCGTGCCTTGGCTTGGATTGCCCGGAGGTGGGGAGTCCAGGAGAGGCGACGGTCGAGGGTGTCGCCAAGGTACTTAAGGGTGGGAGTGAGGGCGATAGGACGGCCATAGATGGTGATATAGAAATCAAGGAGGCGGAAGGAAGGGGTGGTTTTGCCTACAATGATCGCCTGGGTTTTGGAGGGATTGACCTTGAGCAACCACTGGTTGCACCAAGTGGTGAACCGGTCAAGGTGGGATTGGAGAAGGTGTTGGGAGCGCTGGAGGGTGGGGGCAAGGGCAAGGAAGGCGGTGTCATCGGCAAACTGGAGAAGGTGGATGGGGGGTGACGGCGGCGGCATGTCCGCCGTGTACAAAAGGTACAGAAGGGGGGAGAGGACGGAGCCTTGGGGCACACCGGCGGAGGGGAAAAAGATGTAGGAATCTGTGTTATGGATGGTGACATAGGGAGGACGGCGGGAGAGAAAGGAGCCAATCAGACGGACGTAATTAATGGGAAGGGCGAAGGTTTGGAGCTTGAAGAGGAGACCGGAATGCCAGACGCGGTCATAAGCACTTTCGAGGTCCAGGGAGAGGAAGACGGGAATTAAGCTGGTCGGAAAGGAGATGGGTGAGGTGAAGGAGAAGGTCGTCGGAAGAGAAGGACGGCCGAAAGTCACACTGCGTAACGGGAAGGAGGCAATTCTGCTTCCGCCGATCCGCGTATTAATATGTAACGCAGCCAATGATATTGCTGCTAACGTAGAACCTTTTCTCCTCGGGGATCACACTCGCGCAGTGATACCTGAACGCTCGAGGTATTATAACGAGTGTACGGACCTCCGATTAGTCAGTCTGCATTAGTCTGCATTAGTCTGCAGTCAAGTTTCAGTCTGCGCCTAATAATATTATCATATTCCTGTACATAGCCATGAAGATAAATGAATAGACACTTTGTTAAGTATCAGAGATATGAGAGAATAAGATTAACGTACCAAGACCAAAGGAACTTCAGATTGTCAATTGTAAATAGCATCCAGAACGAAGTTAAGTTATTTTTATGCTTGTTATTATTTTAATAAATGTGTGTGTAAATTAATGAAGTTCTGTTTAAAGTTGGTCACCGTCAATCTGCTACTGTAAGCGTGCAAGTGGCATTTCTATCGTCTGACCTAACGGCAGAAGATAAACACGCCACGATAAGACCAGGAGACATATTGCTGACACTCGCCTACTTCGTTAGAGCGACAAATCAAATAATCTGATGGTGTGAGTACCGAAGGTCTTACAGTACGCACACTACACAGCTAAAATCCTATCAGAAATGTGACGACTTGATAGACCTTTATTTGCAGCGTAAGAAATACCGTGTTCCATACACTCTTCGTCGAGTAGATAAACCTCCGTATCACCTCGTGCCAAGCGTTTCTGAAGCTTTGTCCCAGGTCCACAGTAGTTATACCAGGGATGTGTAATTCCACTGGCAGTTTGTCTAGAATACCACCACCTCCTCTAATGCTCTCCTAGCACGCATGTTATGCCACTGCGGTGGTTGTCGACTATGCGCGCCCATTATGTAGC
Organism: Schistocerca nitens; assembly: GCF_023898315.1. NCBI lineage: Eukaryota > Metazoa > Arthropoda > Insecta > Orthoptera > Acrididae > Schistocerca > Schistocerca nitens. Next base: position 62,270,357 of record NC_064616.1, read on the forward strand.
AAATCGTCGGCATCAATCCAACTGTTTTGTGGAGCAGGAAAACCAAGCCATTTGACTAGTGCTTTATTTTCACGACGTCTTGTGACTCTCTCCACGAGAAAAACATCCGGTTCTGAGATTTTCTGCAACTCCTCGGTGTAGAAGCAGCCTACAATTTCTTCACCTTCACTATCCTTCAATATATTAGTTTTAGGATTCGTTCTTTGCACCTTTGAAATTGTAAATATCTCAGTTGACCAGTTCGGTAGGTATGACTTCTCAAATGCCGTCCTGTGTTTTGAATACGCACCAAATCACCTACATTAAATTTCTGTCTGCTTGGATCCAGCATCTCAGTGCGATAGTACACCGTATCCATGAGTCCATTATCACGAACATCGATTGGTCTCATTTTTATTGTGGTATGTTTCGTTCGATTGTACTGAGCAATTATTTCTGGGAGGATATCTGTCCATTTCTATGAGTCGCGAAGGTTAAAACGCATCCACATTCCACCTTTTTCTGTTCTGTTCAGACGCTCCGCGATACTTGCGTTCAGGTGAGTGAATGTTGAGTAGTTATCTATTCCGTACCGTTGCATCACGGTCTTGAAATACCTATTGTAAAGCTCGCCACCGTGATCGGTTTGGAGGTTGTTCGGGCATCGATTCCTCCCTGTCTGTAGCAAACGCTCAAAAACATCCACGACATTTCGAGCCGTTTTCTTTTTTACCAGGTAATGCCCAGGCAAATTTACAAATTTGGAGTATGTATCAATAAACACTAAAATATATTTGAATCCATTGTTCTCATGTGAATATTCCTTCATATCTACAAGATCAGCTTGCCATAAGTCATCCAACCCCTTAATCATAATATGCCTGTGAGGGTATGTTTTGCGTGCTGGTTTGTGCAGTTCTCGATCTACTGTCTCCACACTTATTCGATGATACCTCTCTCTCTAAGCTCCGAGACTATTGAAACAACCTCATTCGAATGAGCTGTATTACCTGTAGCTGTTGAAGCCATGAGCAGCCGTAGTCGATCTATTAGCTCGTTGAGGTCGTTATAATTTATATATTGCGGGATTCGATTGTTCACTGCTTTATGATCAGTGTCAATACCATCTCCGCTGCTGCTGCTGTTGTTTTTGTTGTTTTCGCCTTCAAGTATTGGTTTTATAACGGTTTTATATTTCTTGTTGCTCACTCTTTTCGTGACCTTATGTACAACAGTCATGTGTAGTATTTCACGGTAGGTTTCCCTATCATTAACTGAGTAATTTATAGATTTTTTCGTAGCTCTTGAGAAAATAAGATTCATTAAGCCAGGTGTTCTCTCAAACCGCCTATCACCAATCTGTATTGTGACATCAGTCACAGTTATAGGATGCATACCCACCATGTATGGTCTTCCCCTGCTACCGCCAAATGTTCTATCTATCTGACCGGGGGTGTGACGGATAATGAATTCGTCAATGGCAACACCCACGTTATCGTGTGTTTTTGCTTTTGCTGAGAGCTGTCGGAGAGATTCAGTAACCAGCTTAAAGGTCTCTCTTAGTGTTTGCTGTCGATCCATATGCCCTAACCTCAGGAACCGTAATTTCTCACGACCTGCTTTCTGCGCTTGAATCACTTTCTGCTTCGTCGACATCTCGGTGTATACTAATCAGACATCTCCGCAGAGTGTGGCTTTATATATCTGCTCATTTTCTTCTTCCTCTCACTATGTACATGCTCCCCCTATTCACAAGGAACTCTACATCTGTTTTCCCCTCAATAGCCTCGACCTTTTCACTTACGTCGACTACTTTCTTGCCGACTTCATTGAGTAACTCATAAAACGGATTCACCATTCTCAGAAGAGTCTGGTAATACGTCTCTAGTTCCCTCCGCATACCTCCAACTTTATGCACAATAGCCTGAATTTTCGCATTCGTGTACAGGTGAATGTTCTGTCTGTGTACACCCATTCTCTCGGGCTGAGAGCTAGACATACGCGCGAATTTGTCCGTGGTGCAGCATATGCTGATGTACTAACCTCTCTTACCGTGCTGTACAGGGTGAGTCACCTAACATTACCGCTGGATATATTTCGTAAATCACATCAAATACTGACGAATCGATTCCACAGACCGAACGTGAGGAGAGGGTCTAGTGTAATTGGTTAATACAAACCATACAAAAATGCACGGAAGTATGTTTTTTAACACAAACCTAAGATTTTTTAAATGGAACCAAGTTAGTTTTGGTAGCACATGTGAACATATAAACAAATACGTAATCAGTGCCGTTTGTTGCATTGTAAAATGTTAATTACATCCGAAGATATTGTAACCTAAAGTTGACGCTTGAGTACCACTCCTCCGCTGTTCGATCGTGCGTATCGCAGAGCACCGAATTACGTAGGGATCCAAAGGGAACGGTGATGGACCTTAGGTACAGAAGAGACTGGAACAGCACATTACGTCCACATGCTAACACCTTTTTATTGGTCTTTTTCACTGACGCACATGTACATTACCATGAGGGGTGAGGTACACGTACACACGTGGTTTCCATTTTCAATTACGGAGTGGAATAGAGTGTATCCCGACATGTCAGACCAATAGATGTTCAATGTGGTGGCCATCACTTGCTGCACACGATTGCAATCTCTGGCGTAATGAATGTCGTACACGCCGCAGTACATCTGGTGTAATGTCGCCGCAGGCTGCCACAATACGTTGTTTCATATCCTCTGGGGTTGTAGGCACATCACGGTACACATTCTCCTTTAACGTACCCCACAGAAAGAAGTCCAGAGGTGTAAGATCAGGAGAACGGGCTGGCCAATTTATGCGTCCTCCACGTCCTATGAAACGCCCGTCGAACATCCTGTCAAGGGTCAGCCTAGTGTTAATTGCGGAATGTGCAGGTGCGCCATAATGCTGATACCACATCCGTCGACCCGTTTCCGTTGGCAGATCATTCTGTAGAAACGTGATATATGTTGCAGCTGTTTGGGCCCCTGCAATGAAGTGAGGACCAGTGAGGTGGTCGTCAATGATTCCACACCATACATTTACAGTCCACGGTCGCTGTCGCTCTACCTGTCTGAGCCAGCGAGGATTGTCCACGGACCAGTAATGCATGTTCCGTAGATTCACTGCCCCGTGGTTTGTGAAACCCGCTTCGTCGGTAAACAGGTATAACTGCAACGCATTCTCTGTTAATGCCCATTGACAGAATTGCTCTCGATGATTAAAGTCATCACCATGTAATTGCTGATGTAGCGACACATCAAACGGGTGAAAGCGGTGACGATGAGGTATGCGCGTGACACTACTTAGACTCAGACCACCGGCTCTCGCAATGTCCCGTGTACTCATGTGTGGGTTCATGGCAACAGCAGCTAACACACCAACTGCACCCGCTTCTCCTGCGACGGTCCTGTTACGGACCCGTTTGCGTGCTACGACCATACCTGTTGCATACAGTTGGCGGTAGATGTTTTGCAATGTGCGGCACGTTGGTTGCTCTCTGTCCGGGTACCGTTCTGCATACACCCTGCAGGCTTCAGCTGCATTTCGTCGACACTCGCAATAGATGAGTATCATCTCCGCCTTTTCAGAGTTCGAATACACCATGGTCACAGTTCCTACAACACTACACTATCACAGACGTCTGGTAACACGGTGTACTACAGTTGGTCTGCGTGCGGGGACGAATGCAGAATAACAATAGCAGCAAGCGCTACATGCGGACACTGCGACAGCTAGACCTAACCACAACAGTGCACTACAGCCACACTCGTAAACATGGTCGTCATCGTAAACATGTCCCTGCAGATGCTGCTCGCCGACCGTGGCCCGTGTTTGTTGCACCACGCAACTGAACGTCGGAGGTTTCAAGCGACAACTTTAGGTTACAATATCTCCGGATGTAATTAACATTTTACAATGTAACAAACGTCACTGATCACGTATTTGTTTATATGTTCAGATGTGCTAACAAAAATAACGTGGTTCCATTTAAAAAAACGTAGGTTTGTGTTAAAAAACGTACTTTCGTGCATTTTTGTTTGGTTTGTTTTAAACAATTACACTAGCCCGTCTCCTCACTTTCGGTCTGTGGAATCGGTTCGTCAATATTTGATGTGGTTTACGAAGTATATCCAGCAGTAACGTTAGGTGACTCACCCTGTATATGCAAAAAGTCTTGTAAGTTTCGCCTGTACCTGCCATCACTCAGTGTTCTTGTTTTATCAATAACGAGAAACCGATACTGTGAATGATTCCAGCAATCAGCACATATCTTTACAAAATCATTGAACAACATATCAGTTCCGACATGCGGCTGGGACCTGTGTTTAAAATTCAGATTGTCTAGTTTGAAGGCTATAATGAGGTTTGCATTATCAATAACCTACTGTTTCGGGATTCTGGAATGTGTTTGGCTTACATAAAATACATCAGCAGCCATATGACGACCGAAACATAAATATTTTCGAATTTGGTCTTGGTTTTCCACAGCAACATCGTCAAATATGAAGACAGTGTTTGGATTTGCTTTTTTAGGTGGAGGGATATCACCGCTTCTACATCTACATCTACATCCATACTCCGCAAGCCACCTGATGGTGTGAGGCGGATTGTACCTTGAGTACCTCTATCAGTTCTCCCTTCTATTCCAGTCTCGTATTGTTCGTGGAAAGAAGGATTGTCGGTATGCCTCTGTGTGGGCTCTAATCTCTCTGATTTTATCCTCATGGTCTCTTCGCGAGATACACGTAGGAGGGAGTGATATACTGCTTGACTCCTCGGTGAAGGTATGTTCTCGAAACTTCAACAAAAGCCCGTACCGAGCTACTGAGCGTCTCTCTTGCAGAGTCTTCCACTGGAGTTTATCTATCATCTACGTAACGATTTCGCGATTACTAAATGATCCTGTAACGAAGCGCGCTGTTCTCCGTTGGATCTTCTCTATGTCTTCTATCAACCCTATCTGGTACGGATCCCACATTGGTGGGCAGTATGCAAGAAGTGGGTGAACAAGTGTACTGTAACCTACTTGTTTTCGGACTGCATTTTCTTAGGATTCTTCCAATGAATCTCAGTCGGGCATCTGCTTTACCGACGATTAATTTTATATGGTCATTCCATTTTAAATCACTCCTAATGCTTACTCCCAGATAATTTATGGAATTAACTGCTTCCAGTTGCTGACCTGCTATATTGTAGCTAAGATGCGCGCCGGACTCGTGAAGCCGGACTGGTTAAGTTAGGTAGAATTATGGTGCCATTTTTCACTTGTTCATGGATCGCTTCCGACAAGTAGGCCGAAAGGAATGCCTCATACAACTCGTAAACCGTGTTGCGGTTCCGCGCAACCGATCTCATTCGCAATGCCGGTTCTCTTTTGCACTTTTGTGCATGAGGCTACGTGGGAGGCAACGAAAACCGGAACTGATCAGCCCAAGCTTGGGAACGAACCCTGTTCTTATCGTTTCTAAACACTTCAAATCGCCTGGCGGTGAGGAAATGCTTATGGTCGAAATCGTGCGTTTGCTCTCTCGACGAAAGTCCGCGAAAATAACCGTTTTTCGTTCGTCCACGCGCCACTTCGCTTTCGTGCCTGAGATCAAAGTAGTCCTCATGTCCCGAGTCTCTGTCCTCACTGTATCGTCTGTCTTTCTTATTGTTTCCTTCCCTCTCTTCATTACCTTTGAGCCGGTTCTCTAGTAAAGATACGCTCTCATTTAACTCCTCAGTAGCCCCTCTTTGTCTCCTGTTGACTTCACACTGCCCTAGTTGAAATCTTAACAGGGACCGCACTTCCTCTGTTTGGTTTATTGATGTCGGCACGGTTTGCTCACTACCCGCTAATGCACTTATGTGACTTGCGCTCTCCGCAAGTTTTCCTAGGTCGCGCTTCACCTTGGCGATTTCCTCATCGCAGTTCAGTTTGAGTTGTAGGAAACAGTCTTGGAGCGAAGAAATAGCCGCAATGTTGTTATCTATCCTAGCATCGGCGGCCCTGTTGTCCTCCGCCCTCTAGGTTTCCAGCAACGCTGACACTACTTCGCTCGCCTTTGTCAGGCGTACCTTCGTCGCCTCTATTGTGTGGAGACGCTGTTCAGTGCATTCAAATCTCGGCAAAGTTCAGAAACGATAGTTTCTTTAATGTTCGTTGTTACGTCTCGTAATTTGCCTTGTACATTAGCCAATTGCTCGGAATTCGCCGTCATCTGGGCTCCTAAGTCTTCTTTGATAGCGGAGGTTCGCGCCTCTAATTAGTTATTATTCGCAGTCGTCTGCGCCCCTAAATTTTCAACCATGTATGCATTGTTAGGGATCATTACCGCCTCAAATCGCGCCATATACTGCACCCATTCAGGTAAACACGGCACCTGGTTCGTGGCTTTACTCTTGACGGACCCAGCAAATATGTTGTCTGCACTCCGGGAACTCTGTGTTCCACATTGTTGTGCATTTGTGAGGATAATGTTCCAGTACCACTACTGAAATCAGGTGCACAGAACGAATCGTTTGATTCGCTAACACTATGGGGAGTGGGAATATTGTTTAGTTCGTTCGCGAAGTTTTCTGGTCCCCTAGGCGAAATTTCTCCGGAAGGCACGATATTTTCTGTTTCGCTGCGTCTCGAGTTGCTCTTAGAGCGGCTACAGATGTCCATTATTTATAGCTGACTAATTTCAAGCGCCAGTCACTTACTACAAGAATGCTGCTTGGTATGCGAAAATTCTCATACGCTCCTAGCAACAAAATTACCGTACGTTACGCTTAAACGAGAACGAGACTGCAAAGCCTAGCATAAGTAGTATCTTTCACACACAACACAATGACAAATTACCTGTACGGACGTAAAATACGTCCCTAGAAATTGATATTGTCACACGATCCTACTATCGCACTATGAATTAACACGCAAGAAATACATAAAATCAGAAATAAAACGAAAGAAACAACGCTGTATAGATCACAACGCTGTTTCCACACTGATACTTGAAACAACGTAGAAATTGTTCAAGTGCTAAAGGGAAAAAGTTTTGAATAGTTAGTGCATTGATACATGCTAGGGAACCTGACTTTTTCACAGAAAACTCCTAGGAAGAGCGTACTCAGAGATCAAGGTCGCCATATGAAAGGTATCTTTACTATTAATGGGTATCTTTACTACTAATCTGAATGCGAGGGGGGGGGGGGAGTACGACCTCAATACAACTCTCGCGCCAACGGAATGCAGTAGGATGTGGCTTACATTAGAGTTGGATGAAGCATGGAGTGGAATTTTAGCAGTGAGAGTGTAGACAAAAATTCTGGTAAAAGAACATTTATCAGTTCGGTAAATTGCACACATGAACGAGTATAGTGAGTAATATGATGGTTGCTGTTGCCTGCAATCTATTACGTCGCATATTAATTAACCCTAGAACTTCACTTCGGAGTCCCCTGCAAAGTCTGTGATCTATGGAAGAGGAATGATCAAAGGGTGGTTTAATTACGGATACTTACATTCACACACACTTGAGAGAAGGTTGGTTCAAATGGTTCTGAGCACTATGGGACTTAACATCTGAGGTCATCAGTCCCCTAGAACTTAGAACTACTTAAACCTAACTAACCTAAGGACATCACACACATTCATGACCGAGGCAGGATTCGAACCTGCGACCGTAGCGGTCACACTGTTCCAGACTCAAGCGCCTAGAACCGCTCGGCCACACCAGCCGGCTGAGAGAAGGAAAAGAACTAAAAACCATCATCACAGCACACGTGCGTAGCAAGAGGGACTGTTCCCTTGATTTTAACATGTGGGATAAATGAATAAAATTTCTATTAAAGTGAATTACTATAAGAAAAAGAATAAATAAGAATCACAATTGATTCAAATAATCTACAGAGGAAGATCACTGAGGCCTTGGCGCTGTTGACTTTCTCATTAGATCACGGCCACGTGGTCCTCATAAACAAAAGCGTGCACAAAGAAAGTTATCAAGCGGGACGAATTGCACAAAATTCGGTCATGAAATCACGGAAATCATACGCAATATACATGCTCTCGCGAGAGGGATACTAAACAAAATGAACTGAATCACAAGAAAACTCAACACAGCTCCACGTGTTTGATTAACAATTTAACTGAACAGTAGCCTACACAGTCCCTGGATTTTAACGCGTTTAACAAGTAGAATTTGTCACACACCATAATAAACTATGAACAATGAAAGGAATCATTTACTTTGACTATCTTTGAAAAACTTACATTAAACACAAGATTAACTTCTCATCGAAAAGTTTCATCGAAAAGGCACGCTTACCGCTAGTAGGTATCACCCGTCTCGCGTCCCACAGAACACTCCATGATCATTCACTTTCCAACCAAAACCGTCCCAGTACCTACGGAAGTGTCCTGAGGAACCCCTATTGTGGTGCCAACCTATACAAAAGGTTCGTACAAGGCAAACAGAAACCTTTTTGCTACCTGGTACCTGTTTCCTACAGTTGGCTGTTCTGATACAGTGGCAGACTACTACCCTTCCACGGATCTACACACTGAAATACATGTACACTCTCATTCATACATTCAAATGATTGTACAACAATAGGAAAGAATAGATACATTGCAATATGGCACTTAAATGTATCAAACATGCATTGTGGGGCTCCGACATGTACCAATAACCTAATGAAATGTTAAAACTAAATATGGATAATATACTGTGGCCACCACAAACAGACTCAGCCGCTCAGTCTTTTCCCTTTTCTTCTTTACATCTATGGTAATAGATCATTTGCACCAACAACTGAGGTGCCAGAGGCAAACAAATGAAGCTGAGTGGTACGGCAGAATCATGAAGAGCCTCATGCAGAGACCCTTCAAATCTCCAACTTTATCCTAAGAATGCAAGAGTGCTTTGTGACTTCCATCCACATAAAGAAAGATGGACAACCGTAATGGTAAATTACGCACTGTAATCGATGTGCTAGAAATATATAAAATGCTGTCTGGTATACTTTGGCATACATATGTTCAAGAATTAACAATGAATGGACGTAGTGCACAGCCATTTATCTACATTCACATCTAGCGTCTGGTACTCAGAACGAAGTTGAGGTGTGGTTTAGTCATGGAATGTTGCCATGTCATTGGTTGGTGTTGAAATTACGGAAAAACTAATGAAATTGCTAAAATTATTGCACTATCAACTGTGGTGCTTATTACAGTTAATCGATGGTGTGTTTTCCATCCCATCTGTCCACTGGTACAGTGTTGATAACCACATGATGATTGACTGACATCACTTTTTTGAGATGGAGAGAGAGTTTTAGTGGGGGCAACACCTTCCAGGCATAGCCTGCACTGAAACAGTGATTGTGTAATGTAGAGGTCACAAATCACACTCAGACAGCTGTTTGAAAATGCCCTACAGTACTGCAAAACTCTTCCATTTTCTATATGTTGTGACTGTTTTTTTATTTTAGTCATCATGTGTTTGTTATGGAACCAGCAGCATAATTTGCACTGTGTGATGTCCTGTTTTGTGTGAGAGCCAATGGCTCGAGACATGTTAATGTCAGCTTAGCACCTGACACAGACCTCGAAGTCATGGTGAAAAAAAAACAAAGTGATGGCAGTGTATGTAGCTATAGCCATACACTGCTTGGATGTGTTACAGCAGAGAAAAACAATGTATCAAACAACAACACAGGGACTCTCTCTTGCAATTTATAGTCTGTGGGATATGGTCCTGTTACAGTACAGGTGATGAAACTTTACATTGGTCTGTGGAAGCGACTTTGATCATGAGCCACATGCTCCAATGAACCAGAACCTGAATACTAAATAGGATCACCACATATGGTCCATGCTGGTGTGCAGACGGTATTTGTTTTCGATATATCGGAAGACAAGGACACGGTAACATCTTAGTGCGTTCTTTGCTGGATGACGTTAGTGGAGTTTTTATAGTTCGTAGTTTTTCTCTGTTGGATGGCACAAAATAACGAAGAGGGAGAGAATGTTTGGGTGACAGACATAAATGCATCCTGAGAGATGCAGATCCCCTTCGGACTGCAGTACCTGTATAGTTTGGAGAAGTACAGCAACGCAGTACCAAAATCCTCGTCCTTCTTCCAGTCCCTGTATGATGTGGAGTCTTCCTAATTTTCCTGATAAGAAACACCACCATAATTGCTTGCACTGTCTTTTATACTACCTCATGCTGCAGGAGACGCCTTTGTTTGGCGTTGGTCTTACACATCATATGCAGTTGGTTGAGCTATGACAACCGAGTTGTCAAAAGAGATGGTCCTGTAACATTAACTCAGCTCACCCTGATCTCTACAGGCTGCAGAAGGTCATAGTTATAGAACTCTGCAACTTCCAACTGGGACGATGACATGCGCAAAGCTGGGTGGAACAGTTACTAGATACAGAGGGACTGTCTAAACCCACGCCAGAGTTTTACCGTAGCAGACAGTTTCGGAAAAGATGACTCATTTGGAGATATGATAATGCCACGAATATGATTCACCAGTGGCTGTAATAATTAAAAGACGTCTCCATAGTATACAACGCCACTATGTGGGTGAATGGATACACTTGATTCCAAATTGCAGACAGCATTTCTACCAGAAAGCATAATGCATTCAGAGATTCTTGTCTGTGGCTGAAGAACCAAGGCCGCTTTTTATGCGGGCTGACTGTAACATAGTCGTAGTGGTTGCGTTTTTAATAGCGCAGACGTTACGCGAAACGTATGTTGCCGGCCGTAGAATCCTTCCGCGGTCAGCTTCAAATGTCGGTTCTCAATCATCTTCTCTCCAGAGATTCCCATTAGAACTATCTGGTGATTGTAATCTGACTACTGTAGAAGCAAAATGAATAGCCAGCAAAGTGACTTTCATGATTAATTTAATTAGTTAGCCTATCAATTTGATATCATTGACATGCCACCTGGTGGGTGGAAGCAATGACTAGGGCACAACGTATATGATTCTTGACGAGGGGCGGTAAAGAGACGTTACTTTCGTTGCTGCGATATTGGAATCTCCCACCTACACAGGGAGAGACAACCATCGTAAAAAAATCAGATGTATCACGAAATTTATAAAGTGATATATAGTATAACTCTGATATTTACAAATTTTCTGTGCTGATTCCTTAAGAGACATGGTAGCGGCGAAGCATTTGGTTACCTTAAGAGAGAGAGTTCGAACGTGAGGAGGTGTCCTGAGAGAGTGGTAGATCTTAGCACTTCCTCAAGGGCCAAAAATGAGTTAAATATTCTAGTCCTGTGATGCTTGACGTAACGGATAAGAAAAGACAATTTTTCCTACCTGATGAGAAAATAGTTAGAGGAAATGTAGCCTATGCCATACTGTTACAGGATTTCCACAAGTAACGATACCTCAGCGATGTGAAAAAGCATGTACGCCTCGATTTCTTCTGTCTTCGAAAACGACTTTTATACAAGGGAGAAATCCACATTTCTTGTGAGGAATTCGAGGTGTATTGTCAACAATACCATTGTCTCGGATTGACCAAAGTGGTTTTTTTAAACGGAAGGGGGGGGGGGGGGGAGGGGGGTTAGATCTTTGTCGGGATGGAATTGGTTAGAACTGCTGTATATATCCAAGCTGCAGCTGCTTGTTTCACAGTGCACTGAGTGTGGCTGCAGCGGTGGTCACAAGCAGCCGGCAACCGGAAGTAACGGATTAGCTCGGACTGTGACGTGCGGTTTGGTACAAAGGATGTGCCGACCTGCCTGATCTCGCCCAATGTAGCGAGGGCTGGCGAAGTGGCCAGTGAGTGTGACAGAAGCGGACGTGTGTGTTGCGTGAGAGAAGATTCAAAATGACGGCTGTCTGCGCTGGCCATATTGATAACAACCGAATTCCTACCACTCCAATCATGTCTGGATGCCCTCCGTGACCAGGGGTGGTGCACTCTGGCATAGACGCGCGTCCACGACTACGGTTGCGATCACGTCGGTAGGTTTTACTGACCTCTGAGCATTGGCGCCGGCAGCGTATGAGGGGACAGGCTTGCTGCGTGTGGACACCTGGGAGGTGAGTGTGTGGGATATGTGAATGTTTTCAGTGATTTCAGGCGTCTAGTCATGGCATCTACTACTGTGGATTGGATCGTGGTTTAAGTGTGTCATGTGTAGCGCTTCTCAATACATCGCAGTTGGTTGGTTAGTTGATTTGGGGGAGGGGACCAAACACTGAGGGCATCGGCCTCATCGGATTAGGGAAGCATGGGGAAGGAATTCGGCCACGATCTTTCAAAGGAACCATCCCGGCATTTGCCTAAAATGATTAAGGGAGATCATGCGAAACCCAAATGAGAATGGCCGGACGCAGGTTTGAACCGTCGTCCTCACGAATGCGAGTCCAGTGTGCTAACCACTGCGCCGTCTCTCTCGGTTATAAATCGCAGTGGACTCTATCTTGCAAAGGTATTTGTTGTTGTTGTTGTTAATATTCTCTCACGTAGTAGATCCTTCCTCCTCCATCCGAATGTAGCGGAGAGGACCAAGTTACGGTGGTTTAAAAACCCAATCGCAACACCAAATTCCCATTGTTTCTGATAGTTGTATAATGAGCACGCATCTGGCATCTGTCCAGCCCCTCCTGCAAATTGCTTAAAGACAAAGCATGCAACTGAGCTGAAATTTGAAAGTTCAGCGCCGCGTGAGATTAGCCGAGCGGTCTGAGGCGCTGCAGTCATGGACTGTGCGGCTGATCCTGGCGGAGGTTCGAGTCCTCCCTCGGGCATGGGTGTGTGTGTTTCTCCTTAGGATAATTTAGGTTAAGTAATGTGTAAGCTTAGGGACTGATGACCTTAGCAGTTAAATCCCATAAGATTTCACACACATTTGAACATTTTTTTGAAATTTCAGCTACCTCCAACGTGACAGAATTTCTACCAAATGACTTAAGTGTGTTGGTAACAACCGATAGGGGGCAAGGGGGAATCGAATTCCACCAAATATTCCAATCCTTGAATCCACCAACAGGAGGCAAGGAGAAATTGTTGCCGGCCGGAGTGGCCGAGCGATTCTAGGCCCTTCAGTCTGGAACCGCGCGACCGCTGCGGTCGCAGGTTCGAATCCTGCCTCGGGCATGGATGTGTGTGATGTCCTTAGGTTAGTTAGGTTTAAGTAGTTCTAAGTTCTAGGGGCTGATGACCTCAGATGTTAAGTTCCATAGTGCTCAGAGCCATTTGAACCATTTTGATTTGAGAAATTGTCCTACACAAAGGTTGTCAATTTAATTAATTAGTCAATCAATCTAATAAAGTGAGAGACAGCCACAGCTGGCGTTTACCAGGTGAACGCTGCTTTGTCTGCAGTTTGATCCGAATGGCAGTGGCATTCTACAGGACAAGAGAGCGAGAGAGAGAGCAGGTGTTTCGCCAGGAATTACTCGGGTATCAAATATCAAATGGTTGCCGCAACCTGACACTTTTGTTCGGGTATTAGTGCGACATCTGGTCTGTCTGTGCGGACACCTCTCGGACACGGGCACGTGGGGCAGCTGCTGACAAACGTGGCGCTTTGCAAGACTCCGAGCGACCTGCGTGTGCGGTGGCACCATCTGGCTCCCTGTACGGGCCAGCAGATGACGGACGGTGGACGGTGCCTGCTTACTGGTCGAAAGATTTTTAACAGTGTAATTATGTGTGATGATGTTTCATGACGGTATTCGTTGCGCGATGAGAATAAAAAAAAAGCGATCGATTTAACTACTTCTTTTCTATGTATTTTACAATACCTGCATCGTCCCAAACAGCAGAGAATGATGACCAAGAGAGATGCAACCACTGTAAAATGAATTTTTTATAAATAAACAGTATACCCTCTGCTACTAATTGAATTTCTTGTCGTGTGATCCATCCTCTCCAGCACAGAGCCGCCAATTTCCAGGTAGGGGATGGGAGGGGAGGGATGAGGGATGAATTAATTGATCAATTTAATTAATCAGTCAGTCAAATTGATGGAGCGGGAGGGGGCTATTCGAATAACTCAGGCCTCAAAGTGTATCTGTATCAGCGAGGGGGAGATGGGAGGTTCGGGGGTTCCACCAATTTCCAGGTGGGGGAGGTAAGGGGGTACTGGGAGTTCCCAGAGGGGGAGGGGTTAATTAATCGATCGATTTAATTAATTAGTCAATGAGATTGATATCAAAAGTGTGCTTTCTTTAGGTGAGGAGAGATCCCAGAGGGATGGGAGAGTAGGAGGATGAGGAGGAGGAGGAGGAGAAGGAGGAGGAGGGGTAGAGGGTAGGTGGGAATTTCTTGGAAAATCATTTAATCGAACAATAGATGAAGGACCTGTCAATCAAAAGGACCGATTATCCCCAGGGGTCATAATCCTCTTAGCATAACAGTGGTTTAAGGACCTGCCAGTCAAAAGAGAACAATAGGTTTGCCCCTGAATGTATACTTGGCCCTGATGTAGGTAACCCACACTAACAAAACGCACTGAAACGATATTTCTCCCACTACCCATGTTAACTATCTTAAAAATGTTGCAATCTCACAACAGTTCTCATGCACTATAATGCACCAGCAGTATACATCAGTGGCTAACTAATACAACAAATTTCGAAACAATTTTCTCTCTTGATGTGCGGCTATTGATATATCAGTCACAGTCCTCCCTTTTTCCTCGTTTTTCGTGCAATACCTTTATGTTCAATATGAGTATGTTCGAAAGTGATGACCCACTGCTGTTAATGAAATTAATTAAAATAATGAAATTAGCAACTGAAAGCGTTTGCGGATAAACAGATGTTACCATGCGACAAGTTCATCTCCAGGTTGACTAGAATATCACCCATGAATTTATTTTTGGCCTGTGAAATAATACAGTGATATATTTGTTTATTTCTAGGGTTCATCTTGATTACAAGAGAAGAATATGATTTAATCTTACCCACATATTCCCTGACCGAAACAATTTCATCCCATGATCTTGCAAACTGACTGTAAAACACAGAACTAACGTAGATAAAGGGGTAGTAAGTGACAAGACAGTCTGTATTCGTTTTGATAAATCTGATGATGGCACTCTCCCAAATGTGTCATCATCTGATACATAAAATTATTTTTAGTATGAAGACTAATGTTTTACCATTTAGTGCCAATATGGTGGCAGCTCGTGTTAGGAACTTTTTGTCTAAAGTTATAAAGTACATAAAATCTGTTGGGTATCGTTCAGTGCCTGGCATACGACCAGAACTGAATGTAAGTTTAATTAATACAGGTGCAGACAATACATATAATCTGTTATTCTTATACAAGGCAACTGTCACAGCAATTGTTTTGCTTAAATTACTTGTCTACTCTATGAAAATTTCCTTGTGTCTACAATGGTGACGTGTTTGGTAATGATGTTAACGATTCTATGTATGTATTGAACCGGGGACCTAGAAACGACGGAGAGGCTTCGTCCCGCCGTAGCCCTCAGTGGTTCACAAACCTCGTAGCAGGCCACAGCAGTCCACCCGCCCCACCGCCGCCCCACAACGAACCCAAGAATCCAGGGTTATTGTGCAGTTCGTCCCCCAGTGGACCCCCGCCCCCTCCCCCGGGAACGTCCCATACCATACGAGTGTAACCCTAAATGTTTGCGTGGTAGAGTAATTGTGGTGTTGAAAAATGGTTCAAATGGCTCTAGGCACTATGGGACTTAACATCTCAGGTCATCAGTCACCTAAACTTAGAACTACTTAAACCTAACTAACCTAAGGACATCACACACATCCATGCCCGAGGCAGGATTCGAACCTGCTACCGTAGCAGCAGCGCGATTCCGGACTGAAGGGCCTAGAACCACTCGGCCACAGCGTACGTACGTGGAGACAGTGTTTGCGCAGCAATAGCCGGCATAGTGTAACTAAGGCGGAATACGGGGAACCAGCCCGCATTCGCCGAGGCAGATGGAAAACCGCCTTAAAACCGTCCACAGACTGGCCGACTCACCGGACCTCGACACTAATCCGCCGGGCGGATTCGTGCTGGGGACTGGCACGCCTTCCTCCTCGGAAAGCAGCGCGTTAGACGGCGCGGCTAGCCGGGCGGGCTATATTAATGATTATTCGTGATGTTTTGAGTACCATATTTTTCTTCTCAAGTACATCCGTTCACCAAGTAATGTGACCTGTTTCTTCTTGCTTTCATGTATTATTTCCTTGTACAACTATTTTTACATACATACCAACTAGTGGTGCTTCACGTAAACTGTACCATGTTGATTATTCGATCATCGATACGAATACATCAGGATTTGTATGAGCTGAAGTGTCATACGACAACAGTACGCGCCGGCCGGTGTGGCCGTGCGGTTCTAGGCGCTTCAGTCTGGAACCGCGTGACCGCTACGGTCGCAGGTTTGAATCCTGCCTCGGGCATGGATGTGTGTGATGTCCTTAGGTTAGTTAGGTTTAAGTAGTTGTTAAGTTCTAGGGGACTGATGACCACAGATGTTAAGTCCCATAGTGCTCAGAGCCATTTGACAACAGTACGTCTGACGGACCGGCAACCCTACGGACGGAGAAGTATCGCACGCTTGCATACCTTCGAGGCGTCGCCCAGCAGGACTTCGACCGCCAGCGAATGTTATTTCGCAACCGATTGACGGCTGAAAGCGCTCCCAGAGGTCATCCTCGCTGGGGATCTACTTCCCTCCACCGAGTCACGTGCGCGGATAGAGCCAGCAGTATATCTCCGCTCACTGGCTATTTATAGCGGCGCAACTCCACTCATCGGCTGTTCTCCGCCGACGCTGTGAGCCATCTCACGTGCCAACTAATCCTAGCCCTTCAATTAGAGCACGGTGAGAGTCACTGCCGCGGGGCTTCGGACCTCTCCAACGCCGCATCAAAGGGCCCGCTGCTGCGAATTACATTCTCCTTCCTTCCAGTGGGAAACTTCGTTGAATTATCCTCTATATCCTGTCATCTTAATTAACTTCATTGTTTTCGCCGTTATAAGACAGAGAGTTTGCTGTTAAGTTTCGTTAGACAAAGTTTTTTGTTTTGTCTTTGTCCTGTTGTGATATAAGAAACATTTCTCTCGTTGATTTGGAGCGTGTTATTTCTTTGGCGTATCACTACCTGAGATACAGCAAGAAGTATTACGTGTCCTCAGCTACTGAGATACTTGTTTCGGCTACTCTGGAGACTGTTAATTACACAAGTAGTTTCTCGTAGCTCATCTGTTGCTATTGAGTATTGTTTAAGCATTACTGAATGTTATTTAGCGCAGGTCATTCCCGTTTTCAAGAAGGGCGTTGGACAGATGCCCTTAATTGTACACGTGTATCGTTGACGACAGTCTGTTGTAGAATTATGAAACATATTTTATGCTCAAGAATTATGACGTTTTTGGAGAACGAAAATGTTCTCTATAAAAATCAGCATGGATTCCGCAAACAGAAATCCTGCGAGACTCCTTGACATCCGTAGTGCTGTAGACCAAGGCGGTCAGGTTGATGTCGTATTCCTTGGCTACAGTATGGTATTTGACACCGCCCCACAGTGTTGCTTACTAAAAAAAAAAGTACAAGCTTACAGAATATCGGATCAGATCTGCGACTGGATTCAAGATTTCCTTGCAGATAGAATTCGACACATTGCGCTTAACGGAACAAAACCGAAAGATGTAAAGGTAATTTCCTGAGTACCTCAAGGGACAATGATATGATCATTATTGTTTACAATGTATATAAATGACCTAGTAGGAAGTGTCGGAAGCTCTTTAAGACTGTTCGCAGATGATGCAGTTGCCTACAAGGAAGTAGCAACGCTAGAAGGCAGAATCAATTTGCAGAATGATATACAGAGGGTTGATGAATGGTGCAGGCTCTGGTAGTTGACCCTGAACGTAAATAAATGTAAGGCATCGCGCATAACAAGGAAAAAAAATACACACTGTGGTACTACACTATCCATCTTGCACTAACTGTCCAGACCGAATGAAATGAGCACATAAAGTAAACAGCAGGAAAAGCAGATCCCAGACTGAGACTCATAAGAAGAATCTTAAGGAAATGCAACTCATCCACGAAAGAAATGCCTTACAAGGCACTTGTTCGACCGATTCTAGAGTATTGTTCATCTATACGGGTCACTTACCTGATAGGACTGATAGAAGAAAGAAAAAATCGAACGAAGACGGCATGTTTCGTCACGGGATCGTCTGGTCGGAGCGAGAGTGTTAAAAAGATGCTCAACAAACTCCCATGGCAGACGCTACAAGAGAGGAACTGTACAGGACGGAGAGGTTTGCTTTTGAAATTCAGAGAGAGAACTTCCCGGGAACTGTCGGACAAGATACTACTTCTTTCACACACATTTCGGAAAATGACCACCACGAAAACTTCGAGAAATTACAGCTAATACAGACTCTTACTTCCAGTAAATGTCTTCAATGTGCATGATTTGCGTGAAAAAGCCGCGATGAAGTATGTTCATTTGTTTTTGATTATATAAATGACAAAAATGGAGAATATGTTTAACACTTTCTCTTGTTCTCTGACTGTTGTGGAGGTCAAAACAATGGCCACGCAGTGATGAGACTTTATTTACTGCTTGTAGCACAGAGAAGATTTCAGTTCGTCACCCACTACTTTCCGACAAGAGGCAACTCTTACTTTCCGTCTGATAGAGATTCCAGCACGGTAAAAGTGAATAAGGATCAATTGGACGCTTTACAACACATGTTCCCTTATCTGTAGGCTTCGATTCCAATTTCGGTGTAGCTATAGGCATGCATTTCTCCCTTCGATGTTTCCCACCGACAAGTGAAATTTTTCCTTCTTGTCTGTTATGCGAAGCATCGCAGAGCTTTCGAAGGCGACAGTTCCAAATAGTGTGAAGTGAACTGTCGCAAATCACGTGCGTTACTTGTTGCATATGAGAACCGGGGCACCGAATGTAGCAACCTGGCACTGCTTCGTACAACACGTATAACAAGTACTCAATATAAACACACTATGTTCAGTGCTATACTATCCTATTCGTCTCATTCGGGATCTCGCGCTCCACATTTGCCCCATTTATTCACACGACAAATCAATACGCTACCTACATTTCATAACAAGGATTTCACTGTGATGGAAAATATGCATAGTAGATCTACAGCAAAATAATGTTCTTGATTAAATGGCTGCAAAAATGCGTTAAAGGCTCCATGTATTTATCAGTAAGTAGTAAAGGATGCAGGGAATATACACTATGTGATCAAAAGTATCCGGACACCTGGCTAAAAATGACTTACAAGTTCGTGGCGTCCTCCATCGATAATGCTGCAATTCAGTATGGTGTTGGCCCATCCTTAAACTTGATGATAGCTTCCTCTCTCGCAGGTATGTGTTCAATCAGGTTCTGGAAGGGTTTTTGGGGAATGGCAGTCTATTCTTCACGGAGTGCTGCACTGAGAAGAGGTATCGATGTCGGTAGGTGAGGCCTGGCACGAAGTCGGCGTTGCAAAACATCCCAAAGGTGTTCTATAGGATTCAGGTCAAGACTCTGCACAGGCCAGTCCATTACAGGGATGTTACTGTCGTGTAACCACTCCGCCTCAGGCCGTGCATTACGAACAGGTGCAATCGTCATCCCCGAATTGCTCTTCAACAGCGGGAAGCAAGAAGGTGCTTAAAACATCAAAAATGGTTCAAATGGCTCTGAGCACTATGAGACTTAACGTCGGAGGTCATCAGTCCCCTAGAACGTAGAACTACTTAAACCTAACTAACCTAAGGACATCACACACATCCATGACCGAGGCAGGATTCGAACCTGCGACCGTAGCGGTCGCGCGGTTCCAGATTGTAGCGCCTAGAACCGCTCGGCCACTCCGGCCGGCTGTTAAAACATAAATGTAGACCTGTGCTGTGATAGCGCCACGCAAAATAACAAGGGGTCCAAGCCCCCTCCATCAAAAACACTACCACGCCTCAACACCACTGCCCCCGAATTTTACTGTTGGCACTATACACGCGGGCAGATGACGTTCACCGGGCCATACCCACACCCTGCCATCGTATCGCCACATTATGTACCGTGATTCGTCACTCCACACAACGTTTTCACACTGTTCAATCGTCCAACGTTTACGCTCCTTACACCAAGCGAGGCGTCGTTTGGCATTTACCGGCATGATGTATGGCATATGAGCAGCCGCTCGACCATGAAATTCAAGTTTTCTTACATCCCAATTAACTGTCATAGTACTTGCAGTGGATCCCCATGCAGTTTGGAATTCCTATGTGATGATCTGGATAGATGTCTGCCTGTTACACGTTACGACCCTCTTCAACTGTCGGCGGTGTCTGTCAGTCAACAGACGAGGTCGACCTGTGCGCTTTTGTGATGTACGTGTCCCTTCACTTTTCCACTTCACTATCACATCGGAAATAGTGGACCTAGGGACGCTTAGGAGTGTGGGAATCTCGCTTACAGACGTATGACACAAGTGACACCTAATCACCTGACCACGTTCGAAGTCCGTGAGTTCCGTGGAGCGTCCCATTCTGCTCTCTCGCGATGTCTAATGACTACTGAGGTCGCTGATATGGAGTACCTGGGTGGAGCACAATGCACCAAATATTAAAAACATATGTTTTTGGGGGCGTCCGGATACTTTTGATCAAATAGTGTAACTGTGTTACATCTACGCCAAAGGGCATTATATAATAGAACTTCTGTGTTTGATCGAGGCCGAAGGGTCAGCTTCCGTGAATTTAGTTTATAGTATCGTGCAAGACGTTCAATGGTCAGAAGTGGTACATATGTGAAAATTTGTGGTTAAGACAACTAGATCTATCTTAACCTAGAAATTAACAACAAAATGTGACGTCAGTATAGAATGTAATACATATCATTCTCATAAAGTAATCGAATCGTACAACTTCGTCTAGAGTTTAGGCACAGTACTAAAAATCACCTACGAGGGCTATTCCGAAAGTAAGGTCCGATCGGTCACGAAATGGAAACGACTATGAAAATCCGATAAAGCTTTGCACAGATGTGTTGGGTAGTGTCTCTAGTATAACCCCAGTTAGCATCACGTCGCTCTTCTCATTTCTGAGCTCGCAGTGAGTGCGTAAAGATGTCTAGAAAATAGTGTCTGCCGCCAAGTACGGGGGCCTGGTGAGAAATTTCCCCTGAAGCTATGCAGCTAACATTACATAACTGTCGTGCTGTTTCGTCTTCAAGACAATTCTCAGCCGCATTCTGCAGGGGCAATGAAGATGCTCCTGCATCGTTTTCAAATGGAAATGTGAGATTACCCACAATACAGCCCGTAATTGTCTCCCTCTGAGTTTCAGCTCAGGTCACATGAACCGCTGGTTATGAAGACAACATTTCGGCACAAGACAACGAGCCGTAGGCCAGCGTAGAGAATTGGCGGAGAGCACTGGCGGCTGCCTTCTATAGCGAGGGTATGGGAAAGTTGGTACAACGCTACGATACACGTCTAAGTCGGGTCGGCGACTATGGAGATAAGTAGCTGCAAGGTGTATCTAACTGTTGCAAATAAAACATTTGTGATTTCTACCGTGGTTTCCATTTCGCGACCTATCCGACCTTACTTTCGGAATAGCCCTCGTACATGCTTATCATTTCCTATCTTGATAGTTCACTAGTGTCTTCTGCACCTGAATTTTCTACACTTTTTCTTTCTGCAGGACCTACTTAACACAAACTGAAGAAGTCTTCAAGTACAATAGCTTTGATAATAGAAACAACGGTGTGTCAGTTGCAGTACGCTGTCTCTTGCGTTAATCTGGACTGCGGAACAGACGAACATGCATGAGGCGATTTACAGATGAAAGACATTTTCCGAAACGAATTATCCAGCTCTGTAGCGAAAAAACGTATGGCCTGATGGTCTGAAGTTGTGTCATGGACGTTATTGCCAGAAACGTCTCAAATGCGACCGCTACATTAATGATGTTGAATAATGTTGAGCGATCCTTTTTGTAAATGTATTTCCAGAGCTTTATTCCTGCAGGACATTAATCGTCCACTTATTGATAAGAAATGTTCGACATCTTCTCCATAATACAGTGCGCGCTTCTTCTCTGGAATCCGATTAACTTTTCACATTACTCATTGAACGCGTGATCGTTGTTAATCAGGTTAATTGTCAGAAAAATACAGTGACCATAGCGTATGTTCTGGCTAGAAGCCTGACGGCAGCTTCTGGGTTACCATCTCACGTCAGTCTGGATACGGTCGATCTTCGAGAGGCTGAATTGCATGCTCGACGACACTCGAAGTGCAGATGCTCCCATAGAGGCACAGAGTCGCTTGGCATATGTAGCGAGTCGTCTCAGGAACAGCAGGACAGTTTTCTGTTCTTACGTGAGTACGGTTTTCTTGGAGACGGATTCTCACTCTCTCTCCATCACGTCCGCCCGTGAGACACATTAAATCACTGCAAGTGTTGTGGAAAGGGGGCTTCAGTCCCACTGTCTGGACCTGTATCATATTAGGAGCAGGTAGTGTAAAGGTTGTGTTCCATAGGGATGACTAGTGCTAAGGTACGTAAGCTGCTTTCGAGGTGCAGACTTGAGGTCCATCAGAGGGAGAATACTCCCCGACCACGTAGAGGTAGCCATATGAAAGAGTACTTGTAATGTGAGGACATAAACGTCTTGAGCGGCAAGCTCGCTGCCTGGTCTGCATCACAATAGAAAATGCACGGGACTCTCTACGCCCACGTAACTCAGCACTGCAAGAAGAGAGCATGTGTCCAGCTGTGGCATGTGCTTCTACAAGTCGTGTTTGACTACCGTATCCACAGTATGGGGAGTAGTTCTGTAGCAAGTAAGCTGCACTTCTTACTGACATTCTGTTTGTCACCAGTGGATGGAATCTGTAGGTGATAAGTGTCTCCAATGTTTAATGGCCACTTTTCCGGCACAACTTGTAACCGTGTAACTGTATAACGAGGATGCCAGGGCATCTTTCAGTGCACACATTAGCTCTGTGTCACACGTTACGTTGTGGATCCCGTAACTTTTATATAAACTGGCTGGTTGCTGTGGTGAGGCGTAGGCGAATTCTGGAAAACACCCACGTGACATAATCGACAGTTTCAGCTCCCTCTCTACATATCAACTGTCCTCAAACAGCAAGCTACACTACTGGCCATTACAATTGCTACACCACGAAGATGACGTGCTACAGACGCGAAATTTAACCCACAGGAAGAAGATGCTGTGATATGCAAATGATTATCTTTTCAGAGCATTCACACAAGGTTGGCGCAGGTGGCGACGCCTACAACGTGCTGACATGAGGAAAGTTTCCAACCGATTTCTCATACACAAACAGCAGTTGACCGGCGTCGCCTGGTGAAACGTTGTTGTGATGCCTCGTGTAAGGAGGAGAAATGCGTACCATCACGTTTCAGACTTTGATAAAGGTCGGATTGTAGCCTATCGCGATTGCGGTTTATCGTATCGCGACATTGCTGCTCGCGTTGGTCGAGATCCAATGACTCTTAGCAGAATATGGAATCGTTGGGTTCAGGAGGGTAATACGGAACGCCGTGCTGGATCCCAACGGCCTCGTATCACTAGCAGTCGAGATGACAGGCATCTTATCCGCATGGCTGTAACGGATCGTGCAGCTACGTCTCGATCCCTGAGTCAACAGATGAGAAAGTTTGAAAGACAACAACCATCTGCACGAACAGTTCGACGACGTTGGCAGCAGCATGGACTATGAGCTCGGAGACCATGGCTGCGGTTAGCCTTGACGCTGCATCACAGACAGGAGCGCCTGCGAAGTTGTACTCAACGACGAACCTGGGTGCACGAATGGCAAAACGTCATTTTTCGAATGAATCCAGGTTCTGTTTACAGCATCATGATGATCGCATCTGTGTTTGGCGACATCGCGGTGAACGCACAATGGAAACGTGTATTCGTCATCGCCATACTGGCGTATCACCCCGCGTGATGATATGGTATGGGATGCCATTGGTTACACGTCTCGGTCACCTCTTGTTCGTACTGACGGTACTTTGACAGTGGACGTTACTTTTCACATGTGTTACGACCCGTGGCTCTACCCTTCATTCGATCCCTGAGAAACCCTACATTTCAGCAGGATATCGCACGACCGCATGTTGCAGGTCCTGTACGGGTCTTTCTCGATACAGAAAGGTGGTTGTTCTGGGTACTGATTTCTCAGGAACTATGCACCCAAATTGCGTGAAAATGTAATCATGTGTCAGTTCTAGTATAATATATTTGTCCAATGAATACCCGTTTATCATCTGCATTTCTTCTTGGTGTAGCAATTTTAATGGCCAGTAGTGTATATTGCGTGTTATCTTGGCGTCAGCATCATGGGTGTTGATGAGCTACGTCTCGCAACTCCGTCCACAGTCGGACAGTTAGCACCAGACATTAGTTCATAACACAGCATGGAACGAAATGTCAAAACTGCTTATCTTTCTGCGTTCCTCTTTCAAAGATTTCTTACACCTGGTACGGTAAGTGTACCATTCTTTTATTGCAATAAAACCGAGATTTGCACCGCCAGACTTAGAAACTGAGGAATGACAGTTTTTAATTTTTATAGTACGTTTGGTAGATCTCACTTCCAGTGCTACAGCTTAAGAGGAAACAGATATTTCATTTTAATTTAGATAAGTGTAAACTCACCCACGAGCAAGTCCGAATATTATCAATGCGTTTCTCGTATGAGATTATAATTATGATAATTTTTTGTCGGATCAGTTCTCAATTTGCTTTCAAAATTACTCTCCTTTCATTCATTTTGGCTTTGTAAGCTCTCTTCTCTCAACAAGGGTTAAACGTCGTTCATTTCTGTGGTGTTTTCCATGCTTGCGAAGCAACTTTCTGGGCTACTGAACCACTGAGGGCTTTTGCTATCTCTTACAACCTTGCTCGACACATAAATGTCTGAAACGTATCGTATAATACCTCTGGATTTTATCTTTTAATACCAACAACTGCTGTCTCCACAGATAATCTGTAGTGATACGTGTACTTACAGAGATATGAATTACTGCTTAAAATTTATGACCAGTACAAACAGGTCGCTTCCGGAGCATCATAATAGAGTTAAAGATTTTGTATGACACCTTATCGAATCAGAACCATTCATACTGAACCAGCGAAGTGTGGTTTCTGCTGTTCTTCTGGGCTGCCAGAGGTAAAATCGAAAGGGAATATGTATCACTTTGATGGTTGCTGTTTCCCTGTGATGGAGACAATCGTTTGAAAAAAAGTGAAGAAAGTAATGTGGGGACTGACGACCTGTCGACACCAAGTTCACTATAGATGGAAAAATATCCAGGCTGGAGAAAAGTGGGACAAGAAATCGGACCGCCCAGTTACATGTGATTATAATGTCTGTGGTGTTTACTTCTTAATTATTTACCGAGACGATATTCAAATTAGACATGTTCATGTCTGTGATATTTCTGATAGAGAGATTATCATAAAAAATTATAGCTTCGTCGTTGAGTGGTGGTAGGAACGTGAGTGAATCAAGGCTTGTACCTTTCTGTGGGAACATTGCTCCCGTTGTAGCGATCAATACGTTGGCAATGAACGCAACAGAATGGCTTGCCCTGCCACTCACCGCAAAATAAACTAGCAGAGTCATTTACTGTTCGAGTACTGGAACTTATTCACGAAATCCCTAAAGACTGAAACAGTAGAATTAGCTGCAAACTACACCATTAAGCAGTCCTATGAGCCGAATGCAGCTGTTGAGAAAGCAGACAAACCTGGATACAGTCTTAGAAAAATACAGTCTTTACTGAAAAAAAGCTTTTAAGCTAAGCACTTGTGATTAAGTAGAACCATTTACGTGTCTAGATTTAGGTGCAAAAGTTCCCACTGGAGTTAAAGTTCGACCAAACGTAAAGCCTGCGTTGTATGCAAACCATTTTTTTTTTCGTTATCTTCATATCTGCCTCTGTTCACGCTTAAAGCAGGCCATAACGTTGTTTAGTATTGCTCTGATGTCGGGCAAACTTAAATGATCCTTCATAAAGGTGTGCGAATCTGCAAAAACTCGACAAATCTGTTAACCAACATTCTGCTCTTCCATTTATTTCCAGTTTTTGAAAATTCTTTTGGAAACAGTGTTTTGCTAATAGTCTTGTCATTAAGGACAGACTGCACTCCAAATGAATTAGAAGTTTCCTTGAAGGTCACAGCTCCATTGCTCGGTAAAGAAATTACTGTCTTTGGTAATTAAAAATGTAATAGGCAACAATGAACAAATATTTTTAACGATCTATCAGCACCAAAAATCAACAAGTTGGTAGATTATTTGAAAGCCTCTCTCGATAGCTCCTCTCTCCCTTCCACACGCACACACATACACACACAGCCGTACACAAACACACAACCAGACACACACACAAACAAAAAATACGTGTGCACATTATTTTCTTTCCCCGGTGAAATTTGAGTGCGCGTTGCCGTCTCACCTGTTATTGTTTTAATATGTATTTATGTTTCATGTGCGATTTGCATATGAAATCCCATGCCACTTTCCTTGATGTTGACCTCGTCCTCGCTGAGGGTCAACTACACACTTCCGTTCACAATGAACCCACTAAAAACTACAGTACTTACATTTTGAGATTGCCATTCTTTCTATGTCAAACGTTCTGTCCCATACACCCTTGGCATTCGACGCAATCGCGTTTTTCAGATATAGACCCTTCACAGCAATACACACCATTCCCACCTCGGCCTTTACTGAACAGACTAGCTCAAAAGCAGATTTCCCGGGCCATCACACCCAGTCCTTGTACTGCTGATTAAAAAGAAAAAATGTCTTACGAGTACACGTCTCGCCAGTCAGTATTATCCTGGTCTTTACTGTGTTAATTAGTTACGTCGACAAGGCTGTGACTTCCTAAAGTGATGTGCTCAAATAAGGTCCATTCAGCTATCCTTGTCAGACACCTTCTGTACCACGCGTGTGGCCGTTTCCGCTCTAACACTTGTCCTATGCACCCTCCTTCTACCACCTACTCTAGCCCTGTAACTGGCGAAACACATACTATCAAAGGGAGTGCCATTGTGAAAAGGCACATGTCGTGTACTAGCTGTTATTTAAACACTGTTCTGCCTTCTACTTTGGTATGACTGCCAAGACGTTATCAGTTAGGATGAATGGGGTGTACTGACAACACGCAATATTGTGTTGCTCTAAGACATGGCAGTCGTCACTTCGTTGCCTGTTTCACCGCACGTGCATTTGGTATTTTTCCCAAGACACTAGTTTCTCAGAATTCCGCAGGTGGGAACTGGCGTCACAACATGTCGTTGGTTCTCGCCAATCACCTGGCCTTAATTAACGTTTATTATTTTCTTGAAATTTCCTCGGTTTCAGCACTTCTTCATTATCTTTTAGTTTTCTATATCACTTATTTTCTCACCTGTCCACTTTTCCCCTCAGTCTCATCCCTTCCACCTATATTCCACCTTTAAGCTCTCAGGTATTCAAATCTCGCCCGGTGCAGTCTACAACGATCAGTCTTTCTTTCTCATCCCTTGCGGTAAGTCTCCCTTGACCCAGGGTTATGGGCCACTTTTCCGAAGTATCCCCGTTTTCTAGGCCTTGTCAGTCCTTTTCCTTCATCCCTCTTCCCTTCCCTTCAACCGTTCTGCCAAAATAAGGAGCCACCGCCACAAAATCTTGCACATTTCTTTTACCTTTATATGTGTTTTCTCCTGCCGCCACCTGGTGAGTAGATTTTTATGCATCCAGCTATACTACCGTATGTGTGAATATACCGGATGTTTTCCTATACTCGTTCGCTCAACTTTGTTAAGAATGAAGACCTACTGCCACTGATAATGCTTATTAATAAATTCATACGAGAGTGTGTGGAAATACTGAAATAGTGTCTTTTCAACCAAGTCTAACATGTAATCACATAACCGACATTTCAACAACCTTAAAAATACTGTGATACGTATTACTATTTCACGTGTGTGATTAGTTAGTTAATTTCATTTTCCATTTATCAGTGGCACGATGTCCTAGATGCAGTGTAGACCAAGTCAGATCCTGGTGTCGTTCACTTAGCTTTTCCTGTGGCATCTGGTCTACACCCGTACACGATTTTACTTCATGTCTAGCCCTAATGAAGTTCCTTTGCGTCTGCTGTATACTATTTTGTTGTAATTGTTACTGAAGTTGCTTTCCTTCCCACCGATTTACCGTTTTATCTGATCTCCACACCTAAAGGAACATTAAGTGCGTAAATTTAATCTAGATGTGTTCGGAGCTTGAATGCCTTGCTGCACCTTTCTAGTCATTTTTTGTTTTAGAATACGACTTGCATTTTCCTCCGGGAAAATTGCGTGTCCTTTTCGTGCAGGATGCTTCAGAAGAAATTGTGGAATTTTTTCCTCTTGCGTTCAGAAAATCCTGCCAGCCGTTTTAAATATTTGTACTCTTCTTCGAAGTGTTATGTGCATTCCAGCTAAAAGCTCCTTGACCAGTGTTAAGACCGTACTGATGCTCCGTCTCTTCACTAACCTTGCTGTCGTAGCAATGTGAAACTCCAACAAAGAATTTTATTCGCACGTTGCAGCCTTTGATGGTTGGCTGTCTGTATTATCCAGCCTACGGTGGGGCGGTTCCGGTATCAGTGTGCTGGCGCAGCACGCAGCACGGCGGGCTTCAGCTTACGTTACAGGTGTCCGATCGGTATGCGATGACGTTTGTCCGGCTGGCATGCTGATCGCTCCTACCCCAGCGAGCTTGGCGTGTTGGAGGCTTGGCGCCACTGCGCATGCGTGAACCGCTGCCCTCGCACGAGCAACTCGACACAGCGAAACGGTGGCATTCCTCGTGCCGTAAACGCGCTTTCGCAGAGACGGAGGGCGCGCTATTCTGTTCGCTACTCCGCCCCGCACAAAGGTGAATATCGCCGCACGCACAGCTTTTTGCATTATTTATATCACAATTCACGCACTTACGGCACAAAAGCACCTTTACCTCTTGGTAAATAACACAACACTAACAGTGGAATATGCGTGCTCTATTGACGCACTGCTTTTAGCGAGACCTTGACAACCATCACGACCTCTCTTAGATATTCCACGTAGCAGCACACGATATCAAATGAGCACTGTCCGTTATACGTGGGTACAGAGTAAGCGTACGTAGCTGTTTATTGATGGATTGATTTGCTCTTTCGTCGTACCCAGAAGCTGCGTTTTTGGCCTCAAGGACATTACCACCAAAGAATGAAGGCCGAATCTCTTGACAACTTTCTTCACGAAGAATTTTAGTTCGAGGAAACCTCCACACTGCCGTCCGTGAACGATTCCTACAATATATTTGTTGACAGTATACAGTTTTCCATAATTCCATATACTAACTCCTTGGATAGGCTCGAAGCGGAACTGATTTTCATGAACGTACTGTTTCCATGCTACAAGAATGAATATGTAAAACATTGTTTACATTCATCCGTTAATCAGCTGATGCAACTGTTTAAGAAAGCTTGTGTCTCATGAATGAAATGGGTGATTTCGATACCTTGTTCCACGGAATAAAAAATATATCTTTGAATTTGCTATCAGATGTTTTGTTTTTGAGTTACGTCTGATTCATTTTTACAAATCTTTGATAATTCTAGATAATTGGAAAGAGAACTCTTGCATCTCGTGTTGTATTTTGTGTGTATGACAACAGTCATCCAACATATCTGTACTCGACTTCACTTGATATCTTATTTTTAGGTCCGAAATGCGTTGGCAGAAACTCTCGCCATTCTCATTGATCTCTACTTCGATACTTATATATGAGAAGTTCCAGTGAGGTTGCGCAAATTGGAGTTTTAAAGGCAAGACACGTCCTACACTCGTTTATTACATCATATGAAAAGCTTTGTACCATGTGGAATCTGAAGAAACTGCACTCAATCTTCCCTAAAAATTTCCCAAGCCCTTCTTTCAGCTGAATTCTGCGTGTGGTTGAAATTGTTGTCGCTCATCGGTTTCCCTATGTGAACCCTACAGGGATCCTTCCTGTGACCATTGTATAACTTGGTCTTGAATAATTATCGGCATGTGTGAATCCAATTCCACTATTATCTATCGCCTTAACACAAGTTTTCTTCATGTCAAGACTTATGTACTGACGGTAAATAATAATTTACTGCATTCATATGTGATTTGTGAACTACATCTTTATGGTTTTTAATTTATTGTTCTTCGACCTGACCATTCCTTTCAGGGGTAATGCTTCATCCTTGCCCTGTTTCCCATTTGCAAAGAAAGTAAGAATACTTTATGAAATAAAGTTGTAGCCAAGCACAACAGCAATAAATTTTAAGTAGTCGCAAGCATTTCATTTGTATTCGTGGTATTCTAGTTTGTTTACCAGAGGTTTTCTTCTCTCATGCATTTGTTTCACATTTCCACAGTATATAACTACTGATCGTTCGCCCAGGAGACGTGGAGACAGAAGAACGCATTGTTTTACATAGAAGTACGGAAACAGAACACTGGTGCAGATGTACCTGTTTAAACCATCGATTACATACCGCCCAATGCGTCTCATAGTCCTAGTACTATCTACTTCTTCCCTTTTCGTTAGTTCTTGTAAAGATCCGAGAAGTAAATCCAATGTATGAAACAGTCGGAGGACATATAGCTACTCCCAGTATTGATAAAAACTAAGAAACAAATTAGTCTGGTAGTTCTCGTTCTCAAATACTGAGAAATAACAAAAAATTACTTTTAATTTGGTTATTTGCGAACATAATTTCAAACTGAAACATTATTTATTCGTTTGACATCTATGTAATTAAGCGTCGGTGGTACTATTTCAGATCTTAAAAATTAAGTATTAGACCCCTCTATCTATGTGTAGGCAAGGAGCAAAAGTAAAAGGAACAACTACGGACTATTAATACAGTGTTTTAGTTGGTACAACACGTATCACAAAATAAGCGCTAGTAAAGGTCGATCGGTTCACCATTGCAGTCATAACTTTAACAGGATGAATAGAAAACATCATGACAATGTTGTTCAGCAAGACGAAATTTTTCGTGATAAAACCCCTGTTCGGAAGTGCATAGTTTGGGTCCTGTTTAGTGTCACAGTTTGAAAATGGTGTTGTTAAATTTTGATATTATGATTACTTATGCATCCCATTAGACAATCAGTGTAGTGCGGACACACGATCACGGTTACATAGCTGAGTTGTGCACCAGGGCAGTAACTTTGTTGACAGCATTACGTACCAAAACGTAACTATTGACGTGACCGATAAGCTACTTGCATATAGCAAAGTTAAAAGCGGAATTGTGCGAATGACTGTATGCAGAAAGTTTTCCTAAGAAAAATATTTTGTATCATTCGACGTTTGGATCAGTTCGAGGAAGACTAAGAAATACTGGGAAGTTGCAAGTACATATGGACTTTTCCGCCAGGAGTATTTCCGGAGCTTGTACGTATAGCAAAGTGTGGGCTCTGCCCTTGTTACATTTTACTGTCCATTCAGTAGACGCATGCGGTGTAGACAGATTTACTGCCCTTGTGGAAAACTTTCTGAATACTATATCATTTGTATTTCTGCCAAAAATGGATGATGGCCATCCATGCTCAGTTCGATTAGTTGCCTTTGAGTTGGACATTTTGAGATATTTGAAGGGGAACCGGTATCCGTGAAGTTGCGCCAAATTTGGGCACGTGTGATGCTAACATAAGAAGTGATATTCGTGAGCAACAGCTACATCCATATCATCTACAGAGACTATAGGCAATAGTGGAAAACCTCCTTTGTCAACCGCTGTGCGCGCCGTGGTGGCCGAGCGGTTCTAGGCGCTTCAGTCCGGACCCGCGCGACTGCTACGGTCGCAGGTTCGAATCCTGCCTCGGGCATGTGTGTGGTGTCCTTAGGTTAGTTAGGTTTAAGTAGTTCTAAGCTCTAGGGGACTGATGACCTCAGATGTTGAGTCCCATAGTGCTCAGAGCCATTTGAACCGTTTTTGTCAACCGCTGTTACCGAATTATACACTCCTGGAAATGGAAAAAAGAACACATTGACACCGGTGTGTCAGACCCACCATACTTGCTCCGGACACTGCGAGAGGGCTGTACAAGCAATGATCACACGCACGGCACAGCGGACACACCAGGAACCGCGGTGTTGGCCGTCGAATGGCGCTAGCTGCGCAGCATTTGTGCACCGCCGCCGTCAGTGTCAGCCAGTTTGCCGTGGCATACGGAGCTCCATCGCAGTCTTTAACACTGGTAGCATGCCGCGACAGCGTGGACGTGAACCGTATGTGCAGTTGACGGACTTTGAGCGAGGGCGTATAGTGGGCATGCGGGAGGCCGGGTGGACGTACCGCCGAATTGCTCAACACGTGGGGCGGGAGGTCTCCACAGTACATCGATGTTGTCGCCAGTGGTCGGCGGAAGGTGCACGTGCCCGTCGACCTGGGACCGGACCGCAGCGACGCACGGATGCACGCCAAGACAGTAGGATCCTACGCAGTGCCGTAGGGGACCGCACCGCCACTTCCCAGCAAATTAGGGACACTGTTGCTCCTGGGGTATCGGCGAGGACCATTCGCAACCGTCTCCATGAAGCTGGCCTACGGTCCCGCACACCGTTAGGCCGTCTTCCGCTCACGCCCCAACATCGTGCAGCCCGCCTCCAGTGGTGTCGCGACAGGCGTGAATGGAGGGACGAATGGAGACGTGTCGTCTTCAGCAATGAGAGTCGCTTCTGCCTTGGTGCCAATGATGGTCGTATGCGTGTTTGGCGCCGTGCAGGTGAGCGCCACAATCAGGACTGCATACGACCGAGGCACACAGGGCCAACACCCGGCATCATGGTGTGGGGAGCGATCTCCTACACTGGCCGTACACCACTGGTGATCGTCGAGGGGACACTGAATAGTGCACGGTACATCCAAACCGTCATCGAACCCATCGTTCTACCATTTCTAGACCGGCAAGGGAACTTGCTGTTCCAACAGGACAATGCACGTCCGCATGTATCCCGTGCCACCCAACGTGCTCTAGAAGGTGTAAGTCAACTACCCTGGCCAGCAAGATCTCCGGATCTGTCCCCCATTGAGCATGTTTGGGACTGGATGAAGCGTCGTCTCACGCGGTCTGCACGTCCAGCACGAACGCTGGTCCAACTGAGGCGCCAGGTGGAAATGGCATGGCAAGCCGTTCCACAGGACTACATCCAGCATCTCTACGATCGTCTCCATGGGAGAATAGCAGCCTGCATTGCTGCGAAAGGTGGATATACACTGTACTAGTGCCGACATTGTGCATGCTCTGTTGCCTGTGTCTATGTGCCTGTGGTTCTGTCAGTGTGATCATGTGATGTATCTGACCCCAGGAATGTGTCAATAAAGTTTCCCCTTCCTGGGACAATGAATTCACGGTGTTCTTATTTCAATTTCCAGGAGTGTATGTACAGCGCTACATGGCCTCCAGCCCAAAGTACCAACTTGGGCTGCTTTTGACTGATAAATGCATGTCCACTGTAAACTCGCACAACACTCATATCTGGGCAAACCAAAATCGACCTGCGCAAATGGTTAGACGTGAACAACGCATGATTCGTGTGAACCTACCGATTAGGCTAGTTTGTGATCAAGACAGTGGACTGTTTCTGATGCCACCCAGACTCGAAGGGACAGTTTACCCTATATTTTAGAGTACCGTGCCTGAATCGGTAAAAACTAAACCCTTATAGGAGCACTTTGTTTCCCGTCCGTTCTTTCGTGTGTCTGTCTTTCTGTCCGACTGCTAAAAACCGCTTTTCTCATGAACGGGTGGACTTATGAAGTTGAAATTTACGCCACATACTAATGTGTACGGTCCCTTGGCGGTGTCAAAAATTGAAACTTCTAAGTCAGTCCAGTCAAAAGATACGGCCTTTTATGTCACATATTTTCATACTCGAAATATCACTCATCAAAACCTATAGGGTACTTCAAGTTATCTATAATCACGAAATTTGGGAAGAAGTACGGCTTCACATTACAACGAAAGCAACTAAAGAAAAAAATTTCTAGTTATATCACACGAAAAATTTTTTTGCCATTTGTTACCCTACTGTCCGTCCGTGTGTTAAAACCCCTATTTCTCATGAATGGGTAAACGTATCAAGTTGAAATTTATTTCACGCACTTAGGTCAAAGATCCCTTGGAGGTGTGATAAATGCAATCCTATAACTCAACGCAGTAAAAAGATACGGCCGTTTATGTCACATATTTTGATATTCGCGATCTCTAACATTAAAACCAACATGGTACTTCCCGTTGACCTACAGTCATGAAATTTAGCAGGAAACAAGGTTTAACAGTAAAAGCATAGTAAAAAATCCGGAAAATTAATTTATAAGCCAAAATTTTTCCTTTTTTCATTTGTTATGTGACTTCAAATTTAAAATTACAACATTCTCGAAAGTCTTGGAATTCCCAGGACCTATATTTTACTAGTATCAACATCGATATCGTAGATGTTCTCGATTCCCGGAATGGATGAACTGTCTGTATAGATAATTAAGTTTGTACGAAACCCTTATAGTGCGAGGTCTACTCGCACTGAACAATTTTTCTCAAAGCTGTTCTTCCTATACTATTGGATA
Organism: Schistocerca nitens; assembly: GCF_023898315.1. Lineage (NCBI taxonomy): Eukaryota > Metazoa > Arthropoda > Insecta > Orthoptera > Acrididae > Schistocerca > Schistocerca nitens. The sequence continues at coordinate 62,305,015 of NC_064616.1, forward strand.
TCATTTCACTAATGTCATCCTCACACGAGACGTGTTTCTCATCGTGAAGCGTGTCAGATGTGGTTTTCATCGTGGTTGGTGCACGATTCGAAACGAGCTGGCACATCACTCGCTACACGCACCTCATCGTGATTTGTGACCACAGCGCTCTCTTGCGGCTGTTGGCAGTGTCTGGCTCGTAATTTAATGATTAAAAACCGCGTTCTTCATGAATCTTCAGTGCGCCATTGCATGAAACCGCATACTGTCATGACATGCAACCTGTAACATGTAAACAACTAAATTTAAAAATTCCCAAACCATAAATACTACATTTCTCGCCATTTTATTGCAACAAATCGTACCAATAAAGACGCGCTATCCAGACATGCTCAATGCGCTGGTGTTTTGAAACAGTATATATATTCATAGGTCGTAAGTTACAAAATAAAATTCATCAAATATAGACTTTAACTGCCTACGACTTAATTCAGTATGGCGTTTCCTGTATTCTGCTTGTGACGTAGAAAGCGATTGTCCATCTCCTTGGCTACGTTCCTCTCCACGTAGCAGAAATATGACTCATTTATTCACTCTTTCATGCTTGACAGTTCTCTGGAACGCAAAATTCCGAGTTGTGACGTCCTAAAATTCGATCAGCTCCCAGTCAACGAATGTCTTCACGTTAGGTGTGAGGAGGCCTTAGGGGTTCGTCGGGTAAAGTAGCTGCAGAGCAACAGAGGTCCAACTCACTTTGATGCACATGTCAAAGTATCTGGACGTCATTTACCGAGATCGATGTAATGATAAACGATTCCATGGCCACCAAGGTCGCTAAATCTTCCACTTCTTGACTGTCGGGTATCGAGACTACTCCTGCGATCGGGTATCGACACTACTCCTGCGACAGCAGACGAGGATCTTGTTGCATGAATCAAGTACCGAGAGTATAGCCGCATGCATTTCACCACGTGTTTCCGTCACTGCACTGATGATGTATACTACGCAGTTAAGTTGTACACCAAAATTTTGAACCCAGTTTGTAATTTTATGCAAGGTTCGATGCTCGTTTTGGGTTTATTAATGAAATGGGTAAGGCACACCCATCACCACCTACATCTGCATCCATACTCGCCAATTCACTATGAAGTGCATGGAAAAGGGTATCTCCCATGTTACCAGTTATTAGTACTTCTCCCCATTCCATTCACGTCTGAAACAGGGGAAGAGTGACTGTTGAAACGTCTTTGTGTACGCTGCAATTATCCTATTCTTGTCCTCGGGATCCCTACGGGGCTATGCGTTGGGGGCTGTAGTACGAGGGACTTTCAACAACTAATACAACACATTTTTCGGTCAATTTTGTTTCAGAAAAATTTTAATCTTGTTAGCGACGTACTTAAACATTTCCACGCAATCTCACATAATTCACGTTAAATAACTGCGCTATAAACGGCCTTCAAAATATAATTTGCTCCTAGTGTGTGTTCCAAGCAAAGAGCACTTATTGGATTTACTCAAGCGGGAAATGAGACCATCACAAATATTCACAGTCGCTTACAGAATGTCTACGGATGCGGTCAGTGAATAAAAGCACGGAAAGTCGCTGGGCGAAACGTCTGTCGTCAGTAGAACAAGGAGAAGGATATCTGTCTGATATCTCACTCGCAGACTGGCCGCACACAGTGTGACGCCTGCAATGTTGCAACGTGTGGGCACTCTTACTCGGGTGATCGAAGAATGACGATCAAAGAACTCAGTGCTCAGCTTGACATCTCTGTTGGCAGTGCTGACATCTACATCTACATGGATACTCTGCAAATCACATTTAAGTGCTTGGAAGAAGGTTCATTGAACCATCTTCACAATTCTCTGTTATTCCAATGTCGTGTAGCGCGCGGAAAGAACGAACACCTATATGTTTCCGTACGAGCTCTGATTTTTCTTATTTTATCATGGTGATTATTTCTCCCTATGTAGGTTGCTGTAAACAGAATATCTTCGCATTCGAAGAAGAAAGTTGGAGATTTGAATTTCGTGAGAAGATTCCGTCACAACGAAAAACGCACTTCTTTTAATTATGTCCACCCTAAATTCTGTATCATTTCAGTGACACTCTCTCCTCTATTCCGCGATAATACAAAACGTGCTGCCCTTCTTTAAACTTTTTCGATGTACTTCGTCAATCCTATCTGATATGGTTCCCACACAGCGGAGCAGTATTCTAAAAGAAAACGCACAAGCGTACTGTAGGCGGCCAATAAAACGCAGTCGTTGGTTAGCCTTTATTAGTCGATAAACGACGGCGTCATCTAAAAACTGCCTAAGACGGCTGCTCAGATTGTCTCCCAAATCGTTTATATAGATAAGCAACAGCAAAGGCCTATAATACTAAGTTGGGTAACGCTAGAAATCACTTCTGTTTTACTCGATGACTTTCCGTCCATTACTACGAACTGTGAGCAGCTCTCTGGCAGGAAGTCACAAATACAGTCACATAAACGAGACGATATTCCATAAGCACGCAATTTCACCACAAGCGGCTTGAATGGTACAGTGTCAATAGCCTTTCGGAAATCCAGAAATACGGAATTAATCTGAAATCCTTTGTCAATAGCACTCAGCACTTCATGCGAGTAAGAACTAGTTGTGTTTCACAAGAGAGATGTTTTCTAAATCCGTGCCGACTGTCTGTCAATACACCGTTTTCTTCAAGGTAATTCATGATAATCGAACTCAATTTACGATCCAAAATCCTGCTGCATAACGACTTGAATGATATGGGTTTGAAATTTAATGGATTACTCCTACTACCTTTCTTCAATATTGGTGTGACCTGTGCAGCTTCCCAGTCTTTGAGTACGGATCTTCCATCGAGCGAACGGTTGTATATGATTGTCAAGTATTGAGCTATTGCATCAGCATACTCTGAAAGGAACCTAATGGGTATACGGTCTGGACCAGAAGACTTGCTTTTATTAAGTGATGTAAGTTGTTTCACTACTCCGATGATATTTACTTATACGTTACCCATGTAGGCAGCTGTTCTTGATTAGAATCCTGGAATATTTACTTCGTCTTCCTTTGTAAAGGCATTTCGGAAGACTGTGTTTAGTAACTCTGCTTTGGCAGCACTGTCTTCGATAGTATCTCCATTGCTATTGCGCAGAGGTGGCATTGATTGTGTTTTGCCGTTAACATACATCACATACACTACGCGATCGAAAGTATAAGGACGCCCCCAAAAACATACGTTTCTCAGCTTAGGTGCACTGTGCTGCCACCTACTGCCAGGTATTCCATAACCGCGACGTCAGTAGTCATTAGAGATCGTGAGAGAGCAGAATGGGACGCTCCACGGAACTCACGGAATTCGAACTTTGTCAGGTGATTGGGTATCACTGATGTCACACGTCAGTACGCGAAATTTCCACACTCCTAAAAATCCCTAGGTCCACTGTTTCGGACGTGACAGTAAAGTGGAAATGTGAAGGGACATGTACAGCACAAAGGCGTAAAGGCCGACCTCGTCTGTTGACTGACCAGGCGATCATTGTAGGCAAAACCACCCCTTCCTTCCGCCTCCTTGAGTTCTACATCACCATCTATGGCCGTCCTATCACCCTCACTCCCACCCTTAAGTACCTTGGCGTCACCCTCGACCGTCGCCTCTCCTGGACTCCCCACCTCCGGACAATCCAAGCCAAGGCACGCTCTCGACTCAGTCTCCTCAAGCTCCTCTCCGGCCGTACGTGGGGTCTGGACCCCTCCACCATCCTCCACACCTATAAATCCCTCATCCGCCCTATCCTTTGTTATGCCCATCCGGCTTGGATCTCCGCCCCCCCTCCCTTTTATAAATCCCTCCAAATCTTTGAACGCCATGCTCTCCGCCTCGCCTATCGCATCCGTCTCCCCTCCCCCACACGGATCCTGTATGATGTCATCCCCTTCCCCCACCTCCTCCTTTTCCTTGAAAGGATACGGATCCTGTACACCTCCCGTAAACTCGACCCTCCTCACCCGCTCGTCTCCCCGATCCTCTCCCACCCCCGCCCGCTGCCGCACCTGTATTCCCACGTCCCACCCGGTCTCCATCTCTCAACCCTCCTTACCCTCTCCCAAGGTGGCTTCCGCCAGCTCCCCCTCCCTGATGATGTCCTCCTCCCCTGCATCTACCCCTCCTATCAACTTTGATCCTCCCCCCCCCCGCCTCCTGTGTCCTTTCCTTTAGGCACCCTCCCTCCCTCCCTTCCCTTCCCTTTCCTTTCCCCCCTCCCTCCTCCCCTCTCCCCCGGGCTTCCCCTCCCCCTTCCTCCCTCCCCCTCTCTCCTTTGCCCATGGCATCTCTGCTCTCCCCTCTCCCATTCCCCTTCCCCTTTCTCCTCCTCCACCTCCTCTCTTGGCAGGTCCCCGGACTCGTACACGCTCAGTGAACATTCGCGCGCCGGAGATCATCGCCGTCAGTGTTTCGTGTGTGTGCCTTCGTTTGTGTGTAGTGTTGTTCGCCGTCACGCCACCACCGCTCACGTGCCGTCGCCATCATCCATGTTCTGTGCACCGTGTCGCCTAGTGTTAGTGCTGTTTCTCGTCCAGCGTGAACGGCTCCATGTTTTTTCGATTTTTAGTGTCTACATTTTTTGCCCACCGTTTTTACTGTCTACTCTGTGCCACCTTTATGTACTACTTGTTGTCAAACTCAAGGCTGAAGAGCGGCGTATTGTGCTGCTGACAGCCCGCCTTTGTATAAGGTGTTTAAAATCACAATAAAGAAAAAAAAAAAAGTTGACTGACAGAGACCGCTGACGGTTGAAGAGGGTCGTAATGTGTAATAGGCAGACATCTATCCAGACCAAAACACAGGAGTTCCAACTGCATGAGGATCCACTGCAAGTATTATGAGAGTTAGGTGGGAGGTAAGAAAGCTTGGATTTCATGGTCGAACGGCTGCTCATAAGCCACTCATCACGCCGGTAAATGCCAAAAGACGCCTCGCTTTGTGTAAGGAACGTAAACATTGGACGATTGAACAGCGTAAAAACGTTGTGTGGAGTGACGAATCATGGTACACAATGTGGAGATCCGATGGCAGGGTATGGGTATAACGAATGCCCGGTGAACGTCATCTACCAGCGTGTATAGTGCCAACAGTAAAATTCGGAGGCGGTGTGTTATGGTATGGTCGTGTTTGTCATGGAGGGGGCTTGCAAACCTTGTTGTTTTGCGTGGTACTATCACAGCACAGGCCTACACTGCTGTTTGAAGCACCTTCTTGCTTCCCACAGTTGAAGAGCAATTCGGGGATGGCGATTGCATCTTTCGACATGGCCGAGTACCTGTTCATAATGCGCTCCCTGTAGCGGAGTGGTTACACGACAATAACATCCCTGTAATGGACTGGCCTGCACAGAGTCCTGACCTGAATCCTACAGAACACTTATGGAATGTTTTGGAACGCCGACTTCGTATCAGACCTCACCGACCGACATCGATACCTCTTCTCAGTGCAGCACTCCGTGAAGAATGGGCTGCCATTCCCCAAGAACCCTTCCAGCACCTGATTGAACATATGCCTGCGAGAGTGAAGCTGTGTTCAAGGCAAAGGCTGGGCCAATACCATATTGAATTGCAGCATTATAGATGGAGGTTGCCACGAACATTTAAGTCATTTTCAGCCAGGTGTCCGGATACTTTTGATCACATAGTGTACGACCAGAATCTCTTTGGATTTTCTTCTAGGTTTCGAGACAATGTTTCGTTGTGGAAACTATTTTAAGTTTTTCCTATTCAAGTCGGTTCTAAATTTCGAGCTTTTCTAAAAGATCGCCAATCTTGGGGATTTTGCGTCAGTTTAAATTTTGTTCCGTTGTTTCTGCAACAGTGTTCCGTCCCGTTTTGTGTACGAAGGAGCATCAGCTCCGGCGTTTGTTAATTTATTCGGTATAAATCTCTGAATTGCTGTCGATACATTTTCTTTTAATTGAAGCCTTATCTGGTCTGCACTTATATTGTTAATTTGGAAGGAGTGGATATTGTCTCTCAGGAAGGCATTAAGTGATATTTTATCTGCTTTTTTAAACAGTTATATTTTTCGTTTAATTTTGGAGAATTTGGGTGTTATAGTATTCAATCTCGCTACGACAACCCTGTGTACACTAATTCCTGTATTCGTTTTGATGCTCCTTATCAACTCAGTTTATTTGTTGCTAAGAGGTCAAATGTGTTTTCACAACCGTTTACTATTCGCGTGGGCTCATGAACTAACAGCACGAAATAATTATCGGAGACACACTTGTCCATCAGTAAGCGTATTAATAGCTTTGTGTCAGCTGAGTTCCTCGAAGCCTAGCTGAAGAGCATAAAGAGAAAAGGAGGGACATCTGCGTCTATTTGTTTGCACGTTAAGAGGCGGCTGGTGATGATTTTACTTCAGTTATGGTTACAGGCGATGAAACACCCGTTCACCGTTTTGAGTGTGAAACGGAACGGCAGTCCATGGCGAGGCACCGCACAACGTCTCCTCCGAAGAAATAGTTCGAAACAGTAGACTCAGCTGGTAAGGTCATGGCTACAGGCTTCTGGCACTGTGAAGCGGCTATTCTGTTCGATGTCCTCCCTCGTGGTTAAACGATCAACTCTGAAGTTGTTATGAGACTCTTAGGAAGTTAAAGATCGATTAATTCGTGATGGTGGCGACAATAATACGAACGCAATTCTCATTCTCCACGATAACACAAGTCCGCGAACCCTAGAGAATATCACAACACTTAGTTGGACTGTTCTGCCCTACAGCACGGGTCTCACGCCTTCTGACTTCCGTATCATTGGCTCAGTGAAGTATGGACTCCACGGGAAGCGCTACAGAAATGACGGGGAAGTTACTGTTTCAGCAACAACTTGCCTAAGAATCAGACCATTAAAGTATTACCTTGACGGAATACAGACTCTCACATTAAGGTGGCGTAAGGCTATATAATCGAACGGAGATTACGTTGAAAAATAGGGTTTTATAGACAAAGATTTTTGGAACTATACGGTGTATCGAAATCACGAATAAATTCACCCTGCTTAGAGAAGAAAATGAGCTGCATTTCTTACTCAACGACCCTCCTGTATTCCCAGACTCAGCATTATAAACTGGTTCTAGAAAACTTGAAAGTAAGTTTTCTAGGGATAGTTTGTGCCCATCTTCAAGCTTTTGCCAGTTCAGTTTCTTCAGCATTTCCGTGACACTCCCATGGGTCAAACATTGTGACTACTTGTGCAGCCCTTCTTTGTATACGATGAATATCTCCTGTTAGTTCTATTTGGTATGGGTCCCACACAAGTGATAATATTCTAGGATGTGTAGCACGAGTGTTATGTAAGCATTCATGTTTGCAGACATCGCATTTCTCAAGTATTCTACCAATGAACCGAAGTTTGCCGTCTGCTTTATGTATGACTGAGCCTATGAGATTAATAACCCTCCAAATTATTACCCCCAGTGATTTTTATGTTTTGATCGCTTCTAGTAACGACTTTTTTATATTGTTTTCACGCGAAATTACGTTTTTCCCTTTTGTGAAGTGTTTAATGTTACGTTTCTAAAAATTTAAAAGAATCTATAAATCTTTGCATCACTTTCAGATATGATCAATATCCGAATGGATATTACTTCATTATAGATAAATGCATCATCTGCAAAAAAACTGAGGTTGTTATTACTATTGCCTACTACGTCATTAACACAAAACGTGGGCTGCAATGGTCCCAGCACACTTTCCTGCGGAGTACCTGAAGTTACTTCTAAATCTATCGATGAGTCTCCATTGCTGTACACTCTGTACCAAGAACTCATCAATACAATCACAAATTTCGCTTGATATCAGAATAGTGTGCTCAAACCATAGTATTCTGGACATGGGTTACCGCTTGAAAATTATTAGTTTACCGTCCAACTAACATAGAAAGCCTTCTGCAGGCGAGAACTGTGCGTCCACCTTACTCTGATGGCTAATGGTTTGCATAACAAGTAAGGCTACCAAACACAGCACTCCAGGAGGAGAAGGAGGAGGAGGAGGAGGAGGAGGAGGAGATACTTCGACGCCCCGCAGGAGCCAAACTGAACATTTTCGGTCAGGGGTCTTCACTAGAAAAATAATTCTTTATCGTAATCTAAAATGTAGTATAGGAAAGAAGTAATAATGCTTTAAGTCGACTTTTATTGTTCGCACTTCATACCTATGTCATACTTTACACTCACATTCAGGAGGACGACGGCTCAAACCCGCATCCGACCATCCTTATTTATGTTTTCCGTGATTTCCCTAAATCGCTTCAGGCAAATGTCGGGATGGTTCCTTTGAAAGGGCACGGCCGACTTCCTTCCTCATCCTTCCATAATCTGATGGAACCGATGACCACGCTGTTTGGTCCCCTCCCCTGAATCAGCCAACCAACCTTTATTTGTCTTATAAACTCTCTGAAAATAACTTTGACATATATGAAGAACAATGCATTATAAAACTGGAAAATCAGTAGTAGTGCTACTGGCAAGATATTGTTCAACAGTACAAGAGAGCAGCTCTTTATGACTGGACATATTGGAAGTATAAGGTGCTTTATCCGTTGATGTATCATGGCAACGTTTTTCTTATGGAACCACCCTTCCTTTTGCACCAGTCCACGATAGAAGTACGAAAATGACATTTATAGTGGTAGAACTAATATTAAGTTCGGATTATTATTGTTTCGTCTTTGGAAGAGTAACGGAAGGCGCTTATTACCATACTCTGTATGGAGACTTGTAAGGTATCCTGCACAAAACTTCAGTATTGTCTTCTGGTCATTATTGTTTTTAAAGGAAGGTACAAGCGCTTCAAAGGCGTAGTAAAAAACTCCAGAAGGTTGGCGAGAAAATGTTAGTTTTGCTACAGAATGGTAGCTCACTTAAATTCGGATATACACTCCTGGAAATTGAAATAAGAACACCGTGAATTCATTGTCCCAGGAAGGGGAAACTTTATTGACACATTCCTGGGGTCAGACACATCACATGATCACACTGACAGAACCACAGGCACATAGACACAGGCAACAGAGCATGCACAATGTCGGCACTAGTACAGTGTATATCCACCTTTCGCAGCAATGCAGGCTGCTATTCTCCCATGGAGACGATCGTAGAGATGCTGGATGTAGTCCTGTGGAACGGCTTGCCATGCCATTTCCACCTGGCGCCTCAGTTGGACCAGCGTTCGTGCTGGACGTGCAGACCGCGTGAGACGACGCTTCATCCAGTCCCAAACATGCTCAATGGGGGACAGATCCGGAGATCTTGCTGGCCAGGGTAGTTGACTTACACCTTCTAGAGCACGTTGGGTGGCACGGGATACATGCGGACGTGCATTGTCCTGTTGGAACAGCAAGTTCCCTTGCCGGTCTAGGAATGGTAGAACGATGAGTTCGATGACGGTTTGGATGTACCGTGCACTATTCAGTGTCACCTCGACGATCACCAGTGGTGTACGGCCAGTGTAGGCGATCGCTCCCCACACCATGATGCCGGGTGTTGGCCCTGTGTGCCTCGGTAGTATGCAGTCCTGATTGTGGCGCTCACCTGCACGGCGCCAAACACGCATACGACCATCATTGGCACCAAGGCAGAAGCGACTCTCATCGCTGAAGACGACACGTCTCCATTCGTCCCTCCATTCACGCCTGTCGCGACACCACTGGAGGCGGGCTGCACGATGTTGGGGCGTGAGCGGAAGACGGCCTAATGGTGTGCGGGACCGTAGCCCAGCTTCATGGAGACGGTTGCGAATGGTCCTCGCCGATACCCCAGGAGCAACAGTGTCCCTAATTTGCTGAGAAGTGGCGGTGCGGTCCCCTACGGCACTGCGTAGGATCCTACGGTCTTGGCGTGCATCCGTGCGTCTCTGCGGTCCGGTCCCAGGTCGACGGGCACGTGCACCTTCCGCCGACCACTGGCGACAACATCGATGTACTGTGGAGACCTCACGCCCCACGTGTTGAGCAATTCGGCGGTACGTCCACCCGGCCTCCCGCATGCCCACTATACGCCCTCGCTCAAAGTCCGTCAACTGCACATACGGTTCACGTCCACGCTGTCGCGGCATGCTACCAGTGTTAAAGACTGCGATGGAGCTCCGTATGCCACGGCAAACTGGCTGACACTGACGGCGGCGGTGCACAAATGCTGCGCAGCTAGCGCCATTCGACGGCCAACACCGCGGTTCCTGGTGTGTCCGCTGTGCCGTGCGTGTGATCATTGCTTGTACAGCCCTCTCGCAGTGTCCGGAGCAAGTATGGTGGGTCTGACACACCGGTGTCAATGTGTTCTTTTTTCCATTTCCAGGAGTGTATATACTGTAACCTTCTGCATTACGCCGGAGGAGAAATAGCTCCATTCTCGCGAAACGATAATGGCGAAATTTTCAGAAGAAATGTGGAGACTTTAAAGCCATTCATTTGAATTCTGTACACGTTCCTCTCCGAAACAAGGTAGCGGATCGGCGTACGCATGAATTAATTCTGAAGGTTGCTTTCACCATATTTAATTCACGAGTGTTTGAGGGAAGGTAAATATCAACACTCGAGGCCATATACTGAATGGTGGTCTGCTGAGAAAAGATGTATGTACAAACTCACGTAGATAGTGAGTTTCGCAGGGACACAGTTCCGTTTTAGTTTGCATGTAGATTGCGACACGAAAATGGTGTGGCGCTACCGAATTAGGCATTCTGATATTTCTGTGAACTACTGCACAAAAAAGTACGGTGAATTTAGACCAGCACAGGCATTTTAGCGTTTAAATTCCGCATTCTCGATCACGATCGCTGCACTCCCTCGCTTGGTCTCATGTCTCAATTATTACTATGCGACTTCGTGAATTATCATGCTCGTTAGCTTAACTGGTTTATTACTACGTTTGTAATTTAAGGGCAGAAATTTATCCCTGGTTAAACCTATCATATTTCTATCTGGAACGCACCATTATTTTCACGTCCGTCAATACTCCGTATATGTATCACTCATATTTGGATTTCACATCAAACAGTTGGTTCTCTCCTTTCTAGATCGACAGGTGAGGTCACTTAGGTTGGAGGAAGGCTAGAAGACACCACTTATATTCTGGAACTGTTAGTTGGACAGTGTGGCGGCCATAGCAGAATTTCGTTGATGACTGTCTTCATTTACTTATATTTTAACAGTGTACTTCGATCAAACAATCTGTCTATAACGAACAACGTCAAGGATCGGAGGTAAATGACGAGAAACTTTTTGACATTCCAGTTGTAGTAATAAATCGTATGCTTCGAAGGATTTCAGTTTATTTTATTATGCTACTAGCTGACCCGACAGACTTCGTCCTGTCAAAAAGATTTGTAATATGGCAGTTTTTTTGCCTACGTATTTAAAAAAATTCTGCTGAACAGAACCGTCACCCTGGTGATGGGGCGTTGTGAATAAAAAATAATTAAATAAAACATATATAAGGATTTAAAAGTAAGTAATCGCTTTATTGTTAATCATGTGAATCATAATTATTATTATTATCATTGTAGTGGTTTGTGGTATACGATGTTTTTTGTTTGATTACCTGGCGCATAGATAAACAAATCTGATGGTTTTCCAACACGGGAACAGGCAACATACAATTGACCATGTGAGAAACATGGGTTTTCTAGATTAGTACCACAAACACTTAATGATTGCCCCTGGGACTTGTTTATAGTCATAGCAAAAGCAAGCCGCACTGGAAACTGTAGTCGTTTAAACTCAAATGGCACATCAGTCGGAATCATTGGGATGCGCGGTATGAGAACATCTTCTCCTTTATACTTTCCTTTGAGTATAGTTGCTTCTATCACATTGTTTAGTAATTTTTTTATCGCTAACCGTGTACCGTTGCAAAGACGCGGTTGGTTGATATTTCGCAACATTATAACCACCGATCCAACCTTTAATTGAAGATTGTGAGGTGGCAATCCTGGCAAATCCAGCGAGTTTAAAAATTCCGGTGGATAGTTGACTACATCATCTTGATTAGTAGCCGAATCAACTGATTTATATATCCTCAATTCGCCTGTAATTTGTTCTACAATAGACCTCTTTACTAAATTGTTATGTGCACAACGCAGATCAATTTCTTGTGGTGAATTGCCCATAAAATAAATTTGCAGGAATTTGTTGTCGCTATCTGATACTGGTAACAGTGAACCTACTCTGTGATATATTTGCCCTTGTATCTGTAAATAAAATAAAATATTATGGTGTGGTATAAATTAATGGATTGTCAGTGATCAAACTTAAATAATATTTGATCTTAAAAAGTATATATTTAGTTTGAACTAATATCTATGTAATATAAAATATAATAAAAGTGTCACTGAAACTGAATCACCATATAATATGATGACTAAGTGATATATAAGTGATTAAGAAATTGAAGATTAGTGACACATCTTAACTTTTGTGACAGAAAATTTTGTTCGCTAAAATAATTATGAGTAACTGCTATAATACATACCTTGAAAGTTGGCATAAAATTTTCCCGAACTACATTTGTTGCCCCAAATGAAGTCATTTGAAAGCAATTGTTATATTGTTGGATATGTGTCAAAAAGTGTATAGAATCTGTTCCTATTCCTGAAACCAATGAGTACAATGGTTCTGGTGGTGGGTCCAATGGTATCAATTTCACTTTACCATTTGCGTAACACAATCCATTGGCTTCGTTTTTGTATTTTAATGCCTTACAGTGTGAGCAAACCGAGTTCATAGAACCAATAACAACACATTGGTAGTTACTGTAGTCAATTGACACATCGTAACTGAAAGCAGCTCGATTCAAACTTGCGCGATTATTAGTTGAATGTCTCGCTCGCGCTTCACGCGTTTGTGATATCCGAATTCTTTCACGTTCATTTCCGTCGTCACGTTCTTGTGCCGTACGATTAGATCGGTAATTAGCTTGGTTTGTAGCATTTCTGGTTCTTCTGCCTAAATTGCTTCGTCGTATAGGAGGCATATGAAATATAAATTAGTTTTTCACTAATCACGAACTAAACAAACACTAAGTAAACACTCTGCACAAAACACGAATTTGTTTCGTGTATCAGTTGACAAAAGCAAACTCAGTAGATTAGGTCACAGACAACTTTTTTTTTTTTTACATTTTATATGACTTGAAGTCAAATCCTTTTAAGCCGTACGAATTGTAACGCGATTTTTGTTTGACTGATGTAATGACGTGGAAACTGATGCATTTTATCTCGCGTGCCGAAACTAATACAAAAGAAACGCGAGTTTCGGAACGCGATATTAAACTTCTCCAACTATGTATTCTGTGCTCCAACGCACACACGCACATTGTTTTGATAGATATGATCTTTGACGTTAGGAACACACCTACATTGCTTAGACAACAGTGTGTGCTTGTAATTTAATATGAACTTTATACCATAGCAATAAAGCTCAAATTGACTACGTTTTAGTTACAAATCATTTGTATAGGAAAAAGAAAAGGGCTATTTTTAGGGTTTTTCCAGCAATAATTCTAATTTTTCTCGCCGTAAAAACCATCCTTGAACTTCAACGAACATTTTAAAAAAGGATTTGGCCAAATTGGTCGAGGCGTTGTTGAGTTATGCGCTTACCAACACATTTTGCGATTCATTTTAATATGAACTTTATACCATAGCAATAAAGCTCAAATTGACTACGTTTTAGTTACAAATCATTTGTATAGGAAAAAGAAAAGGGCTATTTTTAAGGTTTTTCCAGCAATAATTCTAATTTTTCTCGCCGTAAAAACCATCCTTGAACTTCAACGAACATTTTAAAAAAAGATTTGGCCAAATTGGTCGAGGCGTTGTTGAGTTATGCGCTTACCAACACATTTTGCGATTCATTTTTATATATTAGATTAATTGCCCCCAAAAATTTATTTGCCTATGAAGAGTCTCACGTCTTTGGTATCAACGCATAGTTAAAAGACTAGCAACTAATCCGGAATATAACTGTACTCGTATGTAATTTATTAGGCGTAAATAGGCAAAAAGACTCTATAACGTATCCACGATCAACAATGTGTCACTTCAGTCACCCAGACTCACCAAGTTGTTACGATTGTCTGTTCTAAGTGATTTATGGTCGAACAACAACGTAAGACGAAGGACTATTATATAACACTTGTTCGAGATATACTTTTGTACTGTTCGTGTACTTGGCACCTTATAGAGTTGATTTAACGCATGAGATAGAGCAGATTCATAGAACAGTTGCACAGTTCATCACAGGAGTATATAGCTACTGAAAGACCGAACTTCTGTTTCAATCCTAGAGGATATCGCTACAAGAAACACGTTATACGTTACAGACAGTCTGACTTCAGAACTACGACAGTCGACGTTGTAATGCCACTCAAGAAATATTTATCTCGAATAACAACTAGGACGGTTAATTTGTTTAAAATAATCGCGCTTACACTGATGTGTACAGACAACTTTCTAGTGGCGTTCCATCCACAGGTGGAATAAGGAAGGAGAGAGGGGGCAGTGAGTATGGTACAACATGTATCCTCTTCCACATGCCGTGCAGTAACTTGCAAAATACAAATATTAATGTAGATTGAAGATGCATAATGAAGATATGTGGATAATATAACAACTAGCTTTAACACATCCATATTCAATATTTATTTACACTGGTCTGGCAACTGGTGAATCTACATCCCCAGTGCAGCTACCCAAGTCTCACACACACAATTCTTCCGTGTAGTAACTTTACTTGCACTGTAGATGTAGAAGCAATTAAAGATTAAAAAGTTGTTGTGTAATTATAATGTAACAGATGTTCGTCAAAAGAGCAGTGTACAATTTCTTTTTGGAGAAAAGTTCAATATCAGTTCTGCTCATCCGTCATTATCGATTTTTATAGAGACTGCATTTGCGTCTCAAGTTTGTATGTGTGGCTATTTTCCACAGCAAGTATACAGGGTGTCCCATTTTAATCTACACCGGCCGATATCTCTGGAGTGACACAATTCTACAAAAAAACTGTCTAGTAAAAGTTGTGAGGTGCTGAATATGCAATAATGGAAAAGACGAAACTCGTCTGGAATACAAATAACTACAGATTGCAACGATAAAATGACGCTTCAGTTTTAACGTAAATGTATTATTTATGTATAAGGAGCCGTCCCCATTTTCACAAGGAGTGATTTCGCAAACGGCAGAAGAACATAACGGGGTGGTTGGATTAATACTTAAATTTCGCTGCTCCCGAAAAATAGTTCAGAGATTTTTTCTGAGAAACCTACGCAAGCATTTGGCTTGTTTTCATGATCTCTGAACTTTCTTTTCTAAAGTATGTAGTTATTTGTGTTCCATTGAAGCTTCTTTTTCCTGTGTAATTTGAGCGGTCTAAAGCGCCTTGCCACGGTTGGTGCGGCTCCCCCCTTCGGAGGTTCGAGTCCTCCCTCGGGTATGGGTGTGTGTGTTGTCCTTACCGTAAGTTAGTGTAAGTTAGATTGAGTAGTGTGTAAGCTTAGGGATCGATGACCTCAGCAGTTTGGTCCCATAGGCTCTTACCACAAATTTCCAAATTTTTGTGTAATTCACAGCGCCTTCTCCTTTTATCAGATATGGATTAACTAAGTGTTATTCGTTGGAGGGAGGGTGTAGTTGGTGTGATTGAAACGTTCAAGTTCTATCGTTTCTTAAAGTTGATCGTATCAATATTTCAGGGTCATTCGAACTTGCCAATATGTCTCGGAAGCCATCTAAACCTCACTGCGACGCTGACATTATATTCTGCCTACTAGAGGTTAGAATGGGTTCGGGGGATGTTTCTTCTAGCCTAAATGAGCTTCAACAACGTCACTGAAGGGGTGGAGTATGAAGGTGCACGGTACTACTCCTCTGCTGGTCACACGAGAGATCCGTTAATTGCTCATGACTCATTACTTCTTCCTACTGTACTTGTGCGACCAGCAGAAATAATTGCATAAAATACGGTGGACTGATTAATATTACTCAGTGATTCAATTGAAAGTGCGGAGATTAACGTAATTACAAATTTTCTGGATCAGTGGCATCGGTTCGATCCTACGTGCATGGCTTAACAGGAATATCGCGACCGTGGATCGATTCCAGAGCTAGGCTGGTCACTGGAAAAAAAAAATGAGTAGATGGATCCTGGTAAGAACTGCGTATAATATTAACGTATTTCAATGCAGAACCTATAATGATAAAAAAGCGCAGGAATCCGACGAGCGTGAGAGAAGTCAGAGGAACTAGCTTCGTCGGTGTTTTGCTTCGCAAGGAGAGTTGACCTTCATACTGCAATGTGTGTTGCTTCGGCGACAGTACCCTCACTGCCACACGGCCTTTGCGTTGGCTGACCTATCACAGTGGCTTTACGACACGTCCCTCTAACACTGTCCGTCTATAAGTGGAGTCTTTCTTCGATAGCTGTCTTCAGAGAATTGGTAGTACAAGAGCCGTGCCACATAGCAATTATCCGTATGGAACGGAAAGCGGTAGACAGAAATACAAGTGATTGCAGTTAAAAAGAAAATGGGTGATTTAGTCAGAAGGAAGGGTTTTGCAAACTGAGCAAGTCAATAACGCATTGGTCCACATATGACTATTGTGCAACTAGTTATTCGGCTTGTCACTGAAGGATAGAATTGTTGAATGTCCTGCTGAGGATTATTGTGCCAAAGTCTTTCGAACTGGCGCGTTAGATCGTCAAAATAGCGAGCTGGCTGGAGGGCCCTCCCCATAATGCTCCAGATCTTCTCGCCGGCCAGTGTGGCCGAGTGGTTCTAGGCGCTACAGTCTGGAACCGCGAGACCGCTACGGTCGCAGGTTCGAATCCTGCCTCGGGCATGGATGTGTGTGATGTCCTTAGGTTAGTTAGGTTTAAGTAGTTCTAAGTTCTACGGGACTGATGACCTCAGACGTTTAGTCCCATAGTGCTCAGAGCCATTTGAACCATCCAAATGTTCTCAATAGGCAAGGTAGGGTTTGGCAAGCACGAAGACAAGCCGCGGAACTCTCATCGTGTGCGGACAGGCCTTATCTTTCTGAAATGTAAGCCCAGTGTAGGGAAGCAGCCTACTCATGCCGTAGTAAATTCACATCAGTCTTTCCATTGTGTGCCAGCCAGTCCGCTGTAACTAGCTCTGACGTCATAAATGTTGCGCAATACTTTAAAAATCAAGCAAATAACCTAAAACATTTCTAGCATGTCAGGAGTAATACTAAATTAATGTGTGTTGAATATCAGTTCGATAACTTTAGTCATTTTCGAAATTTGGACGTTTTCTGTAAAAATCATTGGCGCAACAGAAAAGAGCTAGAGAATTCAAAATTTATAATTAGATTCATTTTTCATAATTATTTAATAAAAACAGTACTTTGGATTTCACAAATTAAAATTTTAGTGGAAATTCATGATTTTCTGGTTTTCGTCTCAAAACTTAAGGAAGCAAGATAGATTAAGTAGGCTAATAAATAAGGCTAGGATGTTTATATTTAAGTAGGTTGGAGATCCGCTATAACTATAAATATGTGAAAAGTTTCATTTGAATACCTATAAAACTATAGCGATAGCGTATCTCCAAAGGGCCAGTTCAGAGCTCGTCTACTGCGTGAAGTGTAATTAAATTAATTCTCTCGCCCAAAATATTTAACTTAGCCACGTCAAAATTTTATTATCAATACTTACCTGCGTGCTGAATCCACATTTAAATTAAGAGCTTCATCGGCCATCAGCAAGAGAAGCTATGATTTATTAGGTAACTTAAAGTGGTGCATTACTAGCCCAGCGGCTAGTCGGGAGAGCCGATTTGATCAGGCGTTCCCTTAGCCGTCCGCACCGCGGCTTTATATATAAGAACGCTGCGCGAGGAAGGAAGGCCCCAGTTCTCTCCAGACGCTGAACAGCACGCCATCTGTGTCGGGAGTCGCGTCGCGTCGGTATCATTGCTACAAACAGCTCCGAATGCCGTATTAAGTTACTCGAGATACGCGTAACCATGAAATCATTTTCAAGTGAAGTGTTAATTCTGGGATGATTTTCATTATCTAGCTTCAGTTTGCGTATTGTCGTATTTTCACGTGCCGCCGCGGGACAAACATTCTACCATTATTTAGCGTGGCGTTTGATGCACCTAATCATCAAATTATGGCGAGCATTCATTTAAACATTTAATTCGGACAATTATAGTGGCATCAGCGCATTAGACTCTGAACTGCTCTGTTAGTTAAATTGTGTGGATTCTTTTATTTTCATCTGTGACTTTCAGAATACAGAGAATTTTTAGAAAATCGTTTTTTGATTATGAATCCCAGTCAATCTCCTAGTTTCTCAGAGCTATAAGCTGTAACTATAAGTGTATTCTCAGATGAAGTGGGCACTAGGAATTCTAATTACAGGCTTCACGTTTGCTAATCACTTTCTGGTTGCCAATATTGTAGTTAGAGAGCCAGTGTTGAGAACGGCGAAAGACAGCATAAATAACATTCTAAATAATAGGAACATTTAACAACAATAATTCCACCCGCCGCCGCACATATGGTTAATCGGCCGGGAAATTCAGTGTTTCTCCATTCAAACAAACATTTATGCAACAGTTAAACAATTAATTCTATCCGCCGCCCCACATATGGTGCATCGGCCGGGAAATGCAGTGTTTCTCCATTCAAACAAACATTTATGCAACAGTTAAACAATTAATTCTATCCGCCGCCCCACACCAGGATGGCTTGCCATGAAGGGCAACAAAACGGGGCATAGAATATCACTGACATACCGCTGTGCTGCTAGGCTGCCGCAGATGACAACCAGAGGGGGACTGCTATGAAAAGGAATGTGTGAAAAATGTTCAAATGTGTGCGAAATCTTATGAGACTTAACTGCTAAGGTCATCAGTCCCGAAAAGGGATGGTTCCCCAGACCGTCACTCCTGGCTGTAGGGCCGTATGGCGTCCCAACACTGTCAAGGAAGTCACAGATACGACTTCATTGGTAATCGTGTCTCAGTTTGAAGCGGGACTCATCACTGAAGACAGTCCCATTCCATGATGGCCAGTGGAGACGTTTCTGGAGACCCTCCATACAGTGGTGGCACAACAACCTGATTGTGACGCGAAATACGGCCCGACAACTAGGAATGATATTCTGGGGTGGCATTTCATTTCATAGCAGGATCCCTTTGGTTGTCACTCGCGGCACACTTACAGCACAGTGGTACGTCGACGATGTTCTACGCCCCGTTTTGTTTCTCTTCAAGGAAAGTCATCCCAGGCTTACATTTCAGCAAGATAGTGCCCACCCGCATACAGTGAGAGTTTCTAT
This sequence comes from Schistocerca nitens, assembly GCF_023898315.1. Lineage (NCBI taxonomy): Eukaryota > Metazoa > Arthropoda > Insecta > Orthoptera > Acrididae > Schistocerca > Schistocerca nitens. The sequence continues at coordinate 62,324,371 of NC_064616.1, forward strand.
TGTTTGTCTTCGTGCTTGCCAAATCCTACCGTGGCCAGTAAGATAGCCGGATATCTCCCCAGTCGAGAATGTTTGGAGCATTATAGCGGTGGGTGGGTCGGTTCCCCAGGATGCGCAGATGGCTGCATCTCACTTCAAGCCACCCACCATGAAGCGGCGTCAGAATACTGTCTGCTAGGGTCGTGGATGGTCAGGCAGTGGAGGCGGTCCACGGTTTGAGACGACGGTGGCGGCTGCTTCATAAGTACAGTGATGATCGGCACAGGCTGGATGTCTTAGCATGGCCGAGCTGTCCCATTGATGACAGGCTGGTTCTGGCAGTTTAAATATAGCTGTCTAGATCTGACCTCGTTACTCCGTGTTGAACCTACTGGATAGGACGGACGCTTCCTGAAAGTTGGTCAGTGTCCCAGACGCGGGTATCTTCTTGTGGAAGGGGCCTATGTGAGAGCGGCCGCGTCAGTTGTGGCTTCTGCATATGGTAGGTCGTTGGCTGTAGCTACTAACAGTGATTGCGCTATGATTACAGCTTTGGGCCCCTTCCCTGATACATGCCATTCATTTTTTTTAGAAAATATGACCTACTTGATAGCTTCCTCCTCTGTGTGTCCTCCTCATTTCAGTATCACACTGCGTACATTGTCTCACTCCTTCGATGTTAAAACACAGAGTTTTTACGTCTTGTTTTTGCACTACTTACTCCCCTCTCTTGATTGCTTCCGACATGACTACTATAGACCTTGCAGGTTAAATGATGGTAAAGGAGGGACTTGGCAGCTCTATGCCTGAGGTGGTGCTACATAATACTTATTATCTTCAGAACTACACAAGCAACTGACGTGGTAGTTCCTATGATGATGAGCCTGTTTAGTTAGGTTTAAGTAGTTCTAAGTTCTAGGGGACTGATGACCTCAGACGTTTAGTCCCATAGTACTCAGAGCCATTTGATATTCGTTTCGATATTTTTTCACATGGTCGAGCAGGTGTTCCATCGTCACGCGATTATTTTGTGCAACTGTCACCTGATCCAGAGAAGCGAAAAGTATCGGGTCTATTATGCCTTTAAGTAAGTTAGATTTTCGTTAGGGTGGGTAGATCAACGACTATGTGGTGTCTAGAGTTGTGGTTCCGGGTAATCGGAAGGAAAATCCCAAAAGGACGAAATGTGTACCGTTAATGAACAACCCTCGCCCCTGCGGTTCTAGTCGTTGACATCGTCAGTGGCAAGTGCCTACGACGACAACTGACTTTGCCACTGAGAACAGCTGATGTGACCCTATAAACCGAAGGAAATGTATTCCACTCGTAATTACCTCGCTAGCACACTTGGTGGCTTCTCGGGGCGAAACAGGGTGTACTGGCATGGCTCAGGGAATGTGTGTTGCTATTTTGTGAGGCGCGCGGTGACTTGAGTTGAAAGTGTCAATACTACAGTGATTCGCGATAGAGAGCAGTACTTCCTCAGATCTCAAATGATCGTAAATGTGTAAATTGTACATACTCTTTAATCTTAAAGCTGAATGTCAAAGTGTGACACGCATACACACACTCACTCTCATATTCTGCCAACCTATATGCTGTTGCTAGTCTGCACAACTACTTCTTAACAAAACAATAAACGTACCGCGCTACAAAATATCAGTGTTTCCTACCAGCTGAATGATAGACGCTAAGGTTGGTTGGTTTGTGGGATTGAAGGGACAAGACTACAAAGACGCTAAGGTTCCACTACTATTACGAACAAATATTTCTCCCGAAAGTTCCTGGGACCTAAACAAAGTTGTTTCCTTCACGCTCAGTCGTGTGCCTCTTTCATAAAAGGAACACAAAAAACGACATAATCACAATACATACTCACAAATGCCCCTATCAGTTAATAAGAAAACGCATAAAATTCACGTAAGTACTGTGTCCCCAGCTAACGTGCAAGGCCACCTCTTCACTTCAAGGCTTGTCGATGCCCAGTAATAACTGTAAAATACTGCTTTATTTGGTTGCTTTTTCCTTTCTTTCCCTTTTCTTCCAGTCACTTCCTTTTCCCCTTTGGAAGGAGGTCGGCAGCTGCAGTTTGGCATTAACTGGAGGTGTCATCCAGACAGCCTGATAACGTCCCCGGTTATGCGAAATGAACTACTTCGTTTCTCCTTTTAGAACGGAAGGTTATGCGAAGTGGATTACTTCGTTTCTCCTTTTAGAAAGGAGGGGTTTGTTAAGATTAGCCACTGCCCAACGTGGTTCTTGGGCAATTTTGACTTTTTGTTGTGGGTGCATTCCTGCTGTTTCGGAGCCTATGTATTCATTTTTTTAACCTGGCGCCAGATGCATTTTAAACTTTTAGCAAAATTTCGAGCAGAAGATATGTCTTCTCCTGAGGTAAGGGCGTATTTTAGCCAAAAACAGTTTCTTATGGAGATATGCCTGTATTTTAAGGGTACTTTATGTTAAAAAATTGCTACTATATATGGCAGTTGAGCGTCCCAATCGCTATGGCAGCTATTTATGTAATAACTCAGCACTTTTCCTATCGTTCTGTGTACCCTCTCATCCTCCTCTTCAATTGTGGGTGTATTACACTAGGTCGTACCTTCTTTATGCGTAACAGTCCTCACAATTGTCCCAATATTTCGAACATAAAGTTAGTGCCTTAGTCAGTTATCAAAGTCTCTGGTGTTAGATAATACATAATGTACCGAATTAAGTTGTAAACATGAAAAATTCAGTGTGCTTCATTGGTACAACATTTGTTGACACCATACCAGAAACACTCAAGGATGTTACAGCATAACCCGAAGAAGTTCTGACATAAGATGTGTCTTTAGGCAAGTCATGGATACAATATTACACTCCAGAGACAAATGTAGAGTTAAATCATCTGCGAATGTAAAACTACTGACAATCTCCAGTTCATTTGTCGATGGGAAAATGGTGATGCGTGTAGGTCAGCACTCACAGAATATGCAATCCTCGAGTGCTTGGAAAAACACAAAGCAGTAACAGACTTTTATTATGTAACAGTACATGAACGTTTGTAATGCGAGTTCACGCAGAAATGACCAACTTTTGGGAGAAAAGAGATGCTCTTATTTCAAGGTTACACGCCAGTTTACACTTTAACCGTTGCGATGGCAAAAGCGTAAGAGATAAGCTCGAAATAGTGGCCAACACACGCTGTCACCGGGATCGTTCCCATGTGACATATTCGGTTTCGCAATCAATATAAATATTTATATTATAAAAGCAAATGTACAATGTGCTTGCCGCTAAAACTCAGAAACGAGTGCCCGTACGATCAAGGGAGATATACCGTGTGGTAGCGTTCTGTCTTCCATCCATGAAGAAGGTTCCCGCTTTTACCTGAAGGGCGTACTTTTCATCTACATCCACACGGATACTCTGCAAATCACATTGAAGTGCCTGGCAGAGGGTGCATCGAACCATCTTCACAATTCTCTATTATTCCAATCTCGTGGAAGAAACGGAAGAAACGAACACATATATCTTTCCTTCGAGCTCTGATTTCCCTTATTTAATCATGGTGAAACCTTTCTCCCTATGTAAGTCGGTGACAACAAAATATTTTCGCATTCGGAGGAGAAAGTTGCTGATTGGAATTTGGTGTGAAGATTCTTTCGCAACGAAAAACCCCTTTCTTTTAATGATGTCCAGCCCAAATCCTGTATCATTTCAGTGACACTCTCTCCCATATTTCGCGATAATACAAAACGTGCTGCCCTCCTCTGAACTATTTCCATGTACTCAGTCAGTCCTATCTGGTAAAGATTCCACACCGCGCAGCAGTATTCTGAAAGAGGACGGACAAACGTAGTGTAGGCAGTCTCCTTAGTAGCTCTGTTACATTTTCTAAGTGTCCTGCCAATAAAATGTAGTCTTTGGTTAGCCTTCCCCACAACAAAATGGTTCAAATGGCTCTGAGCACTATGGGACGTAAAATCTTAGGTCATCTGTCCCCTATAACATAGAACTACTTAAACCTAAATAATCTAAGGACATCACACATATCCATGCCCGAGGCAGGATTCGAACCTGCGACCGTAACAGTCTCGCGGTTCCGGATTAAAGCGCCTAGAACCGCTCGGCCACCGCGGCCGGCTCCCCACAATATTTTCTATGTGTTCTTCCATTTTAAGTTGTTCGTATTTGTATTTACTATATATTTAGTTGAATTTACGGCGTTTATATTTGACTGGTTTATCGTGTAACCGAAGTTACATCCCTTTTAGTACTCGTGTGGATGACCTCACACTTCTCGTTATTTAGGGTCAACAGCCAATTTTCGCACCATACAGATATCTTTTCTAAATCGTTTTGCAATTTGTTTTGATTTTATGATGACTTTATTAGTCGATAAACGACGGCATCAACTGCAAACAACCTAAGACGGCTGCTCACATTGTCTCCCAATTCGTTTATATAGATAAGGAACAGCAAAGGCCTATAACACTACGTTGGGTAACGCCAGAAATCACTTCTGTTTTACTCGATGACTTTCCGTCAATTACTACGAACTGTGAGATCTCTGACAGGAAATCGCAAATCCAGTCACATGGCTGAGACGATATTCCATAAGCACGCAATTTCACTACAAGCGGCTTGAATGGTACAGTGTCAATAGCCTTTCGGAAATCCAGAAATACGGAATTAATCTGAAATCCTTTGTCAATAGCACTTAACGCTTCGTGCGAATGAAGAGCTAGTTGTGCTTCACAAGAGAGATGTTTTCTAAATCCGTGCCGACTGTCTGTCAATACACCGTTTTCTTCAAGGTAATTCATGATATTCGAACACAATTTATGTTCCAAAATCCTGCTGCATATCGACTTGAAAGACATGGGTTTGAAATTTAATGGATTACTCCTACTACCTTTCTTCAATATTGGTGTGACCTGTGCAGCTTCCCAGTCTTTGAGTACGGATCTTCCGTCGAGCGAACGGTTGTGTATGATTGTCAAGTATGGAGCTATTGCATCAGCATACTCTGAAAGGAACCTAATTGGTATATGTTCTGGACCAGAAGACTTGCTTTTATTAAGTGATTTAAGTTGTTTCACTACTCCGATGATATTTACTTATACGTTACTCGTGTAGGCAGCTGTTCTTGATTATAATCCTGGAATATTTACTTCGTCTTCTTTTGTAAAGGCATTTCGGAAGGCTGTGTTTAGTAACTCTGCTTTGGCAGCACTGTATCTCTGCTAGGTTTCGAGACAAAGTTTCATTGTGGAAACTGTTATAAGCAGGTCGCATTGAAGTCCGCGCTGAATTTCAAGCTCCTGTAGAAGTTAGACAATCTTGGGGATTTTGGGTCTGTTTAAATTTGACATGTTTGTTTCGTTGTTTCTGCAAAAGTATTCTGACCAGTTTTGTGTACCAAGGAGGATCAGCTCCGTCGTTTGTTTAATTTATTTGGTATAAATCTCTCAATTGCTGCCGATACTATTTCTCTGAATTCAATCCACATCTTGTCTACAATTATATCAAGAATTTGGAAGGATTGGAGATTGCCTCTCAGGAAGGCGTCAAGTGAGTGTTTATCCGATTTTTTGAATAGGTATATTATTTGTGGATTTGGGGGTTACAGTGAAGTATTGGCAGAAGTGCCAACACCGTGTTGCTAGAGGAGGCCGAAATGCACGCGTTTAATTACACGCAGACTGGCGTGCGGTCTGGAACAGGACAATGTCTTGAGAATTGCAAATAAAGTACGTAGATGATGTAATACTTAACTTTAATCCATAGTTGGTGTACATTGCTCTTGACGGTACAAGTTTTATAATAAGCTCAATATAACTGGCAATGGCGCCTTGCTAGGTCGTAGCAAATGACGTAGCTGAAGGCTATGCTAACTATTGTCTCGGCAAATGAGAGCGTAATTTGTCAGTGAACCACTGCTATGAACGTCGGCTGTACAACTGGGTCGAGTGCTAGGACGCCTCTTTAGACCTGCCGTGTGGTGGCGCTCGGTCTGCAATCACTGACAGTGGCGACACGCGGGTCCGACGTATACTAATGGACCGCGGCCGATTTAAAGGCTACCACCTAGCAAGTGTGGTGTCTGGCGGTGACACCACATACAGTATTCAATCTCGCTACGACAACACTGTGTTCACTAATCCCTGTATTCGTTTTGATGCTCATTATTAACTCAGGATTATTTGTTGCTAAGAGGTCATGTGTGTTTTCACAACCGTTTACTATTCACGTGGGCTCATGAACTAACTGCTCTATATAATTTTCAGAGACTGCGTTTAGTGCAATTTCGGATGATGCGTTATGCGTAGCTCCGGAATTAAACGTGAATTTTCGCCAACATATCGAGGGTAAATTAAAGTCACCACCAACTATAATCGTATGAGTCGGGTACTTGTTTGAAATCAAACTCAAGTTTCCTTTGAACCTTTCAGCAACTGTAACATCTGAATGGGGAGGTCGGTAAAAGGATTCAGTTATTATTTTATTCCGGTTGCCAACAATGACCTCTGCCCATTTTAACTAACAGGAACTATCTACTTCAATTTCGCGACAAGATAAAACACTTCTAACAGCAACAAACACGCCACCGCCAACCGTGTTTAGCCTAACATTTCGGAACACCGTTAGGGTCTTCGCAAAAACTTCGGCTGAGCTTATCTCCAGCTTTAGCCAGCTTTCAGTGCCTATAACGAAGATATAATGGTTGGGAAGTTTCGCACACTAGAAATTTCTAGAACGTTTCAAAACATTCGAGAGCATTCCACATTCCATAATGTTCCGGGATGTTCCACAATGATCCTCGATGTTATGGAATGTCCGTCAATAGTCTGGAACAGCCAGTTTAGCGTTTACAACTTTTCCACAGTTCATGCAGTACAAGTCCCGCGTGAGGCATGACGTAATAATTTATTGTTTCTTTACTAATAACGACATTGACGCCACATTTTGCAGACAGTGTGCAGCTACAGTACTGACCGTAACTGCAAAACTGTGTGATTGTGCGGTGTAGTTGACGAGATACGACGTCATAAACAATGAGATGAGTGAATGACTGCCGCATCATGTATGGCGTTTAAATTTAACACTTTTTTGCTACTAACTCTATTCTCAATAAATTTCACATACACCTACAAAATATCACTGTACGACACACCGTTCAGGAGGTCTGACGTCATAAACATTGAGGACAATGCCAGATACTCATTGGTAATGTTACCGATGATGGTGCCACTAAAGCGGAGTTACTAGATACAGTTTTCCGTAATTCTTTCACGAAAGAAGACGAAGTAAATATTCCAGAATTCGAAACCAGAACACCTATTAGCATGAGTGACATAAAATTAGATATCTCAGGTGTTGCGAAACAACTCAAATCACTTAAGAAAAGCAAGTCTTCAGGTCCAGATGGTATACCAATCAGGTTCCTTTCAGAGTATCCAGACACAATAGCACCTTTCTAAGCAATCATATACAACCGCTCACTTGACGAAAGGTCTGTTCCTAAAGACTGGAAAGGAGCACAGGTCACACCAATATTCAAGAAAGGAAATAGGAGTAACCCATTGAATTACAGACCCATATCACTGGCCTCAATTTGCAGTAGGATTTTGGACCATATACTGGATTCGAACATTATGAATCACCTTGATGAAAATAACTTATTTATACATAACAAACACGGATTCAGGAAATATCGTTCTTGTGCAACACAGCTAGCTCTTTATTCCCGTGAAGTAATGAGTGCTGTCGACAAGGGATCTCAGATCGATTCCATACTCCTAGATTTCCAGAAGGCTTTTGATATTTATTTATTTATGCATTTATTTTACCTCTATTAATCAAATTGCGTACATATGGAGTATCGCCTCGGTTGTGTGACTGCATTCGTGATTTCCTCTCAGCGAGGTCACAGTTCGTAGTGATAGACGGTAAATCATCGAGTAGAACAGAAGTGATATCTGGAGTTCCGCAAGGTAGTGTCACAGGCCCTCTGCTGTTACTGATTTACATAAATGATCTAGGTGATAATCTGAGCAGCCCCCTTAGATTGTTTGCAGATGACGCTGTAATTTATCGTCCAGTAAAATTATCAGACGATCAATTACAATTACAAAATGATCTAGAGATGGAAATTGGCACTAAACAAAGAAAACTGTGAGGTCATCGACATGGGTACTAAAAGAAATCCGATAAATTTTGGGTATACGATAAATCGCACAAATCTAAGGGCTGTCAATTCGACTAAATATCTAGGAATTACAATTACGAGCAACTTAAATTGGAAAGACCACATAGATAATATTGTGGGGAAGGCGAAACAAAGACTGCGCTTTGTTGGCAGAACACTTAGAAAATGCGACAAACCCACTAAAGGGACAGCCTACATTACACTTGTCCGTTCTCTGCTGGAATACTGACGCGCGGTGTGGGATCCTTACCAGGTAGGATTGACGGAGGACATCGAAAAAGTGCAAAGAAGGGCAGCTGGTTTCGTGTTATCGCGCAATAGAGGTGAGAGTGTCACTGATATGATACGCGAGTTGGGGTGACAAACAAAGGCGGTTTTCTTTGAGGCGAGATCTATTTACGAAATTTCAATCACCAACTTTCTCTTCCAATTCGAAAATATTTTGGGAGAAATGATCATCATAATAAAATAAGAGAAATGAGAACTCGAACGGAAAGATTTAGGTGTTCCTTTTTCACACGCGCCATTCGAGAGTGGAATGGTAGAGAAGAAGTATGAAAATGGTTCGATGAACCCTCTGCCAGGCACTTAAGTGTAAATTGCAGAGCAACCACGTAGATGTAGATGTAGATGTAGATGTAGGTACGAGCGTGAACGCATAGCTATAAATAAATACCTGGCCAACGCCGCGTTTCTCTGCGGGTACAAAATAATGATATGTGGGACGAAAATTTCATCTAATATAGAAGGTATCTTTGCTGTAACTGAATATTATGTAGAGTAACAAACAAATTTCTTGCCGTTGCTTGAGGCTTTCCCGACGGACATTTTGCATGTATGGTTCTCGGGCGAGACGTCGGATGTTATAGTGAAAACTCCACAATATTTCGTCAGCACAACTGGCCGACATCTTCAGGTGCGACGAACACACTGCTAAGGCAGCACCAGGGCTCCCTATTTATGCCAGTTTTAGGCAGGAAGTGCGCATGCGTGGAGGCGCCAAATTCGATGGCCAATAGCGACGATATCAACTGATAGCTGGAAGGACAGTAACGCCACCTACAGGATGAAGGACCAAATACTTCGGCGCACGCGCGGAGGCTGCCGCCGCTGCTCTGTCTCAGTACAGGACATTCTATGAATTATCAACATACAAAAATTCTCGCATCGACGAGTTCGTACTGGGACTGTGTTATTAAGGAAGCAGTGGAAATACGTAGCTCGACGAATCTTGTAAACAGAGACACGGGCTTTCAGATTAGTTCAGCATGGGATCCTGCACTGGCCATATTGAAGTCGCTTCGAGCAGAGAGGAATACTATTGGTCATAAGACGGACGACGATTCGCCAGCAACATAAATATTCTGTTGACAACGGGAGGATAATCAAGGCGCCTACGTGGACGCGCAGTTTTGCTTGCGGCTTCCGACAGAGGTCGCTGGGGCGGCCGATGGCAGCGCAGAGTAACAGCGGCAGCCTCCGCCCTTGCGGCTTCCGACAGAGGTCGCTGGGGCTGCCGATGGCAGTGCAGAGCAGCGGCGGCAGCCTCCGCGCGTGCGCCGAAGTATTTGGTCCTTCATCCTGTAGGTGGCGTTACTGTCCTTCCAGTTATCAGTTGATATCGTCGCTATTGGCCATCGAATTTGGCGCCTCAACGCATGCGCACTTCCTGCCTAAAACTGGCATAAATAGGGGGCCCTGGTGCTGCCTTAGCAGTGTGTTCGTCGCACCTGAAGATGTAGGCCAGTTGTGCTGACGAAATATTGTGGAGTTTTCACTATAACATCCGACGTCTCGCCCGAGAACCATACATGCAACATGTCCGTCGGGAAAGCCTCACGCAACACATCCGATTCCTGTACGGAGAGGAGATGGTAAAAGAAGTTAACAGTTTTGATAAACTACGGAATAAGAAGAGCAGATTGCTATGTGCCCTTACGTTTTTATTAAGATGCCGAGATCATCGAGTTATTCCGACGTTCGCTGAGGTGACGCACTTCATAACCTCTGCACCCGCTAAAAGGATAAAAAATCGAGCAAGCCACGCACAGGTTAGAGAAAGGATTCACCATACTCGACGAGAACTGGACTTCGTATCCAGAGAGCTCTTGGCACTTCATTTGAAGGTATCGTCAAGACTGTCCGCTGATTCTTCGACGTGGGTTGACAGCGCTACTTGGGCGTTCTCAGACTGGAAACAACAACAAGACGCAGCACGTCAAATTGATAAGTTTCATCGCTTCAGGGACCGTTTACCACAAGAAGAGAACAACGAAGTTCGTAGACGAACTGTATACAATCTGGCGGACAAACCTTTGCCTGACGCGGCGGTATCGGTCCTGGAGAAAGGATTGAACTTCCCACCCATTCCGAGGACACCACCTGTTCTGGACATCATTAGCTCCGTCGAACAAGGCATCCTAAAACTTCGCAGGGAATCTGCCGAGGAGATCCGGCGGGAGACTTGCCGTGCTCTGACACGGGCTCAAGTGCCTAGGAACAATCTGACAGCTGTAGAGAGGTCAGTGGTTCGATCCCTACGAGAAGATCCTGATATTGTGATTTTGCCGGCGGATAAGGGAAATGCGACTGTTATCCTCTCCACGTCGATGTATCTAAGCAAGATGCACCAGCTTCTGGACGACTCTGCATATCGCACACTAAATAAGGACCCCACAGCAAAAATTCAGCGAAAAACTTTGGAGCTCCTGAAAAACAGCACGATCTCCGATGTGGATGCTAAGAGACTACGTACACAGGCGCCCGTACCTCCCAGGCTATACGGATTGCCCAAAATTAACAAGGATAATGTGCCACTGCGGCCTATTGTGAGTAATATCGGGGCACCAACGTATAATCTCGCGAAACATCTGGCAGCACAATTGAGCCCTTTAGTAGGAAAGTGTGAGCATCACATCCGTAACTCACAAGACTTTATTCGTCGGCTCAAGAACTTACGACTCGCACCATCAGATATACTCGTGAGCTCTGACGTAGTCTCACTTTTTACTCGAGTACCATTGCAGGAATCGTTGTTGCTCATTAGCGAGAAGCTGGATGGGGAATTTTTAGACTTATTCCAACATGTGCTCACCTCGACATACTTTTTTATTTAATGCACAATACTTTGAACAGACTGACGGCGTCGCAATGGGTAGTCCCCTGTCACCCATTGTGGCTAATCTTTTCATGGAAGACTTCGAGGAGAGAGCGCTCCAGACGTCGGATTTGAAACCTACGTGTTTTTGGCGATATGTGAACGACACCTTTGTTATCTGGCCTCACGGCATTGCATCGCTGAATGTTTTTCTTGAGCATCTTAACTCGCTTCATCCCAACATCAAGTTCACGATGGAGATGGAGAAAAACGGCGAAATTCCATTCCTGGACGTGTTGGCACGGAGAAAAGAAGATGGCACATTAGGTCACGCAGTGTACCGTAAACCAACGCACACGGACTTATACTTACAGGCCACCAGCTGTCACCATCCTTCGCAACGAAGTGGCGTACTGAGGACGTTGGTCCACAGAGCACGAGCCATATCAGACTCAGACAGCTTATCCAACGAGCTACTCCATCTGCGTACCATTTTCCAACAAAATGGATATTCCGAACGGGAGATTCGCCGTGCCTTACAACCAAAGCGGGTTACCCAACGTGAGGAAGTGGAAGAAGGCGAAGAACAAAGGGGAATGGTCTTCTTGCCATACATCGGCGGTGTCTCTTCAAAAATAGGAAGACTATTGAAGAGGCATAAAGTTAAATGTGTTTTTCGTCCGCCAGCAAAACTCGGAGCTCTCTTGGGCTCATCTAAGGACAGCCTTGGCCTAAGAAGACCCGGTGTTTACGAGATTCCTTGTAGCTGCGGCATGTCGTACATCGGACAAACTTGTCGCACTGTGGAAGAGAGATGCACTGAACACCGACGCTACACTCGTCTGGAGCAACCAGAAAAGTCTGCAGTGGCCGAGCATTGTCTCAGTACAGGACATTCTATGAATTATCAACATACAAAAATTCTCGCATCGACGAGTTCGTACTGGGACTGTGTTATTAAGGAAGCAGTGGAAATACGTAGCTCGACGAATCTTGTAAACAGAGACACGGGCTTTCAGCTTAGTTCAGCATGGGATCCTGCACTGGCCATATTGAAGTCGCTTCGAGCAGAGAGGAATACTATTGGTCATAAGACGGACGACGATTCGCCAGCAACATAAATATTCTGTTGACAACGGGAGGATAATCAAGGCGCCTACGTGGACGCGCAGTTTTGCTTGCGGCTTCCGACAGAGGTCGCTGGGGCGGCCGATGGCAGCGCAGAGTAACAGCGGCAGCCTCCGCCCTTGCGGCTTCCGACAGAGGTCGCTGGGGCTGCCGATGGCAGTGCAGAGCAGCGGCGGCAGCCTCCGCGCGTGCGCCGAAGTATTTGGTCCTTCATCCTGTAGGTGGCGTTACTGTCCTTCCAGTTATCAGTTGATATCGTCGCTATTGGCCATCGAATTTGGCGCCTCAACGCATGCGCACTTCCTGCCTAAAACTGGCATAAATAGGGGGCCCTGGTGCTGCCTTAGCATCAGCACCGCGTGGATGCCTTCGTCCTAAATGAAACCTTCCTTCAACCCCGTATCTCCGTCTCCACGGCTCCTTACACTCTACACCGCACCGATAACCCGTACCCTCTCGCGCGTGGCGGAGTTGCTATAGGCCACCTCAAGCACCTCCCTGTCCGGCCCCAACCTCTCCTTAACAATCCTGCTGAGCATCTCACCCTCAGCCTCTTCTTCCCCCCACCCATCACCTGTGCCACCATTTATGTCCGCCCTCGCACCCCCATCCCGTACGATTTCCTGGCCCACACTGACCGCACCTTCTCCACCTACGTGATTGCCGCCGACCTCAATATCCACAGCCGTGATCCTGCCGACCTCCGGCGGTGGCATCAGTTTCTCACCACTCTCCAGGGAGACCTGGTTCCCCTGCCTCAGCACACCCGGCCCGAATCCAACACCACTCCTGATGTGGTCCTTGCCTCTCCCAACCTCCTTGGGCGCATCACCGCGGATGTCCTTGACCTCATTGGCAGTGACCATGCTCCTGTCCTCCTCACTATCTCTAATGGTCGCCTACCCCGCCACGCTCCTCGCCCTGCCGTCCCTCCTAAACTTGTCCATGATTACTCCCGTGCCAACTGGGATGCCTACCGGGATTCCATTCACACCCAGGTTGACGGCCACGACCTTACCCTCCGGTCTCCTGATGACATCTCTCGCACTGCTGCCTTCCTGCACCAGACCTTATCTGACGCCGTCGCCACCCATATCCCCACCAAAGCCATCCACCCTCACCGCCCCGCCCTGCCTCCACAGGCCGTCCTTCTCCTTCGAGAGTCCCGCCGCCTCTACCGCTCTTTTCTCCGCACTCGTGACCGGGATACACTTACCCGCCACCGGCAATTACAGCGACACATCCGCAACCTGCTTGTTGCGAAGAAACGCCGAGCCTGGCGCCAGACATGTACACAACTCAACACCACGCTCCCCATCAACTCTTCCAAGTATTGGTCTGCTTTCCACCGCCTTACTGGGAACCGCCCCACCCCCCAGTACCCTCTCCTCCTTAATGACCGTCCCTTTCCTGACAACCTCAGTAAGGCTAACCACTTTGCCTCCCACCTCTCTGATGTTTTTTCCATCCCAGATGATCCCCACTTTGATTATTCCCTCTTCCCTGATGTCATGGACCGTACGAATACCTCTGTTCCTCCCCTTGCTCCTAGCTTCCAGTACTTGGGCCACACCCCACCTTCTGCACTTAACACTCCCATCACTACACAGGACATCAGCCTCACACTCCGCACTAAACGCAACACTGCTCCCGGCCACGACTGCGTTACCTACCGCCACCTCAAACACTGCCCTCCCTCCTTCCTTTCCCTCCTTGCCACCCTCTACAATGTCATCCTTGCCACTGGCTTCTATCCCGACCTGTGGAAAACCTCCCGTATCCTGATGTTCTCCAAACCCAATAAGCCTCCGTCTGATGCCTCTTCCTATCGTCCTATCTGTCTCACATCGGTGTTCAGCAAGCTCTTGGAATCCATCCTTTCCCGGCGCATCCATCTCCACCTCCACCACAACCACCTCCTCCCAAACACCCAATGTGGCTTTCGACCTTCCTTCTCTGCTGATGACCAACTCCTCCGCCTCACTCATCTCCTCTCCCTCCAGCTTAACTCCTGTCGCTCCGCCATTTTTGTCTCACTTGACCTCGAAAAGGCCTACGACCGTGTCTGGCATCCCGGTCTCCTGTTTAAACTCCAAACCTACGCCCTTCCTATCAACTACATCCGTCTGGTGGCCTCCTTCCTCTCCCGCCGCCCTTCCTATGTTACCATCCATAATGCCAATTCCCACACCTTCTACCCCTCTGCCGGTGTGCCCCAGGGCTCTGTCCTCTCCCCTCTCCTCTACCTCCTGTACACGGCAGATATGCCCCAACCCCCCCCTCCAGTACACCTCTTGCAATATGCTGATGACACCGCATTCCTCGCCCTCGCTCCTACCCTCCAACGGTCCCAACGCCTTCTCCAGACTCACCTTGACCTTTTTGCTGCATGGTGTAACCAATGGCTCCTGAAACTCAATCCTTCCAAGACCCAGGCAATCATCGTAGGTCGTACCACTCGCTCCTTCCGGCTCCTGGATTTCTCCCTTACTGTCTGCGCACGTCCTGTCCGCCTCACCCCCACCCTCACCTACCTTGGCCTCACCATTGACCGTCACCTCACCTGGATACCTCATCTCCGCTCCATCCAATCCAAAGCCCGCAACCGCCTCCGCCTCCTCAAACTCCTCTCTGGCCGGACATGGGGGTTGCACCCCTCTACCATCCTCCACACCTACAAATCCTTAATCCGTCCCATCCTCTGTTATGCCAGTCCTGCCTGGATATCTGCCCCCCCCAAATTCTATCAGTCCCTCCAGATCCTTGAGCGTCATGCACTCCGCCTCGCCTTCCGTATCCGCCTCCCGTCCCCCACGCGGATCCTCTATGATCTCATTCCTTTCCCCCATCTCCTCCTATTCCTCGAACATATCCGCATCCTCTACACCTCCCGCCGTCTTGAACCCCCTCACCCCCTGGTTGCTCCTCTCCTCTCCCATCCCCGCCCCCTGCCACGTCTTCACCGTTGTGTCCCCCCTACCCTCCATCTCTACACCCTCCATCTCCTTTCCCAAGGTGGCTTCCATCAACTCCCCCTCCCGGATGATGCCCTCTCTCCCTCCATTTATCCTTCCTATCAACTCTGATCCTCACTCCCCCTCCTTTCCTCTGTCCTTTCCCTGGGCTCCCTCTTCCTACCCCCCTTCCCTCCTGTGTTTTCTCCCCGCCCATCCTCCCCCTAGGTCCCTTCTCCCCCCCCCCCCCCCCCCGAGTCCTTTTGCATTCCCCTCCTCTGCCTTCCCCACTCCCTGGCCCGTCTGCTCAGCACCCCACACCCCTCTTATGGGTCCTCATTCTCCACTGGCTTCTTTCCCCCCTCCCACCCTTCCCTTTTCCTCTCCTCCCCCCCCCTTTTTTATTTCTCCGTCATCTGTCCTGTTTCCCCCCCACCCGCTCTCGGCTGTGGTATGTCATGTTTGTGCCCACTTTTTAGTGCCGTGTTTAAGTGAGTGTTCAGTGTTGTGCGTCTTTCCACAGTGATGCGAACAGAAATCATGCTGTCGCTGGGTGTGCATTTTATATTTTGCGAACAGAAACCAGACTGTCGCCGTGTTTTTTAACTGTCTATTATTTTTCTGCTTCTTGTATTATCAACCCTGTGTTTTATGTTTTAAGTTCTAGAATTTTCTGCCATTTCTCGCCAACTGTTATTTTTTCTTATCTTCATCTTTTTAACACAAATTCTGTAGGCTGAAGAGCGGCGTAGTAAGCTGCTGCCAGCCCGCCCCCTTCGGGGGGAATTGAAATTAAAAAAAAAAAAAAAAAAAAAAAAAAAAAAAAAAAAAAAAAAAAAAGCTGCCTTAGCAGTGTGTTCGTCGCACCTGAAGATGCCGGCCAGTTGTGCTGATGAAATATTGTGGAGTTTTCACTATAACATCCGACGTCTCGCCCGAGAACCATACATGCAAATTTCTTGCCTCTGAGGAGAAAGAATTGTAACTTCGCGGGATCCAAGATATCTACAATGGGACGTCAAAAAGTAATTTAAACGTTATTATAACAGACCATATATCTTTTATTGAATGCTGTACTACATTTCGAAGTGAGACAGATACATTTCACAGTTTTTCAACATAATCACTAAGCTTCTGTAAACTACGGTCGGTGCGTTTTCTCTGTCGTTCAATTTCTCGCCGACAGAAATCTGTTCCTAGGTTAGATGCGCTGTGTGAACGTCCTCATCGTCGCTGCAAATCAGTTCCTTGATTGGCCAGAAATTGCCGTCCGTGGTCGATGTCGATGGCCTTCCTTCCCGGTGCGTCTGTGCGACGTTGCTGAAACTGTCGCCACCGTTTCGCTACGGCCGGACGTGACACTGCATTTGGTCCATATACTGCCAGAATTTCACGGTGAATATGTGTACAGTTTAGACGTATTTGTCACAAAAATCATACTGTCTTGTGCATTTAACTCTGGAAGAAGTTTACAGTTGCTGCTCCATTTCACTCCTACACTGAGAAGCACCTGTTATCCGTTGCGCAGCAGAAATGTCTCTGCAGGATACCCAGAAGACGTACTCTCATCTGACAATGCGCCACTCTTATTGCGGAAAGATCTTGGTAAGGGACGACATGTGTAACCCCCAGTAAGAGCTCTAATTCCTCTGATTTTTCGGTCGTGATCATTTTTTGAGATGTATTTGGGGGAATGTAACACGTGAATATGAAAATCTTCTGCAGCTTAGATCACCTGTATTTTTATTTTATGTCACAATGACCAGTTTCGACACAATCTTGCTGTCATCATCGGATAGCCGCACGGGGTAGCCGAGCGGTCTAGGGCGCTTTGACACGATTCCCGCGGCTCCCCGCGTCAGAGGTTCGAGTCTTCCCTCGGGCATGGGTGTGTGTGTGTGTTGGCCTTCGCGTAAGTTAGATTGAAGTAGTGTGTAAGCCTAGGGACTGATAACCTCAGCAGTTTGGTCCCATAGGAATTTACCAAAGATTTCCAAGAATTTCATCATCGGATCTACAATGTACTAAAAAAAAGCATTACAAAGACATTTTGTCACTGTGTACAAACTCACATGGCAATGGTAAAAAATACGTATGCACTGGTTTATATACTGTCGGAAAAATTTTATTAACATGCGTACATGCCAGCAGTGCAGTCGTGGCTGAAGCACATCGAAGGAAATACTGAGCAGCCAAGCAGTCAACGGCAGAGCGAGCCGTTACATGAGCGGTCGGCAGGTGGCGTATGTGTGCATATATCGATACTTGACGTTCTTACGGAAATACACTGGAGTTCGTTAACTGAGATTCTTACGAAATCAGTAATGGAGAATCATCACACCACGGGATAGACGTATACCATATGATGGACCGAGTATTTGACATCCACATATATATTAACTTAAGGCAAACACTGCCAGCTCTAGTGTGCATAGGCGTAACACATTCCGTATGCTAGTAAAGTCTAGCACGATCCGCACGCCACAGCGTGGATACATAAACAAAGTATGACTTCATAGACCAGAACTCCACCCGTACAACAAAACCCTTGTTTACAGGCGAAACAATCAGATCACCAGAGAATAGCCTCGGTCATAATAACCAGCGTGCTGGGTACATAAGTACGCATCAATACACGTCACATTCAATAAAATTTACATTTCCGAAAAAATTACGAAGTCGTTTTTAGTGCAATTACGAGAGCTTTTCACAATTTTTCAATTAAAAAAAACTATTTCAGGCGGTTTCAAGATAACTTTAAAATTCCAAACCAACTTATTTGGAAATTTGGTCGCACAGATATACAAACAAACTTATTGGAATACAGTGTAATAAACCTTAATGTGGTAGGTTGTATCTATTCTATACATGCCATAGGCACCCATGAGGCTGAAGTATGAGGATGTGACACCTGGGAACTGCCGCATATTTTACAGACTGTCATAACCTGTAACTAGTGAGATGGGAATGACAGACAAGAACCACTGCGTTTTTAAATACACCAGTAAGCAGCCAGCACCTGATGAGCAACAACAACTTGGCATACTAACAGGCCACGATATGCACACACTTGCATACAATATATACACTCGTTTGTACACAAAAATAGGGGACACATGAATAAAGGCAGGAATACACTAAATCCACAGGAACGTAAGTAAGCTGCAACAAGCCGTCTTGGTGATATATAAATTAATCTAAGTACTTACAGCACACTTTGGCTAAATCGATATTACTGATGCATGTTTATGAAGGAAAAACCTATTTCATTAAAACACTGGACTGTATGACACCAAGAATATTATTATATAGAAGTAATACGTTGCCGAACTCTTCTTGGAACATTAGTTCTGCGTCTATTAAGAAAACCGCCGGCCGCGGTGGTCTCGCGGTTCTAGGCGCGCAGTCCGGAACCGTGCGACTGCTACGGTCGCAGGTTCGAATCCTGCCTCGGGCACGGATGTGTGTGATGTCCTTAGGTTAGTTAGGTTTAAGTAGTTCTAAGTTCTAGGGGACTGATAACCACAGCAGTTGAGTCCCATAGTGCTCAGAGCCATCTTTTTATTAAGAAAACCTCACGATAATGCGTAACGCCTCTCTTGAAGCGTCTGTCACTGTAGTTTTGTGAGGATCTCTGTAACACACTCCACCTTACTTAACAGAAATATGAACTCCGCTTCCGCTTCAAACAGTTTTATGTTTTTTTTTTTCCCACTGTAGGTAATTGAGAACGGGTACTCCCAGATATTGCAGGGTTATTTCTAGTGACAGAGTAACGCAACTGAACAGTAATTTGTCTCTCAGCCTATTTATGCACAGTTCTCTTCGATTTTAAAGTTCCGTAACTAAATCGGTAAAAACGGACCCTTATAGGATCATTTTGTTGTTGTCTGTCTGTCCCACTGTTCAAAATTATTTTTCTCAGGAATGGAAAGAAGTACTACTTTAAATTTAGGTGACATATTACGATCCACGGTCCTTTGGCGGTGTGAAATATTAAAGCTACTAAGTCAAAGCAGTAAAAAGAACGGCCACTTACGTCACATATTCTGACACTCGCAAACTCATTCATCAGAACCTGTAAGATACTTGCCGTTAGTTCGTAACTGTACAAAATATGTTTTACCACTTGTTATACGTCTGTCTGCCTGTCTGTCTGTCAAGATCCCTTTTTCTAAGGAAGGTGGGGTGTAAAGTTGAAATTTATATCAAGTACTAAGATCCAACGACGCTTGGTGCTGTAAATAATGTAAGCTCCTAAGTCAACGCAATAAAAAGATAGGAGTATATGTCAGATATTTTGATACAAAGTCACTCATAAGAATCTATAGTAGAACTGTCGACATGCATATCGGACCTGCTGAACTTGTGGTAAAGCGTCTGTCTAGAAGCTGAGAGGTCGCGTGATCAAATGGCGGCTGAGCAACGGATTTTTCAGCAGTCTGTCATCTCATGTTACGTACACAACTGGTAACTCTCTTGCCCTTATTGTAACTTTGCACACGGATTTCTGAAGATGGGAATAATACTGAAACGCGTCGTGCATACTTTGTGATCAATGGAGTTTTTCTTAACGTGCTGTATGATTTTTTTTGTTACCTGGCCAGCTTGACTAGAGATCAATGCATATGTACTAGGAAAATCACTAACCTCCTGCGTGACTTTGTGTCACACCTTTATTATGTTCAGTATTCGTTTTAACCTAGCCTTTACCTCCCAACGACGTGAGGGTTCGGAAAAACAACTCGTGGTTCGGATTCCACTTTAAATTCTAGGTCCCCTTTCACCGTTTGTATAACTGGAGTTGATTAGGGACACGCAAGTTATCGAAGTGGCATCCAACAGAAAGAGTTGCACAAGGCCATTGAGTCAGACGAACATATTATTATTATCTACATATATAATTAAATCTGTACGGAACGCCCGGATTGCGTGTCCTACTAGCACTTGTCCGTGTCCTTTTTTTTTTCCTTCAGGGGTCTGTGCATTTCGCTACAATGTTCTGGCCTTGACCTTTCAATATACGAGGGCATCCTGAAAAGTCTTGCATCAGAATTTTTTATGTAAAAAACTCTTAAGGCCTTCTAAATGAAACAAACGTTATTAACATTCCACATCTTTATTCTTTATGTCTACGTATTTGCAGCCGTCTACTGCTAGCGGGCTTTGAAACGTAGCTTGTGACACGGCGGTGTGTAACGTAACTATGTCGGATTGAGAAACAGCGGGCTATAATCGAGCTTCGAATTCGAAGGTCTTGTCCATACGTGTAGCACCCTCTCCTTCAATATGACTGCGCCAGACCACACATGAGCGCTGCGACATCCGCAACAATCCGACGCCTTGGCTTCTCTATCATCGATCATCCTCCAGCCAGTCCCGATTTGGCCCCATCCGATTTTCATCTGTTTCCGAAACTTAAAGAACACCTTCGATGACTTCACTTTAATAGTGATGAAGCGGTGCAAGCAGAGGTGATTCCTTCAACAAAGTCTAACATTCTACGGCGACGTCATCAGCAAACTGGTCTCTTGTTGGGACAAATGTATTTGTCGCGTGGGTGACTATGTTGAGAAAAAAAATGCAGATATGAAGAATTAAGATGGAGAATGTTAATAACGTTTGTTTAATTTAAAACATTCCTTAAGAGTTTCAACATAAGTAATTGGAAGGCATTACTCTTCAGCACGCCCTCTTGAAACAGAATTATGCACTACCCGCCTCGTGCGCTGCCGATCTTGTCCACAAGATTATTTACGTATATCGTGAACGGTGTCGGCTATGTACAACTCCCTTCATCAAAAACAATATCTGCATACATATTTCTAAAACGATCATATGGTGCATGACCGAAGGTAGGAGAGGGTGTTCTACTTTGGAACACTTTTCAGACTTTCGCCCTGTTTAATGTTTTTTCATATTCCATTTTTAAATGATGGCATCTAATTATGAAAATTACTCTAGAATATTAAGGCTTTTCCACATGTGAAAACATGATGTAATGTACGACATGGTCATGAACCTAGGAACAAATATTCGATTGATATTTAAAATCGGTGCAACCGAAAAAATTTAGTTGATACTGTATTTTATCGTCTGTATCTTACATTGATATTACACTACACAACAATAAACAGTAAATAAAATCAAATTAAGCAAAAGTTTGATCAAAATCCAGTTACAAGCTAAATACATTTTGAAACAGAAGCTATTAGAAACTAACACAAATTTCCATTTTCAGGACACATAAAATTCTTAAGACATTAAATAAACTCAGTTCATTTGGAAGTATCACGTATTTCTTGATTAAAGACCATCTTCTGTTTCAGTTACCAGATGGTTCAAATGGCTCTGAGCACTATGGGACTCAACTGCTGAAGTCATAAGTCCCCTAGAACGTAGAACTACTTAAACCTAACCAACCTAAGGACAACACACACATCCATGCCCGAGGCAGGATTCGAACCTGCGACCGTAGCGGTCGCGCGGTTCCAGACTGTAGCGCCAGAACCACTCGGCCACCAGCGGCCGGCCCAGTTACCAGATGGTGCACGACCGACGAAGTATGGCTTAGCTGTTTACATGTTAAGTAAATAGTCTAAAAATGTATAGGCTTTTTCTCACCATGAAATTCTGTGCGTGAAAAATTAGCAATGTATTCGAACTAGCTGTAATATACTCTATAGTACTTAAATGGACAGAACGCGAGGTATTTACAAATTCTGCACAAAACACAACCTTATTTCGAACAACAACAAAAACTGTAGAAAATGGTATTAACTGCCCTGGTTATGGTGGTCTCTAGTGCGCATTCCTTCATATGACTCTAAAAGTCACTAGATTGAAGAACCGACCAAAAAACATTATGTGTTCCTAGGTACACTATCCTCTAGGTACAACACTCTCCCCTTCCTTGTACTGCTGCTAATTATTCCCTTTCCTGTTCAACTCGCAAATGGAGCGAGGAAAAACGACTGTCTGTATGCTTCTCGTTTGAGTCCTGATTTCACTTACCTAGTCTTCGCGATCATTACGCGACATGTGTGTAGGTGGCAGTGGGAGCGTCCTGCAGTCTGCCGCAAATGCCGTTTTTCTAAACTTCCTCAACAATTTTTCGTTTAAAGAATGCCCTGTTCCTCCAGGGATTTCCGTTTTAGTTCACGTAGTATTTCCTCGCATGCTCATCGAACCCACCGGTAACAAATCTAGCAGCAGACCTTTGAACAGCTTCGATGTCTTCCTTTAATCCGATATGATGGGGATCTCAAATACTCGAGCACTACTCAGGAATGGGTACTCAAGTCACTCTGTAGCGTTACGAGTAGATATTTAATCGTTGTGGCTGTGTCAAGCTGCATACCGCTAATACAGTATTCGAACACTATAGGATTGTTTTCCTTCTCATCTGCATTAATTTTCCACATTTAGAGCCCACTACCATCTATCGCACCAAATACAAATTCTGTCAAGTCGTCCTGTATCCTCCTACAGTCACTCAAAGACGACATTATCCTGTACGGTACAGTGTCATTAGTAAACACTTGCTGATTGCTGCATACCAAATCCGTCAGACTGTTTATATGTATAGACGTTTATGCATATATTAGAAGTAGTCCGAACTACGTGTTGGTTTCTACATGCTGGGAGATTCTGAATCAACCACAACGCTAGTCAAATATTCCCTAACCTCGTATTTCGTTCATTAAGCGGTAGTGTGTAGCTGTAACGAACAGAGCGAGCTTGTTTCCACAAGACGTCTGCGGAATCCACGTTGATTCAAACAGAGATTCTCGTTCTCCAGGAAGGTCATAATATGAGAATATAAAACGAACTCTATTAGTCTACTATAGAATGATGTAGAATTACAGACATATAATTAATAGTCCGACGACTCTTCCTGAAACTGAGGATGATCTGCACATATTTATAGTCGATAGGAACTGTTCGCTGCTCCAGTGAGCTACGATAAACTCAGAAGGGTAACGTGTCCTCTGGCATAATATGTACAGAATAGTACATACGTCTTATCAGAATCGGACGGCTTTCTCTAATTAGCTGTTTACGATTTATGTTCAATAAGTAATGTAGCACGTTTATCTCGGCCAATTTCGGTTGAAAAAAATATGGATTTTGTTGTGACACAGCGTGGAATATTCCCGCTTCAGCCACTTTAATTTCATGAAGTTCCGATAGCTGGCGGCGCCGTACGTAGCCTTCAAAATGGCGTCAGTAACGGTGGAGCGTTCGAAGCAGACAGCTGTCATTGAGTTTCTTTTAGCGGAAAACCAGAGCATCGCAAATATTTTGATAGGGGTTTGCAAAATGTCTACAGAGACCTGTCAGTGATCAGAAGCACCATGATTCGTTGAGCAGGCGTCTGTCATCATCGCAACTAGGTCGCGCAAAGCTGTTCGATCTCCCAAGTGCCAGCGGGCCCCAAACAACTGTGACTCATGCGAATTTGGAACGTGCGGACACTCTCATTCGAGAGGATCGACGGCTCACAATCAAACACCTCGAGGCTCAACTAGATGTCTCTGTTGGTAGTGCTGGTACAGTCGTCCACCTGTTTGGATACTCAATGGCGTGTGACCGCTGGCTTCCTCGCCGCCTAACAGAAGACTATAAGGGTAACGAAGGACCACCTGTGCGGAACAATTTTTGTCGAACATGTCACAGGCGGCAAAACATGGTTTCATCGCTTTGAGCTGGAAACAAACGGCAATCCATGGAGTGTCGCCACACTACCTCTCCTGCGAAGAAGAAGTTCAAAGCCACACCCTCAACTGGTAAAGTCATGGTGACCCTCTTCTGGGACTCTGACGGGGTTCTTCTGTTTGATCTCCCCTCTCATGGTGCAACGATCAACTCTGAAGAGCATTGTGCGACCCTGAGGAAACTGAAGAAACGACGTCTTGTGTTCGTCGCCACAAAAATACTGACTGACTTCTCATTTTCGATGACACCGCAAGTCCTCACACAAGCCTGTGCACCCCAGAGGAGCTTACAAAGCATCATTGGACTCTTCATCCTCATCCCCCCTACAGCCCGGATTTCGCGCATTCCGATTTCTATCTGTTTGGCCCAATAAAAGATGCACTCTGCGGGAAACAGTACGTGAATGATGGAGAGTTTGTTTATGTAGCTAGACGATGGCTCCGGCGTTGACCAGTAGAGTGGTACCATGCGGGCATACTGGTCCTCTCAGTGATGTGGCGTAAGCGGTCGCATTGAACGGAGTTCTTGAAAAATAGGATTTTTTAGGGAATAGAGTGATGAATAATATTGCGTATTGCAATCCCGTATAAGACCAACATGATTTAAGGGGAGAAAAAGTGTTGCTTTACTTATTGAACGCCCCTCGTATTTGCTTTTTATTCTGCTGTCACTTAACTCAGTATGTCTGACATTTCGGGGTCCCGTGATGATTGAAAGGAGGTACTGTGGTATGATCTTCCGCAGTGAAACAGTTTCGGATGGGTGAATTCAGTGTTTCTGCTTTCTGTCTCTCATCTTCCGTTTTGGTATCGGTGTGGTCGTTGAACGACTCAATAAATTTCTTTAATCCGTTCACTGCGTTCACATAATACCATAACTTTATAGACGATTTCATTACATGGGTAGAGAGTACGCTGTGCAGTAAATATTTACCTTGGCAATAAAGTTGCTATTTAGAATGTTTTAAATCAAACTTGGCAATCCAATACTACTTGCAGACTCTCAACCCAGTGTAATCTCACTCGGCTCACGTGGACAATACTTCCCCAACCTTTCTCGTTTCATCACCCACTGCACGTTCGAGGGCCTTAATAAATGCTGTCACCTTGTCCGTTGCAAAGAAGGCCACACGCGAGGTTTCACAGAACGATCGATAAAGCCACGGTATGAGCGAAGCTGATACTAATTTAAGCGACTATTCACACCGCATGAAATTCGTCCAACCAATTTTCAAATATCTACGTGTAATATTTAACACAGTCAGTTTGGTTCCACTTAATGTGTGTACTGACAGGGTATATCCTACATCGTCGGAGTATGAAGAAGAATATAGCTATGAAAATCAAGTGATATTCTTACAGTCAGTAATTCCTTCATCCTGTGGTGTTAAATATGTGTAAAAAGCTGAAACACTTTAGAATACAGAGCTATGAATTTTAAACTGTGACAATAACATATCCATTATTCAGTTTCTTTTCAGCGGATATATATCACCGATTATTAGAATGTTAAGTGGTTGATACCGCTATAGAATATGGGGTGAGGAGATGTAATTAGAAGTCTTAACTAAGCTCGGCTTACTAGAACGTTAAGTGGTTGATACCGCTATTGAATATGGGGTGAGGAGATGTAATTAAAAGTCTTGACTACGCTCAGCTAGTAGTTTTTCGGCCACTCTTAGCTACTTTGTAAAGCGCATTATATACATGGAAGACGGCTTCCAACCCAGTGAAGGCAATCATCACGTGACCTCGTAAGACAATCGGTCAAGAGTGAACCTGAAGGTCCACCAGAAAGTCAAAAAGAAATTATGTAGAGCATAACTCTGACAGGCCTGTCTTCTGTTCTTCTCTTAATGATGGCAGAGTGTTTGTTACTTGGCGTTCCTAGCACGGCGTACCGATGCGCATTCGTAAAAAAAAAAGTGTTTTAGCGGTCACTAATCTGTATACATCTCGTATCGAATCTACAGATAAAAACTAAATATCTTTATAGCATAGCCGCAGACACTTATATCAGATTCCCATTGAAATGCGGTGATGAGTACGAGCCTCACTATTATAATGGTATCTAGTATATTCCGACGGTGAAATATTCCATTGTAACATCTAGGTTATTTTTCAGGAACCATCCTAATCTGTGTCCATCACATTCATCAGTGGCGTCTTGAATACACTTTCTAATACTATTGTTCTTCATGGCGAGATCATCCCACGAACCATAAACATCTCCACGAAAGAACACAAATCGTTAATAGATTTACTGTTTTAAAATTTACCCCATTTCTCATAATGGAAGGTTGGGTTGACTTTCATTCGAAGAAGGAATTCTTAGAGACAGAGCACAAGCTCGGAGAGGTTGGGTGGTGATGGAATTTAACTTTGTCTTTGTAGTGTAGCCATTTTATCGGGCACCCACGAAAAACGTCAAAGAAGATGGACAGATAGCTATTTGAGTGATTCATACCGAAAAGGAGTCGATTTTAGGGCATGCCATAGATACGGCGATTCTTGGGTGGTACACCGAAGAGCCAAAGAAACCGGTGCACCTGCCTAATATCGTATGGAGCACTCGCGAGCACGCAGAAGTGCCGTAACACGAGTGACATGGACTCGACTGATGTCTGAAGTAGTGCTGGAAGGAACTGACACCATGAATCCTGCAGGGCAGTCCATAAATCCTTATGCGTACGAGGGGGTGGAGATCTCTTCAGAAGAGCATGTTGCAAGGCATCCCGGATATGCTCAATAGTGTTAATGTCTGGGGAATTTGATGGCCAGCAGAAGTGTTTAAACTCAGAACAGTGTTCCTGAAGCCACTCTGTAGCAAATCTGGACGAGTGGAGTGTCGCATTCTCCTGCTGGAATTGCCCAAGTCCGTCTGAATGCACAATGGACATGAATGAATACAGGTGATCAGACAGGATGCTTACCTACGTGTCTCCTGTCAGAGTCGTATCCAGACACATCAAGGGTCGCGTATCACTCCAACTGCACATGCCTAACATTACAAAGCCTCCACCAGCTTGAACAATTTTCTGCTGACATGCAGGCTCCATGGATTCATGAGGTTGCTTCCATACTCGTACACGTTCATCCGCTCGATACAATTTGAAACGAGACTCGTCCGACCAGGCAACATTTTTCCAGTCGTTAGCAGTCCAATGTCGGTGTTGACAGCCCAGACGAGGCGTAAAGCTTTGTTTCGTGCAGTCATCAAAGGTACACGAGTGGGCCTTCGGCTCCAAAACCCCATATCGGTGATGGAGTTGAATGGTTCGCACGCTGATACTTGTTGATGGCCCAGCATTGAAGTCTGCAGCAATTTAGGGACGGGTTGCACTTCTGTCACGTTGAACGATTCTCTTCAGCGGTCGTTGGTCCCGTTCTTGCAGGATCTTTTTCAGGCCGCAGCGATGTCGGAGATCTGATGTATTACCGGATTTCTGATATTCACGGTTCACTCGCGAAATGGTCGTGTGGGGAAATCCCGTCTTGATCGCAACCTCGGAGATGCCGTATCCCATCGCTGGTGCGCCGACCATAACACTACTTTCAAACTCCTTAAATCCTGATAACGTGCCATTGTAGCGGCAGTAAACAATCTAACAACTGCGCCTGAGAGTTGTTGTCTTATATAGACGTTGCCGACCGCAGCGTAGTATTCTGCCTGTTTACATATCTCTGTATTTGAATACACATGCCTATACCAGTTTCTTTGGCGCTTGAGAGGAGCTGGATAAACGTATGAAAACATTGCGAGAAAGGCATACTTGAAGGTAAATGCAGATGCTACCCAATGTTCTATTTGACGACGAACGGTACTCTTACATGTCCTCAACACGTTGCTAGTGTCAGTCGTGCTCTGAATACTGTTCCGTGTAGTTGTGAGTGCATTATGTTGATTCAGATGTGGGCAGGTTGCTGGTGCTCGTACGGTGGGAACCTTCGAAACCGAGGTAGCTTACGTGTTTCGTGTTTCAAGATACAACGTATGGAAGATTTATACCGCATGCAGGGTAAGCGGAAAACATTACCTGCTAAGTCACAACGCGGACGAATGTGTGTTTTGATTGGTCGTGACGGACTGTCAGCAAAGAAGATTATGACGAATAATAAATGACTGACAGCTGCAAAAGTCACTTCAGAACTGAATTTCACATTCGCGGACCCTGACTGCAGCAAAATAACGCAAAGGGACCTACATAATTAGAGAATTTCAGGGTGAGCTGGAATTCGAAAACCACTCGTCTGTGATGCAAATGCCAGTAACACGAAAACGCGGTACCGTAGCCACAAAACCTGGTCTATGGAGCAATGGAAGAATCTCATTTGGTCGGATGAGTCCTGTTTCACACTGTTTTCAACTTCTGGCCGAGTTTACGCCCCAAGGGTGATAGGTAGCCGGGGTTCGGTCTGCTTTGGCAGCCATATCGTGGTACTCCATGGACTCTATGGGTACACTTGCAAGGTCGCATTACTGCTAAGGATTGTGATACTATTTCGGCTGATCAGGTCCACCCCACGGCACAATGTTTGTTCACCTGTGGTGGTGATGTGTTACTAGGCGACAGAGCACCTGTTCACACAACTGGACTGGTTTTGCGAGCACTAGAATTATTTAACTATTCCGAGACTACTGGAAGCTGTTTTGAATGCCAAATGTTTTCCTGCACTATACTAGTCATGGTAATGTTTTGTGTTTCTCGTGTTGCCATATTTTTGTCCACTCCTTGTAGCGAAAATTATGTCATATGACCATTCTCTTACATAAAGTTTAACACAGTAACCGTTCGAACATTCTGATTGACTTAGAGCGACGATATCTTACAGATACATGCGACGATATTTATTCATCCATGCGGAATACATCTTTAGCATGGTAAATACAAAAGAAGGCTCTTTATCATCTGCGTTACGTACAGTGGTACACTCTACACAGATACTTTTACTAATCCTTTCGTAAATAATATATATATTAGACATTAAACATCTCTTTTTCGGAAGAGCTTTCCTCTACGTCGCTCCCCAAATGGCAAAACTTGTTTAGTACTTTGTGTTTCAACTCTTAATCTTAATTCCTCAGCATCACCCAATTTAAGTCAACTACATTCCATTACTCTTGTTATAATTTCTCTGATCCTTATTCCACTACCAGTTTTCAAGAAACTACTGATCATAAATTTAAGTCACATATGCCTGAAAGACTTGCGTAGCCTTTTACAAGACTGTTTATAGGAAACCACGCAAGAGGCTCCGTTCACAAACCTTCTTAACACTGACAACCATTTTCCCTCGGTCACACGATGAACGATTGACCTGTGATTTAAATTTGACAAGTCACCAAATTAAAAATGAGTACAAACCGAAGCGCACTGAAATGAAAGCTTCATAGTTAGGCAAGTGTTGATAGAACATCGCAAAAATGTTAACGGCTGACATTACCAAGTCCAAGTACCGTCGTAGATAATCCGAAAAATGTGCCTGTCATTAAATATGTTCCATAACTGAGACATGCACGTAAATCTGCGAGGCTAAGTAATCAAAAGGTAGAAACTATTAAATGCAGAAAGTACATGGCACGATTTTCTGCCATCAGTGACTACTATGAAGATGATAGTTATTACGAAACTGCGAACACGAAATAAATTTGAAACTAAATGGAATGAACATTTGTCTTTTGGAGCGCTATGTAAAGTTTCCCACGTAAGCTATAATGGTCGATTTAATCATTTAATTAACAATGCTGCTCTTAGGCAGCACTGATTTTGTAATAGTCACCATGCTAAGACTAAGATTCCTAATGCACTTTAAGCAGGACTGTTACTCTGTCATCCATTGACTACGCATAGTGGATAGCACCTATGTTTGTAGCGTGGCATTTTGTCTCCGAATTACGACGACTTGCTCGAGAACACCGTGCTCCCGGACAGAAAATGCTTTCTTCTTCTTACTTTTAAGCCAAATGAGGGAAAGTTTTCAAGCAGTCTTTATCATCTAACTTTTATAACTTATAAACAAGAGCATTTCCACTGATTTACGTCAAAAAGAAGTAATATTTCAGGCAGTACAGGAACTTTATTGCTTACTGCAACGTACTATTTTTTCAAATAAATAAATAAATACATTTTTGTAATATTTGTATTATAGATAACATTCATTTAGTCAGAAATTTGTAAAGCAGTATGAAAAGAAGGGTTAAAAAATTAAACCCAAATGTATTTAGCTAGTAAAGGAAATTAGTATGTTTGCTTCACTCATGAGTAGAAAGTGCCCATTGCCATACACAGACACAATGTGTACAATTACAACCGCTACATTAGTGGACTTTTTTCTTTTATGCGTGTGGCTAGGGCCTCCCGTCGCATCGACCGGTCGTCTCGTGCAAGTCTTTCCAGTTAACACCACTTCGGCGACTTGCACGTCGCCGAGGATGAAAAGGTGATGGAGACAAAACAACACCCACTCCCCGAGAGGAGAAAAATCTCCAAACTGGCCGGGTAACGAACACAGGCCTCTCGCATGGCATTAAGCCGACCTTACAAGTCAGCTATAGGGGCGGACATGAGTGACCGCAAAAGTTACTCCATCAGTAATGAAATAAAGACATCATGTTTGTTTAGATCGTACTCGTTTTAAAAGAAATCTTCAAAATCAGACGGCATTATCAGGTTCTGCTGATGTCTGCCCTATTACATAAGAAATGAATCTTCCTGTATGAGACATTCAGAAATACAGGGTGTCCCATTGATCTTGGTCACGCAATATAACTTTTTCCTGATGCGATAAATGAAAAATCGTTTCAGCCAATGTTTTTTAACATCATTGGGTAGTTCTTGCTGAGACTATACGTTTATCGTACCCCACAGATGTAGGAGGGTAGAGGCTAAATTTTCTTATAAACAAGAGCATTTCCACTGATTTACGTCAAAAAGAAGTAATATTTCAGGCAGTGCAGGAACTTTATTGCTTACTGCAACGCACTATTTTTTCAAATAAATAAATAAATACATCATGTTTGTTTAGGTCGTACTCGTTTTAAAAGATATCTTCAAAATCAGATGGCATTATCAGGTTCTGATGATGTCTGCCTGGAACGATGTGTATTTTGTTCAAGAATACACTTACTCTGCCTAAGTGCTACTCAAAAATGTACCACATTGCACAATTATCGTCAATAAAACGCAGATATGCAAACGGCAAAAAGTTCACAGGTTGTGAAGGAAACGAGCCGTTCTCTGCTTGATAGTACACATTTCGCACCCAATGTAATGCTGTAATAGAGGTGTGGGTTTTATCTACGATTTCCGACACAGTTACTCCTCTCTCCAGCGCGCACCTAATTTATTGTTGCTTTAGCGTACAGTACACTGCACACCAGTGTAGTCGTGTATCAGAGTAATTTAGTAACTGGATGGCGGTAGTACTCATTGTGAACACAGTTTTTGTTGTGTCAAGGTGTACGATGTACACGCATGACGATAAGATAGACATGCTGCTGATGTACGGAGAAAGTAAGACTGACAGAAAATAATTTAGTAACTTCCATTTTGTTCAGTACTGTTAGAGAACATTATTATTATTAAATTATTATGTATGTTTTGTAATATGCTGTACATACCTGTACTGTAATTTTCTGGAGGCGGGTTAAATTGTGTTCAGGCACTACTATTGTACAGCAGATGATTCCCTGACAAGCCATCGCCTTCTTGCTGGATGTTTGAGCGTCTCATTTCTCGTTTACGTGAAACGGGAACTTTAAACGCAAGACCTCGAAATCGTCGTAGAGCACGAATAGACGAAGCTGTCCAAGTCGCTGTGCTCGCTGCCGTAGCCACGAATCAAGTCAGTACAAGACGAATTCAATTTGAAGTTGGTGTCTCTAAAACAAGTGTACATCGCATTCTGCAACGTCATAAATTCCATCCTTACCGTGTTCATTTACACAAAGAACGACATGGAAATGACTTCAACAAGAGGGTTCAATTTTGTCGCTGGGTTCAGTAACAAGTTCTGACTAAATCTGATTTCTTATCAGATGTTCTTTTTTACGGACGAGGCGTCATTCTCCAAAAAGGGAACTGTCAATATGAGAAGTTACTGGTCCATCAACAATCGACGATGGATCCGACAGGTAGAGCATAGGCGTTAGTGTTTGGTGCGGAATTATTGGAGGTACCATTATCGGACCTTTCTTTGTAAATGGCAGCCGAAATAGCAGAGCATATGCCCGATCTTTAAGACACGCTCTTCTGTTTTCTTCGTCGCCGTATCTCCGAATCAGAGGATGATCATGTGGTATAGGCATGATGGATGCCCTGCATATAGCGCCTTACGTGCACAACGAATTCTGGACCGTAAATACCGTGGCTTGCCCTATCTCCGGACCCCATACCACTGGATTTTTTTTTTCTGTGGGGAGCAATGAAGGATGCTGTCTACCAGAATATTCCAACAACACCAGATGATATGCTGCAAAGCACTTTTGTTGCTTGTACAGCCGTCACAGAGTAAGAAGTAGCACGATGTAGGGCGTCCTTCATCCACAGAGCGGCCCTATCTGTGAATGCCAATGGTCACCATTTTGAGAATGTGATGTGAACGCTCTGTTTTTCATGTAGCGGTAATATCACAGCAAAAGTTCCCACAAGGAGCTACTTTACTTCTGAATTGTCATAAGTACTGTAATACGTTACTGTACAATAACAAGATCCAGTTATCGTACATTGCAGTACTGTTGCATTTAATGTTTATTGATAATCTGTAAAATATTCAAGAGCACCCTGAAGAGATTAAATGATTTGGTTAATGAAATACACTAAAAAGATACTTAAATTAAAGAAGTTATATATTATTTATCATTTCCATAGCTACTAGTTTCATGGATAAAATGGTACAGTGTGTGCATTTTCGAATAGCTCGTGGAGAGGGTGAGTGTGTTCTTGAATTAAATGTACAAGGCTGCATGTAAAAAATTTAACCTCTACTACGTATCTATTATATTTGTGCGGACACAAAATGGTTCAAATGGCTCTAAGCTTTATGGGACTCAACATCTGAGGTCATCAGTCCCCTAGACTTAGAACTACTTAAACCTAACTAACCTAAGAACATCACATACATCCCTGCCCGAGGTAAGATTCGAAACTGCGACCGTAGCAGCAGCGCGGTTCGGATGAAGCGGCTAGAACCGCTCGGTCACAGCGGCCGGCTGTTCGGACACAAAAAACGTATATCCTCAGAATGAACTATCCACTGATGTTAAAAAAACATTGGTAGAAAGAATTTTTCATTTAAGGGGAGGTTTACTATCTTTTCGTTCAAAAAATTTTTAATATGTACTTTTGGATCCATAAAAGTGTTTAGAATCCACCCCTGAAACGATTTTTCCGATTACGGAACGGAAATGTTTGTTATTCGCGGTTGAATAAAAAAATACACCTGCCTGAAATCGACTTTTTTCACGAACCAGTTTTTTTCGGGAATTTCGACTTTGTAGCAGCGAAAAATTATTCTATGAGCTTGCCCATGACTAAAACTGATAAAGTGATCAAGGAGCTTACGATGCCCTACGGCTTGGCAATACGACGGTATTCCAGTTCGGTGGAACAAATGAAGTCAATTTGGGTAACGTATTTCACAAGTGTTTGACGGATGATCACCCACAACACCAAAATTGTCCGGCTGGGGAAACTAGTTGGTGCAAGTGGCGCATTGCAGAGCCTACCGGACATCTGGACGAATATCAACACGACCAGCCGCTCTCCAAAGAAGTTCAAAAAGTGATTCATCCGATCTACGAGGCCCTTTCGGAGGACGAGTTATTGTACCGGTGCTTGGGAGGAAACACACAAAATTCAAATGAAAGTTTGAACGCGTGTGTTTGGGAGTTAGCCCCCAAGCATTTGCATTCTGGTGAGAAGACTGTGGAGATTGCGACATTCCTGGCAGTGAGCAGCTTCAACGAAGGGTATTCAGCAATACTGAAGACCGTGACAACAATGGACGTCACCCTGGGACACTATTCGACGCAGTTCGCCAAGCATTCGGACGACCACCGGATTCGAACGGCCGAACACCGCTTGTCACCGGCCGTACGAGCGGCTCTGGAGCAGCGCATGGTGGCCCAGATCGAGCAGAACGCTCTCTATGAGGAAGGACTAGTTTATAGACACGGAACCGCAGATTGAACGTAAGTTTCATGATATTGCATTTATATGTAGTCAAAACTTCAAACGTTTTTTTCTCGAAATGAAAAATGGTTCAAATGGCTTTGAGCACTATGGGACTTAACTTCTGAGGTCATCAGTCCACTAGAACTTAGAACTACTTAAACCTAACTAACCTAAGGACATCACACACATCCATGCCCGAGGCAGGATTCGAACCTGCGACTGTAGCGGTCGCGCGGTTCCAGACTGTAGCGCCTAGAACCGCTCGGCCACTCCAGCCGACTTCTCGAAATGACTTTTTTTGTATCCCGCGGTATGGTAACTTAAAATCTACTGAACCGATTGGCATGATTCTTTGTTTCTGACGAAGCTAACTAAATTGTCTAGGAACTGTACCAATTTTATTCCGATCCATCAACTATAAATATTTTTACTTGGCCGACGAAGTCGAAAAATCGATGAAAAAAACCCTATTTTTTCAAATGGCCGCCATTTTGTTTCCTATGGTCCAAATAACTTAAGCGAGGTACAACTCCTAAAGAATCTTATATACTTCGCTAACGTCAACTCAATTCTGATTTCAGACGAGCCGGCTGACCTGTGACATCCCGTTCGTGGAGGTCTACATCCAAATTTTGTTTCCTTCCGACGTCACTTCCGCCTTTGCTCTTTAATATTTCCTGTCGAAAAGATTCCAGTATGCAGTGGAAATAATAAATATTTTGACCAAATTTGACACTGATATCTACAACACATCCCGAGAAAAAGATTCTCAAAGAACGTGCTTTTTTGGGGCCAAAGATAGTAAACCTCGCCTTAAAGCATCACAAAAAAGCTATTTTGGATGAGCAAGACAAATGGGACCCCCTATACATGAGAAATGTCATATGATCGCACGATATCAACGGACTGAAAATAAACAGTGGCGCCGAATTAGAAATCATCTGTTAGTTATGGGTCTCCGATTTTGGAAGTAAAAGGGAAAATAAAGCATCATTAAGGTTCACCGCTCCAAATGGTGGAACATCAACATATTTTAAACCAAACATTGCCTTTTATTTACATTTAGTCTATCAGCTTACTTGTATTTACTACACGTCTGTGTAGGTGAAGAAAAAGAATAAAAACTAATAGCTATTTAACACTGACGTCATATCTATGTTAATGGTGTAAAAACGAATTTGAATCTGATGTAGAGGATATTAACAATTAGAGGCTTAAAGCACTAGCCATAGCATACACATCCATTATATTTAAGATTCCCGCTTTTGTAATTCCATTTAAAATCTGTGGGTAGACGTTGGCGGGGAATCCTGAAAATTTGTTCCTCTCGTCTCTTGTAAACAGCGTTCTCCTATTTGCTACGATTACCGTTTCATTAGACGAACAATGAAGCCCGTAACAACTAATTTACCATCGGTTTCTGAATCATTATATGAAATACTTACGCACATGTTAAAGATTATAATGAAACAGTGTTTGAATTCTAATGCTATTTCTTCATCTTTTTTTTAATGTCTGAGTTTTAGGTATTAATTTAACGTACCTCTACTTCTCTACTGTTTTAGGTTCCATAGGATTAAAATACTACACAGAATTTACGAATTAATGGGATTTTATGAGTTTTTATAATATTTGTCGTATAGTCTAACATTAAAATTGTTGAGAGTTAATCTTTCGGCATGACAGAGGCTGTGGAGACTTTGCCATAAGGGACAACGCACTTTTTACAATAGCATAGTGTAGCTGGCATTTTGATTTACAACCTTATTGCTTCGAAAGTTGTGCTCCATTTGTTCAACTGTCAACCTTGTGATGAAAACTGGGGAGCTACCTGACTGACAAGTAGCGGCACCGGTCTCGTAAAGCGACATACGGCCCGGAGAGTGGCGTGCTGACCACATGTCCCTCAATATCCGCATTCAGTGACGCCTGTGATCTGAGGATGACGCGGCGGCCGGTCGGTACCGTTGGGCCTTCATGGCCTGTTAGGATGGAGTTTAGTTCCAAGTGAGAACGAGTAGCAACTCTGCCTAAGGGATAGCAGCAATACCGTTTTCAATGTTCTAATGTAGCTCATTCAATGTGTAAGTATTATTTGAGTACACTTGACCCTTCAATCTGCCTCACACGTACAAATCACGTGGCGAGACATGACGCGATCGAGGTGGCACTGTCTCTGTTGACTGTCCGTCCTCATTGATCACGTAATGTAATCGTCACAAGGTTGTCAAGGAGATGCGTGCTGTTGCACCGACGTGTTGAAAACATTAATCTTCTTTGAGTTGGCCCTCATATGGAATAACATTTTCTGGCCTTATCCGTTTACCGAGCGAGATGGCAGAGTGGTTAGTCCACAGGACTCGCATTCAGGAGGACGACGGTGCAAACACGCATCCGGCCATTCCTAAATCGCTTCATGCAAATGCCGGGATGGTTCGTTTGAAAGGCCACCGCCGACTTGCTTTTCCATCCCCCCCTAATCCGATGACCTCGCTTTTTGGTCCTCTCCTCCAAATCAACCAACCAACCAACTTGTCCGTCAGCATTAACTGTGATATCCTGATGCATAATGGCGCATGTTCTGTGTGTTCACATACGCTGACAAGCTGAAGCACCCCTCATCTGAAGAAATAAAAATCTGAGGATCCTAAAGTTCTGAATTCACTTCACGCAAACCACCGACAGAACTCAGCACACCATTATTGTGATGGGCAATTCTCCTGTTTATCAACAAGAGTCAGTTCCGTATAAGTTTTCTAAATATTTTACATGGGCATTTCATTTTGTCCACCCTGTGTAAAGTACACAGAAAAAGAAAAATCACTTCATGTATGTCAATTCTGGGTGAACGTAGTTGCAGATTCGAAGGGTGCACTACCACGTTAAGGTAAATAAATTTACTGGAAAACAACACATGCTTTATGGAAAAAAACCGACGTAAGTTGCGAGAGAACAATCAGAACCAAATATCAGTTTCGGCGATCACTATAAAGATCCTCGAGCGAAATGGACGAAGTTTATTAGCAAACCGTAAATTTACGTTACTGCAGTGGAAAAATTGTATTTCAAGACATAAAGACGCAGAAAGTCCCTCCCTGAAAAATAAGGTCTTCATCTGTAATTCTTTTTTTTATTTTACACGTCTAATTTCCTAGGACTAAATTGAGGAGCAAATCTCTAAGGTCATGGAACGTGTCAGTACGTGAAATTAAACATGAAATTAATAACAGATGAAAATGTTTATGAACCCAAAAACAGGCACGCCATAATTGTATGTAAACGCAATCAACAACATAACATAGGAATTAGCTTAATTTTTCAAGGAACTCCTCGACAGAATGGAAGGAGTGACCCATGAGGTAACTCATGAGTATCAATTTGAAAGCGCGTTGCTTACTGCTAAGGTTATAAAATTCTTGTAGTAACTTATTGAAAACAGATATAGCAGTATACTGCACAACTTTCTGTACAAGAGTCAAGGAAGTGCGATTCAAGTGCAGATTGGATTTCTGCCTAGTATTAACTGAGTGAAAGTTGTTAATTCTTGGGAATAAGGTGATGTTGTTAACAAGAAACGACAGTAAAGAATTGAGAGGCCAATGTCAGAATACCCAGACTATGGAGCGATAAGAGTTTCGCGAACTACGCCACTTATTGCCCGAACCGCCTGTTTCTGAGCCAAAAATATCCTTTGAGAATGGGAAGAGTTACCCCAAAATATAAAATCAAAAGTCATAGGCGATGAAAATAAGTAAAGTAGACTGCTTTTCGTGTCGAACTATTGCATACTTCAGATACCGTTCGAATAGTAAAAATGGTAGCATTTAGTTTGAACAAGATCCTGAACGTCGGCATTCCACGACAGTTTACTATCTATCTGAACACTTACAAATTTGAACTGTTCATTTTCACTTATCATATCCCCATTCTGTGGAATTAAAACGCCGGGTTTAGTTAAATTCTGTGTTAGAAACTGTAAAAACTGGGTCTTACTGTGGTTTAGCGTTAGTTTATTTTTGTACATGCCATGAACTTGTGTCATGAAGTGCACTATTTGAAACAGAGCCAGTATTGTACACAACATCCTTTACTACCAAACTAGTGTCATCAGCAAACAGAAATATTTTAGAATTACGTGTAATACTAGAGGACATATCATTTACAGAAATAAGGAACAG
The DNA here is from genome assembly GCF_023898315.1 of Schistocerca nitens. Lineage (NCBI taxonomy): Eukaryota > Metazoa > Arthropoda > Insecta > Orthoptera > Acrididae > Schistocerca > Schistocerca nitens. The sequence continues at coordinate 62,362,799 of NC_064616.1, forward strand.
GAGTGGCCTGAACACTGATCCCTGCGGCACTCCCCATTTGTCCGCGTCCCACTCAGACGCCACTTGACAGCCATTCTCAATACCGTGGATAATGACCTTTTGCTGTCTGTTGTTAAAGTAGGAGGTGGACCAGTAGTCTGCTACTCCCCTATTCCATAATTGTCTAATGTGTGGAGCAATATTTTGTGATCAAAACAATCAAACGTCTTAGTTAAATCAAAAAAGACGCCTAGCGTTCGAAACCTTTTGTTTAATCCATTCAGTATCTCACAGAGAAAATAGAACATAGCATTTTCAGTTGTTAAACCACTTCTAAAGCTGAACTGTACACTTGATACCAAATCAGGTGAAATAAAATGATCAATTATCCTTAGACACACAGCCTTTTCAGTAACTTTAACAAAAAACTAATGGCATAGAAATAGATCTAAAATTGTCTACATTATCCCTTTCTCCATTTTTATAAATCGGCTTTGCTACTAAGTACTGTAATCGTTCAGGAAACTGACCATCCCTAAAGGAAAAATTGCAGATATGGCTACGTCCAGAGCTAACATGTTCAGCAAAGTACTTTAATATTCTGCTAGGCACGCCATCATATCCATGAGAGTCCTTAGACTTCAGTGATTTATTATTGACTCAGTTTCACGCTTGTCAGTATCACAAAGAGATATTTTAGACGTCAGTCTCGGAAAGGCATTTTCCAAGAGAGTTATACGATTCCCTATAGAAACTAAGTTTTTATTTAATTCACCAACAATGCTCAGAAAGTTATTGTTAAATACTGTACATACATCTCACTTATCAGTAACAGAAATATTTTTACTACGAACTGACTTTATATTGTCGACCTTGTCCTGCTGACCAGACGCTTCCTTCACAACTGACCATATGGTTTTAATTTTATCCTGTGAATTAACTATTCTATTTGCATACCATACACTCTTTGCCTTCCTAATAACATTTTTAAGCACCTTGCAATACTGTTAGTTATGGGCTACTGTAGTTTGATTGTGACTACTTCTAACACTTTGATATAATTCTCACTTGGTTCTACATGATATCCTTACCGCAATAGTCAGCCATCCAGGCTGACTTTTACTGATAGTACCCTGTTTAGAACGTTCTAATCGAAAGGAACTTTCAAAGAGCACAAGAAATGTGTTAAAGAAAGCGTTATATTTGTCATCTATGTTATCGGCACTATACATATCCTGCGACTCTTGTTCCTTAACGCGTAATGAAGAATGAATAAAAATATTCTGTGTGGCTTTACTACTGTTCACCTGTACCCTGGTTGGAAAAGACGCAGTCTGCAGCAGATCATAAGAATTTAGGAGATCTTTCAACATACTTTTTCTTGCACAGTCACATACAAAGTTAATATTGAAGTCACGACATACAACTAATTTTGGTACTTCCTGTAAAGTGAGCGAAGAACCCTCTCCAGCTTGAGCAGAAATGCTCTGATGTCAGAGTTAGGGGACCTATAAACATCAACAATTAGAAGTTTAGTTTCTCTAAATTCAACTGTCCCTGCACAGCGTTCAAATACCTGTTCAGTGCAGTGCCTTGATATGTCTACGGTCTCAAATAGTTTACTGTTTTTTACGTACGTGGCCACCTCCGCCCCCCCCCCCCACTCCAGAAAGAACTCCTGGAAAAACAGCCCAGCTAATTTCTATCCTGGTAAAGGAATCCTCTGAACTGTCAAATTATTTAAGAGGTGCTCCGATATACCGATACTATCAGAGTCAACATCTATAAGCAGTTCACAGGACTGCTGCATGTTTCCTACACCTACAAGAGGTTCCTTTCCACTTGACTCTGACAGTTGGTCAAATCTATTGGTTATACGCAAAGTACAACTGCGTGACTATCTCCTCCTCCTAGGTACCTTCTAACTGCCGGTTCCCATTCCCCACCGCCCTTTACGCTCCTCAACTTATCTAGTTCCTCCTTTGCATCTTGTTAGTGCACCTGAACGGTACGGATCTTACGCTCCTGCTCCTGCTCATTTCTGTTACAGATTCTGCATTCCCACAATTTCTTAGCTAAAACCAAAAATTCAAGCACCCACTGGAACACTCAACGAAATTAAACACAGTGAATGAAAATTTTGCTGAAATATTTAACTACAAACCATAAGAAACGTCATCTGAAAACTAAGGAACGAAAGTTACTAAACGACTTCAACGCTTAAACGGCTCTAAAAAACAGAGTGGGCAAAAGTTTCCGAAAGTTTAGTAAACCGTTATTTCGTCAGAAACAGCAGGAGACACCGTTGAAAACTAATAAATTTAATAACTGAATAACAGTGCACAAACAACTTTGTTAGTACTCAGCTTCAAAACCGCTACAGCACGCCGCGAAATGTAAACGTACTGCTGAGGCCTGAGAACGCTGTAAGCATTTTCACGAATAACACAGAAAGAAAGACTGAGATGAATGAAAATCCACTAATAAGTTACTTTTACAGCAAATATTAACACAAACTTTAAAATAAGTATCTGAAGTCTAATCCATTATAAAATATTAGTGAGCAACTTGAAAAGCAGTCCAGCACATATGACGTCACACTAAGGATTCTCTCTGGAAATCTGACCTGTAAAGTATAAAATGAATATGTATCAGTGAACAGTAAACTGATTGACTTAAGGAAACAGAATTCAGGAACGTACGTACAATTTGCATTAGTAAATATTGAACACTGATATTCTAGTTCTTACCAAATACATTACGTAAGTATCAAGAGGAAGTAATATATTTAAAAATATCAAAGTACTTACTGTTTCATTACCTGCCTCTGACGCAAATACGTTCTGCCAGTAGTAAGATTATCACACACACGTAAGCAATCGTGGTTTATGGTGCTGGTGCGTACCTCATCTTTCTGTGACGCTAGAACCTTAACCACAAAGCGCAAGAACAATCAACATTCAATACTAATTTAGAATGACGATCAACATCCAATACTGGTTAAGAATATTAGTGAAGATACAGTTTGACAAACGGGAGCTTGCTGAAATTTAGTTTTGGAACATTTGTTGGTATTTTTATTGCTCGTGGTCCATTATTGTAATTCTGGTCCACTGTTTCGGTGTGGTATTTCCACTACCTCTGGCCTTCAAATACATTTGCTAGTACATGGTTTACGAAACTTTCCCGTATTAAGATGAAGATGTTAAAATAATTAAAAATGATGAATGTACAACCGAATTAAAGCTCGTTACTCCACTATACCTGTATTTATTAAAGTTCTTGTAGACTCGCACACACTTCCATTCAGCTACATGTTCATGTGTTTTGTTTATTGAAACATCTATATTTGACTGCTTGGAAGTTCCGTAAACGGTGTATAGGTATTTTAGCTGTGGTTCCTCTTAGTTTAAAATTATCTCCATTTGCTAGTGCGAAGCAACTGTCTCTCTTGACTGATTCCTGAAGCACGCTTTTAAATTCTTCACTTTTGTGGCCTCAGTATTTACAATAGTTTTAAAATTATTAAAAGTATTTAAAATACTTCTTTGAAACTACTGAAATGCGTGTTAATATTATCATATGCTTTTCATTTTGTTTTTCTGGAAGTCGTCAGTAGTCTCGAGTGAAACAGATTTAGAATTTTGTTTTCTAGATGTAAAAACAGTTCATTGCTTCAGTTATTGTAGCGTGATTGTTACTCACATTTTTTTCTGATATCCGCTTCGATTGATGCCAGATTTACCAGATATTTCTGCCTTTTGCATCACTAGTGTTTATCTGTGTTTCCTTGGACAAAACGTATATCCGTGTGTGCAGTGTTGCCAATTATCTGCTGGTTTTGGTTTTCACTTTACCTAAAAATGTTATTGTTAACTGTGATTTGGCATATGTGTATTACGTCGTTTTCTTAATGTTCACGAACCGCGGGCCTTGCTGGTTTGGGGTTTCTTGCCTGCCTCTACAATAGGGGTAGACGTACTGATAGCACAATCACATCGTAGGGATATCTGTGGAGTGGCGGGCAAACGTGTGGTTCCCGAATATGGGGGCAGCCTTTTTAGTAGCCGCAGGGGTAGCTGTCTGGATGAATAATTGATCTAGCCTTGTAACATCAGCCAAAATGGCCTTGCTACGTTGGTACTACGAGCAGCTGAAAGAACTCGGAAACTACAGCCGTTATGCGAGTATTTCTCGAGAACAAGCAGCTCTGCTGTAGGGCTTAATGATGATGACATCCTCCTCAGTAAAATATACCGCCGGTAAAATAGTCCACTATTCGGATCTCCTGTCTGGTCCTACTCAGGAGGATATCTAGCAGAAATAAAACTGGCACTCTACGGGTCGGAGAGCGGAATTTTAGATCCCTTAATCGGGTTGAGATGTTAGAGAATTAGAAACGGGAAATAGATAGGCTGAAGTTAAATATAGTGGAAATTAGTGAAGTGCGGTGGCAGGAAGAGTACGACTTCAAGTCAGGTAAGTAAAGGGTCAACAACATAAAATTAAGTGAGGCAATGCAGGACTGGGTCTAATAATGAATAAGAAAATAGGAATGCTGTTAAGATACTTTTAAAAGCATTGTAAACTCATTGTTGTAGCCGAGAGAGAAACTAAGCCAACATCCACCACGGCATTGTGTGATATGATAAAAGAAATCATTCAACTACTTAAAGAAAATGGAATTAAGTGGGGGAAAGGAATGAAAGGGGAGCCGCCTGGTACTATCTTACATCGGGAATAATTTAATCACCGCTAATACTTGATTTAAAAATTATGTAAGTGCATTTCATTTAAGACCGAGACCTGGAGACACGAGAAGGATTCAGAAAGATAATCAAATCAGTAAAGAGATTCGGAAAACAGATTTTATACTGCAAAAATTTGCAGGGGCGTATGTAGACTCTGATCTTAATTTATTTATTCTGAGATGCAGATTAAAATTTAAGAAATAGCAAAAAGGTAGGAAATGAAGGAGATGGGTCCAGGAAAAATTGAAAGAACCAGGGGCTTTTGAAAGTTTCAAAGGAAGAATTTGGCAACTATTTACTGAAAAAGAGGTAAAGAATACAACATAAGACGAATGGGTAGTCTGCAGAGATAAAACAGTGGTATGAAAGAGACAAAGCCCAGCAGAAATCCTTGGATAACGCACGAGATACTGAATCTAACGAAGTGAAAACTATAAAAATGAAGCAGGTATAAGGGCATACATATGTCTGCAAAATATCCAAGTAGAAATGATTAGATGAAAAATGCAAGGATTTGGACCCATATGAGACTGTGGCAAAGATAGATGCAGTGGATACGTACGCTAAAAAGACATTTGGAGAAAAGAGAAGCACATGCATGAATATTAAGATCGCAGATGGCAAGCCCATGCCAAGGAAAGACGGGAAAGCTGAAAGGTGGAAGGGATGCGTAGATGGTCTGTATAAGGGAAACAAACTTGAAGGTAATGTTATAGAAGGAGAAGAGGAAGTAAATTAAGATAAGATGGCAGATATCACAGTGCGAGACTTTGACAGAGCTGTGTAAGACCTATATCGAAACTAATCCTCTGCAGTGGACGATATTTCTTCAGAATTTTTAATAGATTGGATGAGCCAGCCACTACAAAACTATTCCACCTGATATGCAGGATATATCAGACAGGTGAAATACCGCAAGACTTCAAGAAGAATGCAATAATTCCAATTCCAAAGAAAGTCTTTGTTCCAAGGTACTGATAAGAATTACTTACAGATAATGAAAAAACTGGTAGAAGCCAATCGCGGAGAACATCAGTTTGTGTTCTGTAGAAATGATGAAACACGCAGGGCCATAGCTACTGACCCTTCGACTTAACGTTAAAAGATAGACTGAAGCAAGGCAACCCCACGTTTGTAGCATTTGTAGATTTAAAGAAAGCTTTTGAGAATTTTCACTGAAATACACTCGAAACACTGATATAGGTGGGGCAAATTCAAAGAGAGAAGGTTTATCTACAATTTATAAAGAAATCAGATAACAGTTGTAAGCTTCGAAGGGCATGAAATGGAAGCAGTATGTTGAGAAGGGAGTGAGATTGAGTTGTAGGCTATCCCAAATGCTATACAATGCGTACAACTAGCAAACAGTAAAGAAACTAAGGAGAAATTTGAAAACCGAATTAAAGTTGTGGGACAGTAAATAAAAACTTTTATGTTTCTCGATGAGCTTGTCATTCTGTCAGATACGAAAAAAGAGGAGTAGAAGGAAATGGGTTGCGCCTTGAAAAGAGGTTATAAGATGAGTTTTAACAAAAATAAAACAAGGATAATGGAATGTAGTTCAATGAAATCAGGTGGCGCTAATAGAATTCGATTAGGAAATGAGACACTAAAATTTAGTATATGAGTTTTGCTATTTTGGGCAATATATAACTGACAATGGTAGAGGTAGAAAGACTGTATCATGCAGACTGGCGACACCAAGAAAAGCGTTTCTGAAAAAGAGAAATTTCTTAACAAATTTGTTAACATCTAGAGTAAATTTAAGTGTTCGGAAGTATTTTTAAGGTATTTGTCTGGAATGTAGCCTTCTATGGAAGTGATGTGTGGACAATAAACCGTTCGGACGAGAAGAGAATAGTAGCTTTTGAAATATGGGGCTACACAAGAAAGTAGAAAATTAGACCGTTAGATTGAATAACTAATCAGGAGGTACCGAATCAAACCTGGAATAAATTAATTTTACGAGACAATTTGAGTAAAGGAAGGAATTGGTTGATTGAACACATACTGAGGTTGTTGTGTTGGCAGAAGAGCCAACACTGTGTTACAACTGGAGGCCGAAATGCACGCGTTTTAGCTCACGGAGGCTGGCGTGAGGAGGGAAGGACTATACTGACGTGAGGTCTGGAACATGACAAGGAATTAGAATTCAGAAAGCGGACATAATTAGTTTGATACTTAACTTTAATCCATTAATGATGAACGTCGCTCTTGACGGTACGTGAGTCACAATATTATCTGTTCAGAAGACATAGTAACTGAATATGGCGCCTTGCTAGGTCGTAGCAAATGACGTAGCTGAAGGCTATACTAAACTGTCGTCTCTGCAAATGAGAGCGTCTGTAGTCAGCGAACCATCGCTAGCAAAGTCGGCTGTACAACTGGGGCGAGTGCTAGTGAGTCTCTCTAGACTAGACCTGCCGTGTGGCGGCGCTCGGTCTGCAATTCACTGATAGTGGCGACACGCGGGTCCGACGTATGCTAACGGACCGCGGCCGATTTAAAGGCTACCACCTAGCAAGTGTGGTGTCTGGCGGTGACACCACAGAGGTATCAAGGCATCGTCAGTTTGATACCTGAGGGAAATATAGTGGTTAAAAACTGTAGAGGGGAACCAAGACTAAAATACCATAAATAGGCTGAAATGGATGTTGGTTGTAGTAGAAGGGTCGTGTACAGGACAGGCTACCGTGGAGAACTGTATCAAATGGCTCTGAGCACTATGGGACTTAACTTCTGAGGTCATCAGTCCCCTAGAACTTAGAACTACTTAAACCTAACTAACCTAAGGACATCACACACATCCATGCCTGGGGCGGGATTCGAACCTGCGACCGTAGCGGTCCCGCGGTTCCAAACTGTAGCGCCTAGAACCGCTCGGCCACCCGGGCCGGCGGAGAACTGTATCAAATCAGTCTTCGGAGAGAGGGCCAAGCAACAACAGATACATTTATCACAATATATAAGTCGGACGAGGAAGTAGTGTGGAAGTTAGTGATCTAAATGAGGACCCCTGTCAGGGGACAGAGATAAGGTAGTGTACAGTGAATGAAAAAGTGAAAAGTAGTTGAAGGGAGAGTGATATATGATAATGAGATGGAGAAAAGGTAGAAGTGAGAAAGAGGGAATGCGTGGGGGGGGGGGGTGGAAGGTGGGGAGGTACACAGAGTGACGGTGGGGAGGGGGTGGTTGGGGAAGAGCGAGAAAGGTTTTTCCAGGAAAAGTGTTCAATGGGTTTGCATGATGCATTGTCTCCTTAATTTATTTCTTCATTAACAGCTCTTTACTATGTATTAGTGATTTACTTATTTGGTAGTTTTCTTGAAAAGGAAGATACCTGAGTTTACTGATTTTTATGATACTCCTAACTTTTTCTATCGTGTTTCGTCATTGATATTCTTTTCTAAGGTGCTCTGTAAATGTTGAATAGTTTCTACTGTATTTCGAAGCCTTGATGTGTTTCTTATACTCCGTTTCAACGAATCTGCATTTCATCTAGCGTAGATTTCATCAGGTTTTTGTTTGGTTTTTTGTAGTGATTTTGGGATGTGTTTCTGTGGTAAGTTATTTGTGTTGTATGCATCACTTATGGTTAGTATTTCAGTTTATTAACTAATCCGTGTACGGATTTCTTCGAGTGTCACTGTATATACTGTTTTTTGTCATTGTACTGCTTGTTTTATTTTTACCATTGTTTATATTTGTGTTTCCTGTGTATCTGAAAATATGCGTTTGTTTGTTTCGAATTTTGTGTTGTTTACTGTTTATTTATGCTCTTGTAAAGTTTATCTACTAGCCCTTCTTTCTATCCGTCTATAATGCTATCAGTATTATGGTGGTTGTTGGTAATGACAAGTGTTTAGAGGAATCTTGTTGAGTCAGTTTAACATGTATCTTATGGCAGTTTGTTTGTGATTCTGTGAGTGGTATGATGATGCATTTATCTTTCTTTCTGTTGTTCTCGTCTTTGTTGTATCTCAAATGTGTATTTGTGATATATCTTTCTTATGGTTGTATCAAGAATGTTGAGTTCATCTTCTCCTACTGCAAACTTTGTGTTGGTGTCTATTGTTTTACGACTCTACTTAACTGTTATATTTTGGTCTGGGTTTCATCTGTTATGCACATTATGTTATCTATGTATCTGTACTAGTAGATGATACTTGTAGTCTTCATTTGTTATTACAGTTTCAGATATTAGTTTTTCTGTGTGATTCATGGTGGTATTGACTAGTGTGCAATAAGAATGGAAACAAAGCAGTTGTCCCAATACCTATCATAAGATGGATGTATTTAAAAATTTTGACTGCTGTTCCCGAACTAGGTGAACCCATAGGTAAAATTCATTCTTGTGTGGACTATACCTGACTGAATTCAGATTGCTTTGTTTTGTTATTACATTCACTAAGCGGAAATGAAGTGAAATGTGCATACGGCGTATTTGGCTGGGGGTCACCTATTAATTAATATGTAAGTCCAAAGGCTTAGGAATTTTCCATTTTAATGCGCGCACGACGACTTCTTGACGCAAATTAGTTAGACATCTCATATCGCATATCGCATTAATGGGATAAGGAGATGTGCAGATTTCTATAAAACTCTCAGGCTTGACATCCCTTTACGTCTTCTCTGAGGTCGTAGTACAGAAAGGTCTTCGTTTATGGGTGTAAGTACTAGACAGTCTCCAGCTCACATAATTATGCTTGTAAAGTATTTTAGTACCTGATTAAACATGTGTGTTATGGAGTGTGAGACGTTGGATCAGGTGATGTGTTAAAGCACAGCGTTCAAACCAAAGAATTCGCTTTGGTTCCTCACAAGGAACTAAATGCACCGCTGGTCTGGGAACATTGTTTTGCTAGTTTTTCTCATTAACGTAAGTGTTTATTGGGGTATGTCTTGTATTTCACGTGTTATCTCCATCCTCTGGTATGTGCAGAACATTTTAGCTTGAAACGAAACTATTACTTACTTGTTATACGAGGTGAGACGGTGATTAACACACTGAAGGAGTACTCGGAAAGAGCAGATGTCGAGACGCCGCTCGAGTGTCCACATTCAGGTTTTTCATGTATTCGCTGAATAACTTCAGGTGACCTCCAAGATATTTCCTTCAGAAGGACAATTTACCATCTACCTTGTCCAAGTGAACTTGTGTTTCATCTCTAGAGACGATGATACTGACGGCACATTAAATTGTAATCTTCCTTCATTCCACCTTCCACGAGAAGATTGCGCTATTGTCTTTCTGTAAAGAGGTTTCCCTCTACCAATAGCATATAGCCAAGGTATTGCATTTATTTGTAGCAGACAAGTTTCCGTTCTCAAGGCAAAAGAATTCTACAGTAAATTAAATAGTACCGTTGTAGCTGCCATACTTATTTCGACTCTGTCAATTACTCCCTAATATGAAGTATACTGTTTGACTCACAATCATTATACAGGGATCTTTTACGTCCATTTTCTGCCCGAAATATGCGCAGGACGAAATTTTGTGAAAGACACTTTTGTATTACCAGTATGTGAGGAATCGCGCTGTGAAGTCCGAGTGCGTGAATTTTTCATCATCCTGTACATGTGTGATACTTTCTGTAAGGAAGTAGACTTTTTTATGTGAAAGTATTCATGTAAACAGTATTTGGTCACTTAGCATTGCAAAAACTTGCAGTTTAGTGTTTAGCACAATTCCTCTGCTGATACATTTCTCTCTCTTTTTACCTAGAATTTAAGCAGCGCCCGTAACGTAAATGATTGTGAACGTCTTGCATGTTCTACCCTGTCATTCACAATTTATAACTGAGCACATCGCCTAATGTCTATGTAACTGGTGAGGTAAAATACTTACACTTAATTGCACCTACATCTACATACATACTTCGCAATCCACCATACGGTGCGTGGCGGAGGGTACCTCGTACCACAACTAGCATCTACTCTCCCTGTTCCACTCCCAAACAGAACGAGTTAAAAATGACTGCCTATATGCCTCTGTACGAGCCCTAATCTCTCTTATCTTATCTTTGTGGTCTTTCCGCGAAATGTAAGTTGGCAGCAGTAAAATTGTACTGCAGTCAGCCTCAAATCCTGGTTCTCTAAATTTCCTCAGTTGCGAGTCACGAAAAGAACGCCTCCTTTCCTCTAGAGACTCCCACCCGAGTTCCTGAAGCATTTCCGTAACACTCGCGTGATGATCAAACCTACCAGTAATAAATCTAGCAGCCCGCCTCTGAATTGCTTCTATGTCCTCCCTCAATCCGACCTGATAGGGATCAAAAATGGTTCAAATGGCTCTGAGCACTATGGGACTCAACTGCTGAGGTCATTAGTCCCCTAGAACTTAGAACTAGTTAAACCTAACTAACCTAAGGACATCACACAAATCCATGCCCGAGGCAGGATTCGAACCTGCGGCCGTAGCGGTCTTGCGGTTCCAGACTGCAGCGCCTTTAACCGCACGGCCACTTCGGCCGGCTGATAGGGATCCCAAATGCTCGAGCAGTACTCAAGAATAGGTCGTATTAGTGTTTTATAAGCGGTCTCCTTTATAGATGAACCACATCTTCCCAAAATTCTACCAATGAACCGAAGCCGACTATCCGCCTTCCCCACAACTGCCATTACATGCTTGTCCCACTTCATATCGCTCTGCAATGTTATGCCCAAATATTTAATCGACGTGACTGTGTCAAGCGGTACACTACTAATGGAGTATCCAAACATTACAGGATTCTTTTTCCTATTCATCTGCATTAATTATCATTTATCTATATTTAGAGTTAGCTGCCATTCTTTACACCAATCACAAATCCGGTCCAGGTCATCTTGTATCCTCCTACAGTCACTCAACGACGACACCTTCCCGTACACCACAGCATCATCAGCAAACTGCCGCACATTGCTATCCACCCTATCCAAAAGATCATTTATGTAGATAGAAAACAACAGCGGACCTACCACACTTCCCTGGGGCTCTCCAGATGATACCCTCACCTCCGATGAACACTCACCATCGAGGACAACGTACTGGGTTCTATTACGTAAGAAGTCTTCGAGCCACTCAGATACTTGGGAACCAATCCCATATGCTTTTACCTTAGTTAGGAGTCTGCAGAGGGGCACCGAGTCAAACGCTTTCCGGAAGACAAGGAATACGGCATCCGTCTGATACCCTTCATCCATGGTTCGCAAGATATCATGTGAAAAAAGGGCGAGTTGCGTTTCGCAGGAGCGATGCTTTCTAAAGCCGTGCTGATGCATGGACAGCAACTTCTCTGTCTCAAGGAAATTCATTATATTCGAACTGAGAATATGTTCGAGAATCCCGGAACAAACCGATGTTAACGATATTCTCTGTAATTTTGAGGATCCGTCCTTCTACCCTTCTTATATACAGGCGCCACCTGCACTTTTTTCCAGTCGCTCGGGACTTTACGTTGGGCAAGAGATTCGCAATAAATGCAAGCTAAGTAAGGAGCCAATGCAGTAGAGTACTCTTTGTAAAACCGAACAGGAATCCCATCAGGACCTGGCGATTTATTTATTTTCAACTCATTCAGCCGCTTCACAACCCCAGGAATGTCTATCACTATGTCCTCCATACGGGAATCTGTACGAGACTCAAACGGCGGTATGTTTGTACGATCCTCCTGCGTGAAAGATGTCTCAAACGCCGAATTAAAAATTTCAGCTGTCGTTTTGCTGTCATCCGTTGCCAGGCCAGACTGATCAGTGGGTGACTGGATGGAAGCGTTCGACCCGCTTACCGATTTTACATAAGACCAGAATTTCCTTGGGTTTTCAGCAAGATCTTTTGCTAAGGTATGACGGTGGTAGCGGTTGAATGCTTTGCGCATCGCTCTTTTTACCTGCTGTTTGAATGGCGACATCACCACAAGTGACACATGCTGGAGTGTGACCCATTAACATGAAGAATTCAAACTGAACGTAAACCATCCGAAAACGAACAGGCAACACTGCGAATCGATTATGGTTTCACAAAGTGAAATTATACACTTGATGCGTTGTTGATATTCCAATACAACTCCGTAAAACACCTGTAATCTTGCTGGACACACTTTATTCGTTTTGTTATAAACTACTTACCTTGTGTCGGAATGGGCAGATAAAGCATTCCAGTCCACCGTCCAGGTTCGGGAAAATCGCTTGTTTTGATAAATTAGTCTCTGTCTCTGTTACTTGTCCCAAGCGTCGTCTGGTTCCACTTCACGTTTTTGTAGGTTCTGTTGTCACTGCAAATGGACTGTAAGATCTCACAATATCTAGAAATAATGTACAGACCGTATACTTCCTTGTAAATATACCAAGCAATTTACTCTGCATGGTCCAACTATAGTGCGCTGGGAACAACACAGACAATTTTTTAAATCTATCTTTTCCCTCTGTCGGGCTTTTATTACTGTCTGTATCTATGGATTAGAGTGCATATTTCTATGTTTCATGGAACATTATTCAGCACAAACCACTAATTATAGCTTCCAAGTAAAAAAAAAAAAAGTCGCACTGGGGTGACAAAAGTCATGGTATACCTCCTAATATCGTGTCAGGCCTCCTTTTGCTCGGCGTAGTGCAGCAAATCCACGTGGTACGGACTCAACAAGTTGTTGGAAGACCCCTGCAGAAACACTGAGCCATGCTACCTCTATAGCGGTTCATAAATTGCTTGAGTTTTGCCGATGCAGGATGTTGTGACCGAACTGGCCTCTCGGTTATGTCCCATAAAAGCACGACTGGATTGATATAGGGTGATCTGTGTGGCCAAATCGAACTGTCCAGAAAGTTCTACAAACTGGTGATATGACACACACTCATCCATAAAAATTTTATCTTTATGTAGGAACATAAAGTCTATGAACTACTGCGAATGCGCTCCACGTAGCCGAACGTCTCCATTTCCAGTCAATCATCGGTTCAGATGGACCAGAGGACCCATTCGATTCCATGTGAACAAAGCCGACACCATTATGGAGCCACCACAAGCTTGCACAGTGCCTTGTTGACAACTCGGTCCATGGTTTCGTGGGATTTGTGCCACACTAGAACCCTACCATCAGCTCTTACCAACTGAAGTCGGAATTCCTCTGACCGGTTTTGTAGTCCTCTAGGGTCCAACCGATATGGTCAGGCGCCCAGGAGAGGCGCTGCAGAGATGTCGTGTTTTTAGCAAAGCCACTCGCGTCGTTCGCCTGCTGTCATAGCCCGTTAACGACAAATGTCTCCGCACTGTACTAACGGATATGTTCGTCGTACGTCCCACATTGATTTCTCCTGATATTTCGTGCGTGTTCTTTCTCTGTTATCACTGACAGCTCTACGCAAACACCGCTGCTCTCAGTCGTTTAGCGAAGGCCATCAGCCACTGCGTGGTCAGCGGTGGGAGATAATGCCTCAAATGTGGTATTGTCGGCAGCACACACCTGACGCTGTGGATCTTGGAATACTGAATTCGCTAACAATTTCAGAAATGTAATGTCCTATGTGTCTAGTTCCGTGTACTATTCCGCGTTCAAAGTCTGTTAATTCCAGGCGAGCGACCGTCATCACGTTGGAAACCTTTCCACATGAATCGCCTAAGTACAAATAACAGCTCCTCCAACGCACTGCCCTTTTATACCACCATCTGAATATGTACATACCGCTGTGCCATGACTTTTCTCATCTCAGTGTAAATGCGATTCAGGCCTCTATTTACGAAAGTATCTCCATGCACAAGACTGAATACCTGCAACAACGAAAAATCGCACAGTTAATAAGATTATAGGTTTCACTCATTAAGACCTGCGTATGTTCAGGTACACAAGTTTCCTGTTGTCCATTAGCACATCCAGGGTTTCAGAAGACGACTGTACTCCAACATAAACACAACAAATGTCAGTGGATAGACCATCGTTCCAAGTTCCGATTCGCAATACGCACCGTAGCATAGTTGCACTAGAGAGCGAGAGTGTCAGAGTATGTAGACCAATCATCCATCTGTATTGTCGCACTAAATTAGTTCCCTCCTGCGGATAGGCAACTCGATGAACAGGCGTCTGAGGAGGGTAGCTGTTGCACCTTCCCACGTAATTCTGGTCAGCGACTTCAATGGATTGCAAGCACGTATTGACGTTCGCAGTGTCAAAAACGAAGCCCATACTGAGCGCTCTAATGTGAGTTAAAAAAGTGGAGAGATGCTCTATCCATTGCCACATCTCTATTTTCTACATGTTTTGTAGGTCTTACGCATTCTTTTTCTGAAACCGTAGGGATACGAGGGTCGTTCAGTATGTAATGCCTGACATATTTTTAAAAAGCCATTAACATACATAGACAAACATCCTTGTTGGTGCTTCACATTTGATGTTTGTTCTGTGCGCCGCTGAAGTTTCGAACTGCTCTGGCAGACGGCATAGTTGTAATACAGCGTCAAAATGGCGTCGACACACGACTCACGTTACAAGCAGCGTGCTGTTATTAAATTCTTGTGTGCAGAAAAAGAAACCGTAGTGAACATCCACAAACGTTTGTATGCAGTGAATGGCGATGCTGCAGTTGATAGGAGTACAGTTGGGTGATGGGTAAGGAAAGTTACAACCTCAGGATATGCAGAAACAGAGCTCCATGATCAGCCACGCTCGGGACGTCCTGTCACAGCCACTGCTCCAGCCGTGCTGAATCGTGCGGATGTCATTCTTCGTGTAGACCTGCGCATCGCAACTCGACAATTGGCCCTCCAACTGTCAGTCAGCAATGGGAGTGCGTCTGCAGTGATCGAGACTCTCGGATATTCAAAGAGGTGCTCACGATGAGTTCCACGAACGCTCACAGTGGACCACAAGAATCAAAGAAAGGCCTTTTCGTCTGAATTGTTAGAGCGTTTTGAGACCGACGGAGAGGCCTTTCTGTCAGGGATCGTTACGGAAGACGAAAGCTGAGTGCACTACTTTGCGCCGGAAACAAAAAGGCATTCCATGGAGTAGCATAATCCTCATTCACCACAAAAGAAGAAAATCAAGACAACCCCCTCTGCCGGAAAAGTCATGGTGACAGTCTTCTGGGATTTTGGTGGCGTCATTCGCGTGGATGTGATGCCAAGAGGGTCAACCATCAATTCAGAGGCAAACGTGAAGACTATGGATAAACTCAAGAACCGTTTCTGAGGTGTTCGACCGGACAAGAATCCAGCAGAAATCTTGCTCCATCACGATAATACACGCCCACACAAAAGTCTGAGAACTCGGGAACACATAGCCAAATTTGGTTCGACTTCATTGCCTCATCCATCCTAGAGTCCAGACCTGGCATCCTCGGACTTCCATCTCTTTGGGCCGCTTAAAAATTCTCTATGGGGAACACACAAGATGACGAGAGTGTTAGTCATGCAATGAAAACATGGCTACGCCTACAGGACAAGGGCTATTACGAGCAAGGAATACATGCTCTTCCGCAACGTTGACGTACGGCCATAGAACGTGATGGGGACTACGTAGAAAAACAGGACATCTACAAGACATGCTGATGTATATTGTGACCAAATTCTGACTCTTAACCATAAATATGTTCTGAGGAAAAAAAAAGTTGGGTGTTACTTACTGAACGATCCTCTTATTTATCAATAGCCCCATACAATAAAAAAGTCTGTATTCTTTATGTTGTAAAAATTAAGACTCTTGGGCAAAAAGTTGGCTAATGATCAGAGGTTTCGACTTTCATGTATTCCTTTCCGTTGAAAAGCCAGTATTTTCAGTACAGCACCCTCTGGCCTTCCCTGGCTTAAGGTTGCGTGCTACGTCTGTGCGAACAATACCTGAGATAATCTCGACAGAACTGTATTCCAATAAATTTCGGGAGAGCTGCCGCATTTATGACGGTAATTTTCTGCCACGATATTACATCGCAATTTTTTTTTCCGAACATGGCTGCGCTACAGCAACGGTTACGGGACAACGCGAATGAAAAACAGCGAACCATTTAGAATAAATGCTGGTTTCCAAATGACCTTGACCACAGTTTAGACGGATTTAAACCCGTCTCATTGACAAGGACAAGCAAACTTCACATTAGTTCATTCAGTGAATGACGGATTCGACGGATTTAAAACCGTCTTCTTCAGAAGAGGAAACCAACTTCACATTCGCAGTTCATTCACTGAATGAACTACTGGTGTGAAGTTTGTTTGTCCTTCTGAAGAAGACGGGTTTAAATCCGTCGAAATCGTGGTCAAGGTTATTTGAAAACCATCATTTATTGCTACTGGTTGGCTGTCTTTCATTCTCTACGTTGTAGAGTGTTCTGACCATCTTGTGGTTTATATTGGGGAAAGTATAGTGAGGTCCTTTATTAAATTTAGTGCCAAAATAATGAGGCAACTAATTATCGACATCTCTTGGATCACCCAAAGTTTCATGGAACAATACGTATGCTGGGTAACTTTTAAATGTTAGACAGAACTGTGTTACGTAAACTACGCTCCTCGCACCAGCTAACAGTACATGTCTGAATTACTAACTCTGAAACTTGTAACCTGAATGTTTATTTTAATGTTGGTTTTATATAGCAGTTAGTTACTCGAACATAATTAATAATTATACCTTGTTGGTCACAAGTTATCACATAAGCATTTTGGAGTTCACACTTCATGGAGAGCCGGCCGAAGTGGCCGTGCGGTTAAAGGCGCTGCAGTCTGGAACCGCAAGACCGCTACGGTCGCAGGTTCGAATCCTGCCTCGGGCATGGATGTTTGTGATGTCCTTAGGTTAGTTAGGTTTAACTAGTTCTAAGTTCTAGGGGACTAATGACCTCAGAAGTTGAGTCCCATAGTGCTCAGAGCCATTTGAACCATTTGAACTTCATGGAGACCAGATCCACGAATTGTTCGTGTAAGCGATATCCATTTATTGCCCATTTGAATTTTTTTCGCTTTTTCTTAGTGCCGTTGAGCATATAATAGGAAGAACTATAATGTCAGTATCTTGTTTACAGACGTACTAATTAAACACCGTCTGTTAAGTGGTATGTAAAATTAAATGTAGTCCTTTGAGCACCATTACATATTTCATATCCTGTACACGTAGAATGATAATTCTTATGGATTTTCCTACTCAGCCTGAACGGTATATTAATTGTTCACTAATGTCCTAACTTCGGTCTCATACGCCGTATAGTGTCTATCTAATGCGATATTGGGGAAGTATTGGTTGCTATCCGTTGCACGTTAAGTCAGGTCGTACCACTAAGAATTTTTAAAAGTAGCCAGGCTGTTCTTTACGCTGCTCGTGCCGCACAAATGCTGGATATCATAGCCCACAATGACAGTTGACACTATCTGCCACGCCAGATGCTCTTCACTGATGTATCGATAGAGATAGTGTACTTCATAGAACTCTCTCCTTACATGGTATCTTACAGAGGTAATATCCCAATCCATAACGCTTACATAATCCAAGAAGTCTTTCATCAACAAAGAATGCTAATCTTTCCTTGTCTCCTAGTTTGACCCCATATGCATCAGAATAAACGAATGTGGACCTCAAACCGGGGATTTGCGGAGGTGTCCAAGTAATCAACAAACAAAATTTGCAACCAATAATCCTCCTATAGCAACATAAACTTCGGTTTAGTGCTAAAATGCGTTGAACCGTGGCCTTACGCTCAAAGTGTTGCGTCCACTGTTCTGTTGTACAACGACATGATTAAAATTAAATGCTCAAATGTGTGTAAATTTCTAAGGGACAAAACTGCTGAGGTCATCAATCCCCAGACTTACACACTACTTAAACTAACTTATGCTAAGAACAACACACACACACCCATGCTCGAGAGAGGACTCGAACCTCCAGCGGGAGGGGCCGTGCAATCCGTGACATAGCGCTTCAAACCGCGCTGCCACTGCGTGAGGCACGATTAAAAATTCACTGCCCCACAGTGAAAGATAGTGTTTATCTGGCAAACATTCATTCTTTTTACGCCGTTGCAGTTTACTCAACGTTGTCTGTGAGTCGATTTGACTCCTGAAGTGCTGTTTACCCAACTACAGTTAAGTTAAAATAATCCCTTACATCCACTCAAAACGTTTTTCAGACACGTCTCCTTCGATGTGGCAATAGGAGGGAATCAGTGGGTGACAAATGCAGTGAATAGCAAGTCTTGATGAAAGATGACTCTTCCACTTTAGTAACCGAGGAGCTTTCTCACGTGTTACTTCCTCCAGCCATTCCAGAAGATCGGGGTGGTATTCGTCAGTTATAATTTCAGCCGTTTTTTATAAAAAAGTCGTCATTAAGAAAAACGTGGTTTGCATCCCAGAAGACACCATTCACCCTTTCATGCAGACGGAATAAGTGTACCCTGTTTCAGGGTGCGGTCATTCGACTCCACCCACTAATCTAATAGTTGTAACGTTTCTGGAGTGACGTCAAAAACTCACTTCTCATCCGCAGTAAGAAAAAGTGCACAAAATCAGTTGATTGTCTTTCAAACGTTACTGAAAACTTCGTTTTCATATTTGCACTTGGTAAGTACTCCACAAATTCAGCATCCGTCTTACACAAAGAGCTTTTACATCGTACCTTGATATACACTCCTGGAAATGGAAAAAAGAACACATTGACACCGGTGTGTCAGACCCACCATACTTGCTCCGGACACTGCGAGAGGGCTGTACAAGCAATGATCACACGCACGGCACAGCGGACACACCAGGAACCGCGGTGTTGGCCGTCGAATGGCGCTAGCTGCGCAGCATTTGTGCACCGCCGCCGTCAGTGTCAGCCAGTTTGCCGTGGCATACGGAGCTCCATCGCAGTCTTTAACACTGGTAGCATGCCGCGACAGCGTGGACGTGAACCGTATGTGCAGTTGACGGACTTTGAGCGAGGGCGTATAGTGGGCATGCGGGAGGCCGGGTGGACGTACCGCCGAATTGCTCAACACGTGGGGCGTGAGGTCTCCACAGTACATCGATGTTGTCGCCAGTGGTCGGCGGAAGGTGCACGTGCCCGTCGACCTGGGACCGGACCGCAGCGACGCACGGATGCACGCCAAGACCGTAGGATCCTACGCAGTGCCGTAGGGGACCGCACCGCCACTTCCCAGCAAATTAGGGACACTTTTGCTCCTGGGGTATCGGCGAGGACCATTCGCAACCGTCTCCATGAAGCTGGGCTACGGTCCCGCACACCGTTAGGCCGTCTTCCGCTCACGCCCCAACATCGTGCAGCCCGCCTCCAGTGGTGTCGCGACAGGCGTGAATGGAGGGACGAATGGAGACGTGTCGTCTTCAGCGATGAGAGTCGCTTCTGCCTTGGTGCCAGTGATGGTCGTATGCGTGTTTGGCGCCGTGCAGGTGAGCGCCACAATCAGGACTGCATACGACCGAGGCACACAGGGCCAACACCCGGCATCATGGTGTGGGGAGCGATCTCCTACACTGGCCGTACACCACTGGTGATCGTCGAGGGGACACTGAATAGTGCACGGTACATCCAAACCGTCATCGAACCCATCGTTCTACCATTCCTAGACCGGCAAGGGAACTTGCTGTTCCAACAGGACAATGCACGTCCGCATGTATCCCGTGCCACCCAACGTGCTCTAGAAGGTGTAAGTCAACTACCCTGGCCAGCAAGATCTCCGGATCTGTCCCCCATTGAGCATGTTAGGGACTGGATGAAGCGTCGTCTCACGCGGTCTGCACGTCCAGCACGAACGCTGGTCCAACTGAGGCGCCAGGTGGAAATGGCATGGCAAGCCGTTCCACAGGACTACATCCAGCATCTCTACGATCGTCTCCATGGGAGAATAGCAGCCTGCATTGCTGCGAAAGGTGGATATACACTGTACTAGTGCCGACATTGTGCATGCTCTGTTGCCTGTGTCTATGTGCCTGTGGTTCTGTCAGTGTGATCATGTGATGTATCTGACCCCAGGAATGTGTCAATAAAGTTTCCCCTTCCTGGGACAATGAATTCACGGTGTTCTTGTTTCAATTTCCAGGAGTGTATAATAAGGAACGTATTCGTTTTTGTCATTTGTGTATGACTTCAGTTATTTAGTACACCTTTACTCGTCGATTGTCCAGCACCGTATTGCGCATATTTTTTCATCTGCGGTTACATTTACGCAATATCTTTCTCGAGTTTCGCGTTCAGACCGCTGCCTTGATTGAATTCAGTTATCCATTTCATGACTGTTCAGAATGAAGCACACTTCTTGTAAATGTCAATATGGTATTTCAGTTTGTCAGTTTGAACGAAATAAACATAAAGTGATTACTTTAGGAAGCTCTATGCAAGTAAAACTAATACTCGATTTATTATATTGAACAACGTGTGTTAACATAACAAGAACATGATCTCATAGTCATCAACGTCCTGTGTGTGTCAGATCAACAAAGTTTTACCTCGTCTGCGCAGTTTAGTTGCGAAGTATGGTCACTGACCTTCTTCTCGTAACATCGCTATGAAAATAATGCTGCAGACAACGTAATAGGAATGATATCTCAATACCAGTCTTGTATTTTATTGATATGAAATGTATGACCTCAAAATATCGGAAAAAATTTAGGATAAAATTTGTGCTGTCGTGTTTAGTGGTGGGGAATATTATCTCTCTCTCCTTTTCATGATTTGATCCATCGGCATATAATCAGAATCTGACGGTTGGTAGGCTACAATGAAGACATCGTACTTCTTGCTAATGTACAGCCAAATAAATTATTAGAATACAGGAAATTCTGGAGTAAGTTGTTCTGTGGAGAAGCCTTAAGCACTGCTAAACTAAGAGCTGTATCAAAAATAAATTATCTGAGAAATCTATAGAATTCTATGATGCAGTTGCATAAAGAATGCCGTTCATGGAAGAGGAAAAAACCATACTTGACCCAAAGCTAATAAACTACTAGCACACAGAGCCAAAACTTCTAAATGGATTACAACCAGCAAATACTTTGCTCAGTTTTATATAAGTTAAGAATTAAAATTTGTACTAGAAGATTGCTGAATGATGTCATGGTTGTACGAACTATGACATACGGGTTAATCTTATAGGTTGTAGCCTCTCAGGCCGAATTAAGTGTTTTGCACAAAATAAGCTATCATGGTGCGTCCTTGAGGAGAGGAACCCAGAACATAAGAGATGAAGCTCATGTGAGTTCCCTTATTTTTAAAAACATAGTTACGAAACCGTTTCATACGCATTAGTCGGTGTTTTATGCGTTTCGCCTTCCAGTGACCAGAAAAGAAAAACCAGCAAGATCGTGAAAGCCTGCATTGTATTATTTCAGTTATAACATTCATAGCTCGGATAATATTACATTTTATCTTTGAATCTGTTTCGTATTAGTAGTGTTAATGTCACAGATTCGTAAACTAAGCTAGATGTAAAATAGTGCGCTCAATCTAATATTTCTCCGATGATTTACCGGCTTTTAAAATACATGGAATTCTATGTTCCATACTTTATGCTGAACGGAATGCCGACAGACCTCTGTGAAGCACAGAGCGTTTGAGCCTCGTAGTCAATGTTTTCGGTCGAGATGACTGTATGTATGGGGACCAGAGTGCTTCGTTCCCATGAACTGGGTGCTGGTGTAAGGAAGGCAGTGCACAGTGTCAGTTGAAACCTGATGTACCGTCTGATAACCAACATGATCAGAAGGGGACGAAATGTGAGGAAAGTGTCTACAGTAAAATATAAAAATGGTACTCAACGTATGTGACACAAATTAAAGCAAAAATGCGGTTTCATTGTATAGAAACTTACTCAGTTTGAAACAGAAGGGATAAATAGTTCCATACTTTACAAACCGGATTACTGGTAACCCAAAACAGAAGAGAAAGTAAATGAAATAAAGAAAATTTATGGATGTTTGTAAGGACATTTTCAGCACAAGGAAGTGTCTTTAAGTTCACGAGGTATGTGGGTAGCTTACTGTAATTTCTTATATTAAACGCTCATGTTGATTCATAAAGGCTTCACGGCTTGCGGTAACACTAAAACAGCTGACAAGCACAGTAATCGATTTGCCATGGCGTACTATATTGACTACTCAATGTACACGGTCGGTTTACAAACTGAAAGTGGGCCGTACTGACGTATTAATTTGCACTGTTTCCGTCTATGCATAGATTCCACACGTTACCATTAGCTGCAAGTGCCGATGCGACTTTTCGGTGATTGTCAGGATTCACATCTGTGAGTATTGCTTCATTTTTTTTCATGTACATTTACCATAAAGTCATATAACACAGAATATTAGAACGGAAAACTACAGCGATTTGGTTGTGAAGTGAGGCATTTCCGACCTTACGATGTCGAATTTTCTTTTAATCGTTTATGAAACAGTGTCTTAACTGCATTATTAGTAGACCAGTGCTTTGCTTAAAATTGTATTCTGTGATGAGAAAAACAACTACCTATTTGGAATATGCGAATTGAAGGCGTTTCTAAAACAATTACACATTTTCTACTTAAATAGGTAATGCCTGTTTGTTCTTGAGGCGTCAGCTACACCGGACATTAGTGTGTAAGATATGCTGGAAACCTGTTCTTAAAAAAAAAAAAAAAAAAAAAAAAAAAAAAAAAAAGACGCGTATTCGCTGTTGATGCAGTAATGTAAAGTGAATCATAAATATTACTATTACACGATTAGCTTGTGATACAACTCCTTCCTATGACTTGCAATAGCTCCTCCTGGCACAGTTCTTTTTTTAATTTTTTTTTTTTTACTTCTTTTGCGTTTGCAACAGTCGTCATTGGCGTAATATACAAGGTCTCCCACGTAACGTAGACACTAATAGTAGTTTAGTCACACTTCAAGATATCGAAACCAGTTTTCGAATTTAGACAGAGAAGTAAGAATTATGCTGTATCGTTCACGCTAGTGACTTTCCTATGTCTCAAATGGAATAAGTGTTTTTTGATATAATTATATTCGTCCTGAAGAGAGATATTATTATGAATTGTTATATTTACATTAAAAAGACGCTCTGTGTGCTAAATGTGAAAGCCAAATTGTTGGCCGCACGTATATCCATCAGTAACACCGTGTAAATATCCTATAATGCGACAGTAAATCGTGCCAGAGATTTAGATCTTCATATTTAGCACATGATCAGCCCTTTTTAAGAATATTCCTACTGAAAATTTTAACCAACGTCGTACACTTATATTCTTGTTTCCTAAGGATTCCGAATGACGTTGAAGGAAATGCATAGATCTATTAAAAAATTAGATGGGTCAGTTTTGTGTCTCAGCAGATGGAAAAGACAGTAGCACTATTCGTACAGTAAAGTAATTGCCCTTTCGCATAGAATCTTTTTCTAAAACGTCGGTTCGGGATTTACAATGAGTTAAGGAAAACTAATGGTGTCCAGGTTACGTGAGGGACCCCGAACAACCACTAATAATCACACAAGTATGTTCCTGAATTAGCAGAGATGTGCTCCACAAATTTGTACGCACATGAATGCAATTTCGATAAGAACTGGCTTAATAACACGAAATTCGATCGTGATGTAAATGAACAGTAATTAAATGGTCACAGCTAATGTTGAACTCTATGTCAATAATGACAGCTTTCTGTTCTAATTTTCGTAAATGAATTGTTGTGTGTCAAAGATGCAATGTACAACGATGTCGCTGTTTCCTATTTCTATAACGTCACTATTTATTAGATGATTATAAACGATTCACTTATTACTTTGAAATCGTAGAAACGTCGTTCCATCTCTCTAGATCAGTGTATTTGTAATGAAAATTCGGGCTGTTCGTAGAATTATGCTTGTGAAAACATATTGAAAGAGAAATTACGTCACCACCAAAAAAAAATAAAGCCCTCCGGAAGCTCTTTGCACCATATTATCATTAACTGCTCCAGATCAGAGTTACTTCGAAATACGTACGAGTCGTAGGATTTTTGTCACTAAAATTTAATAAGCGAAATTTTGATACTCGTAACGTTTCAAATTCTTTCAAACCGATATTTGTGATGTAGGACAAGAGAGACGCAGGCCGAACTTTTCTATGGGCAAGTGAGCACACGCAGGCACGGTTGGCGCCTTTGACGCTGTTTGTATTGTCATGAAAGGCCGACGACTGAAAGGCTGGTGGCACACGGCGAGCCAAAGCCGTGGCTGGCTGTTATTTGCTGTGCCAGTCTCCGCGACTTTTTCGGCGCTAATTTACCGACCGCACATTCCGACTATTTTCGAAATGAATTGGTTTGGTGGACGTCGTTTCACAGTGCGACTATTTAATTAGCTTTTTGTGTACGGGTGTACGGAGTTTACAGGACCTGCCTCACATCAAATAATGCGGCGAATAAAGCTTCAAAATTAATGGAAGTTAATATAAAAACAACGTTACGCAGAAATGTTAAATGTTATTCTACCCAGTAACAATATTTGATATATCTTTAATTGAAACTGTATTGCATTCTCGTTATAGTTTCAACCGTTTTCTGCGAACACGAAATGCCACGAGACTAGGTAATGTACTCGTTAAGTGCTTGCTGCGGGGAAAAGTAGGTGAGTCAGACACGGGTCGAATACGCGCGCCACGATAACGATCTCCCGTGTGCGTTATTCTCCAGCCTCGACGAGCTTTTCCCCTTATCGTGTAGGTTAGTGCTGTGTTCATTCCTTATTTATGTCTCTGAAATTCAGCACTAAGCAGCTAAATAACAAACCGTTAGCCAACAAATAGACTGAGTAAGATTGGCAAAGTTTTCGTATACTTTTCCGCTGTTTCTTCTGTGATGTCGTGGAAGAGTTTCATGTAATTTTTTTAAATTTATTGTCTTTTAATTTACACCTACAGCCAGCACATTCTTACATAAAATATACATGCACTGATTGAAAAATACCGTTAGAATATTTTTGGTTTTGAGAGTCTAGTATCCGTTTAGAAAACTTTATTGCCTAAACTGCAGGTTTTCTTACATGTCGAATCAGTGTCAGCCAGTTCAATGGCCATCTTCAGATCTGCAAAGGCTTGCGATGAAATACATGTCATGCATTTTATCCAAACCAAAAATGTTGTAATACAAAAAATGGTTCAAATGGCTCTGAGCACTATGGGACTTAACTTCTGAGGTCATCAGTCCACTAGAACTTAGAACTACTTAAACCTAACTAACCTAAGGACATCACACACATCCATTCCCAAGGCAGGATTCGAACCTGGGACCGTAGAGGTCGCGCGGTTCCAGACTGTAGCGCCTAGAACCGGCTTGGCCGCAACGGCCGGCTGTTGTAATACAGTTCAGTAAAGTATATAACATCTACGGAAATATCAGTACTGTTTAGTAACTAATCATGTTTGTCTACAACACGGAAAAAATAATAATTTACCGAACTGATCCGAGGTCATCATTAACATTACACCACTGTGCTATATGTAAATTACCTACATGTGATCACAGAACTTGCAACATATTAGACATTGCAGTCTCTGTCACTTAGTGGCAGTACAGTAGATTCATCTACCATGTGAAGTTTACTTAATTAATAACGGAATATGCAGTGATGTAACTTTAACAGGACAATTTCAACTGGTTCTCCTGTCATGCGGGATGGAATGTTATGTTGTTCTGGTTATTAGCTCACAAAATGTAAGATGATCACACACCGGAGATTCTTTCCGTTTTCCGTTTTTTATTTTATTTATTTATTTATTTTTTGCACTATGTGAGAGTGTTCAGCCCTCTATACAATGTCTAATATGTTGCAAGTTCTTGGTAATTTGCATAAGCACAATCGTGTAACGTTAATGATGATTTCGGATCAGTTCGGTAAATTATTATTTTTTCGTGTTGTACACAAACATGTGTTTGTTAACTTAACAGCACTGATGTTACTGTATACGTTATATAATTTACTTAACTGTATTACACCATTTTTGATTTGTATAAGATGTATGACTTGTATCTCGTTGTAAACCTTTGCAGACCTAAAGATGGCATTGAACTGGCTGGAACTGGTTCTGTATGTAACAAAACTTGCGATCTAAGCAATCAAGTGTTCTAAAAGGATACTAGACTCTCAAACATAGAAGATCGCTTCCTACTTCCACTGACTATGTCAGGTAATCACAACATGTGTTTCTTTGTTTGCTCACACACACGCACGCATACACCTTGTAGGCGGAACATGCATAGTAGAGATAGATCAATATACTATACTCATCGTAAATTTAGATGTTACAGAACACTTTTATACGGTCCGTTTTGATATCTTGGTCTTGGATGCGGATATCTGGGGCAACAGTGAATCTGTACAACTCGTTGAAAGCCTTGTAATCCGGTGTTGCTTATGTTGCTAGCAACGCTGTCACGCAGGCTGGTAACGAATGATCAGGCTTCACAAGTTCTTGTTAAGGCATTTGGGGGCTTCCATTTAGACTGAGACACCCAAATAAAAGATGATCTGTGTCCTCTTCTTCACCACAAAAGCAGACAGGTGTCTGTTCGATGTACAGTCTGTGAAGAAGTTTGCAGATGCTTTCATGGTTATATTTGAGTCTGGCTATTAGAGAGGCGACATGACTACGCAGTGAATATGAATGAGTTTTCGTGGAATAGGGGACCGACGGGTGAATTTGTTGCGTACTACTTGCCTTTGTGTGTTGTCGTTTCCTTCCATTCCCTTTTCCAGTTTTCTGGCAGTCCAGGTGGTGTGCCCTATCACAGCTGAGTCTTTAGGTAATGCCGACTGCTTAGCTAAAAACTTCTTCAAGCATGTTCCAACTTTTCGATAGAATGGTTATTTCGGTCAAACAGGGCCTAAAATTTTTAAGTGCTGTCAGAGCAGATAAAAAGTTACTGAGTCGGAAATACAGAGATTCTGTCATCCGCAAGCAGAAACGTAGTGCTGCTAATGTCGAAACAGGTTCCGCGTTCATGATACTTGTCTTTGTTGGTAACTTCAACAGCCCAGACATCTGTATGAAATACGCGCTTCCGACTAAGTGATTGCTTTGGTCCTGTCAGTATAGTTACTGTTTTGAAAAGTATAACATTATCGCCTTGAGCTGCTGGTAGAATATCTTATTTATACAACCAGTTTCAGCCGTCTGATTATCACCAGGTTCATAAAAGTATTCACAGCATCATGTTAGGCGAAATATAAAATCATTATCGTCAACTGATAAAATCATGAATAATACACTATTATCATATCGTAATATAAATTACGTCATAAATCTGTGCTAGGGAGTGTACTCATTCATGTCCCAATCATAGCTGTTACAGATTGACGGCGTAATTTATATTGCGATATGATAACAGTGTATAATTCATGGTTTTATCACTTGACGATAATTATTTTATATTTCACCTAACATGATGCTGTGAATACTTTTATGAACCTGATGGTGGTCAGACAGCTGAAACTGGTTGTATCAATAAAATACTTTACCATCAGCTGAAGGCGGTAATATGACTTTTTTCAGATATATAAGAACTGAGGGGTACCACCTACTGAAAATAGTTATAGATGCTCCGAATGTCTTAAAAACTGCGTCAAAGTTTTGTCATTAATGTGAACCTCATGGTGAAAGGTAACACCAGTTATTATGTACTTTTGAGGCAGTGTCATTGGGAATGGAACGCTAAAACTATTTAGTGTAGGTACTCGAGCTTCCTTGAAATCTTCTGAGCATATAAGTACGCTTGGACTAAGGGAGGGAGTGTTCTAGTGGTCCAGAAACATACAGTTAAACGCCTTATGGTGGGTTTCAGGCGATCGACTTGATATTCTTGGATTCATTTTGATTCCTTTCCCGAAGAAATTTGGCACACGCGTACCTGTGTAGATGGATTGGAGATTCATGTGCTTCACCCAGTAGTGAATTGGTAGGGGCGGAGCGTATTGCACCCAAACAAGCTCTCAGCGTTTTATATTGGCATTATTAATTCTGTTGAAGTGACTGTCAGGGGCAGATCCATAACAACAACTCATATAACCAGTGATTGGACACAACCATGGTGCACTACAGCGTTAGTACTGTGAAGTTCCACCCAAGTACTGACACAGCTCTGATTATGTTAGCAACCATCTCACACATCTTAGCTACGCATCTTGTGTGCACCTTCCAGGTTAGCGTAGGGTCGATGGAGAGTCCCAGGTATTTAGCCACCATCTTCATAGGGCTGTGGGATGGGCCTAGCGCTATTACTGCAGGTATATTCACTCTGTACCTCGAAAACAATGCCACATTTGACTTAGCAGTATATATATGCAGTCTGTTTTCTTTTTTGAGGCACTGCTGGAGCGCGAACACCACGGTTGCCAGTTGTGTCATGCAGTCTTCTAGGGATGTACTTCACACATAAATGTATTTATTGTCTTCAGACTGCAAAAATTTACTTTCTCCGGTAGTACTCTATAGTGGTCAGCAGAATATGTTTCAAAACATATATTTCCAGCAACCCCATACCTTTAGTTCGTGGTCCTATCGTACAATCTTCTACGACTAGCAACAACCAATCAGAGAGAAGAGATAACAGGTGTTCTCCAAATGTGTAGGGTATGTGACATCACATACGCTAGTTTGTTGGTTATCACTGGGAGTACTACGTTATCGTAGGCTCTTCTTAGGTCCAGAAACAAAGCTAGTAGATCTGCGTTTGGGCTGAAATGGAGCTGTATGTCAGTCACCAGAGGCGTGAGAGTTTTCATGGTTCTAAAATTACGAAAGCGCTATACACTGATCAGCCAGAACGTTATGACCAGTTAGCTAGTAGCCGGTATGTTCACCGTTGGCACAGATAACAGCGACGACGCGTCGTGGCACAGAAGCAGTGAGGCCTTGGTGGGTGGCTGGAGGGAGTTGGCTCCACACCTGCGCACAAAAGTCACGTAATTCCCGTAAACTGGGGACGGGGGCGATGAGCTCTGACTCCACATTCAGTCACATCCCACATGTGCTCAAGCAGGTCCAGATCTGGCGAGCTGGGTTGCCAGAACATCAATTACAACTTGTCACTGTGTTCCTCGAACCACTCCATCACACTACTGGCCTTGTGACATGACACATTATCTTGCTGAAAAATGCTGCTGCCGTCGGGAAACACGATCGTTATGAAGGGATGTACGTGGCCCTTAAACAGTGTACGATACACCTTGGCTGTCGTGACGCCGTGCAGAGCTCCACTGGACCAATGGATGCTAGCGTGAATGTGGCATAGAGCTTAATGGAGCTGCCGCCTGCTTGTCTCCGTTCCGCACTACAGATGTCAAGGAGTAGTTCTCCTGGAAGACGACGGATTTGCGCCCTCCCATCAGGATGACGAAAAGGGTATTGGCATTCATCAGACCATGCTACGCTTTGCACTGCGCCTACGTCCAGTGCCGATGTTCACTTGCCCATTTCAGTCGCAGTTGCCAATGTTATGGTGTTAACATTGACACATGGGCCGTCGGTACAGTGTGTTCAGACACACTTCTGCTCTGCCCAGCATTAAAGTCTGATGTTAGTTCTGCCACAGTTCGCCGCCTATCCTGTTTTACCAGCCTGCCGAGCCTACGACAGCCGACATGTGTCACGAGGGGTGGCCACCCAACTCCACAACGTATGGACGTTGTGTATGGTCGTGGCCTCCGGGCCATCAGAGTCTGCCCTCTGTCAGACCCAGATAGATCGCGCGCCTTCCTCACTCTACACAAAGACAGCACGCTCACTGATATTACATGCACCGTCCGTGTGTCTGACTAGCTGCCATTCCTCGCTAGGTGACGCTGCCATCGACTGGACGGATTTAAATCGGTAGTAGGTCGGCGGTCGTAACGTTGTGACTGATCAGCGTAGATCGACCGGATGAAGGCTACTAAACCCAGTGCTGCAGTGACCATTTCGCGTAGTTACAACGCAAATTACATTGTTTTTGCTATGAATGCTTGCGATTTGCGTTAAGTTGCGACCTAGCCGCACACTATCAGTTCAACAGGACAAATGGCGATCCACTACTTTTGTCTATCTCGAACCCGAAAAAACCTATGGGATTTTGGTGTCTGTTTCAAACAACACATCCCCACACATCTAGTCAGCTTTGTCCAACTTATACCTTTCTTTCTGATACACCACTCCTCTTTCGTCATCCACCACACCCACAACGCTACTGCCCTCTATGCAAGTGGTAGGCCTAAGTCAACTAGCCCTGTCCACCTGCTCCTGTACACAGAATGGCGACGACACCACTTTCCTTTCTCTATAGACTGCCATCAGTCCCTCAGTAAATTTTAACACTCTTTATACCAGGCGTTTATTCTCGCTTCACATATCCGACTTCAGTCTCCGGAACTGTGATAGACCACCTAATCAAGTTCTCTCCTCTTCTTACATGTCTTCAGCATCCGTCGCAATGTATCTTTGGGAAAACCTCAAGGAAGTGTGACAGTACGGTTATTATGTGCTGTCTTCATAAATGTCATGGCAGATAACGTCGCTAACACCCTGAGACGATTCCGACATGGGGCAGTTATAGAACGACGTAGCACCGTATAAAACAAATCTTGAAATGCAGACAGGCTTTCGCATGATCAGGACTGGACTTCAAGGAAGGCAGCGAGCCCCACCATAAGCGAATGTAATGAAATACGGTTAACAGCCAAAATTAGACAGTGTTCTCCGCCCGCATCAGCGGAAATAAATCACTGGAATTCTGTACATCGTCTATGGGTTTAAAGCAGAACTACCACACAAATTTAGGAATTTGGAAGCTTTTATCAGAAAGAGTCTAAAGGAAATATAATTAATCCATCAAGATAGCCGCTCACAAAATTATCGTGCGAGTGATTTCGAGTATTATTCGTCAGCGCTCTCTCAAAGCTAGATTAAACATGCGAAATCTGTCACGGATTTGTTTAATCAGCGATAAAGCGTCACATTTACGCCCAAAAAATATCGGATAGAGACGCTAGAAGAAAGAAGTTTTTCATCATGGACTTTTAAACTTCCGAGACCGTATGTTGGGAGACGAATTAAAGATATTGCTTCCACCTATTAACATTTGTATTAATGATCATCTTGGTAAAACGGCAAAAAAATATACTCATGTGCAGTGTCAGGCATACTTTCCGCACTTCTTTCATGAATAGAAAGCATAGGCTGGTAATAATGTGACTTTACTTACGCTTCTCCACTCACCGTATGATGTATTAATATTATGAAACGTCCCCTTTTTGAACAATTATACAAGACTGTGCTTAAACTGACACACAATATTTGTAGCGCAACGCAATCTGACTTTTAAAAATCCCTACAAAAAAATGGCCCTGACTAACATTAACCTATGCGTTTCACAAATCGCTTACCTCACAAAAATCTTGGTTACTCGAACTACTGCAATACAGCCAGCGCCACTACTGCCAGCTAAATATAAGATTCAAACTACGGAAGGCACTAACTACTGATAGGCATAGTTAGCAAATGAAAGATTTTGATAGAGAACAAACAATGTATTTACCTTAATAGTCATCAAAAGTCATAATATATATAGGAGTTCATAACATCCATTATTACAAATATAAAAACTCCGCCATTTCTCTCCCCACATCCACCACTGCTGGCGGCTCACCTCCAACTGCGCAACGCTACGCGCTGTTCACATCCAGCTGCCGCTGCCCAACACTACAATGGCAGACAACAATGCAAACTAGCCACAGACTGCACACAGCACAGCCAATGATTTTCATACAGAGCGCTACGTAACGTTGCCAATAAGAAAACATAAACAGCCTACTTACATAGCCCCCATGCTCCCCACAAAAAATTTTACAAATTGTTTTGGGCACTGGACAATACATATTTGTTAAAAGTTTTTCACAATTACAATAACAAGAAATCAAATGCACACAGTTATTGATACATTGTTGGTCAAAAGCTAAAATTTTCTCATAGTCCATAAAGACAGTCCTGATCATTCATCACAGTAACATTGCAGTGTTTTTCTCAAAGTCTGAGCAGTAAAAGAAAATGCACACGGAAGTAGTGGATTTCGATGCAATCTTGAAGAAGTAGTGTTGTCCTTCCAAGGGAAAAACAGTGCTGACTCTTGACATGCAGACAGGTATTGGTCCACAACAGAGCAAACCCACAGCAGAGTCAGTCGAAATTTTGAAGTGTATTGGTAGGTAGGCCATCACAGAGCAGACCCACTGTAGTCCTGGTAGAGATTACGGTACTGGTGGGCCACCAGAGGTGCAGACCCACTGCAGTCCTTGTAGAAATAATTGTACTGGTGAGTCAGCAAAGGTGTAGACCCACTGTAGTCCTTGTAGAAATGGCCAGCAGCCATCTGTTGTGACTGTGCAGGTGCACAATCACCATTGAAGAGTCTTGCGGATAATATAGCAAGTCCATAACCAACACTTCTGCACTCACAAAGTTTTTGGAATTGTCCTTAGAACCAGCAATGCTGTCATCCAGTCCCTTGCTGAATTATTAACACACGTGCAAACGCTAACAGTCCCTACTTGTTACATATTGTCCATATACTATGACCAACAGAAACGTGTGCAGTGAAATGTAACTTACAAGTTAATAATATGATGAACTGGTGTCAATTACAATTTTAGAACATAAGAATACAATTACAGAGGTACAAAATACATCATTAAAGAACATAACAATACAGATAACATTTGTAGTACAGGCTTTACAAAAGTATCGAAATAACATATACATCAGTGTTACAGGAATTATGACATGAGTACATACATAAAAGATCAGAATAACTTTCGAAACATCAACTTCACACATGAGCATTAAAACAGAACAGAGTAAATAATGTTTAAACATCTTTACAAAGTAAATAACATAGTATTAGAAGAATTCTACAACATAACAACATCAGCTAAACACATAAAGACAGGAAAAATACAAATACACAAGGGAACACTAACACATAGTGGGATAACACAAGGAAAGAACAGGGTTTCTTTTACTGCAGTATTTTGCAAACAAAACTTTCTTTACTTCTTGGAGATCTCCCTTCGTTGTTCATTATTTCCCAAAAGTCCTATCTATACCTGCTTTCTGTGCTTTTTTCGTATGACTTCTCAATGCATTTCTTCCAATTCATCGCAACTCATACTCTTATATAGTCTACCCCCTCTTAAGCTAACTTAAATCTACTGAGCTCAGATGCTAAACTAAGGGACGAGGCAATGCAGCAGTACAAAACAATTAACACAAACAGCAATGACAAAATATTCAAATTGGCCAAGCAAGCAGCAATATTACAACTAATATTTCGCAATGAGCAGCAAACAAGAAAAATAAATCAGTAGTAAAACTGGCTTAACAGAGTAATGTAAAGTGAAATTTAGTAGTACTATGCCTGGCAAACAGCAGAAGCAAATGCAATAAATTATATCTAAGCATGACAAAGGTCAAGCAGAAAAATATTACAGTAAAGACAAAAATGCAGATAAGGGAAGTGTCTATTCACATCTTAATATCTATGTCATTAAAGTGGTGCACCACAAAAACTTATTCTATGAAATAAATTACCAAATACTAGAAAAGAAAATTATGTATGCAGTTCCTGTGAAGGGAAATGTCTTTTTGGGCTCCCTCATTTTTTTGAAAAATATTATTATTTACTCGATCTGTAGACAGAAAATATTTATGTTAGTACATCTATAAATTTTATTTTAACCAATGCTGCAGTGCAGCTAGAAACTAGATATTAAACAAATTGAGTAAATAAATACATAAAGCAAGCCATATGGCATTTCTCTCAACTAGCAAGACAATAGTCGTGAAATGTTTCTCATCGTTTCATTAGGCATTTTAGTAAATATCATAAATTAAGAGCTCCACAGTATAATCATATGTTTTCAAGTTTGAGCGTGTCGTATTTGCGATGCTTTCTACAAAGGAATGTCAATAGCGAGGATAATGGCCTCCCTTTTTTTTCTACCTAATGGCTTTTTCTCCAGGCGTCTGACACAGCTGGGTGCCCATGACACATTACGTGCAGGTGGTCACTTAACTTTCGTACAGAAATATTTACGACAGCAGTTTCCGCTACAGTGGCAGTCTCATATAAAAAATTTCAGAGGTCGAGAATTTGCGTTGCAAATGTGTAGAAAAAAAAATCCTATGAATATAACAGTGTCCAAAAAAATTTCAGTGGCATTGTGATACATTCACACATGTGCACACATTTCATAACTCTTAAAATACGATTCTTGGTTTCCAACATCCTTTTTCACAAGTCAGAGTCCCTAACCACTACTCATTATTCCTTACCTTATTCGTCGACACTTCTTCAATATTTCATCATAACAGATACATAGCATACTCAAATAACTCATATAGCATCAGCTTATTGATCATAAACATACCTCAACAGCATAATATACATCGTCGTCGTAAAAATAACATCATAACACCTCAGTCAAATCTCAAAAACGTTGTAGCTTTCTGCAATAATGTCAAAACCTAAAAAAAAATTCTCTGCTCATTTCAATAGTGTCATCTACCTCAAACGTACTTTAAAAATCATGATCCCATACCAAATACACCATTCAAAGCTCTCATAGTATCACAATGGTTCCGAAAAAATATATGAACAGTTCACAAAGTACAGACAAAATACAATTTCATAAGTGTGAAGTTACCCAACTGTGTAATTGCGTAAACATGTGTCACTGATGTAGTAAAAAAAATGTTTATCTCTCAGTTAAATGATCAGATAGCTGTGTAATTTGTGTGTTAGAGAAATATGGTACCGATGTGTAAAGTTGTATAAGCAAATACCATATTAGCTAGGGCTCCTTGTGCTTGCCAAACACATGGGACACAAAGTAAACGTGTACCCCCCTGAGGATTAATGTAATTATACCCTCAGGTGTTACAGATTACAGCAATGGAATGAAATGTATCACGGAAAACCCTTGTATCATTGCACTTCAAATATCTTAAAAAAATAAATGTTTTAAGTGCGAAATTAATCACTCAAATGCGTGTCCTGCAGCACTAAATGTGCGTCTTGCTGTAAGATAATCTCTGTGGAAGTCTCGTAGTTATCGTCCTCCGAAAGCTAAGTTCTGCAGAAGTCAATGTACTTACCTCATGATAAACAAAAGTGAAATGCTTTGTGTATAGATATCGTAGTTATAACGCTTATTGCCGTGATGAAGAAAGTACTGTGCTGTAATGTATTGTTGTGCTACGGAAAAGGCTGTCTCATTGTAGCTATACCACAAAAATTACTACTAAAACATGTTTTACATTCCAGAATAATTCAGAAAAACTGTGCAGATATAAAACAGATACACCGCAAAAGCAACATTGTAAATTGTCACTCATTAGTAGCGTCGTGATTAACTTGAGTAGTTGTCACATAAACTAACCACTATGTCATCTGGTATCTCACTGAAAGTACTTTAAATCCAGAATGTATTTTTAAGTAAACCAAAATGTTGCATTAAAATCTCATTAGCAGTACCAGTATATGTTCTAAGTATGTAAGCCTTATAGTCGTTACGTAATCGTGCAACTAACAAGCAAGAATGTACACACACAATAACACTGACGTCTGTTCACTATAACAAAGCATTCGTAACTACTGTCTAAATATGTATCCTAGGTTCTAGATTTCTAAGTCTAACAAAGCATACTAGTAACGTAAAGTGAAAAATTTTATGGCAAAGACTAAGTTAAAAAGCAGATTATCTCTCAATAAGCGGCTTTATATGTGAAGTGTGGTGAAATCCTTTACTCTTCATAGTACTCAGAGTCTGAACTTGAATGAAATTGTCATGCGGTATACGTCGGTAAAGAATACTGGAATTTTTCTCAAGGTTAGCGTCTATGTTATTTTTCTCTGAGCCAGTCGGCACACGTGCCTTCCCTCGGGTCGGGTCATTGTCTGTTTCTTTGTTGGCGCGCGTCGTTATTGGGATTAGGAGACCTAACTTCTACAAATTCACCTTGCCGAGAAGGCCCTGCCCTGTTTGAAGCTCGCCAGTTCTGATGGAATTCAGGTCTGTTGCTTTGTCAGTAGTTTACATAGTTTCTTGTTTGTCGGTCGTGTGGTGGAGAATTTCTCCCGGAACCGTAACTGCGTGGTGGACCGTTGCGTCTGAAGTTATTCTGTCTCCCTTGATAATAATTGATTTTGTTCCCATATTGTCTGTTTCTATGGTAATCTCTGTCATATTCATTACTACGGAAATGCGATCTTTCTCTGTAACTATTATTACTCTGCCAGTGGTTGTCATATGGGTGGTGTCTGTTTTGGTCACGATTTGCGTTGTAAGAATAGACTTGTCGTGTCCAGTTATTGTTTCTGTCGTCACGGAATTGTGACGGATGTGACCTGTAGTGATTGTTTTCCTGTTTTCGCATCCCGCGACTGTCTGTGTCAATTTCTAATTCTTGTAAGAGTCCCTGAAAAGCTTCAATGTCGTCTTTGCAACGTCCTGCTAAAATAATATGTCGTAAATGTTCAGCAGTTTCATTAAGCAAATGCGGATGAGTTCTGAGGGGCTGTATGGGTTTGAAAGATACTGATTCTTATGCAAATGTCTTCAAAATATTTCATAAGACTGGAAAATTCAGGTTGTTCGAAACGTTTCATCATTATGATGCTATGTTTTGCTCGGTCTTGTGTAGCTTGAGACCAATATGCTGAGAGGAAGGCATGGTAAAACTCTCCTTCACTGTGGCAATCGTGAATGACCGACCGCATTCTTACAGCTGGTTCATTCTCTAAGTAGCCACACATAAATTCTAATCTGTGTTCTAATGACCAGTTGGGAGGAAAACAATGAGAGAATTGATGAAGCCACGCTTGTGGATGAATGTCGTTGCCAGAATTCGTAAACGTTTTGAATTTACGTGTAGTAATGAACAGCTTATAGTCAAAATCATCATGTCGGCGAGTCTCATGTCGGTCATTGTTACGTCGTGTCGGCGGTTCAATCTCAAAATTCGGTGCACATTGCCAATTTCTTTCATAACTTCCGAAATGCCCTGTGTTATTATTTTGTGGTTGTTCCGTATTTCAATGTCCCTCTTCCCGTATTGGGGCGCGAGTGTCGTCTGAAATACGTAATTCTTGTATTACCTGTGTCAGCTGATCTTGTACTTCCCGGATTTCTCTTTTGTACTGTGTATTCATTTGATTTTGATTTTGTTTGAATTTTCTAATTTGTTCGCACTCTTCTGTGTCATTAAAGACTACCGGTTTTGTGTCATTCAGATTATCATCTACCTTCGTAGATAAATTATTTAGCTGATCCGAAAGTTCAACTACTTTCTCTGATAATGAACTAATTTCCTCCATGTGTCTTTCTGAACCAATTTTCAGAGTATCTACTGTGTCCTTTAAGTTTTTGCAAGTTGCGTAACCAAATCGGTAGATGCAACTGAGTCAATTTTAGCTTGCAAGGTCTCATGATTTTCATGAACAATAGTTTGCAGTTCTTTTATGGCTGCTTCGTGATTCTGTAATGCATTTTCATGCCGCAAAAAAATAGGTTGAAAATGCTCACAAATTTGTGTTTTTACGTCATTACAGACTTTTTGACATTTCGATTCAATGTTATGTAACTCAGTAGTTAAATCTTCATGTGTTTGTTCAAGCGTGGTGTCTAACTTTTGAAGATTTTGTTCCATTGTGTCTAACTTTTTAAGATTTTGTTCCATTGTGTCTAACTGTTGGTGTGTTTGTCTCTGGTGTTGTTCCATTGTGTCTAAATTTTGAAGCTTTTGTCCCATGTGTTGCATTAATTGTAATAACAATGCACTGGTGTCTGAAACATGTTCCTCAGTGCTTTTCGGCAGTGAATTTGCACCGGCAACATTCACATTTTGACAAGCAGAAAATGTGTCTTCACTTATTTGAAAAAACGGTGAGGACCCAAAACCTGAATCTACAGTATTTGCAAGATTGTGTCCTGTCATTTCGGATTCCTGAGGCGAGCTGTTGCCGACCGATCGATCGATAATGCTTCCCTGTTCACTAATTGTTTCACTGTCTACGCCATTATTTGCCGCCCGCTCCATTTCCCTATGCACAGTTACCAGATTACTACTTTGAACATTAGTTAATTCATTACACGGTGGCGCTAACACACTGCTTTCGTCTTCACTGTCATTTCTCAGTTTACTTTGGAGCCTAGTATTACGTTTTTCACACGCCATTATTGTCACAATATTTCACACGACAACACAGAAAAGCACAATTTGAAGAGCAAAAATAAGAGAACACATTAACATAGTACTGAAAATAATATCTAGTTAATTGCAGCTGCGAAGTACTTGGTGCAAATCTACATGCGTGCCACACCTGTTTTACTGTACAACAATGAAAGACTGCAACTACAAAGGAAATTCTCTCTATAATTACGCGCTAGCAATAAACAAAAGCTACACTAATTACACAAACTACAAGAAAAAATCAGAAGATTCCAGTGAGGTATCCTCGGCTAAGGGTCGACATATGAAACGTCCCCTTTTTGAACAATTATACAAGACTGTGCTTAAACTGACACACAATATTTTTAGCGCAACGCAATCTGACTTTCAAAAATCCCTACAAAAAAATGGCCCTGACTAACATTAACCTATGCGTTTCACAAATCGCTTACCTCACAAAAATCTTGGTTACTCGAACTACTGCAATACAGCCAGCGCCACTACTGCCAGCTAAATAAAAGATTCAAACTACGGAAGGCACTAACTACTGATAGGCATAGTTAGCAAATGAAAGATTTTGATAGAGAACAAACAATGTATTTACCTTAATAGTCATCAAAAGTCATAATATATATAGGAGTTCATAACATCCATTCTTACAAATATCAAAACTCCGCCATTTCTCTCCCCACATCCACCACTGCTGGCGGCTCACCTCCAACTGCGCAACGCTACGCGCTGTTCACATCCAGCTGCCGCTGCCCAACACTACAATGGCAGACAACAATGCAAACTAGCCACAGACTGCACACAGCACAGCCAGTGATTTTCATACAGAGCGCTACGTAACGTTGCCAATAAGAAAACATAAACAGCCTACTTACAATATAGATATACGAGGGCCGTTCAGAAAGTAACCTCCGGTTGATTTAAAAAAATACACCAAGTTAAATAAAAATATTTTAATATATAAATCTTACAACTACATCTTTGCACTATTTTTCTACATAGTCTCCATAGCGATTGAGGCACTTATCGTATCTCTTCACAAGCTTTGAAATTCCTTCTGCATAAATATCACCCGCTTGTGCCTGGAGCCAGCCTGTGACCGCATCTTTGAGCTCTTCATCGTCATCAAACCGCTGTGACCCGAGCCATTTCTTCAAATGCATGAAGAGGTGATAATCACTTGGCGCCAGGTCTGGGCTGTAAGGTGGATGGTTGATAACGTCCCACTTGAAGGACTCAAGAAGGGCCGTTGTTCTGTGAGCAGAGTGAGGACGGGCGTTATCGTGCAAAAAAACGATACCGGAAGTCAGCATACCACGGCGTTTGTTCTGTATAGCCCGTCGTAACTTTTTTATTGTTTCACAGTACACGTCTTGATTAATGGTCGTACCACGTTCCATGAATTCAACCAACAACACCCCTTTGGCATCCCAAAACACCGTTGCCATCAGTTTTCTGGCAGAAAAATCTTGCGAGGCTTTTCTTGGTTTGGTAGGCGAATTTGAATGTGCCCACATCTTTGATTGTTCTTTTGTCTCAGGGTTCACGTACTTAATCCGGGTTTCGTCACCGGTCACGATTCTGTTTAACAATGGTTCTCCTTCGTCCTCATAACGTGACAGAAAGTCTAATGCAGAGGCCATTCTTTGAGTTTTGTGGTGGTCGGTAAGAATTTTGGGCACCCATCGTGCACAGAACTTACGGTAACCCAATCTTGCTGTCACTATCTCGTACAAGAGAGTCTTAGAAATCTGTGGAAAACCAGTAGACAACTCCGACATTGAGAAACGTCGATTTTCACGAACTTTTGCATCAACTGTCTGAACGAGTTCGTCAGTCACCAATGATGGTCTACCACTCCTCTCTTCATCATGAACGTTTTCTCGTCCACTTTTAAATAAACGTACCCATTCACGGACAACTCCTTCACTCATAAGTCTTGGTCCGTACATGGCACAAAGCTCACGATGAATAGCTGCTGCAGAATATCCTTTGGCTGTAAAAAACTTTATGACAGCACGCACTTCACATTTGGCGGGGTTTTCTATTGCAGCACACATTTCAAACTGCCACAAAAACTAAACTAGCGCAGGTACGAAGTTCACTCGACCACGGCTTGATGCCGACTGACCTGTTGAGTGCGTGAACGCACAGATGGCGTCGCTACTCCCCCCACAACCCGCACTGTGACCAATCGGAGGTTACTTTCTGAACCGCCCTCGTAGATACCTGAACATAAAAGAAGGTCACGCTGATAAAATTCTCGTTTACTCATTGCTATCCATCATCGTGTCACAGATCGTTTTAAAAAACTTCACTTCTTTCTAATAACGTCAGTTGATAGAAATGTCATTTATAATTTGTAGAGAAATACATTTTTCTGCTGAAATTTCGCAAAAGTTTTTTCATGAATGAATGGCGGGGGGTTGTAGCGTTCTTCAGTTAAAGGAGTTTTGCTGTAACGGAGAAAAAATTCGAGATCGAATCAGGACTGAATATGTATGAGCAGCTGAGTTCACGCATGGATTAACTGTTGTGGAACACGCATATAACACACGTACGAGATTTCCATGAAGGTTTTCATTTGACATTGATTGCGTGGTAGCTGGCGCCATGTAATAGATCTCTGACGCACAAACCATGTAGATTCTTTTATTCTTTAACACAAGGAGTAACAGAAAGATACCTTATTTCCATGTTAGAACTCACTTTCTATAATTTTTGATAGTACATCAGTAATAGGAAACAACATGAACAGAGTGTACCAGAACACAGTATTCAGTTCTTTCTTGCACGAAGTTTTGAAAATGCTCTCTTTGTTATTGGTTTCCAGCAAAGCCACTTTGGCCAGTTCCAGTGTAAACTTACAGTTATACTCGATATGATTATCGCCCAGATATTATGTACAATTATGTAACACGATGAGACTGAAACACAACGTTTTCGGACTTCGATAGTATAATATAAAGGTAATTTGAAAGAGGAAAGTTGGCTTCGAAATAAATCTACTCTGCGACGATGTTTCAGAATATAAAAACTAATCATATGAAAATATGTAAGTAGTTATGAGAAGTAACAATGCTAAAAGTACATTTATTTGCCCGCACTAGTACAATGTGAGACACAATTTGTAACATAGAACTTAATACTGTATATAACACTACAGAAGATTAAACAATGCTACATACGGAAAGCTCGTACTATATTAAAGACTTGGTTTGCCCAGACAAATGAGTGGCACATGCATTTGGAAACGGAAATGTTCAAGGAGCTGAGCTACCCCAAGAGAG
The DNA here is from genome assembly GCF_023898315.1 of Schistocerca nitens. NCBI lineage: Eukaryota > Metazoa > Arthropoda > Insecta > Orthoptera > Acrididae > Schistocerca > Schistocerca nitens. The sequence goes on from NC_064616.1 coordinate 62,404,980, forward strand.
AAATGATTAGTAATTTTTAAACCAGTGTACAGTGTAATTTATATTGGCTGATTGCATTTATCAAATTTTATTAATACATGTGCAATACCCTCTTCAGTGAGCTAGGGGCCATAGTTGGGAGAGGGTATTAATTTTCACAAACGTCTTGTTTTATTACTATTTATGAGACTTGCTATAAGTCTATCTATGGGAAAGACTCCTTTTCTTGTGACCTCAGAGTTGAGAAACCATGGATGACATGGAATCTTTCGTTCTGCCTCCCAGTAGCATGCGGCTTTGATAATATGGTCCATGTCCACTTGCATAGTCCATTACCTCCTTGCTTTGTTGGCGAGTGTTTTATGAAACTCACTCTACGGTAGGGGTTTTTTGTTGGGAAGCTGGTGCTGCACCTATACTGCCGAAAAAAAAGTAGTACAGCTGGAAAGGTGACGTCGATTTGATATTATGGCGGAATATACCACCTGGGGTATAGCACATGTACTGGTAATGGTTTCAACATCGTCCGCTAACAGACAACGTAGTGGTATAGCTGACAGGGCGCTATTTGCGTCTATCGTTTAATGCAGAATGTTCACAGCCAGAAGGCTCGATATGCTGCAGACGTGTGAACCGAGAAGGGAACCATGCCACGGAGACGCACTCGTGCTTCCTACAGCAAACTGAGCGAGTTTGAAAGGGGTCAAATTGTGGCATTCCGAGTGGTGGGATGGTCCTTTCGGAGAACTGCCACACGTCAGTTCTGCAACGATGCCGGTACCAGTGATCACGTGAACATTCTCACGCCCGTAGACGAGGCTCTGGAGACCCACGCAGCACATTTGCCTTTCAGGATCGTCGTACTGTAAGAGCAGCAGTGGAAGATCCTACAGCTACCACAGCGCAGATAAGAGGGCCTACAAGGCCAGACGCGTCAACGCGCACTTTCGCGAACCGGTTACTACGAGAGGGACCACAGGCACACACACCTCAGTCCCATCTTACACTCACGCTACAGCATCGACATGCGCGTCTCAACACGTGCCGTTAGAGGATCTCACGCAAGAAAGTAAAGTTCTATGTACTGACTTGGCAGAAAATCCTAAGAAATTTTGGTCTTATGTCAAAGCGGTAGGTGGGTCAAAACAAAATGTCCAGACACTCTGTGACCAAAATGGTACTGAAACAGAGGATGACAGACTAAAGACCGAAATACTAAATGTCGTTTTCCAAAGCTGTTTCACAGAGGAAGACTGCACTGTAGTTCCTTCTCTAGATTGTCGCACAGATGACAGAATGGTAGATATCGAAATAGACGACAGAGGGATAGAGAAACAATTAAAATCGCTCAAAAGAGGAAAGGCCGCTGGACCTGATGGGATACCAGTTCGATTGTACACAGAGTACGCGAAGGAACTTTCCCCCCTTCTTGCAGCGGTGTACCGTAGGGCTCTAGAAGAACGTAGAGTTCCAAAGGATTGGAAAGGGGCACAGGTCATCCCCGTTTTCAAGAAGGGACGTCGAACAGATGTGCAGAACTATAGACATATATATTCCCAGGTAGATGCCGTGTTTCTTGACTTCCGCAAGGTGTTCGATACAGTTCCCCACAGTCGTTTAATGAACAAAGTAAGAGCATATGGCCTATCAGACCAATTGTGTGATTGGATTGAAGAGTTTCTAGATAACAGAACGCAGCATGTCATTCTCAATGGAGAGAAGTCTTCCGAAGTAAGAGTGATTTCAGGTGTGCCGCAGGGGAGTGTCGTAGGACCGTTGCTATTCACAATATACACAAATGACCTTGTGGATGACTTCGGAAGTTCACTGAGGCTTTTTGCGGATGATGCTGTGGTATATCGAGAGCTTGTAACAATGGAAAATTGCACTGAAATGCAGAAGGATCTGCAGCGAATTGACGCATGGTGCAGGGAATGGCAATTGAATCTCAATGTAAACAAGTGTAATGTGCTGCGAATACATAGAAAGAAAGATCCCTTATCATCTAGCTACAATATAGCAGGTCAGCAACTAGAAGCAGTTAATTCCATAAATTATCTGGGAGTACCCATTAGGAGTGATTTAAAATGGAATGATCATATAAAGTTGATTGTCGGTAAAGCAGATGCCAGACTGAGATTCATTGGAAGAATCCTAAGGAAATGCAATCCGAAAACAAAGGAAGTAGGTTACAGTACGCTTGTTCGGCCACTGCTTGAATACTGCTGAGCAGTGTGGGATCCGTACCTGATATGGTTGATAGAAGAAATAGAGAAGATCCAACGGAGAGCAGGGCGCTTCGTTACAGGATCATTTAGTAATCGCGGAAGCGTTACGGAGACGATAGATAAACTCCAGTGGAAGACTCTGCAGGAGAGACGCTCAGTAGCTCGGTACGGGCTTTTGTTGAAGTTTCAAGAACATACCTTCACCGAGGAGTCAAGCAGTATATTGCTCCTTCCTACGTATATCTCGCGAAGAGACCATGAGGATAAAATCAGAGAGATTAGAGCCCACACAGAGGCATACCGACAATCCTTCTTTCCACGAACAATACGAGACTGGAACAGAAGGGAGAACCGTTAGAGGTACTCAAGGTACCCTCCACCACACACCGTCAGGTGGCTTGCGGAGTATGGATGCAGATGTAGGAGATGGAATGCCGTGCCGTGTTCTTCAGCGGAGAAAGCAAATTCTGCCTGCACGCAAGTGATTGTCGTGTGTGCGTACAACTTAGATCTGGCGAGCACTGTCTCGTGCAATACATTCGTCCAAGACACACTGGCCCCACTCGCAGGCCTTATGGTTCGGGCTGCGATAAGCGACATCACACGTTCAACTCTGGTGTTTCTGGAGGGGAGACTAACCAGCGCTCGGTACTTGAAGATTGTTGTTAGACCTATTCTTTCGCCGTTGTTGCTACAGGAGGGTGATACTCGTCCACACACTTCCTGTCAAACTGAAAGTGCTCTGCAAGACGTGCAACAACTTCCCTGGCCAGCACGATCTCTTTAATTGCCTCCAATCACGCACGTGTGGGATATGATGGAACGAGAAGTGATTCGTACTACTCGTCAATCAACAACTCTTACAGAACAACGTGAACAGGTCGAGCAGGCGTGGCGTAACGAATCGCCAGACAGTATGCCCCATCTACACGATCGACTGGATTTCAGAGTCAGTGCTTGCATTGCCGCCCGTAGAGGCTGCATGGCGTACTAATGGGATGTCCGAGTATAGGTCGATACCTGATACCTCAGAGCCGCTTGCGATATTGAACTGTAAATATAATCATTTAATGTACTCCATATGCACTATTGCAACAATAAATCTTTAGTGAACTGGAAGCCTGTAAAAAAGTGTACTATTTTCTTCCAGTAGCGTCAATTTCTCCTCACAAAACTTGCCGGATACCCATTGTTGATGAAGCAGCTGACGCAGTTCCTTTGTTCTGTTAAGTCTTCTCGTATGCCGAGAAATTTAAAGTTTGCCTCCAGCTGCCTTTATAACAGACTGTAGAGCATTCATCGGGTCGGTATGTAGCAGGACTTCGTCGACTTCTTGTATAAAGAACCACGTGTTGAACGGTAAAAGACTTAAAAGTTAATAACGTCGCCTTTGTAAATGATTGTCCTCTCCCGATCTGATGATTGTTTGCCCATCACACATTGAACAGTGAATTTTTAAAGAGATATTGTTTGTTTGACTCACAATGTTCTGTGAGATGTTCTAGAATTAAACCATACCATAATATACAATAACGCAGGTTTCGATTTCTACTTCTAATATGTCTTAGCCCATATCAGATTTAGGAATTTGGAGAATTTACGTTGTAATGGGTGATTGTGTTTGTTCATTTAACGAGAATTTAGTCTGGAGATGTAGATAAGCTCAATATTGGTCAAGCTTTAGTCCAAGGCAGAAGGTGGGAGGTCTGCAGCTTTGGCCGTGAGGAGTACAGTTCGCTGGATAACGGTCTACGGCGATGGAGAGGGTGGCTGGGAGCTCGCTCGGGGTCGAGGCCCTGGGATCCGAGAGGTCAACCCCTTCTCAGAAATGTGCAACCCCTGCAACGTTGTGGAACCGTAGTGGCTATGGGAGCTCTGACATTAATTTGCAGACGTAGAACGGAGCTGCCGAACACCAGACAAAGCCAGGTTAATCCGTTCCCGGAAGTGATAAACACGACGTTTTCCGACCCTTGCAGTAGTTATGGAAACACAGCGGCTCTGGGAACTCAGAGGCTATTTTGCAAACCCAGTGCGGAGGTGTGTCGGCAGCTGCCAAGTGTTAATTTATCGTTGACTGTACTAGCTGTGGTTCTCAGACCACAGTTAAACCATGAAACTTCCCTGGGAGGAACAAGAGAGGCAGAGAGTTATCAGGGAAATGAGTGACAAATGACAGCTCGTGGATGAGCTTCTTTATGAGACAGAGAATAAAAAGAGAGCGGAGGCCAAGATTCGTGTGTGGGGGATACTGGAGTGGAGAGAGTAATGAAGGCAGTGGATGCTGGTCTTGAGTCAGGGCCGGTAGTGTAATTGTTCAGTAGTGAAAACGGCATGAGGAGTTGGAAGCAGCCTGAATGAAAGACTTATGACCACAGATGTTGAGTCCCATAGTGCTCCGAGCCATTTGAACCATTTTTTGAACCTGAATGAAGTGGGTGGCAGTCCAGCATGGACTAGTGGAGAATTTAGAGGCGTAGCGCTCACTGTCAAAGGTAAAGCGCAGTAGTACACTTCCTTTAGTTTCATTTATGAATGGGAGAAGGTAATTCTGATGGGTCAGAGACTGGTATTTTACTAGCTTCCAGGAAGGACTGGAAGTGTCTAAGGTCGTAACAGAGCCTAGTTTAATCCTTTTCTTCATAGTGTAAGGAAGGAGTATTTATTATACAGTATAAATACAGAGACTAGATGCAATCTTAGTTGTCAAAGCGGAAAAGGATGGAAATGTTAATGAAAGGATGTGAATTTAGGGCTTTTCACTTTTAATTAAATTGCTATATCCCTTTAACGGTTAGTCTCTCCGCACGTAAGTGTTTCATTTACTATGTACCGTCATTACTTTTTCAGTGTCCACCGTAATCTTTGTATGATGATAGGCTATGTTTATATATAGTGTCTGTATTTTTGCATTGGTTTTCCTACGGTTCGATGATTGTTATGAAAGAATGCTGGATCTTCGCGACTCTCAGATGGGCCAGTGATTTCCGTTTGGAATATTTCTCCATGTCTCACGGAGTGAACCTTCTATAATGAATCTGGCGACCCAAAATAATTAGTTATATGCGATGGGAGAATTTGTATTAAAGGCTGCCGAGAGCAAATAATTTGATTTAAGTAGCATATTTAAGATAGGGAAAATTGCATGATTGGTAGAGCATCTGATCCTCAGTATCAGTCGGTCACATAAGAGCTTCCGCCGCGTAACGACTGGTAGTATGCAACACAGATCATCGTCATCATCGTCAATCAGTTATAGTTCTCTCTTCCAGGCTTACACACATCCAATTTGTCTTGCTTGTCTCTTTATTTTTTTCACTCTTCTTACGGTACATCGTTCTGTAGATCTCTTCTTGTTACGAGGAATCCAACAAATAATCTCCTGTACATCTCTCATCGGTTCGTCTTTCTAAATGCCCAGCTCACTTCCATTACAGTTTTGTAAGAGTCATTATCCAGTCGTCAACTTTTGTCTCTCTTCTTATCCATTTGTTTCATTTTCTGTCTCTTCATGTCGTGTCCAACACGCATTGTTCCATTGCTCGCCGGACAACCTTCATTTATTGAACCTTTATCGTATTTCAGGTTCATGTTTGAATTCTGTAAGATAGTATTGGCAGTATACACTACCTATATACTTTGCATTTAAACCCATTGTGAATTTACTTCTGAATGCAGCATTTAGCTTCCTCTATGATCTTCAGCTCCTTTTGTTTTTTTAATAAGTGTCGATCCCCTTGAACAGATGCAAGGAACGTCTTACATGTGGACAAACAGTTAATAAGGACCAAGGGGACATATGGTTACATGTTAAATGACTCCGTTCCTGCATCACGACTGAAGATTCTAGGCAGTGTAGAAACAACAGCACTTGCGAGTTTTCGGAAGCTATGTTAGTACGATACTCATATCCGACATGCTTAGAAGATACTTTGCAGCATCAGACTACTTTATAATAGCGTTACAAAAATCGGTGAACATTACATAGTAAGATCAGCGTTTAACGTCCCGTCAACGACCATGTAATGTGTATAGGGCAAGGATAGCAAGCATAATCATCCGTGCACATATCGATGGAACCAATCCACCATTCAACATATTCGATTTAGAAAACTGCGGAATTCTCTAATCAGGATCGCTGAACGGGTATCTGAGCACCGGTCCTCTAGAGGGCGAGTCAAGTATGCTAACTACTACGATATCGTGAAAGATAACAAGAAGTAGAGTACGTACTTTTCTCTATATTACTTCTGAATGCCGTCCGCATTGGCAGACTTGCAGAGCTACGAGTCATTCACGTCAGAATTTCTGTTTAAAGCTAATACACGGTACCTATGAGGATGCAGAAGACGAGTGTGCAAAAACTACAAGGCACGCAGAACAATGATACGTGCCACTGAGCAGAACATCTCTCCAAGTTTCGATTCGTAATACGCCCCCTTGCCGTAGCTGCAATAGGGTGCAGGCATATCTGAACACGTAGATAAGTCATCCACTCCGTATTGTCACATCGAGTTAGTTCGCACCTGCAGATAGGCTACTCAGTGAACATATTTCCAAATTTGACTGCTGCCGTTGCTTCCCGACAATTCGGTTCATTGACTTGCACTCACGTATTGACGTTTTTTGGGTCACAAATGATGCCCATGTTGGGCACCTTTAATGTGACAGATGCTCTGTGCACTGATAAATGTCTTGTATTTTTGTGCAGTCGTCTTCTGAAGCCTAGAGTGTAACCCCGTAACGGAGCACCAGGACCACTCGCGTCAGTCACGGCTCGTGACAAAAGAAATCCAGTACTTACAGTTCCTTCCGACCAATTTACGAATGAATACTGCGAAAGGAATTATGACACACGAGAGCTTGGAACAGAGTCGTGTAGAAGAGAATATTTCATATTCTTGCCCATAAACTTTCCAGATTGCATTCAGCAAAGTTGCTCCAGCGGTAGCGTATGGGAGACTGGAAACGTGTTGTATCATTTGGCAGTTCACACTTCTACCCGTACCTGAATGGTGCAGCGAGTCGTGTACGTAATGAACGTTGAAAAATGAGTATACAAGCTACAGGAGGCTATCTGATGTCCTATGAATATCTTAATTAAGTGTTAATAACTTGCGGTGGCAGGTACGTACTTCGAATCGGAAAGGGCATCCAGTATTTCCCGATGGTCACACTCACAAAAGTGAAATTGACTACGTGATAAGCATAGTGAGATATAATAATATTTTCTGACTTTTACGCAAAGCCACCGGATTTCAACCTCACTGAAAATTTATGGGACTGTCAGGAACATCGCATCTTGTGTTATAATTAGGCAATGACATCCCATGTATTTAGATATATGTAAATTTCATGCAACAGACTGTTATCATGGATCAGAGAAATGACAGACCTTGGAGGAAAGGAGTTCACTGAACTTGTGTAGCATGAGTAAGACTTGCTCTAATATGTCTGTGACGTCCTCCATTCGATCGAAATTTTGTCAGTTGTTCCATGTTAACGTATTTTATTCAGTAAAACTTGTCACTGTACGTGATAAATATAGAAACGTTTAAATTGATGTCTCCAAAAGTCTTAGAGGGGGACTGCATAGGATAAAACTGCATAACTCTCGAACGTAAACTCACACCCTGCAACAGAAGTATGCATTTTTGTTGAAAAGCTGAACGATTATTTCTCCACACATCATGTTTAATCGACCCACGTGTGAAGAATGAAACAATGCAATGAAAGAACTACTGAGAAGTTATTTTCGACACGTGTCAGTTCTCATATGACCCACAATTCTGTATTACAGATCACATGGTTGTAGGACAGCATGCTAATATTATCGTCTGCGTGGTAACAAGATATTCGCGATACAGTAGTGCCAACAATAATCGGTAATTGAAGTCGTTCCGTTAAAACACGTACATTCACTTCAGTCTTAATCATGGCCTAGTAACATCCCTACCAGAGAATGGGTCAGCAAAATGTCCCTATGTGTATAGATCAATTTATAATGCTACAGGTTTGTCGAAAACACTCGAATAACACTTGCTGATGTCATTTAAATATCACAGAATTACAGCTGCTCTAATCAGATTAACGAATAATTTAAAGCTGGCTACGGATTGATAACAAACGACCATACTGTCCTTCTCGAACTCAGTTAGGCTTTCAAGCTGTTGATTTCATGTACTAACTGCAAAAACTGATAACTTCGGCATTGCTGTCGCACGTAGTGACCGCGCTATTTGAGGCACCATGTCACGGATTGCGCCGACCCTCCCGCCGAAGATTCGAGTCCTCCCTCGGGCATGGGTGTGTGTGTATTGTTCTGAGCATAAGTTAGTTTAGGTAGTGTGTAACTCTAGGGACCGATGACCACAGCAGTTTGGTCTCTTAGGAATTCACACACGTTTTTTGAAAGTCCTACTATTCGAGGGATGCTCAATTCGGGGAAGAGGAGGAGGAGGTGGACACATCCGCCAAACGTGTTATGAAACCTCGTTCGAGACCACACGTTATTCCATGTGAGAAATAAGTAGGTAATGTGGGTACACGATTTGTCAAACTCACACACGTATGTATTCATTGCCACTCGAGAATAAATATACTGCCTGATAAAACTTGTTATTGTATAGTTTGTTAGAAAATGCTTGCGTGATGTACGTGTATGACCCGCGCACATAATATTTTTTGTCTAAGTGAGGAGTTACCACGAACTATTATTCCGTAAGACATGTGTAGTTTAACATGCCTGCCAAAACATATGAATGTAAAATAAGTAGAATGTCTGGTTAGATGTAAGAGAGGGCCTGATGGCCCTATTCTTGCCAGGTTAAATAAATAAATAAATAAATGTGTGAATGAAAATTTGCAAGGTATGTTTACTTAATGTTTACTACATCTTTAAAGCAGGTAGTTACTCCAAAGGCAAAAGTAGCCGAACCTAGGAGATATGGCGCCTTCCAAACTTCTAATTTCAAAAACTGATTCCGCAGTGGAAGTCACTACATGGCAGTGCGCCAGTGCGACGAGACACGTCCGTGGATGAGTAGGCGCAGCCGCTGGCAGAAGAAATTCTTTTTACCGTGGCTGCGAAGGATGAGTGACGGCTGGAGAGAAAGCTCGCGGCAACGCTCTAGATTAAATTCCGCACCTCTCCCCAGTGATGGCCTGCGACACCGTTGACGGCACTCACACTACATACTTGCACATTACCTTCAAGTCGGCGGACGTTAAATTTTAACCTACTATCCCAATGATCTCCTTGTGCACATCATTGACAATTCTAGTTCACGTAGCGCACGTCTGAAAAAAATGATATTCAAGGAAAAGATTAAGTGAGAAAGTGAATGCTGTGTTTCGGACTGAACAGTAAAACGACAATTTAGTATTAGTTCCCTTAGAAGCGTTAACTTAGTACTGCAAAAATCCTTGCGGATTTTATCGTCGGTTTGAAGAAAGTGAAGGTATAATTTTACTTTTTGGAGACTTCCAGTGGTGCCATAAACTTTAAATATCGTTCATGCGTAGGATCTCTGTCTCAAATTGACACTTTCAATGATTTTCCAGAACAGAAGACTAATTCTGAATTTGATGCAGTAAGCGAGAGCAGACTTGCACAGTAGGACATTACATAACGATATATGGACAACGCTTTAGTCTCAAGTGCGGCCAGTAGAGACATCCAGATTAATCTAAAATAGTTCATGAACTCTCTATAAGGCGATCGGTTAAATGTAAATGCACCAAGAGCGTTGCCGACCGTAACACCGTATTCTGCCTCTTTACCTGTCTCTGGATTTGAATACGCATGCCTGTACCAGTTTCTTCGGTGCTTTAGTGTAGATGTGACTCCGCTGTCTGTTCATGGTTGATAATTACGAAATGTATAAAATGGATGGTGTATCCGTGATTTCAAGGTGCGTTCACCTATGAGGCAGCATTACATAAGTTTAATATTATTTATTGACGTAAGGAACTGTGTTAAATATACTGATGTTACTGCATATTCAGAACTGAATATGATTTAGGTGGAAGCAACCTTTAACGTGTGTCAAACAAGGTAATCAGATGACTTTATAGACCACTAGCGAACTTGGAAATCTTTCCCAGTTGCTAAATATGTATGGGAATTGGACATACGTCCTACTCTCCAACTCCCCCTCCCCCTATCCGTCTCCTCCTCCCCCTCTCTATGTCAGTCACCTCCTCCTTTGTCCTTTGGTTGTCAATCATCTCTCCTTCCTCTCTCTGTCGCCCTCCCTCTCACCCTGTCAGCCCATCTCTTCATCCTCCGCTCTCTCTGCAAGCCTTTCCATCCCCCTCGCTATTTTCATTTCTTCCCCACTCTCTGTTAATTTTTAGCCTTGTATACCGATGTTGCAAAGGAAACCTTGATCGGCAACTGAAGTCGATTAAAATGAATTGGTAAATCGGTAGGGATGTTTGGTATGTGGGGTGTAAGGGAGACCTCTCCAGCTACTGGATCATTGAGGATAGTAGTTTCAGTGATTGTATATTGCATAGTTTTAATTTGTGAACGGATAGGGCTGCTAAGTTTCGGACGATTCAGATTCCATGGTAGTATTCCAATCATAATTAAGTTAGTAATCCATACAATTTTCCTGTTTTCTGTTAAAGCCAACTTCGAGGAATACAATGTATACACATTTTGTTTAAAATTATATATGAGGAGAAACAATATACCTAGGAGAAATTATTCGTGTAAAGGTTTAAATACCATGATATTGTAGTTAAAAAACATTGCAGGGAAAAAAACTAACCAGCACATTTTCACAGCACAGCACCGCTCACAAATATTTTTCCACAGTCTGTCTTAGCTGAAAACGAGTACATTTTGTTTAAAAAATATAACACCTATGCCCATCTCACTGTTTATTACTGTACTGTGCAACAAGCTGAAGTAAATTGATCAAGAATTCTTGAGATTAGTGCTGACAACTCTTGGAAGTTATACACTGACGGGAGATAACTCATGTAAGCAAAAAAATAACTAATGTAAAGTAATTGTATATTTGCCTAGGTAATATATTTAAGTGATTAACATTGCAAGATCACAGGTTAATTTGAGCACGTGATAAGCCACTGCAAATGTGAGATTCGGATGCATTAATAACAGTTGTAACCGCCAGAATATTGAATGCAGGCATGCAAACATGCATGCATTGTGTTGTACAGGTGCTGGAAATCAGATTGCGGGTTGTAGTTCCATGCCTGTTCCACTTGGTCGGTTAATGCAGGGACAATTAATGCTGGTTGTTGGCGCTATAGTTGTCGTCAGATGATGTCTCATATGTGTTCGACTTCAGACAGATCTGGTGATCGAGCAGGGAAAGGCAGCATGTCGAAAGTCTGTGGGCATGTTCGGTTACAACAGCGGTATGTGGGCGAGTATTATCCAGTTGTAAAATAGCCCCACAGTACTGTTCATGAACGGGAGCACAGCAGGTCGAATCACCAGGATTAAGTACAAATTTGCAGTCAGGGTTCGTGGGATAACTACAAGACTGCTTCTGCTGTCACACGAATTCGTACTCCAGACCATAACTCCACACATAGATCCGGCACGCAAACAAGTTAGTTGCCAGCCCTCAGCTGGCTTCCTCCCAACCAACTCACAGCCATCATTGGCACCGAGGCAGAAGCAGCTGTCATCAGAAAATACGACAGACCTTCACCCTGCCCTCCAACGTGCTCTCATTTGACAGTGAAGTCGCAAACTGTGGTCGTTTGGAGTCAGTGCAATGCACGCTACAGGGCGTGTGGCTCGGGGCTGTCCTAGAAGTAACCGATTTTTAACAGTTAGTTGTATCAATGTGGTGCCAACTGCTGCCCAAACTGCTGCTGCAAATGCAGTACGATGCACCAGAGTCACCCCAAACCCGGTGGTCCTCCCACTCGGTAGTGCTACGTGGCCCCTGGAGCCCTGCCTCATGGCGACCGTACATTCTCGTGACTAGCGCTGCCTACAATCATGTGGCTACATTCCTGCCAAGTATTTCTGCAATATCGCAGAAGGAAGGTCCAGCTTCTCGTAGCTCTATTACACGACATCGTTATAACTCAGAGAGCTGCTGGTAATGTCGCCTTTGTATCCTTAAAAGCATTCTTGACTAACATCAGATCACCTCGTCCTATCTCGAAGGTAACTTACGCTCTCGACAGCTAAATCGTGTATTTAAAGCAAAGGGAGGTAATGACAGTGACACGTAAAGCGCCCTCCGACACACAACGTTGGGTGGCTTGCGGAGTATAAATGTAGATGTAGATGTAGACCTGAGTTGCGTGCTTATAGTGGCGCTACTAGCGCCACTCTTATGCGACTGGCGCAAAATCTGAATAGACATCACCTTTCAGATGAAGGAACACGTCTACTAACTTTCGTTTATGCCGCACTAGTCCTTCCTGGTGTTACATTTATACAACATATATAATTAAAAATTTGTAGCATATGTCTGTATGAACGTTTATTAGAGTATCGTCTGAAAATATGAAGTAAATCAGGTAAGAAATTTTCGAGATATTTGCTAACAACCTTTCCCATTTATATATACAGAGTGGTCCATTGATAGTGACTGGGCCAAGTATCTCACGAAATAGGCATCAAACGAATAAACTACGAAGGACGAGACTCGTCTAGCTTGAAGGAGGAAACCAGATGGCGCTATGGTTGGCCGCTAGATGGTGCTGCCATAGGTCAAACGGATATCAACTGCGTTTTTTAAAATAGGAACCCCCATTTTTAATTACATATTCGTGTAGTACGTAAAGAAATATGAGTGTTTTACTTGGACCACTTTTTTCGCTTTTTGATAGATGGTGTTGTAATATTCACAAACGTATAAGTACGTGGTATCACGTAACATTCCGCCAGTGCGGACGGTATTTGCTTCGTGATACATTACCCGTGTTAAAATGGATCGTTTACCAATTGCGGAAAAGGTCGATATCGTGTTGATGTATGGCTATTGTGATCAAAATGCTCAACGGGCGTGTACTATGTATGCTGCTCGGTATTTTGGACGACATCATCTAAGTGTCCGGACCGCTCGCCGGGTAGTTACGTTATTTAAGGAAACAGGAAGTGTTCAGTCACATGTGAAACATCAACCATGACCTGCAATAAATGATGATGCCCAAGGTGTTTTAACTGCTGTCGCGGCTAATTCACACATCAGTAACAGACAAATTGCGCGACAATCGGGAATCTCAAAAACGTCGGTATTGAGAATGCTGCATCAACATCGATTGCACCCGTACCATATTTCTATGCACCAGGAATTGCATGGCGACGACTTTGAACGTCGTGTAGAGTTCTGCCACTGGGTGCAAGAGAAATTACGGGACGATGACAGATTTTTTGCAGGCGTTCTATTTATCGACGAAGAGTCATTCACCAACAGCGGTAACGTAAGTCGGCATAATATGCACTATTGGGCAACGGAAAATCCACGATGGCTGCGACAAGTGAAACATCGGCGTCCTTGGCGGGTTAATGTATGGTGCGGCATTATGGGAGGAAGGATAATTGGCCCACATTTTATCGATGGCAATCTAAGTGGTGCAATGTATGCTGGTTTCCTACGTAATGTTCTACCGATGTTACTACAAGATGTTTTACTGCATGACAGAATGGCGATGTACTTTCAACATGAGGGTTATCCGGCACAAAGCTCACGTGTAGTTGAAGCGGTATTGAATAGCATATTTCATGACAGGTGGATTGGTCGTCGAAGCACCATACCGTGGCCCGCACGTTCACCGGATCTGATGTCCCTGGATTTCTTACTGTGGGAAAAGTTGAAGGATATTTGCTATCGTGATCCACCGACAACGCCTGACAGCTTGTGTCAGCGCATTGTCAATGCATGTGCGAACATTACGGAAGGCGAACTACTCGCTATTGAAAGGAATGTCGTTACACATATTGCCAAATTCATTGACGTTGACGGACATCATTTTGAGCATTTATTACATTAATGTGGTATTTACAGGTAATCAAGCTGTAACAGCATGCGTTCTCAGAAATGATAAGTTCACAAAGGTACATGTATCACATTGGAACAACCGAAATAAAATGTTCAAGCGTACCTACGTTCTGTATTTTAATTTTAAAAAACCTACCTGTTACCAACTGTTCGTCTAAAATTGTGAGCCATATGTTTGTGACTATTACAACGCCATCTATTACAAAGCGAAAAAAGTGGTCCAACTAGACATTCATATTTCTTTACGTACTACACGAATATGTATTAAAAATGGGGGTCCTATTTAAAAAAATCCCAGTTGATATCCATTTGACCTATGGCAGCGCTATCTAGCGGCCAACCATAGCGCCATCTGGTTTCCCCCTTCAAGCTAGACAAGTTTCGTTCTTTGTAGTTTTTTCGTCTGACGCTTATTTCGTGAGATATTTGGCCCGGTCACGATATATATATATATATATATATATATATATATATATATATATATATATATATATATATATATGTGTGTGTGTGTGTGTGTGTGTGTGTGTGTGTGTGCTATATATTTAAAAAAAAGTGTGTTGCCTACGTCCATCCTCCTTGCCGCAGTGGAATACACCGGTTCCCGTCAGATCACCGAATTTAAGTGCTGTCGGGTGTGGCCGGCACTTGGATGGCTGACCATCTGGGCCGCCATGCGCTGTTGCCATTTTTCGGGTTGCACTCGGCCTCGTGATGCCAATGGAGGAGCTACTTGACCGAATACATGCGGCTCCGGTCACGGAAAACCATCGTAACGACCGGGAGAGCGGTGTGCTGACCACTCGACGCTTCTATCTGCATCCTCAGTTTAGGATGGCACGGCGGTCGGATGGTCCCTATGGGCTACTTGTGGCCTGAAGACGGAGTGCTATGTCCGTCCGGATGTCTATTAGAGTATCGTGTAAAAATATGAAGTAAATTGGTCAAGAGCTTTTCGATATTTTCATTAACTACGTTAACCTATGAATTGTTTTTTATTGTCGTATTGATTAGCCAGACAAGCTTTAGTGGCGTAATGCTTCCGTGAGAAAGGGGGACAATATCGATTGTAAAAGAATTAATGACGGAGAATAAGTATCTAACGTCCCGTTGACATCGAGGTTATAAGAGACGGATATCACTCGTAAGTTTCTTGTTTATGCTTAGAAAATAGTGGGAGATTTCAGTTCCCAGCTGTTGACTGTGAGAGTCACGTGGATGTTATAGGTTGTAGGTACGAGATTAGTGTGATACTGCACTAAAAGTCTTATTTCCAAATTATACTGAGCAGCAGTAACGAATTAAAGTGCATATGTGGACAAATTCCAGGAACTGGGGACGCCACCATCCGGTGTTCATGCTGTTGTGCTTGTTATATTTCGCTGAAGGCTTCCTGGAATTCTGACGTCATCACAACCGACCAATTGCACCAAAGCTAGGTCACTGCTCTGTGAAGACCACCCGACCCCCACCCATAACCCCCACGACCGCTGTGGCTACACGACACTCACGATGCACCAGACTCTGCGTCCCATGCCCGCATGTCCACACGCCCTCACGCTCCCAAGTTCCCTGCACCGCCTTGTGTTGCAGGATTGCTCTAATTAATATGCATATCATGCTGTTTACCTCATGTTTGCAAGGACCTTATTTGTTATAAACATAAATGTGCTAGGAAGTAGCCAACTCATCTGACAGCGTCACACAAGTGGTATACGCATCAGACATGTCTCACATGACATAACCTTAGCGTTTGCCATGCGACATACCATTCTAATGTCACGTCAGTGCCCATAATTATTTTAGTGCTCATCATTTGCGACCCGTAGTACGTTCGGATACTTCCGAACGATC
This sequence comes from Schistocerca nitens, assembly GCF_023898315.1. Classification (NCBI taxonomy): domain Eukaryota; kingdom Metazoa; phylum Arthropoda; class Insecta; order Orthoptera; family Acrididae; genus Schistocerca; species Schistocerca nitens. The sequence goes on from NC_064616.1 coordinate 62,421,043, forward strand.
TGTGCAATTTCTCTCCAAACTATTAACATAAGGCACTTTGACACTAAGGGAATGTGTACCATATAGCCTGCATTGTACTCAAAAGCATCCGAACTTTGTTTAAAAAAATCACCTCTCCAATCATAGCTCCACTACCCTCCACCAATTCGGTTTACATTCTAGGTGTATGCTCTCTAGTTGGTATTTGCTAACGAATTTGTTACAATAATATTAAAATAACGCTGCAGTGAGGAGGCCATTAGCAGCAGACCTCAAAATGGTTGTAAATATTAATGTAAGACACTTCGAAATTACACTGTGTGGGCACATTCTGTAAATGGCTCCAAATATTAACGTAAGTTACGTCGCCATTACATAATTTAATGGTAAACTACCCAAAGTGACGGAAAAATGTTAATCCTCTAGGTGAATTGTGTGTGACAGAGTGCTATCCCTCTAAAAATACTAGGAAGTGTTTCCAAAATTAATGACTGCCTTTAATTTTCGTATCTCACAATTAGCAGCAAAGTATAGCGCTTTTTTCTGCAACTGTACGGGGGTTGGAACTTTAATAGTTGCAACTATTTATTTACAGCTCGTACAAAATATATACGTGTTTCAAAGTTTTACTGACCTTCAAAGTAGTCACCAGCATTGTGTATAACCCGTTGCCAGCGATGTGAAAGTCGTAGGATACTCTTAGCAGTGCCAGTTGTCTTGACAATTCGAGTGGCGCGGTCTATTAACTAAATTAATTAAAATAAAATTAGAGAAAGTCGCGCTCGTTCTTCACATGCACCTTTTGCGAGTGCGACAGAAAAACTGGAAGATCGTTGGGTTATACCAAGTAGCCCTGGCACTCACTGTAAAGTCTATTGTGGCGTACATATATTCATGTGCTAAAGTTCTTGTTATTTTTCTTTGGTTTCTGTACGTCATTAGTAATCACAGTTTACTCTTGAAAGTGTAAAACATCGTAACACTAAATTAATTTTAGTGAGCATCTCCAAATCCATTCGGATTCGTTCATTCTGTGAAATAATTTCCACCGTTATGAATAGACGTGTGAGTTAGATATACTGGCCATCACCGGATTAAACTATTGAGTTATTACGCCCAATAAAGAACCACAATACCTCATAGTACCTGGCACGGACGACGTATTCAGCGAACCGAAATCTTTTTGCGCTATAGTATTTGACGTACCTTGGCCTGCTGACCGACTCTGCTTCGTCCTCTACCCCAGCCATTATGAGACACCAGAATTACTGGCACGTAATGTGTCTGGGGAACTTGGCGTAAGTTATTGTACTACATACACACATCAAAAAAAGTTTTGCATCATCCCGGTTCACAGAACTCCTGAAGATAGACGTTGACTGTCTGTATTGTATCATTGACACAGTCCCTTTGACTGATCAGAGATGTCACTAAATCCGGCCAAAGACGTAAACAACCATGCATGAGCAGCGCCTATTAGACGGAAGGAGTCCGACAGCCGATCTGTTCCAGTCATTCCACCAGGAAGGAGGTACACAGCTCCTGTTGTCTGTCGTTCAACCATGCCTAGACGGCCAATACCGCGGTTCTATCGCGTTCGCATTGTTACTTTGTGTCAGGAAGGGCTCTCAACAAGGGAAATGTCCAGGCGTCTCGGAGTGAACCTAAACGATGTTATTCGGACATGGAGGAGATACAGAGATAGGAACTGTCGAGGACATACCTTGCTCAGGCCGCCCAAGGGATACTACTGCAGTGGATGACCGCTACCTATGGGTTATGGGTCCGAGGAACCCTGACAGCAACACCACCATATTGAGTAATGGTATTCATGTAGCCACAGAACGTCGTGAAACGACTCAAACTGTGTGCAGTAGGCTGCATGATGCGCAACTTCACTCCCGACGTCCATGGCGACGTCCATCTTTGCAACCAAGACACCATGAAGCGTGGTACAAATGGGCCCAACAACATGCCGAATGGACCGCTAAGGATTGGCATCACGTTCTCTTCACCGATGAGTGTCGCATATGCCTTCAAACAGACAATCGTCGTGGATGTGCTTGTAGGCAACCTGGTCAGGCTGAACGCCTTAGACACACTGTCCGACGAGTGCAGTAAAGTGGAGGTTCCCTGCTGTTTTTGGGGTGCCATTATGTAGGGCTGACGTACGCCGCTGGTGGTTATGGAAGGCGCCGTAACGGCTGTAAGATACGTGAATGGCATCCTCCAACCGATAGTGCAACCATATCGGCAGCATATTGGCGAGGCATTCGTCTTCATGGACGACAATTCACACCCCCATCGTGCACTTCTTATGAATGACTTCCTTCAGGATAGCGACATCGCTCGACCAGAGTGGCCAGCATGCTCTCCAGACACAACATTATCAAACATGCCTGGGATGGATTGAAAAGGGCTGTGTATGGACGACGTGACCCACCAACCACTCTGAGCGATCTACGCTGAATCGCCGTTGAGGATTGTGACAATCTGGACCAATAGCGCCTTGATGAACTTGTGGATAGTATGCCACGACGAATACAGGCATGCATCAGTGCAACAGGACGTGCTACTGGGTATTAGAGGTACTAGTGTGTACAGCAATGTGGACCACCACTTCTGAAGGTCTCGCGGTATGCTGGTACAACATGCAATGTGTGGTTTTCATGACCAATAAAAATAGCACATATTATATTGATGTTGATCTCTATTCCAATTTTCTGTACAGGTTCCGTAACTCTCGGATCCGAGGTGACGCAAAACTTTTTAAATGTGTGTATGTCTGTATTATAAATGAGAATGTACTGAAATTTCTTTTTTGCTAAGTAACATTTTCTGTAGATGATTAGCATTTTTACATACTTTTCGTTAGTGTACATTGGACTCACAAACATTCAACAGAAGACGACTGACTGAATGGCGGTTGTATATGCTCCTTGTACGTGTTTCTTTTCTTTGCGGTCTACTCCAGCAAGTAGACGAGTTACGTGACTCAGGTACCTGCACTGTGTGCTAGTACACGAGAGTCAGAGTCAATTTTGTGTTTCTGTTAACATCATGAGGACAGGAAGTGGCTTATAGAATAATATATGTAAAATGCCGTGTAAGAAGTACGTACTGCCGCTCCTATCTTCTTAACGAACAAACAAACGAGAAAGGCAATCATGCTGGTTAATGTCCTCCTCGTAGCTAAACATTTGCTTGATACTTTTCTTTTCTTAGGGACAACCGATAGTGCAACCATATCGTCAGCATATTGGCGAGGCATTCGTCTTCATGGACGACAATTCACACCCCCATCGTGTGTACATGATGCGCTGATATGGTGTTTCTAGTTTACTTAGCTTTTCATGTTGAGTTGGCTCCAGTTTTTCTCCTGTAGGGGCCTGACTCTTTAACCTGAAAAATGGAGCACCCCCTATATACATACTATAGCTCTTTTGACAATTGAAAATGAACTCTGGATGAATTTCTATTGACGACAAACAGTCGAACCAAGACCTTTATAACGGTGCAGTACTCTAATTTTACAACTTTAACGAATCAAATACACTGGTATGCAAAACTTAAGGACGAAAGTAACTCTCGCTTGATGTGTTACTGAGAAGTAACATAACTCGATGATACTAGGATCACATATAGAAAGAACTTCTACAGCGGAGCACAGAATGTAACTAAAACAAACACGCAATGACACGAAGAGATATCGTACTTTTATTGAAAGACAGTAATTACGCTGAAGCCACCGCACTTTATGATGGCCCCTGAACATAAGAAAAAGCAGTACACGGTTCTTAATAGAATCTGAGATCAACTGGATGGTAATACATGCTCTGCAACATGAGCCGATGCTGCCCACAAGGTTAGTGAAAAGTTCTCGTGGTCGGGTGATCCATTCGTTCAGCATCGCTGCTGACAACTGAATATAAAGTGCTCCCATCTCTCACCGAATGAGGGCATGTAATGCACCCAGGAACACGGCGAACATAATCATTTTGGTGTTCTATATGTTATGTTGTGGAGAGGCTCAATGAAGCATCAGCAGCCTCAGGGTACAGCTGGGCTATTCCGCTTATGCGGCTAATCCGCCTTGTAATCTCCCCCCTCCTTGCTACTTCCATCAATTGTCCACATGAACCAATGTCGAGTCCAAACAATTAATAAACAATGTCTTTTATGAAGATTTGAGAGGAGCGAAGATTACAATAAACTTTCTAGTTTACTTAGCTTTTCATGTTGAGTTGGCTCCAGTTTTTCTCCTGTAGGGGCCTGACTCTTTAACCTGAAAATGTCACATCAGGTCCTCACGATTGATTTGAACAAAATAAATCTGAAGATTGTTGTTGCAAAATTTTGTACGTAAATATATTTCCTCTCATTTTAGTGTATTATACAGTTTTTTTATTTTTCACATTAACAAAGCCGAAATTACATTGTTCGTACAAAAATACGAAAATAAGGCCGATCACATCAGAAGAACGCGACTCTTACACTCTGCGGAAATAACCATATTCCAAGGGTATAAAAATTTTCCCTGACAAATGAATTTCTGCTAGTTTCCGTTACATTATTAATTTCGATTATTACTTCATAAATTAATCCAGAAATAAACATAGTAAACAGTACAGGACTGCTTAATTAATAACAGAAAATTTAAGTGTGCCAATAATTAGTAATTTCAAATTTTAACTGTACATTTAGAACTAGTACTTATCGATTATAGCTTCGAGACTAAAATATTTTATAATGTAATTCCTTTTCATAAATTTTAGCTTGAAATATAACATACAGTGTATAAAATTACAGGAAAGTTTTCAGAAAAACGACTGAGATCATATGAACCTGTCCAAAATTCGAAAAATAATACTGGTATCGACAACTACTGTTGAGGAAAGGTAATGCTAGAGGAGGATGTCCCATTACAGAATGAAGTAAGTATGCTGCAACAGAGCGCTCGTTCCTCACAGAGTCACGGTCGTTTTGCCATCAGTGTAAGCCAGTATCTCTGTGTCGTCGCATGTGGATGTAATTGGGGTGTTTTATGTTACATTACTGACAGGGCAGAAGAACGAGCTCTGGAAGTAAGCGACTTGTGATGGATTATTGCCATAGTTAAAAAATACAGCCTAACAAATTAAGGTGTGCCGTGCACAATAATGTGAAATTTTAAACTGTTATGGCTGCTTGCAGAAGAACACAGATTATGCAGTGTGTGTATCAACAAATATTGCTGGCTTTTTCCACAAAGCTCTGACGTGCCGCGACTTTCGAAGTGACTGCACATGGAGTTATTTCGCCCAGTGCGCGTGTGGCTACTTCGTATCAATCAATTTATTAGTTTAATAGCTTTACTGCGAAATTCTACAGAACACCTTTTCTCGGTTTCTTTTCCGTACTTGCCTTCGCAGCGGTGGCACACTGACATCCATAAAAAGGAAGTCAGGGGAAGGCAAATGCTCCAAGGCCCAAGGAAGATATGAAACAAGCAGTACCAAGTGTTACAGGCAGCTCCTCTGGATAAAGTGATAACAATGTGCTACATGGTCTCTCGAAGTGTATGTGGGTGGAAAGGGACGAAAAACGTTTACTTGTGGTAAATAATTTTGATTTTGACACGGAAATGCACTGGGGCGTAATAGCCTACGGTTGAGTGAAATAGCCCCACCATTTCTATACACTGCGATTTCTATCTTCTTCAGATATTTGTTTAATACCTTGTCCCCTTAAAGGAATTTCGACATTTTATATACTTGAATGTACTCACAATTAACATACTATAACTGTTACGTCTGCCACAGACGGCCCCTGTCAGGCAGACTACACTCAAGACCATATAACATACTCAAGCACTTGGAGGCGCAACTAATGCGAACCTTTCTCTGCAGAGGTCGCCTCACAGACACAGGGAGAGTTGGAGTACTCCGCCGACCTCCGCCAGCTTTATAAGGCCAGCGCAACAGCAGTACAGCCAGTTCCTCGCCGAGCTAGGACTAGCTCCGACGGACCTCACCGACGATTTTAATGAATAGTCGTCTCCATGTTATTTGTTTTCTTTGTGTGTATATAGTAATATTTCGAGAAGTGTAGTTCAGTTTCAATAAACGACATTATACTGAGTGTTCTGCAATACTGAGTAAACCTTCAGAGAAGAATTGTTTTCCTCTTGGTTGCGCCTGCAAGTGCTTGTGTATGTTATATGGTATACAGGGGTGTCTTGAGTGTAGTCTGCCTGGCAGGGGCCATCTGTGGCAGACGTAACAATAACAGTATCACATCGATAGATGTTTCATGTCATATTGTTTAGGGCTGACAGTTGAAATGAATGGAATAGCCTGGCTGTACGCTGCCTCCAAATCTTTCAACGAGGTTCACTCACCGGTCAACGTATTGTGATACAGTACTTGTTCCCCACGTGCGTCTTTTCAGGGCTGGATCCGGCCCTGACGTCCTTTTTATGGATGTCAGTGTGCCACCAGTGCCAACTGCGCAGGTGGAAGAGCTCTCGGAACGAGTGGATATTCGGCGTTTGGACTGGCCTTCCCGTTTCCAAGGCTTTATTTTCATCGAGTACTTGTGGGATGCGTCGGGAGACGTATCGCAGCGTGTGGACGTGTACGAGCGACCATCCGGCAGTTAGTGGAGGAAGTGAACGCCCTGTCAGAAGAACTCCTTACCAGTCTTGCAACCAGCGTGGGAGTGTTGCGGAGCGTCCGTTGCCGTCTGTGACGATCGAGAACCGCATGGAGAAACACGTCGCTGATTTTGCAGTGTCCAGAGGACCGTCATCATTGACTGTGACTTCATCGTATTTAACGTCTTTAAACAATGGTGTCATTTCTCTTCGTCCGATTGTGTATTTTCTTCAATTACCTATTGTACTATACTGTAGCAGTTCTATGTATGGTCCAATTTTCATCGAGCTATGTTGCTATACCATGATACGTAATGGGAAAATCACTTTCGTCCTTAAGTTTGGCACAGCACTTTGAAAAGTTCTAGAAACAGGGGTACTCAGGATGTTTGATAGTAGACCTACTGCGTTGCCACACGTGTCCCCAACACACGCTGAGGCGACAGAAGTCACGGGATATCTATATGCACACTTGCAGATGGTGGTAGTATCGCGAACACAAGGTGTAGAAGGGCAGTGCATTGCCGTAGCTGTTATTTGTACTTAGGTGATTCGTGAGGAAAGGTTTCCGACACGATTACGGCCACGCGACGAAAAATTAACAGACTGGTAGTTTGAGCTGGACGAATGGGACATTAGATTCCGGAAATCGTTACGGAATTCACTATTTCGAGGTCCGAACTGTCAAGAGTGTGCCAAGAATACCAAACTTTAGGCATTATCTCTCACCACGGACAACGCAGTGCCCGACAGCCTTCACTTAACGACCGAGAGCAACGGCGTTTATGTACACTTGTCAGTGGTAACAGACAAACAACGCTGCGTGAAATAACCGCAAAAATCTATGTGGGAGGTACGACGGACGTATCCGTTACGACAATGCGGTGAAGTATAGCATTAATAGACCACGGCAGCAGGTGAGAGACGCGCGTGCCACTTCGTGTTCCCAAACGACGATGTAATTGTTTTTGGTGACAATGCGCCATGTCACCGGGCCGCAATTGTTCGCGACTGGTTTGAGAAAAGTTCTGGACATTTTGAGCGAGTGAGTTGGCGACTCAGATTGCCCGATGTGAACTCCACTGAACATTTACGGGTCGGGTCGCGCACAAAATCCTTCACCGGCCACACTTTGGCCATTACGGATGGCTATAGAGGCAGCACGTCTCAAAACTCCTGCAGGGGACTTCTAAAGTCTCGTCGAGTTCATCCTGTGTCGATATTATGCAGTACGTCGGGCAAAAGCAGGTCCGACACGATATTAGGAGGTGCCGCACAATTTTTGTCACTTAAGTTTAACAAGAACAGGATTCCACTGATAACTACGTCGGCTCTCTGCTAGTCTCGAAAAATTTGTGCTTGCCCTAATACTGCATTACCGGTTGTTACATTTTGGTTGTGTGTAACGGCTCACGAATGAGCAGTAAGTGCCTGAGGCATTGTGATGCAGAGCCGAACATGGAGTGAGATGGGGTGCGGCGTGTCGCGGCGTACGACGGTGGTGGTGCCGGCCTCGGGGTCCGCGTCGGCGTCGCTGTCGGCGGCGCATGGCGGCGGCGGGGGTGGCGGGGTCGGCGGGAGCGACGGCGGGGGCGGCGGCCCCGAGGCGGGGCCACAGCTGGGGTCGCGCCGCCAGTCGCCGCTGCAGGCCGCCGACCCGCCGGCGGAGCTGCTGCGGGAGGCGCCGCCGCTCGCGCCGGACACGCCGCCGCCTAAGCCCGCCGTCGGTACGTACAGCTGGCTCACGTAAGAAGGCATCTCTCTGTTCCTCATCCGCAGAACACGAGTCTTTACCTCCCACAGAGTCGGTAACAGTCAACAAGTTCCGCACTTGTTTCACATTCGAATGTGTTAACACCATTTGCACACAAATCCTAAGCACGAGTTGGCTGCTAGATACTCAGTGAATATGCAGTTTTGCGATTTTACCTAAGTGTAGTACAAGTCTCCAGAAATTCTCGTTACAAATTTCTACGACTTGTAGAGGCGACTGAGTACACAATAGCCGGCCAGGGTGGCCGAGCCGTTCTAGGCGCTACAGTCTGGAACCGCGCGACCGCTACGGTCGCAGGTTCGAATCCTGCCTCGGGCATGGATGTGTGTGATGTCCTTAGGTTAGTTAGGTTTAAGTAGTTAGAAAATGGCTCTGAGCACTATGCGACTTAACTTCTGAGGTCATCAGTCGCCTAGAACTTAGAACTAATTAAGCCTAACTAACCTAAGGACATCACACTCATCCATGCCCGAGGCAGGATTCGAACCTGCGACCGGAGCGGTCGCTCGGCTCCAGACTGTAGCGCCTAGACGGCACGGCCACTCCGGCCGGCGTTTACGTACTTCTAAGTTCTAGGGGACTGATGCCCTTAGAGGTTAAGTCCCATAGTGCTAAGAGCCATTTGAACCAAACTACACAATAGAAACATCAAAAAGAAGTTTTGCATCACCTCGGTTCCGAGAATTCCTGAACCTTCAAATAAAACTCTGAATAGAGATCAACGTAAATATCATTTCTGCCCTTTTTATTGCTCTTGAAAACCACACATTGCTTGGTGTACCACCTTACAGTGAGACCATCAGAGTTGGTGGTCTAGATTGCTGTACACACTGGTACCTCTAATACCCAGAAGCACGTCCTCTTGCACTGATGCATGCCTGTATCCATCGTGGCATATTATCCACAAGTTCATCAAGGCACTGTTGGTCCAGATTGTCCCACTTCTCAACGGCGACTCGGCGTAGATCTCTCAGAGTGGTTGGTCGGTCACGTCGTCCATAAACAGCCATTGTCAATCTATCCCAGGCATGTTCGATAGGGTTCATGTCTGGAGAACATGTTGGCACTCTAGACGAGCGATGTCGTTAACTTGAAGGAACTCATTCACAAGATATGCACAATGGGGGCGCGAATTATCGTCCATGAAGACGAATGCCTCTCCAATGTGCTGCCGATATGGTTGCGCTATCGGTCGGAGGATGGCATTCACGTATCGTACAGCCGTTACGACGCCTTCCATGACCACCAGCGAAGCACGTCGGCCCCACATAATGCCACCCCAAACCAGCAGGGAACCTCCACCTTGCTGTACTCGCTGGACAGTGTGTCTGAGGCGTTCAGCCTTACCGCGTTGCCTCCAAACATGTCTCCCACGATTGCCTGGTTGAAAGCATATGGGATACTCATCGGTGAAGAGAACGTGATGCCAGTCCTGAGCAGTCCATTCAGCATGTTTTTGGACCCATCTGTACCGCGCTGCACAGTGTCGTCGTTGCAAAGGTGAACCTCGCCATGGACGTCGGGAGTGAAGTTGCGAATCATGCTGCATATTGTGCATAGTTTGGTGACCTGTGTGAGCGGACGATTTGGATGGGATTCGGTTAATGAAAAGGGGATATACAATTCAAGGTTTATTTCCCCAAAACAATCAATTAATTGAAATAAATTACACTGTGGCTTACAAATTACAGTGACACAAACAAATCAAGCTACTTACAATATGAGGTAATAAAAATGTTGTATGCCACAGGTGAACAGAGAAACTTCAAAACTGTTTACAATTTGATACATTAACAAATAATCATTGTGCATTAAACTACATACTTTCACCTAATACAGTTAAATTTTATAATGTGAAGCACAAATGTATAATTTACAATTAAATTTTCAGTCGAAGTTACTCCTTCCTATACCTTCTTTAAAAGAGTGATAAAATTTCCAAAAGGTATCTCAATTAAAAATGCCCCAAAACCCTTAACACAACAACACGTACATGACTAGCTCAAATAATAAATATATGTACGGCAAAGGCCAACATCAACAGTGCAGACCACATTCAAACTCTAGCCAACATGGGCCGCTTGCCGGTCAAAACATGTTACGACTGCGGCAACGGGCAAACTTACATAGGTAATAAAAGAACACAGGCCACCTAGCAGTCTTACCAAAATCAGTTTACACGAAGGAGGAAGAAGGGGGCGGGGGAAACATAATAAATACCATACGCAAGTGCACTTGCCAAACCTACTACTAAAAATACAGTATAAAATGATCTCAGTTAATGACAAATCCAGGACAGGCCCGGCAATATTGCACCTGAGCGCTAGTAACCAAAATAAGGTTGACAGATACGAAGGTCTGACATCGTCTTAGGGCTAACTGGTACAACAAATAACTAAGAATAAAAGAACAATCAAATGGCAATGCCCAAGAATTTAACTAGGATTAAGTACAAACGAGGCTAAAATCAATTGCTAGCACCTTGAACATCGTCTTAGGCTTAATTGACATTACAAATAAATAAAGGTAAAAGAACAGACAAATGACAATGCCCAGCAATTTAAATAAAAATAAGTTAGCACAAGGCCAAAAGCAATTGCTAGCAACTTAACAAGCACACATTAGAATATCAGACTGCTGCCACATCACAAAACGGAACAGGCGCGCGCACAGTCCCCAGCAAGCCAGAAAACCAATAACACACGCTCCAGCAACGGAGCCAGCCGGACCACAGTAATTTCAACTCAGAATCAGGACGCGTGAGCACACCGGGTCCACGCAAAACACACACTGCCAAATAATTCCGACCAACAGATACGGCTGCTCCCCGGGCGGGAAAACAGGGGCGACGACCGGGTACACACCAGCGGAAAACTCGACACCCAGACTCCGGCCAAAACGGAATCACGCAGAAAATATAAACAACAGCTGAAGTAAGGTGAAACGAACCCCGCCACGCAGACCGGAAAGAGCAAACACACAGAAAGACTGCCCTGCAGTCCTTACAACTCCTGGGTGCGGAAACCCAAGCGATATCGTGGCACCCTTTCCAGAGGCGGAGAACCTCGAGCGATCGTGTGCGGGGATTCATCAGTTGTCCACTACTCCACATCACCCACACGCCACACCGGCCAACGGCCAAATCAACGAGGCCCGCCAACAACGAGACCACACCTCCGTGACGGGGCGGAAGGCAAAATACCACCAGCTCGGTGCGAATCCAACTGCCGACCCGAGCGCGCGGCCCCCCGCGAAAAACGCTCCAGAGGGCAACAGCCGCCTCAGCGCCTGCGCAGGCCGAACCAGACGGAAACAGAAATACAATTCGCTATCGATAGTGCCGGATACGCAACTCGCCAAAGAAATGGCACACTATGTTTTGAGTAAAAAGCATTTTTCAACGTGTTGGCGTTGCTGTCAGGTTTTCTCCGAGCCATAATCCGTAGGTAGCAGTCATCCACTGCAGTAGTAGCCCTTTGACGGTCTGAGCGAGGCATGTCATCAGAAGTTCCTGTCTTTCTGTATCTTCTCCATGTCCGAAACGCCTGGACACTTCCCTTGTTGAGAGACCTTCAGTATTGGGACAAGTCGCTACAAGATCAGTCTGCATTGTTACCAATTGTATCCAAGATTGCGGCGAAGACGTCATGCAAGATGGCGTCGTGTAGACTTGGCAACAGCGCATGATGTCATCCAAGATGGCGGCGGTGACGTCATTCAAGATGTCGGATTTTGGTTGTAAGTTTGAATTTGGGTGGGGAAGTGCCACTCCCCCCAGAAAAAGGCGCGAAGTTCAAATTCGAACAGGATGATGCACCACACCACAGTTATCTCTACTAAGCAAAGAAAATCACTGGAAGATAGCTCACTAGGGATACCTCGATTAACCTAAGTCAACCGACCATCACTTCCTCTTCTGAACTGACGCCAACTTTGAATTTTGCTGGTAAACAAAGCTCACTTGGCATTTCGTTGCTAAGGTACAAAAATGCTGGCAAAGAAAGGACACTTGTACTAACTTCACTCGCTACCTCCTCCTAATGATTTGTGGGAAAATGACTTGTCTTTATTATTTAAACAATTTTATGCAGATTTGTTTGCCACTGGGTCCAGAGCCCAACTGCCTTAGTACACATCGCCACCAGCAGAGGGTGCCCTCTTGACATCAGGTGATGATGCAAGTGCTGTAATCCAAGATGGCGTCACCTAGTGTGTTCACCCCTAGGTCCAGAGCCCAACTGACTTAGTACATATCACCACAACCAGAGGGCAATGTCGTGGAGTCAGGTGATGACGCAAGTACCGTTATTCAAGATGGCGGCAGCCAGTGTATTCACCATGTGGTCTAGTTCATATTGCTGCCACCAGAGGGCGCCGTAGCGACATCAGATGATGACGTTATGTGGTGGGGTAAATGGCGGGAACCAATATGATGGCGTGTGACTCACGTGTAGGGCCAGCGGGCGCCACAGATACTCTTCTGGAATATGCCAGCGAATGTAACTGAACACTTGTCACACCTACATCGCGTATCTAATGTATAAATTACCTAAGTACTTAATTCCAATTCAATTGCAATCATATTCCATAAATGAATGTACCATTTGGATATTCAATTTTCAAATGAGAATTTTCACATTTTCCCACTAGGAGCGCAGTGTTCATTCAGGACATAGCACCCCCCACTCCTAGAATGCTGCACTCCTATTGGCTACTGCATTCGTAACGTGATTCTACATCATAGAATCCCAGATGGTGCTCTGTAGAGAGAAAATAGTGCGAAAATGACTCAGGCGGCGCAAGGGTGCTGGGTAGAGTAAGGAAGGAGTGAATTCTATTTATTTTTGAAAATTTTGTTTAGGGATGGAGTACATTTATCACACTGACACAAAACACAGGCTCTCACTTGCTTGGGACCATCTCACACAGCCCACAGACCAGCAGACTACTTCTAAATAACGCTCTCCAGACAAGTAAACAACTCCTAAATTCACAAAATAATTCCATTACAAACTTGCAGACTACTCCTAAATAACACAGCCCACTGATGTGTAGGCACGATCAGTACTTGTAAACTGTCCAAATAGTGCATAGCACAACCTAGGGCCACGGTCAAAAAATAATGCAATCAACGCGCGCAAGCAACGTCCGCCAGCCCCGTTCCCCCCCGCGAAGTGACGTGGTCGGCAGTCGGCAGCTGTCAAACTACACACAGGTGCCCTCAGGCATGAGGCAGCCACATCCCTTTTCATACATGACCTCAGAGAAATTCCTATCGCAATGCGTGGCCACCTAGACGCCGGTGATGACACAATCGAATGGGAGCGAAGACTTACTTACAGAGCGTGGACGCTCCGAGCAGAGCCGCATGCACGCGTGGTCGACACGGCTGACGTGAAGGGGCGGGGGCGCAGACGTGAGCCACCGCCGGCTGCAGGTGAAAGCTGCTTCTATTTTCGAGTATACATTTACTGTTATATACCGGCGTCACAGAACAATAAGGCACAGTCCCCATACGCGAGACACCGCAGGACGGCACTTGTCTTTACCGCTGATGATTGAATAGCACAGCCTGCTCTCCCCCTAACGGAACATACAAGATGCGTACCCACCCCAGCGTTACTGACACCTCGCTGCAAAACGTCCGTGTGGCGACTCGCCATCTAAAACGTTCCCAATGTTATTCTTACATCACATTCCTTTGTAAATAACAGCCAAATCGACCTCTCGGGAATTGTATAGTGTCGCAGAAATATTTAACGCTTGCTTTCTATATGTCTGAGCTTGCATGCACGAAAATTCTTATTCTAACAATACCTGTTTACGAAAATAGCGCCTAATGCAGTCTTCCTCGCAGGTCTAACGTCGTACTCAGTCCATCACGTGTTAACCATCATGCTCCAAACATACGCAAACGTTCCCTCCGCTATAAAGAGGCTCCTATATCCCAGTACAAACGATGTCAATGAATCGAGCGTTCTGATTGGCTATTATCGAATTTACCCGCCGAATTACTGATACCGCTTATATCGAAGTACTGTCCTCCTTTTTTTTCCTTCTGCAGACGATACTTTCAGCGGTTATGTTACACAGTTCGTCATATTGCACCGACAACATACATATCGTCAAATACGGAAAGACTCTTACGATAGGACACACTCATCCTCTCTAGTAATGCCATAACATAAACCATAGTAACTTTACAATGCAATATATACAAATTTTACACAACGTAAGCCACTCTATCGTTACAATACCATATATACACATTTTACACAACAGTGCAGCTATCTTTTATATCTGTACAAGACCCTAAAAAATTATTATATGCATACACTCACACCGGCTATATGTCACTATGCTCTCCAGCCCTAGGGAATCGCTGTTTACACCGACAACTAAACCTCGAAATGTCTCATACTTATCGTCAAATACGGAAAGACTCTTACTCAACTCCACTGTTCTCCCACTGAGGACAGGAGCTTGAATACTGAACTACAATGGCTACATGATAGAATCAACTCCAAGTGGTATATTTCAAGGGAAGACTGTCACATACATTAATGTACATAAACGTGTACTAACGTGCACTCGTTTCCCCTCGGCACAAACGCGTTACTGCTCCTACTTCCTTGCTTGCTCGCTTTTTTCTGCACACATCTCCAAACTCGGGAATTACAAGAACATCAGCGTTGTCGCCATAATGTTAGACCATTTTCGCCGTACTTTTCAATATCAAGCACTAGACACCATCCTACCGATCGCTCGCGCAACGTAATTCCCAACATATAGACTCTAAATTATTTCTCTACAACCCCAAACTCTAGCGAGGTGCGGCGTGCTGTAAACTACTGACTAACTAGAAACAAATAGAGGAAACTATTATTTCCACTCTAGAATACCGATGTCGATGACATGACAGATTCCAAATCAGCCCTATAAATTACAAGCCAACTAAGATCTTTCCCATGTCTAGAGAACAGCAAACGTGTCTTCCACACACCACAATCGATCTTCTCTCAACTAAATAAAGGTGCTAAATCTGCAGAAGTAGTCAACCGAACAATTTACATGGGAGGGAATAACGGTCCAGCGCAAACGCACCATCTTCTCAAATTTACACTTGATCACGTAAGCCGCCAAATACATACCAAGTATTAGTTCACTATTCTGTCGTGTAGAGAACTGCAAAGTTAACTCAGAAACGTTCCTACACTCCAACAGGCCTATGCATTCGGACAGGGGCTTCCGCTAACGGGAAACGGGAATCATTACCACCACAGGCCATGCGTACATGGAATCATTCTAGAAAACCGGTCAAATATATCTTTTTTCATTATAATTACAATTAAATGTTACGATCGCGGTCTCAATTGAATGGCATTCGACAATGAGCGAAGTATCGGAAATACACCATGCTGTCGGCAGTGACTATGGAAATGGAAATATCTCTACCTTCCTTACGACTGGACATACTCTTCACCTTGCTATCACAGTACTCCAAGTCAAATCCATACCCTCCTTACGACTGTACATAGTTATTTCCTTCCCACAAACACATACTTTATAAAACCTCTTGTTCAAATGCGAACATATGACGCATCCATTAGTACTAACTATAATACTCCGCCAGTAACTGATTGCCTACTATACGAAATAATACTGAACGAAAATCAACGATGGGTGTGCATGTTTCTTAGGTTTTTCTTGCGAGTCCTACCACCGTGTCCTAGAAAGGGAGACCTAATCGGCTAGATGTTAAAGAAAAAACCGATCGCACCTACTACTGCATGTTACTGTCACAAGCGGTCTTGGTTCTACAGGTGGACACAAGTATCCATGTTAAAAGCTATACCCGCATTACAAATGGAGGTACGACATGACCTCTGAATGAGGTCTTTTTTTCGGACGAATACAATGACGGTGATCGTACAAATGCGTATTATCCGTCCACAATGCAACCGCGTGATAAGATCACTCAACTTTGAAAGTGATTCGGCTAAGGAACGTGGTATGTAAGTGGTATTTGCGACTCCCTCACACCATCCCAACTAAATAATTCTACAGTATTTCTATTGCTTTATGTCTCGAAACCATATCAGAGGTATTGCGATATATCCACTGAGTTATAAGCGATGACTGATTGAGAAGGAACACAAACAGTAGTAGTATATGATATGCCGATTGAGGTCGTAAGAAGAAAAATGTACACTAGCTTCTCTGATCTCTAGTGTTATGCTATCCGCTAGAAATGATGTCGGGCATTTCGAAACAGCTCTTTCCATTCAAGCACATATCTGCGTTGGATCCTATGGACAATACCTTTAATGATTACAACGACTACTCAATCATATTTGTAGCACTCCCATATCTCGAAACGAGTCACCTTTCCCAAACCTAGCTGCTACAGTAAAATTCCAACTTGGTTTTAGCCAGCCCCTATGCATCTTGCAACTGCTTCTATTTCTACAGCTTTCCGCATGTGATTGTTCCAGTTTAAGTCGGAAGTGAGCAGAAGTCGGAGAAAGACATACCCACCTCCTTCGGCAACCAGTGTAGAAACAGAACGACCTGAGTTAGTGCAACAGGACAGTGTTTTGACCATTCGGCGAAAATGCGCGCAATGTTGTACGTCCCCAAACTACATACAAGTACTACAGATCAATGTCCATTCAAATCAATCAGCCAAACATGCTATCATCCTTATTCTGTACCCCCCAACAGAGAAAAATTACGAACTTTAAAATCTCATCCCATTTAGAAGTCAATTAGGCACCGATGCTGACAAAATGACACATAGCTGCGGTGCGGTATAGAGCGTAGGAAGAGACTTCACAATGCACCCCGACGCATAGCTGCGGTGGAGCTCCAGCACAGAGAAAGAGATTTTGCAATGTTTCCCCAGAATACCCAAGTGTGCAGCCCTCCAAGCATTCCTAACTGTTTACTAAGTCCCTTACCTCAAACTGCTACCGCTGCTGCCGCCTATTAAATATACAGGCACCACAGAGGCCACTTTAAAGTTTGAGCAGCTATACTCTACACGAATGATCGTATCACGCTGACTATACTAAATTGCTCTGGTCCTGTTTAAAACACTGTTTTCTAACACGCTTTTGTACAATGCCAAACATGTCGTTGCCTTCTGCCATGACTTCGAGGTCTGTGCAAGGTTCTAAACTGATATTAAGATGTTCTGATCGACGGCCTTTCGCAGGAAACTAGACTTTTCACCTTGTAAATCATATTCTTACGACGGATAGCATAACGCTGGATGATTTAAATAAAAGACAGATACAACATAAGCAAACTGGAAGAGTTTTATGGCGTTGGCGTAGGTCTCCAAACTACAGTCCGAAAGTCATTCAGAATCTCTAAATTTAGAATCGCCTCTCACACTGATGGAATAGCTGACGACTCTGGTTACCTTTCGACTGATTTCTCATATTTCACTCATGTACGTGATCACTGTTTCGCTGCTAGCAACCCCCAGACGTTGCTGTCCATCCACGAAAACTTGTTCCCCAACTCAAAAAAGCCATATCAGTCAATCATTATGTGGTAACGAGTGCACAGATGTGATCAAAAAGTCACCATCGATGTACTCTAATAATGAACATCACAGTTGATATCGTGAAGAATTTTACAGTAACTTCAGCACCGGCCAATGATCTGACAGCAAGTTTCCCCAGTTTCAGTATCATAGTCAAACCACCCCCTCTCGACTTTGCGAGTATCATTGCGAACATAAATGACTGTGCAGTACGCCAATTCAGTGTTAATTCTCAAACACATAAATCATCAAAGTATACCAGACAACGCTCCACATATTTCTATCACCTCGAGCATAGTGTTTAATTTTACGATCTATCTCTATGCGCATGAGAGTTGCAGAGTATTCCCGCTGTCTTAGGGTAAAATTAGAGAGTGAAATACCCTCCTCACACTGTCTTTGACCAACCAGCCCTGTTGCACCGTTAGTGAAGTAATCTGCAACCGACCAGAATCAGACCGCTACACTCCACTTCTCGTGAATGAATGGAGCTTTCTGAGTCCTCACCTATTTCGAGATGCCTCCATGTCAAGGAGCTTAGCACTCCTTATCGATTTATAGTAACAGATTTCAAAGTGCCATCACGTAATAGCAGACAGATAAGAAAAACAAGAAAAGAATGATTATTATAGGAGACGGAGCTCCAGACGGATGGAATTCGACGCATTTTTATGTAAATCAATCAAGCTATCAACTCTAAAGTACTGTTCTGGAGTCTACGATCAGTGCCTGGAAGGTATTAGTAAGAGAGAACATAAACACATGCACTACTAAGGCTACAATGTTCTGCACTTAAAACGGGCCTATAATCTTAGATCACCTGCGTTTCTGACCTATCACACGTATGGAATGTAGCGTTACTAATATTTCTTTGTGAGAAATATATATCAAGTACATGGCATACATCCTCCTTCCCGGTTTCTCAATAAAAAGAAACTATGTTATCGAACCGTAAAACACTTGTTCTTCGT
Organism: Schistocerca nitens; assembly: GCF_023898315.1. Lineage (NCBI taxonomy): Eukaryota > Metazoa > Arthropoda > Insecta > Orthoptera > Acrididae > Schistocerca > Schistocerca nitens. Next base: position 62,439,954 of record NC_064616.1, read on the forward strand.
GATACGAGCACAATATAGCTTTCCAGAGATGTATAGTGTCCACTGTTCACATTAGATCACCGTTCAGAAAATACACAATGCCTGCATCAGGCCTATATAAAATGATCGTTACTAGCGGAGGATACATCCTACAAGGAAACAGATAAACACATAGCAGCAGTGTCCGACATTTGAAAATTGCAAGTCATTCCATCACTAACTCTGTAAATAGCACATCTGTCGGGCAAATGTGTACACATGGATTGCAGCGCCTCAAAAGCTCCTATCGCTAACTTAGTTAAGACGCTGAAGTCTCGATTTTACAACCAAGATGCAATAGGGAGGGCCGCATAAATCAAAGTCCGTTTAGAGGAATGCGTCAAGACTATCACCGGTGCCCGCGGGCTCTATTCGCGCGGCACACGCCGTTATAGACGTGTGAGAGAGAAAGCATTACAGAAACTCTCTATTTTTCAGCGCTTGATGTGTGTTTGACGTACTGCAAGCGACGATCTTGGATTATGTAATGGGATCGTGCAGTGGCTGTGTCCTAGAGCACATGGCGAACAAAATGTATGCAGCCATCTTGAATAACACTTCTTGCGTCATCAGCTGACATCATGACAGCACCCTCTGGTGGAGGCGATATGAACTAGATCACGTGGCAAATCCACTGGCTGCGGCAATCTTGAATAACAATACTTGCGTCAACACCTGACGTCACGGCATCGCCCTCTGGCGGCGCCGAAATGTACTAAATCAGTTGAACTCTGCACCTCGTGGTGAACACACTGGGTGCCGCCATCTTGAATTACGGTGCTTGCGTCATCACCTGACATCATGAGGGCGCCCTCTGCTGGTGGCGAAATGTGCTAAGCCAGTTCGAGTCCAGACCCAGTGGCGAACACATCTGCATAAAATTGGTTAAATAATAAAGACAAGTCCTTTTTTCCCATGAATCCTTACGAGGAGGTGGTGGTCGGGCGACTGAGGTTAGTACAAGTGTCCTTTCTTTCGCGCCATTTTCTTACCTTAGCAGCGAAACCCCAAGTGAGCTTGTTCACCGCCAAAATTCAAACTTGGTGCCAGTTCATAGGAGGAAGTGATGGTCGGGTGACTTAGGTTAGTGGAGGTAGACTAAGTGAGTTATCTTCCCACCATTTTCTTTGCTTAGTAGAGATAACAGTGGTGTGGTCCATTACCCTCTTGGAATTTGAACATCCCGCCATTTTTCTAGGGGAGGGGGGTGTGGCACTTTTCTGCCAAAATTTAAACTTCCCACCAAAATCCGCCATCTTGGATAATGGTACTTGCGTCATCATCTGACGTCATGGCCGCCATCTTGGATGGCATCATGCTCTGTTGCCAAGTCTACATGACGCCATCTTGGATAACGTCATCTCCGCCATCTTGGATACATCTGGCAACAATGCAGAGTGATCTCGTAGCACCCTAGCAGCAGTACTGCCTTCCTGGCATAAAGTGTGGACATGATCGAACCGGGGCATTGACCATCTAGGCATGGTTGAACTACAGACAACACGAGCCGTGTACCTCCTTCCTGGTGGAACGACTGGAACAGATCGGCTGTCGGACCCCCTCCGTCTAATAGGAGCTGCTTATGCACGCTTGTTTACATCTTTGGGCGGGTTTAGTGACATCCCTGAACAGTCAAAGGGACTGTGTCTGTGATACAATATCGACAGTCAACCTCTGTCTTAAGGAGTTCTGTGAACTGGGGTGATGCAAAACTTTTTTTGATGTGTGTATTTTGAACAGGACCCCACGGCCGGAAACCTACTATTTCCGTGCTACAGCTGTTCGAAAACATTTCTGCTGGGTAGGTATGCAACAGAGTACTCATGGTGGCATGTGGTTACGTTGGATCGGCTGACGTCATTTGACGTCTGTCTTACCTCTCTGACCTGGTTCGAGGCTCATTCCCGTGTCCGTGAGTGTTAGAGGAACGTGGTTGAATACACGTTTGCAGAATAAACAGACACGATCGTTCTGAATTGCGAAGCTCACGGTAATGGAAGAGCTGCTCGTCGTCTTTATCGAGATCGTTATCCACAACCCCCGACGCCATTGCATACCCTTTTCGGCACAACTGCACATCGTCTTTGAGAAAGGGTACCTTCACCGGCATCAGGCGTGACTCTGCTGCTCCGAGGAGATGCCACACACCCGAATTGGAAGAGACCGTACTGCAACACCTGGAAGAAAATGCGTCAACGAGTACACGGACAATTAATTTGGCTGTTAGTGAGTGAAACTGCAAAACAAATGCTATACTGGGTCACGCATAGTCTATTACGTGTAAAAGTGGTCGCGTTACCTACGTGTTTTCAAATGGTTGTAACACGGGAACGATAAGTTTTCGAACATGCCTTCTAATTCATAGTATTATCTACTCAGTCGCATCTACAAGCCATTGGAGTTTGTAACGGGAATTTCCGAACGCCCTGTGTATTCCGAAATTAAATCCCACACTTCAGTGCGCTGATTAAAACTTCCTAGGAGATTCATACTGTATGCACGAACGGGTGTCGAACACTGAACGTTTCCATTTGGTAAATAAATAGTCTACCGACTGAGTTAACCTGGCACAACTTATATCCCTGCTTTCGCACATTCACTTTCTCTGGTACTCCTCTCCTGCTTTCCAAACTTCTCAGAGTATCTCCTAGATATGAAACTTCCCAGCAGATTAAAACTGTGTGCCGGACCGAGACTCGAACTCGGGACCTTTCCATTTGCCGTGAAAGGTAAGGGTCTCGAGTTCGAATCTCGGTACGGCACACAGTTTTAATGTGCCAGGAAGTTTCATATCAGCGCACACTCCCCTACAGAGTGAAAATTTCACTCTGGAAACATCTCCCAGACTGTGGCTAAGCCATATCTAAAAATGGCTCTGAGCACTATGGGTCATCAGTCCCCTAGAACTTAGAACTGCTTAAACCTAACTAACACCCAGTCATCACGTAAGCCATATCTCCTTAATATACTTTCTTCCGGGAGTGCTAGTTCTGCAAGGCTGTACAGGAGAGATTATGTGATGTTTGGAAGGTAGGAGACTAGGTACTGTCGGAATTGCGGCTGTGAGGACGGGTCGGGAGTCAGAGTTGGGTAGCTCAGTTGGTAGAGCACTTGCCCGCGGAAGGCAAAGGTCCCGAGCTCAAGTCTCGCTACGTATGTGCCCTAACATCTCGTATCTTACCTTCGTGGGCCTTACGTGCAGTGTGTGTCGGAGGCAGTAGAACCGTTCTGCAGTCAGCTCCAAATGCCGATTCCCTAAATTTTCTCAATAGTGTTCCTGGAAAACAATGTCACCTTCCCTCCCGCGATTCCCATTTGAGTTCTCGAGGCATGTCTGTAACACTTGTGTGTTGTTCGAACCTATCAGTATCAAATCTAGCAGCTCGCCTCTCAATTGCTTCGACGTCTTGCCTTAAACCGAGCTCGTACGGATTCAAAATACTCGAGCAGTACTCAAGAACAGGTCGGACTAGTAACCTATATGTGGTCTCCTTCACAGATGAACCACACTTACCTAGAATTCTCCCAGTAAACTGAAGTCGAGTATTAGCCTTCCCTACCACAATCCTCACGTGCTCGTTCCATCGTTCTATTTCATATCTCTTTGTAACGTTACGCCCAAATATTTAAACGACGTGATTATGTCAAGCAGGAGGCTAATAATACTGTCTCTGAACATTACGGGTTTGTTTTTTCTATTCATCCGCATTAACTTCCATGTTTCTACATTTAGAGTTAGCAGTCATTCATCATACCAATAGAAATTTTATCTGTCATCTTGCATCCTCCTGCAGTCACTCAACTTCGACACCTTGTCGCACACTGCAGCATCAGCCTTGGTCTCCTAGCACTAGACTTCGGCCTGGAACGTCCCGGGTTCAACGCCGGACGGGCGCGATGATTTTTTCCTCTTCCCATTCCCTCCACGACGCCCTCGGGTCCCCTCAGCCTGCTGTGAAAGTGAGTACCGGAATCTTTGGGAAGGGGGGGGGGGTAAGAGTTGTGTAGGCCGAGAGGCTAGCCACTCCTCCCCCTCCAAGCATCGTGGTGAATAGAAAGACTGCTCTCTACCTGCAGTCAAGCTTGCGCCACAGCCTTCAGCCTTTACTGTACAAGATTAATCTGGCCGTATCAGTCACAAAACTCCTTCCTGGTAAAATGCTGGAGGCTATCTTCTTACTCAGTTCAAAGTTCGTGGCTCTTACAACAAATGTCACAATAACGACATGTCAATACTGAATGCTTTCCTGGTTAAATACATCTGACAAAAAATGTGCCCTATAAATTAGTGGATGTTATTCACGACGGCAACCACTGACACAGCGATATGGTTACATAAGGCGTGTGAAATAGATTTTTAAATACGAGCGTTGGACACAGTTAGTTAAATATGACTGCTGTTTTGTGCCCTGTAGACACTCCGACACTGACACTGGGCTTTTCTAAAGTTGCTACGTGTTCTCCAGTAGCAAGTCACGTACATTTCCTGAAGATGTATGTATTGTAGAAAGTGACTGCCTTTGGGCGCCTCAGGTTCAGGAATGACGATGGAGAGGGAGTCTTCTCTGGCGGCGCTACAGCATTCACTGTTTCACTTCAACTCACGTAACCATCACTATTCAAATTTCTAGGACTCAAGAGGACCGCACTGCGTCGTTGATTGTTTAAACTCTGTATTGTGTGAAGTGTACCAGGATTTCATTGTTTCCAAAACACTCGGATCTACCTGGATTCAGTAATGTGAATGATAATATAGGGAACTGTATCTTCGTGAAACTGGTTGAATCCTCGTTAGCCGCTTTTAGTCGTCTCGTTGTCTCTATAGAGCTGTATACGATTGGTGGGGCGGGGGGGGGGGGGGCGGGGGGGGGCAAGGAGATGATGTTGGTTGGTGGCCCATACCCTCGTTCTATAACACACACTGCACTCAATTATTAACTGAGTTCTTTATTCATAAACAGAGAGCTACTTAAGTTAAGCTTCTATGTGCTGTGGTACAAGCTCTCCTATATAGTCCACTTTAGCTTCACTGCTGTTGAAGTACAAAGTTCGCTATGAACACTATTATGTTCACTATGTGCTGCCTGTCTCTAACCTGGAGGCTGACTGTGACTCCGTCTCGGTGAGACGCTGGAACTCACACGGCATACAGACTAGAACTGACCCACCGGCCCTCCGGGCCGCGGCGGTTATCTAAATACTGGCGGGCGGTGGGCGTTGGCGGCTCTTTTCCAGCGTGACTGTCAAAAAAATGGTTCAAATGGCTCTGAGCACTATGGGACTCAACCGCCGAGGTCACCAGTCCCCTAGAACTTAGAACTAGTTAAACCTAACTAACCTAAGGACATCACAAACATCCATGCCCGAGGCAGGACTCGAACCTGCGACCGTAGCGGTCTCGCGGTTCCAGACTGCAGCGCCTTCAACCGCACGGCCACTTCGGCCGGCGCGTGACTGTCATTGGCCTCCATCGATACTATCGTAACCTCTATGCCACATGGTGTGCTGGCGCCTGCGTATGCCAACACACAACTGAATTTCAAAATCTGCGATAATGATAGAAGCTGAAGAAATGAATTAAAATTTGTGCCACAGCTACAAGATTTAATTCATTTCTTCAGCTTCTATTATTATCGTAGATAAAGTTTTGACTCATATGTCTCACGGAAAATTGAATTACATCTGTTGTATGTCAAAAGTTTTAGAGACTGAAATATAGATTGCAGCTCTTTTCCACCAGATACATAACTCTGTTGTGTGTCTCTTCGATACTACCCCATAAATTTCAGCAAGGTGCTGCCGACCTTAAGGCGTCTACTGTGTGGAATGGACTAAGCGAACATGCAGTACTCATTCGACACGCAGGTATAGATAAAATTTGGCCTATTTCACTTAGTCAGCAGCGTGACAGATGTTTTCAAGTGAGCTCATGGGACGGTCACCTTGCATGTTGCCGTTAATATAGGATGGCTAGAATAAAGCTGGCATAAGAAATGTTTATTACGTTTAGTGGCAACGAAATTTACACCGCAAGGAGAACATTAGAAAAATACCCAAAACGAGTACGAACACCTGAGAACGCTAATATAGTGGAAGATAGAGCACAGAAAGGTACGGCATAATATCAACACCAGTTACTGTGCAAGTCGAAATAGAAAGATCGTCGCGCCAGTACATTATCAAAACGACCAATGTTTTAATCCTGATAAGCTTTTGGTTATAGCTATCAGTTACAGCTGTTTGACCATCTGAATGTTCTGTAGGTGATTTCTGAATGGGATGGGATTCGAGCATGAGAATTCTCAGCTTTTCATTTCTTCAAATGACGTCCGGCTCGACCAGTTCAAGCAAGTGAACTCGAGTCATTATACCATTGAAAAATGTTTGTATTGTAGTCAAGTGGGACCTTTATTTTACCCGTTATTTTAAGTAAACCGGAAAGTGGAATTGGGGGGAGGGGTGTTAGATTTTCAGCTGTCGTCCTCTTATTTTTTTCATCACGGGCCACTGCAAAGACTTACCGTCACGATCACTCAATACAAATTTCGTCTGCGTTGTGACTTAACGGATGATGTTTTTCCGCTTTCCCTGTGTGCGGTGTAAATCTTCGACACGGTGTCTATCGAAAAACCAAGCACTTCGTCTACAGTGGTTACAGAGGCACCCACCAAACGAGCACCAACAATTTCCCTACTTTCGGATTCACTTAATATGCACTCAAAACCACACGGAGCACTATTATGACTACGACTGACTCGTGCAGTGTATTTGAAGCCATTGTAAAGGTGCCGTCCGTGGTCAGCTACAACAGCGCCACTTCATCACTTGGCTAGCATCTGCATTTATATTCACGCATACATTTCTCGCGGTGTTTAAATATAATTATTTAATCCCTGTATGCACTTATACGTGTGATAGTTGTATCCGTACCTACTATTATTGTGTGAAACTCTCGGTTGGAAGTCCATCAGATATTTCTTTCTCCTCCCGCTGTTGTCTAGATTATAACATGCTGTTAACATAACTACATTTAATGTGACGAACTTCGATAATGCCTAAGGGGGAAGTCTACATAATTGATAAATAATAAAATATGGGTTATATTTGAAACTAAAAGAACAGCTTATGCAGGAAAATGACTTCATTTAAGAAATGTTACAGGATAACAGGACGAAAGTAACTACGTTTTCGTCTAGTGATCTTAATTCCAATATTCACATTTTTGCTTATTTGATGTATGGATACTTGACGTTCTGTCGGAACGAAGGAAAGAAAGAAAGAAAGAAAGAAAGAAAAAGGCGGTTGGAGGTTAACATCCCGTCGAGACGAAGCGTAAACTTGAACTGAACAACGGAGCAGCAGGAAGTTGGACCCGTCTTTTCTAAGAAGCCTTACCAGCTGTCATCTTAATCGATTATGAGAAACAGGGCAACCCTAAATCTGAAACTGCGGACGGAGAACTGAATCCTGCTCCTCTCGACTGCAGTTACGTTGAAGCAGTAAGGTGAAATTAGCTGATATTTTTTCTACCCATCGTATCTCGGATCCACGTCTTGCTAATTAAGTGAAGACTTCGATTTATGATCACCAACGGAGTAACTCAGCAGCACGCAGACCTAAGAGAATATGCACGTAACACGCAGGAACCAGCGGGTTTGGTAGCAGCCTGTTCTTATTTCTAGTGAGCTCTCGTTCAAAATCTTGTTTACAAAATTGTTAAGGCTTTCGTGGCCACTTGTTGACAAACTGCCTATTGGCTTCTGTCTCGGGTTCTTCGGCCGACGTTCATCTAATGATTTTTCTGACGTTTCGCCAGCACGAGTGGCTGGCATTGTCAAAGCTTCACCCTCCATTGCCGGTGGTGAACTGGAGGCGAGCTCGCGGCCGCAGACTATCACACGCGCTTGTTCAGAGAAGCTGTAGAAATCCAAAAACACGCGAACAGTTTCAACAAGAAAGAGGAAAGCCTTAAGGTAAACGAATCCTGGCTTCCCGTACTGCAGCGAACGACCGTCGCAGGTAGCAAGAGGAGAACCGCACCGGAAATCACCGCGGAGAAGCCCTCGGACGTTGGCGCGCCAGGTACATATAGTCTGCGGCCGCGAGCTCGCCTCCAGTTCACCACCGGCAATGGAGGGTGAAGCTTTGACAATGCCAGCCACTCGTGCTGGCGAAACGTCAGAAAAATCATTAGATGAACGTCGGCCGAAGAACCCGAGACAGAAGCCAATAGGCAGTTTGTCAAAATCTTGTTTGCCTGAAGTTGTACTTATTCGCATACATATGGTAATTTCGTTTCTTTACATGCGCTTCGTTTTCCCGGGATTTTACCCGAATAATCACTTTTTCCTGATATTATTGGGACAATACTTACGTTTGTGTGACTTACATCTATTTTTCATCGCGAACACGTGAAAGCCACCACTGCCTGTTGTAATTCAACCTGAGAACATAGCAAGTTATGACTCAGGCATTAAAACCTTGAAAATATTGCAGCCAAGATTTTCAGCACCCTAATACAACTTCTGAGTGTAAATCATCTCTTCTTGTCAGTAACACGCGTGAAGTGATGATGAAACTGCATCCTGCTTGTCTTAATGCCTAACGGCAAGAAAATCATTCACTGAAATGCAGTTTCTCGATGTATTCACTACTGCAGCTGGTGTCTCGAATTTCTCTACTATTCGAACTTAATATGTTTAATGGAAAATTGTGTATTAAAGAAAAATCCTATGTCCGCTGAAAGTAATTTTGTTTTAAGTTCGTTGTGCTCTCACCTGCTATTAGTATGAGCAAAGGATGCATGAGCACATGTGTCAACGAGCATGAAAATCCTTATAATTGAAATAATAACTTCAGGAGGAAAATTTTAAATTAACTTCAATTAGTATTTAGACAGCGAACGAAAATTAATGAACAGCGGGTACAAATATCCTCTTATTGGTCACGTTGTGTTCAATGGAAAAGTTTCACAAAAAGCAAAAAAATAGCACCATATGCCTTACAATCCCCGTAATATCATTTGGAGTGTAGAAAATTACCGTGAAAGAGTCCCTATATCCTTGGATGAAACACGGAAAAATATATATTGATCCTCCATGTATTCAGAGACGCCGTCTGAAAAAAAGACCTGAACAGGAGCATGGAATGGAATGACGCCAATGCAGTGCAAGCGAGCAACGATCTTACCAATAATCCTAGTAACACCCATCTCAGGTAATTCACAAGATAAAATTCTGAATTTCACGAATCGTCAGCAGGCAGTATGTTGTCAACTGCATCCTGCGCAGACCAAGCGTCTTGGAAGACTAGTTCTTTGTCCAGGCACACGCTACTCTGACTAGCAACCTGAATTGTTCACAAAGCATTGCTCTCGAAGTGCTACAGAAAGACATGCTTCTCTCTACTCATCAAAAAATTAGACTTTCCTAGCAGACGAAAGCATGACTATAAAGTCTTTGAATCATATGAGTGGTCCGCATCGCGCACATTGACTCATAACATGAAAGACGGTTATAACAGACTGCTTTGAAACTTATTTAGTAATTAACATAGCTGTGGACATCACTTGGTGCACAGCCAATGTCGATGTACTGTCACTAGTCCCTATTGGTAATGTGGCTAAGATTCAAGTAATCTTAACGAGTTTGCCATCGCAGCTACCACATCGCTTACAACAAAGCAAGGTCCTTCTGACCTCAGTCTCAGCAGCTAGAATTAAGATAGCCACTCATGAAGCAATCCGAGCTGACAGCATCTATCTGTTCAATATATCATTGCAGCGTGCCAATCATGATGCAGCTTTCTGCAACAGTGAAAACTGTAGATTAACAAAAAGTGGAGATCACCCAAGTTGTTTTACCTGAACTAGCTACCAAATTTATCAGGTGAAATGGAAGGTGAAGGTGAAACAACATCTCTCGGATATAGGAGTGTCACGGAAGCCTCAGACAGACAACGTCCACATATGTAAGGCAAGAGAAAATGCACAAATGTCGTAATTGTCGTAGGTATGGTAGATATCTCAAATAACAAAAATACCATAAGTCCATTAGAACAGGTAATCACCTGTGTGTTAATTCTAGAATAAGAAACAACAATGTACCACCATCCTACCAGCATAATCTTTCTAGCTTTACAAATGTTCTTCTCCAGGAGACAAATAAGATCTCTACTCATCTGCCGCGCGGGGTAGCCGCGCGGTCTAGGCGTCTTGTCAAGGTCCGCGCGGCTCCCCCCGTCGGTGGTTCGAGTCCTCTCTTGGGCATGGGTGTGTGTGTTGTCCTTAGCGCAATTTAGTTTAAGTTAGATTAAATAGTGTGTAAGCTTAGGGACCGATGACCTAAGCAGTTTGGTCCCATAAGACCTTACCACAAATTTCCAATTTTTTTTCCACTCATCTGCAGAAGAAACAAGGCTTTTTTTCTTAAAATAGATGGTAGAGACTAAACGCCGACTTTGAAAAAGTTGTATTTGGTTTCACAAACCACTTACCTACAAGAGATACCAATGCTGGGAACATTTCCAAAATTAGATACCTCATAGTTATAGCTTTCAATTGTTCCTTTGTCTGCTACTCTACCAATCAAAGCATTGGGAAAATTCGCAGAAGGCGGCACAAAAAAGTCACAGATTCTCCAAAAGGTTTATTTACAAAGAAAGTATGAAACACTGTTCTTCTACTCCGACGAATAATAATGGAGGTACAAGATTTTCAAGTTGAAAGTCACCGGATAAAGGCCGCACTTTAGAAAAAAAGATTTGCTACGGAAATGAAAGTGCTGAGTCTCGCTGAGACCGTCTCGAAGCAAAATTCAACTAAAAGTTTAAGTTCTTCCGTCTTGGTACACTTTTAAAATCTAGCAAACAAAAATTAAGTTCTTTCGTCTATGTATGTAGTTAAAGTTCCCTTGGAACAGTCTACAGTCAATGTACTTCAGAAATAGTTTAAGCAAGACTTTAAAACATCCACAACCACGAAAACAGGCTGTCGGCGGCGTGGCAGCGTCGCAGGTGGCTGAGACAGCGCTATCAGCGTAGAGCTCCCAACTGGAGTGACCTGCTGATGGATGGCCGTGCACCGCCATAAATACCGTCCAGCGGTAGGATATAATGAGATATGTTTCGTCCACGTGGCTCGCGAAATAAAGTAGGTTCCCCACGACCAGCGACCTCTGGCGGTGTAGCAGGAACCGCAAAGTGTAACACCAGGAAATCTCCGGTGAGAAGTGGGTGCCTGGCAAGCGGGCAACCCCAACGCTCGGGTGTATGATGTGTTGTAGACCTTGCAGATAAAACATCGCGATTTGCAGGATTCAACCGACGTAACTAGCCACGAATTAACCTGCAAGAAAAGCGGTAGAGTTATACTCAAATTTAGAATGGCGGATGAAAAATAAATAGGGGAAGTCATGCATACGCGTTCTGCTGTCCAAAAACTAAGAAAAGAAAGTTAAACACCAAAAGAATCTTCCATATTTGCAGTAGAAACATATGCAGTTGTAGAGACTAACAGATACAAAATATTCTTAAAAGTGTACGAAGCAGTAGTAAACAAAAACACAGCAATAATAAACTCTGACTCAAACGTGCTGTGAAATCCGTTTGAGGTAGAAACTATGGTAGAATTAAACGTAAATTTGTTGTGGATCGAGTAGGAAGAAGAAAAAAGTATCAGAAGTAATTTGAGTTGCGCCTCAAATTAGCACTAAATGTAATTAATGTGGACAAACTATCGAAAAATGCAATTAGGAGCATAATACAGTTGAGCATACAGTTCTCATATCTTCTGTAAATCGAACGATAAACAATCTTTTCATAGCGGGGAGAAAGTACGGAAAATTAGGGGGAATCAGCTATGCACGTTTGCAAAACGACACGATCTGTGCGTCCTAATAAAACTATGCTTAACAGAATCCGACAATCGTATCATCCTATGGTCGAATGCTGGTTCTTCTTCGCACACTTGCATCAAGTCAGCGTTTTTCACACACATTGCTGTTAACGTGATTGGCGATGTAAATTAAATTCTGTTGCAATGGAAACGTTATGAGAGAAGCTGGGCTATAAATTTAAAGCAGATCACGAGCCATGGCCAATGTCTTACGCTTTGCACTATCTGAAAAGATGTCGATTCAGCCAGGACTTCATATGATGTACGTAGTTAGAAAAATTCGAAAGGAAATATAGATATTAAGTTCCATGAAAAGAAACTTCAAATAAAAACCACGTGCTGTCGATTAAGCGTTCGACAGGAAGAGGAAAAGAATATTAGATTTACGTTATGAATGATAACACCCACAATTCTACAATATTTACTATTTATTTCGCAAACCGGTTTTCGGCTGTTACGCCATCAGGTACAAAGGCAACTGAAATAAATAGTAAATATTGTAGAATACTACACCAGTGTGGTGCATGTTTTCATTCATAACGTATAAAATGTTCTACCAGGAACCGACGGAACAATCAGTCAGTGCAATATTGGATTTACCTTCCACTGGAATAAATTGTTCAGCAGCTAACGCATTACCTTAAAAAAAACTCCCACGGTAGATATCCATCAAGCCTCCGAAATCATCATTACGCAGCACCTACGTTAATCAAAGTGACTCACGACGTCAATAAAGTGATGGACAGACGTGAAGCGTCCATTTCTATATTGCTTGACTTCAGGAAGGCTTTTGATACTGTTGACTTCGATATATTACTTATTAAAATGAAACAGTTGTCTTCCACAAATAATGCAGTGCTGCTGTTCGACAGCAGCCTAAAAAAAAAAAAAAAAAAAACCTCTACGAGTGATCTGTGGGCCAAGGTCAGCACGAAAACAAATGCTCTCTGGAATCCGCCACCGTCCAGTCCATGCTCCATTGCATTTCTCTCTGTATTTCAATGATATTTCATGCGTGCTTCATTCTTGTAACTACCACTTACATGCTGATGATGTCCAATTGTAAGCCAGTACCAACCCTACGAACATACCCGCTGTCGGATCACGTTTGAATGACGACCTGTATTCAGTATCACGGTGGACACAAAAAGTGTGTAAGGGGGAATTTAAAGTAGACTAGGGAGGCAGTGAGAATTTGGGTCGAGGGGAAGGCGTGCTGTGGAGTTGTGCAACCGTTGTGCCAAGATGGCTATCTGTATGAGACCAGAAGAGTCTCTGAAATTGTGTCATGTTATTCTTAAACAAAACCCTAAGAAGTCACTGGTCGTACTCATGTAACACTGAAAGCTGTTCGGCGTATATTTCCGTGAAACAGTTCTTCCAATGTTTCTGAATGGTATCCAATTACCGCTTCAGTACACAATAAAAGAAACTTTCTGGCAGATTAAAACTGTGTGTTGGACCCGGTCACGGAGCCAAGACCTGTGCCTTTCATGGAGAAGAACTCTACCGACTGGGAAACCGAAGCACGAGTCACGATCTGTCCTCACAGCTTTACTTTCGCCAGTGCGTCATCTTCTACCTTCTCATTCTGGACATAGTAATAGACTTCGTCATGATCTTCTCTGAAAATCTGATCTGGGAAGAACAAACTTTTGCAGCACGTAGAAAATCTCTCTCCTGCGTACATGCACACCAAAAATGTAGAAAAATATCCCCACCTCAGGCTACCAAAATCAGTCCAGTATTTAATGCTACCAAATCTTTACTGCCGTGATATAGTTCAACACGCCACAAAAAGTGAAAACTTCAAATAACTCGAGCTAACTATGAATACTTGGATAAGGTATGAGTGAACATAGTTGTACAAGTGCATTAGTACTTCCTTACTCATTGAGGTTGGATGTGATCGGAGAGGCAGCGTGATTTTCACATGCTCTGTTCACTTCATCGATTTCTTAATCACTACTTTCCTCTCCAGAGAGAGGTTTAAAGGGGGTGGGGAGAACTGTAGAGGAAGACATAGGCAATTATACATCCAGCAAATAATTGAGGGTGTAAGTTGCTACTCTGAGATAACAAGGTTGGCTCAGCAGAGGAATCTAAAAGCTAAATCTTTATTCATCTTCTTCTCCATTTCGGCTATATATCTGCGGAACAACTAGCTAGTAACCCGCGTCTTATCCAAAACCACTCTGTCTCTCGGCATAACACAGTTGGTTTATTTCTGCTCAACAGGGAACCAGTACGTTCCATTTCCTGCCTTGCATTTCATCTGCTAATTTACCATATTATTTCTTGCACTTACTCCGACCAGTCAATTTTTTGGCCCATTTTTAATCCTTCTGTGCTGTTAACTGACATTTCTGTTAACGTCATTACTCACGTTCGACAAAAACGCAATGAGGAAATTACTTAATCCTCGCAAGACGAAGCGAGTGGGAGGGTAGTTTATGCCCAGCTCCTGAATATGTTGTAAAGTAGTTATGTAATTTATATTTTAAAATGTTTAAAAAATATTTATAGTTTTTAATGATTTACTTTACCAGATTCCGTAACTGTTTTGGCTTTTTCATTATAACGTAACCCAAAATCTTAAGTCTTCGTAGTGAATGTGACTTTTTGCAACAAATGACTTTTTCATTATTTCAGATTAAGGGTCCTTCGTACACGTCTATATATATCCAGAATGAGATTTTCACTCTGCAGCGGAGTGTGCGCTGATATGAAACTTCCTGGCAGATTAAAACTGTGTGCCCGACCGAGACTCGAACTCGGGACCTTTGCCTTTCGCGGGCAAGTGCTCTACCATCTGAGCTACCGAAGCACGACTCACGCCCGGTACTCACAGCTTCACTTCTGCCAGTACCTCGTCTCCTACCTTCCAAACTTTACAGAAAGTATGTTACGAATAAAACTGAGCGACATTTAACGAAATCTGTATTCTTGTTAAATTTTTTGTGGTGGTCGTCAAGTACCCCTCCTCTCTGTGAACACATTACAGAACATATGTCGGTATTTCTAAAATTATGATAAAAGGCCTTTTCAGGCTCTGGATCCTACTTATTCATCAGTTACTATTTAAAAAGGATGTTGTTAATACAAGTTAACAACAATTAGGGAAATTTGTTTATTTTTTTATTTTTTGTGGTGGGCAGAAAGTCCCCGCCTCCCCGTTGGTAGTACGCGTTGTGGAAAATGCGTTGCTATTGATAAAAATTGCAATTCTGAAATATCACACATTCATTACTATACATTGTCACTATTATTATTATTATTTTATTATTATATTGCTCGTGCATTTGATAAACTGTAACGTAGACTCACTATAGCTGTCTTGTTAGATGTAAGAAAGAGCCTGAAGGCCCTCATCTTGTCGGGTGGAATAAATGTATAAATAAGTAAATAAACATTAAGTACCCGTCAACATTATTGTAAGCCAGAGAAGACTTAAGGAGAGCATGGTGTGTGTGTGTGCGCAGCGCAGCCGCTGGCGTTCGAAGTGCCGGTGACGACGGAGAGCCTGATCCGGCGGCACCCGCCGCGCCGCCTCAAGCGCCTCGAGGACCAGCAGCTGCCCCTCACCCACCAGCTGCTCGACGAGAAGCAGGCCGAGGCCGAGCAGCGCCGCCACCAGGTCTGCTCTCTTCCTTCACCTTCTCCTGTGCACGGCCGCCTGTACACCATACCTGTTATCGAATGGCTCAACGATCGCCGAAGCGGTCACATTCATTAAATGTCAGAGAGAATTCGTTCGGGACGATTTAAAGGGGAGAGAGCAACGAAACTAATTGTACAAAAAGAAGATACCTGTCAGAGACACGTTGGAACAGTCCTCAGGAAATGTTCACTGGACTCACGTTCGGGAGTACCACAGTTCAAATCCGCCACCGGGAATTCACATTTAGGTTTACCGCGACTTCCCCAAAATCGACCCAGGCTAACGTCGGGATGATTCATTGGAAAGGGTAGGGCCGACTTCCTTCCCCATCCTTGAAAACAGTCCGAGCCTGTGCTCTGTCTGTAACGACCGTGATGTCGACGGGACGTTAGACAATAACCTTCCTTCTTTTTCCTCCAGGAAGTGTAGTCCACCCACGAAGGAAGAGGCTTACGAAAACTTCGTTCGACCGCCACTTGGGTATTGCTTATTGCACTACTGGCCATTAAAATTGCCACACCAAGAAGAAATGCAGATGATAAACGGGTATTCACTGGACAAATATATTATACTAGAACTGACATGTGATTACATTTTCACGCAATTTGGGTGCATAGATCCTGAGAAATCAGTACCCAGAACAATAACGGCCTTGATACGTCTGAGCACTGAGTCAAACAGAGCTTGGATGGCGTGTACAGGTACAGCTGCCCATGCAGCTTCAACACGATACCACAGTTCATCAAAATTAGTGACTGGCGTATTGTGACGAGCCAGTTGCTCGGCCAACATAGACCAGACGTTTTCAATTGGTAAGAGATCTGGAGAATGTGCTGGCCAGGGCAGCAGTCGAACATTTTCTATATCCAGAAAGGCCCGTACAGGACCTGCAACATGCGGTCGTCCATTATCCTGCTGAAATGTAGAGTTTCGCAGGGATCGAATGAAGGGTAGTCACGGGTCGTAACACATCTGAAATGTAACGTCCACTGTTCAAAGTGCCGTCAGTGCGAACAAGAGGTGACCGAGACGTGTAACCAATGGCACCCCATACCATCACGCCGGGTGATACGCCAGTATGGCGGTGACGAATACACGCTTCGAATGTGCGTTCACCGCAATGTCGTCAAACAAGGATGCGACCATCATGATGCTGTAAACAGAACCTGGATTCATCCGAAAAAATGACGTTTTGCCATTCGTGCGCCCAGGTTCGACGTTGAGTACACCATCGCAGATGCTCCTGTCTGTGATGCAGCGTCAAGGGTAACCGCATCCATCGTCTCCGAGCTGATAGTCCATGCTGCTGCAAACGTCGTCCATCTGTTCGTGCAGATGGTTGTTGTCTTGCAAACGTCCCCACCTGTTGACTCAGGGATCGAGACGTGGCTGCACGATCCGTTACAGCCATGCGGATAAGATGCCTGTCATCTCGACTGCTAGTGATACGAGGCCGTTGGGATCCTGCACGGCGTTCCGTATTGCCCTCCTGAACCCACCGATTCCATATTCTGCTGACAGTCATTGGATCTCGACCAACGCGACCAGCAATGTCGCGATACGATAAACCGCAATCGCGATAGGCTACAACCCGACCTTTATCAAAGTCGGAAACGTGATAGTACGCATTTCTCCTCCTCACACGAGGCATCACAACAACGTTTCACCAGGTAACGCCGGTCAACTGTTGTTTGTGTATGAGAAATCGGTTGGAAACTTTCCTCATGTCAGCACGTTGTAGGTGTCGCACCGGCGCCAACGTTGTGTGAATGCTTTGAAAAGCTAATCATTTGCATGTCACAGCATCTTCTTCCTGTCAGTTAAATTTCGCGTCTGTAGCAAGTCATCTTCATGGTGTAGCAATTTTAATGGCCAGTATTGTACTTTGTCACCCTTACTAGACAGTATTTATAGCAGAAATGGAGCAAATCCAAAGAAGAGCAGCGCTTATAGTTACAGGCTCGTTTAGTATGCAAGAAAGCGTCACGGAGATGCTCAGACGATTTGAGTGCCAGCAGATGCACGAGAAAAGTTTTGTTCCACGGAAACATTTACTATTAAAATTCCGAGAGACTACATTCCTTGAATAATGATCCAATGTATAGCTTCCTCATTAAAATCAGAGATTTGAGCTCAAACTGAGGCGTACTAACAGTCATCACGCCCGCACAACATTCGAGGTGGGCAGTTGCAGTAGTGTCCTGTGCCGCGCACTATAAGGTTGTTTGTGGAGTGTAGATGTCAAAGTAGATGTAGATTGTGATTGGGCACACATGCGGCCAGTGTCGAGGGCAGAAGTGCGAGGAATTTTCGCTTTTTGCCATTAAAGAAAGAAAGAACGAAACAAAATGAGAGACGCAGGGGAAAGAGAAATGCTAAAATACTGACGCGACTGGGCTCGGAACATCAGAGTGCAAACGTATTTCTACATATTCGTTTTCAGTTACATGGCTTCGGTGGGAGTACGTTGTCGGAAGATGTTTTTAAGCGTGATGACGCTTTCCAGCTGTATGAGACATAGGAGTCGGTGATTTCGTTACAGAGAGGCCCAGTTACGATTGATTTTATCAGTTAGACCATCAGATATTATCTGCGCCGACCTGTAATTCGACACAGGGTGTGCATGCAATAACACCTTTACGAAAGCGCCTTCGCGTCACAGGTAGAGCAGTATTCGACAGACGGCTGTCATGCACAACAGTGTGCATGCACCACCACGCCAATTTTTGTATAAGCCCAACGACGTACACCAGCAATCTCGAGTGGAAAACTCCTCTGGAGATTGCTGCCAGCGATATATCGTGGCATGAAGTCATCTTAGTCCAGTAGAAGCCCAGAAACCTCATGAATTATTCACTATTCCGTGAGAACTTCAATATACACATCAGCGTACTTGTTTATGTAGATTTCCCATACGTGAGTTAAGAAATTATAAGTGCAGCACTGTATGATTAGTGAAAACGAGAGTGGCTTTTTCTAATGTGGTTTACGATTACTGTCAGAGGAACATAAATGTTTCGGAAGTTAAGGGTAGTAACGATACGCAAGATATTCTAAGTACATAATTTAGATTTTATCAACGTTTACGAAATGTGAGGAGTAATGACTTTTGTGATTCAGATTCGAACGAATGTCGGGAACGACTCGACAGAAACGTGATGAGTCACGACCGACTGGTTTGCAGCTGCCAGCAGAAAACTGCCGAGTGGGAACAGAAAAGACACCAACGAGGAAACGAAAAAGTGGAGACGGAACTGCAGACAAGAAAAGCCCCACATCTCAACCGGACAGAAACTGAGTCGTAGGAGACCAAGTACCAACAGTGCATTATTACAACAAGACAACAGCGAAACGGATAAATCGTTAGTAGGGGATCATCACCGATTTCTTCCAAATTTGTGATATGTTCAGGGCTTGGGTTTAAATGAAAGCCACAGAAGTGGGAGCTCCAAATGGTCAAGCGTTTAGTAAATATAAAATTTCTGGAGTGGGTGAGGTGAGCTATGATCCATGCGTGTTAGAATAGTTTCCAGGCAGCGGTTGGAGCAGTGGAAAGGGTACAAAACCTTAATCAGAGGACCGTGGAGTGCAGAAAATTCCTTTTTATTTTCAAGTTTTTCCTTACTTGCACGGCAAATATACCAAAATAATGGCCAGTATAGTGTATTTATTCATTTCCATAAAAGGCATGAAAAGAAAAGACAAAAGAAAATCTGGGACCGAGGATTCCAAAAACGGTGGATGAATACGCGGCAAAATATACCAGTGTCGTCATTACTTCATACAAATGCGGAGAACTGACAACACCACAATACAAAATTTTTTTGACAGATGGTATGCAGCAGTACATACAAATCAAAATGAGGAAAAATGACAACACCATTATACAAATTTTTTTTGACTGATATTATGAAGCCCTACGCACAGTACAAATTTTACTATTATTGACTTGTGACGGAGCAAACAAATCATATTAATACGACGAGACTTTTCAGCATAAGGGACTGCCATCGTGCAGTAATAAAGTAATTCCTCGCATATGCACTCCGATAGTGCAACCATACAACATCTGTTTATATCGTCAGGTAAATAATTTCATCAAAAAGCTTCAGTATTGCTCTCACCTCCTAGAGAGAGAAAAAGAAATCGTATCCCAAGAGATCAAGACTGCATCAAGATACATTCCATTGTACCTCGTCATCTATCCTCGCCTATATTTGGCGGAATGATGCAATATGTGTAGTTTAGTGCCAAACTGAGCGATGACAGAGAACTTTTTATGAATTTAAAATATTCGTATGTTTGTTTTTCTATATAAAATTTTAAATAGCCACGTAATTGTAAAAATGCGACGTTTATAACGCGTTCAAGATGACCGGGAAAATTATTGCTACCCTGGTTTTACAATGAATATCACACCAGCACGAGTAAGTCATAAACTGCAAATTAATAAAAGTGTCTAGTACGAAGTTCTAGCGTTCTTCATACGATCTCCTTCTTCAAATTAATTTGCAATCCCAAGTTTTCCTTTCCCTTTCCTTTTCAAGCCTTATATGAAAATATTAATAAATAAAATAACGTGAGCATTATTTCGGTTTGTTTACACTGTAACGTAAAAACAGAAAATAAAAAAAAGTTTGCGCATAGGGACTCGACTTAATGACACTCTCATCACCGTTCTGTGTGCTTTCCGCTGCACCATCCGCTGCCAGATAGCTACGGTAACACAAGCGCCTCATACCTCGCCCGACCCGTGCCAAAGGCCGGCCGCTGGTGGCCCGGCGGTTCTCAGCGCTTCAGTCTGGGATCGCGCGACCGCGAAGTAGTTCTAAGTTCTAGGGGACTGTTGACCTCAGACGTTAAGTCCCATAGTGCTCAGAGCCATTTGAAACAAAGTACACAATACACACATCAAAAAAAAGTTTTGCATCACATCGGTTTCGAGAATTCCTGAACCTTCACATATAATAATTTGAGAATAATAATTTGAAAGTGAGGTGCACATTTGCTCGAATTTGAGAACCACTGGATTGGAGAGAGGAGCTGACTCCTGAAATAAGAAAAAACGTCTCCAGGAAAGCCCATGACATGAAGAGCGACCGTTCGAGACTGTCATCTGTGACGTGAAAAGCGATGAAGTATTGGTTTTGGCATCATTAAATGGAAGAAACGCAGGTGCGCGTCTCTCCTCCTGCGGAGTGACTACCGACTGTGTTGGGTAGGTAACCAGTCTCTGTACTTGTATCTGCAGTTGATCCTTCAGGAGCTGAACTTTCTGACGGAGCAACTCATTTTGCTCCTCATATTCTTGCTGCTATTGCTGGAACTTGCTGTTCCAATTACTGCTAAAGTTGCATCTGCTGCTGTTCCAGGAGTTTACTACCTTTGATTTCATCGTACTCTGCTAATATTTTGTGTCCAGTTATTGCGACCGAATTTCGACCTAATCTCGGGAACGATGCGAGAGAAACCTGATGACGCCGGAGAGACTGGATTGGAGCCGTCAATAGCGAATGTCGAGTGAGAACAGAACAGACACCATCGAGGAAGCGGACGACTGGATACAGTATTAAAGATAAAAAGAGTTCAGTCAGTAATCCGGAAAGAGAGAACCAACTGGGCTTTCAAAGTCGCCAGGCCGGGATACGACAATGACCGTAACAAGTGATACGAGGAGCGAGATAAATCAGAACGACCACCTGTGGTGTCACCGCCAGACACCACATTTGCTAGGTGGTAGCCTTTAAATCGGCCGCGGTCCGTTAGTATACGTCGGACCCGCGTGTCGCCACTATCAGAGATTGCAGACCGAGCGCCGCCTTACGGCAGGTCTAGAGAGACTTCCTAGCACTCGGCCCAGTTGTACAACCGACTTTGCTAGCGATGGTTCACTGACAAAATACGCTCTCATTTGCCGAGACGATAGTTAGCATAACCTTCAGCTACGTCATTTGCTACGACCTAGCAAGGCGCCATTATCAGTTACTATTGATATTGTAAATAATGTACAGACAAGAGCTACGTACAACATTAATGGATTAAAGTTAAGTATTCCACCAGTTACCTCCTTTTTTCTGAAGTCTAAATTCCTTGTCCTGTTCCAGATCTCACGCCAGCCTGCGTGAGCTTAAACGCGTGCCTTTCGGCTTCCTCTAAAATTCGTGGGTTGGCTCTCCTGCCAATCCACAACACTACCTGTGTTGGGAAAATCTCGCTCGGTTGGTCGAATAACCCTCAGTAAGCAGTAAATCAGTTGCATGCTACGATTTAGACACTGAACTTGTATTAGGGGTGAGTGTTTTATATTCCCGTCTGTGAATCTAGAGCTCAATTTTCTTGTTGTGCCTCTAAACTTTTCAGGTGGTTCCCCTGTGATTCAAGTTTGTCACGGATTATTTAATTCCACATTATTGTCTAAATGAATTAGCCTTCCATCACTAATGATATCCATATAGGCTAGAAGCTACACTATGAGATGAAAAACACGACCACACCATAACACCACTAAACGAGGCGATGTTTGGCATTTACCATGAAATCCAAGTTTTATCACCTTCCGCCTAACTGTCGTAGTACTTGCAGTGGATCCTGATGCAGTTTGGAATTCCTGTGTGATGATCTGGATAGATGTCTGCCTATTACACATTACGACCCTCTTCAACTGTCGGCGGTCCCTGTCAGTCAAGAGACGACGTCGGCCTGTACGCTTTTGCGCTGTACATGTCCCTTTACGTTTGCACTTCACTATCACATCGGAAATAGTCGAGCTACATATGTTTAGGAGTGTGAATATCTCGCGTACACACGAATGGAACAAGTGACACCCAATCACCTGACCACTTTCGAAGTCCGTGAGTTCACCGGAGCACCCCATTCTACTCTCTCACGATGTCTAACGACTACTGAGGTCACTGATATAAGTACCTGGCAGTGGGTGGCAGCACAATGCACCTAGTATGAAAGACGTATGTTTTTGGGGGTGTCCGGATACTTTTGATCACATAATGTGGTCTACTGGATGTCTCCGTTGCTAGTGCTGACACACTAGTTCGCCAGTTACGGTACTACAAGGTCTGTACCAGCTGGATTCTTCGCCACCTAACAGAATAATTCCATATGTTTGGCGCAATGAAGGCTGCTCTCTCGGGAAGCAATACGAAGATGTTGGAGAGGTTATTGATGCAGCAAGAAGTTGGTTTCGACGTCCATCTGTAGAGTGGTACAATGTGGGCATATAGTCCGTCCCAGTAAGGTGGCATAAAGCCGTGGCATTGAACAGAGATTATATTGAAAAACAGTGTTTTGTAGCCAAAAGAGTAAGGAATAATATGTTGTATTGGAATCCTGAATAAAAACAACCTGCTTTCAGAAAAAAATGTGTTGCATTCCTTACTGAACGCCCCTTATTCTTGTATTAACTGTCGTGAGATCGAGAAAAGTTCCAGTAAATGAATGAAGGAGTTCAGTGTGTTGAGTTTGGTCGTACAACTGACGTAGTTTTAATGACTCATTCAAGAGAATTGCTAGATGTGTCGTCCGTAACTCCATGATCTGTTCCTTCCCATCATTATGGAAGTAAACTATTTCTCTATCTCCAAAATCTCCTTGTTGACGAGATGTCAGATTCTGTTCTGTCTCCGTTCCTATCTATAGCACAGTCTTTCTTGCTGAAATTTGAATCTAACACGTAATACGCAACCAACCTGATTGAAATATATTTAATAGTGAGAATGACGTAAATCGGCTGTCTGCTTCCTTGATACAGTCGTTTAATTTCGTCCAGGACGAGCCAAAATGTGTCCTGTTACCGAAGTGCTATTCACTGTTCTGGCAGAAATCACTTTTATACAGAAACAGCCATATACCTATATTGCTTAATTCCGTGAAAAAGTGACGAACGTACAACCTATTATTCCACGTGCACGAGAATATCGTGACAACTTTAGGCACCAATAAATTCAAAATGGTTCAAATGTATCTGAGCACTATGGGACTTAGAATCTGAGGTCATCAGTCCCCTAGAACTTAAATCTACGTAAACCTAACTAACCTAATGACATCACACACATACATGCCCGAGGAAAGATTCGAACATGCGACCGTAGCGATCGCGCGGTTCCAGACTGAATCGCTTAGAACCGCTCGGTCACAGCGGCCGGCTGCTTCGTTACCCCTCCCGATTTCCTAGTTGAAATTCATCTTTCTTCAGAACGAAAATATCAAGTACATAATTAAGGAAGTTTTCAAGGGATTTCGAAAAGCTGTCAAACACTGTTTCCGTGCTCTGTCTAGTTATAAGAACTGGATTCGGAATCTTTTGGAAGAGATAGTAATTTTCGAACCCTCGTGAAATGTACATTAAAACAAGCAGCTAATCGAAACTTCCAGCGACATTAAATTACATAAAATAAATCTATCTTTGTCACCGGTAAGTTTCTGGTGAAGCTTAAAGGCGGTTTGCAATGATGTTAAATAAAGCGGAAACAAATTTATCACCTGCTCCTTGTTACACTCACGTAAGAAGTAAATAAAGATAAAAATTTCTCCGTGAAAGTAATTTTGAGATACCTTTAACTTCTGTGGTTTCTGATTTCAAAATTATGCGACACGCAAACCAAGCGGATCGTCCACAACGAATTCCAAAGAAAGATCGATCCAGTGAGTTCTTCAATGAAAACTTGTAGGTTAACAGAAAAGTGTAAAATAATTTAATGTTACATACTACAGCTCTCCACTGTGCAAAAGCCTTCGTCAGATCTTTTAGTGTGGTACGAATCAAATGTAAAACACTTTAAAAGCATTAGTGTTATTTAACCATTTCTTTGGAATTCAGTTACTTCCCAGTTACAGTAAGTCCTTTTTCTTTTATAAGGCAGGGCCTTGCACATATCAGATTTTTGTGGAAGGCGATCTATCATATTTGTGTGGAAGGAGGTCGCATATCAAAAAAGTTTAGGAATTACTGCTCTTTGGTATGTGCATAAATATCTATGTGACAACAACTAAACCATGTGTTGGGCGCAAATGCGCTTGTTAAACTAAAAATAATAAAGGAACCTAAACTGCAGGCAAGAAAGATATAATTATGAAGTTTATTGAAAACGTTCTTCCTTCAAGCAAATAATGAAATATTCTTCATCTCGTAAAGCTGTAACGACCTTCTGGATGAATTTATTCCTGAAACAAGCTATTAAGTCGTTAGAGATTTATGGCAACGAAAATAGCCTGTTTTGTAAATGTATCTGAAAGTTACACGGCGGTGCAGTGTACCATAAGCGGGTTATTCGCATTTTCCGTAGCTATTTCATTACGTTTATCCATACTGACGAGCCCAGATACACTAAATATCCTTTCGCTAGAGACACTAGTGAGGGACAACATCATCTTTAAATATGATCTCTTATCTAGTTCTGATGGTTTAAAATATTTAACCAAAATAAATATTTTAAATGCGTCGTTTTACACATATGGAAGTGCTTACCTTACTATACGCTACATTCTCAGCACAGTGTTCCTGTACGTGGTACACTAATGCCACAAGCACCAATAAATTCTCCTACGAAATTTTACTCCGGTACTTTGTATATTTTCTTCAAAGGATAACAGGATAACAAGAAAAGATACTCAACCTAAAATTCAAATGTTGGGACGCTGCAAAGTCTTTTGGTAACTCTCCGGCGGCAGGTTGTAATATGTAGCTCTAGGCGGCTGAACAGCCTGTTAAAACTGGTCAACAAGCTGCATCAAAATAGCGTCAATATTTATTCATTATCTAGACCCACCGCGTCAGACGGTTGAAAGCTACGGGGAGAGCTACATTCAAAAATTAAAACATACAGGTCACACTGAAGTGAACATTTGGCATACGAAAAGTCCATTGGACCTTAGCACGGATTCTTTTCTCTTTCGTTACGAAGTCTCATGTGTCTACGTGTGATACATCTAGTGTCGCATGTAGTGTGCAGCAATAGTAAAATAACGTCAGATAACATTCGTCTGAAACATGTGACGCATTTGGGAGGGATTACATGAAGAGCAACACTCGTGCATGATACTTATCTTCTTGAAAATAATTATTAGAAATCGAAACGTGCTTCTGTCTATTTCTGACTGCTAAAGCTGTTTATATTGTTAGACGTCAGTGACATCGCTAGTTGAACGCTGTAATTTCACAGGAATCGTGATGAAATTTGAAACAGCACCATCTCCTACCGTTATTCAATAGGTTTGCGTGAGGAGTGATTGACCCAATGCCGCTTCATAAAAAATGCAGGTCTAAATTTCAGCCCAAGCATCTAAACGTAATCTGTCAGCAACGTCGAGTGACGAAACGTGGGCGGCAGACCATTTCACAAGTGACGTCTCTCCTCAACTCGGCCTGTGTAGTGCAATATTCAGCACGTTAGCCAGTGGAGACAACCCTAGTGAAATATGCACAAAGCCTGCCGTCGTCTGTCCTCAATCGCCAGTACGTGCCCACTTAAGAAGAGACAGGCCATTGCCTGCTCCAGCAAACGCAACAATAGACACGAAAAGGAAGGGGCAACCGTATGATCAGTCCTTCACGTAAATCTTTTTCTTGTATGATATAGTATGTGCGTAAGACGTAACTGCGACTTAAGATTTTCTGTAGAAGCCATTTTCAAGTACAGTAGAGTTCATTATGCTCTATCAGTAACGGAAAAACACCAAAGAAATATCAGTTACTAATGTTCAGCTGCTACTGCCTTTAATGTGTACAGCTTGGTTACAGAGAGCGCAGTTTACATAAATTACAGGAAGACGATAACTACCAGCATGTAATCAGACATCAGTTAGTAGCAAGGGGTGGTGTTCAGGATTTGATCGTGGTCTTTTATGTGGTTATAGGATGAGTATCATTGACAGAAGGCAGTGACCGAACGCGTCTGGCTTTACAACAGAGTATATTATGATACTCAAAATGGATCAGTGACGTCTTGGCCACTCATAAACAATTCGCTCTCGTGGCTCAGAGAAAGTCCGTTGCTAAAAGAAAATAAAAGTGAAAGAAATAATGAAAAATTCAACGTAAAGCCCCAGATTAGTAATATATAGAGGAAAGAAGAGACTTTAAGCGTTTCAGATGTGGTATAACAGACAGTTGTCGAGAATTAAGCGTAGTGACAAAATAAAAAATAAATTCGTCTGCAGAATCGGCGAGGGAGAGACAGGTAGATAGCCCATCTGTTAGAATATCAGGTAATAATTTCCATGGTAGGCCTACTAGATGGAGGCGTAGATGGAAAAAAAAACTGTAGAGGAAGATAAAGATTGAAATATACCCAAGAAAGAAACCAAAACGGTGGGTATAAGTGTTGCTCTGGGATGATGAGGTCGGCGAACTTATACGTTTGTGACTATTACAGCGCCATCTGTCACAATGCCAAAAAAGTGGTCCAACTAAACATTCATATTTGTTTACGTACTACACGGATATGTAATAAAAATGGAGGTTCCTATTTTAAAAAACGCAGTTGATATCCGTTTGACCTATGGCAGCGCCATCCAGCGGGCCAACCATAGCGCCATCAGGTTTCCCCCTTCAAGCTAGACGAGTTTCGTTCTTTGTAGTTTCTTCGTTTGATGCTTATTTCGTGAGATATTTGGCCCAGTCACTATCAATGGACCACCCTGTATATACCCAAATGCTAAAGACACACAATGTCGGAACACATGTTATCAAAAGTGCAAGCCACACGAACTCTTAAAATAATTATGATTATAAAAAGACGGTGAAGAACATATTGAGAACGGGAGTAGGAGAATGCAAAGATAGGATATGGGAAGAAAGTATGTCAGTGTGGGCCAGAAAAGCCATTCGCAGAATATGTTTAAGAATAATGGAGGTTTCGTTTGTCACAGCTCACAGCGCAGTCCTATCGGAATATTTGCTCCGTCTGGCGTTCGGCAGGAAAGCGTTCATTTACACAACGAGTTACACCTGCGTTTCCGCCGGCCGCTGTGGCCGTGCGGTTCTAGGCGCTGCAGTCCGGAACCGCGGGACTGCTACGGTCGCAGGTTCGAATCCTGCCTGGGGCATGGATGTGTGTGATGTCCTTAGGTTTAAGTAGTTCTAAGTTCTAGGGGACTGATGACCTAAGATGTTAAGTCCCATAGTGCTCAGAGCCATTTGAACCATTTGAACCTGCGTTTCCGCGTAACCGAAAGTTTTCGACCAACGTAATAAATAAAGACGCACGTGTTCCTGGAACCCATAGAGTTTCCAGCTTGCGAAATGTCGCTCCTTTGCTTCAGTTGACGCTTCGTCTGCTGAAGGCATGAATACACTGATGAGCCAAAACCTTATGAGCTCTGCCCACCGGGAGGTTGAAAGGCTCCTGGTGGTGTTGCGGGCACGTGACGCAGTAAGAAAAGAATGTAAGCGGAAGAGAAACGTTAGACAGTCATTATAACGAAGGTACGGAACGCAAATGCGAAAATTAACTGATAAAAGTAGTTCTGACAAAGGGCACACTGTGGCGGTGTTGCGGCTGGAAACGAGATTCTCTGACACGACGTACCTGGTCATCCGTTTGCGTACTACTTTGGTGAGCACCTACGGAAGGTGGTTGAAGGAAGGTGAAATAACGAGTAGCCGACGACCGCGTCTCACCACAAAACGTCCATGTCGGAGGATCCCCCGATTTGTAAACCAGGAGAGCCAACGACCTGTGGCGGATCTGACAACAGAGCACAATGCTGGTGCAGGCACAAGTGTTTCGGAGCACACCGTTCAAAAGCTATTGTTGAACATGGAGCTCCACATCACACGACCACTATGTGTTCCTGTGTTGACGCAACGACATCGTCAGTTACGATTGCAGTGGGCACAGTATCTCTCAGCTTCCACCGTGGGTCAATAGAAACATGTCGCCTGTACAATGAATCGCATTTCTTGCTACACCAGATCGACGGTTGGGTCCTTACACGCCGTCATTCTGGCGAATGGATGCACGAAACATGCACGACGCCACAGATGCAGGCTGGTGAGAGCAGATTTATGCTATGAGCTTTCATGGAATCTGTGATGGCAATCGAAGGTATCATGACAGCAATGAACTAAGTGAACATTAGCTGCATCGCTTCGTGGTTGAAGTCTCCCCCAACGGCGATGCCATCTTCCAGCAGCATAACTGTCCGTGAGGCAAGGTTAGAATCGTGCTGCAGTGGTTTGAGGGGCATTATAGTGAACTCACATTGATGTCTTGGCCAGCAAATGTGCCTGATCTGTACCCACTGGAACACATATCTGGCACCAGCTGTGTGCCCGTAAACCACCATCCCGTAATTTGCCGGAGTTGGTTGACCTGTGCAAAGGCGTCTGGTGCCACATACTTCTGGAATCCTGCCAATGACTTACAGAGTACGTACCAAGCAGAATCGCTGATGTATTGCATTTTTACTGTGGACCAACGCGCTATTAAACAGATGATCATAATGTTTTGGCTCATCGGTGAAGAGACGTAATGAAAGTTAGTGTGATTAATGCTTATTGCCATACATACAAGCAACACAGCTCTAGCCACTTAAATTGTCTGTGTGGGGAACGGACATGCAGCCTTGAACTTGCTACTTTAACGTGCCAGCACAACATCGGTGACTCGGGTCTGTGTTGGAACCTCCCTTGAGCCTCCCCTTTTTACCACAAATTTATGAACTTCCCGTCCGGTCATTAACGTGTCTGTTCTCCTTCTGTAGTCTTGGCGACTGTTACACAATACACTGGTTGTAGAATATAAGACACTTGGTACGAATATATTACAGTCACAAGTAAATGTGATGAGTAGTGACAGAATGCGAGATACCTCATAGATCTCTTACGGAAGTGAAAACAACAAAGAAACCGGTGTGAACTATATTACAACGAAGGAATTCAAGAGTCAAAACTTCCAAAACGGAACGCAAGAGGCATAACATGTGATACTTGTGTAGAACAAATAGGAGGTACATACGTCTGGAGGTACCTTCGTTACACGTCGCTTTTATAAATAGACGTGACACCACGATGCAGGCACAAATTTGAATACAGCATGCGGACACGTCACTTACCGGACGGATAGTTCATAATTTTGTGAAAAAGTGAGGCATGAGAGAGGTTTGAACCCAGATTTCCCGTTTCACAGTCCAAGTCCATGAGCACGTGCCCACGGCACCATGGTCAGTCAAAGTCACTCAACGTCGCGTATCTTGAGCTTGGATCGTTTCCTTTTTCTTTCGCAGTTCAGTACACCTTCTTCCTGTTTTCATGCTTGAGCTGTGTTCAGTTTTTGACGGGCTATCCAGTGAGCTATCTTACCACAAAATCTGTGGGGGTGCGATGAGGAGTTGCCCTTTTAAGGAAAACGGTACTCTGACGTTCACCATCTTCATTAAATATCTAAATTCAAGCAGGAAATTATCAATACTGTTCACCCACCTCGCTCGGGTACGGGACACATCATAAGTCGAAATAGTAAGTACTACTTGACATGACTGTTAATCAAACATACACTGATTCAAAATGGTTCAAATGGCTCTGAGCACTATGGGACTTAACATCTGAGGTCATCAGTCCCCTAGAACTTAGAACTACTTAAACCTAACTAACCTAAGGACATCACACACATCCATGCCCGAGGCTGGATTCGAACCTGCGACCGTAGCGGCTGCGCGGTTCCAGACTGAAGCGCCTAGAACCGATCGGCCACACCGGCCGGCTACACTGATTAACCGAAAGATTACGACCACTGCCCAGCGCGATGTTAGATGCTGTCTGGTAGCGTTGCGGGCACGTGACACTGTAACAAAAGTATGGAAGCGGAACAGACACGGCTGGGGAACACCCTAGTCAAGACATGAACTGTAAATGGGGGAATCCATTGAGATAAGCGACTTTGAAAAAGGGCACATTATTAGCGTTTCGAAAACGGCGAAACTGGTTGAATTTCTGAGCGCTACTGTCGTTAACATGTATGGAAAGAGGTAGAAGGGCAGTGAAACTAAACACTAGGGGCTAAATGGTTGCACATCCATGACTCTTCACAGAACGTGGGGTTCGGAGGCTTGTCTGCTCTGTAAAGTAGGATAGATGGTGATCTGTGGCATCTCTGCCGAAAGGGCACAAGGCAAGTGTATGCACAAGTGTTTCGGAGCACAGCCTTTGTCGTACATTGTTGGACACGGAGCTATGCAGCAGGCCTTGTCTACGTGTTCAAATGTTCACCCAACGACATCGTGAGTTACGATTATAGTGGGAACGGGACCATAGGGATTCGACCGTCGGTCAGTGGAAAAGTGTGGGCTCTTCGGGTGAATCACATTTTTGCTACACTAGGTCGATTGTCATCTTCACAAACTCCGTCATCGAGGTGAACGGCGGCTCGAAACGTGCAGCACGCCACGGACGCAGGCTGGTGGGAGCAGTATTATCCTATGGGAGACATTCTCCTGTGCATGCATGTGACCTGTTCAGCAGCATGATTGTCCGTGTCTCGGAGCCAGAATCGTGCTTGACTGGTTTGAGGAGCATTATAGTGAACTCACGTTGATGTCTCGCCTAATGTAAATTCTATGGGACCCATCCGGGTCGTTGTATGGCGCCATCACCACATACGAAAATCAGCGGCCCGTTAGTTACGCGAATTACATGACCTGTACGTAGACATCTACCTGCACAAACCTATCAACAAGCTGTCGGATCCCTGATACTCAGAATCAGCAGAATCAGTGACGTATTTCGTTTCAAAGACAGACAGACAAGCTATTTAGCAGGTGGTCATAATGTTTTGTCTCATCAGTATGTACACACATTTACACTGAGATCAAGGTATTCTAGGTTGGTTCAAATGGCTCTGAGCACTATGGGACTTAACTTCTCAGGTCATCAATCCCCTAGAACTTAGAACTAATTAAACCCAACTAACCTACGGACATCACACACTTCCATGCCCGAGGCAGGATTCGAACCTGCGACCGTAGCGGTCTCGCGGTTCCAGACTGTAACACCTAGAACCGCTCGTCCACAGCGGCCGGCGGTATTCTAGGTTTTCAAGGCAACATGTTACTCTAGGACAACTGCGAATATGGTTTCACATAAGGTTGAGAAGTTTTATAAGTCAATGAAAGTGCATTTTTGTGCTGTTAGACTTTAAAGGTGAGCCAACAACTCGACAGTTATGAAAATAATGGAACCAATGCGCTGTCGACGCAATTATGACCATCTGCTGATATCCGGTGTCGTGCTGTTTCCTGCGTTTCCCACAGTTGTTCCAAGATGTGTGGCTGGTTGTCTCGTACAGAGATCACGGATGTTCAACTGTATACAATACAAGGAATTTTTAAAGAGTAAAGAAGTTCTTTGAAGCCGTTGGCGTGTTCTTCAAAAATTTGCTGTTTTTCTTGTTGTAAGAGAGCGAAAGCGATCATTATGTGCTGAAGAAGGTGACTTCGAAGGTGAATTCGTAATGGAGTTGATGAAGTGTGCCTTCCACTTTAATAAATGTTTGTGGAGAAAGCCTGGGAAACCTTCGCTTGAGCATAACGTTAACGCAACTACCTTATGTTCTTCGCTCTCTGCTTGCAGAGACTTTGTTCTCCTACGTTTCTTGCAGGGCCACCGACGCCAAGTACACCATCAGGAATACGCGAGTTATCGGGGAT
This sequence comes from Schistocerca nitens, assembly GCF_023898315.1. Taxonomy (NCBI): domain Eukaryota; kingdom Metazoa; phylum Arthropoda; class Insecta; order Orthoptera; family Acrididae; genus Schistocerca; species Schistocerca nitens. The sequence continues at coordinate 62,472,185 of NC_064616.1, forward strand.
GATCACCAGTCAGTAATCTGCAGACGCGCAATATCAATTCTGTGCAATACATAGAACAATTTTCTGACAGACCTTCTCTGGTGCGGGTCCCGCCACACGCGTCTGCTTCCTTTTAGTTACCTTAGTTATTTGCAAGTTGTGTGCATCACATCTGCGATATCTCTCAAAGACGTAGAACTTATAATAAGGCTCACAAATATAATACATGATATCACTGGAAACGTGGCTAAATGATCCACACTTACGCGATGGGGTTTTACTTTAACCTTAATTTACATTTAAATTTAGGAACTGAACAACTCCCTACCGACCTCCCCCCCAACCCCCCCCCCTTCCAAATGTTAATCTGTTCAGCAATTCATCAATGGAGTAGTAGTTGTCAAGCAGAAATGATGTCAGTATGTTTCTAAAACATCAGTAAAATTACCTTTTTCTCCAGTTGGGGCTTAAATGATACGTTTTGAAAGCATCGTCGATAGCTGTAAGTTGTAATTAATGTAGTGCTGTTATTTCAACTAGTTTTATATTAAACAGTTTTACGACTTACGTTATCATGACGTCATGCGAAGTCCAAGGAATATAAATATGCTTCCACGAATTATGACGGTGTCTGGGATGATGGAGCCTAGAGTTACAGATCTTTCAGGCATCGACATAATCTATGCAGGCTTAAATTATTTCCATAGCATGACACCGACACGATATAATTATAGCTATATGAAGTGTAAAATTAGTTGAAGAACAACACAGCATCAGATGCTATAGTCATATCATGACGACGAGGAACCCGTCGAAAGCTTGAAGTATCTTTTATACCTAACGCTACTAGGAAACCTACGGAATCTTGTGCAAGAATTTCGATACAATGTGATTATTGTGCTCTTTCAGAGGATTGATTGATATTTTCTCCGTTGATATCCTGGTTGGTATAGAGGCGAAGTGTATTAAACATGTCCTGTAAGTATGGATGCAATATACACTCCTGGAAATTGAAATAAGAACACCGTGAATTCATTGTCCCAGGAAGGGGAAACTTTATTGACACATTCCTGGGGTCAGATACATCACATGATCACACTGACAGAACCACAGGCACATAGACACAGGCAACAGAGCATGCACAATGTCGGCACTGGTACAGTGTATATCCACCTTTCGCAGCAATGCAGGCTGCTATTCTCCCATGGAGACGATCGTAGAGATGCTGGATGTAGTCCTGTGGAACGGCTTGCCATGCCATTTCCACCTGGCGCCTCAGTTGGACCAGCGTTCGTGCTGGACGTGCAGACCGCGTGAGACGACGCTTCATCCAGTCCCAAACATGCTCAATGGGGGACAGATCCGGAGATCTTGCTGGCCAGGGTAGTTGACTTACACCTTCTAGAGCACGATGGGTGGCACGGGATACATGCGGACGTGCATTGTCCTGTTGGAACAGCAAGTTCCCTTGCCGGTCTAGGAATGGTAGAACGATGGGTTCGATGACGGTTTGGATGTACCGTGCACTATTCAGTGTCCCCTCGACGATCACCAGTGGTGTACGGCCAGTGTAGGAGATCGCTCCCCACACCATGATGCCGGGTGTTGGCCCTGTGTGCCTCGGTCGTATGCAGTCCTGATTATGGCGCTCACCTGCACGGCGCCAAACACGCATACGACCATCATTGGCACCAAGGCAGAAGCGACTCTCATCGCTAAAGACGACACGTCTCCATTCGTCCCTCCATTCACGCCTGTCGCGACACCACTGGAGGCGGGCTGCATGATGTTGGGGCGTGAGCGGAAGACGGCCTAACGGTGTGCGGGACCGTAGCCCAGCTTCATGGAGACGGTTGCGAACGGTCCTCGCCGATACCCCAGGAGCAACAGTGTCCCTAATTTGCTGGGAAGTGGCGGTGCGGTCCCCTACGGCACTGCGTAGGATCCTACGGTCTTGGCGTGCATCCGTGCGTCGCTGCCGTCCGGTCCCAGGTCGACGGGCACGTGCACCTTCCGCCGACCACTGGCGACAACATCGATGTACTGTGGAGACCTCACGCCCCACGTGTTGAGCAATTCGGCGGTACGTCCACCCGGCCTCCCGCATGCCCACTATACGCCCTCGCTCAAAGTCCGTCAACTGCACATACGGTTCACGTCCACGCTGTCGCGGCATGCTACCAGTGTTAAAGACTGCGATGGAGCTCCGTATGCCACGGCAAACTGGCTGACACTGACGGCGGCGGTGCACAAATGCTGCGCAGCTAGCGCCATTCGACGGCCAACACCGCGGTTCCTGGTGTGTCCGCTGTGCCGAGCGTGTGATCATTGCTTGTACAGCCCTCTCGCAGTGTCCGGAGCAAGTATGGTGGGTCTGACACACCGGTGTCAATGTGTTCTTTTTTCCATTTCCAGGAGTGTATTTCTCGAATAGAAAAAAAAGGTGTATTTCTATTGACGCTTCCGTCGCATTTTAAGTGAAAATATTGTGGTACAGCCACGTAATATGCATAATTTTCCAAATATTAGGGGCATTAGCTTTTTTTCTCTTGTTACGCGCGTCCCTATCGATAATGCCTGCCGGCCGAGGTAGCCGAGCGGTTCTAGGCGCTACAGTCTGGAACGGCGCGACCGCTACGGTCACAGGTTCGAATCTTTCCTCGGGCATGGATGTGTGTGATGTCTTAGGTTCGTTAGGTTTAAGTAGTTCTAAGTTCTAGGGGACTGATGACCTTAGAAGTTAAGTCCGATAGTGCTTAGAGCCATTTGAACCATTTGATAATGCCTTGACCAAACGTACACGGAATCATTCTCCTCTTCTTTAGGTGAAAAACGTTTTCCGTCCATGTGCCGCATTAATATGGTGGAAAGAAAGAAGTTCTATGGTACTAGGTGGGAAGGATGAGCCGAATGGAACAGAATATACCAACGAAAACTGGTGCGGAGCGCCAATGTTTTGCGTGCGGTTTGTTGGCGAATGTTGTCGTGCACTGAACCCGTTTTTTAATATCCGCCCGTTATTCTTGTTTCGAATAGTCATAAAAAGCCTTTTGATGATCTTGCGCTGTCTTTCGATGTTTATGGAGTCAAATTCCCGTTATGAAAAATTCTTCGTCAGTCCCAGAACATTGTCGGTATAAAGTGTAGGGTTTCATTATTTTACTCCGTCACGAGCTAACATGCCACCGCTACAATGGCTGCCTATTCTATTTCAGTGTGCAATGGACCGCTCAGATTTCATTTCAGACTACAAAAGAGTTAATTTCCCTATCCTTCGGCTAGGAAAAGCTATATAGATTGAAAGTGACTCTTTTTGGACTTCATCATTAACACAGAGGCTCAACGAAAAGAAAAATAGTATGTAACATTTCACATCGGTCACTCTGTTGTTTCTCATATAGTAAGATTCAGAAATAACTGTTCCCCAGGTTAAATCTTTTCGTAATATTTGTTTTTAAGATATTTCTTTCTCCTGAAATCATTCTATAAGGAAAGGAGCGCCGGCTCAATTGTGTAAATGACTGCTGTAGGAATTCGTTCTGCTGTTGTTATAGTAAAAAACGGATCTGAAAAAAAATATAAAGTGAAGAAAAAGAATGTTAAATATTTTTTGCATGAGATGATACACTCGAAATTGGCAATGCCGCAGAAGTAAAATAAGCGAAGTGAAGCAGATAGAACCTTAAAGATGATACCTGTTACCTGTTAACATGTACCAATAGAATTTAGTATAGCTGATTCTGTTTTAAGAACTCATAATTCACTGAACTAATAACTATCAACGTTTTTAGATTGGTTTCATAGTGTTATATTTAAAACTACGATGCTGAGCTGGCGAATCGATTCTGTTTGTAGAAACGTGATTAATACCAAGAAGATTTGGCTTTTCCAGAAGTACTAGTTGATTTGTTATGGAAAGATGGCACTTCGATAGGGCTAACTGTAAACTTATATCTGTGCATATAAAATATTACAAATAAACATCGAACTGATGCAAGAGAAACATTACTGTAATCTAATATTGTTGGTTATATAGAATTAAGATTTTTTCACAAAAATAAGTTTGAGAATGTCCAAAAAGCACAGTAAAGGGCAACCAAGGGACTTTCTTATCCCTCAAAAGGTATTGGAAATCTTTCTTGCTGTCTCTTCCTTATATTACTGCTTTTTTCAGCCTTACAAGTTGAGCTAATCTACTATTAAATAGATATGTTTTGAAAGTGCTAAGAAACAAAGTTAGCGATACTCTAGCCCATTAAAATCCAATTGCTTTTGTTCTCACATTAGAAACTGTATTTATTATTTATACGGCACTGATTTTTTACCTATAAGCCTCTTTTAACCAGATAAATACAGTCTGCATAGTCTTCGCAGATGACAGATTGATGCAATTTTAAGCTATGCTTTGACTTTCAGATACTGACCCAGCGTGTGCAGTCGGCGCAACAAAGATATCCCAAGAGAAACTTTCAAGGATACTAAGCACCATGGTAAGAACTGTAACTTATATGAAACTTAGCAGCATAAAATTTAAATTCTTAGTTCTAGCTGGTACCCAAAAATTATAAATGAAAATGCATATAAGCCCGCAATATTTCCCAAATAGGAAAACTAGTCTCTGTGATGGTGATGGTGTACATTACCAATATTTGTGGGCATTCACTACAGCAAATTAGTGACCTATCGTTCGATATCACGAAAAGAGACACAAATTTAGTAGCAAGATATAGGAAGATAAAATATTTTGGACAACAACAATTTTACGAAACTGATATTAGAACTGCACTCAAGTGATCTAAAAACAGCTATTAATTTACATCACGATGGCTTCTGAGTGCCCCACGTAAAAGCCAAACTGCTGTCTTCAGTGTTCCTGCCTTTAGTATACTATCCTCTCCATACTTCACAACCTCTTGTTTCTCCATCATCGCTCTTCTTTCTGCAAAATCCGGGTCTTCTAAGAAGTAACTGCGCTGGGTGATCATGTCTTCGGATCCGTTCACGGCAGGTATTCATGAAAAGTAAACATCCTCTTTCACAGTGACACTGTGATTATTTCGACCCTTTGATACAAAGCTTTCTTGTACTTCCGGTAGACGCAATAACCTTTACGGATTTCTTAAGTTATTGATTTATTTGTGGAACTTTCTGTTCTTGTGTTTAGAGGATCCTCCTGTTTGAAAAATACATCAGCAATGAGAGAACTGTACCACTTGGGAGTGACGTTCTGTTCTTGTTTTAGCTTAAAAACACTTATCTCTCGTCTAGGTCCCATTTTATTTATTTTTTTGTTTACCCTGATCAGATTACGGCCTGCAGTTCGTGTCTTACATCTTACTAGGGTTTCATATATACAGCATTTTTACAGCATAAATACATGAAAAAGAACAGTAAATTTAGTATGGTAAGTAGTAGTAAAACGATGTAATTCAGTTAAGAATGATTTGAGTGCACCTAATGACTTTGTGCATAACGATAGGGACGAACAACTAATATCGTTAATACTACTACTGTTACAACTACTACAGCTACTACGAGAGCGTGCTGAAAAGAAGTCTCCCTGTATTTTTTTTAAAACTCATAAAGCTTTTACATAATTCAAACGTTATTTACATTCTACATCTATATTCATCGAGCCTACATATTTGCAGCCCTCTGCCGTTAGAGGGCTCCGAACTGAAGCGGCGTACAACGTAGCTACACTGATCAACCAAAACACTATGACCACGTGCTTTATAGTGTGTTTGTCCGTCTGTGGAACGAAATAACGAAATACATCACTGACTTTGCGTATCGAGGGTCCGATAGTTTGTTGGTAGATTTGTAGAGGTATGTGACATTAGATGCCTGCGCACAGATCATATAATTCGCGTTAATAACCAGCCGCTGATTTGCGTACTCGGTGATGGCGCCCAGCAGCGACCCACATGGCCCCCAGAGGATTCACATCAGGCGATTCTGGTCGCTGAGTCATCAACGTGAGTTCACTGTAATTCTCCTGAAACCGCTATAGCACGGTTCTTGCTCCAAGACACGGACAATTATACCGCTGAAAGATAACATCTCAGTCGGGGTGCCATCCAGCATCAAGTGATGCAGGTATTTTGCAGCTGTCAGCGTGTCTTCGAGTACTACCATAGGCCCCACACAAGCGCAGGAGAATGTCTTCCACAGCATAATACTGCTCTGACCAACGTGTGTCCGCGACGTGCTGCATATTTCGAGCAGCTGTTCACACACGTTTTCATTGATCGACGGTCGAGTCCCTATGGTCCCGTGCCCACTGCAATCTTAATTGACGATGTCGTCGGGTCAACATCTGAACACGTGGGGGTGGTTTGCTGAGAAGCTGTAACGTACGATAAACGATGTGCTCCGAAACATTTGTGGGTACACCAGCATTATGCTCTTTCGGCAGAAATGCCACAGATCACTATCTGATCTACTTCACAGAGCAGACAAGCCTCCGAACCCCACATTTTGTGAAGAGTCATGGACGTTCAATCATTTAGCGCCTAGTGGTTAGTTTCACTGTGCTAACTCTTTTCGCACATGCTCACGACAGTAGCACTTGAACATTCGACCAGCTTTGCCATTTTCGTGATACTCGTTCATAGGCTCTGCGTAATAATAACGCACCCTTTGTGAAAGTAGCTTATCTCAATGGATTTCCTCACTTGCAGCCCATATCTGTAATGGTGTTTCGAATTCGAAGGGTTCGTCCACACATGGAGAACCCTTTTTTCAGCATGTCAATGCCAGACCACACACGAGCTCTGCGACATCTGCAACAATCCGACACCTTGGGTTCACTGTCATAGATCATGCTTCATATAGTCCCGACTTGACTGCATCTGATTTTAATCTGTTTCCCAAACTTCAATAAAACCTTCGAGGACTTCACTTCGATAATGATGATGCGGTGCAAGCAGAGGTGAGGTTGCGACTCTGTCAACAATGAAAAATATTCTACAGCGATGAATCAACAAACTGGTCTTTCGTTGAGAGAAATTTATTCGTCACTAGGGTGAAGATGTTTAGAAAAAATATGTAGAAATGTGGAATAAAGATGTAGAATGTTAATATCGTTCGTTTTATTTAAGAAGCCTTAAGAATTTTCCCATAAGATGTGCGGAGCAATTACTTCTCAGCACGCCCTGGTAGTACTACTGCGGCTGCTAATAATGATAATAACTGTGGTGTCACCGCCAGACACCACACTTGCTAGGTGGTAGCTTAAATCGGCCGCGGTCCATTAGTACATGTCGGACCCGCGTGTCGCCACTGTCAGGATCGCAGACCGAGCGCCACCACAAGGCAGGTCTCGAGAGACTGACTAGCACTCGCCCCAGTTGTATGACGACGTTGCTAGCGACTACACTGACGAAGCCTTTCTCTCATTTGCCGAGAGACAGTTAGAATTGCCTTCAGCTAAGTTAATGGCTACGACCTAGCAAGGCGCCATTTGTACCATTGCATGTATCTCAGGATAGTCTCAATTGTATCATCAAGAATGCTGTATACCAAAGGACGATATAAAAGTTAAGTGTTCTAGTAGCTACGTTCTTTTCTTTATCACATTCATCACGTATCCTGTTCCAGACTTAACGCCAGACGGCGTGAGTTGACGCGTGCCCTTTCGGCTACTTCACTGTGGCACTACAATAACAATAGTAATATCGCCAGATACAAAATGAATTTATTAGTGTACAAAAGTGTTTTTTTCTGACAAAGTGAGTTCTGAGGGAGAAAACAAAGAATCCTGGGAAATGAGGAAAATCTGGAATGTTATTCAGTTCTCTGATGTAGTATGGGAGGTCACTCCAAGGGCGTATTCCTGCTGCTTAAAAGGATTTCAAGAAAGCAGCTAAAGTGACAGAGTAGGACAGAAAGGATTTTTCTTTTACTGGAAGGAGCATCCCAGTAATGTTGTTCAGACAAGAGCATTACGGTCGATGTGAGATATGAAGGAGTGCATATGTTAATAAGACGCTTGTCTGCACGTAGACACGATTGTTGAGCCGGAAACGGTAGAATATGATCAAGAAGACGAATGTCACAGGTATATCGTATACAGCTTCCTGTAGACAAAAGCAGTGTCGCAGAACGACCTGATAGCTCTGTTTGTACTATCTGATAAATCACTTATGTATATGCAGAAGGTTGCAAATCCTATTATGCTGCCCTGGGAGTACCTGATGCTACTTTCGTTTCTGTGGATCATACACGGATCATTACACTGAGGTGGCACAGCGATACGCGCACATACAGAAGGCGGTTGTATTGCGCACGCGAAGTATAAAAGACTGGTGGTTGTCGCAGCTGTTATTTTTACTCAAATTATTCACGTGAAAAGGTTCCCGACGTGGTTATGGCCGCTCGACGGGAATTAATAGACTTTGAGCGCGGAGTGGTATTTGGAGCTAGACGCATGGGGCATTCCATTTCGGAAATTGTTAGGGAATTCAGTATTCCTAGGTCCACAGTGTCAAGAGTGTGCCGAGAATATCAAATTTCAGGCATTACCCCCCCCCCCCCCACGGACAACTAAGTAGCCGATGACCCTCACTTAACGACCGAGAGAAGCGGCGTTTGCTAGAGTTTTCAGGGCTAACAGACAAGCAACACTGCGTGAAATAGCTGCAGAAATCAATGTGCGACGCACGACGAATGTATCAGCTAGGACAGTAAGGCGAAATTTTTTTTGTTTATGGCACATGGAAGGAGACGACTGACGGGAGTGCCTTTGCTAACAGCACATCAACGGCAGCGCCTCTCCCGGGCTTGTGACCATATCGGTTGCACCCTGAACGACTGCAAAACTGTGGCCTGATCGAATGAGTCCTGATTTCAGTTGGTAAGAGCTGATGGTAGGGTTCGAGAGTGACCCAGCCCCCCGAAGCCATGGAGCCAAGTTGTCAACAAGGTACAATGCAAACTGTTGGTGGTTCGATAATGACGTGGGATGTGTTTAAATGGAATGAACTGGCTCCTCTGGTCCAACTAAACCGATCGTTGACTGGAAATATGCTGGGCTACTTTGAGACCATTTGCAGCCATTCATGTACTTCGTGTTCCTAAACATGTCACCGGGCCACAGGTTATTAATTATGAAGACCTAAATTTGTGAAAATCCTGAACTTTTAAAGAAAATAAAACGCGAACACTGTTCAGTTTTGCAGGTTACTTTCTTGAAAGTCTCTTCGGGTTTGCTGCCGGATCCTAAAATCAACTTGACTCGATATTACGGCGATCCAACTCGTCGCCATCTTCAGGAAAATGCTGCTTCTGCTGATGAGTCCCGCTGAGAACTGACGCCAGGTTGCAAATCGACTTCCTATATAGGCCACCGTTCAGTACACGGCGCATGCGCCGCCCATCACAGTTTCTGCCTTCCAAAACAGGGAGGTGGCGCCGCCCTTAGTGAAACACTGCTGGCAACGATATATCGCAATCAAGGCCGCACCGAAGAACGTTCAGTTTTGATGCGGATAATACAGGATTCCACGTCTTGCTAAGAGGAAACCCATTGTATCTGTTAATTAAATTATCAGCCAACCTAATTTTAATCGCCTCTTTATAGACATTGTTCCAAAAACCGGAAATGTTGGGAACCACCACATTTTCCTCAAATTTCATATTGTGTCACTCATTTAGGCAGTGTTCTGGTACCGCCGATTTTTCCAGCTGTTGTAGCCTCGTATGACGGCGATGTTCCTCACACCTGTCATGCACTGTACGAATCGAACGGCCAACGTAAGCTTTCCCACATTGACACGGAATTTTGTACACGTCGGGTATCCTAAGTCCCAAATCATCCTTCACAGAGCCGAGCTGAGCCCTAATCTTAGAAGGTGGACGGAACACACTCTTAATGTTAAAATTCCTTAAAATTCGTCCAATCCTAAACGATAAGCCTCCAGCATAAGATAGAAAGGCCACAGATCTATGTTCCTCTTCGTACACCTTTATACCCTCTTGCATAAATAACTTCCTGACACAATCGAATTTCCTGTAAAAAATGTAAATAATACTTTAAAGTTATTCAGTATAAAGTCAATTTCCCTTTATAATGTCAGTATGTCTTTAATTATTTTTTTGTTTTAATTCATTATCAACGGCAATGCTCCTTGGTTTGTCACGTAATTTCCTTTCAAGATGTTCAAGGATGTTGTACTGGTGGCAAAATTAGTTAAAGCAAGTATTTCGAGAACATCATTTCTGCTATTGTTCCCAACGGTCTATTAGAGTAATATACCGTGAAAATGTATTATGTTATTATCGTGTTCTGCGTGCGCCCAGGTAGCTGAGTGGTCAGCGTGACGGAATGTCATGCAAAGGGGTCCGGGTTCGATTCCCGGCTGAGTCAGTGATTTTCTCCGCTCTGGGACTGGGTGTTGTGTTGTTCTCATCATCTCATCCCATCGACAAGCATTTCGCCGAAGTGGCGTCAGCTCAGAAGATTTGCACCACGCGAACGGTCTACCCGACGGGAGGCCCTAGCCACGCATTTCCATTTCCATTGTGTTCTGCAGTCCGTTGACTGGTTTGATGCAGCCCTCCACGCCACTCTGTCCTCTGCAAGCCTCTTTATTTCTGCATAACGAACGTACATCCATTTGACCCTTCTTACTGTATTCGGACCTTGGCCATCCTCCATAATTTTTAACTCTCACGCTTCCTTCTATTACAAAATGACGCTTCTTTGATGCCTAAGGTGTGTCGATCAATCTATCCCTTTATCTGGTCAAGTTTTGCTATAAATTTCTTTTTTCCCCTTTCCGATTCAGCATCTAATCTTCAGTATTCTTCTGTAACATCACATTTCCAAACCTTGTTCTCTTCGTGTCTAAACCGCTTATCGTTCACGCTTCACTTCTGGACAAGGCTACACTCCAGACAAATAACTTCAGAAAATACTTTCTAACGTTTAATTTTTTTCAGTGGTAACAAACTTATGTTTTTCAGAATGCTTATCTTCGTATGTCAGTCTGCATTTTATCTCCTCTCTACTCCGTCCATCATCAGTTATTTTGCTGTACAGTTAACAAGATTTATTCACGTCTTTAAGTATCTCATTTCCTAATATAGTTCCCTCAACATTGTCTAACTTAATTCCACTACATTCAAGATCACGTGATTTACTGTTGTTTATTTTCATCTTATAGTTTCTTTCCCAGACGCTATCCATTCCGTTCTCCCAAGACTTTTCCCGTCTCTGACAGATTTACAATGTCACCGGCAAAACGCAAATTGCCGGCCAGAGTGGCCGAGCGGTTCTAGACGCTACAGTCTGGAACCGCGTGACCGCTACGGTCGCAGGTTCGAATCCTGCCTCGGACATGGATGTGTGTGATGTCCTTAGGTTAGTTAGGTTTAAGTAGTTCTAAGTACTAGGGGACTGATGACCACAGCAGTTAAGTCCCATAGTGCTCAGAGCCATTCGAACCAAAACGCAAATTTTTAATTTCTCCTGTCTACATTTCAGTTCTCTTTTCCGATTTCTCCCTGGTTTCCTTCACAAATTGCTCAATGTACACATTTAATAACATCGGGATTAGGCTATAACCTAGCTTCACTCACTTCTCAATTGACGCTTCCCTCTCATGTTCTCGACTCTTAAACCGCAGCCTGGTTTCTGCACAAGTTATAGGTAACCTTTAGCTATCTGTGTTTTATCCCTCCTACCCTCATAATTTCAAAGAATGTAATCGATTCAATATTGTCAAAAGTTTTTCCTAAACCTACAAATGCTATAACCGCAGGTTTCCCCCCCTTCAATCTGCCATACGCGTTCCTACATTTCTCTGGAACCTTAACTGATTTTTCCCAGTCTGGGCTTCTATCGGTGTTCTCATTGTTATGTAAACCATCCGTGTCAGTATTTTGCAACTATAACTTAACTTATAATGCGGTAACAGTCATAGCTCTCGGCACCTGCCTTTGTTTGGATTTCATTTTTCCTAAACGCTGAGTGTATTTCGCCTCTCATATACCCTGCACACTAGGTGGAATAATTTTGTCATGGCTGCCTCTCCCAAGGGTTTCAGTAATTCAGAGTGAATGTCGTCTACTTCAGGTGACTTGCTTCCGCTCAGGTCGTTCAGTCATCAGTCAAATTTTTCTCTTAATTACAAATCTCCTATCTGATGCTGACCTACATCCTCTTCTCTTTTTTAATATTGTTCTGAAGTTAATTTCTCTGGCACAGACTGTACTCATACACCGTACACTTTTCAGCTGTCCTTTCTTTACTTAGTACAGGCTTGCCTTCTCCAAAGGTTCTTTAATTTTTCAATGAACGACACCAATTTTTCCCAAGTCATACAATCCTCCTCAGCCTCGGTTTGTCCTGGAGCCATATTTGTTAGCCATTCTTTACTTTCCGTCAAACTCATTTTTTAGACATCTGTATTTCATTTTGCCTGCTCCATTACTTGCATTTTTATATTTTCTCCATTCGACAGCTAAATTCAGTATCTATAGTGTTAAACAAATATTTCTAACAGGTCTAATATTTTGTTTACGTGATCCTCTGGGACCGTGACCATTTGTTATATACTGGCTGACAAAAAAGTGAAGTGTCCAAAAGATATGGTCGGACTTCAATGAAACTTCGTACACGCACACATCATTGGAGAGAAAACAAATGAATAGATAGTTAGTTACGTGTTCCATAGATATTTTGAGCGATTCTTTTATCGACATGATGTGCAACGAGTCAATATATATATATATATATATATATATATATATATATATATATATATATATATAATTAACCTAAAATCACTTCTTCTGGACATGTTCTCTTCCACAGACGAATTTCTATTTAATAACGAGTAGCCTGTTCATCACACACACACACACACACACACATATATATATATATATATATATATATATATATATATATATATATATATATATGTGTGTGTGTGTGTGTGTGTGTGTGTGTGATGAACAGGCTACTCGTTATTAAATAGAAATTCGTCTGTGGAAGAGAACGTGTCCAGAAGAAGTGATTTTAGGTTAATTTTAAAACTTGCTTTGCTTGTTCACAGATATTTTATATTGTTGGACAAACGATCAGTAACTTTTGTTGATGCATATTGAAATAAGCTCTGCGCCACAGTCAGATTTAATAATCCGTAAAAAAGGCACTCTTATGAGATCTCTTTGTTGTCCGGCTGTCTGTCTGTGTGTCAACTAATACAACATCACGTAATCGTGGGATAGAAATCAAACGCCGGCCGAAGTGGCCGCGCGGTTCTGGCGCTGCAGTCTGGAACCGCGAGACCGCTACGGTCGCAGGTTCGAATCCTGCTTCGGGCATGGATGTGTGTGATGTCCTTAGGTTAGTTAGGTTTAACTAGTTCTAAGTTCTAGGGGACTAATGACCTCAGCAGTTGAGTCCCATAGTGCTCAGAGCCATTTGAACCATTTAGAAATCAAACTGAACGCGAGTGTATTTCGCCTCTCATGTACCCTGCACACTAGGTGCAATAATTTGGTCATGGCTGGCTCTCCCTAGGGTTTCAGTAATTCAGAGGGAACGTCTTCTACTGCAGGCAACTTGATTTCACTCAGGTCGTTCTGTCATCACTCAGATTTTTCTCTTAATAACATATCTCCTATTTCATGTTGACCTACTTCTTCTTCTCTTCTCTTCTCTTCTCTGAAGTTAATTTCTCTGGTAGAGACCGTGCTGCAGACTCAGTGCTGCTGCAGCCGTAGTTTCACGGGAGCAGCATCCAGCAGGTAGACGGGCGTGCAATGGAATGAGGCTTTCATACTATGTCTACAGTGGACGTACATAGACGGCGCTCAAAGCAGTTACGTGAAGCGTATTTAATACTTACAAAAAGATCTGAAAATGGTTGATTCATTCTAATGAAATAACTTGGCTAGAACACAGTAACCCATAAAGGAATCTTTAAATTACTCCAGATAGATACAATATTCCGGTCTGCAGAGCGCTCTTGGCAAGCGGGGTGAACTCAGCCTTTGAGAAGTAGCGGCTCCGGTTTCGTAAACTGACATACGGCCGGGAGAGCGGTGTGCTGACCACATGCGTCTCCGTGGGGCTGTGGGCTGAGGATGATACGGTGGCCGGTCGGTACCGTTGGTACTTCATTGCCTGTTCGGACGGAGCTAAGTTTTTTCTAAGATAAAATAGTAACATGAGCCGTATCTAAATAAAACCGTAAGATAACCACCCCAATAACTGGGCATAAAACAAATTCTTAAAACAGGAAGTCCCGACTTGACTTTGCAATTACGATGTCTGGGAATGAGTCATTTGTGGGAGGAGGGGGGAAGGGAGGGGACGTAATTAATGAACATGAAATGGAACCCATTAGAAAAGCACAACGAAATTTATGTAAGAAATTTAAAAACTTGCGTCATTGACTCATAATAGCCTTTCTTCTTACTATTGAGCTGGTCATTCAGCAATTGTCCGTCGACTGGACACGTATGCTAAAGTATTTCTAACTCTTCCAATAAAGCAAGCTTTTTGTCTTTCCGAGCACAACGTAAGATGAAGAGATCATCAAGCGTGGCTGGCTGGTGCCCTGCAGTTCGGCAAACGTAGAGTGCTGCTTTACTTGACCTTTTCCGGTTAGCAAATGCTCATAAATCTTGTCTTAAATATTCTTCCAGTTTAACCAATGTAGAATTTATGCCAGGAACTGCATTCCACTTTGTAAACAACAGAGAAGTTATACCAATCTTTAGAGGCAGCTCATTATGCACGTAAGAACTGTGAACTTGATAATGCAATAAAAAAGCTACACGAACCTCAAGATTTTTGAATAACTTAGCTATCTGATACGACAATTTCCCCATAAACGCACACTGAAGAGCCAGAGAAACTGGTATAGACATGCGTATTCAGATACAGAGATATGTAAACAGGCAGAATACAGAGTTGCGGTTGCAAGGCCTATATAAGACAACACATGTCTGGCGCAGTTGTTAGATCCGTTACTACTGCTACAATGGCAAGTTATGAAGTTTTAAGTGAGTTTGAACGTGGTGTTATAGTCGGCGCACAAGCGATCGGACACAGTACCTCGGAGGTAGCGATGAAGTGGGAATTTTACCGTGCGACCATTTCACGCATGTACCGTGAATATCAGAAGTCCTGTAAAACATCAGATCTCCGACATCACTGCGGCCGGAAAAAGCTCCTGCAAGAACGGGACAAACGACGACCGAAAGGAAGCGTTCACCGTTTCAGAAGTGCAACCCTTCCACAAATTGTGCAGATTTCAATTCTGGGCCATCAACAAGTGTCAGCGTGCGAACCATTCAACGAAACATCATCGATATGGGCTTTCGGAGCCTCAGGACCACTCGTGAACCGTTTATGACTGCACGACACAAAGCTTTACGCCTCGCCTGGGCCCGTCCACACTGACTTTGGACTGTTGATGAATAGAAACATGTTGCCTGATCGGGAGAGTCTCGTTTCAAAGTGTATCGAGGGGATGGACGTGCACGGGTATGGAGACAACCTCATGTATGCATGGATCCAGCATGTCAATACGGGACTGTTCAAGCTAGTGGAAGCTCTGTAATGGTGTGGGGCGTGTGCAGTTGGGGTGACATGACACCCCTGATACGACTCTGACAGGTGACACGTATGTAAGCATCCTATCTGATGACCTGCATCCATTCATATCCACAGTGCATTCCAAACGACTTGGGCAATTCCACCAGGACAATCGGTTCAAATGTTTCTAAGCACTATGGGACTTAACATCTGAGACTTAGAACTACTTAACCCTAACTAACCTAAGGACATCACATACATCCATTCCCGATGCAGGATTCGAACCTGCGACCATAGCAGCAGCGCGGTTCCAGACTGAAAGGCCTAGAACAGTTCGGCCACAGCGGCCGGCTCCACCAGGACAATGCGACAACCCACATGTGCAGAACTGCTACAGGGTGACTCCAGGAACACTTCTCTGAGTTTAAATACTCCCACTGGATACCAAACTCCCCAGACATGAACATTATTGATCATATCTGGGATGCCCTGCAACGTGCTGTTCAGAAGAGATCTCCACCCCCTCTTACTGTTACGGATTTATGGACAGCCCAGCAGCGTTCATGCCTACAGCACTACTTCAGACATTAGTCGAGTCCATGCCACGTCGCATTGCTGCACTTCTGCATTCTCGCGGGGGCCCCGCACGATATTAGGGTGGTGTACGAGTTTCTTTGGCTCTTCAGTGTATATGTCTGTGGTGGTGAAAAATGACTCGATTGCGTATTGTTCCTGCCACCCGATAATTTTCCTTTATATAGTCTATCTACGATACATGGACTATAGCCATCGGCAGATGAAATAAACTCTAAGTTATGAAGCTCTCTTTTTGTAGATAAATTGCTGAGGGGGACGGTTCAGAGGCGGCCAATCATTGATCTAAAAAACTTTGTTTGTGCTCATACGGATCACATGGTGGATCATGGATAATTGCATTACTGGTTGTGGGCTTTCTAAAACATCAAAATGAATAGTATTGATCACAAACTGCAATTGTAAATCTACATAATTAAGACGTGCGTCATGCTTCGTAACCTCATGCGTACAAGGCATGGTGGGATGTAAAGCATTAAATTCTGATACACTAGTGTCAGTCCTCGACGAGGGAAAGGGAAATTTTATCAAAATTCAATGAAGGCGCAGTTAGGCGATGAAATCTGGGGCCACTGGCAGAGTGTGATAACAGTCGACAGCCAGCAGGCCAGGCCAGGTAAACATGGCACTTGCAGGCACGGAGCTGTGACGGTGGTATTGCACGTACAATTTGTTTTGAGTGGCGCAAGAATGAGGCAGGAAACTGCAGCGTTGCTTTAAGTTATTGCGATGTATGCGGCGGGGCAGTAGACCAGAGCCAAGAGTGGCGATTTGTAAGTGGCTGACATGTGGGAATTTATCCCTGCCATAGTTTCTGTCTCTCTTTGACCCTACGTCAGACGTGAGGGAAAAAACAGTATAAATAGACGGGCAATTTTAGCTTGGGACTGAGTGTGCCAGGTCAGTCGAGCGTCGGGATGGGCCTGTGCTGGTCTACGCTTATAGGGACCAGTCTGGCAGCAATGTTATAAGTATTCTGCACAAACTTGTACTTTGTTTTCATGTACTTATTCGGGCTATTTTCCGCCTCCGGGGACAAAACACTGGGGCAGGACGGAACAGCAGCCTGGAACTTGGAGATTGCACAGTCTGCCTGAAGGAGGGTAGTGACAGTGGTCTGCAGCGGGTCCAGGAGGGGCTAGGTTCCTCTCGAGTCTACGGGCCATGTTCCCTTTTCACCTGGCTGATCAGGGTCCGGGCGAGGTGTACGCTGCAGGAGACGCAACAGCGCTGTGACAGTGGCAGGTGTTGCTATCCAGCAAGCACTACTAGCGGAAAGTTGCGTACAGTGTCGAGTAAGGCGCGGGTTCCAGTCCGGTCCTGTCCTGGGAGCAGCGGCGTTCTGAGGGCCACGGGTGACCAGTACATCCACCTTCATCCCACGGTCGGACAGAGCAGGCCAAACAGGCTGGAGGGCGGCGAGGTCCAGGGACTGTAGCAGTCTCCGGAATTGCAGGCAGCGGAGCAGTGGCAGTCATAATGCCCCGGCAGTAGGTGACTTCCATTGGCGGGTGACCTTGATAACGGCAGCAGTGGTGTCGGCATAGCAGAAGTCTGCTGAGCCGGCTGGACTCGCGGGACAGTGCGCGGACGGCACGCCGACACTACGCTTCACCCATCGAGTACTGTAAATTATCGGAATGAACAAATGTTGTTAGCCTAGAAGCATCCACATCAGATCCATAGAATATTACAAATACGTCATCTAAATACCTCCGATAAACAAGCATTTCATCGTGTATCTGGGAGTATCCCTTAAGTGTGAGACTACTTTGGAGCACATTACTTTTTTCAATGTTTTGCAAAAATAGATGTTAGTAAGGAAGCTGGCTGGTAGCTGTTTTAATTTATCGTGTCACCTTTTTTAAGAAGACATTTAACAATTATTTGTTTTAATCTGTCTCGAAAAATCCCTGTGCCAGTGATCCATTGCATATTTCACTAAGGACATTACTTATTGAGTTGCAAGAACTTTTCAGATTTCTGTTTGAAATTCCATCAACACTACATGAGATTTTATTTTTTTTATTTTTATAATTCTATTAATTTCAGTGAAAGGACTAGGTGCTACTTCTAGTTGCTTAAAATTTGGTACATGCGAGAAAATATATTAAAAATGTTTTTAATATTTTCTCTTTCTTCTTCAACTCAATTATTTAATCATGTTTTTGTTGCTACATTTAGAAAGAGATTGTGAAAGGTACCTGCAGCTTGTGAATTATCAGCCACACCACTGTCACTTAGCTTAACTGGCACAGGATTGGTACAGGATCCTGTATACTGACTGTCTGCCTGTCTCTCATTTGACATTATCCCATATAGTTTTAATCCTATTATCTGAATAATTAATTTCTGTCATATGCATACTTTCTGACATTTTAGTGACTTTCGTTAAAATATTAGAGTATTTTTTGTAGTATGCAAGTAATATTGGATATTGACTTAGTCCAGCCTTTATAAAAAGTTCCCTCTTCTTCTTACATGAGATTTTAATTCCTTTAAGTTTCCATAGTTTACTTTTTTTAATGAATTTTCTGAATTACTATTTGGGAAAGTTACTTTCAAATATTGACACAAATTTTGCATGGAATACATTGAGTTTGTCATGAGCATATCATTCTATGTATACGTCATGCCTTACAAACTGTTTTAACTTACTCTTAAAACATTGTATTGTTTTTTCATTAATAAGCCTCACTGCTTGGTATATACGAGCTTCAGGGCTGTAAGGTGCTGTATTGTTAATTGGAATTGCGTCGCTATCATGAACAGATAGTCCATTAACAATTGGGTACACATTAATTGTTTCAGTCTGAGCACTGTCCATAAAAATATTGTCAGTCAGTGTCCTACTATCTTGCTGCACACGACTTGGAGAACTGATAACTGAAATGAGACTGAAACACTAAAATAATGGTTCCATTTCATTTTCCATGTTTTTTAAGAAATCTGTAGTGAAATCTCCACAAACTACTAAATGTTTCTTCTCGATCGACAGCTAGCTCAGTAATGCTTCTTGACTTCTCATAAAAAGCTAAAAGTTTCCTAGAAAGGACCTGTAGACTGATAAAATTACGAGAAGTATTCTGCACTGTGCTAGGGTGACGAAGTGATTTGGGCATTTGTATGATGCTAGTCTATAATCGCTGATATTAAACTTCTCCGACCTTGTGGTTACATGGTGTGCACAGAGCCACAGAACATCTATCACTTGAGAATTTTTCACTTCTCTCTATGCATAGAAGAAGCTCATCCGTCTTGTTCTCTTGTTCCTCAGACCCCTTAAGTTGTGATGAGACTAATTTTATTTTTCAGAAAACTATTACATACATTATGATCTTGTTTTGCTCTCGTTTCCTTATATACTGTCTGTCTGTAACCTGACACTAACCTACAAAATGAGCATCTATGACTCCAGTAATAACACGGATATTGTCCTGTGCTCTTGTGGCCGCTCATTACAGTTTTAGCAAGATATTCAGTAAATCTTTCCCTCCCCCTCCTATTCAGGTGCAGGCCGTGATATGTGTGTCCCCATGTCCCAATTACAGAAAGAAGCTCGGCCAAGATTTGAGACTTTGTTTCAGTCAAAAGCAATTCACTAAGCTCTTTAATCCAAGACCTCCACAAATGCCACACGAGTGTCTGCTGTAGCTGCTCCTATTTCCTCCAGGTCACATTTAATACTATTGTCTAAGTTGCTAACCAGGCTATTTCCTGCTCTTCCTACTCTACCTGATCCTCTTCATCAAAACTCTGTACAAGGCCCCTTATGTTCTCTCTCACCTGGATAAGCTTGGCATTTAGTTTCACAATGTTTGTGACCTGATATTCTACACGAGGCTTTTCTTGTAGCATTTGGGCTCCATCCCTCCCGTGACTGTTACCAAGCAGCAGGACTCTTTTCTTTCTATCTAATTTTCAACCGACTTAGCCTTAAAACTGTTCCTACGACTCTGCTCCACTCTGCTTTTCTCATAAACTGGTTAAGGCTCTTTTTTATATTTCAGATAACAAGTCAAACTGATTGCTAACGAAAATTTCAAATGTGACTCATGAGATTTTCTCCTTTTGCGTATTACTTAGCACCTTTTCCCAGTTCCCACTGTCTCTTTTTCCCCTTAAAACTATCTAATTTAAAATACGCCATTTCTATTTCTGCTTGAAGGGCACAAATATTTCGTCCTTGTTCAACAATTTTCTTGTCTCGAGTACGAAATTTCAGGTCTATGGGAGTGCCTCATCTGACACTTTTAGATCTACGATTCTATGTGACAGGTAGAATGGCCACCAGAATGCATTAGTGATTTTCGTGTTTTGTCTTATGACAAGGCATGGTAGGGTATATAAAGGGCGTGATCAACATCAGGTGTTGAGCGATCAGTATGAAGGACACAGAGATGAGGTGTACTCATGCGAGACAGCGGTATCAGCACCTGACAGGGTTTCAGAGCGGCCTCATTGTGGGTCTCCAATTGGTCAACTGGTCGAACTGTGCAGTATCCAAATTTGTGGAGCGTTCCACCAAGTCTGAAAACCACAAGTTAGGATCGTCGTACTGTGCACCAAGCACATCGCAACTCCTCCAAGTCTGACTGCACCATTCGAGTACAAGTAATGAATTCCCTGTAACATTCTTTGTCATTGGTCAGAGACTAGCAGCAGCTGGATTAGGATATTATCGTCCCAAGCGTGGACTACCATTAATACCACAACACAAACGGTTGCGTATAGAGTGATGTCGTGACTGGGAAGCATTGACTGCTCAAGAATGGCGTCGCATGTTGTTCGACGGTGAACTGTTGTTCTGTACTACTCTGGATGACCATCATCGGCGAGAATGATGGTGACGCTGAGAGGAATCCCATTCTTCCAATGTTTGGAAAGGCATAGCGGTGTTCTTGTGTAATGTGGTGAGCCACGGGCTATGGCTTCAGCTCACGGCTTGTAGTTATTGAGGGAAAACTGAAGCATCGGCGTTGTGCCATGGACATCCTGCACCCTCGTGTGTTACCTCTCACGGAACAGTGTCTTGGGGGCATTTTTCAACAGGAAAAACTCGTCTACACATGGTACGTCCCTCTGTGAACTGTCTGCCTGATTTTGAGGTATTCCCGTGGCCAGCCACATCCAGATGTATGCAATGGGATCAGCTCCGCCCCAGTGCCAGCGTTCAGGATATCAATGGTGATTTACATCAGAAGTGGCACACCTAGTCTCAGGAGAGGATAAAAACTCCATACTACCAAGTGCTTCGTACGTTTGACTCGATTTTGTAATTACTAAAATAACATCACGTACCCTCTCAACCTGTGAAGTTCCATTTCATTTCCTCTCCTCATTCTAAGTACTTCCCTTTCTTGTCAGGTGTTATATGTTGTTCAAACGCAGTTCATTAAGAAAAACCTTGATAACAGATAAACGTTTCTTTTCGAATGTTGTAAGTTAAAGTTGTGCGGATGAGTTATTTTCCAGTGCAGTAATTCGTGCTTTAGATATCATTACGACCATTTCGTTTTTGCCAGTATAGGACATAATTTAGAATGAAATTTCTGGACGATAATTGTGGTGTCACTGCCAGACACCACACTTGCTAGGTGGTAGCTTAAATCGGCCGCGGTCCATTAGTACATGTCGGACCCGCGTGTCGCCACTGTGTGATCGCAGACCGAGCGCCACCACACGGCAGGTCTAGAGAGACGTACGAGAACTCGCCCCAGTTGTACGACGACGTTGCTAGCGACTATACGGACGAAGCCTTTGCTCTCATTTGCCGAGAGACAGTTAGAATAGCCTTCAGCTAAGTTAATGGCTACGACTTAGCAAGGCGCCAATTGTATCAGTGCATGTATCATACGAGTCTCATTTGTATTGCCACAATCTCCAGATGTTTCATCAATAACGATGTATACAAGGACGGATTAAAAGTTAAGTATATTCCAAAGATACGTATTTTCTTTATCACATTCATTAAGTCTCCTGTTTCAGACCTCACTCCATCCTTCGTGAGTTAGCGCGTGCATCTTGGCCGCCTCTTTCAATTAGTGTGCGTAGTGTTGGCAAGTCTGCCGACACTACAATAATCCTTCATTTTATCTATCAGTGTTCATAATACACCCACTCTATCGTTTTCGATATACACTGGAATACAATATAACCACCTGCTTAATAGTGTCTTGCTCCACCTTTGGAACTCATTACCGTAGCGTATCTGCGTGGCATGACTCCGACAAGTCATCGACAAGTTTCCGGAATTGCGCGGCAGCGTATGTCTATGCTCAAGTCACGCAGGTGTAGTAAACTGCTGCCGGGTGGTTGGTGGATGCAGAGGTGGCACCCTATAGCGTTACGGTTGGGCGGCATCGGGTTCGGAGCAGGCAACTTATTGTTGCCAAGACATCCGCGTGAGTTCACAATCACGTTACACAAACCACTAGAGCACGATTGTTAGCTTGTGACATGGGAACTTACCCTAGTAGATGTTGTCATCCAGAAGGGAAGACGTCAGGCGTGAAGGGATGCAGGTGGTCTGCATTAATGTTCACGTAGTCAACAGCTGTAATGTTATCAGCGATTACTATCACAACTCCCCTGGCAGCCCAATTGAATGCCCCCACAGCATAATGCTGCCCTTAGAAGCCTGCGTCAGTGGCACGGTTCATTTTTCGAGCAACTGATAGTCCGCTGCTAAGCCCCGTGGTCCATGGTCTAGGGGTAGCGTCTTTGATTCGTAATCAAAAACGTCTTCGGTCCCGGGTTCGATCCCCGCCACTGCCTAAATTTTGATAAATAATCAGCATTAGCGGCCGAAGACTTCCGGCATAAGAAGTCAGCCTCATTCTGCCAACGGCCTTGTCAAAGAGGGCGGAGGAGCGGATAGAGGTTCAGGGCACTCTCTTGTCCTAGGGGTGGGAAATTGCCCCTAAAGGCGGAAGAATCAGCAATGATCAACGACAAGAGGATGCAGAAGGCAATGGAGACCACTGCATTAAAGACACGTAACGTGTATCCGCAGGACATGTGGCCTGTAATTGAAGAAGTGTCATGATGATCTCTCCATTGGCAAAAGATTCCGGTATAGTCCCCCATTCGGATCTCCGGGAGGGGACTGCCAAGGGGGAGGTTACCATGAGAAAAAGATTGAATAATCAACGAAAGGATAACGTTCTACGAGTCGAGGCGTGGAATGTCAGAAGCTTGAACGTGGTAGGGAAACGAGAAAATCTGAAAAGGGAAATGCAAAGGCTCAATCTAGATATAGTAGGGGTCAGTGAAGTGAAGTGGAAAGAAGAAAAGGATTTCTGGTCAGATGAGTATCGGGTAATATCAACAGCAGCAGAAAATGGTATAACAGGTGTAGGATTCGTTATGAATAGGAAGGTAGGGCAGAGGGTGTGTTACTGTGAACAGTTCAGTGACCGGGTTGTTCTAATCAGAATCGACAGCAGACCAACACCGACAACGATAGTTCAGGTATACATGCCGACGTCGCAAGCTGAAGATGAACAGATAGAGAAAGTGTATGAGGATATTGAAAGGGTAATGCAGTATGTAAAGGGGGACGAAAATCTAATAGTCATGGGCGACTGGAATGCAGTTGTAGGGGAAGGAGTAGAAGAAAAGGTTACAGGAGAATATGGGCTTGGGACAAGGAATGAAAGAGGAGAAAGACTAATTGAGTTCTGTAACTAGTTTCAGCTAGTAATAGCGAATACCCTGTTCAAGAATCACAAGAGGAGGAGGTATACTTGGAAAAGGCCGGGAGATACGGGAAGATTTCAATTAGATTACATCATGGTCAGACAGAGATTCCGAAATCAGATACTGGATTGTAAGGCGTACCCAGGAACAGATATAGACTCAGATCACAATATAGTAGTGATGAAGAGTAGGCTGAAGTTCAAGACATTAGTCAGGAAGAATCAATACGCAAAGAAGTGGGATACGGAAGTACTAAGGAATGACGAGATACGTTTGAAGTTCTCTAACGCTATAGATACAGCAATAAGGAATAGCGCAGTAGGCAGTACAGTTGAAGAGGAATGGACATCTCCAAAAAGGGCCATCACAGAGGTTGGGATGGAAAACATAGGTACAAAGAAGGTAGCTGCGAAGAAACCATGGGTAACAGAAGAAATACTTCAGTTGATTGATGAAAGGAGGAAGTACAAACATGTTCCGGGAAAATCAGGATTACAGAAATACAAGTCGCTGGGGAATGAAATAAATAGGAAGTGCAGGGAAGCTAGGACGAAATGGCTGCAGGAAAAATGTGAAGACATCGAAAAAGATATGATTGTCGGAAGGACAGACTCAGCATACAGGAAAGTCAAAACAACCTTTGGTGACATTAAAAGCAACGGTGGTAACATTAAGAGTGCAACGGGAATTCCACTGTTAAATGCAGAGGAGAGAGCAGATAGGTGGAAAGAATACATTGAAAGCCTCTATGAGGGTGAAGATTTGTCTGATGTGATAGAAGAAGAAACAGGAGTCGATTTAGAAGAGATAGGGGATCCAGTATTAGAATCGGAATTTAAAAGAGCTTTGGAGGACTTACGGTCAAATAAGGCGGAAGGGATAGATAACATTCCATCAGAATTTCTAAAATCATTGGGGGAAGTGGCAACAAAACGACTATTCACGTTGGTGTGTAGAATATATGAGTCTGGCGACATACCATCTGACTTTCGGAAAAGCATCATCCACACAATTCCGAAGACGGCAAGAGCTGACAAGTGCGAGAATTATCGCACAATCAGCTTAACAGCTCATGCATCGAAGCTGCTTACAAGAATAATATACAGAAGAATGGAAAAGAAAATTGAGAATGCGCTAGGGGACGATCAGTTTGGCTTTAGGAAAAGTAAAGGGACGAGAGAGGCAATTCTGACGTTACGGCTAATAATGGAAGCAAGGCTAAAGAAAAATCAAGACACTTTCATAGGATTTGTCGACCTGGAAAAAGCGTTCGACAATATAAAATGGTGCAAGCTGTTCGAGATTCTGAAAAAAGTAGGGGTAAGCTATAGGGGGAGACGGGTCATACACAATATGTACAACAACCAAGAGGGAATAATAAGAGTGGACGATCAAGAACGAAGTGCTCGTATTAAGAAGGGTGTAAGACAAGGCTGTAGCCTTTCGGCCCTACTCTTCAATCTGTACATCGGGGAAGCAATGATGGAAATAAAAGAAAGGTTCAGGAGTGGAATTAAAACACAAGGTGAAAGGATATCAATGATACGATTCGCTGATGACATTGCTATCCTGAGTGAAAGTGAAGAAGGATTAAATGATCTGCTGAACGGAATGAACAGTCTAATGAGTACACAGTATGGTTTGAGAGTAAATCGGAGAAAGACGAAGGTAATGAGAAGTAGTAGAAATGAGAACAGCGAGAAACTTAACATCAGGATTGATGGTCACGAAGTCAATGAAGTTAAGGAATTCTGCTACCTAGGCAGTAAAATAACCAATGACGGACGGAGCAAGGAGGACATCAAAAGCAGACTCGCTATGGCAAAAAAGGCATTTCTGGCCAAGAGAAGTCTACTAATGTCAAATACCGGCCTTAATTTGAGGAAGAAATTTCTGAGGATGTACGCCTGGAGTACAGCATTGTATGGTAGTGAAACATGGACTGTGGGAAAACCGGAACAGAAGAGAATCGAAGCATTTGAGATTTGGTGCTATAGACGAATGTTGAAAATTAGGTGGACTGATAAGGTAAGGAATGAGGAGGTTCTATGCAGAATCGGAGAGGAAAGGAATATGTGGAAAACACTGATAAGGAGAAGGGACAGGATGATAGGACATCTGCTAAGACATGAGGGAATGACTTCCATGGTACTAGAGGGAGCTGCAGAGGGCAAAAACTGTAGAGGAAGACAGAGATTGGAATACCTCAAGCAAATAATTGAGGACGCAGGTTGCAAGTGCTACTCTGAGATCAAGATGTTAGCACAGGAAAGGAATTCGTGGCGGGCCGCATCAAACCAGTCAGTAGACTAGTAGACTAATGACAAAAAAAAAAAAAAAAAAGCCCCATGTTCAACAACGCGCACTGAACCGGCGGATTCGAAACCATCGTGGCTCCACCAGAGTTGTACTCTGGGTCACATCTGCCACTTATCGCTGTCGATCCCGGTTTGCACAGCGGGAAAGCCTCCAGAGTCCACGTTCTGCAGTAAGACATGGACGTCTAACAACTTGTCATCTATATGTATTGTCACCGTCCTTCAACCACTTTGCATAGATATTCCTGACATCTCTGCCTCGTGATGACTGGGTGTTGTGTGATGTCCTTAGATTAGTTAAGTTTAAATAGTTCTAAGTTCTAGGGGACTCATGACCATAGATGTTAAGTCCCATAGTGCTCAGAGCCATTTGAACCATTTTATTCCTGACAGTAGACACGAACAGACGATCAGATTCCGAGATGCTCGTTCCCAGGCATCGGGCGAGAAGAATCTCCTTTTTGTGAAAGTCGCTTATTTCAGCACATTTACGGCCCGTATCGTCGCTAAAATGATTCCCCATTTGTCTCTGTTGCGCGAACATACGTTCGACACCGCGCCACGCGCACTATTCGCCAGCAGGCGGCATCCAGTCTCGCGATTAGCAGTTGTCATAATATTTTGGCAGCAGTTGCTACGCATATAGCATCAGCGACTTTATGTGACATGTTGCGGTAATGACTGCTTAATACAGATGTTTCTATGAAGCTATCTTACTATTGTACTGAAATACAACACAGAACTCTTAAATAAGTTTATACAGGGTGATTAAAAAATAACTGTACAAGTTTCGTGGGTGTAATGCATGCATTAAAATAAGACTAAATTTTTAAATGAAGGTTTTTTCTGAAATTGCTTTATTTCCGAGTTATGATGCATAATATCATTTGTGGTAGGCATTAAATCATGTGTATTTAGAGCCTACTGGAGATCCGATCATAAGTACCCTCCGTATAACTGCCATCGTAGGACTTTCTCAACCAACTGTATTGCGCCTGCTACGGAGACAGCAGTTCCATCCATATAAGCTGCATAAGGTAAAGAAGCTGACATCTGTAGACTACCGTACAAGTCAGAATTTCTGTCAGTGTTTACTTGAGCACCATGCTACTGATCCACTGTTCGTTCGTCGGGCACTGTTTACGGATGAGTGCCTATTTACTCGTCTGGGTATCGTGAATGCTCATAACATGCACGTGTGGGCGTAAGAGAATTCTCGCGTAACTGCCGTAAGAGGATATCAAAATTGTTTTGCAGTGATTATTTGGTGTAGTATAGTGTATAGTCAGTTACTCAGACCGGATGTTATTCCACAGCGCCTGACTGGCAGAGTGTATCGACAGTTTTTGGAACTTGAACTGGGTGGTCTGCTTCATGATGTCCCACTCGCTACACGAAGCAGAGTATGGTTTATGCACGGCGGTGCGCCTGCACATTTCAGTTGACGGGCAAGAGAGTGTCTCAATGTTTCTTATCCCGATAAGCAGATTGGTCCTTCAGGACCAGTTGTTTGGCCCCCTAGATCTCCAGATCTACATTTCCTGGACTTCCACTTTTCGGATCGTCTTAAGGAGCTTATGTACGGTGCTGCGACTGAGAATCCGGCACAACTACAGTAGCAAACTGGAAATGGCTGTGCAACTGTGCAGAATGATATGAACGGAGCCTGCTATGTTCCTCGAAAGGCAAGACGTTGAGCACGTCACTGTCTTCGTCTACATGGACATCATTTTGAACGTGTTCTGGGATAAATGTACAGTACACAGTTGTGTTGAATTTCGAATCCCTTCGTGTCTTTCCTTTCTGAGAATAATTATTTTAATGGTGTTTGTGTTCCACTTACGAGCCCTACACTGCTGTATAACTCTGAAATAAAGCAAAACATTAATTAACATTTCACTCTTATTTTGATGCACACATTACACCCATGAAGTATTTACAGTTATTTTCCAATCACCAAGAATTAATTTTGAGTCATTTGTGATTCACTTTTGATCCTTTTTCTAATGCATATGTTGAAATAAAGAAATTTCACACACAACTTTATTTAACATTTTACTGTTATTTTGATGCATATATTACATCCACCAAGTGTATAAGCCACTTTTGAATCACCCTATATAAGGGAAAAGCAGCTTTGTGATGCAGAGTTGTATTAGCGTTCTTCAAAACCAATCGTAATTTCAGGTTATGTGTGCTCCAATACATAGTTCCACACTGGATGATCTGAAGTCTTGATTGTGGTACTTTAAAATGTTCATAAACTGAAATGAAAGTTGATGAAAGATCAAAATCAATCTCGTCTACAGCGTTGTTCTATTTTTCAGGGTACAGCTTCCGTGAGATGCTTCCGTGACGTGTCGTTCTGCTTAGGACAAGACACCTGGCGAACACTTCGACGGCCACGGTTTTCTAGATCATGGCCTGAGAGAATTTCTGATCGAAGAAAAACCTGCCAATTATGTCTTGCTCTTTTCCTTAGGTTCAAGTTATACACAGAAAAACTATTACTATTTTTCTTAAAAAAGCAAGGTGAGATATCTTAAGTAGTTATTTTAGAATACCTGTTTGAAGAATGTACGTCTCTTTTGTTTAAAGATAATTTTAACCAGAATACGTGAGTGGAACGAACCCTACACATACTTCTGTATTTAAGCTTTTTATAAACTTTGTGAAAAGTGTGAAGCAAACTTACTCTACAAAGAAATGCTGCAGTGCTAAATTCAAGATTGTATTCACGATTTCAATCTGTTAGTGAAAGAACAAAAAAAAAAAAAAACACCGGTTTTTGGGTCACGATAAAAATGTGTGTTAGTGATTGTTATATTTTACTTCCAATGTTTTACTGCAGAACTCAGTTTCTGAAAAAGCATAAAATGACAATAAAGAATTAAATAATCAAATTAGTAGGAGATTTGGAAACTGGATATTTGTTCTAAGATTCTCTTTTGAGCTGTGACAGAAGATTATATCTTAAAAGTGTTTCAACTATGTAGACAAGTTATTTACCTTAATGGAATGTCTCAGTCAGTGCTTTGTAGGACATAGTCACGTATCAAATCATACACCACTAATGGCCTGTTAAACAGCTGGATTCGTTGAAAGGAAGTCCCAATTCGTGCTTGAGCCCATACCGCGTATTGCAGCGCCAGCAAGGAACAAAATACACTACCTGCCCTCCTCAGTCAGTGGTGCAGGCAGTCAGACGACATTTTGATGTTTATCAACTTCGTGTTCACAATATCACCTCTCGAAGAAATAATGTAATTCAGAAGGGCTGTTGAACCTCAGTAGAGGAAAAGCTACTCAGGTTGTATAGTGTCAAGATTTATTTAACATTTCCGGCCAAATGTTTCTACAAAATAGCAGTATTGCTGAGATTTAGTAAATTTCTGAACTGAAAATGTGTTCTGTTAAACTAATACACATTTCTGAAATATCTCGCACAATATTTAGGAACTTTTAAAACAGTATATCTAAATTTTCTTTTTTTAAATATATTTGAAATTTTGCAACAAGGGGAATTTTGTTGCAGTCTCTTATTTTCTAATATTTCAGATTTACGTATTTGTACAGTATAACTACTCGCCAATTTACTGGATTTTTTAACATTTTGCGATCGTCACTGTATCATTTTCGCTTTGTATGAAAAGCTACTGTTTGTGTCTTTTCGTAGGAAGTGTAGCACAGACACTTTTACACTAATGGAAAAAAAATCGCATCACCGAGAAACAAGTACTGTAGACTCACGAAAATTCGCAAACGCGTTATTCTAGATAAGATATTTAAGAGATTAACGTAGCAAGATCAGAGGTTAATGTAAGCGCGAGATAAATAATTGTAAATGTGAAATGCTGGTACATTAATAACCGGTGTAACTGCTAAAATGTTGAATGCTCGCATGCAGACTTGCATGCATTGTGTCGTATAGGCGCCGGATGTCAGTTTGTGGGATGGAGTTGCAAGCCTGTTGCATTTGGTCGGTCAATAGAGGGAAAGTTAATGCTGTTTCTGGACGACACTGGAGTTATCGTCCGATGATGTCCAATATGTGCTCGACTAGAGACAGATCTGCTGATCGAGCAGGCCACGGCAACATGTCGACGCTCTGCAGGGCATGTCGAGTTACAACAGCGGTATGTGTGCGAGCGTTATCCTGCTGGAAAACACTCCTGGAATGCTATTCACGAATGGCAGCAGAACAGGTCAAATCACAAGACAGACGTACGACTTTCCAGTTAGTGTGCGCGGGATAGCAAAGAGCGTGCGCGTGCTGTAAAATAGAAGCCTAGATCATAACCCCAAGTGTAGGTCCAGTGAATATACGTAGCAGACAGGTTGGCTGCAGATGCTCACCTGGCGTCCTCCTAAACAACACACGGCAATAAATGGTAACGAGGCACAACCGGCTTTCACCAGAAACACAATAGACCACCACTTCACCATCCAATGAACTCTCGCTTGACACCACTGAAGTCGCAGGCTGTGGTGGTTTTGGGTCAGTGGAATGCACGCTACAGGGCTTTCCGTGAAATAACCGATTTGGAACAGCTCGTTGTGTCATGTGCTGCTCAAATTGCTTGACGCAGTTTGACGCCCCAAAACCATACTCCGAACGTGACGGTCCTCCCTATCGGTAGTGCCACGTGGTCGTTCATAGCCCGGTGCTCTTGCTATCGTACCTTTACGTGACCATTGCTGCCAGCAATCATGTACAGTGGCTACTTTCCTGCCAGGTCTTTCTCCAATATCGCGGAAGGAACATCCAGATTCTCGTAGCCCCATTACACGACCTCGTTCTAACTCAGTGAGCTGTTGATAATGGCGTCATTGTTGTCTTTAAGACATTCTTGACTGACATCAACTCACTACGTCCAACCTCAAAGGTAACAAACTCTCATACCCGTTACAGCGCGTAGTTAAGGCCAACGTGATTTACATCCTCGTAGACTAGCGCCAAATCTCAAGAGACGTCATCTTTCGTATGTAGATACATGCCTACCAACTTTCGTTTATCTCGCACAACTCCTTCTTGGCGCTACGATTTTTTCCCGTCAGTTTATATTGTTGATTCATCTATGAAGTAATTGTATTCATGCCATTAAGTGTCCTATGAACTGTTTCTATGGTGTCCTTTTACAGCTGTATGAAGTACACATATGATGTTTTCGGTGAAACTGCAAATGTCGCAAGAGGTAATTTTATGTGTAAAAGCATGGCATAAAGCCACTGCATTCTAAGTGGATATGAATACATGGTTGCTTGAAACTAAAGTTAATCGTTTTTGATGCACGAGCGAGATGAAAATACTAACTAGCACGGGCGACTCTGATGTCTGAATCAAACTAGACTGTATTTTCAAGCTGTTACGTCTGGAGCAATGTAAGTACTGAAAACAGTTGCACATGTCTTCACATTTGTAGAATACACAGACGGGGTATTTGATTACAGGCTTTGTTATGAAAATTATCTTGATCCTTCTGTGGAATTCTGTAAGTGTTTTCCTAACAGCAGTATATTGGATTCAAGAGAGTTTATTCATGACGTCAACAAATTTAGAGAGACCGATGCCTTTCGCAGTGAACGTATTTCTTCAACTGAACCGGAGTGTGGAAGAAACAGAATTAATTCATCATTGAAATTAAAATGTAATGATATCAACTCTTACGAACGATTTAGAGCAGTATTGGTATTCCACTTGCAGAAGTATGAGTAACATTAAGTTAACGTGGCTTGTGCTATTTTATCACCAGTAGCTTCAAGTCTTTCACGATGGAGATGTATCTCTAAGGTTGGAATTATGTCTACAGATAATTGCTAGTCGCCAACAAATCCCATTCTTTCTTTTCAAATGAAGCACGAACTACACCAGATACCTCCGTGATTAACGCTGGAAGAAACAAAAAAGATTGAGATTAAACATAGGGTCAACAACGAGGTCATTCGACCCGGAGAACGAGCAAAAAAGGGGAAGGAAAGTTATCATGTCTTTTTCAAAGAAACTGTTTCTGCATTTGGCTTAAGTGATTACGGACAACCGTGGAGAACCTAAATCTGGCTGGGTAAATAAGGATTTCACCTGCTCCCCCAGAACGCGAGTGAATCACCATATTCATTGCACTACTGTGCTCTGTAACGCACGTCTATAATGCGCCGAAAATCCACTTTCTATTGTCGGGCATTGAATCTTTGTAAATGCGCGGTGCGGTAAGATCGCTAGTTTGTTAAATGTGATGCTTGTTTGTCACATCCTCTTACATGGTTCAAGTATAAAGATTTATTGCAAAGTGTGTTACCACTGTAATTGGAAGAAGTTTCTATGAGTTATGCATTACTCATGTTTTTTTCTGTATTGTCTACTAGTCGAGTGATAGATCATTTAAATTTAACATTCTCTAACCAAATGATAGGCCATCAACGCTGTCGAACCGTATGCTATTAGATTCTTGTTAGTGTGGAAGTATAAGAAGGAAAATTTGCAACAAAATGTAAATACAGTACATACGTGTTGCTTTAATTATGAGAAACGTCGAAATCACGAAACTACACTAAGAAGTCTTAGTCGAACTGTACATAATGTTTGGGAGAGAGTTGTAAATTATAAATGGAGTCGGCGACGAAACTTCTGAGAGGTTGATTTAAAATAATATGTACTATATATGCAGTTTGCTGCAAAACATTAATTTTATAAGTTACCTGTATCTTGTTAATCATTTTTGAATGCAACTTTTATGAAAATAATAATCAAACAACTATAGTTATTCACCCATTAGAAGTTGGACATAACGTTTTGTATGAATTCCACATCAATAAGAACCACTTATTTTAGAATCTGTGGAAGGATTTTTGTAAACTATTGATTTGTGTTTTTATGTCAAGTTTTCCATCATTAAAAATGTTTTCAATAGGGTCTATGGAACGAAAAGTATGTCTAATATAATCTAAAACTGCTATACGTTTACCCCGATTATAGCTATTTTTGTGATCATATATCAATTCACGGAACCCCAAGTACTTCTACATACTCCGACATTTTTTACCTGAGAATTAACGATAGTAAACGGAATAAACTCCGTAAACCTCAGATACTTCATTGATGATCATGGATATTGAAACATTTCATTACTTTTCAATTGCAACTAAAATATTACTGAAATCATATAAATAGAGTTTATTACAAAAGGAAATGATTACAATACTTAACTCTGTGAGATACAGACGTGTCGCAAACAAGGGGCGACAGACAAACATAAGCAAGCTCTTAAGTGTATAGAGTACGCAATACAAGTGAACCAATACAGTTTGTAGGTCACTGCTGTAGCGCTCGTATGTCGGCTCCACCTCAACTGGGCCGCGGCACTTATGTTCCCTTCACGCTGAGACCGCTGCTGTCTCGTGTCGTCTGACAGCCCTCTGTGCTCTTCCGTTCTTGCCCGACATGACGGCGCTTCACGTTGCGCCCAAACAATAATAACTCACCATGAAAGCGCGCAGTCCTTAGTATGAGATTCGCAGGTATACACTGCGGTCTTAGCAGCTGAATGACTGCTATTTTTCTTGTAAGACATAACAGGTAACGTAGAAAATGACGAGTTTTTAGAAACTTTGGACTCTGTAGCGTGATATAGGTAATAATTGTGAAAATTTTCACGACGTCGTCCAAATTCCAGCTTCTAGTCATCCTGCAGACAACCTTGTAGGTAGGGCAACCACAGCTATGTATGTAACTTTTATGAAAATAATGATCAAACAACTACAGTTATTCACCCATTAGAAGTTGGGCATCAGATGCGGTACATCAGACAAATAGGCAGTAGCTTTAGCATAAGGTTTAAAGAAGATCTTAGGGTTTCTGGCTCAAAATCTGCCATGAGTACCCTATTCCATGAGCAGACGCATTCCGTCACCATCACTAGTAACTTACGTATTTTACATAGAGAAAACAAGGGTCACACTTTACGCATCCTGGAGGAGGTCGAAATTATGAGATCCATTACTCGCTTTCCACGCCAAACCCTGAATGGACAAGCGAAGTTGAGAAACCGTAGCATTTTGGCAAATTTCGACTGCCTAAGTTAGTTGACGTGATACTCTGTACTTTCTCTTTGTTTACTTAGTCCCGCTTTGTTCCTCCTGGGTCTTTCCATTTTCTACCCCCCTCAACCCCTCCCCTTCACGTCCTCACTTTACCTCTCCGGCTTGTACGCATCCTCCTTATTATGTTGTATGTAGCTCGTGATCTCGCGGTCGCGTTCTCGCTTCCCGAGCGCAGGATCCCGGGTTCGATTCCCGGTAGGGTCGGGGACTTTCACCTGTCTCGAGATGACTGGGTGTTTGTGTTGTTCTCATCATGTCCTCATCATTCATGAATGTGGCGAGATTGGACCGAGCAAAAGTTGGAAATTTGTACGGGCGCTGATAACCGCGCAGTTGAGCGCCCCACAAACCAAAACTTCAACATCATCCGTATTATATTAGGTTTTCCACGTCTTCATTTCAAGTATGTTTTAAAATCTTTATAGTGGCCGAGCGGTTCTAGGCACTACAGTCTGGAACCGCGCGACCGCTACGGTCGCAGGTTCGAATCCTGCCTCGAGCGTGGATGTGTGTGATGTCCTTAGGTTAGTTAGGTTTAAGTAGTTCTAGGTTCTAGGGGACTGATGACCTCAGATGTTAAGTCCCATAGTGCTCAGAGCCACTTGAACCATTTTTAAAATCTTTATAAATTTTCTTAAGTTTTATCTGCTCTTAAGAAGCATCAAAATTCATTACATTCTTGCATCCCTTTAACTACAAAGTGAAGAATTTTTTAAAACATTTTTACAAAACGGTAATTTTTGAATTTTAATGTGCTTGAAAGTTTTAAAGTTTATTCTGTTGACTCTGCCTGCAGATCGTTTCCGTTGCCGTAATATATGCATATGGTGTCTCTCTTTTAAGCCCTAGCTTTAGCATAACTTACGGGCGTTTTTCACGAAAAATATGTCAACTGTCACTATCATATTGTCATTATACAGACTGTTTTTCATAAAAAGTTTCGGTACTTTTTATTCCAATATTCCTTGTTCTCATTCACTATCCGTGTATCTTCGGAAAGACCA
This sequence comes from Schistocerca nitens, assembly GCF_023898315.1. Taxonomy (NCBI): domain Eukaryota; kingdom Metazoa; phylum Arthropoda; class Insecta; order Orthoptera; family Acrididae; genus Schistocerca; species Schistocerca nitens. The sequence goes on from NC_064616.1 coordinate 62,507,437, forward strand.
CCAAACATTCGGTCGAGCCCATTGCATCATCAGCATATGCGTGAGTCGTCCACAGGCTAGCTGTTTACTTTCTTGTCGTCAGTATGAGAGAACACGCGGTCGCGTTCTTTGGTCGCGATTCTATATAGACCGGAGAGGCGATAAATGCGATTTTTAGGTTCTGCTGTTCGACCAATAGCTATTTACTTGACAATTTTGCCCAGGTAGAACATCCCTCCATTTTGTGGCAACAACTTCTTGGTTTTTCATTTTGGCTCAAAATTAGGTCTTAATAGTATTCATCTATTTCCTCCTTACCAATGATTTCCCCCCTTACCAATGAATATTGGAATCAGGCTGTTTTAGCCTTTTAGTGGTGTTTCGTTCTGACAGACAACAAATGTTGGGTAAAAAGGTTCGTAGCTTTTCCGATGTAATATTTTAGTCATACGAGTACTAACATTTTCATTTCTCATGTAATAGTTTTTAGAAAGTTTTTTTTAAATTTCTTTAAAATATTAATAATTTACCGTACCAGTTTTGTCATTCCTTCTGGATTTATGGTTATACCGATATTCGTGGGAAGATGTTGCTTTTATTATCACGAAACCGGAAGTGATCCAATAATAAAGAACTAAGTACAGCTGAAACGGTTATTAATACCCAAATACTAGTCATTCATTCTAAAACTTCTTCTGATTACTTTGTTCCAATATGGTATCGTTAAAAAGTTGTATGATTTGAGTTTGGTGTCAGATTCCATTTGTTAACGTAGAAGCGTTCCACATACGTGTCACTAAGTAGATTACCAGAGACTATATAAGTTTACGAGTGGTACTGACTCGTCAAAGTGAATGGAAAAAGTTAATCATTACCTAAGGAAACAGAATAGCTGCAGCTGGGGAAGGCATGCAGGAGTCGTCGTGGTGGACGCAGGAATAACACGAAGGCGAATCCAGCTCGCCAGTGGTGCGTCACCTCGCTCGATACGACCTCCGACTACGCGTGCCATGTCGTATCGCGTTGATCACTATGCCCACCAGCAGTAATTTCGATGTTTAACATCATGTTAATGCAGCTGCTATTACTCGAGGCTTTCTCGGTGGAACTTCCCAACATTTGTTAGAACTGGTAAGTTTGAGTGCTAAAAATGGAAAATATTCGAACATATGTAATACACGCAGTTTAATTTCGAGTCTTAGTTTCCGCTTAGGCAAATCCTTTCAAGATAAGTTCAGTTTTATGTCGTGTTCTTTCTGGGAAGTGTGCTGTTTCATGTGATATTATTTTAATTATCAACATTATTGACATTAAAAGTGTTTTATATCTGTTACCGAGAGTAAATCTGCATAATTTTTTTAAGGAGTGTCCGAGAATTCTGTCTCTTTTTTACATGTTGGGAACCGACCCAAACTTCTCCTGGATACTAGTTCCGAATCATTTTGCTAATTGGGTCGGTGGTGGGCTGCAATAATCCGAGCTTATAGCTACATTTTAACACGAACATGCAAAGAACATAGTACAATAATATTTCTAAAATATTTATAGCCGTAAAAGATACACGAAAAACTGTCAACTTTCTTCCTGTCCTTAATATATTCAGTTTTCGACAAACCTTTCACACTTACTTCCCTGGATAACTGTGGGAAGTTTAGAAAATAACTTTGATATTGTTCTACCTCCAAACTCTTCAGAAAAAGTTAAGTAATTAAACTAATTATGAAAACAAATACGTGTATTAACCCTTTGAGTACCAGTGGTTTCTGTCTGAATCTGCATCTGCATCTACATGGCTGCCCTGCAGTTCACACTTAACTGCCTGGAGGAAGGTTCTTCGAGCCACCTTCAGCGCCCCACAAACCAAACATCATCATCGAACCAGCTTCAGACTGTTTTTCTAACATTCCACTCTAACAGCTCGCGGGGAAAAAGAACACATAGTTCCCTCTGTACGAGCTGTGATTTATTTAATTCTTTACGATGATCATTTCTCTCTATGTAGGGTGGTGAAAGTTAAAATATTTTCACATTCAGAGGAGAAAGTTTGTGACTGAAATTTAGTGAAAAGATCTCGCCACAACGAAAAACGCCTTCGTTTCAATGATTGCCATCCCTGCTCATTTATCATATCTGTGGCACTCTCTCCCCGTTTTCCGGTAATACAAAACGAGCTGCCCTTCTCTGAACCTTGTCGATGTCCTCCGTCAATTCTATCTAGTAAGGTTTCCATGCAGCACAGCAATGCTCTGGCAGAGGATGGACAGATGTAGTGTAGGAAGTCTCTTTAGAAGATGTGTTATATGTTCTGTTCCTGCAGTAAAACGCAGTCTCTGGTTTGCCTTCCCCACAATATTGTCGATGTGATCATTCCAACTTAGTCGACTTGATTGCCATCAGATTTGTTTAATTTATTGCTTAATCGAAAAATACGGACTTCTTCTTATACTCATGTGGATGACCTCACATTTTTCTTTATTGAGAGGCAATTGTCACTTTAAACACCATTCAAATGTCGCGTCTACTGGATTTAGCAATTTGTTTTTATCTTCTGATGACTTTACTAAACGATACCATCATCTGCAAACAATTTAAAACGGCTGCTCAGATTGTCTCTTAAATTATTTATAAGGGAAAGGAACAGCAGAGGGCCTACAACACTTCCTTGGGGAACGCCAGGTATCATTCTTGTCTTAATCGATGACTTTCCGTCAATTAGTACGTACTGGGGACCTGTGTGAGAGGACATATCGCATCCAGTCACACAGCTGAAGCGATACACCATAAAAAAATGGCTCTGAGCACTATGGGACTCAACATCTGTGGTCATAAGTCCCCTAGAACTTAGAACTACTTAAACCTAACTAACCTAAGGACATCACACACATCCATGCCCGAGGCAGGATTCGAACCTGCGACCGTAGCAGTCGCGCGGTTCCTGACTGAGCGCCTAGAACCGCTAGACCACCGCGGCCGGCGATACACCATAGGAATGCAATTTGATTACAAGTCTCTCGTGAGGAACGGTGCCGGAAGCCTTCTGGAAATCTAGAAATACGGAAAAATTTGAGATCCCCTGAGGACAGCACTAATTACTTCTTCGAATAAAGAACTAGTTGTGTTTAAGAAGAACAACATTGTTTGAATCCGTGCTGACTGTGTGTCAATAGGGCATTACTTTCGAGATAATTCATAATGTTCGAACATAGCATGTCTTCCAAAATCCTACTGCAAATCAAGTTCAGTGATATTGGTCTGTAACACAGCGAATTACTCCATTTTCATTTTCTGATTATTGACGTGATCTGTGCAACTTTCCAGTCTTTTGGCGCGGATCTTTCGTCAAGCGAGCGGTTGTATATGCTTGCTAAGTATGAGGCAGTTGCACCAGCATACCCCGAAGGAGTCTTATTGGTATGCTGTCTGGACCGGAAGACTTGCCTTTGTTAAGTACTTTAAGCTGCTTCGTTTCAGCGAGGATCTACTTCTAAGTTACTCATGTTGCCAGTAGTTATCTATCCGAATTCTGGAATATTTACTTCGTCTTCTTTAGTGAAGAAATTTCAGAAAACTGTGTTTAACAAATCCGCGTTAGTGGTGCTGTCATCGTTTATATAACCATTGGTATCGCACAGTGAAGGTATTATTTGTGTCTTGCTGCTAGTGTGCTTTACGTGCGACTAGAATCTCTTTGGATTTTCTGTTTGATTTAGAGGTATGGTTTCATTGTGGACGCTATTAGAAGTATGACACATTAAAGTCCACTCTAAGTTGGAAAAATTCTACGAATGTGATGTACTGTAACAGTCACAGCGTTCAAAACATTTTTATTTCATAATGATCATATTGAGGAAGTGGAAGTAGGTACATCTAAAGTTATTGTAACCTAAATTTGACTTTGTACTACTGCTATTATGAGATGATTTGAAATGAAACCACGGGGGCAGTATATGCTTTTGATATAGATTTTTTAATTTTGAGGCCCAATTTTGCTCATTATTTAGGACTATAATTTGTTTTAGGGATTATGAGTGTATGGAAGTTCAGAGACGTGAGATTATTTCTAGAGAAAAATGTGAAATTGCTTTCAAATATATGTCATGAAACAATGAGTGGTTGAAAACTGTATGTACCTATGGTTCCGAAGAAAACCATCTTCTTGTAACAAATTATTCTTTACTTGTTATCAATTTCTTTTGTATTCCATGCTTAGTACGGAAACAAAATATTGTGACAAATTTTAATATTATATTCCAACGCGAAACTACCTCCTCAAAAAAATTGTCTGTTTGCTTTTTGCCACTTTGTTCCTGTATTCGTTGCTTACTACGATGATAAAGGTAAATGGTATGAAAAATTTAAAAATTAAATTCTTTATATGTAACTGAAAGGAAAAAAGTTTTAAAGCTATACAAAAAAATCTCCGATTAAAATACTTTTCTTTAATTTATTTCTTTATTGCTAGTTGTACAAACAGGCTTGTTTCAATTGAAGTTTCTGGTAAGCAAAATTGAAAAAAGTCTTTTAAAGCACAGTTTGGTTCACGAATGTCGAATTGATACCGATGTAGCGAATTGTGTCCCTATTCCCATACTTATTTGTTTCAAAAGTTCGACCTGTGATACTCAGTGTATCCTGTTATAGAATATCTGATCCACACGATCACGATACGTCCACTATGATAATGAACAATGCTCAACACTTGACAAAGGAGAGAACTTTTTATTTTGTCTTCGTTAGATCACTGTCATTCTGTTACATGGAGGCCTATCTCTGTCATTACCTCCGAAACTTATTTCTTAGCATAGGCTAATACCCGGTTCGTCTTCAATCAGAAAAATATACTGATGGATCTGAGGAAGACTGACGGAGATGTATGTGACACTTATTAACACTTCCAGATTCACGTTCATTTGCAAACGTTGTCATGCTACCCAGCATATTGATTCGAAGTACGATATTTCCCAATCTGCAGCTGACCTTCCTTTTTTTTTACTTTTTGTTGCCAAGATGGCCAACTGATAAACTTACTCCAGCTCACTTTACGATGATTATTCTACAGTATTCTTGAAAAACCTTGTATGAAAGCTTGTGACAAAAAAGGTCCAATTCTGCTTGGCACCGATATCCGAAGCATTAAGGGATTGCTGAAAAGCAGACTGAGCCAGCACCGAGTGCTTCCAAACGTTTTAATGAGCGCCCATTTCCTTCCTCTATGAAGGATTCTCTAGTCAGGATCGTGTCAGCTGCTGCATTATTTTAATATTTATACTATAATATTCCAAGCTCAGTGGAACCTCAATTAACTGAACTACTGTATCTGCAACCGAAGGTCATGTGGATTAACGAATTTCCGAATGAACCGCAAATTCAGACAGAAATTAGAATGATGTGGGTTAAATGCCATAAATATTAGGATTAATTTTATATAATATTATTTTTTAGTAAGCACACAAATTTATGTTTTTTCTTTCACTTAAATTTTGACGAGATATTGTAAAAAAACACTGAACATTGCACACTGAAATGATCAGTAAATTTCTTTCGAGCCGATTCGCATTTCGTTTAAGCACAACTGAATCTGGCAGGCGTCTCATCAGCATAACTTTGCTTGGAGCTGTTTTCTTCTAACATTCCGTATGCACCATTCTTTCATCCACCTCTCTTGTTGCCTCTGCAAGTCTCTTAATATCGTATCAATGAGCACCAACTTCGTCAGATAATCCTCCATCATTTTCGTCATTGTCTGCCGATGAACAAATAGAGATAATGTTTTCATAGCGATCATTTAGAGCCCAATGTCTTCATTTTCCTTCCCAATAACATTCCATATTGACACCGTTTAAATTTTAACACCAAACTAAGCAACGTTTTCTTTAACATCTCTCCTTTACCCATTATACATACTGCAAATCTAACTTTTGCCCAAGACGCCTACCAACTTCTTTCTCTTGCTATTTTTCGGTCACAACAAACGGATAAAATACATTCATCGAAAAAAGTTTTGCATCACCCCGGTTCCCAGAACTCCTGAAGATAGACGCTGACTGTGGATATTGTACCACAGACACAGTCCGTTTTACTGTTAAGAGATGTTACTAAACCCGCCCAAAGATGTAAACAGCCATGCATGAGCAGCGCCTATTAGACCGAGGTGGTCCGACAGCCGATCAGTTCCAGTTATTCCACCACGAAGAAGGTACACGGCTCGTATTGCCTATAGTTCAACCATGCCTAGACGGTCAGTACCGCGGTTCGATCGCGTCCGCATTGTTACTTTGTGTCAGGAAGGGCTCTCAAAGAGGGAAGTGTCCAGGCGTCATGAAGTGAAGCAAAGCGATGTTGTTCGGACATGGAGGAGATACACAGAGACAGGAGCTGTCGATGACATGCCTCGCTCACGCCGCCCAAGGGCTACTACTGCAGTGGATGAGCGCTGCCTACCGATTGGAACCCTGACAGCAACACTACCAAGTTGAATAATGCTTTTCGTGCAGCCACAGGACGTAGTGTTATGACTCAAACTGTGCGCATTAGGCTGCATGACGACGACACCATGCAGCGCGATAGATGGGCCCAACAACATGCCGAATGGACCGCTCAGGATTGCCATCACGTTCTCTCCACCGATGAGTGTCTCATATGCCTTCAACCAGACAATCGTCGGAGACGTGTTTAGAGGCAACCCTGTCATGCTGAACGCCTTAGATACACCGTACAGCGAGTGCAGCAAGGTGGAGGTTCCCTGCTGTTTTGGTGTGGCATTATGTGGGACCGACGTACGCCGCTGTTGGTCATGGAAGGCGCCGTAACGGTTGTACGACACGTGAATGCCATCCTCCGACCGATAGTGAAACCATATCAGCAGCGTATTGGCTATGCATTCGTCTTCATGGACGACAATTCGCGCCCCCATCGTGCACATCTTGTGAATGACTTCCTTCAGGATAACCACGTCGCTCGACTAGACTGGGAAGCATGGTCTCCAGACATGAACGCTATCGAACATGCCTGGGATGGAGTGATAAGAGCTGCTTATGGACGACATGACCCACCAACCACTCTGAGGGATCTACGCCGACTCGCCGTTGAGGAGTGGGACAACAGTACCTTGATGAACTTGTATATTTTATGCCACGACGAACACAGGCGTGCATCAGTGCAAGAGGACGTGCTACTGGGTATTAGAAGTATCGGTGTGAACAGCAATCTGGACCACAACCTCTGAAGGTCTCACTGTATGGTGGTACAACATGCAGTGCGTGGTTTTCATGAGCAATAAAAAGGGCGGAAATGATGTTTATATTGATCTCTATTCCAATTTTCTGTACAGGTTCCCGAACTCTCGGAACCGAGGTGATGCAAAACTTTTTTTGATGTGTGTAGTTCGTTGCAACATGAATCTCATGGATGTAATCTACTGTGACTGGGGGTGGGATGAGGATCTGTATACTTTACCATTAATACCGAGCTGGCGTAGGAAGCGAGAGAACGTGACTGTAGTTTGATGTTGTTCCCTTTCAAATCATCTGTAGGTTACATTTTATGCTGACTAGAGTGAAAATGGAGGTCCAACCGAATCTTCTGCGATATGGCCCGACTCGAATCAACTGGATTATTTTGTGTCGGGGTATCTGCAATCACTTGCGTCTGACTACCCTGTAGACACAGTTATTGCTGTTGCGTACGACTTCATCCACAATGGTAAGGAGAGATGGGCTGCAGAGTGGTGCAGCAAGTGTGATCGTAGGAAAACTGGGCACGAGCGAACAAGTTAACACAGCAAACAGAAGATTTACTTACACAAACATTCATTAAAAATAAGGCAGCAAGGAACAGAGTCCATCTGTCACAATGTCCACATTGAAGAGAGTCTCTAACAATGTCATAACGAAGTGGCTCCAGGTGCAAGTGGGCTGAGCAGCTGCCGCTGGCCATCCTATATTACGGCGGCAAAGGGCGCTCGCGGGGCGTGGGTCATCAGGCGCGCACTATTGCATACCGCGCGACCGCTATCGGCGTCAGACATAAACTTGCAATTCCGTTACCAGCTGTTGAACGCCGATGGAATGGCATCGATACGTGATACCAGAACTGTTACATTTCGTATGAGACCCAACGTCTATCAGGTTTTAGAACAGTGTGGCATAGTCACATATGTCTATTACATGACTGCACTGAGATAGCTGGCCATCACTTTGAGCAACTGTTATGAGCATGTGTAGACTAGTGCACTGACCCTGGTCCGCTAAAGGCACATCGTACACATCTACTGTCAATACTTCAACTGGTCTCGTAGACCACATGTTAACCACATAAAAATTTTCAGTTTAATAACCCCTACTTCTAGTTTCAGTTCAACATAGTTTTAGTTTTTCCTTGTAACTCTTATAGACAAGTATATTATTAACAGACTGTGACATTCATCTTTATTTCAACTATTTTCGCTTGGCAATACCAGTTTCAAGCATCAGTTCAGGCGGCAGCAACGTATTCGTTTTACACTACAGAAGCAGATTTTATTCAGAGTGACTCACTGCAAATATTTATTGCGGCAATGCTGATACCAAAATGGAAAAAGCCTCTTACATGCTTGTGTTCTTTTAACGACCCAACGCTCTACAGCAAGACTTCGTAGGTGGCACCATACTTGATGTTACCGTAGCGTGAATAAAGGGACCATTATCCAGGAGAATATGGCGGACGTGCAGAATAACACTAAATGACCTTGATTGTAGATAGTACAGCTGAGTTCATTCTGCTTCAATGCACCCTCTACTGGCCGCTCGGCCTACTCTAATTTAATGGCTAAAAATGGTTCAAATGGCTCTGAGCACTATGGGACTCAACTGCTGAGGTCATTAGTCCCCTAGAACTTAGAACTAGTTAAACCTAACTAACCTAAGGAGATCACAAACATCCATGCCCGAGGCAGGATTCGAACCTGCGACCGTAGCGGTCTTGCGGTTCCAGACTGCAGCGCCTTTAACCGCACGGCCACTTCGGCCGGCCTAATTTAATGACCCTTATGTAAACAAACCAGTAATTTGTGCTCTTATGTTATATTCATGTAATTTAATTTATGAACCAATTATCTTAATAGGGTTAATTTATGATCTGAAAATGGCAACCTTCTTCCCTTTCCCTCTCTCCTCCCCTAGTCCTCTAGGCCAACTAAGTGAGGTACAAAGAGTGGGATGTTATGCTTTTGGGTCGTAATTACTATAATTTATGGCTCAAAAATGATGTCATGGCTGCTTACTCAGGTGATGTATCAAATACAAGTGTTTTATCATGCAGCTACCAGAAAACACACCGGACAGTGCTACTGACCTATTGCAATTCTTTTAACAATCGTAATGAACTTGGTCTCGCATTATCAGTGTGTTAAAATGATTTACACTGCACATATGGACCAAAAAAGACCTACACATTATGTAGTCACTATCATGCGTCTTTAGATGAGTTCGATACTCTAATATTATGGTAGACTTGTAAATAACGACAGGAAATTAAAAACTCCAAGTAGGAAAATTTTAATAACTGTGTATGTACGTTAAAAACGCACGCAAGACATCAATAAATTTCATCACTATCGACATTTAAACAATTTGCGTCACCCACTTGTGCTACTACCATTGCCACTGGGGTAGGGCAGGAACAGTAAAGACGTTACCGTACTAAACAAGCAAAACTGCAGGAGAGTACCTTCCATGGTCCACTCTGTCCACAGTGCACTCACACTGGCCATGGATACAGTACATAACTTGGTGCAGGGTCATGAGGCCACCAGTGCTGTGCTCACTATGGCAGCCAGCAGCCACTGCAGGCGCCGTGGCTTCTCCAGTTGGAGATGGAGTTTGGAATGATTTTAATACCGCAGCTGGCGGTACTGTGCAAGGGTGGGGCAATGGTTGAAGGGCTAAGGCACGACACCTGCATAAATAGGTCAGGCCGCTGAGCAGCCGTGCGAACAGATAACCCTTCATCTTCGCGTCGCTGTACTGCCCAGGTCTCTGCTCTCCATTCATGTCCCCACACTCTAAAAATAATATGTAACCCTTAAAAAATCACATTTTATTACAAAACATATTCGAGAAGTTGCTCTCATCTTAGTGATGTGCGTTCTACATTCTGCATACATTGTCTGATCAAATCTATCTGGTTATCTCCTAGTGGACATTAACATGTGGAATGCCTATTGGTCGAATCACACACCATATTCAAAACAAGAAATTCGTTATTTATTGGTGGTAGAAATAACTTTTGTTATTATATAGACAAAATCATTACTTATGTGCAAAATATTTGCAACCGTTTGTCTGTTACACAGGTCAGCCTAAGAGTTGTTTGGACATGTGTGTATGCATATGCAATCCCTGGGATAGTTTCTCTTGCCTGCAGTAAATGGTAATCCATGGAACAATGGCTGCATAGTTCTCACTAAACTCTGTTGGGTAATTTTATGGAATAGGCATTTGAGGTAGGCTGCATGATAATTATACCACCACAATTGTGTATCTCGCATAGGCGCCATAGGAATAAGATAAGAAAGATTATAGTGCCTACATACAATTAATATTCTGCTGCTCAGTACACATATGGGACAAAACACCACTAAAATATGGAACATGCACGCTCCACCATATATCTGTGGTATGTATGTGGATGTAGTTGGAATAAAGTATGTGCTTGATACATTGACGTCTAAATCACTTAACAATATTACAAACAGAGATATATCACTCACTTTGCCCATGTGCTATTTGAGAGTGGAATGACTGTGGTACCAGATTTAGAGTAGGGTAGTATATATATCATTCATCTGTTGCAGGAACCTACAAGTAATTTCCTAAACAGGGACCAGCTTAAATCTGTTTGATATATCGTCTTATTTTCGAAAGATATGTGGAATAAAAGTGTTTGTGGACCAGTAAAAGTTTATGTTGCTTCATTCTTAAGACCTCCAGAATAACAAGGTGTACAGTGCCCATTTCACTGCATGCTGATACACTATAACCATCCATTTTTGCCGGCCAGTGTGGCCGAGCGGTTCTAGGCGCTTCAGTCTGGAACCGAGCGACCGCTACGGTCGCAGGTTCGAATCCTGCCTTGGGCATGGATATGTGTGATGTCCTTAGGTTAGTTAGGTTTAAGTAGTTCTAAGTTCTAGGGGACTGATGACCTCAGATGTTAAGTCCCATAGTGCTCATAGCCATTTGAACCATTTGAACCATCCATTTTTAAGCATATCTAGATTATTGTTTCCTGACATCCTCAGCAGCCAATATGAACTGAAGATAGATCGCCTACCCAACCCCGTTAGCCCCCTTTTATAGGTTTACTGCTTGGTACTTCCCTACATTATTTCCATTAACAATTGTTCTACTAAAATTACGGTCTTCATAATGTACAATACATGCATCTCAAACTTTCATCTCGCTGAATTTGAAATGTAATTTGCTTATTGTCATCAGTACTTCTTTTTCTATAATTTGGCAGTCCTCCAACACCTTACTAATCGATATTTATTTTTCTACATTGGTAAACTCCTTCCACATTACGAAACTGCCGCGTTCCTATGACTCCTACGTGACAATGGCAGTGAAGAACGGTCATACACACTATGAAATTTCATTTGCATTCGATCTTGGACCCCATACCAAGAAAGGGGATCTCCATTAGGCTGTGAGGCGTTACCCCATTTAAGTTTCAAAATGCTAACATTATCGGAATGATCAGAGATTTTTAGTAACATAGGTTATTATGACGAGCATACATGGGCAGTTTGTAGGGATTCCATGGAAGAAAGACTATAGCTTTCTTAGACGATTCTAGTGCCTGTATCAAAAATCAAACGCATGACACCTATATGCGACCTTACGATGTATCATTTAGCCAATTTCTGTGCTCCATTGACTTGAAAATAATGTGTGTCAGCAAAAACCTGGTATTAGTTATAGTTTGTGATTGTGGTAATTTTGCAAGTCATATGTGGGAAGACTTAATCTATTGACCAAAATGTACTTCCTTGGAGCTTTCAACAATAAACCTCTCTGAGGCATTCTTGCAGTGTCTAAATGACTGCATGTGAGATGCTCTTTAGTGGATCATTTATTAAACCAACCAAGTGTGGGTTCCAGACTGATGAGGAATACTCGAAAATCGGTCGAAAAAATATTTTTAAGTCTCTTCTTCTTTCGTAAATTAACTACATTTCCCTAAGATTTCCCCAAATGAATGAAAGCCCTGCAGCATATTGTTGTGATTTATGAAGTGATTCCAGTATAGATCACTCTGCACAGTTATTACTAAGTATTACATGGCTATTATTGTTTACATCAATATTTGAATCATTCAGTGTGGCATATTTTCTCCTACGTATGTTCAGTACGTTATATTTGTGTACAGTCAGTCTCTGTACCGGTCGCTGATCTTCTACAAGTCGTAATATCTTCTGGCACTGCTATCGTCTTATAGACAATGGCATCATTAACAAACAGCCTACACCTGCGTCTACACACATACCCCACAAGCCACTGTATACAAGTTTTGGAGGATACATAGTAACAGTATTATTGATTTACGTTCCTGTTACAATCTCATGTGATAACAGAGAAAAACGTGATTGTCTACGTGCCTCTGTACATGCACCTAATCTATCACTTTCTTATTCTTATAATTGATGTGTCAGATATACGATGGTGTCACAGTCTTCAGTCAATATACTGCTAAGTCTACTTCGTTGGTCAGATACTACCAAATCAATTAGATAACGGAGGTTTATTCGTGATCAGAGAGTTTGATCATACTTGTGCTTTATGATAAGGAACCTACATATGCTTTCTACACGTGTCGTCATTCTTCACCCAAAACACCTACATAAAGAGGAAATTTAGTGGTGAATATGTATTAAAGGAATGAATATAAAACAGACACGAAAGGTAAATTGCATACTTTGGGCAGTGAAGTGATACGTGTAGCAAACACCTAATCTATTTGCAACGTTTTTGATAATCATAATTCCATACAGAAATCAATTACTGAAATGTAAAAGGCCCCCAGACAATGCCCTCATTTCTAAATGCATGCAGTGTGGAGTTCTGAGTTACAGATTTGTGTCCTGGACTATCTAACTAATACATTTTAAACGTATTTACTGGAACAGAAGTAAATTCCTAATTGGGTGTCGTGTTTTACTGAATAATTCTGTGGTGCTTGAGTGAAGATTTTACGGCAAGCAGAGTGGTATGTTACAACTGATTTGCTGTAACATTTTGATGTCTGGAGTTATAAACAGAAGCTTAATTCCAACACATAAAGTCAAGAAAATGCATAAAGGGCACTTTATAACATTGATAAGTTGACCACCTAACTGTAAATAGTGTTGGAGTTCACGCACAATGTCCACTTTTCCACATTTAGGTACGATGTAACCATGCTTTTATAATGAAAAAACGGGTCACTGTGCCTTCCGCTTAGGCATAGCCAAGTAAACACGTCGTCTATCTGTGTCAAATGTTCCTTCACATACACCGAAAACTTCCTGCTTACTAGCAGTACCTAAATAACCTAAGAACATCACACACATCCATGCCCGAGGCAGGATTCGAACCTGCTACCGTAGCGGTCGCGCGGTTACAGACTGAAGAGCCTAGAACCGCTCTGCCACAGCGGCCGGCCACACTATAAACTTAAGGAATATGAACAAGCTGGACGCATAGTAGTTGTGTGACGTCACTGTATCGTACATTCAGGTCCTTCAGATACTACACTACTGGCCATTAAAATTGCTACACCACGAAGATGACGTGCTACAGATGCGAAATTTAATCGACAGGAAGAAGATGCTGTGATATGCAGATGATTAGCTTTTCAGAGCAGTCACACAAGATTGGCGCCGGTGGCGACACCTACAACGTGTTGACATGAGGAATGTTTCCAACCTATTTCTCATGCACAAACAGCAGCTGACCGGCGTTGCCTGGTGAAACGTTGTTATGATGCCTCGTCTAAGGAGAAATGCGTACCATCACGTTTCCGACTTTGATAAAGATCGGATAGTAGCCTATCGCGATTACGGTTTATCGTATCGCGACATTGCTGCTCGCGTTGGTCGAGATCCAATGACTGTTAGCAGAATATGGAATCGGTGGTTTGAGGAGGGTAATGCGGAACGCCGTGCTGGATTCCAACGGCCTCGTATCACTAGCAGTCGAGATGACAGGTATCTTATACGCATGGCTTAACGGATCGTGCAGCCACGTCTCGGTCCCTGAGTCAACAGATGGGGACGTTTGCAAGACAACAACCATCTGCACGAACAGTTCGACGACGTTTGCAGTAGCATGGACTATCAGCTCGGAGACCATGGCTGCGGTTAGCCTTGACGCTGCATCACAGACTGGAGCGCCTGCGATGGTGTACTCAATGACAAACCTGGGTGCACGATTGGCAAAATGTCATTTTTTCGGATGAATCCAGGTTCTGTTTACAGAATCGTGATGGTCGCATCCGTGTTTGGCGACATCGCGGTGAACGCACATTGGAAGCCTGTATTCGTCATCGCCATACTGGCTTATCACCCGGCGTGGTGGTATGGGGTGCCATTGGTTACACGTCTCAGTCACCTCTTGTTCGCATTGACGGCACTTTGAACAGTGGACGCTACATTTCATATGTGTTACGACCCGTGGCTCTACCCTTCATTTGATCCCTGCGAAACCCTACATTTCAGCAGAATAGTGCACGACCTCATGTTGCAAGTCCTGTACGTGCCTTTCTGGATACAGAAAATGTTCGACTGCTGCCCTGGCCAGCACATTCACCAGATCTCTCACCAATTGAAAACGTGTGGTCAATGGTGGCCGAGAAACTGGCTCGTCACAATACGCCAGGCACTACTCTTGATGAACTGTGGTATCGTGTTGAAGCTGCATGGGCAGCTGTACCTGTACACGCCATCCAAGCTCTGTTTGACTCAATGCCCAGGTGTATCAAGGCTGTTATTGCGGCCAGAGGTGGTTGTTCTGGGTACTGATTTCTCAGGATCTATGAATCCAAACTGCGTGAAAATGTAATCACATGTCAGTTCTAGTATAATATATTTGTCCAATGAATAGCCGTTTATCATCTGCATTTGTTCTTGGTGTAGCAATTTTAATGGCCAGTAGTGTAAGGACTGATGGTTGTGTCGCCAATTCGTGATTTTTCATTCTTATGGCATACTGTTATGTGCTCACGATAATGTTCGTATATATTTTAAATGCTATGTAAACTGTGGAGATACAACACTTTCGTGTACACGCGTTTTTACTGAGGCACTTACCTGATTTCATCTTTTTAGTGGTATCCGCCTTCCTTGCGTGGTATTATACATATGCCATTAAAACGTGTGCATTGTAAACTTGCTTATTTCTTAGTTCATAACACGCTTGTGCGGGAGACATGCATCAGTGAAACTTTGTGCTGCTTGTTTTTAACACTGGCCTGTTTGAGGTACTTTCCGAGAAGTTCTATTCTTTTGCCATACGAAGGATCTCGAAGTCTGACGATATAAGTACTGCATGTAACGGTGCAGCACTTTGAACCTCAGCAAGCTATGCAAAAGGGAAGGAATAGTTCCAAACGTTACCTCTATTCTATCTTCTGTAGTGGATGCTATACCAAGCCATTTCGAATATTTATCTGTCAGTTAAGTAAAGTCTGAAGAGCTCTATGCAGCTTACTGTTACCCTTTAGTGTTTCAGCGGAGAGTACAGTCCGGTATAATTGTCTGGATCATGTATATGAACTTACAGTGTTAGGTAGTTTTTAAATTTCTGTATTTTGGGCTTTCAGTAATGTTGTGGGTTTATACAGAGAAAGTGAATAACCTGGCGAATAATTGTTATGTCCCTTGAAGTAATGTAAGTAAATTTTAATTTATGAAGATCTGTCAGGTTCCGCCCGCATCTCGTGGTCGTGCGGTAGCGTTCTCGCTTCCCACGCCCGGGTTCCCGGGTTCGATTCCCGGCGGGGTCAGGGATTTTCTCTGCCTCGTGATGGCTGGGTGTTGTGTGCTGTCCTTAGGTTAGTTAGGTTTAAGTAGTTCTAAGTTCTAGGGGACTTATGACCACAGCAGTTGAGTCCCATAGTGCTCAGAGCCATTTGAACCATTTTTTGTCAGGTTCCAGAATCAGTAATTGCCAAGTGCGGTTATTTGAGCAATATTCTAAGTTTGCTTACTTCTGGATTCCTGTAGTGAATAATTGTCATGATTCAGCTATATTAATTTCCTGAGTGTTTGGGCTGTGTGTGAATTTTAAGAGAAACTTTTTTACAGAGCACAGATTGTAAATTTGCTGAAACTATGAGACTATCTATAAAAGTACGATGTGTTAGTTTAACTGTGACTCAACCAATCGTTCCCATAATTTTTTGTCCTATGGCCCCAGCCAACGCTACAGTATCGAACTAGAGTTTCCACCGCTTTAGCAAAAAAACGGCTGTTTGCCATTTTACACCGCGTATAGCAGGGGATGAACTGTAAATATTGCTTGGTCATATGAGAAATACTTACAAGGGAAACTCCTCATCACACTGCCCTCAGGTTTAGTGGTAAGAGAGCCCAGTGGTCAGCCCATCGAAAACTGAAAACAGATCGAGCATGAAAACAGGAAGAAGGCGTACTGAACTGTAAAGAAAAACCGATACAGAAACAGTGAATGGTACAAGTATAAGAAGTGCAACGTAGAGTAGTTTCGAACAGCAATGGAGTCGTGGTAGAACGGTCGCGGAGCTGGACTGCAAGGCGGCCGAACCCTCTTCAAAGTTCCCTCGTTTCAGTTTTTTTTCTTCGCTGGTCGCTGTTCGCTGTATTAAAATTTGTGTGGTGTGATGTCCGTATCCAACAGCAAGGTGTAAGGAAGGCACCTACAATGAAAGCTGATTCTGCACAACTATTCTGTTAGCAGCGGAAAGGAAGTGGCTTTCGAATGGGAACCGCAAACCTTTGATGACAAGGTGACAAGTCAGCCGAATCCTCCACCGGAAAATACGTCTCGTGTGTCATACACGGCATTAATGAGAGCACAGGAATCTCATATCGCCGCACCTAATTTGTACTACTGGTGAGCGAGTGAAATATGCCTCCTTGCCCGATTTAGGTGTTCGTACGAATGTGAATCTGATCACCCCCAAGGAAATGATGAAAACGTAATAGTTTGTCACATAAGCTGCTACAAATGAAGACAAAAGTTTCTCAATCACACAGTTTCTCTGTGCTCTGTCAAAACATACGTTTTTAACGTTTTAGAAGCTGCGTTCAATTTTGGAAGTTTCGACTCTTCAGTTCCGTTACTGTAACAGTTCACACCCGTTTATTTGTTGTTTTCATTTCTGTGAGACGTGTATGTGGTATCTCGCCTTCCTTCACTATTCATAACATTCACTTGCGACGGTAATGTGTGCTTACCATATTACTTATGTGCTACTGCCAATGCATAGTATGACAACTGCCAAGACTACACAAAGAGAACAAACATTTCAATGACCGGACGGATAGTTAGCGAAAAGAATGTTGGACAAAAAAAAAAAAAAAAAAAAGGCAGGCAAATGTTATGAAACCCTGCCCGTCCACTTTGCACTCCAACACCGTGAGCACTCAACCACGACGCCGTGGCTCTTTTATTTCACTCGATCTTACACTTGTTAAACTCGGACCGTTCACTGTTTGTATTTTGCTTCTTTCTTTCATAATTCATTACACCTTCTTCCTGCTTTCCTAACTGATCTGTATTCAGTGTTTGATGGGCTGTCCACTGGGCCATCTTACCGCTAAATCTGAGACGGGGAGTTTCCCTTGTTAGCACCACAGTGGAAATAGCACCTTAATAAACTGACCTGCAAAGACGACGTCGATTTTGATCCGAAGACGGCATATGCAATCTGAGGGATAGTAGATGTACTAATAATGGTTTCAACGTCTTTCGCCAACAGACAGCGCAGTGGCATAGCTACCAGAGCGCCATTAATAGGCAATGCCACAGCCAGAAGGCTCCGTGTGGTGCAAACATGTCAAGTAAAGCAAGCAACCATGCAAGTGAGACGCACTTGTGCTTCCTACGACCAACTAAGTGTGTCTGAAAGGGTTCAAATTGTATCCTTCCGAATGACGGGATGGTCGTTTTGGAGAACTGCCAAACAAGTAGGATGTGCTACGTCAGATGTGTAACGACGCTGTTATGAGTGGTCCCACATCTGTAAACGAGGTTCTGGACGTCCGCACAGCACAGATACCTGCCAGGATCGTCGCATTGTAAGGGCAGCCGTGGCATATTGTGCAGGTACCACAGCAACGATAAGAGGGCTTGTGAGCCTTTACATGTCAACAAGAAGTGTTGTGAACCGGTTAGTGGCAGTGGGATTACAGACACCCACCCTCTAGCCCGTCTTTCACTCAGCCACAGCATCGACGTGCACTGCTCGACTGGCGCCGTCAGAGGGTCACTTGGAACATGAAGTAGCGCACCGTGGTCTTCAGCGATGAAAGCAAATTCTGCCTACACGCAAGTGATGATCGTTTGTGCTCACGATGTAGACCTGGCGAATGCTGTTTCGCTGAATGCATTCTTCCAAGACGCACTGGCACCATCCCACGCCTTATTGTCTGGGGCACTATAAACTACAACACTCGTTTACATCTTGCTGTTCCTAGAGCGGACGCAAACCAGTGCTCGGTAAGTGCAATATGTTGTTAGATCCTTTCTTTTGCTTTTCTTACAATAGGAAAGTGATGTGTTGTTCCGACAGGTTAATGCTTGCCCAATGCTGTACAAGACGTGTAGCAACTTCCCGGGCGAGCACAATCTTCGGACTGGTCTCCAATCGAGCACTTGTGGGATATGATTGGACAAGAAATGATTCGTGCGACTCGTCAGCCAACAAGTCTTACTGACCTATGTGAACAGGTCGAGCAAGTGTGGTATAACGTATCCCAGGACAATATTCGCCGTCTGAATGCCAGAGTCAGGGCCTGCATTGCCGTCTGTGGAGGCTACACCACTTACAAATATGTTTCAACGTGGTTCGGTACCTGGTGCCTCAGAACTGTTTGTGCTGTCAATCTGTAAATCTAATCCTTTCATATACTCCATGTGCACGTTGCAACAATAAATTTTAAATGAATTGGATACCTCTAAAAGGGTGCACTAGTTTCTTTTCTGTTAATGAGTATTCTTTAATCAGGAAGATATGTATTAGAATATTATTTACACCCCCCTGGGGGTGGGTGTATATAGTTACAGAGGGCCCGAAGGTGGGTCCATCTGCGTTGTGTCCAGAATAACGTCTGGAAGTGAATCCATCTGTGTAAGGTCTGGGGTAGAGTCAATTGCGATAGGTGTTTACTATAAGATAAAGGCAGTTCCTCGAACGTTATTTTCATCTGTTATGCACATCATGGATCTTAAGTGTATATATGTAACTTTGCCAGCTGCAGTTGATCACTGTTCTCTGTTATTAACTTATGAGAAAGTGAGAATGGGTCTCACCTTTGTTAGGTCGTCGTGGAGTGAGACTTTGTAAGAATCAGTAAGCATGATGCAGTATTTAAGATAGCTAAATTCAGCACACAGTGCACTAAGTGTCACTGCAATGCACTCCACGTCCACCGTAGTTCATTTGTCTTAGTTTATCTAAGGGATGACTTTGGTAGTTGGCACTGTATGGTTACGGAAGCTCGTCTAGGCTAACATTTGGAGGAAGACGAGGAACTGCTTCTACAAGAACTTCGTAGATAATGTGGCTGAGGGGGGGATCAGTATCATGGTTGAATGCTAAAGCAACCCTATCACAGATGGTAGGGTAACGAAGGAGAAGACATATATTCCAGTACAAAATCTTTATTAATTAGCACATAAAATTACACAAAGAATGTGGAAAAAAATCAAGATACTAGGGGAGAATACAGTATATCCGCATTTACTGTAAAAACTAAAGGAAAGTGGTCACAAAATGGCGTACCTGTATAAGAATGATTGGTTCAAGGGTGTTTACTACAGGCACGTTACTTTACATGATAATTTGGATGTGGAAGACATGGAAGCTAGTAGACATTTTGCATATTGTGCATAGTTTACACTGCATTAAAAATACACAGTGACAAATCTTATGGTAGAGTTAGTAACAAAATGCTGTATAGTTATATATGCCGAAGGATACAGGTATTTTTAAAGAAAGTGCTATACTCTGGATAAACATTCTATGTAGAGACCGATAATACCTAGAGATGATAACTCTTAAAATGATGGTTATGATTGCTGCATGATCTTAACACATACTTCAGAAAACATCACCTGAATTAAAGAAACATTATTTTAGTTAGTCTGAAAATGTAGAATTGATGCACAATATAACCAATTGTCTACTTAGACGGTCTTCCATGGGTTAAAAAACACCATTTTGTTCCTCGCAGAGTGCTATTGTTAAGACATTCAGATATGTTCACAAAGTTCTGTATCGTCTGTTAACAAGTGCTTTCCGATATGGGAATAGCATTCCAGAAGCTTGCACATTTCTCTGACCTAGTTGACTTCAGTCTGCAGTGGGATTTATACCATGCAAAACATCAGACTCCATTACATAATAAATAAATTCGTTGCATACACACATACGTCACAATCCCTAATTTGGTAATGCTTCACTGGTTTTATAGATACAGTTAGAAAAAAGCGTTTTACAGTGGAAGAAATCGTAATTTGTGGTACAAGCTGTGAAGCTTTAATTTGAGCACTACGTATAAAAGAGGGATGATACCACATATCTCTACTTTAATATTGGAAAGAATATGTATTCTAGAGACATAACGTCAAGCCGAAACTACACTGGAGAAATAATGTGACAGCAAAGTGATACAACAGAAAAAACTGGCAAGGAAGCACTGGAAAGTATTTCGAGGAAATACAAAAATTCCGGTGGCTATACGATATAAAGTGGAATTGGCCGATGTTAAAATGGATCCTCTAGTGGACCAGCTGCTGGGCTACTGCCACAGATTCTTGTAAAAGACCGTTACCTTATGAATGTCGATATAATACCACATTTTGCTATAATTTTTAACAAAATTGTTATGGATGACAAGCTGACAACAGACCCTGACTTCCGTGAGCAAGAAGAAGACTATGAGGAGAACGCTAATGTTACTGTAAACAGTCATAAGACTATTCAACGTGAGTGAGCTCAAATTGTAGAGTAAAGCTATGTAACAAAGTCTTATGTCAGATCAGAAAACAATGATTTCAGAGATTACAGTAGTTTGGTGCTGGAAAAAGTTTCATAAACATCAATGCGTCACAGTTGTTAGAAGAAAATGTGTAATACTTATTTAATGTTGAATCTAAAAGAAACTCCAGAAAAACCGAACATCCAGATCGCTCAGCTTACCAGCCGAACAGTCACTAACCTGAAAGGTGGATTCGATTCTGGTTGAGTGACTTCCGTAACTTGTTAAACAGGAAACACTTTGTCTGATGCTTTACTTATTATCTTAGAGCTATCTCCTTCATACACAATTAAATATAATGTACACAGAGTGTAATACGTTTTTCTAGTAAAAACCAATTTGTTGACAAAAATTAATAGGAAAATGCAGCCATCTTCTGATTAAATTGTTACATTGCACTGAAAATAAACTTGAAATCCAATCTTATTTGAAGTTTCAAACAATCAACTGTAAAATTACAAAAATTTGTAACTTTCTACAAAACCTTTCAAAACTTACACAATTTTCTACATACTGACTCAATCGCATTTAACATTAAAAAATTATTTACGAAGTGATGACCAGTTTCGGTAGATTAACTACCATCTTCAGACCTGAAAATAGATAAAGGAAGAGTAATTTTGCCTAAAGGAACAAAGTAATGTAAAAATTGCCATTGGCCTATCTTTAAAAAATATTGCAGGGAATTAAGATACCATATATAGTATTATAAATGCACTCGCAGTGTACAAGACGGTTGCATCGTTCTTCATTTAAATCTCCAGGTAAAACTTGCTACGTGAAGACCAAAACGAACCTAAGGGAAGTATATTATCCACTGACAAACATATAAGAGTAACAAATATCTGTTTAGAGGAAGGCCAATTCGCTGAACGTACCACGTTTCCTATGACAGCAAGAGTATTCAATGAACTGTGGGTGAAGCCCGATCAACAGCGACTTACATGCTTTGAGCGAAAATAATAGTGCGTTGAGAATGGCTAGCTCCTAGCCGAAATCTAGATCTGCATAGTAAAATTTAAAAAGGACGACTGATTGCTGCAATATGTAATTTACAAGTCAATATAACAGTCGCTGAGTGCAACCACTTTCCGAATGGAAGGTAACCTGATGTTCACTGGGTGACACATGGTCCCCATGTACCGGTAGTTACAGCAATAATGACCGTTGTGTATATACTCAAATGACAAGTTAAAATTATAGAGAGTGGCGATAAATGTGAGAAAATATTTTTTTTTCTTTTCCTTTTGGAAAGAAGTGACTAAAATAGATGAAGCAAAAAAATACTGTAATTTACTATATGACTTAATTCATCGTCATCCAGAAGAAAACAAATTAATAAATTTAATCGTGACTATAGTACATGGAACACTTAATAACGTATATTTTAAATTAAATGCATCTTGTGAGGACGACGTGCCATCTCGTAGGCATCACTTCATCACAAATACTAAAATATTAGTGCTGATTAAATTGAGTTTGCTCATTTAATATACCATCTGTGGCGCGCTTCCTGCTTTTATAAATTTCCAATTCCTTCAGTAAATCTAACTTCTTCCCTTGGGCGCACTATGTAATACTTTTATTCCACGTGTAATGTATTTAACTGCATCCTTCATAGTATTAGTGGACATACCAAAAACTGTTTTATTTTGAGCGTACGAGTGTTACCTCAACTGGATGCCAAATGACCGACCAGTCTGGCCTATATAATATTGGTCACACTCGTTAAAACTTATTTTGTAAATCCCGGAATTGCTAAATTTATTCCGTTTTGGACCTAGTCTGTGACGCAAGCATGATTTCAACGTATCAGTTGTCTGAAAAGCGATCATAACGTTCGTTTTCCCGAAGCATTGCTCAATCTTCTTTGAAACTAGGCCATCTTAGATCATGGTTGTATACCTAGTTTTAGCCTTATGGCTGTTATTTCTACTTGCTATGCTGTCGCTGGTATCAGAAGTTAATTTCTTCTTTCTTAATCCGTTGCATATCTTTGTTACCTCAGAGTGCTGATATCCGTTGGCAAACGCAATCTGTTTTAAAGTCATTATTTTTCATTAATTCAATTTTAGTGTAAAAGCAAACGTAATATCCGATTAAACAGAGAGAAAATGTCCACCTCCTCAGCTGAGTGGTCAGCGCGTATGACGGGTTTGATTCCCGGACGCGTCTGGGATTTTCTTCGCTCGGGGATTGGGTTCTGTGTTGTCATCATCATCGAAACTCGAGTCCGCCCACTGCGGCGACACCTGAAAAGACTTGCAACTCGGCGGCCAAAACATTCCAGGTTGGGTCTCCTGACCATCACAAGCCATACGATCAATTTGGAAGGAAGGAGGATTAGGTTTAACGTCCCATCGACATCGACGTCATTAGAGACGAATACGACTGATGATGATGATTGAGCAAAACAACTTTTTTGTATACCGTGGTGAATGAGAAGAATGAGCACTTATGATTGCATCAGTACGCTGACTTTTATATATAGAAAAATTTTGAAAGTTTTAAAAAGTTTATAGACTTTTTTACGATTTTACAGTTGATTATCTACTTACAATAGCTTTCTGCTGTTCTGACAATGTCAGCTACATTCTAAACTATCAAAGTTAAATTATAAGTGGAAAATAAATGTTATCCGATATTTGGCGACAACATTTCTGGTACAAACGTTACAGAGATAATTACTAAGGTATTAAACGTGACAGGTATTAAAAACGAGGTTTAGATTCAACATATACGATAGCTAACACTAGTATACCATAAACCCTCTGACTTTGCGTCTAAAGGAGAAATGTGTTGAGCCCTATCACCAACTGGATCTAGGTTCTTGTAAGTAATTCACATAAAATCTCGGATAATTCTTTCACAATAGAAATGGACAATTTTATCTCTTGTTCTTACACAAACTGAGTTATCCTCCTTCCTTAACGACTTCAGCGTCGGTGGAGCAACAAACCGTAAGTCTCTTTACCCACAGAAAGTCTCAAAGAAGATTTTACCTGACTCGAGTGCCCGCACGGTGACTGGAAGAGCAGATATACCCTTATCTTGGTAGATGAACTTCACCAATGGACTTTGTAAAAATCATGTTCGTTTTCCAAGAGATAAGCAGAAAATATGTATCCTACTTTCAAATGGTCGTATTGTGGATACACTGTAAATGCCTCTCTATCAAATGACGCTTCGTCCACAAATACATATATCACAAGCGACTATTAATCAAATTGCGTCCATATGGAGCATCGTCTCAGTTATGTGACTGGATTCGTGATTTCCTCTCAGAGAGGACACAGTTCGTAGCGATAAACGGTAAATCATCGAGTAGAAAAGAAGTAATATCTGGCGTTTCGCAAGGTAGTGTCATAGACCCTCTGCTGTTCCTGATTTACATAAATGACCTAGGTGATAATCTGAGCAGCCCCCTTAGATTGTTTGCAGGTGACGCTGTAATTTACCGTCCAGTAAAATTATCAGACGATCAATTACAATTACAAAATGATCTAGACAGAATTTCTGTATGGTGCGAAAAGTGGCAATTGGCACTAAACAAAGAAAAGTGCGAGGTCATCCACATGAGTACTAAAAGAAATCCATAAATTTTGGGTATACTATAAATCGCACAAATCTAAGGGCTGTCAATTCGACTAAATACCTAGGAAATACAATTACGAGCAACTTAAATTGGAAAGACCACATAGATAATATTGTGGGGAAGGCGAAACAAAGACTGCGCTTTGTTGGCAGAACACTTAGAAAATGCGACAAACCCACTAAAGAGACAGTCTACATTACACTTGTCCGTCCTCTGCTGGAATACTGCTGCGCGGTGTGGGATCCTTACCTGGTAGGATTGACGGAGGACATCGAAAAAGTGCAAAGAAGGGCAGTTCGTTTCGTGTTATCGCACAATAGGCGTGAGAGTGTCACTGATAAGATACGCTAGTTGGGGTGGCAGTCACTGAAACAAAGGCGATTTTCTTTGCGGCGAGATTTATTTACGAAATTTCAATCACCAGCTTTCTCCTCCGTATGCGAAAACAATTTGTTGACACCCACCTACGTAGGGAGAAATGATCATCAGAATAAAATAAGAGAAATCAGAGCTCGAACGGAAAGATATAGGTGTTCCATTTTCCCACGCGCCATTCGAGAGTGGAATGGTAGAGAAGCAGTATGAAAATGGTACGATGAACCCTCTGAGAGGCACGTAAGTGTGAATTTCAGAGTAACCATGTAGATGTAGATGTAGATGAATGCCCGTGCTTTGTATGTTCTGTCTTTAAAAACATTTACTGGATTCGTTATCTGTAGTTAACATAGGCCACAGAGAAACTATACCACCAAAAAAGAGCCAAATGGTGGTAACGGCTTTAAAATCATTGTAATACTCACAGTGACGCAAATACACTTGTGATCACACCGTTATCCATGAAATTGGACAGAGTGTCGTATAATACGAAAGAACAACTGATATGAATAATACCAGCAGCCAAAGTTTAGAAATGGTCAGTGTATTTTTAAGAACTTACACGCAGTTCATTAAGAATGAAATATTACAATATATGTGATACTCAAAAACATTAAATGTACAAATTAACTTATGGCTGATGAAGATATTGTAATATTTTCATCTATATTACTTGTTTCAGACTAAGATGCACATGAGCGTGAGTGAATTCCTCGGAAGCAAATTTGTAATAAAATATCTTTAATTTCTGTTTTATGTAGCAGAAAACTGATGAAAAGAAGCCCGCAACGCAGGAAGATAGCTAGGGAAACAAAATTGTTGTCATGGTTTGCACAAAGAGCAACCCTGTAATAAAATATGGTAACACAGTTTCGGGTCGAGTTCATACAGCTCTACTACAGAGCTACTGCTTTATAATCCACATTTGTACAAAATCGTCTAACAGATTCTGTTTTATTTAGCTTACGCATTTATTAGATGTCTATCAGTTATAACTCGAAGACATATCAGTCAGTTAACTTTATAGATATTTTATCATATGTGATGATTAATTGGCACTTCTTATTTGAATCATAACAAGAGTCAAGTAAGAGAAGACGGCTGACACCAGGAGCCGTTATTTCCGTATTCGCAGTAGGGCGACTCACGACCTCCAAACCGAAGCAAATAGTGTGAAAAATTGACGCTGCATAGCATGAACTGTCTGTGAGGCTGAGGTACTCCTAAGATTGCCAGATCTGCCTCCCATAGAATAGATGAGTTTGCAGCTCGGACGTAATCCCAATGCCAGTATCAAGAACCATTTACAACTGTGGTGAGCCATATTGCCTCAGGGGAGCGGACAACGGCTTTAGAACACCCTTCCCAACCGAATCAGGTCACAGGAGGTGTAACGTCATACCGGTAAGTTCCCTCATATTGCCAAGTTCTTTGTATACCTTTGTATATTTGGCCCACGAAGTTTCATTTCTTTTCCTCTTTCACTTCTGTGTGCTTCAGCTTCCTTTTTTTTGTTAGGCAGTTTAGATACCAATGTATTTCTCTTTATGGGACATGTTATGACAACAGTTGTTGTTCGTTCCATCTAACGGACCCTTTAAAAGGTTTTAATCAGTTTATCCAACGTACCACGTGCCTTCTCATGAAAGTGGAAAATAATTTATCGTTTTGCTTACATTGTACTATAGGAGACTGTACTGCTGTACTTTCCAAAACTATCGTCTGTGTCCAGTATCATTGATGTACTTTTTAGTTTTTACGACAGGCACTGCCACACACTTGCACGACATGTATTGTTGGAAACTTGAGTTGATAAGTCATTTAGACGGCGTTGCTTCAGTGGAACCTCAGACATATGTAAGCATTCTCTTCAATAAAATGGAGCAAGATGAGAGACGGTGAGAATTCTGTAACAAAGAAAACTGTCAAGTAACGGATCAATCTTAGGCGTCAAATTTGAGTAGATTCCATTACTTTACTTCAGTACACTTTATACATAAAAAATTTTCAGTATATTCTCAAATTAGTATCTTTTATAGATCTTGTAAATAATTTAACACACATACTGGAGAGAGACGTTTGTTTCAATGTATTGTACATATCCTGTATTTAACCATAAATATATATTATAAAATACGAACGTGCTGACAAATTTTGGGTGCATATACATGCATTATTTGAATTATTCAGGAAAAAGATAATGTTCGCAGATATATCATTTTATATTTCTGAGTATAGAAATCCACAACTGAAACTGTAAATTACACAAACAACCTTCATTTTAAAGTAGTATACTGAGGAAGGCAGCTAAATTAGAGAAATTTTCAAGTAATGCTTCTATCTATGCGATGAGTGCTGGGACAACCAACAATATGTTAATAGATCCTGTGTAGGTAAGATAGTGTAGATGGCAGACTAGATTCTCATTCGTTCTCAGAAAAAGCTATTCTTGATCGGCGTGTACTTTGGGATATATGTTCTGTGTCCAGTACACTAACATAATTAAGTAGTAACAATGTATACAGTACGCCATACAATGTAAGTGAACACAAGAAAATAATTAAGTGTTTATTAGCCGCCCCACCAACAAAATTTTGGACTCAGATGCTCGTAATATGAATTGAAATACGCAAATAGTTGTAACCAGTATTTTTATTGCTTAATCAATGTACTTTTCGGAGGATTATACATCCAGCATCAGCTGAAAACCTACGGTAGTTGGCCATAAGAAGAGAAAATTCTGTTTTACTACATGGTCCAAAATTACTTGGATTCTTAGATTTCCCAGATAAGCAGAAAAATGAATACGAAGTATTTACTTTACATACACTTCCAATAAGCCGAAAGAAGCACAGATCGTGTGTCCGGAGTTAATGAGTGCAAAGAATACATAACGATGCTGCCAACAGTGAAATCCCTTACATAACGTAATTATATTCGAAATGCGCGAGCGCGTGAGTGAGTGTGTGTGTGTGTGTGTGTGTGTGTGCGAGTGTGTGTGTGTGTGTGAGAGCGAGAGAGAGAGAGAGAGAGAGAGAGAGAGAGAGAGAGAGAGAGACAACGTGAGGTGGGGGGATGGTAGAGCTTAGAAGGTGTAAGGTGGATTAATTATTCACGTAGCGCCACCTTACATATTTTACTCATATTTTTATACTGTAATAGTACTTCCCAGACCTATTAAAATAATGGTTGGTTGGTTTGGGGAAGGAGACCAGACAGCGTGGTCATCGGTCTCATCGGATTAGGGAAGGACGGGGAAGGAAGTCGGCCGTGCCCTTTCAGAGGAACCATCCCGGCATTTGCCTGGTGTGATTTAGGGAAATCACGGAAAACCTAAATCAGGATGGCCGGACGCGGGATTGAACCGTCGTCCTCCCGAATGCGAGTCCAGTGTCTAACCACTGCGCCACCTCGCTCGGTATTATTAAAATAATGAATGGGTAACCGAGATATTCTTTTCATAATTCGTGTTACTATTTGCAAATATATATGTAATTCCATTTGTTGCCCACGGTCAAGCTAGGAACTGAACTAGCTGTTCACTTACGTTTGCGAGAAGCTGTATTTTTCCGTTTATTTGGCACAGTAGTCTAGCACAGAGATATGGCGGATCGATGCAAGCATTCGACCTTCACCACAGCCATATATGTGCAGCTTTAAGTGGTCTTCATTGCAGATGCAGCCTCCACCCTCCCGACTCGGGGCTAGCCACGTTAACGCAATGGAAGACACTGCGCAGGATGGGTAGAATCCGCTTGTGCAAAGGTGCGATGCATACCTGGAGGAATGTCTCCATTACTTAGAGTGGCCGTTCGAAGTTTTCCGTGAGAACCGCAATACACAGCGTATCAATGGCTGCTCTAGAACGTGCTTCGAAAGGCAGTTAGCTTCTGTCCGTGGCCGCACCCACAAAATAAACAAAAATTTTCACTCTTGCTGACGCTCTGTCGAAGTCTTGAAATTTCATTGGGGCGGTGGTCGCAATCTCGGCAGAACGTGGCTGGAGATTGAACGGCGCCCGGAATCATTACCACAGTTGGTTGATGACTTGGAACTTTTGAGAGAGAAGTTAGAATTTCAGTTTTGCCTCCAGCCTCCACGAGCGCCGGTTTCGCTAGCATCCGCACACTCGAAGATGGCAGCAGTATCCTGTTAATTGCCACACACAATGTGCACGCAACCGAGTACTGCAAGTTTGTTTGGCCATCAGTGTTTTCTGTGGAATGGTTCAGAGGGCGCGGTATTAGTTAACTTTGTGGAGTTAGTCGCATCGATTACTGATGAGCGTTGCAGGATGCACTTTGCATCTGTGAATGGTGTTTGATCTTCTGAGTTCACTTTTCATTAGCACTTTCTGATATGCTCTTTGCCTGACCATTCGCAATTTTCATTACGCGATCCTAGAAAGATCGGAATTAGATATTTTTTGTCTCTTTAACTTTGAATTCACTGTTATCTTGTGGAATTTTTTTCCACTTGAATTCTTGTTAAAGAAATAAATCTCATCTTTTACGAGCGTGCATTTTTTAAATATTTGGATGCCTCCCTTAACTAAAATATGCTGTCGTGTGGTGGTTGACCTGTGTATTTCATGGTAGACTGTTAACTTTCAAAGGTGGGTCTTGTTAAATTCAGACTTAATGAGACGTTATGCGTTGCATGATTCGTTTCATTAACTTTTAAAAATAGATTCGCAGGACTGCATAGGGAGTTTAACACCTTATTATCCGCTCTAAGTGGTATGCACACTAAAACCGCAATCACCCCACCTCACAAAGGGATAAGGAAGAGATACTGTTTTATTATTGGAAGGGGCTAGTGGTGGAAATGGGTAAACAGATGAAGACAGATAATGTACAATCTTTGACATAAAAGTAGAAGCCAGCCAGCCGCCTCAAAGACTAAGTCCCAGTTGTTCACGTAAGTGTCCCATCAATCAGAATTTTAAGTCTGGCCATCTGCACGCCGTGGCAACACTGTGGAATGTGGAAGTATCTAGACCAAGTGTCGACCTCGAGCTGTTACAGTGCTGTACCTGGTCAAAGTCTAGATGCGTCGGTACAGTAGCAAAACTTGTTTCGTCAGGGACTGTCCGTCCACTGTAATAAAAGAATTGCGTGAAATTCTCACTTCTTGAATTTGAAAGAAGTCATACGATATACTCACAGACGAGAAACCGACCGGCCGGCCGGAGTGGCCGAGCGGTTCTAGGCGCTTCAGTCTGGAACCGCGCGACCGCTACGGTCACAGGTTCGAATCCTGCCTCGGGCGTGGATGTGTGTGATGTCCTTAGGTTAGTTAGGTTTAAGTAATTCTAAGTTCTACGGGACTGATGACCTCAGATGTTAAGTCCCATAGTGCTCAGAGCCATTTGAACCATTTGAGAATCCGACGAAGAACCAGACCGAAAGAAAGAAGACACACGAAAAGGAGCGGTAAACGTCGCGCAGTGTGGACACAAAATCGCGAGTCCGAGTATACTCATAACTTTTTTTAATTTATTTTTTAACGCATTTCGGCTGTATGCTAAGACTATCTGCTGGATGACACCTCTAAGATAATTTTATGCACATCGTAACCCACCAGTAATAGCAAAACCTTTCCCGAAGTAGTTCGTGTTGCATCAAGACTAGAACAGTATACACTGATCAGCCAGAACATTACGAGCACCTACTAATAGACGGTATGTCCACCTTTGGTACTGATAACAGCGGCGACGCGTTGTGACAAGGAAGCAATGCGGCGTCGGTAGGTCGCTGGAGGCAGCTGGCACCGCATCTGCACACACAAGTTATCTTACTCCCGTAAATTCCGGGTAGGGGGGGATGAGCTCTGACGCCAAGTTCGATCCCATTCCACATTTGTTAGGTCGGGTTCAGATCTGGCGAGTTGGGGGACCAGCACATCAACTGGTACTCGCCGCCGGCCGGAGTGGCCGAGCGGTACTAGGCGCTACGGTCTGGAACCGCGCGACCGGCCTCGGGCATGGGTGTGTGTGATGTCCTTAGGTTAGTTAGGTTTAAGTAGTTCTAAGTTCTAGGGGACTGATGACCTCAGATGTTAGGTCTTATAGTGCTCAGAGACATTTGAACCATTTTTTGAAGTCGCCACTATGTCCCTCGAACAACTCCATCACACACCTGGCCTTGTGACATGGCGCATTATGCCACTGCTGTCGTGGAAAATGAGCGTTATCAAAGAGTGTATGTGTTCTGCAACAATTGTACAATACTTCTTGTTTGTGATGGTGCCGTCCACGAGCTCCATTGGACCCATGGTTGCGCACATGGATGTTCCCTAGAGCACAGTCAGTTTGCCTCCGACCATCAGCAGAGCCGTCAAGGAGCTGTTCCCCTGGAAGCGAGGGATTCGCGCCCTCCCATCGGCATGATGAAGAAGGTATAGGAATTCATCAGACTATGCAACGCTCTGCCACTGCGCCAACGTCCAGTGCCGATGGTCACGTGCCCATTTCAGTTGTAGTTGCCAATGTCACGGTGTTAACATTGGCACATGCACGGGTCGTCGGGTGCGGAGGCCCACTGTTAGGAGTGTTTGGTGCACTGTATGTTCAGACACACTTGTACTCTGCCCAGTATTAAAGTCTGATGTTAGCTCCGCCACAATTCGCCATCTGTCCTGTTTGACCAGCCTGCCAAGCCGACATTTGTAATGAGGAGTGGCCGGCCGATGGCACGACGTCTGGCCGTGGTTCCACCTCGGTTTCGCCACGTGTCGGAGATACTCGTCACGGCACTCCTCGAACACCGGACAAGTCGTTCAGTTTCCGCAGTGCTCCTGCCGAGCCTCCGGGCCACAGCAATCTGCTCTCGGTCAAACTCAGATATATCGCGCACGTTTCCCATTCGACATACGGACAGCACGCTCACTGACTCTGCACACACCGTGCGTGTGTCTGGTGGCAGTCATTCCTCGCCAAGTGACGCTGCTGCGGCCTGGACGATAGTAGGTCGGTGGATGTAATGTTCTGGCTGATCAACTGGTCATCTGAAACCATCCTCTCGACGGCGGCCGCCGTCTGACCAGGTGAACGCTGTGCTGCTCATCTTGTTCATATTAGTGCTCTCTCGTTGGTAAGTTTAAAATTGTTTCTTACTCTAGTCCGAATTTTCGTACGAAATAACATCTACAAAACCGAGTGAACACTGAGCTGTTAAACAAGATGCGTAGGTTACTATGAAAATATTTATCAATTGTCATTTTCTTGTTTGAAGTACTAATATTTGTCTTGCGGCTATGAATTGGATTTTGCATACTTGAATCTTATGGCGTAGTTTAAGCGTTATAAAGTAGAGTCGTAATTGGTAAACAGGCTAACATTTGGATATATTGTTCGCTTTAGGTTTAATATGGGATGGGGAGCGGGAAGGGGAAGTGAGAGGGAGGCAGCGGGTGAAACTTTTGTGTCGTGTGTGGGGCGAGCGCTGTTGAACAAATAACGTTAGGAGAACACCGTTTTGCTTCAAAGAAGACCGTCCTAACTTTAACACTTAAACAATTTTCTACTGTCAGGAAGTCTCAATCTACTGACATACGTGATGTGATATCCCAATTTAATCTTCATGCGGCATTTACATTCAGTAGGTACGGTTCAATAGTGGATTTAAGAGTATTATATGCTGTAATTCAAAGAACAAAAGTCAGAGGGATGAGTATTACTGCGTTTTTGTTTGAATGCCATCAGGCTGCTCGCTGGGCATTGCTACGGAGTATTATTACTGGTGACGAGCTATGATGTCTTTAAGTTAACTTATTAACCAGAAATTACCGGCTGAGCAGTAACGAAAGACTTTAGCATGTGGTGGTACAAAATGGTGGTTATGCTCTACAAACTCCCCCCCCCCCCCCCCCCCAACGGTGTATCAATAGCAGCTGGACGTTTATTGCCGACAACTGAGAACTGAGACACTTTTCGGTGAAGATAAACGTCCAACAAAAGTGGTGCAACACGTTACTACAGTTACTGGCCTCTGCTGATTTCAAAAACAGCACTACCCAGGAGGTTTTTTTTGTTTTTCCTTCAAAGCCACACCTCACGCTCTTATTCCTCTGATTTTGTACCCTCAATTGTTCACCTTTCCCGCTCCTTCTTGAACAATCGTCACGAAAATTCCTTTCCGGTCGAAAATGCCATTCAAACCTGGCAGGACAACATCTTTAACTCATAACGAGTGGGTTTCTACCGGCATGAAATTGGTAAACTGCTTGAGTATTGTCAGACTGTTTTAGATAATGTTAGAGAGTATATTGTTGATGAATAATGTCTCACTTATGTTCAATAAAATAATGGAAACATTCTATTAAAATATGCACTGTACTACTACAAATGAATTACATTTACTGCTATTACACTAAATAGAAAGTCTGTTTTAATAAAATATAAAGTATCTGTAATACGATTGGCCTAAATCGGCAGGTATAATTAAGGTATTACGCATTTTGGACTTTGAAACGATCTATATTCACGTGCTGTACTGTGTCATACTCAAGCAGCGTGGAAATAAGACAGCTGGTGTGGACGCATGGTGAAACCCAATTAATAAATTACTCAGTGCCACAAGTTCACAACTAAAGTTGTGTATTCACAAAAACCAAAAATTATATCGACAGAAGGAGTAAAAGGCACTATCAGGTGTGCAGTATCGTAAGTTTTTCGTCCCTTCATAGGGCGTCCTGGAAGTAGTGGCAATTCGTATGATGGAGAACTTTTCTGATGATTTCTTTAGCGATTTTCAATCTGGCTGCTTTTAGCTCTGTCATAGAATAGGAAAAAACTGGTCTCTATGGAGACTGGGACCAATAGCCACCGCAGCCTTCACTTTATAACCTGGGCGCATTACCTATGTGTCCCATAGCGCTTGCCCCACAAATGCCACAATAGTTTCAAGTTGCCTCCGTTACCTTCCCCCGTCTGTTAAATCCAAAACGAACAAATGTCGTAACGTTGGACATTTTTCCACTTAGACTCAGTTTTACAACGATTAAACATCGTTAATAACTTTCAAGTTCGCAAAATCCAATTCGTAACTGCAAGAGAAATACTAGTACTTCCAACAAGAAAATGACTGTTGATAAATACACTCATAGTAATATAGGCATATTGTGTAAATGCAAAGTGCTCACTCGGTTTATTGAAATTATTTTACACGGAAATTCATACTACAGTAAGAAACAATTTTATGCTTATGAATGCGAGAGCAGAAACATGCCCAAGATGCGCCGCACCGCGTTCACCTGGTCAGACAAACTCTTTCGCGGAAGTTTCTACTATTACTGATGGGTTAGAATGTGAAGCTAATTATCTTTGAGGACCATCAAACAGATACTTTTAACAGCCAAAATGCTGTTGAAGAATAAACAAATTAATAAATGGCTCTGAGCACTATGCGACTCAACCTCTGAGGTCATCAGTCGCCTAGAACTAACCTAAGGACATCACACACATCCATGCCCGAGGCAGGATTCGAACCTGCGACCGTAGCGGTCGCTCGGTTCCAGACTGTAGCGCGTAGAACCGCACGGCCACTCCGGCCGGCAAACAAATAAATAAATAAAAAGTAAAGAATGAGTATAGACGTGCGCGTGGCTTGCGTTTACAATATGCGATTTTTACTACTTTTTTTATTTAATAGGAACTTTCCTGGCGCCAAAAGGGGGGGGTGTGGGAAAAGAGGGTAGGGGTGACAGCCCGAGGCCTGCCCACCATGTCCCGTTCGCATCCTCCAGGAACCAAGGAGAGCGTAGCGAACGTGGAATGGAGGCACAATGAACATCAGTGGTTTGTTTATTTATCATTACATTAATACCACCGAGAATAGTAGTAAACCGGCGTCGCGAGGAGGAGGGTGCATCAAGACGTCAGACGCATTTAGAATATCGACGTACAGTTCTTCCGAGAAGAAAATTCCGATGAGCAGAGAATATATCGGTTCTAAGTGTAGAAGAGGTGGGGATCAACTCTTCGTGACAGGAACATCCCAGCTTCGGGGTGGGTTGAGGAAGACACTGCAAAGGAAACTACAGAAAAATTGTCTGTATTCTGGATTGTGGGCGGCTCCACAAGGGCATTCATTAAGGAACTACTAAAAATCAAGTATACTTCTCTCGCCATCAGCAAACCAGTAGTGAGCTGCGTGTCCACAAATCCACTTCACAGAGTTCGTCTTTGCTTGCGGAAAGTATCCCGCGTGCGGGGAGAGGAGCAGTTGAGTAGGTATCTGATGAGGAGTCGTACGGGTAATTAGGGATAACACATGTCACACCAACAACCAGACACCTCTTGCCGATTTGCACACCAGGCGATTCTCGGCTGTGTCCAAAATATCACAGGTGACACACAGCGAGGTGTCTGAGAGGTGAATCCCGTGAAGGCGACGGAGCGAGGTGGCGCAATGGTTAGCACACACGACTCGCATTCGGGAGGACGACGGTTCAATCCTGAGTCCGACCATCCTGATTTAGGCTTTCCGTGATTTCCCTAAATCGCTTAAGGCCAATGCCGGGATGGTTCCTTTGAAAGAGCACGGCCGACTTTCTTCCCCATCCTTCCCTAATCCGACGAGACCGATGACCTCGCAGTTTGGTCTCCTACCACAAAACAACCCAAACCCCCCCGTGAAGGCTTGACCGACATACTTGCTTCCCATTGGCAGTAAGGTAGCATGCAGACTGGACGGCAGTGTCAAGATAAGTAGCGCACCCCCATCGCGCCAGACGACGTGGGCATGCTTCTCCTAATCACATTCGGTGACCTGTGCTGCTGCAGGAACCCATAGATTGCCATCGTGGATGTCACGTGTGCTGCCATTACCACAACGCCATGTGAGAGCCAATGAAAAGGACTATCGCTCTGCCAGGCACATCATACAGACCTAAACCGCCCCTACACCGTGGGACGGTGAGGGTCTCGTACCTTATATTGAACAGCAAGCCGCGGCAAACAAATGAACCCAATGCTGCTAGCATGCGGCGGGCCGTGGATGGAGGAATAGGAAGTGTCTATGCCACGTGGGGGATACGTGACACCAAATATACATTTACATATTGTGTCCGTTGCAGAAGACCGAGTGCTCGTAAATGGTGATCTAAGAGTCCAGCTCGTAGTTTGGAAAGTAGGCGCCGGTAGTTGAGGGCAATCGTGCGCCGCAGATGACTTGCGAAATCGAGTCCTAAGCATCGGAGAGTATCAGCTGCACACAAGGGAGCAGCGCTGTCGACATTACCTGTGGTCGTTTGATTTTGTGCAGATATCAGAAAGTCCATTCCGAGTAGTTCTGCTTGCAACCGGTCAGTGTACAAATTTGCTTTTTTTCCCAAACTTGTTGTGTATAGTACACTTACATAATGCTTAAAGGGTCCTGGCTGTGAGGGTTCTGATGTAGAGGGGTATTTAGCAGCGGTGGTAAAGTAATGGATACTATACAGGTTGAAACAAAATAATAGCTACAAATGGTTGTAGGGGTGCGTGTGGAACAAACGGGGGATAGAAAGCTATGTTTGGAAACTTCATCCAACGACGCTAAAAATCGTCGAAATTAAGGGCTGGCACTAGACCACCACTTAGGTTGCCAGCGTGTTTGTTCGCAGACGCCATTGTATTTAGCTGGTCTATATTGTGGCACGGAGAGACGTCACGATGTTCAATGGTATCTGAGTCTCGAATGCTGTGTGATCCACTTGCTTTTTTGCTTGCGGCCCATCGACGAAGAAACTTGTGTATGTCGCCAAATGAGTTGCCTGATAGCAGGCCTTAGCTTCTGAATCTTCGACGGCGTGTAGCGTGGCTGGATAACGCTTCCAGACATTGATTCTCAAGACACCCTCTACAGCCACTCAAAGTTCTTTGGTATCTCTTGTTACATCCTGCAGTTGTAAGTGACGTTACTAAATTATAGGACATATCAGTACATTATGAAAACTTCTGCGCAACTACTTGAAGTACTCCATTTTGCTTTCTTTCTGTTAGGTGATAAGATTTAAAAAAAAAAGACATTGGCTTCAGAGATTAGAACAACTCATGTCTAGGCAAACTGTGAAGGTCAACTACAGCACACTGAGTGAAGAAAAATCTTATCAGTTGGTGGCTTGAAATTTCTTATCCTGCTCCAACGAAGAAATTATCATCAGACTGTCAGCTACTGTCGGAATTCTACCAAATATCGTTCCTGCTAACGTTTGTGATTGAGATGAAACGTGTCATATGGTGCTAATATCTAGAGATTGACACATCTATTAAGACTACTCATTTCTGTCTCTCTCTCAGCATATTATTGAAATAGGTAAGCAAAGAAGCAGTAATTCTTACAACTGAGACGAAAAATCTAGAAGTGCATATTATACTCTGATTATGCCTGTGAAATTATTATTAAACTATATTTCAATCGAAAGAGACAATATTTATATTGTTGATTTTCTTTTACTGGAAGTAGAACTCTAGTGCTCATACTATCCATTGAAAATACTTCAAATGCGTAAAATAAAAGAACAGTCTAAAATCCTTTTTCTATCTGGACCCATAAATCAATTTTTAATTCTCAGCAACAATGTATGTTAGCAGAATATTCATAAAAACTCGAAAGCCAAAATAAACGATCTGACGCATCAGTAGATTTTACATCTACTCTGATGTGCGTCTGCAACTAGACTATTTATACAGACATAAAAAACCGATTCGCTCTCTATAAAATGAATTTTCATACTCACTAAGATCCACCATACTCAAAGCAAATACTTGCAAATTTATTTGTTTGCTAGTACCAAATTAATCATTCTCGTCATTTGTCCAACGGCCGACTGAGCTTAACAGTGAGTATTCTTAAGGGGAAACACCGTATGTTTCAGGTACCACACTTGTAGCGAAACATGTAAGGTAAAACGTGAGCATTCAAGGCACGAACTCACTTGCTATTGAGAGACAATTCAAAGGTCGTTAACGCATGGTATTTAGTATGTGTGCTGTAATTAAGACGTTAGGCTTTCCGTATGAAGAAATAACGTGCTACACCAGTTCACCCATTGAATTTAAATTCTTTGAATTAATTCAGGCAAAAATCCGGGATATTTCTTTCATAACAGAGATGAATGATTTGAGGGGCTCGGGCGTAAAACATGGTAACTGGCATTTTGGCCAAAAATGACTTACGCCACGTACAATGAAGAATCTTTCATGCTGAGATAAATACCGAGCTAGTTTCCAAAAATCTCCACAAACGGCTCTGAGCACTATGCGACTTAACTTCTGAGGTCATCAGTCGCCTAGAAATTAGAACTAATTAAACCTAACTAACCTAAGGACATCACACACATCCATGCCCGAGGCAGGATTCGAACCTGCGACCGTAGCGGTCGCTCGGTTCCAGACTGTAGCGCCTAGAACCGCACGGCCACTCCGGCCGGCAAAATCTCCACAGATGACAGCAGAATACAGCTTGTTTTTTCCTGGTAAGTAGCGGCATCTGCATGTATAACGTTATCAAAGAGAAAATGGCTACCATGAGAAAGTTGGAGTTTGGAGGCACGATGAATGTGGACGATTTTTCGATGTTAAAAGAGCGATTAGACAGTGATTTTGAGTGTGATGAAGTGAGACATACCATGAAAGTAACGTCAAAAATGGTTAAAATGGCTCTGAGCACTATGGGACTCAACTGCTGAGGTCATTAGTCCCCTAGAACTTAGAACTAGTTAAACCTAAATAACCTAAGGACATCACAAACATCCATGCCCGAGGCAGGATTCGAACCTGCGACCGTAGCGGTCTTGCGGTTCCAGACTGCAGCGCCTTTAACCGCACGGCCACTTCGGCCGGCGAAAGTAACGTCAACAGTAATAATGAAAAAAATAAGGTAAGCAGTGTCACTAAACTCATATTTGCCTTTGCATGTAAGCAATGGCATCTACTGTACTTAACATGTTATGCGTGCTATAGGCAAATACAGTTGCTATTTGCACATTATATACTATGGATTAATACAGAGAACTACAACTGATGGTTATGTATTGTAACATTCTTCTGTGAAAACGCTTGTGTACATACTATGTTTTAAAGCTTGTAGCTTGCTTGGTTAGGTAATGTAATGTATCTACAAAATAATTTTCAACGTATTTTTGATTAAGGTTTGTTAATAAGAACTGCAGTAGAATTCAAATTGTAAACGAATTTCAGTGTGTGTTTTTCGAAGCAAATCTTTTCGTATTTAAAGGAGAACTAGGCCTAACGATTTCTTTCTTTTTTCTTTTAGAATAATGCAGATCCTAAGAAAGGCGAACAGGGTCGTGGCAGAAAAAGTAAGAGGGGTATGAACCAACAACAGAAATGCCAAGAAGCTCGGAATAGAGATTTAGCTTGTATTGACAAACGAGGGAAATTGAATGAGAGTCACAGTTGCCAACCTGGTCCTAACTGTAACGGCAGAAAAAGGTGTTTTCAATTATTCAACGAGGGAGAGACAATGGGTGTCTTTCAGAAGTTTTGGAATTTGGTAAATTATGAGTTTCGGAATGCCTACCTTCATGGTTACATACAAGCAACCGAAACAAAGAGAAAAACAAAGAAAACGGACAGTCCATCACGATGGAGTACAACTGTAAGGTATTCTGTGATTTCACCTAGTGGAAAGCGCACTGAAGTTTGTAAGATTGCTCTCTTGAATATTGATGGACTACATAGAAGTACGGGTCGTGTAGAATACTTAACATCCAAAATTAAGGAAGGCTGTAAAACCTCCTCACGAGATGGAAGGGGAAAACACCAGCATTATCCCAAAAAGTATTCGAGTGCAGATATTGAATTTGTCAATACTTTCATAAATATACTGCCAACACATACCAATAATTGCAAAAGAGCTGGTAGTTCAAATAGGAAATTCATGAGCATGGAATACACAATAGAAAGTTGTTATGTTCAGTACAAAGAAGAATGTGAAGAACTACAGAAATTGCCTGTATCCATGATAAACTTCGACGGATTTTTGTAGGAGAGCACAACATATTCTTTAAAAACCCTAAATCAGAAACGTGCAGCACATGGGACTGTCTACATATTAAAAAAGAAAATGTAAAAATGAAGAAAGACCAAAACTTATCAAAATCCTTATCTGCTGAACTTGAGTTACATCAGCGCAAATCGAAAGCAGGACAGGATGTTATTACGTTAGCTACAAAAGAGTCAGAGAAAAATAAAGGTATTTATGTCAGTACGTTTGATTTGCAGCAGGCCCTACCAACTCCCAAACTTTCAACTTGTCCTGCTTTCTACAAAAAGAAACTCTTCTGTTCCAATCCCAGTGTCCATTCTTGTTCAGAAAAACAAGGATGTTTCTATGTGTGGGATGAAGGAACTGTTGGTAGAGGAGCAAATGAGATTGGCAGTTGTTTACTGAAGCACTTTGAGGGACATGACATTTGGGGAACGTGATTAATAGCCATATCTGACAACTGTAGAGGCCAAAACAGAAACTGGACCATTGTTGCAGTATGGTTGAAACTTATAGCAGAGAGTAGATTCAAAACTGTCACACACACATTTCCGCAAGTAGGGCATACAATGTTGACTTCTGATCTTGATTTGGGCGTAGTTGAGAAATACGTACGGAAACATTGTCCGAATGAATTCTCGCCTAAGAAGCGGACAGAAGTCTCGAACAAGTGTCAGAAGAAGAAACCTATGATTGTGTACGGTATGACCACAGGTGATTTTGTAAAGATTTCAATCTTGCGGGACAACTTCAATCAGGCAAAATGAAAGTATGTAATTCGTACCATGGTGAAATTGATACTGTATCACTAAGGCGAAGAGATCGTCCGGTACAGTTCTTCGAAGACCAGTACAGTTCCTCGAAGGCTTCAAATGCCATTTTATGAGCCTGAGTAGTTTTTTTGCAGTCGACAAAAGCTACACAGGTTATTTGAGCTTCTAGGGTGATGACTGGCACTCGTTTCGTTGATGACGGTGGGATGACCACTACTTCAATGGCAAACAAACAATGTTTGTTATGTGTGCTCGTTGGAATAACTTCTTCGGTCTGGACTTCTGATCTTTCACAATCTATGACAGCTTGCTCCGCCGGCAAGAAGTTCCATCCGAGAAATAAATTATGACTGCATTCTGCTAAAACGACAAATTGGAAGGATGTGTTCTGCCATTGACAATTATTCTTGCAACACATATTCCTATCGGCCTGAAGTATTTCATGTTTGCGACTTTCAGCACAATCACTTTCATATCACAGAACATAGTCTTCTTTAGCTGGTAACTACACTCCTGGAAATTGAAATAAGAACACCGTGAATTCATTGTCCCAGGAAGGGGAAACTTTATTGACACATTCCTGGGGTCAGATACATCACATGATCACACTGACAGAACCACAGGCACATAGACACAGGCAACAGAGCATGCACAATGTCGGCACTAGTACAGTGTATATCCACCTTTCGCAGCAATGCAGGCTGCTATTCTCCCATGGAGACGATCGTAGAGATGCTGGATGTAGTCCTGTGGAACGGCTTGCCATGCCATTTCCACCTGGCGCCTCAGTTGGACCAGCGTTCGTGCTGGACGTGCAGACCGCGTGAGACGACGCTTCATCCAGTCCCAAACATGCTCAATGGGGGACAGATCCGGAGATCTTGCTGGCCAGGGTAGTTGACTTACACCTTCTAGAGCACGTTGGGTGGCACGGGATACATGCGGACGTGCATTGTCCTGTTGGAACAGCAAGTTCCCTTGCCGGTCTAGGAATGGTAGAACGATGGGTTCGATGACGGTTTGGATGTACCGTGCACTATTCAGTGTCCCCTCGACGATCACCAGTGGTGTACGGCCAGTGTAGGAGATCGCTCCCCACACCATGATGGCGGGTGTTGGCCCTGTGTGCCTCGGTCGTATGCAGTCCTGATTGTGGCGCTCACCTGCACGGCGCCAAACACGCATACGACCATCATTGGCACCAAGGCAGAAGCGACTCTCATCGCTGAAGACGACACGTCTCCATTCGTCCCTCCATTCACGCCTGTCGCGACACCACTGGAGGCGGGCTGCACGATGTTGGGGCGTGAGCGGAAGACGGCCTAACGGTGTGCGGGACCGTAGCCCAGCTTCATGGAGACGGTTGCGAATGGTCCTCGCCGATACCCCAGGAGCAACAGTGTCCCTAATTTGCTGGGAAGTGGCGGTGCGGTCCCCTACGGCACTGCGTAGGATCCTACGGTCTTGGCGTGCATCCGTGCGTCGCTGCGGTCCGGTCCCAGGTCGACGGGCACGTGCACCTTCCGCCGACCACTGGCGACAACATCGATGTACTGTGGAGACCTCACACCCCACGTGTTGAGCAATTCGGCGGTACGTCCACCCGGCCTCCCGCATGCCCACTATACGCCCTCGCTCAAAGTCCGTCAACTGCACATACGGTTCACGTCCACGCTGTCGCGGCATGCTACCAGTGTTAAAGACTGCGATGGAGCTCCGTATGGCACGGCAAACTGGCTGACGGCGGCGGTGCACAAATGCTGCGCAGCTAGCGCCATTCGACGGCCAACACCGCGGTTCCTGGTGTGTCCGCTGTGCCGTGCGTGTGATCATTGCTTGTACAGCCCTCTCGCAGTGTCCGGAGCAAGTATGGTGGGTCTGACACACCGGTGTCAATGTGTTCTTTTTTCCATTTCCAGGAGTGTATAACCGATCGCCATTACAGAAAAAGTAGCCTCTGAGTGTCAAAAATGAAATCAATGAAATTTTCTGAAATCTTTCTGATGGTCGTCCATGAAGGATTTTCATATGTGGCCACTTTATTCCCAACGATGGTTGCCTCACATAGGACAATTGGAAATTTGTGGTAAGGTCTTATGGGACCAAACTGCTGAAGTCATCGGTCCCTACGCTTGCGTACTACTTAATCTAACTTAAACTAACTTATGCTAACGACAACACACACACCCATTCCAAAGGGAGGACGCGAACCTCCGACGCGGGGAACCCCTCGGACCGTGCAAGGCGCTTCAGACCGCAGGGTATCCCGCGTAGCCCTCGCTTAGGTTTTCTTAATTCAGCCGCTAGGGGAGCGTCTGATACTTCTGTAAGGCGACGGGGAACGGCTATGGCTCGTTGGGGAACCACCTCGTGCAGGTTACAGAAAAGTGTGCGTCGGAGCAGTTTTACTGAGAGGAAATACGGTTTTTTAACATTTTTTCGATTTTTCCATTTAATTTTCTTTCGTGCGACATGCACTACTGCCTCTTTGTTAAGACAGTGGCTGAGCACGGTCAACATAGTACCGGATTTTTTGGGTAACACCCACGCTCAGCCCACGCGAACGTCGTCCCACGGTAATACCGCTGACTGGGGACGCTATGTTGAGTACCGCTGACGGAGGGACGCCCATTGAAGCACCCTCTGCCCAACAACAGGAGGACTGGGCGACGGACACGCAGGACTTTTCGGTTGACGAGAATGAGTCGACATTGAGTACGTTTTCTTGCCTGCCAGCTAGATCCGCGACC
Organism: Schistocerca nitens; assembly: GCF_023898315.1. Taxonomy (NCBI): domain Eukaryota; kingdom Metazoa; phylum Arthropoda; class Insecta; order Orthoptera; family Acrididae; genus Schistocerca; species Schistocerca nitens. The sequence continues at coordinate 62,551,164 of NC_064616.1, forward strand.
GGACGTGCCCCACTCTGGGAGCGGAATGCCTCTCAGTTGAACTGTGGTACCCTTCTGTTACAGTGGCGAGTTTTGGTTTAGTGTGCACCTTAGACGTAGACTAAACGTGCTCAGCCGGGCGCCTGTTTGCCCTAGCCCGGTGCAGCCAACACCGACTCAAAGGAAGGCCTCGGCGCTTGTTCGTGACGTCACGTCAGATAGGCACAGCGAACGCCAGGTCTGTTGCAGGCATACTCACAATGGTGGTGTCTCCCTCTCTGACACAGGAAAATGTGAAACTATTGGCGGTAGTTGACCAACACACATTGTTCTGAGAGATTTCTGCAATCAATTAATTGTGCAATTCATTACACTTCTTAACAAATAGTGTACTCCTGAACTTAAATTTCCACGTGTTTTAAGGATTGACATACAAAAACAACTTCATGGTCCAGCAGCAACAGAATTCGTGCTTCTTTACCTTATTTGTAAATCTGAGGAAGTTACGTTTGTACTGGATTGTGTTTACAAGAAACTGTGAACATATTGGTGCTCTTCTTTAGGTATCTTGGTTGACTATGGGGTGAGGAGCACTGAATGTTAATGAAATATCTTGCGATTGTACACGTCGGGGGAGGAGGGACAGAAGAAGAGGCAAAAGAGAGATACTTGTTTTAGCAAATAAATTTTTTTTCTTATGAAGTTTCTCCTTTCAGTTGTAAGAGGGGAATATTTATCTTTTCTAATGTGCATGGTTAAAAAAGTTTAAGCTCAGCAGTATTTTTGATGTATGAAGCTATTTTGTTTCCTGTTTAGAATTCCTTTCGTTGAAAACGACTGTAATCTAATGATTGGCAACAGTTGAACATTTACACATGTAAATTAGTTCACATTTCCAGTGACTATGTCAAACGAAAATAAATAAATAAATAAAAGAAACGAGTTAATTGTTAGGGGGTTGGGGTAAGTTTCTATAACAAAATGGATCAAGTAAATATAATTACTTGAATGTAAAATTTCCGAAGCTTGCAATGGGGCAAAGCATCTTCTCATATTGATCTACGTTTGTTTCAACAGGATTCAGTAATACAGAACTATGGTCTTCATTTGTAGCTTTACAATAGTAAGAAAATCTTTAATCTAAACAAAACTGCAGAATCCAAAACAATACCAAATATTTTGTCCAGAAATAAGAGATTTATAGTGATAAGCACGCCCAGGCATTTCTGCCTGCAACAGACCTGGCGTTCGCCGTGCATAGCTGACGTGACGTCACAAACAAGCGCCGAGGCCTTCCTTTGAGTCGGTGTTGGTGCAGCCGGGCAGATGTGACGTAGCTGCAGGCAGCTCACCAGCTGGCAGACGAGACGAAGGGGCAGAGCGGCAGGCCACCGTCGCCGCGCGCAGGAACACAGCTCGTTGCTGGGCGCGGGGTGGGGCTACTGCGGATGGAGGTTTGAGTCCTCTCTCGGGCGTGTGTGTGTGTGCCGTTCTAGGTTACATTCTGGACATACAGTACAGCTCTGCGGTGGTAAGTTTTCATTGGCTGCAGGTTAAATGTATCGTAATACTATTTCATTACTTCCAATATATAATCACATCACATACAAAAATGCAGGCTTTGTTATATTACATTTATACATATTATAATCCATATTTGCCAAGTTTTGCTGCAAGTGAGGGTATGTCCGGACAAATATTACTTGCGGTGTACAATCGAAGAACAGCCCTCAGATGGCTGTCATTTGTCATCTGTTGTAAAATGAAGGCTCTCACGACCGGGTGACATGGCTGTTGATATACTTTCCGGGTGTGAGGTCGTGGTCCAAGAACTTTTCTGCTCCTTACGTTTCGTCCAGGACTGCGCTGGACTTCCTCAGAGGCGCTGCTCCGCTGAGTCTTGCCGACTGACTGGTCGGGTGTCTGAGAGCGACTTATATATGTGAGAAAGGGGGCGTGGTTCAGGCGACACGTGATGAGCAGTGATAATCCATAGCAAAGATAAGGTTGACTATCGATTACCACCTTGTCAAAGATAAAAATTGTTAGCAATTTTGTAGAGCCACTGACCATATATCGTTAAGTTTGATAGCCTCCTCTTTCCTATTAAAATTATCATGATGTTTATAAATTTCAATAGCTTCTCTATATAGCCATGGATAGTAATTTAATGTTGTAGATAAAACTTCGGTATCCGAAAACTTCACTTGGTGGTTGCCTGGTTGAAGAGCATGTTCCGCTACAGCTGATTTTTCTATTTTTCCAAGCTGTAGCGGAACATGATCTTCAACCAGGCAACCACCAAGTGAAGTTTTCGGATACCGAAGTTTTATCTACAACGTTAAATTACTATCCATGGCTATATAGAGAAGCTATTGAAATTTATAAACATCATGATAATTTTAATAGGAAAGAGGAGGCTATCAAACTTAACGATATATGGTCAGTGGCTCTACAAAATTGCTAACAATTTTTATCTTTGACAAGGTGGTAATCGATAGTCAACCTTATCTTTGCTATGGATTATCACTGCTCATCACGTGTCGCCTGAACCACGCCCCCTTTCTCACATATATAAGTCGCTCTCAGACACCCGACCAGTCAGTCGGCAAGACTCAGCGGAGCAGCGCCTCTGAGGAAGTCCAGCCCAGTCCTGGACGAAACGTAAGGAGCAGAAAAGTTCTTGGACCACGACCTCACACCCGGAAAGTATATCAACAGCCATTTGTCATCTGTGTTTCGATTTGCGAAGCTTTAAGGCCAAGAAAAGTTGTTCACATAAATAAGTAGAACGAAACATGCACATTATAGCTGCTCCTTTCGCATGTAGTTGAGGAAATCTATCCCGTGGAAGGCAAGAACAGAACTGAATTGTGTCGTTCGCAGTTCTAAGCTTCTCCTTCATGAAGCGTTCAGACTGTAGATCTGTTAGCTCTAATTGCACTTCTGGGGACACAGTTCTGACGCCGGCTGCGGTGGTCTAGCGGTTCTAGGCACGCAGTCCGGAACCGCGCGACTGCTACGGTCGCAGGTTCGAATCCTGCCTAGGGTATGGATGTGTGTGATGTCCTTAGGTTAGTTAGGTTTAAGTAGTTCTAAGTTCTAGGGGACTGACGACCACAGATGTTAAGTCCCATAGTGCTCAGAACCATTTGAACCATTTGAACAGTTCTGACGTCCACGGAGCATGGTGATATGAACATATCAAACTCTGGCTCAAGTGACCTGAAATCTTCGAATCGTTTTGCGAATGCTGCATCCAAATTATCGAGAAACTGAACAAATGGCGCAAGAAGGTCATTATTAGCGTTAGCTGCATATCGCTTCACATTCGATAAATACGTGAAATTACGATCCTTGAACTGATCCCCTTGACTCGAATTTCATTTGCTTTGAACGAATATTAGAAAATAGAGATACAAAAAACTGGTCTCTTCCCTGCAACGAAGGGTTGAGACTGTTTAAATAACTAGATACGTCGGTAACAAATGCCATGGTAACAACCCATTGAGGGTCAGAAAGTTCAGGACCCGACCTTCCTTTCATATCCATAAAAAGACTTACCTTTTCAAGACAAAGGAGGAAACGTTCAAGGGTCTTACCTCTACTCAGCCATCTTACCTACCAAAAGTAGGGTATATCATTGAAGTCAAATTACAGTGAATCCATTAACTCTCAAAACTGTCTGTGATTCAATCATGCAGACCGTATGAAATTTACAGTCCTTACAACGACATTTGTAACCCTGTAAAATTGCAGTCTTTGCATAAAATTCTCTTGATGAACTACACAATGAACTGAGTGAAATTGCTGTCCTAGGCTCAGCGTACTTTTTAGACGTCCCACAAATCCCACGGTACTGCCAGCCATATTTGGGGCGCCATCAGTGACGACGGAAACGAGCTTATTCCAGGGCAGATTCAGTCTCATAACAGATGGTTGAACAGCACTAAATATATCTTCGCCGGCAGACGTATCTCTAATGGAGACTAAATCAAGAAGCTCTTCTGTGATGTTGAAATCTATATTCGCCCCTCGGACGAATATAACCAATTGTGCTGTATCAGTAACGCCGGTACTTTCATCGGGATACAGAGACTATGGAAAGAATTCTTGCCCTGTCACCGTTAGCTGTCGTTCAACATCTGCACTAAGGCCTTCTATACCAAGTGCAATTACGTGTCGAGACAGACAAATTGCATGAAACTGTACTGTACTCAGAGAACAAACGGATTCACCAGCAATGTCGAGGCATTCTTCCACAAACGGCCCACTGGAGAATCAACGAAGTTTCCGAGCAATTAAATGGGCAGTTCCAAAGCTCACCCTCACTCCACCTTCATTTGTAGCTTCAGTTTCCTGGAAGTAAAAGTGTCGGGTAAATCCAGTTGTAATATAAATTAAATAATATTAATAGTTGATGCAAGATTAACTGAGATAACCGAGCTTACCTAATTGCCGAAGAATTATTTTAACTTCGCAGTTAATTGCAGACGCTCATCTCCCTGAACACTGTTATACACTTCACAATGTTTATAACTGTAGTGTCGCTCAAAGTTTCATGTCGGCACGTAGCACGTTCTTCAGTATTCACAAAAAAATATCACAGCAGTTCCCATTGGGATTCTTGTTGCTCGCAATTTGCACTAGAACTTCGACTCTTATCAGCTGAATCTATATGCATAGCGCCAGCTGCCACAGCAGAGAGCCAATAGGTTTGTTTACGCAGCAAAGATTGACAACAACACGCTACTAATTGGGATAATCTCACCATTAGGTCTGGTTGACACATTTCCTTCGCAGATTGTTGCCGCTTTAATTTGATAGATACGAGATGGCAGAGCCTGTTTGCCTGGAAGCCAGTATGTAACCTGGCCAATGACGGGAAAGTTAGACGTGATGTCTGCGCTCGAAAGCGCATAGTGTGCGATCGCCTCGTATCAACGCGTCCGGAGCGTACCGTCAGCGGCGTAGACGGCGCCTTGGCTGCATGGGCGCGCTCTTCCTGAGCACGCCACACTGCTCCCACAATCTGCGGGCTCAGTGTGGCTCACGCCGCCAACCACGCCGCGCCTTTGTAGCCGTGCAACCTCATCGCGCCGCTGGTCCGTCGACACTGCAGCCTCCGTCGACGCGGGATGTTAATGTAACTGGCTCTGAAATGCGTCCTTACATTTCTTCACCCACGTGCGCTGCGAGCTTCCACCGCAGGAATTCGTCCTTGCTTAATTTAATATAGGTTATTGTCGATGGCCGGTCGGTTGGTCGATTTGAGGGAGTGGATCAAACAGCGAGGTCATCGGTCCCATCGGATTAGGGAAGGACGGGAAAGGAAGTCGGCCTGCCCTTTCAAAGGAACCATGCCAGCATTTGCCTCTAGCGATTTTGGGAAATCGCGGTAAACCTAAATCATGATGGCCGGACGCGGGTTTGAACCAAATGCGAATCCAGTGGGCTAACAGATGCGCCACCTCACTCGGTAGGTTGTTATTGAGATCCCTCTATTGCAACGTTGTTGATCTACAGTAATCATGTTCTTTATATTGTAAAAGTGCCAGATATGCACTCACGTACTTTGCCAGAGCGGCCAGGAACGGATTCTGCAGCCGCTGCTGTTTCAAATGATGAGGTAGATCGCTTCACGCTCTTACAAACGCAACTTAGTCAAATGGTACTTAAAAAATACAATTACACAGACAGCCTGATGAAGCTTTATGTGAGCCCTGCCGTGAAACCCAGCAGACGTCAATAGAGACTGCTGCAAGCTCTTCCAAAGCTGGTGTAATGGATCCTATCACCTATGTCCCTTGTGCTCCATGCGGTTACTTTTGTACCTTCATTTTCTGGAAAACCAGGCGAAAATGTCACATTTTTCCAAAATGTCCATGATGTAGGGAAAACATGTTCCTGGTCAGTTAACTTTCTTTTACACGTTACAAAATTAAAACTTTCTGGCGATTCACGAACGTATGCCGAGTCAGTGGATGCGTTGCGTGACGCAGTCACTTTCGTTGTCCTAGCGAAGGTGTTAGCGTAGCGCTGCTCCGACAAACGGGCTTTCAGTTTTTACTGAGATCGGTTATCGACACTCTCGACGGAAGAACAGAGAAGATTTCGAACCATTTACTGATTGCATCGGAACTGTATCTTGCCACTCTTGTGCCTTAGGGAAGACTCAAACCCGTACTATTGTGCTAATCGAAGACGCTGAAGCCAAAGCGATTGAAGTATTTATATGGAAAATAACCTGCAGATCGGGAGTGAGGTAAAAGTAGCCTCCTCCACCCCTCTGCATGAGGCAGTTCGATTAGCGATAGATAGCGAGGCAGGCCAGTTCGTTTCGATCCTCGGGCGCAGTAATGAACCACGGCGAGTTTTTGCTAACGATACCAAAGACCAGCGGTGAGGAAAGTCAAACCACACTGCGACGCGTTGTCACACTCCCTTTCGCACAAAATGCAGCACGATAGGGCACCCGTGTGACCAATGTCCACAACACAAGAGACAAAGATTTCCACAAAGGGCTTCTCTGCAAAATGATAGAAGAAGTGAGAGAACCCAGTACAATAGTACGTAATGGGGAAATGAGCGAGGATCAGGTCCTGCCACCAATGCCGTCCGACAGCCTGAACCATTAATCCAGCCAAGAAGAGAAGGATTAATGAGGTGGCGAATTTAGTACTAGAAGGTAAGCTCGGAGCGAAAACTATCCGTATATTAGTGGATACCAGATGTCAGATTAGTGTTTTATTTGTGTCCCAACACGACAAGCGTGCGCTCGAGCCACCGCATTATAATACAGCGTGAACATTAATAAAATCGACAAACTGCAGGGACGGATTCCTGACCAGAAATAAAGGAAGAAAGGTCCTATGAACATGTGTCTGGAAATGAATCGTTGGCATCCTGGATGACGCTATCGAATGATAGTTCCTCTGGCCATATGTCATGTGGTATTTGTTTGTTGCAGACTCTGTGACTGACGCAGCGTGCTGTAAGTAGCAAGTTGTTCTGGTATTCATGTCGGGAACAAGCCGAAATTGTGTACTGCCGAGCACATGGAAACGGTCGGGAGGCAGCACCGTTGTACCAAAACAAGTGCCTTCACAAACACCAACCACATCACACAACATTTGAAGCTATTTCTGGGAGTTTCTGTGATCACGGGTCCTTTCAGACAGAAAAACGTGCGGGGAGGCGGCGTACTGTGCGTACAGCAGATTTGGAGGGTGGGATTCAACAAGCTTCAGGCAAGGGTCTCTCCAACATGGCGTATGCCAAAGTACGATTATGTGTACTCTACATGACAACCGCTACTACCCCTGTCACCTGGAATGCTATGGAGCCCATTTTGGACATCTGTTGTGACATGGCCGCGCGGGATTAGCCGAGCGGTCGGGGGCGCTGCAGTCATGGACTGTGCGGCTGGTCCCGGCGGAGGTTCGACTCCTCCCTCGGGCATGGGTGTGTGTGTTTTTCCCTAGGACAACTTATGTTAAGTAGTGTGTAAGCTTAGGGACTGATTACCTTAGCAGTTAAGTCCCATAAGATTTCACACACATTTGAACATTTTTTTGTTCTGATATGGATGAAATGCAGCTCTGTGCTGTGTTCCGAGAGGATTTGTTGTCGTTGCATGCGCACCGACCATTTCGGGACATATGTACATAAGACCCGTTTTCTTCCATTTCCAGCAGGAATCCATCCCTATTCTGTAGGTTTTATTAATGTTCAGCCTACACAAGTATCTTAAGTGAGGGGATAATAATACCAGTTAGATACTGATTTGTCGATCTGCAAATCGACGGGAAAAATGTGGTTTTTGACATGGAAGTAGTGAGGAGATGCAGTCAAGATTTCTATATCATTTTAGGGAATGATTTTCTCTACAGTCTTCAGGCGATGATAGGTTGCAAGACGCGAACTGCTCAATTCAGTGAGGCAACCCACTGATTTGGCAGTAAGCGTACACCTCAGTCGTGAGGAATTTGTGGTATGAGGCCTCTTCCACAAGATGCAATAGAACCGCGTGCATCGGCGTTAAAAACTACTAACCCTGTCAGAAACATCGGAGGTATGAAAAAATGTTCTCTGGATTTATGTAAAAACTCGAATATCGCCCATATCGGACTTTCGGGTCGATCCGCTCAGCCAGAGCGACGTTCTCGCCCGGTTGCAAATCTCTGTTAAGAGAAGCATAAGTAAAACAGAAGACTTAGGAAAGAAGTTCGGAGTAACAGGCTGTGTTAATAATTTCGGTCAACGAGATAACGAAATTCCACGTGGAACGATATTGGCAGGTGGAGAAGAGGTTACAGAAACAGAAGTAGGTTATAGAAACAGAAGTTCAATGTGAAGAATAGTTTAAGCAAAGTAAGAGGAACAGTTATCCAGTGAGAAAGGTTCCGCCTATGTTAAGCAGTCAGTTGAGAGAGAAATTGGCACATTTACCTAAGTCAGATCAGAATATTTTGTACCAGTTCTGAAGGAATATGCGTGGCTATTCGAGGAACGGCCGTATTTGTCGGCAACTGACTGCGTACAGCACGACATTCCCATGGGAGACTCTAGACCAATCACACAGAACCCATGCAGGTTACCATTTCATTTGCAACTTTTTGTTGAAGAAACTATTTAACAGCAGCAGGCTGAAGGGATAATTCAACCCTCTGCAACCTCATGGTCGTCACCTGTAGCCGTGGTCCCGAATAAAATCATTAAATGGAGAGATGTCGTATCGTCTATACGTTGATCTGAGAGCGCTGAGCAAAGTCACTACCCCTGACACCCTTTACCCTGTATCGACGAAACATTGGTCTGATTAGGGAATTCTAGCTATTTCACCACCCTTCACATGCGTTTTGGGTACCACCAAATTCCGACTGCACAACAAGAGCGACCGAAAACCGCTTTTGTGGTTCCTACTGGATTATATCAGTTTCTTCGTATCTCTTTTGGTCTATGGAATGAATCTGCTTCTCTGACTTGCTATTGAGAGGTTTGAAGCCTAGTATGTGTTTCGTGCATCTGGATGGTATAACAATTTTTTCAAGGACAATTGGGGAGCAAGCAGAAAGATTAAGGAGTGTGTTGCCTAGATTGCAAAATGCACACCTAAGTTTGAAGATAGAGAAGTGTTCATTTGCTAAGTTACAGGTTTAAGCCAAAACATAGGTTGGCATAAGCTGTAGACAACTGTGCAGTACTTACAACCGTTAAAAACTTGCAATCATTTCTGAGACTAGCAAATTATTATCGTTATTTTGTGGTGGATTATGCTATGATAGCCAAGCTATTGTCGAAGCTGTTAAAGATGGGTTTTGAATTTGAGTGGATTGAGGAATGTGGTGTAGCTGTGAGAAAAATTAAGAACGTTTTAACGAGTTCATCTTCGTTAATCTACCCAGGTTTTGAGAAACAATTTATTTTTTCCATGAATGCATCTGATTACATTGTGGGCGGAATTCCTTCTCAGGAATACAGTGGTGAAGAAAGCCCTGTTGGTTACGCCTCTAGGCTGATGAATTCAGCTTAGATTAATTATAGAACTACCGAAAAGGAGATTTAACCCTTATGTTGGGAGTTAATTATTTTAAATGCTACCTATGTGGACGGAAGTTCACTGTGATCACTGACCACGCCACCCTTGTACGGATGTTAAATTTAAACGAACCCAATGCTCGATGGGCATTGAAGCTAGCATGGTATGATTACATAGTACGTTACAAGCCTGACCTTCTCCTGAAAATGCAGACTCGTTAAGCCACAACGCCAGAATTGTTCAGATAGATGATGTTTCAGTAGAGGAGCTAAAAGAAGCATAAACGCAGATGTAAAATGTCAACAGTACGCATCTCACCCAGAGTTTGTCACTGAAGACGATATCCTATATAAGCCGGCCGAAGTGGCCGTGCGGTTAAAGGCGCTGCAGTCTGGAACCGCAAGACCGCTACGGTCGCAGGTTCGAATCCTGCCTCGGGCATGGATGTTTGTGATGTCCTTAGGTTAGTTAGGTTTAACTAGTTCTAAGTTCTAGGGGACTAATGACCTCAGCAGTTGAGTTCCATAGTGCTCAGAGCCATATCCTATATAGCAAGACCCCCTTGGGTAACAGAGTGGTAACACCTAAAGAATTCCAGCAGTGCATTATGGCACATTGTCATGACAGTTTGCAGGCTTGCCATAATGGCTGATGTGCCACAAATGCTAGCATAGCCTCTTACTTTTGGTGGAAAGACAGACGAATGGAAACATATGCTAAGTTGTCTACCGTGTGTGCAGAGAGCTCTCCTCCACGGAAAAAAATACTTTTATAGATCTTCCCAGAAGCTACAAAACCATTTCAAACCGTTGCATTAGACACTATTGGACCCTTTTCACAAAATACCCAAAATAATAAGTACGTCTTGTCTACTCTACGCTTTTGTCAATCACTTGTTTCTCCATTTTGGAGGCACTGGCGCTGTTTTAACTGATCAAGGTTCCAACTTTATGTCTGTCCTATTTGTACAAGTATATAAACTGTTATGAATCATGAAAAGGAGCGCAACACACTTTTACCTGTGGGTTAATGGCCTCTTCAAAAAAATGGCTCTGAGCACTATGGGACTCAACTGCTGTGGTCATAAGTCCCCTAGAACTTAGAACTACTTAAACCTAACTAACCTAAGGACAGCACACAACAACCAGCCATCACGAGGCAGAGAAAATCCCAATGGCCTCTTCAGACGCGTCCATAAGACGATGTTTCGAAAGCTGTTTTATTGTGATATCGTCGCTTATAGGGTGCCTAAGGGATGCTGCGTTCTCGGAACGCTATACAACAATTCAAGCATATAACATTAGTAGTTTTATTTCTATAAGCAAATTGACAATACTTAACTTTGGAGTTACATCGACGTCGCAAGTGACATGCAAACTGTAATAGTCTTCGCTATAGACAAAGCCCAGGTAAGTAATTGATAAGGATCACAACTAGCTGTTCTTGTAGCACGCTCCGAAAGTACGTTCCACTATTGTCAGAGCACTGAGCCGATCTGAGCGGCCGAGGCTGACAGGAGCGGCCTTTTATTCACTTCTTGCAAGTGGTGCTCCTGGCGCGGCGCGGTCCAATTCCGCGCACCATTGGCCGACATTTCTTCACCGCCTTCTATGGTTTTCCGTTCTTAGTCTTCGTTCCGGCGCTTGTGGTTACGCCAGAACACTTATTAGGTGGAAAAAAGTCACTTAGACTGTGTAAAAAGGTCGCTTTTGCCATACGCATGAATCACCTGTGTATATGAACTACGTGGCAGTCTATGGAAGGCCCATGAACTTCCTGTTTGAACTCAATAAACTCTCACCTGGAGTGAATATGAGTGAAGTAAAACGACTGGACTACTGTCTTAAGTCAATTTGGAAACAGGTTAAGCATAAAAATGCCAAGACTACTCAAAGACAGTTGCAGCGAAGTAACTAAAGGGGCTATGCTTCCGCAGTATAAACTTGGTGAACTTGTGCTGCTCGGAAATCCAGTAGCAACAAAGGGAAGAACTAACAAGTTTACTCCTCAATAGGAGGACCCTTATCCTGTTTTAGTTTTACGGGTACGCGTAAATTCAGTTGTCTGATAGTACTATAGTAGTGCATTTTGACTGGCTTAAGCCGTACCACAGCCCAGCTCTGCCGCCACCAACTACACCACCTAACCCTGATCCAAGCAGGGTGTTACTGAAAAAAAAAAAAGAGATAAAAAAAAGATCAAGAAAGACAAGACACTGTCCGCATGTCCTCGCTACGCATTAAGAAGTTGGCACTCTTATCCACTAAGGTCTACGGACTAAGTTCGTTCTCTAAACAGAAAAAGAAATAGTGTCATTTTTATAGTAGAGTATAAAAAATGGAGTATAATTTATGTGCATGTATGAGCAAGTCTGGAGTACCAGTCTGGTTTGTTATTGGAACTGTGTGTATAAATATGTATCAGGCAGACAGATTTAACTGCAGTGGAGATGCATGGTGCCCCTCAAAATTATAGAAGTAGATGCTTGCGCCACGTTATCACATGCAAGTGCGCTATGCTGTAGAATAAGTTGTAGCGTTAAGGATTAGTAACCAGAGCAGTGGGAAATGAACTGCGTTGTTTTAAAGGAGAAAACGAACAAAGTGATTATCTACTGAACAGTAAAATCTGTTGCCAATAGTCGCAATTTGTGTCAAGTAGTCGAGGAAAAACTTTGCAGGTAATATAAGGCCTATGGGAACATTAGCTGTCGTGTCAAAGGGATAGCATCTGTAAAGCTATGAATGACCTAGACTGTATGTAGCAAGGCTCTGTTCAAAGGAATATAGGTTTCTACAAGTTTTACTGCGTTTTTGCCGTTTGGTCTAAATGACACAACACAGATTTGTGACAGACAAATATTGAGTAGAATTGATAAATAAAAGCAAAACAGATTAGTTAAATGGCTCTGAGCACTATGGGACTCAACTGCTGAGGTCATTAGTCCCCTAGAACTTAGAACTAGTTAAACCTAACTAACCTAAGGACATCACAAACATCCATGCCCGAGGCAGGATTCGAACCTGCGACCGTAGCGGTCTTGCGGTTTCAGACTGCAGCGCCTTTAACCGCACGGCCACTTCGGCCGGCCAGATTAGTTAGTTAGTGGCTCAAATATTATGGAGTACCTTTCATACGCTCACCAGTAATTAATTTCACAAAAACCCTTATGTCCTTTACGAGCCTCAATTAGATGTACGTGTACACGCAAAGGATATGAATTAATTTGTGGTAGAAAATCTACCAGTTTTATCTTTCCATGCAATTCTTAGTGACACTCAACGAATTTATTATATGAACTGGTCGAATAAGACTCACATTGGTTCCAGTGACATGTACCAAGAGTACACTGTACTACCACACAGTTAACTATTCATTCTCAGTCAATCTACTATACAGCTAAGCAATGACCTACTGGACACACCAGAACATCGAGAGAATAAGATGACATTGTTGTATTGGTATACCCCATTAACTGAATAAGCAGACAGCCACATCCAAGTAGCTACGTCAGTTAGGAAAACTAACAGTTAATTGAAGAAAAATCAGTGAAACAACTAATGCTACGTTAAGTTACTGCATTTGTTCAGATTAGTGAGGAAACTGATTCTGAAGTAAATGACGTAGTTATTAACCATTTCACACTTTTTTTAACGAGTTTTTTTTTTGCGAGGAATTAGTCTTGATAAAATCTTCCTCTCTCAGTAACCCATGTCTTTACAATAATAAGAATCTGTTTCTGAAGTGAGGTGTCAAACAAGGTAAGTTTATTTTCACCAGCGCCGAGAGATGTAGTGCAGTACCAGAAGGAATATTACGAGAAACATGTGTTCGTGCTACGCACCCATGGACTGCCTAGAAAACGCCATAATGTTATCCCGTTACGACATAGCAACGTTGTTGTAAACTGAGAATTCCAGTAATTTCATGGGTGACGCCATACAGTAATGTCACCCAAAGCGCGAATTTGCATTGCGCGGATTCTTCCCTTGTTCATCGCATGGTGGCCATCCTGAAGAGCGTAAACGTCACGCGGGACGTAGCCAATCCCGGCACAGTGGACGGCTCGCCTGTCTGTTCGGCCACGCCCTAAGCTTCCATGTGTGCGACTGGAAGGGAAACAAAGTGTCACGCAGCGTCCAGCTCAACTTGTCCTTTTGATAGTTAACCTGACATGAGAAACTCGATTTCGATGCCATTACAGTTGCATCGCAGTATTCGTCTTCGAAAACAATGGAAAAGAACAGTAAAATGCAAAGATTTAATGATGAACTGATCGCTCATTTAGAGTAATGGTCGATTGAAAAGCATCAAATTGGTACCTTGTACCACTGTCACACACTGAATAAATTATTGAAGACTCTCTTCAAATGGTTCAAATGGCTCTGAGCACTATGGGACTTAACATCTGAGGTCATCAGTCCCCTAGAACTTAGAACTACTTAAACCTAACTAACCTAAGGACATCACACACATCCATGCCCGAGGCAGGATTCGAACCTGCGACCGTAGCGGTCGCGCGGTTCCAGACTGAAGCGCCTAGACTCTCTTCCTGGAATGTTCAAGACTCTTTCGAGGCTTTCTTGTAAGCCTTTTGTATAATAATGTCGACTAACCGTGGCTCTTTGAAAAGATTTTATTGGTTTCCACATGTAATTTGATTTCACTATTTAATTCCCAGGAAATGATACTGTGGCCAGTTTAGTTGCTGACTAAACATAATTTTGTCTTCCCAGCAAAGACAACTGAATGCCACTCCTCTAATTGGCTGGATTGTCTTGTCTATCATCGTGGCATAGGTGATTAATTCAAGTCCATATTTGAGCACAGGACATAGACGTATGCTCTTTATATACGAGGAAGGGTCTTGCTATTATGTGCGGCTTTATGACTTCCCCAGTACAACGAAGATAAGAAAATAAACAAATATCCGAACCAAGCATGAAATAGTTGACCCTTAACAATATTGCTAATAATGTTACGGCTATGATGAAATCTTATTCAAGTTACAGTTCAAACAAAGCTTATTCCAGATTACCATCCCTAATTTCGCCACCAGGCCAATGTAAAATAGGTTGCTTATCTATTAGTTCCGTACTAAAACTCTGAACTTCCAGAAGTGATTGTGTATATTTGGTCTACGGAGCCAGTGAGGCTGTCGGTTTTCAACTTCGAAATTACTAAATGTAGATTTAATATCTTTCTACACTCCTGGAAATTGAAATAAGAACACCGTGAATTCATTGTCCCAGGAAGGGGAAACTTTATTGACACATTCCTGGGGTCAGATACATCACATGATCACACTGACAGAACCACAGGCACATAGACACAGGCAACAGAGCATGCACAATGTCGGCACTAGTACAGTGTATATCCACCTTTCGCAGCAATGCAGGCTGCTATTCTCCCATGGAGACGATCGTAGAGATGCTGGATGTAGTCCTGTGGAACGGCTTCCCATGCCATTTCCACCTGGCGCCTCAGTTGGACCAGCGTTCGTGCTGGACGTGCAGACCGCGTGAGACGACGCTTCATCCAGTCCCAAACATGCTCAGTGGGGGACAAATCCGGAGATCTTGCTGGCCAGGGTAGATGACTTACACCTTCTAGAGCACGTTGGGTGGCACGGGATACATGCGGACGTGCATTGTCCTGTTGGAACAGCAAGTTCCCTTGCCGGTCTAGGAATGGTAGAACGATGGGTTCGATGACGGTTTGGATGTACCGTGCACTATTCAGTGTCCCCTCGACGATCACCAGTGGTGTACGGCCAGTGTAGGAGATCGCTCCCCACACCATGATGGCGGGTGTTGGCCCTGTGTGCCTCGGTCGTATGCAGTCCTGATTGTGGCGCCCACCTGCACGGCGCCAAACACGCATACGACCATAATTGGCACCAAGGCAGAAGCGACTCTCATCGCTGAAGACGACACGTCTCCATTCGTCCCTCCATTCACGCCTGTCGCGACACCACTGGAGGCGGGCTGTACGATGTTGGGGCGTGAGCGGAAGACGGCCTAACGGTGTGCGGGACCGTAGCCCAGCTTCATGGAGACGGTTGCGAATGGTCCTCGCCGATACCCCAGGAGCAACTGTGTCCCTAATTTGCTGGGAAGTGGCGGTGCGGTCCCCTACGGCACTGCGTAGGATCCTACGGTCTTGGCGTGCATCCGTGCGTCGCTGCGGTCCGGTCCCAGGTCGACGGGCACGTGCACCTTCCGCCGACCACTGGCGACAACATCGATGTACTGTGGAGACCTCACGCCCCACGTGTTGAGCAATTCGGCGGTACGTCCACCCGGCCTCCCGCATGCCCACTATACGCCCTCGCTCAAAGTCCATCAACTGCACATACGGTTCACGTCCACGCTGTCGCGGCATGCTACCAGTGTTAAAGACTGCGATGGAGCTCCGTATGCCACGGCAAACTGGCTGACACTGACGGCGGCGGTGCACAAATGCTGCGCAGCTAGAGCCATTCGACGGCGAACACCGCGGTTCCTGGTGTGTCCGCTGTGCCGTGCGTGTGATCATTGCTTGTACAGCCCTCTCGCAGTGTCCGGAGCAAGTATGGTGGGTCTGACACACCGGTGTCAATGTGTTCTTTTTTCCATTTCCAGGAGTGTATATTAGCCTAAAAAGGAATGCCATGTAGGCCTCCTGTGCGTGCTGCGAATCAGTATAGGTGTTGGTGTCTCCTAATAAAATAGAATATTGTCGCGTACGGGCCGTGAATATTCTTCGTAACAGCTGCCCCTGGAGCAGCAGCGACGCACCACCCAAAGCCGCTTGGGCGGATGCGCAACTCGACCCCGCTGAGATGCCATATACCAAGCGCCGATAAGCAACACACTGTGCCGTTAGCCAGACCCTGTAAGTCGCACTAGCGACCCAGTACAATCGACTTTAAAAACTTTGCTAATATAAGCCATTGTACGCTTTTAACATGCAAGTGATGCAACATTCCTCCTTAATAGTCTTACCCCTATAGACCTTGGAGTACCTACACCGGACTTACTGGCAGAATCCATGACTAATGAGGTTTTACAAAGTTTGAGTCTGTAGGGAGCCTGTACCCTACGCTCCGTAATTAAGCAGTCACTACCAGACAGTCACGCCGGGTTAACTCGACCTTTTGAACAAAAGAATAGTAGCGCAAACACTGGAATAATGTGTTTGAAGACACAGTCGAAATTTAGCGATCAAACACAGTACCGAAGCTGTTATAAATTTTTGAAAATTAGTACTGTATGCCAGCACACTGGAATGGCTCTTTGCATTTGTATACTCTGTCCTATTAAATAGTACAATACGACACTGGAAGACTTGCGTAACTACTGAAAACACTGAAGATGAATTACATTTTCCAGCACTACACGTAAGCCCAATAGCGAAAAACTGATTGTTAGATTAGTATTAGTACCATGCTACACTCTACACTTGAACACGAACTAGATATTCATGAGCGAAGTTATTTTTATTTATTCGCCTACAGACAGACACACCTTATATATCTGGCGCCAAGGCATTCCACTGCTACTTTAGGAAGCTACTTTTCATACTACGTTTACTACTGAGCTCCAATTATTCGTCGCTTCAGTATGTAAGCTCGTCACCGAAGGACTGTCGACGCTGCCTACGAGAGTCGTTGATCCAGTAGAGCCGTTTGTTATAGCAACAAGTAATTAGAGAAAAAGTGATTGAAATACGAAAACACACGACGATTCACATTCAAAATAAGGGCACTCTGGCTCCGTAACATTGACGACGATAGGAGGTTCCATAAGGAAGCATATGAGAGAGCCAGAAGCAGTTTAAACAGATACAAGGAAGGAGTTTTCCTTTAGTAATATGACTCAAGAAGCAATGACAACAGAAGATTCTAACATGTGTGAGGCTGGTTCTTATCTACCCTCCTACCACAGTTGCGCAAGGACGCTCTGTGAGTGTTTTTGTGAATTAGTGTTGAACCTATGGTTCAAATGGCTCTGAGCATTATGGGACTTAACATCTCAGGTCATAAATCCCCTAGAACTTAGAACTACTTAAACCTAACTAACCTAAGGACATCAAACACATCCATGCCCGCGGCAGGATTCGAACCTGCGACCGTAGCGGTCGCGCGGTTCCAGACTGAAGCGCCTAGAACCGCTTGGCCACCAGCGGCCGGCGTTGAACCTATGGCCTGCAAGGTAGGAAGATACCATATCCCGCCTGCAGAGTTCAGAAGAGAGAAGCATCATGGGCACTGATATAATCAGACAATGATCTCAACGTCGGTTCCAGTACACTGATTGTAAAAGAAACGTTAACGCTAACAGAACTTAGTGTACGAGTTCAAGGCGTCACTACTTGTTAGCAAAGAGTAATTTCAAAGGATTTTTTCATTATTAAGGTTTATTTTTATTCTCAGTATGACATCATGACATAGCAGTCATAATTGTAACACATACGGGAGGTAAAACATTTAATGCTGGGTATTCCCAAACTGTTAATATCAATTCCTAACTCCAGAATTCTTTAATAGTAATCTGGTTGTTAACTATATCAGGAGGTCGGTAGAATACAAACAAATTAAATGCAATTGGGGCCAGAAACATAATTGAAATAAATGCACAATTAAAATAACCGAATAATGGGTGGGGTCGGAAAAGAGAATCAAAAAGAAGTACACAATTAAAACAGTTCAATAACTCTCGAGTATAAAGCCCTCTACAGTGGCTGGTCAGTTCCTTCCAGTTAAATCGGATATCTCGCGTTTCTGCTTCGATTAAGCCCGACAGTCGTGAATATGTTTAACAACAGGGCATGGTTGAATATACGGGAAAAATAGGTGAGATAAGACGACTGCAGCTCTGAATGGAAACTGAATATCAATTTCTGGCGTGGTGCACATATTTACCTTCGGTCGGAGGCTGCAGTAGCTGCCGTTGGTGTGCTATGGAATTGAGAATCTGCTCTGAATCTTTCTCAACAACTATATATCAGTCTGATACTGTTCGTACGTCTTCAGTGAGGCTGAGGCTCCTAGTTGCTCCCTACCTAAGTTGATTGAACATGGTACACGCTATTTGGCTGGGATAGCATGTATGTCGTTGCCCTCAAATCGCTCGCAAGCGTTAACTATCAGTGTTTGGCGTAACTCTCCCTACTAGGAGACTTTGCAGTTTAACTCTTTAGGAGTTAAGACGAGCTTGTGAACAAGTGTTCACATAATTATTCTCGCAATCGTCTCAGTGTGGCGCGAGTTGCTTTGCTCAAACAATCGATGGTTTGCTGCAAGACAATGGAAAATTTTCCTGTCTGCATTTTGCCTATATCAAATCCATAAATTTAAAAGTCCAGCTAATCACTGACGTTGTTTAAAGTACATTTTAGTAGGTAAATATACATCTTCTTACGTGAAATTAACACATGGCTAACTGTAAGTTGTGTGATTTTGCCTCAATTCACAATTAATACAATACAGTGCAATTACTTATTCTACTCACTCATTAACCAACCAATGAGATTTGAAGCGATATTTATGATGTACATATCATCAGGCATGTAAATCCTGTTATAAGTGGTAGAACATTACTTAGGAATAAGTGCAAGTAACACAGGTATGTGAAACATGTCTTATACGTAAAAGCATTTAAGCAAATAAAAGATTCAAACGATTTCATGGTGAACAGCACATTTAAATTTAACACGGAAAATTTAATTAAACACAAAAAATTATCATTACCAGAAATCACTGAAATAATTGAATTATTAGAACTAATCACAAGATATAACTATTTCAATTTTAAGGGAGAAAATTATATGCAAAATGATGGCTTAGCTATGGGAAGTTGCTTAGCTGGTACCCTAGCGGATATCTTCATAAGTAGTTTAGCAGTTATTTATTTAAAGAATAGAATCAGATGGGTAGTAAAATTTGCTATTATAAAAGATATGTAGATGATTCAGTAATGATTTTTAATGGTAACAGTAATGAAGCTGAACAAATGCATAGTGCATTGAATAGCCTTCGGCCACTGGCTGGCTTGTCTGCCTTTTGACAATAAAGAGACCAAGAAGGAACTAAGCATCTTACGGGAAATTGCTAGTAGAAATGGGTTTAAATCAGATTTAATAGCAAAACTGTATGAGAAAAAGAAAAGGAACTATATAGACATCAGCACAATTGAGATCACCCTGGATAAAGAAGAAAAGGTTATAAAAAAGAAGAAGTATGCAACCATCCCATATGTAGATACCATGTCAGATAGAATTGCTAAAAGATTTGAACAAACTGACGTGCAGATAGGCTTCCATACAAATAATAAGTTACGTAACATCCTTAAACATAATATTAGTAAAAGTAACCATATGAATAGATCAGGAGCATATAAAATTGTATGTGAAACATGTAATAAATATTACATTGGGCAAAGGGGACGCTCCTTTACTAATCTCTTCAAAGAACATATTAGGAAAACCGAGGGAAGGGCATCAACCTTCAGTAAGCACTTGTGAGATAATGATCACCAAGTGGGATTCATTTCTAAATCTTTACAAATACTTCATACCTTACTTAAAGGCAAGAAAATGAATATATTGGAAGAAATGGAGGTATATGAAAATATAATTAACTCCCCAACTGAAATTCTCAATGGCCAATTGGAATTAAGAAATAAAAAGTTTTTAGAAAATTTTAGATCTATTTTGTGTAAAAGAAGATAACAGCAAATTATTACTGTGTTAATTCAATAGTTTACAAGTTGGATAATCCACATTATTCCTCTCTTTGGACTCATATACCATTCCCCTCTCCCCACCCCCTACCCCCATTCTACATGATCCTTGCACTTTCATACAGTTTAAATTCTACATTTACACACAGAAAATATCTACTCCTCATGTCCCCCTCCCCCCCAAAGGCATACCTTCAGTTTCAATACATCATTCCCACACAATTTTTGACACATATTAAAATTAATCACAGTTCTAGCAGTTATAAGTATTCCCTCTTATTAGAGATGCATCCAGTTTTATTATTATTATTTATTTTTTTATTTATCAATAGGTTTTTCACATGGAAACTTTTGTTATTATAATTCCTTGGCCTAAGGGTCACTCTCCTCCACCCCCTGCCACACCACTTTTACAATAGCCTCTTCGTCATTTACCTAGCTCTCTATATATTATTATGTGTTAGTATTTTATTTTTGACTAGGTATGATTTGACTATACCAATTACTAAAATATACATATAAGAACATACCCTCTCTGTGGTATACACCACTTCTAACAAACACCGAACAACGCGCTCCAGCACGCGGCCGCCAAATACATCGCTGGCCGCACTTCTCTGGGCGGCCCGCTGCTTCCATCTCTGGTCGTCTTCACACGCACGCTCCCTTATGTGGCCGAGAAATACATCGCTGGCCGCACTTCTCCGGGCGGCTCGCGGCTACCACCGCTGGCCGCCTTCGCGCGCGCGCGTTTGTCAGCACACAGCAATTGGCTACGCCAGGAAACATTGCGATTGGTTTTCCCTGGAAAACAGCGACCCCAGCCGACGGCTCCATTAACTAGCAAGCCTTATATAAACCCGGCCGCCGCCGCAAACGACAGTTCTCATCGGGAAGTGCAGTACGCCGTGTTCCAGCTGCTTGTGGATGACTCGCCGCACCACTCGAGGTTACCTGGCTGCTCGGCGGAAAATCTGGCGACTTCACTTGGAGAGACTGAACTTCACTGGACTTGGGAATAATTACAGGACGCGCACCCCACCAGGCACATTCGGACATTGGTATAACCAAACTTTAATTCTGCATTACTTCTGAGTGTGAGCCTGGGTAGACGCTTGGCTAACATAATTGTTAAAAAGTGATTTGTGATTTAATAAACCAGACTGAAGAGGTTATTGTGTTATTCCTAGTTATAACACTCTCCCTCTCCCTCCCCCTCCTTTTTCTTCCCCTCCCAGCTTTCCTTCTTTTAATACATTTGTGTGATTTCATAGTACTTCCACATTGTGAATTTCTATTTTAGGCCACACATCTTTAACATATTCTGGTCACCAAATTTATATTTTGAGAAGTATATATTCTATTTGTGAACTACTCGCTTGATAGTTCACAATGTGGAATATTTATGTCTTTTGTTCCCTTTTGCTATTTATAGATACCTTATTAGGGCTTAATCCCATATCGTTATGCATGATTCTTTTATTCTTCAGCATCCCCGTACCCCCTTGCCTGGTTTACATGCCTATCAGCCCAATCAGGTATAATTGCTACCACTGGTTCACTAACCCTTCCTTCACTCTGAGACATACTACTTTTATGAGGAACTGATACCCCTCTTCATACCTCATACCCCATTCCCACACAATCTTTGACACATTAAAGTAATCATAAGTGCTCCTTTTATTACAGGTGCATCCAATTATGATATAATATATTTTATTTATTAACAGGTTACTCACAGGAAACTTCTATTATTATTCCTTGGTTAAGGATCGCCCTCTCCCCAGTCCCCAACTCCCACACTCCTCTTACAATACCCCCTTTTCTTCATTTACCATGGCCTCTATATATTATTATGTGTCAGTATTTTTAGTTTTGACTAGGTACGATTTGAATATACCAATCAAAAAAAAAAAAAAAAAAAAAAAGGTCATTCACTTCACATTTTTATTCTTATTCCTTTATTTACTAGGATATCCCTAGTTTTTATATTATGTTAAATTCAAATGAAATCGTTTGATTCTTTTATTTGCTTAGATGCTTTTACGTATAAGACATGTTTCACATACCTGTGTTACTTTCACTTATTCCTAGGTAATGTTCTACCACTGATGATATGTACATCATAAATATCGCTTCAAGTCTCATTGGTTAATTAATGAGTGAGTAGAGTAAGTAATTGCACTGTATTATATTAATTGTGAATTGAGGCAAAATCACACAACTTACAGTTAGCCATGTTTTTAGTTCACGTAAGATGATGTATATTTACCTACTAAAATGTACTTTAAACAACGTCAGTGATTAGCTGGACTGTTATGTTTATGGATATTATCGGGAGGTTTGTTACTGTTTATCTTTATGAGCATTCAGCTTCATTGTATACTAAGATAAACAGGTACTGCAAAGATGTAACAACTACCAAAGAAAATAAACTGTCTCCTAACCTTCCCTGTCCTACCAGACACTGAGTCCAAAGATCATAAAAAAACGTCACCTGCTTGCAACAGGAATTTCTTTGACGAAGACAATTTGACGCTTAGCCAACTGTCATTCAGTCAAGATGGTATACTCCGTCATCAAACGAAGCAGTAGGCTCTGCCAGAAATTTCGACTCTTAGACAATGTGTCTAATAGTGTATTTTAATACGACAGTATGCCATCTTAGGCAATGTATAACACTTGTAAGTAAGCATTATTAATATGGATTCTTATATGGTTGTATCACTTGTTATGTATTTCACTGTTATTGTCTAACCTGCTTTCAGAAAACACTTGATAATGGCACTTTGAAGCCAAAATCATGATTGTGTAAGTGTAAATGTAACACTGTAAATAAACAACTGTCTAATGGCGGTACTGATTTTGAAGATCTGAGAAAACGTTCCGCTTCGCCGTTTGACTGTGTATGGAACGGTGCACTATTTAGATGGTGTATGCCACTGCGTTCACAGTAGGTTTCAAATTCATTTGACATGAACTGAGGGCCGTTGTCTGACACTGTGACTTCAGGTTAACCTTCGAGGGAAAATAGAGGACAACACCTGAATTGTGCTACGTGACATTGTCGAGTTCATTGGCACAGCAAAAGGAAACTTGCTATACTAGTCAACCATATTCAACCAATGAGTGTTTGAAAAAGGTCTCGCAAAGTCTGTGTGCAAACATTGCCATGATGATTGCGACTTAGCCCAAGCAGAGAATTTTTGTGTGGAGCGGAGTGATTCTCTGCACATGCGTCACACCGTGACGTCATCTGTTCTGTTTGGGTATCCATACCCTGCCAAGTACAGCGTCGACGCGCTAATTGTTTTGTACGAACA
The DNA here is from genome assembly GCF_023898315.1 of Schistocerca nitens. NCBI lineage: Eukaryota > Metazoa > Arthropoda > Insecta > Orthoptera > Acrididae > Schistocerca > Schistocerca nitens. The sequence continues at coordinate 62,574,731 of NC_064616.1, forward strand.
GTCGCCCAGTGGCCTTGGTGAAGTAACTGCAACACTTGGTTTGGAAAGCTTTAGGGATGAACACATGTGACTGTCCACTGTCAGTTTGTACAAAAATCACACTTTTCTGTATAGCAAGGCTACGCCGACGTGCAAAGTACCGGTGCACTACAGAGAATGAGTCGAAGATGTGGGAATATATGTTAGCAAAATAATCAAATCTGAATAAGTTTCCTCGGCTTGAACAATTTTCCTATAGTTCAGTGGAAAAGATTGAAGCCATTCACTATTCTGATCATCGATGTGACAACAAGATGCAACAGATGCGTCAAAGTCTCTATCAGGGCCAATCGGAAGACGTGAAAGTGCGTCCGCATTACCATGTTGAGCTGTCGGACGATACACAATCTTTTACAGGTATTGAGATGACAACAAATCCCATCTCTGCAATTTTTGGGCAGTTCGTACAGGAACCGGCTTCGTAACACTGTAAATAAACAATACTCTAATGGCGGTACTGACTTTAAAGGAATATATTATGACTGTGGCCCGGCATATGAAAAAATTATTTAGTCAGAACCTTCAAGCAGCAGATGGCCAAAGTTCGCTCTGCACATACCAGGGATCAAGCATGGCATCTGCTTCTCGCCTCTTATCGTTCGCACCGACGAGATGGACCACCTCCGGCGGAATTGCTTCACTGCCGCCGCCATCGGACACTGCTCCACCCTCCTCAGCATCCGGTGCTGAAGGAAGGCCGCAAGAATCTCATCGCGCTTCGTGATATTGTATTTTACACGGTGTTTAGCGGCAGCAGACGGTGGGCACGAGGCCAGATCGGCCGTTGACTTGGCGCTTGCACGTATCTCATTTCAGGTCCCGACTAATTGCAGCGCCAACGTCACAATCAAATTCGCCACCGCCATGTGCACGGTGATCCTTCTGTATCTCTTCCGTCACATTGATGGATCCCGAGGATAACGCGACCACAGCAACCGACAGAGGGTATAATCACGAAACCGCGGGCCGACCCCACGGATAAGAAGCCTTCGCTTCCTCGTCTCCTCTCGTCCTACCGATAGAGCTGGACCTGTCCACGTCGCAGCGGCCGACACCTTCTACATCATGTTATGGGCCTCAGGAGGTGGACGCGTACCCTTCTGGTCGTTTTCTAGGGGAAGTTTTCGCCAGATCGACGGCCGGATGGTGGGGTGCAACCGGAAGCTTGACGTCCCCTGCAGCCATAGCTTCCCGTCCATCGAAGCCTCCTGCCTCCCCCGCCGTTGCCGCGCTCCCCACACGACGACTGTCCGTCGCTCAGGGAGGGGGGGGGGGGGGTGAAGGCATTGCTAATTACGCCTATAAAATTTCTTTTCGTGATTTTCTTTAGATTTCTATTCTTTTTCTTTTATTCATATGGGCATTTCTAATTGTGATTATGTAACATTCTACTGTGGTTTTTAAATGTAAAGATGTAATTGTGATTATTTCGTTTGCCAATGGATAAATATGTTTCTTGCTCTGTACCTGTGGTAAAGTTTCTAATGTTCTCTTTTGGAATATTATTAATTGTGAAAAATGCAGTCAATAACATTTATAAAGGTTTATGTAATTTACGATAACGATATAACATTTATAGACAGGGGACAGCGATAGTGATATCGAGAGTTGAAAGGTTGCTGCGTAGTAGAGGGGATGGTGGATGGCGTGTCTGTGAAGCGTGCGCGCGAAAAATAGTACTGTGTTCCATGAGAAGCATACGTAATTGTATGGACAGTGATACCGAACTATCAGATTGTTAATTCTCTTTACCACTGCGGTATGTAATGCCATCGCCAGTAAACTAAGAGCAAATAAACCGGACTGTGAAAGTGCCGCTAACGTTACTTTGTTGTGGCCGCCACGAACTGTGCCTTTATTCGAATGAACTTTGCTGGTATTGGTTTTGGGTGGTGGAACTGCTGTATATCACATTCTATCAAGCCATGAAAGTGAAGACTAATTAACTGTGCAATATAAATGGCTTTCAGTGACGTTGTCGAAGTTTGAAATGTGAGAACAGAGTGGACATTGCTTACGGTGTGCTTCACATACATGAACAATTCTATGAACTGTGTATTTGTGGCTAAGACTATATGAATGTGACGAACCGTGTAATTATGGACGATAGCGTCACGGACAGTGCATAAAGTGTAAAAACGAGCGATGTCTACGTCATGTACTTTGAAAGAGAGGACATGTCAACAACGTTCGTATACTGGCGTCTTGTGGTTTGTTAACCACCACGGGGTTAATGATACAGCTGTGCCGGAACTTTATTTGCGTTCCGCCGGAGAAGATTAACCAGCGGAACTGTCTGTATCCTGCTCTCATCATAGTAACCCGCCGACATCGTGCTGCCTAACGCAACGCTTCGTATGCAACAAAAAGTTAAAGGACTTCGCTGAACGCTATCCCCTGACCTAGAAACTTTCTTTCTCTATTAAAAGTATAAGAATTACAGACTCTGTTTGATTAAATTCTTTGTTTAGTTTGTTTGCTTTCTGCTAACGAAAATAAAATTACAATCAGTGAATTAAAAGTTGCCTGGTAGTCATTGTTGAAACACCAGTAAATATAAACTTCTTCCTCTCATTAGGACTAATTCTCCTTGCATGTCAAAATTATTGTAGTTATTTTATGTAGTTTTATGTGTTGTTATGAGACTAGATATATGACAGTAACTAATAGCAGTATTTTGTCGCGAAATATGGCTTCGCGCGAAAATTACGGCGACTGCCATAATTGCTTGCGTTCTGACCAATAATGTAAAAACATCTATTCCCGTATTGGTGCTTTTCCTGACGTGAGCGGGAATTATAAATGTCAGCTGTCAAATCACGTAGGGACTCTTTACCCAGTAATAAATTTTTTTTATATTGTATTGCTACGAACGTAGTATTAAGAGACACTGGTTATACTCAAAAGTGGGTAGATGTATGGTAAACCCCCCCGGGTTCATGCGCTTGTTAACAGTATTGTGTGTGATTCACGAAATTTTGTCACTTTTTCTAATTCCTTTGAAGTTTCAGACAATATATACACAATTTTGTCGGTTCAGGTTAATTTCAGAACAGTTTCTCGTGAATATTAGAGTTTTCAGTTCATAAAGAAAGTGGGATCGTGACCAATTGAGAAGTATAACAAAGAGTGTGGCTTTCCAATTAGAATTTTGGATGACTTCACAGTTAAGATTTTGATAATTATTTTTCCTGTGGGTTGAGGTCATCTCAGGGAGAGGAGGAATGTTCCGGCGTGACGACAAGCATCGGCACGACGATCAAGAGGGGAAGAGCAGAGTGGGCTGTGATACGACGTCAGCCGATAGTACGCTGACGAACCCTTCTCTAGGATGACACCAAGACAAATGGTTCAAATGGGTCTAACTACTATGGGACTTAACATCTGATGTTATCAGTTCCCTAGACTTAGAACTACTTAAACCTAACTAACCTAAGGACATCACACACTTCCATGTCCGAGGCAGGATTCTAACCTACGACCGTAGCAGCAGCTCGGTTCCGGACGGAAGCACCTAGAACCGCTCGGCCACAGCGGCCGGCGACACCAAGACAGGAGCGGCCTCTACACGAAGAAAATACGTATAAGCGCCGCGCCGCCTAGCCACGGCCGGAGTGGAAGACGAGCCGTCACAGAAACTCTATAGCAGTGACTTATGAACGGTATTGTTTTGCTTTCAATGTGTTTTGCTGTCAATGATACCGAAGGAGACTGATTATTTGCATGTTGCCATTTGCTTGCGACACACCTTTGTGAATACGCAAAGTTAAGTAATGTCAATTTAACTTATTGTAATGAACTTGATTTGCTTGAACTGTTGTCTAGCGATCCGAGAAAACGGCTTATTAGGCACCCTATGTTAGACGAGTGGGCGAAACACAATAGTTATAATTAGAGTAAGGGGTAACGAGTGACATTATTTTCGCTGAATCAAATGGTTCTGAGCACTATGGGACTTAACATCTATGATCATCGGTCCCCTAGAACTTAGAACTACTTTAACCTAACTAACCTAAGGACAGCACACAACACCCAGTCATCACGAAGCAGAGAAAATCACTGACTCCGCCGGGAATCGAACCCGGGCGCGGGAAGCGAGAACGCTACCGCACGACCACGAGCTGCGGACTTCGCTGAATCACTTGCGCACAAAAAGAGTAGGAGTTTACCAATTACTCTATCAGCCTGTAAGGGCGTGCTGTGGACAACCACACTGTGACCCGAACTGGTCGTAGTACTCTCTTCTATTTAGTCTTCATACTACAATCCGTCTATCCTCTGTCGCCTTGCTGTTCAAACAGACACGCAAATGCTTTCCATGCACACTGAGCACAACGTCACACCTAACAGACCGTTGTGGCTCCACTCATTTTCAGCACAAACGTGATCTACACAAATCTAATAAATAAAAAATAGGACAAGATTCACTGTTTCATCTGCTATCTCTTCCAGTATTGCTGGTCAGCGTTCAATGGTTGCAGCCCTTTAGCTGCAGTGCAATCTTTATATTCAATAAGATCCACAGGGAGTATTTCCCTGTGCCGGCTAATGCCCGTTAGCGTGGCCATAACAACCGCTGTTCGCTATTCACAGCCGTTTGCTTACCACCTAAGATTTGATGACTAGCGTGCCTCACTAGCGAGATACTCTGTCTAGAAGTGTGATCGAGCTTACATGGAAAAAGCTCTCAATCAGTCAATCCTTCTCGTGTCCGAACTTGGTGTTCCGATCAACAGAATTATACCTTTACACGTGTGTTCGGACCCCGTTGTTTTCCATCACCTACGGACATCACTCCTGCCCATTGATCACTAACATTATACGTAAGTTTAACACATCTATATGACCTTTTTTTACGTCTAACATATATTGGACAAGCATTGAACGATTTCCCCCAGTCACGGCGTACATTACTTTGTGTACTGACTTATGCTTCCTAGTCGGGTGTGCAGCCTTTTGTTCTAGGTGCGTGAATACTAGCCTGGTTCTCTGAACCGAGGACAGCTGTATTCGTTTTGCTGTCACTCCGCCTTGTCTCAGATGACGTCTCGTCTCGTCTATGCCCTTGCTCAGGGTTCTCAACTTTATGCTTTATCACTTTCACCAAATGGTCACTACGCACATGCCTAACAATGTTTCCAGTTTATCTGAGATTTCAAACTAGCTCTCTATCTAGGTGGAACCCCTACTTCTACTGTCGAAAATTTAAGGATGGAGCACTCGTCTCCATCGACCTAACCTACCAATACGGTAGCACTCTTTTGCTCAAGGGTAACGGCCCCTTTGTTAATTCACCACTTTATTGGGAGTAAAAGCCAAAGAAAAACATGGTCAGCATAGCAGCGACCGAGTCGGCACACGCTGTGTCCGTTATCCACGCGCCGAATGTTCTAGGCGGTCTTCAGCCGCATACTGGCGCCTTGTATTCATGAGAAAAGCTCTATGTATTCGCACATGCTTAAAGTCTTTCCACTCGACCTTCTCTGTTGTTTTAATGCTATACATGTTCCCATTTTAATGCTTTCCGTATGTTCGGACACTTTTACGATAATGTAGTGTGTCGCATTTTCCCCGTTGACTAATTTTCAAATGTGAATGTTAAAAGGTACGTGGCTGCCGTACAATAAAGTCAGCCAGTGCGAGATCTTCTGTAAAACCGGTGGCAGTCTGAAACAGCAGTGTCATCCGGATTTGCTCTAATATATGTACCATGTAGTGCCGCTCGGTCGCGCGCGACACTGATTTGCTTTCTTATTTCTTGCACCATCTTTGTACACTACTAAATACACTTAGTACACAAGACAAAACTTAACCCTAACAAGTCATTTCATTTAGTTCATAGAAAATAAGTTGTCCTTAATGCCATAATTCTACTGCTAAGGGTACAGAAAACTGCATTTCTGGCTCCTCAAGGTTATAACCCCACTGCTAATGGTTCCCCTTGCGACACCTGGTATCCATTTTGCTGTACTACCTGTATCAGCCTCCTGGCTCTCTCCTAGCCACTGTTAGGAAACGTACTCTCTTGTATAACGGTACACCCAAGTTTGCAGCTGAGCCTGCTTGAATTTTTCCGTTACTTGCTGCTCCGAATCATCAATTTTCGCTGTCCGATCGATTTTCCTGACCGAATGCATCGTCCGTAAGACAAAAGATTTCATAAATCAGATGGCGCCTGCTTCCACGCGAACACTGGCTCATGTGATTTGTAAGCATTGTGTAGCAATTCCACGCTAAGCAATATCGTTGCACATATGAACGTGCCTCATTCCAACCTCTGTTTTCCAACTTCAGCGCTTCACTCTGTCACTTTCCACATAGCATTCTTCAACAGTTCGTTCAACGGCATACAGGTAACTATCCATCGTCATTATTCATGCTGCCAGTTATCGGATAAGCTGATTAACTCAAACAGTGCTAGAACTTATTCGCTCTAATGTAACACTGTTTGTATTATTATAGGAATCCGAGGTAGTATTAGACGGCGCTGCAACTAAAGCCTCATAAACAAGTGATAACCACATCCTCTACACCTCCCGTAAACTCGACCCTCCGCACCCGCTCGTCTCCCCGATCCTCACCCACCCCCGCCCGCTGCCGCGCCTGTATTCCCACGTCCCACCCGGTCTCCATCTCTCAACCCTCCTTACCCTCTCCCAAGGTGGCTTCCGCCAGCCCTCCCTACCTGATGATGTCCTCCTCCCCTGCATCTACCCCTCCTATCAACTTTGATCCTCCCCCCGACCTCCTGTGTCCTTTCCTTTAGGCACCCTCCCTCCCCCCTTTCCCTTCCCTTCTCTTTCCTTTCCCCCCTCCCTCCTACCCTCTCCCCCGGGCTTCCCCTCCCCCTTCCTCCCTCCCCCTCTCTCCTTTGCCCATGGCATCTCTGCTCTCCCCTCTCCCATTTCCCCTTCCTCCTCCTTCACCTCCTCTCTTGGCAGGTCCCCGGACTCGTACACGCTCAGTGAACATTCGCGCGCCGGAGATCATCGCCATCAGTGTCTAGTGTGTGTGCATCGTTTTGTGTTTTGTGCAGTTACAACTCAACTGTTCACATGTGCCGTCGCCATTCTCCGTGTTTTGTGCGCCGTGTCTACCAGTGTTAGTGTTTTTATCGTCCAACGTGAACGGCTTCTTGTTTATTGTTTTTTGTATCTCCATTTTTTTGCCCGCCGTTTTTTGTATTGTCTGTATCACCTCTATGTCATGTTATTGTTCCACTTAAGGCTGAAGAGCAGCGTACTATGCTGCTGACAGCCCGCCTGTATAGGTGTTTAAAATTACAATAAAGGAAAAAAAATGATAACCACATTCACCGATACACTTCCCTACCATCGCATTCCCATCCGCTACTGCCAATCCTTACCATGAGGTGCTGTATTACACTGAAGAGCCGAAGAAACTGGTACACCTGCCTAATATCTCGATTAATGTCTGAAGTAGTGCTGGAGGGAAATGACACCATGCATCCTGCAGGACTGTCCATAAATCCGTAAGAGTACGAGGGGGTGAAGACCTCATCCCAACAGCACGTTGCAAGGCATCCCAGATATGTTCAATAATGTTCATATATGTTCAATAATGTTCATCTCTGGGGAGTCTGGTAGGCACAGGAAGTGTTTAACTCTGAAGTGTGTTCCTGGAGCCACTCTGTAGCAATCCTGGACGTATGAAGTGTCGCATTGTTCTGCTGGAATTACCCAAGTCCATCGCAATGCACAATGGACATGGATGGATGTAGGTGGTCAGACAGGATGCTTACGTACGTGTCACCTGTCATAGTCGTATCTAGACGTATCAGGGGTCCCATATCACTTCAACTACACACGTCCCACGCCATTACAGAGCCTCCACCAGCTTGAACAGTCCCCTGCTGACCTGCAGGGTACATGGATTTACGATGTTGTCTCCATACCCGTACCCGTTCATTCGCTCGATACAATTTGAAGCGAAACTCGTCCGACCAGACAACATGTTTCCAGTGATCAACAGTCTAATGTCAATGTTGACAGGCCCAGGTGGAGCGTAAAGCTTTGTGTCGTGCGGTCAGCAACGGTATCTCGATGATGTTTCGTTCAATGATTCGCACGCTGACACTTGTTGATGGCCCAGCATTGGAATCTGCAGCAATTTGCGGAGGGGTTGTACTTCCGTCATGTTCAACGGTTCTCTTCAGTCATCGTTGGTCCCGTTCGTGCTGGATCTTTTTCCGACCGTAGTGATGTCGGAGATTTGATGTTTTACCGAATTCTCGATATTCATGGTACACTCGTGAAATGATCGTACAGGAAAATCCCCACTTCATTGCTACCTCGGAGATGCTGTGTCCCATCGCTCGTACGCCGACTATAACATCACGTTCAAACTCACTTAAATCTTGATAACCTGCCATTGTAGCAGCATTGACGGACCTAACAACTGCGCCAGACACTTGTGTTATATAGGCGTTGCCGACCGCAGCTCTGTATTTTGTCTGTTTACATATCTCTGTATTTGAATACGCATACCTATATCAGCTTCTTTGGCATTCCAGTGTATGTTTGCTCTACTTACTCGTGTTGCGCGAGCCCCACCTTTCCAAAAACACTCATCGTCATGGGATTCAATGTTTGAACGGTTGGATAACGTGCTGTACACACGTTAGCAAGTCACTATAGTGACATGACTTGGCCGCTTTTAAAAGAAAAAAAAAGTTGCACTGCAAGAAATTACCAGTCGATTAACGGCTTGCGAAACATTGTTGCGAAGGTCGGTCCAAGGCGGAATGTTTCGTGCCTTATGAGATATTAAACAGGTTCTTATTACCATCCAGTAGCAACTACCGTGCCGCTACGTTCAGCTTGGTTCAACGCGGGCGGCGCTGCAGTGAAAACAGTATTCGACACCCCCGACCAAGCTGATACTAGTCGTTGGAATAAAACTCTTCGACAAGTCACTTATTTTACTGGCCAAAACCATGAAACCCCTTTACGTCAGTACGTGTGACTCCCGCATATCGAGGACAGTCTTCTTCCTACCACCAGAGAAATTCGTGGAGTCGCTACTGAACTAATGCAACAATATGAGCAACTGTCGTATTCAACCCAGCAAAATAGTTACTATGCACCAGGAACTGTCAAATCTGACGGTTACCCTGGAATTAACTAAGGCACTACAAATTCTATTGTTTAATACCCACACAACACAATTACATGCCACTACATTGCATGTTATTATTCAGGTAGTTTTACGACAAAAACTTGGCTCTAACTTATTACTCGCTGAACTATTGTTACAAACGCTTACTAACATTTTTCCCCTTATTGTCAGCAGTGTAAATGGTTTACTCTGTATGGGAATCAGCTCTGCCGTATTGTTATCCCGATGCCAAGGTGTACTTATCGCGATCGGTAGACGTTTTACGGGCACTAATGTCTCTGTCCGTCACTTGTGCCAATTGTGAATCCCAGTGTTACCATCTTCACTCTTTTCTAGTTGCCTGGCCATCCACCCAGAAACATATCCTCTGGCAAACCTAGGATGTCCTGATCATTAATAAAGATCGTCGAACACATTCTGCGATATCTCTTAATGCCTTCCAGTCTTGTACCCACACTAGTTATGACATATGTTCTACGCTATCACTTAATACTGGAGTAAGGAACTGTGAACTCGCACTATTACTTGAAGACACTAAAATCCCTCCTTGCCCTCGTATCGTCCTTACGATAAACGAAGCTTGGTTCGTCTCTGTTGGAAACAGTTCTTAGTACTTTAGGCCACAACCTATCTCAGAAGTTTTGATGTGCTATCAGTCTACACTCATGTCTCAGACCTACGAGATCGTCATAGCTAACATTGGATTGTTGTTTAACATTTCTTCTTGCGACGTAGCTACGTCCACTGTCAAGCTTTCTGCTTATTTAACCTACTCCCACAACGCTAGTCTTAAACCTTTTATGTTACACCTGCGTGGAGTACCTACTGTCTTACCGCAGACGCACAGGTTGCCAGTGTTACACAAAAATTCTAAGACTCGCCTTTTAGATTCAGTTTACAAATTCTTAGCTGAAGAACAAGGGCAATCAGTGTCGATCCCGCAGTTGCGCTTATCACTGAATGGAACGACAAAGAATACATGCACCGAGTGATTATTTCCCAGTGCTACGACTGTCACTCTAACTCTAATCCTCGTTTAACTTGTTATGTGGATCTTGTATACCCGTGGATTTTGTGAATGTTTTAAGCCACGACCTCGACTAATACCCGAGCTGCAGCAATTGGGAGAATATAATGATTAATACCTGGATACACTTCAGACGTGACTATCCGTTATGTTAAGATGTGGAGATTAGTGGTTTGTTTTATTACGATGATGTTTCTTTCAATTGGTTAAATTCTGTGTCGTGGCATTGGGTCATGTAGAGTCACTATAATGGATAATTATGTATCGAAGAATTTTATATTTGAATATCAGAAGTTCTGCACATCAGGCAGAAGGGTTATTTTGCAAATTGTTATTAAGAAACGTAGACGATTATACGTTCTTGTAAACCACTGTCTACTTGTCTTCATATGTTGAACAAGCCCATTCCATGGTATTTACGATAATAATAACTGTGCAAGTGTTACTTTTTAAAAGGCCTCACACCATGAATTCTTCCGTGGGCCCTCCACTGATGCACACCCAATGTCTGAGTGTTACAGCCGCCTTTGGACACCCATACGGCAGAACCAGCCCTGCCGCCCTCTGCTCATCTGCTGTGCGGCTGATGGCCTCGACCCCTCCCACGCACCGTCCACCAGCAGTCGGCCTGACACCGCCCTCACACAGACGGCATCGCATCAGCAAGCCCACATCGAGACCCAACTCACCGAGCTACTTCTCTATAATTTTGCAACACTTCGTTTAATTTCGTAACAAGTTGTATGCGACCAATTCACACGTGACTTCCACAAATCTCAAGCCAAAATCAGTTGAAACAATTACACGATATGTAAACCGTACTCCTTTTAAATGATCTGCTGTAATTCAAACTCCCCAATATTTCTAAGGTCCCATATTACCGTAAATATAGACAGAACTTTCCGCGGGTGCCGTTCAAATCTGAATTCAGTTTTTTTAATTTTTGACCCATATTTAGGATACGTTAAACGGCTTCCACGAAAGGGGGAGGCAATGTGCGTGGTGATGGTTTTATTAAGAATAAAAATTGTTTAAATTTTTTTTAGAAATTTCCATTTCAATTTTCTTTCGTATGACATGCGTTACTGCCTGTCTGGTAAGAGTGTGGCTGAGCCAGGGTTGTCATACTTTCATAACACCCACGCTCACTCCACGTGAACATAGTCCCACGGTAGTACCGCTGAGTAGCTACGCTATGTTGAGTACCGCTGACGGTGGGACGCCCACTGAAACACCCTTTGCCCACTAATAGGAGGACTGGGGGAAGGGGGGCGGTCACGTGGCGCATTGATGAGAATACATCGGTACTGAGAGTGCTCTCTTCCCTGTCAGCTCGGTCCGTGACCGGAGGTGCCCCCTAGTTCCTCCCTTTTGGTGCGCAGTGTCTCTCATTTTAACAGCGACAGCCTCCTGGTGCCACACCGAGTTCAGTGTACTCTTTAGACGTAGGCTTTTCTTTCCAAGGTTTTCTCCTAATACCATCGGACACTCCGCTTCCCGCTCGTTTTCCCATCATGACCAAGTTCACCACGTACAGAAGAGGCTCCGTAGCACAGATAGACAATAATCGTCTGCAGTTGACTGGCGTAACTGTTGTGACGGCTGTTATCGTCCCATGTTCGCCTTCTTTATTTGCAGTAGCGTACAAGTCCAGGGTGTTCGCAGTGGAAACGTAACGGCGTGTTTTCCTCTGTCCTCCAAATGTCTGTTCTTCTGCTAGACGTTACACTTGGCGGAGGAGTTGGTTGTTATAAACATTTTCGGAAGATGACTGCCAACAGCCATTAAGTAATGTTTGAAGTGCATATTTGAACCGTCAGCTGTTTTTATTTTAAACACAAATTCTATTGGTTTCGGTCTTGGATCATCTTCACGGATGATATCCAAAGATACAAATGATTATATGTAGTGCGTAGGAAATGTTAACAGTTATTTATAAAGAAGTGCAAAATACCACGAATACTTACAAGGGTTAATATGGTTTAAGCCACCATGTTGCATCCGTCATTACGTAAAATGGGTAGTGCATGGCATGAATGTAAGTGTATGAGACAGGACTTTAAAAGCTAACGTCCGAATTCTAAATGTATATAGACGAGTACTAAAGATAAGATCAGGACTGTTAGTATTACTTATACAAAATATTGAGAAGCTGGTTAATGATCTTTAGAAGAATATTTTTTGTCATGTGGTATAAAAATATCTCGATGTCAAGTTACTTGGTAATGTAGAGGACTAGACTATCTTCGGTGAACATCTTTGGTACAGTGTCATATATAAGCAGAAAACGATGTTGCTATGTCCGAGCTACAAGATAACATACATGTTACAATATAAGGTAGAAAACATTACAAAATCCTAATGTCACATGGTATCATATTCATTGCATATACCTGATGAAACGTATATAAACAGACGTCAATTATATAAAAAAAAATGGTTCAAATGGCTCTGAGCACTATGGGACTCAACTGCTGAGGTCATAAGTCCCCTAGAACTTAGAACTACTTAAACCTAACTAACCTAAGGACAACACACACATCCATGCCCGAGGCAGGATTCGAACCTGCGACCGTAGCGGTCGCGCGGTTCCAGACTATAGCGCCAGAACCGCTCGGCCACCAGCGGCCGGCTCAATTATATCATAAATGTAACGGATATCGCATTGTAACATTAACACAAGTTAAAATACCGTGCTCGGAAACTGTCACATATCGATTATATTTAAAGGAAATCTTCTTACGTAAATAAAGTTTCATTGCACTGCTTAATTGGAAGCTTAGTATGTCATAAAGAAGGGGAGGGGAATAAATAACAAGTTAACCAACTATGAACTCAAATTTGGTTTTAAGGAATACTGACAGTATATGTATATAGTAGTGGCAGTGAGGAGTAACATTATTTAAACAGTGTAAAACTTTAGGTAAACGCATTAGAGGCTTGGCCAGAGAGTATACATTTTGAGAGGCATGTAGAAAAAATTCTTTGCATAATCCAAGCAAGTGATTGCTAAACAATATACGTACTTGCATATGTACACACTTAAACACATTAGATGGAATGCAGAAATCGGGCTACAGATGATATAACTGATATATCAGTGCATAGTGGTTATGCACATAATAGAATTTAACAATACACACTCTTAAGTAAAAAAGAGAACTACACCTTGGGAATAGGAACATATTTTAAGCGGGGGCAACTTGTTGACCGGAAGTCTATGTCAAACATAATAAAGTTAAAAATAGAATTACTGAGTGTTTAGTAACTCAGTGTAAAACAACAGGAGAGAAGATACATACATTTTATGAATGTTTATAATGAAATGCAGTAATACACAGTATGTGGATAACGATCTATAATATAATATATCTGTACCACTTTCGGTAATGAAGAAACCTAGTAGGGGTATGAGAAAACTCTGTGCGATAAAAGTGTCATTAACATCAGGTGTTGACACTGAAATGCTAAATGGAACTTGGCACATATATGTCAGACAATCTCTTCATATTATAAAACTAAACTATAAGGTTTATCATGAAGACAAGCCTAAGGGGATGGCAGGTTAGAGGGAGGATAAGGGGTGTAATTCAAAAAGACAGCCTATGGGTTGGGATCAGGTAACTGAAAGACCTCAGGGAAATTCTCAAAGAAAGCCTTATTTTTCAAATATTTTTATCCGTTGAGAACATCATTTGGATCTTTTTAAAGTTACAAAAATTTCAGTTTCCTCCAGAAGGTCCATACTTAATCCCATCTGTGCTTGATGTAGTATTTTCATATTCCCCCCAATGGTACCTATTGTGTGGCTACAAGCTTTAAGATGGATGCCTAGAGCTCAAGTGTTTGATTGTTGTGTGTGTTCAAGAAAGCTTGTCTTTAGTTTCCTCCCAGTCTGGTCTATGTAAAATTTGTTGCTTGTACCTGTGTCGATCGGCTGCTGTGTTGTCGTCTGATCGCTGGAGCGTAAGTCCAAGTTGGCCGTGTTCATTCTTCCTGGCGCGTTCCACTGGTGGCGGAGATTGGTATTAAAGCTTTCAGACGATGTTGCTCCGTTTGAAGCCAGCTGGGATTTTCTCATTTTGGGGAACAGGCACAGCAGTACGTCTGTAGCCCCCCTCCACGTTCCAGTAGATGCTACCCTGTACCGGCTCCAGATTGAACAATTTCATGTTTCGAATCTTAGCAGGCAGACGGGCAAACGTAGGAGTCGTTTTGGTATACACTTCACGATTGTCTTTGTTTTCAAACTACGATTGAATCTCTCTCTATAAGGCATTTTATTTTTCACGTGGTAGAGAAAACTGTTCTGTTCAAATCGATACTCTCTATATTGCAATAATAAATACGCTTATGTATTTAATTTCATAATTATTGTGATGATTCATTTCTAAACCACTTCGACTCTAATGGCAACGTGAGTAACTGTAACAGACTGTTGTATTTCCAGTTTCACACAATGTACTATCGCAGAATAAAGGAAGAGGAAATTCTGGCGAGACGTGAAGGGGATTTCTTTTGATGACGACTGAGACTGACAGTGACAGTGAAAGTGGACATGATATGTTAGCTGAAGACAGTGATCACGATTTCCGAACCCGTCGGGGCGGTGCAGTGGTTACCACAGAGGACTCGCATTCGGGAGGACGACGGCTCAAATACGGGTCCGGCCATCCAGATTTACACCGATGAGCCAAAGCATTATGATGACCTGTTTAATAGCGTCCTGATCCACTTTTCGCACACGTTACAACAGATATTTTGCTTAGAATGGATTCTACGAGTCCTTGACATGATTCTAGAAGTATGTGGCACCAAATGTCTACCCACAGGTCAAGAAATTCCCGCAAATTACGGGACGGTGGTTTACGGGTATCGATGTAGGGGGAGACTTCAAGCATGATGCGATGCAGGTGGTCAGCAATAACGTTCACATTTTTCACTGTTTTCACGATGCCTTCGATTACCGATACAGATCCCACGGGAGTCCAACTCAATGTACCGTACAGCAAAATTCTGTCCTCGCCGGCCTGCATCTGTGGCACGGTGCGTGTTTCGTGCAGCCATTCGCCTTGGGTGACGGCGTATAAGGACCCAACCATCGACCCTGTGGCACAAGAAATGCGATTCATTCGACAGCCGACCCGTTTCTATCGATCTGCGGCGAAAACTCAGTGATACTGTGCCCACCGCGGTCATAACTAGTGATGTCGTTGGCTCAACACAGGAACACATAGTGGTCGTGTGACGTGGAGCTCCATGTTCAGCCATGGCCTTTGAACGGTGTGCTTCGAAACACTTGTGCCTGCAGCAGCATTGTACTTTGTCGTCAGATCTGCCACAGATCGCTACCTCTTCTGGATTACACAGTGGGGCATCCTCCGATCTCTATGTTTTGTAATGAGACGTGGTCATCCAATACCATACGGCCTTCTCGATATTTTCACCATCCTTCAACCAATTTCCATAGATGCTCATGAAAGTAGTAGGCCAACAGGCGACCAGCTCCGGTGTATCAAAGATTCTCGTCTCCAGATGCAGAGCCACAACAATGTGCCCTTTGTCAAAGCCGCTTGTATCAATAGATTTCCGCATTTGGGGCCCGTATCTTCGCCATAATGACTGCCCATTCATATCTCTTCCACTTACATTCTTTCCATACTGCGTCACGTGTCCTCAACACCATAAGAAGGCATTAAACCTTGCGGTGAGCAGTGGTCATAATGTTTTGGCTCGTCAGTGTAGGTTTTCCGTGATTGCCCTAAATCACTCCTGGAAAATACCGAAATGGTTCTTTTAAAATGGCATGGACAATTTCCTTCCCCATCCTTGACAGAATCTGAGCTTATGCTCCTTCTCTAATGATCTCGAATGTCGACGGGACGTTAAACCCAATCTTCCTGCCCTTCTTCGAT
Source organism: Schistocerca nitens (assembly GCF_023898315.1). Classification (NCBI taxonomy): domain Eukaryota; kingdom Metazoa; phylum Arthropoda; class Insecta; order Orthoptera; family Acrididae; genus Schistocerca; species Schistocerca nitens. The sequence goes on from NC_064616.1 coordinate 62,590,850, forward strand.
TTTCGAACGAAAAAAACCATTGTTGTCTTGCATTATTTCAGAGAGTGAACCCAAAGAACCATTAACAAAAAAATGTGAAACTGCTGTTCCAGTCAGAACCATACACCAGAAGCAAGGCCTTGTAACAACAACAACGCTGTACTATTGTACAAATAAGTAATTTTTTTCTTCTAATTTTTCGGTAAATTAGTGTAATTGATGTTCTGATTTCATTTCTTTTTTGTTTCATGCCATTGTGTTAAGAAAACTGTAAATAAGTTTCAATGTGAATATTAATGTTTATGTCAAATGTCAAGTAATATTGTAACAGAATTGAAATGTAACATGGGACTTATGACCACAGCAGTTGAGTCCCATAGTGCTCAGAGCCATTTGAACCATTTTTGAAATGTAACAAATGTTGAAACTGTTGTAAGATGTTTAAAATTGTAACTGTGCGTCTGGTCCATACGTAGGCAATGTGTTAGGATATGCAGAATGCAAAACCTCGGGTGAATACCCTGTCTGTAAGGGAGCGGTAAAAGGTGGATGGCAGGCGAGCGCGGGAAAATGCGCACGGGCGCTGCACGGCACAACGGGCTCAGCAGTAGTTGTTGGAGTTTGGCATTGGTCTGAGCAACACCTTCTGGAGCGAGGAGGCTCTCCTGGAAGACGTAGTTTCATGGAGCCTCGGGTATGCCGTTCCAAAGCCCACACAGCATGGCAAAATTCCATAGGCACTAAATGGAAAATTATTGCGACGCTAAGAAGAATTAAAGTGCCGATACGTCAAGAGCCATAGCTGTGGTTGTATGTGTGCTCTGTGCTTCGCCATCTCGCCGCCTGCCAACCGCCGCATCGATACAAGCAGGTTGAAACTTTTAGTACTGTATTCGTATGGACTATAGAATGAATTGTCTAATAATAACCTAAATTTTACCAGAACTTTCCCCTCATTTAATTATCCTCACAACTAACCTAGACAGGGTCCTTTCCAAATGTTGTGCAACCCGAGTGTCCCGAAATGAAAAATTGAATTTTGTACTAATAATAATTACTTGCAGACCTAACTATGTTAGAATGGTGTTTAAAGAACTGTTTTGTTAATGAACCAGTAAACGAATAACGAAAGTCTAACGAAGTTGAAAGATAACTTTAATATTGATTTAGTAATGAAGTTTAATTATTTCGAGGCAGATATAAAGGTATTTAAATGAGAAATAAAAAAGATAAAAAGAGTAGTAACTTATATACTGGAAATCTGGAGCGCATAATAATTTCAGTAATCAATTTTTTTAATACAGTGATCATAACAGTTTCAGGGTACCCCCCCCCCCCCCCATTTTTATTCATGTGAATTCTGAAGTGTTCTAAATTGATTTGACCAGCAAAAGTTAAAGTCAATATAAAAGCCAAAATTTATCAGTGTTTTATCTTCATCAAAATTGACATTGTGTGTGTGACTCGAAAGTGCTGTTTCTAGGGTAACCTATGCCCGATTTTAATCAGATCAATAGACAGTACGAAGTTTGTTAGTATACATTATAGTGTAGTCTTATGTATTTATGGTTTTTCCATATCAATACAGAACGTGAAACTATCAGTTCAATAGATTTTCTGGTTCTAAAATTCTACTGTATTCTGCAGTGTTACTACTTGTTGGTTCAAATGGTTCAAATGGCTCTGAGCACTATGGGACTCAACTGCTGAGGTCATTAGTCCCCTAGAACTTAGAACTAGTTAAACCTAACTAACCTAAGGACATCACACACATCCATGCCCAAGGCAGGATTCGAACCTGCGACCGTAGCGGTCTCGCGGTTCCAGACTGCAGCGCCAGAACCGCGCGGCCACTTCGGCCGGCTACTACTTGTTGCTTTGCACGAATATCTGCCAACTTGTATAGGGAAGAAACTCAGTTAATGCCTAATTAGGTTGGCGACCGTATTATTATTAAATTGGTAGCATCTTCAGTGTTACTTTTGGTACATACTGATGTGTAATTGCATTTTGAACTTGCTTGACGGATCATTGTTATTACAGAGTGGGTGTAAGTCTGATTTGCCACCATTCAGGTACACGCGGTCAATATCTATACGAAAATCCTGTCTCGTAAGGTGAACCCCACTCACTTACCATAGTACAGGCTTTAATGAGTATTGTGTGCCCCACGCGCACGTTACAGCCTCTACCAATAAATGACACCTCAAGGCAGTGTGTACACTGTAACACAAGGAAGGAACCTCACAGAAGCAGTTGGAAGTGTGCTCTCTGTCAAGTAACCCTATGTCTAACTACAGGAAGGAAATGTACTTTACCGTATCACCAAAAAGTAACGACATTTCATGCACAGTGGCTCTATTTGAAACCATGTTGTTCAATCAATGTGTGTAACACTTGTTTTGTACATTGTTCTGTCTCAGTGTATGTCTAATAATCTAATAAAAATAAGAAAAAAAAATTTTTAACCTTTCGAGACTGATAGGGTGAAAGACCTATAAACGTCTTCTTTAACATTTTACATCACCTCCTGACCTATGCGGTCGGTATTCAGGGCATCAACCTACAGCCAGAACATATCTGAACTCCTGGACGGTGAGTGTTTCTGTTTATAGAAACGTCGAATAAGCCAAGGCATACATACATAAGAAATTTCGAGAATATTCCAGAAATGATAAATACTAAATAAGAAATAATAGCTGATGGTCAGGTTTCTATGCTAACCTCTACGGCAAAACTCGCCGCAGGATTTTCTTTCAACCTAACAACACAGTCCACATAGGAGGAAAAAAAATGATTACTCTTTGCGAACTATGGAGAATCAGTGTCTCTTTTCAGAAAGAAGCACTGGAGGAAAAGTGAATTGTTCGGAATGAAATTCTTTGAAAAATATTTTTTGTTTCAAAATGCAGAAAACATATGGAAAGAAGCACGCGACAGAAGAAGATAGCTTGGAAACGAAAATTTTTGCTATGATCTCCAGGAAAATAATGTCACCGGATTGAGGAACCCTCTAGACAAGTCTGTTAATACACAGATTCGCGACGAAATCAGACAATTCAAGCCAGAAAATTCTCTTACGTAACACAGTTTTATTTTGAAGCCATGAATCCAAGAAGTAAACTCATGTTACGTCCTCTTTTTGCGTCAAATTTAACATATAAAAATGTGAATATAATAGAAGAAAAATGACGAAAATCAAGTCCAGAAATGCGTTCCTGACTAACTTTCGTCTGATTCCTCTTGTATTCACTCAAATCACTTCACTTTAGTCCTCATATTCATACTTACGTTCGAATTTGTTACCCGAAAGAAATCGAAGAAAATGAGCACTGCAAGAACCCTGCATTACTGGCCTGGGAAGAGTCATAGTGGTTGCGGTTAGCCACTTTTGTTCAACACTGAAAATAAGCAACTGCAATAATCGATTTCCCAGTGACATCTGCAACATTTTGAAAAACACGTTCCAAGTCATTTTTTACAGTAATTGTTTCTGTAAAAGACTTTCGGGTTTACGACTTCACGTAAAAACTAAACAGCAGCCAAAGAACTGGAAGGAAGTCGATATAAAAGACAACGAAAAATGTGTTTACTGCTGTTATTAATTTAGAAAATGCGAAATAGAATACGGCTGCGATTTATCATAATGGAAAAGGGATTCTTTTAATTCACTATTTTATAATAGTCAGTAACTGACGAATAATATCCAAGTCTTTTATAGAAAGTGGATGACGAAATATGTGGAAAGAGACCTAGATCGATACTTCCTTTCTTAAATTAAGGCAATGCACAAGAGGGAAAAGGTACTTTGACAGCGAAAATCTTCAAGGATTTGAAATATTAATTGTTGGAACAACTATTTCATTTTCCACATTTAATATAATCTGACTTGCCCACTTACTTCCCCATCTAAGGAAATTTACTGAACGGTAAATTTAAAGGATGGAGGGACATAGTCGAGTGTTTGGGGCACTTCCATGTATCAGTTCCACGATTAATAAACCACCACGTGACGTACGTGCGTTTGTCAGCATTTTACGCTGGCTTGCTGAAAAGTAATGCCTCCGAATTTTGGGTGTGAAAACATTTCAATCTTCAGACGGAAGAAGTTGTTCTGAAAATAGCCTCAAGGTACCCTGTGTTGTTTATCATTAATGACACATATGTTACATTCACTCTATTGTTCGAGTACCCGGAGTCTTGGCGAAGGGGTGGACAAAATTGTGGCTATGTATTTATTTCATGTTGCACAGCCTATCCCCGTTAGTATTGTGCTGCTTTCAGTTATGAAATGCGTGAGTTCTTTTAATGTGATTTCTTGAGCTGAGTAGCTGTAGGTCAAAGATACATGTTTTACTCAAGCTATGGTGCCAACCTAATACTTTTGGTGGATAGTCAAAAATGAACCTGTGATGGTGGAATCACTGAGGTTGGTAGGAGTCTCCTCCTCACCCCCTCAGGGTCGAGCAGACGAACCGTATGTGGTTCTCCGCTATTTGTGGGCATTCACTTTGCAGGTGGCCTAGAGAATGGATGGACTCTGTGAAGATTTCCGTCAGGCTGTTAGGTAAAACTCGGAATATGGAGTATACGGTAATTAAACCAACAAATCCGTTATTCTTTTAGCAGCATCTTAGTCAGGGTTATGTTGCAGCCACCTTTTGTAATTATTTTCCAAGTAAATTCAGTGATTAGAATTAAGAGTTCGAGTGATCACATGGAGCTCATTTCAAATCCAGTCGTATGAAGTTATCCATCTGGTGCTTTCGGCACATCTAATGTTTGTTGTATTTATTTATTTTCATTAACTTTTTTGCAGAATATGTAACGATTTCTCTTCGTGATATGGGTCTCATCCATTGTATACCAATCAGCCATGTGGTAGCAACAGTTACAACAAAGAGATGGAAAATTGTACTGAAATGCAGGAGGATCTGCAGCGAATTGACGCATGGTGCAGGTAATGGCAATTGAATCTCAATGTAGACAAGTGTAATGTGCTGCGAATACATAGAGAGATAGATCCCTTATCATTTAGCTACAAAATAGCAGGTCAGCAACTGGAAGCAGTTAATTCCATAAATTATCTGGGAGTACGCATTAGGAGTGATTTAAAATGGAATGATCATATAAAGTTGATCGTCGGTAAAGCAGGTGCCAGACTGAGATTCATTGGAAGAATCCTAAGGAAATGCAATCCGAAAACAAAGGAAGTAGGTTACAGTACGCTTGTTCGCCCACTGCTTGAATACTGCTCAACAGTGTGGGATCCGTACCAGATAGGGTTGATAGAAGAGATAGAGAAGATCCAACGGAGAGCAGCGCGCTTCGTTATAGGATCATTTAGTAATCGCGAAAGCGTTACGGAGATGATAGATAAACTCCAGTGGAAGACTCTGCGGTAGAGACGCTCAGTAGCTCGGTACGGGCTTTTGTTAAAGTTTCGAGAACATACCTTCACCGAAGAGTCAAGCAGTATATTGCTCCCTCCTACGTATATTTCGCGAAGAGACCATGAGGATAAAATCAGAGAGATTAGAGCCCACACAGAAGCATACCGACAATCCTTCTTTCCACGAACGATACGAGACTGGAATAGAAGGGAGAACCGATAGAGGTACTCAGGGTACCCTCCGCCACACACCGTCAGGTGGCTTGCGGAGTATGGATGTAGATGTAGATGTAGAGTACGCACTTTCGAGTACTGGTTTCATGTTAGGATCATAATCGAGTGAATAGTGTGAAATATTTGAGGTTTTGTGCGTGTGAAATTATTTGATTTCATTTGTTTTTCTCTGTTGTTCATTGTTTCCACGCTCCCACGTGGGCACAGCTGCACGTAGAAACGACCATCTGCTTCCTAACTTAGTAAAGGATGTGTTTTGATTGTGATGCATGTAAAATTTTGCTATTAATCATAAGACGTCCAACATGGTGAGCACAAATTCGTGCCATTGACTTACAGGCACTCCCATGGTGTTGGCTGCACAGTCAATGAGCAACAGACGGTATTTTATAACTTTCATAATAGGTTTTGAGTGTATTGCGTGTGAAATGTTATTATTAACTCAAGATCAATCCAACATCGTGTGTTCGTATTCCTGGTATTGACTTCCAATCACCCACGTGTAATTGGCTCCACGGTCATTGCAGACTGATCGTTCTTGTGTAGTTTCATCGTATGCTAAACGTGTGACCGTGTGACGTATTTGCCAGGATGTATTGATGAGTTACATATCTTATCACATATATTTTTGTCTGCTTGACATCCACTGGCCCCATTTTTAAGATAGCTTGCCGTTACGCATTGAGTGCTTCCGTCAAATCTATTCAGTCCACCAGTAGCTATGTTGTGTGAATCATTGTCTGGAATGTTAGCTATTGACCAGTGTGTTGATGGCATGATTATGGATGTTATGTGTGAGAACCATCTTAATCGTGGGAGAAACATAATTTTCCTCACAATCTCGTGCACAATAACGTATAAGACTTCTTAAGTGTAGGTGTTGAGTGCCATTTTTGCATGAAATGTGTTATACATGCTTTGTGCTCCAATGAGATTTGGGCAAAGTGCCATGAAACGCCCGCTAAACCCGCTGGGCAGAACAGGTAATAAGATTGTGGAAAGGGTCAAGGGTTGAGGTCAGTTTCTGCTTCTAATTGTCATTTATTGTAATTTAGCAACTCTTTCCCGGCTGAAGGCCTCCACCAAGAAATCTTAACAAGATAAAAATCCAATTAGGATAGCAATAAAATAATTCAAAAAACAACATACTCAAAGTGGAACACAAATGGCTGAGGGCCACAATTAATTTCCACAATTTTAGAATATATTACCATAGACCTTTAAAGGCAGAAGGCCAGCATGTTTAACAACAAAAAATCTTAAAAATCAACAAGATAAAAATCCAATTAAGATAGCAATAAACTAATTTAAAGAAGCAACATACGCAAGGTGCAATATCAATGGCTGAGGGCCACAATTAAACTTCAAAATTTTCAAATATATTACCACAATCTTTAAAGGCAGAAGGCCGCAGTGTTTAAGCTTGAAAGATAAATTTAGAAATTAATTTTGCAAAATTTCAAGAAAAAGAACAATAACCATAAGCCTAAATTTTAAAATAGCTGACAACAGATAATTAAACACCGGTGGCACTCAGAAGGCCTCCAGGGAGGTCGGTCTGCCCTCTTTCACTTAGGTGAGACAGGTGGTGAGCCCAACTATACTTGATCCGTCGGAACCCAACCAGGGGACAGCCACGGACCGACCGACACGACGACTTGTTTCCCGTCAATCAGTGCATGAGAACTCAAACCGGCAATGTTACAAACGTGATAATCCACAAAGAAGTATGTATTAGCTGTCAAAACTGCACACCATGTTGGACAGCGACAACAGGTGAGGAAAGGACGGTGCCTGAAATTACGTTAGTGGCCAGGGCAGGTAACCGGAACACTAACGGCCACAAGACAGAAAATTCCACTGGTGCACTCAAATCGAAGTCGACCAAAATAGTTAATTGTACCGCATGGCGGCTAGATCTCAACAATAGAGCAACTCGGTGTTCCTCACCGGAAAACCTCCCCAACAGCAAACCACCGAAGCGAAACACCACAACATGAATAGACATGGCTTGGGTAGTTGAAACCACTACTCAACTGAGACGTCCGAAGTCGGTTAACCACGAAGCTCGGAGCGATCGGACAGCTCCACACACACGCTCCGACACTGCGTAGGGACCGGAAACGGATTCAGCGAGTGCACCACGCCGAGATATCTTCCCTGGTCCGCACCAATCGACCGACTGCCCGCTGGTCCGTCCGCGACTGCTGCTCCGTCGCGACTGCACTGCCGGTTCGTCTCCCACTCACTTTCAGACACACGATGGCGTAAATACTGGCTCGGACCCAACCGTGCAGAGGAAACACGCCCACTGGCTAAACGACATCCCTGCACCAGGAAGGCACCGACCCAAGTTCCACAAGGTGGTAACTGAAGGGGGCCAGAAGCGCCCAGAGAACCAGTTACACGTTGCCCGATGAGACGACCCACCTCTCAGAGCCAGTACGCCGACAACATTTAAAATAATCGTCAGCGAAACTAATGCCGAGTACACACACAACCTGACAAACACTTGCACGAAGACCTGTATAATACACAACAGTCACCGAGCACACACGAAGACAAATCGGGAGTCGATGCACACACACACAGCCGACTCGTGAACGATCGGCGAGCCAAAACACGTCGTCCGGTAGAACGACCGACCGACGATCCACCGAGACCGTGGCCCGGCTCAAGTGATGCGTGGCGGCAATGGTGGGCGAGCCATGTCGACGCAGACCTCACTGCTCCAACCGTGTGCACCAGTGCCGCATTGCAACTCCCAGACGCGTTCCAACTGACTGGCAGGCCCGAACTTGCAGCCCGAGCTAAAACTCGCTTGCGTCAGACAACGACCGGGAAGTAACATCAGTCGAGCAAAGATACTACGAGAGGGGATATATCGATACGCGCTGCTAACGCCGCTCACGATCAGGCAAAGCAGCAACTGAGTGACAGTAGTAATATAAATTAACGTAGTGAGGTGGAAGTCGTTAAAAACAGGATGTAAAATACATGACGGCGGGAACATGAGCCACGCACGGCTCATGCCACAATATTGTATCTTTAATGAGAATCAACTCCATTGTTCCTACTAGTAATTTCGGTTACCTAACCCTCCTGATAATGCAATCCTGAATTGCTTTTCCTCCTCAAACAATACTGAATCAGTCATCATCTAAATCACAAACCTATGGTGTTTTTGATTGCGTCTGACAATGGGGCAAATTCTTTCACACACCTGCTTCCCCTGGTGACCTGCCCCCTGCCATTGCATTATCCGTTGTGCTAAGTTGTAAAGTTAAGGTTATAACTAAGTAATTGTTTAAGTAAATATTCAGGCCACCCCCAATTATTATCAACAGCAACCATTGACTCAAAGAGGGTAGCACGAGTATTCACTTCAATGACCGCAGTCACGCAAGAAATTTATACAGGGTGTTACAAAAAGGTACGGCCAAACTTTCAGGAAACATTCCTCACACACAAATAAAGAAAAGATGTTATGTGGACATGTGTCCGGAAACGCTCAATTTCCATGTTAGGGCTCATTTTAGTTTCGTCAGTATGTGCTGTACTTCTTCGATTCACCGCCACTTGGCCCAATAAGAGGAAGGTAATGTTGACTTCGGTGCTTGTGTTGACATGCGACTCATTGCTCTACAGTACTAGCATCAAGCACATCAGTACGTAGCATCAACAGGTTAGTGTTCATCACGAACGTGGTTTTGCAGTCAGTGCAATGTTTACAAATGCGGAGTTGGCAGATGCCCATTTGATGTATGGATTAGGACGGGGCAATAGCCGTGGCGCGGTGCGTTTGTATCGAGACAGATTTCCAGAACGAAGATGTCCCGACAGGAAGACGTTCGAAGCAATTGATCGGCGTCTTAGGGAGCACGGAACATTGCAGCCTATGACTCGCGAATGGGGAAGACGTAAAACGACGAGGACACCTGCAATGGACGAGGCAATTCTTCGCGCAGTTGTCGATAACCGTAATGTCAGCGTCAGAGGAGTTGCTGCTGGACAAGGTAACGTTGACCACGTCACTGTATGGAGAGTGCTACGGGAGAACCAGTTGTTTCCGTACCATGTACAGCGTGTGCAGGCACTATCAGCAGCTGATTGGCCTCCACGGGTACACTTCTGCGAATGGTTCATCCAACAATGTGTCAATCCTCATTTCAGTGCAAATGTTCTCTTTACGGATGAGGCTTCATTCCAACGTGATCAAATTGTAAATTTTCACAATCAACATGTGTGGGATGACGAGAATCCGCACACAATTGTGCAATCACATCATCAGCACAGATTTTCTGTGAACGTTTGGGCAGGCACTGTTGGTGATGTCTTGATTGGGCCCCATGTTCTTCCACCTACACTCAATGGAACACGTTATCATGATTTCATACGGGATACTCTACCTGTGCTGCTAGAACATGTACCTTTACAAGTACGACATAACATGTGGTTCATGCACGATGGAGCTCCTGCACATTGCAGTCGAAGTGTTCGTACGCTTCTCAACAACAGAGTCGGTGACCGATGGATTGGTAGAGGCGGACCAATTCCATGGCCTCCACGCTCTCCTGACCTCAGCCCTCTTGACTTTCATTTATGGGGGCATTTGAAAGCTCCTGTCTACGCAACCCCGGTACCAAATGTAGAGACTCTTCGTGCTCGTATTGTGGACGGCTGTGATACAATACGCCATTCTCCAGGGCTGCATCAGCGCATCAGGGATTCAGGGAATCCATACGACGGAGGGTGGATGCATGTATCCTCGCTAACGGAGGACATTTTGAACATTTCCTGTAACAAAGTGTTTGAAGTGACTCTGGTACGTTCTGTTGCTGTGTGTTTCCATTCCATGAATAATGTGATGTGAAGAGAAGTAATAAAATGAGCTCTAACATGGAAGTAAGCGATCCCGGACACGTCCACATAACATATTTTCTTTCATTGTGTGTGAGGAATGTTTCCTGAAAGTTTGGCCGTACATTTTTGTAACACCGTGTATACAATTGACTAACAATAAAGACATATCAGTGGAATTATACCTATTTAAACGTAAGTGCTTCGAAACCAGCTGGCTCTCGTTTGGTGAGCCCTGCGTAGGATTTGGGCCAGAATCCTAGGATCCTTCTGACGAACCAGACAGAAATATGCGTATGTACTAATTAACAATCTTTTGAGGATTCGTTCACGTATATTTTTTTCTATTTGATTAACTGGCCGGTTTCAGCATTGTAATCTTGTGAATTTTAGGGTGAAGTTTCAATTTGTGTTAGTAAAGCTATTTTTGTGGTAGTTGTAGGGAAATATGTTCGTTTGAAAGTTTTAGGTACAAGTAGGATTGGGTACTTTATTGTTTTGCCTAGTGGGTTCTGTTGTACGTTTACTAGCCAGTTCTGTTATGCGCGCTATAAAAAGGTCGTGTCCAGAGATTTGGACAGCGTGGGTTCGGGAGAACAGACAAAAACAGGTGCTACAACCTTGTAGCACAAAGGCAGGGCAGGCCGAGAGGGAAGTAACAGGAATGGCCGGCGCAGTGAATCGGTTCCAGCTGACCCGGAAACAGCAGTTTTAGGCGGGCAGCTTTGTACGGAAAACAACACGGGCTCTTCTAGGGCTACGTAGCGTGCCGGTATTGGTACACAGAAAATGAATGCTATGCCGACACATTCACAGATGGTTTCTTTAATCTTAGTTCTGCGGGATTTAGGTGAAGAAATAAAGAAACTAGAGAAGAGGTTTAATAAATGATTTTGTGATCAACACAATAACCGATAGGTATTTAAGAAACGATGCTCAGAAAATGTCATTCAATAAGCGATTTGACCAACAACATAAACGATTTGATTATTAAGAAATAATTTCAAAAAATTTGAGACGCGATTAGATGATCAGTATAAGAATCTAGAAAGAAAATTTGAGGGCCACGAAGAGGCTTTTAATAAAAGGTTTGATGACCAAAGTAAAAGATTAGACGAGCTTATTGCTATGGTTCATACCCTTATGGAAAGTCTTGGGTCCATTGAAACAATGCAGAATTACATGAAAGAAATTAGGCAAAGCATAGGTGATATGAGCGAACAAGTTGAAAATCGTTTTGCCGTCATTGATTTGTCGGTTCATGCCGGTGTTATGCTAGACAAGGATTTGGTTAAAGAAGTAGGGTAGAGATTTGTTCCAAATAACACGAAATACCGGAACGAGTTTGTCAGCAGGTAGACCAACAGTAGGTTGTACTAAGATGGCAAATATGGTCAAGCCATGGGCAAACTCGAGAAATGTGCGAAGGCAGTTGAGGAAATTACGTTATGAACTGAAGCGTAATCCGTTAGAATATAGCCGGTAATACTAGGCATCACTGAAGAAGGATGAGGCGCTTACGACCGCTGCCTACAACCCAGCCTGTTTCTTTAGGTACGTTGATGACAAATTTGCCATCTGGCCACATGGTCGCGAAAAACTGCACTAGTTTCTTGACCATCTGAACTCGAGACACCCCAGCATCAAGTTCACAATGGAACTACAAAATAATGCTCAACTTCCTTTCTTGAATGTCCTGGTGAAAAGGAAGACAGACGGCACATTAGGCCATAGTGTGTATAGAAAACCTACATACACCTACTTATAGCTACAGGCTGACAGCTGCTATCATCTGGCACAGAAGAATGGGGTGCTGAGAACACTTGTTCACCGAGCCAAAACACTGTCCGACTCAGACAGCTTTGCAGCAGACTTAGAACACCTACAGCAAGTGTTCTCAGACAACGGATACTCAATAAGGGAGATCCACAAGGCGCTACATCCCTCCAGACGACCTGACACTGAGAGAGAAGAACAGGAAGAAGAGACCAGGAGGGTAGCCTTTCTACCGTATGCAGGACCTATATCTGCTAAGATCAGCAGAATACTGAAAAAACACAATATCAAGAGTGTGTTCAGCCTGGTATCTACCATATGTCATGAGAATACGGTAAGTTTTACATTGGCCAGACCAACAGGACCGTGGACATAAGATGTAAAGAGCACCAAAGGCACGACTAGCCACTAAATCGGCAATAGCGCAACATTGCTTGGAACTTGAGCACACCATGAATTATGATGAAACCAGGATCTTATCTCAGACCCCTAATTTTGGGATAGCGTCATCACTGAATCGATCGAAATCAAGATGTCAGAGAACTTGATGAACTGGGAAGCTGGATACCAACTCAGCACGGCGTGGAACCAGGCTTTGGAGCTATTACAAAAACAATGGAAGAAAACACAAGACCAGGAGAATGACAGGGGCGCTGGAGGAAGTCGGAACGATCAACAACAGCAAACGCAGCCCGTCGAAAGTGCTAGGAACGCGCCTGGCAGGCGCAGACCTAGTAGGGTAGGCCACGAAACGGCCGCCACCGGGGAAGACAGTGGAAGTGGGCGCCGATGGAAGACGGAACATCTGGCGACTAACCGACACGGTCGCAGCGGGAGCGGGCAGCGTAGGGAACGACAGACATAAATATGGGACACGTTCAGCCTGTCGTTCACTCACACGAAGCACTTGATGAAGACGCCGAGGTACGACGTCGAAATATTGTGTTAGAAAAACGCAGATCACCAGCAGTACACCCGATTCAACGAGATGTAACATTAGATCCATTTCTATGCCATCAGTGTTTGCTTAAGTTATTGAAAAGGCTGTGTATCTAAGGATAATTGATCATTTTATGTCACTTAATTTGCTATCAAATGTAAAGTTCGTCTTTAGAAGTCGTTTACAAATGAAATGGTATATTATCTTTCCTCTGTGGGGTATTGGATGGATTAAACAAAAGCTTTCGAACTCTAGGCGTATTTTTTGGTTTAACTAAGGCGTTTGATTGTGCTGATCACAAAATATTTCTCCAGAAGTTGGACCATCACGGAATTCCGGGAGTAGCTCACAGTTTGTTCACCTCTTACCTTAACAACAGACAACAAAAGGTCATTATTCACAGTACTAAGAAAGGTTGTGATGTGGGGTCTGAGTGGGGTATGGTCAAATAGCGGATGGCTGCCCCAGGGATCAGTGTTGGTGCCACTCCTATTTCTTATTTATAAAAATGATATGCTTTGTAGTATTACGGATAATTTTAAAATATTTCTGTTTGTTGTTGACACTAATTCATGGCGTGTAGAAAATAAACTAACGCTAAGCCACAGAAAGATTCAGTTTTTGTAGTTTCTAACATACAATTCAACAAAACCCGACGTTTTAATTTCACAGAATGTGCATATGATTAGTGAAACTGAGCAATTCAGATTTCTAGGTGTTCTGATAGATAGTAAACTGTCGTGGGAAGCTCACGTTCAGGATGTTGTTCAAAGACTTAATACTGACATTTTTACTACTCGAACGGTATCTGATGTAAGTGATCGACATGAAAATTAGTCTACTTTACTTATTTTCATTCGCTTATGTCTCATAGTATTATTGTTTTGGCGTAACTCTTCCCATTGTAAAAGGAGTTTTTGGCTCAGAAACGGGCAGTTCGGGCAATAAGTGGTGTAAGTTCACTAACCTCTTGTCGACCCCTGTTTATTAGTCTGGATATTTTGACATTGGCCTCTCAATATATATATTCTTTATGGCCGTTTCTTTTCAACAAGAATAGCTTATTCCCAAGAATTAGTAGCTTTCACTCAGTTAATACTCGACAGATATCCAGTCTGCATTTGGATCAGACTTCCTTAACTCTTGTGCATAAAGGTGTGCAGTACACTGCTGCATCCATTTTCAGTCATCTACCACAAGTATTCAAAAGTCTTAGCAGTAATCCAAGCGCTTTCAAATCGAAACTGAAGAGTTTCCTCATTGGTCAATCCTTCTATTCTTGTAGAGGAGCTGATTCTTATGTTATATTGTTGACTGCGCTTATTTAAACTTATGTCTTGATTTCCTTTGGGTTCATAAACATTTTATTTTATCTGTAATTACCTTTATATTGTAATTTCATGTACTGACACGTTCCATGATCTTGTAGAATTGCTCCTCAATCTGGACCTACGGAACTTGACGTGTAAATAAATGAATGAATAGTTGTGTCCTCAATGAAGATGAACATTGTCACCGAACTTGAAGTGATGGGGTTTCTTTAAACTTCGCTACCATCTTTTTGGACGTGAGACCAAAATTTGTACCTATCACAAGGCATTGCAGTTTCTCGTGTCTGCGAAGATGACTCACAATTGCTTATTGAAACAGGCATTGTATCTTAAAGATTTCAGATTTAAAGTGTAAGTAGGCTGTTTATGTTTTCTTATTGGCAACGTTACTTAGCGCTCTGTATGAAAATCACTGGCTGTGCTGTGTGCAGTCTGTGGCTAGTTTGCATTGTTATCTGCCATTGTAGTGTTGGGCAGCGGCAGCTGGATGTTAACAGCGCGTAGCGTTGCGCAGTTGGAGGTGAGCCGCCAGTAGTGGTGGATGTGGGGAGAGAGATGGCGGAGTTTTGAAATTTGTAAGACTGGATGTCAATTATGACTATTAAGGTAAATACATTGTTTGTTCTCTATTAAAATCTTTCATTTGCTAACTATGCCTATCAGTAGTTAGTGCCTTCCGTAGTTTGAATCTTTTATTTAGCTGGCAGTAGTGGCGCTCGTTGTATTGCAGTAGTTCGAGTAACGAAGATTTTTGGTGAGGTAAGTGATTTGTGAAAGGTATAGGTTAATGTTAGTCAGGGCCATTCTTTTGTAGGGGTTTTTGAAAGTCAGATTGCGTTGCGCTAAAAATATTGTGTGTCAGTTTAAGCACAGTCATGTATAATTTTTCTAAGGGGACGTTTCATATGTCGACCCTTAGCCGAGGATACCTCACTGGAATCTTCTGATTTTTTCTTGTAGTTTGTGTAATTAGTGTAGCTATTGTTTATTGCTAGCGCGTAATCATAGAGAGAATTTCCTTTGTAGTTGTAGTTCTTCATTGTTGTACAGTAAAACAGTTGTGGCATGCACGTAGTTTTGCACCAAGTATTTCGCAGCTGCAATTAACTAGATATTATTTTCAGTGCTATGTTAATGTGTTCTCTTATTTTTGCTCTTCAAATTGTGCTTTTCTGTGTTATCGTGTGAAATATTGTGACAATAATGGCGTGTGAAAAACCTAACACTAGGCTACAAAGTAAACTGAGAAATAATAGTGACGACGAGCGTAGCTTATCAGCACCCATGTGTAATGAATTAACAGACATTCAAAGTGGTAATTTGGTAATTGTGCATAGGGAAATGGAGCGGGCGGCAAATAATGGCGTAGACAGTGGAACAATTAGTGAACAGGGGAGCATTATCGATCGATCGGTCGGCAACAGCTCGCCTCAGGAATCCGAAATGACAGAACACAATATTGCAAATACTGTAGACTCAGGTTTTGGGTCCCCACCGTTTTCTCAAATAAGTCAAGACACATTTTCTGCTCGTCAAAATGTAATTGTTGCCTGTGCAAATGCACTGCCGAAAAGCATAGAGGAACAGATTCCAGACACTAATACATTATTATTGCAATTAATGCAGCAAATGAAACAAAATCAGAGACAAACACAGCAACAGTTAGACACAATGGAACAAAATCTTCAAAAGTTAGACACAATGGAACAACACCAGAGACAAACACAGCAACAGTTAGACACAATGGAACAAAATCTTCAAAAGTTAGACACAATGGAACAACACCAGAGACAAACACAGCAACAGCTTCAAAAGTTAGACTCATTGGAACAAACTCTTGAACAAACACGTGAAGATTTAACTACTGAGTTACATAACATTGAATCGAAATGTCAAAAAGCCTGTAATGACGTAAAAACACAAATTTGTGAGCATTTTCAACCTATTTTTTCGCGGCATGAATATGCATTACAGAATCACGAAGAGGCCATAAAAGAACTGCAAATTATTGTTCATGAAAATCATGAGACCTTGCAAGCTAAAATTGACTCAGTTGCATCTACCGATACGGTTACGCAACTTGCAAAAACTCAGGAAAACTTAAAGGACACAGTAGATACGATTTCAACACAAATGGACACTCTGAAACTTGGTTCAGAAAAACATACAGAGGAAATAATTTCACTATCGGATAAAGTAGCCGAACTTTCAGATCAGTTCACTAACTTATCTACAAAGGTAGATGATGATCTGAATGACACAACACCTGTAGCCTTCACTGACACTGAAGAGTATGAAGAAATTGGAAAATTCAAACAAAATCAAAATCAAATCAATACACAGTACAAAAGAGAAATCCGGGAAGTGCAAGATCAGTTGGCACAAGTAATACAAGAATTACGTATTTCAGAGGACACTCGCGCCCCAATACGGGAAGAGAGACATAGAAATATGGAACAGCCACAAAATAATAACACAGTGCATTTCGGAAATTATGAAAGAAATTGGCAAGGTGCACCGAATTTTGAAATGGAACCGCCGAAACGACGTAACAATGACCGATATGCGACTCGCCGACATGATGACTTTGACTATAAGCTGTTCATTACTACACGTAAATTCAAAACTCCGCCATCTCTCTCCCCACATCTACCACTACTGGCGGCTCACCTCCAACTGCGCAACGCGCTGTTAACATCCAGCTACCGCTGCCCAACACTACAATGGCAGACAATAATGCAAACTAGCCACAGACTGCACAAAGCACAGCCAGTGATTTTCATACAGAGCGCTACGTAACGTTGCCAATAAGAAAACATAAACAGCCTACTTACATATGAAGAAGTGTCGACGAACAAGGTAAGGAATAATGAGTAGTGGTTAGGGACTCTGGTTTGTGAAACAGGTTGTTGGAAACCAAGAATCCTACTTTAAGAGTTATGAAATGTGTGTAAATGCGTGAATGTATCACAATGCCGGCGAAAATTTTTTGGACACTGTTATATACATAAGATTTTGTATCTACACATTTGCAACGCAAATTCTCGACCTGCGAAATTTTTTATATGAGACTGCCACTGTAGCGGAAACTGCTGTCGTAAATATTTCCGTAAGAAAGTTAAGTGACCACCTTCACGCAATGCGTCGTGGGCACCCAGATGGGCGACAGTCGCCTGGAAAGAAATCATTAGTGAGTGCCTTTCAGAGGCACAGGTGCAGAAAAAAGGAGGTCATTATCCTCGCTATTGACATTTCTTTGTAGAAAGCATCGCAAATACGACACGCTCAAACTTGAAAACATATGATTATACTGTGGAGCTCTTAATTTATGATATTTACTAAAATGCCTAATGAAATGATGAGAAACATTTCACAGCTATTGTCTTGCTAGTTGAGAGAAATGCCATAGGGCTTGCTTTATGTATTTATTTACTCATTTTGTTTAATATCTAGTTTCTAGCTGCACTGCAGCATTGGTTAAAATAAAATTTATAGATGTACTAATATAAATATTTTCTGTCTACAGATCGAGTAAATAATAATTTTTTTCAAAAAAATGGGGGAGCACAAAAAGACATTTACCTTCACAGGAGCTGCATTCATAATTTTCTTTTCAAGTACTTGGTAATTTATTTTGTAGAATAAGTTGTGGTGCACCACTTTAATGACATAGATATTAAGATGTGAATAGACATTTCCCTTATCTGCATTGTTGTCTTTACTGTAATATTTTTCTGCTTGAGCTATGTCATGTTTAGATATAAGTTATTGAATTTGCTGCTGCTGTTTGCCAGGCATAGTGCTACTGAATTTGACTTTGTGTTACGCTGTTAAGCCAGTTTTACTACGGATTTATCTTTCTTGTTGGCTGCACAGTGCCTTATATTAGTTGTAATATTGCAATTGCTTCGCCAATTTGAATTTTTTGTCATTGATGTTTGTGTTAATTGTTTTGTGCTGCTGCATTGCCTCGTCCCTTAGTATATATATCTGAGCTCAGTAGATTTAAGTTAGCTTAAGATGGGGTAGGCCATATAAGAGAACAAGTTGTGATGAATTGGAAGAAATACATTGAGAAGCTATAAGAAAATGGTTTGGCCAAAACAGTATTTTGAAGGAGGATATGAACCAAAAAAGTAGGTTTTAGAGACAACAGGTTTAGGTAGGATTTTCTTGGAAATAAATGATGAAGTAAGATAATGGAAAATAAATAATGAGGTAAGAAATATGTGAACATATAAATACAGAAAGCATGCTTGAATAGGATTTTTTTGGTGGAAACAAATGTTGAAATAAGACGAAAGATCTATGGAATGAAGTTTTGGGTTGGACTGCAGTACCAAATGTCACACTGAAAACAAACCCTGTCCTGTATTTTTGTGTTATTACACTATGTGAATTTGTGTTTTTCCTGTCTTAATGTGTTTAGCTAATAAGAGTTATGTTGTAGAATTTTTATGATAATATGTTATTTTCTTTGTAAAGACGTTTAGACATTATTTATTCTGTTTTGTTTTAATGCTCATGTGTGAAGTTGATGTTTCAAAAGTTATTCTGATCTTTTATGTATGAACTTATGTCATAATTCCTGTAACACTGATGGATATGTTATTTCGATTGTTTTGTAAAGCCTGTACTACAAATGTTATCTGTATTGTTATGTTCTTTAATGATGTATTTTGTACCTTTGTAATTGTATTCTTATGTTATAAAATTGTAATTGACACCAGTTCATCAAATTAAGTAACTTGTAAGTTCCATTTCACTGCACATGTTTCTGTTGGTCATAGTATATGGACAATATGTGAGAAGTAGGGACTGGGACTGTTAGTGTTTGCACGTGTGTTAATAATTCAGCAAGGGACTGGATAACAGCATTGCTGGTTCTAAGGACAATTAAAAAACTTTGTGAGTGCACAAGTGGTGGTTTATGGACTTGCTATATTGTCCGCAAGACTCTTCGATGGGGATTGTGCACCTGCACATTTGCAACAGATGGCTGCTGGCCGTCTCTACAAGGACTACAGTGAGTGTGCACCTTTGATGACCCACCAATACCATTATTTCTACAAGGGCTACAGTGGGTCTGCGTCTTTGATGACTCACCAGTACCATTATTTCTACAAGGACTGCAGTGGGTCTGCGCCTCTGGTGGCCCACCAATACCGAAATCTCTACCAGTGGGTCTGCTCTGTGATGACCTACCTACCAATACTCTTCAAAATTTCGACTGACTCTGCTGTGGGTTTGCTCTGTTGTGGACCAATACCTGTCTGCATGTCAAGAGTCAGCACTGTCTTTCGGTTGGAAGGACAACACTACTTCTTCAAGATTGCATGGAAATCCACTACTTCCGTGTGCATTTTCTTTTACTGCTCAGACTTTGAGAAAAACACTGCAATGTTACTGTGATGAATGATCAGGACTGTCTTTATGGACTGTGAGAAAATTTTAGCTTTTGACCAACATTGTATCAAGAAGTGTGTGCATTTGATATCTTTCTTACTGTAATTATGAAAATTTTTTTCAAATCTGTATTGGCCAGTGCCCAAAACAATTTGTAAAATTTTTTTGTGGGGAGCATGGGGGCTATGTTTGTAGGCTGTTTATGTTTTCTTATTGGCAACGTTACGTAGCGCTCTGTATGAAAATCACTGGCTGTGCTGTGTGCAGTCTGTGGCTAGTTTGCATTGTTGTCTGCCATTGTAGTGTTGGGCAGCGGCAGCTGGATGTGAACAGCGCGTAGCGTTGCGCAGTTGGAGGTGAGCCGCCAGTAGTGGTGGATGTGGAGAGAGAGATGGCGGAGTTTTGAAATTTGTAACACTGCATGTCATGAACTGCAATATATATTATGACTATTAAGGTAAATACATTGTTTGTTCTCTATTAAAATCTTTCATTTGCTAACTATGCCTATCAGTAGTTAGTGCCTTCCGTAGTTTGAATCTTTTATTTAGCTGGCAGTAGTGGCGCTCGCTGTATTGCAGTAGTTCGAGTAACGAAGATTTTTGGTGAGGTAAGTGATTTGTGAAAGGTATAGGTTAATGTTAGTCAGGGCCATTCTTTTGTAGGGGTTTTTGAAAGTCAGATTGCGTTGCGCTAAAAATATTGTGTGTCAGTTTAAGCACAGTCATGTATAATTTTTCTAAGGGGACGTTTCAAAAGTTACTTGCATCCCAGGCCTGCAAAATTTTGCCAGTGATGCAATTTTCCACAGCCCAACTGGGCTGACGTGATGTAATGCTGCAAATATAAACGAGAGGACATATGATTTGATATATATGAGGAGAGTTACAGCTATTACAAACATTGGCAGGGAATAAGGTAAAGATCTATTCTTGGGTGTGATTAAAGACATGTTGAAAAACGAAGAGGAAGTGAGACTAAGATAGTTCTATTTGGTAAGGGTGGTGTTCTCTTTTACTGGCGACACCCAGATGAGCCCAACTGGGTAGTTTGTATTCCAGAGGAAGTGGTTAATAAACTAATTTGATACTACTATTTTAGCTGAGAAGATTTTTGAGCCAGAAAGTATCGTCAGAAGCTAGCGAAGCCAATGTATTTTATCAATACGGAGTGTCGAGTGAAGTGGCTACTTTGTACAGGCAAAATTTTTCAGAAGGTTAAATCCTCCAGCATCACCTGTAAGACAGCTTTTTACCCAACTGTACCAGCATGTCTGAAATAATTTGTGGTGACTGGCATGTTTGGAGCCCTGTCCAGGACGATAAATGAATGTCAGTATGTGTCGGTAATTGCGGAGTTTGTGTCGAAGTATGTGACTTTTATTTCCATGAAGAAATCTACAGTGAGAACGGTTCCTCAGGGGTTTAGGTCATATCGAGAAAGTGATTTCTGACAATGGACCACAAAACAGAACGAAGTTATACCAAACCATATTGAGGAGAAATCGAATTAAAACTACAGTATTTATCTCGAAATTTCACCTGGCCTCGAACCCTGCAGCACGTGTAATTAAGGAACAGGACAAATTATTTTGTACTTACCGCAACCGATATCACCATAGTTGGGATTTGTTCTTACAATGAACTCAAGATATGATTAATGAGATGCCATATCGAGCTACTGGTATGAGTCGTATAGCAGTGCTGAAGAATCGAGCACCACCTGATAGAATGAGGGAACTAGTAGACTTTCCACCAAAAGGTGAACAGAAACATTCAGAAGTAGTCGGCATGGCAATAAAACAAATTAAAAAAGAAGCATTAATTAGGCAGAGAAGATACAAGGGACGGGTATGTCATCTGACGTTGAAGGAAGAAGACGAAATTTTGATTAAGAGCTGTAGACCATATTAGAAACATCAATTTTTGGCCAGTAAATTCTTTAACGTATATGTATAGCTTTTCCGTGTACAAAGAGTGGCACTCAGTAGATGTTGAAATTCTCAGAGGTAAGAAATCGCTTGGATCGCATCACATCTCGAATGTGAAACCACTAAGGGAGAAAAGCTAATTAGAACAAGGGTGAGCCGTTCTGTTTGTTCTCTATGTTTTGGAAGTATGAAATGTGCAACTCTGGTAAAATTATGTTCAGTTTTGTGTCAAGGAATACAGATGTGTGTATTGGATGGATTTTAAGAAATACTTGTATAGTGGTGTACATGAGAACATTTGGCATGTGGTTTAAAGAGTAGTCTGTTGAAGGGAACAATGACTTAGTAAAACCAAGGGAGTGTAGGGATTTTATGTGTTTTTTAGCACATACAGACATGCCCATGGAGGAATGGTGCCCATGGAGGTCGTTTCGTAGCACCAAAGCAGTGCTGGAGTCGGCTCAAGGAACCCTGAGAAGAGAGACGGAATAGAAGGAGAATAGAGAGATGAAAGTGAGTCAGGTCAAGGAAACCCTGTGGATACAGGATGCCATAGATGTTTTGTTTTAAAAAAGGCAGAGTGCATTGTAACCATTATAGATGTAATGAATGGATGATCAAAGGAAGGAGAGACGATGAGTAAACAGCTGTTTAGAGGAATAAGGCAGGCGTGGTGCGACCAAAACATCGATCAGCGAGGTTATAAACATGTGAAAGTAACTTAAGTGTAGTAATTAATAAGGAAACCCGGTAGCTATGATTTAATTTTAGAAGATCCGTAAAGTAGTGTTCGTCTTATCTTGGTGTATATTGGAATGGTGTGTTAAGCTTAATAATGTTTTTTTTTTTTTGTAATCAGTAGGTAATCCTAAGCCAAACGGCATGTGTAAGATGTGGTGTATGCATAGATGTGGAAGTGTGACGTGGGACCCAGTAGCACAGTGGAAATTGAAGGATGTATGAATTCTGGGCCCCACTGCTTACTCTTAGCAGCTGTATTCCATACAAAATGAATTCAGAATGGACATGAGTGTACTAAACGATGAGGTGAAGTATTTTTAATGTATTGTTGCCAATGGTTGGTTGGTAGGTTTATAATAAAGTGAGTACAGGGGTACAAATACGAGGTGTTTTGTCTTACTGATGTGTTGTATGATGTTCACGTGGGATTCTGAGTGGATATGTCAACATAGGGCAGTCGAACGGGTTCGTACACGCTTCTGGACTATTTCTTTATGTTTTGAAATAGCCTTCATGGCCCCAGTGGTAATGCTTTGATAACTTGTGAATATGCAATCTATTTACGAGTTTAGCCATATATTCTTGCTTTTTATTGTGATACATAAGAACAAATAATCTCTAATGTTTCAATCGAGCTAACTCAAAATTACTTAACGCAATTGAAAGACAAAATTATTTCAATAACATGAGTAGATTTTGAAGTGCATGACCTCTTAGACAGTGATTGTGTTGTTAGCAATCTTTGCCCATTCTATATCCAATATCAACAGCAAAAAAATGAGAGAGAGAGAGAGAGAGAGAGAGAGAGAGAGAGAGAGAGAGAGAGAGAGAGAGAGGAGGGAGGGAGGGAGAAATCACAAAATATTTCCCTTTCTGGGATAGGTATATTAATGAGACTGTATTTCTAAGTAAGTAATAGTAAATAAGTAAGATGTGTACTTTGCTGCACTTGCTGTGGTAGAACATAAGCAGTTTGTAAGTAATTAAAATGAACCTCCTTTTGTGAAACTTTTGATTTCGGAGAATAGGCATGCCAGTGTGGTACATTTAGGTTATACTGTCATATTTATTGTATGTGATTAAGGAGACCTCTGCTTTATAAAGTAACCAAGGGAGGCAATTAGGAGGTGTACTCCACTTAGTATAATGTAGTTTTCTCAAGTACAATGATTAATGTGAATTGTAAATACATATGTTAGCGTTGTTGGGTAGCGACAGTAAATTATTATTTGCACGTGTTGTATATGTTAAGGAGCTTGTCGGTCATGATTTAGTTTTGTCAGATTAATGTAAAGTAATGCAGTGACTATCAAACAAGTAATTTCGAAATATTTTCTACTACGCAGAGCGCAGCAAACTTTGAAGGGAGAGGAGGAGGTAACTGTGTGGGAGAAGAGTTACTGATATGATGCTAATCCCCAGGGATATGAATGTTGCAAGTGATGCACTCTCATCGGAGGTAAAGAAGGCTCTTAGTTGACTGGCTTCTCTGATGCACTCTTGGGCAGATAAATAACTGAACGCAGAGGGACGAGTCCTGCAACCTTGAACAGCTCCGTTCACACTCGTAGAACTGCTCGTGGACTCGCCGACAGATTTCCCGGTAACCCTTCCCTTGGGAGCAGTGCACACGCAGCTGATCGCCGGCCGGGGCCATCTTCCAAGTCGCCCGGCTGATGTGAGGTGCGCAGCCGTCAATCTACAGACGGCATTCTGCAGGCCCACACCTCCAAACGGAAGGCGAGCGAGAACTCATGTCCAGGACGGCATGCGATCACGCTTTACAAAAACTCTGTACCCCCGTGTTTTGTGCCACCAGATGAACATGGAATACTCTCAGTTACACTTGCAGCAAGTTGGAGAAGCAAAATATAGAGGCGATAGCTCTCCTGATAAATGTGTTTGAGACGGGGCTGGAACAGAGACAGTACTGTAGGTTATCATTTTCAGTGATGAATCAATTCATAGTTGTCAGAACTAATAAAATTTTGAGTAGGTATACAACGTTATTTTTGAATCGTAATGTATTGAGTCTTGTGGTGTGTTGACTTCAAGGAAGTATGAGAATGCAGAACTGTAGAACATGGGGCGTCTCAGGCTTTGGTGAGTATTGTTACTGGGTCGCTATAATATGATGAGGGAGCAGGAAATGTGAGGACAACTTCGATTCGAAGGCGGCAGGATCTAAGAGAGAAGATCGAGACTGAATTGTGTTTAACCCCTTTCCACTGTATTGCGAACATACCATCAAGTGGTCCCCGCTAGCCAGTCCTCCAAGTAGCTTTGAAGCAAGTCCTCATCTATGATAACCCTGGTTACCGCTATGTTTGTGTGAGGTGTTTAATACGTCTTATTCGCAAACGAAAAGTTATGCTATGTTTTTAAATTCTTTGAAGTGAAATATTAAAGTGATGATTAGGTAATGTTCTGTACTCTGGTCAAACAGTTATTCAGTTGTATAAATCACTTGTATTTTTTGTGTTAACGTAAACTGAGCGACATCCTTATTGTTCTTCTAATGTAAGCTCTTGTCTGTGTTCATGTTAAGTAAATCTTTTACGAGTTTCTTTTGAGTTATGCTTATAGTCATGACATAGTTTACTTGTTATGGGTCTAGAGTTTTATGTGTTGGTGAAATTCATCTCTTTATCAAACGCAGTACTATCTACGTGGAACACACGAAACACCACGGGTTATTCTTGTTATGTAATTATTACCGACGAAACAGAGTTGTGTGTGTGTGTGAAAACTTATGGGACTTAACTGCTAAGGTCATTAGTCCCTAAGCTTACACACTACTTAACCTAAACTATCCTAAGGACAAACACACACACACCCATGCCCGAGGGAGTACTCGAACCTCCACCGGGACCAGCTGCACAGTCCACGACTGCAGCGCGTTAGACCGCTCGGCTAATCACGCGTGGTGAAACAGAGTTCTTCTGGACTTAGTTTTCATTCAGTGCATGATATGAATATATTTTAATGGTTATGACTTCCGCAGAGGTGGTTATCGTGTGTTTCAGTCACATGTGTACAGATCAGATGCTATTACGCTTATTATGATTTGCTATGGAGCTACTGCCTTCAGCAATTAGACACATTCCGTTTGCAATTTCTTCACATTCTCTGTTGCTCACGTATGATCATCAACTTAATTATATTTTACCTTTTGATAGTATTTTAATCTTAGGAAACTGTACTGATGTGAATGCAGCTTAGCTTGTAAGGTAGTCGTGATATTTTGAGATGTTGATACAGTGATTGGTTTCGGTAGCGTTCTCGCTTCCCACGCCCGGGTTCACGGGTTCGATTCCCGGCGGGGTCAGGGATTTTCTCTGCCTCGTGATGACTGGGTGTTGTGTGATGTCCTTAGGTTAGTTAGGTTTAAATAGTTCTAAGTTCTAGGGGACTGATGACCATAGATGTTAAGTCCCATTAGTGCTCAGAGCCATTTGAACCATTTTTTTGATTCGTTTTGATGGACTGAGCGAATTTGTCTTATGGTGTATTAGTGTAATGAATTGTTGATTAAGTGAGCGGTGATTAGGAAAATATCACACTTCTAATTTTGTGGTCGAAGACCTCATGGGAGTGCCATATAGTTAGTTGCTGTCTTGTAATTTTAATAAATGATCATGAATAGATTTTCGGTGCAGCTGAGGTGAGGTACATGCCATGAGCATTTAATAAAATTAAGTGTTAGAAAACAATTCCATTTCATATTATGTAATATTAATGAGTTTTAGTGATTTGTTAAGTAGTTATGTTTCGTGATGTTTTTGGAACAATAATTGACCAGACTGGGTCATAATTCATATGTAATAACTCGTCGTTCCATTTACTTGAATTTCTTAAGATGTTATTGATTTAATATTGCCATGAACTGACTTGAAGCTAAGGTCTACACCTTGTCGTGGTATCAAAGTAAAATATCATCCCACTCCTTCCATTTTAAGGACAGACTAAGTCCAGTTTCTTGCGTAGAGGAAGATGTGGTGAGACGGAACTGGTTGTTCCGCCCCATTACTTCGCCTCAACGTATCCAGTGCTCTTTACCATTACCACATTGGTCACCTTCACATTTTTATTCGAGTACCGAGAGTCTCTGGTGAGGGGATCGACACCACTGTGCTTAACTTATTTCATGTTGCACATCCTTTCCCACCCCTACTATGCTGCTCTCAGTTACGATATGACGGAGTATGTTGAATGTTGTTTCGTGAGTTGAGCAACTATGGTGCAATGATAGATGTTTTACTTAAATTTTGGTGCCAAACTATACTTGGGTTGAACAGTCAAAAATGCACCTGTGGTGGTGGAATGATTAAAGTTGGTAGGAGCCTTGTTCTCTCCCCATCAGAGACGGGTAGAGTGACCGTTAGTCGGCACTCCTCCATTCTTGGACATTCAGTTCCCAGGTGGCTTAGAGGATGGACCGACTCTGCAGAACTTATTCAAGCTGTTTCGTAGAACTCGTGATATGAAGTATATCTCAATCTTTAAAAAAATCCCTGTTTCTTAGCACCATCTTAGTCAGGGTTATGTTGCGAACACCTTTTATAATTATATTCCAAGTAAATTCAGTGGTTAGGACTAAGATTTCTAACGAACACATGGCGCTAGCTTCAAATCCAGTCGTATGAAATTAACCATATGGTGTCTTCAGCACACCTGTTTGTCGCATTAATTTTTCGCACCACGTACATTAGTTTACTTTCATTAACATTTTTGTTGAATAATTAACGTTTTTTCTTAGTGATACGTGTCTCATCTACTGTGCATCAGTCATCCATGTGGTCGCAACAGTTACAACAAAGAGTAAGCAGTCTCGACAATTGGTTTCAAGTTAGGATCATAATCGAGTGAATGGTGTTAAGTATTTAAGCATCCGTGCGTGTGAAATTCTTTGATTTAATTTGTTTTTCTCTGTTGGTCATTGTCCCCAAACTCCCACGTAAGGAGAACTGCACGGAGAAAGGACCTTTCACTTCCTGAGTTAGTTAAGGACTGGATTTACGTGTGATGCAAGTGAGTTTTTGCTATTAATCCTAGGACGTTCAAGTGGCGAGTACATATTTGTGCCTCTGATTTCTTAGCACCCCCATGGTGTTGGCTGAACAGTCAATGAGCAACGGACATCATTGTGTAACTTTGGTAATACAGTAGGTATAGCGTATACTTCATGTGAAATTTTGTTATTAATCCAAGATCGATCCAACATGGTGAGTACGTATTTCTGGCATTGATTTCCAGTCACCCATGTGGTATTGGCTCAACTCTCAGTGCAGATTGAACCATCTTGTAAAATTTCATGGTGGGCTAAACATGTTATCGTGTTAAGGATTTGTTGGGATGTAGTTTCGAGTTATATGTATTTTATCACATTTATTTTGTATGCTTGACCTCTACTTGCCTGTTGTTTAAGATATCCTGTAGTTACACATTGATAGTTCTCACTACATCTGTTATCGACGGAGCTGCAACCTCCCCTCCGCTTGCACCACATCATCGAGTGAAAATCGAGTGAGGCCTTTTCGGGACTGTATGGAGGATGATTGATGACAGAGAATTCAAGGCGTCGTGTTGTCGCGAATGTCGCGCCGCTCGTGCTGTTGTCTTGCATTGTCGTGCTCCATGTGTGGACGAACTCTACTGCAGTTAGAAACAGGACTACATCACACTGTTTCTCACGTACTGACATAGTTACATCACTCACCGGTATGTTACATACTGCAATTCGAAGCCCTATAGCGGCAGAGGGATGCAAGTTTCATCAGCGAAGCGGGAAAGTCCACGGAGTAATATGCATGATATGTAATACCTCAACCTATATTAAGAACAAAATACAAATTTCGGTGTCATCAGTTTTCAGCATGCCCTCCTGTTTCGCTGACAGTCATGGCATCCATTACCATGTTTTGTCCTTTATGGGATATGAAACACCCCAGAATTTCGTTCTCGGAACTAGTATGGAAGACTTAAACGGTTTCGTCGTCATGTGACGTCTTGTGTTATGTATATCCAGCACCAATCGACTAAATCGGCTAGGGTACTCCCTAGTACTAGTTCACTTGTTGCTGTTTTCCTTGTCGCATAGACTAGTAGAGGTACTTCCCTCGTACGTGTTTAGTGTGTGTAGTTCGCTTATGACTTCGAGACATTCTTCTGTACGTGTTCGTTTACTGCTCTGCATAGATTTGTAGGGATACTCCCCTATGCATCTCACAAGTACTTGTTCGTGTGTGTAGCTTAATTGCGTCATCGAAACTTCTACTCTGTGTGTGCTTGTGTGTTTAACGTCACTGCACCCATCTCCGTCCCTCCGCCGGTGCTGCCACCGCCGCCGCTGTCGTCTACGACGACGTCAGCAATACATCACCCATTAATCGCGCTCACGCCGCTGCCGACGACACCGCAGCTGCCGCCGCCACCACCTCCAACTGTTTGTCGTCATCACCACATAAAGGCGGACATCGCTGCTGCCATCCCTGTCAAAGCAGAGACATTATCATAGTTTCACAGCTCCATCGCAGCTCATCACCGTCGTCCTAGCGCTGATTTGGCGGCTACTCACCCCAGTCAACGTGACTCTCCACTGTCCGCCATCATGGATCATCTCACAACATCTATCATTTATACCTCTTCCTCTTCTGCTCCCCCTGTCACCACATTGAGAACGTCCTCTAACCAATCGCCTTACATCTATCCACTTTTATCTACAGTACCCATCCGAATTTCAGGCAGTAACACATACACCTCTGTCCCCAGCTACCCCTACCTTACCTGTTGCAGCCACCACCTTCCCGCCACCACATCCATCACGTTCTCACACGTAACAGCCCGCTGAGCAACAGTTGCCACAAGCATCACATCCTCAAGCCTCATCATCAAGCAATACAAGCTGTGCTGAAGGGCCTGCACAACTTCCAACAAAGTCACATCATGCCACCCCTTATCCCACAACAGTCCTCCCCTTCAACAGCCATTAAAAAACCAACCGAACATCAAAAACCCACATCTGAACACAGTACGCTCTCCTCCAACATCTTCCCCTACCATACACACACTTTCATCCTCTCCTACCCAGACCTAAAATTCCTCAAACCCAAATTTCTCACCTTCGAGATAAAAAAATACCTACCAAGGCTCCATATCCAACAAATGATCCCAAGAAAGATTCCCTATTACTAAAGTACATGAACTGACTCTGCAATCATCCCCAAATATTCTCTCGATACTTTTCTTCCTCCTTAACACTTCTCACCACAATATTCCATGCCAAGCATTCCCAACCTCCTCACCATCATACTACCCTCACCACCTAAGTCTGTATTGAAATCATAAACGACTAAATGGAACCTGAAATGAACAACAATCCAAATTCACAAGTTCGAACAGCCCTTCAGATCAATAATGACACTGGTACCAGTCACCTTGTCCAAGATTTTACTGAATTTGCCTCCATCGTAGATCTTCCCTTTAAAGCCTGATATACCACCACAGCCACTTCGCCAAACCTCCCAAATCCCATACTCAGTCCTACCATTATTTAAAATGTCTCTGCTATAATGATAACTCAACTATAAAAACCCACTCATCTGTGCATCTTGCTTCCTCTCCAACCTGCAACACGTGCTATGACTCCTACTCCACCTATTGCACGAAATGCAAAGCCAAGAATCAACCAACCACACCTACACTCACTGTCCCAGTCCATCCCACTGATATCATTGTTCACCCCAACAATTCCCTTCACCCAACCTCCACTGCTGCAGACAACATCAAATTCACGACAATCGACCTCCAAAACATTCATCTGATCCAACGTCCACACACCCTCCAACAGACCACACTTTCTGCACTTTCCACCTTCCATCCCAACGCGCAAGCCACAAATTTCCACAACCAAATTTACTTTGTCTTCATCCATCTCAACACACTAGTGTAAACCCACTCTAGTCCTTACCCACTCACACCACTCATATCCCTCAAATGGCGCAACAGCACTCCAATATCCTGTACCACAACATCCCTACTCACCAACAAGCATCTTTTAATGCATACCCTGTCCCAACAGAACGTCGACATCTTCACTCCTGATGAAAGTTCCAGCAACCCTATAGCCCAATCCAAAGTTCTACCTGTATTTTCCCCATCTCCTGGCCAGAAGTGGAAGTGGTACCTGTTAATGCAAATAGGGCATAACCCTTGCACACTATTCCCACGAAATACCTTATCTTTTTCTAGTCTTCAAAGCCTTATCTATTACCTGTGCCACTACCTGGATCTGAGCTTAATCACCCCATCCCCTACGATTTCCTCACCCATACTGACTATACGTTTTCCACCCATATTATTTCCACTGACCTCAACATCCATAGTAGATCCCTTGCACATCTCCAGCAGTGGAGTAAGTTTACAGATTCTCTGCAGTGTGACATGGCCCCCAAACCACACCACTCCTGCCTTGAAAGCAACACCATCCCAGCCATCATCTAGCATCTCCCAATCACCTTGCATGGCTTACTGCAGAAGTCCTCGATCCAATCGTAAGTGATCACCTATCAGTTCTTCTCACTATCTCTTACACATTACCTCATCATCATTACCCCACCCTGATCTCTATCAAGAGTTCTCCAAGACTGATCCTGCACCAGCTGGAATGCCTACTGGGAATCCATAGACACCCTAAACTGAAAGCCACCCCCTGACTTACAGCAATGTGACGATATCCCTCACCCCATGTCCTTCCTGCAACAGACCATGTCAGACACTGTATCCACCGACATTCCTCCCAAGAACATATACATCCTCGTCATGCAACCCTCACCCCCCTCACCCCCCACAATCCGCACTACTTCTCTGAGAATCCTGTCTGTTCTACTGCTCCCTCTTGTGGAGTCGTGGTCCTGACTGGGATACACTCACATGCCACTGGTACATACAGAGACACATAAGGAATTTATTAAATGCAAAAATAATATTTGGAATTGCATCATACAGCCACCAGACTCAGAGCTACACTCCCCATTAACTCTTCCAGGTATTGGCAAGCGTTCCACTGGCTCTCTCTCAATAAGTCTGTCTTTCACTACCTGCTCCTCCAAAATAACCATCGTTTACCTGACAACGAGGGCAAAGCTGACCACTTTGCATCTTATCTGTCTGAAATATTCTGCATCCCTGACGACCTCCATTTGGACTACTCTCTGTTCCCCACCGTCCATGAACGCACAAACAACGCTGTATCACGCATGGCTCCTAACTTCCAGTGCTTGGACAACACACCACAAACAGAATTAAATGGAGCTTTCACAGAGTATGACATAAATCAACTACTCCACGGGAAACGAAACTCACCTCAATGTTAATCAAGTTCTTCAAATCCATCCTCTCCCACCACATCCATCAACACATGAACCTAAACCGCATCCTTCCCATTAACAAGTGTGGCTTCCATCCAAGTATCTCCACCGATGACCAGCTCCTATGCCTCACTGTTCACCTATCCCACCAGCTCAGTTCCCATAAATCCGCTATTTTTCTGTCCCTCGACCTAGAGAAGGCCTACGACTGTATGTGGCATTCTGGCCTCCTTTCCAAACTCCACACATATGCACTTCCATTTAAATATGTCTGATTTGTTGTATCTTTTCTCTCTAATAAACTATCCTTCCTCACTGTTTCAATACCAATCCCCATATCTTCCATCTCAAGTCAGGAGAGCCTCAAGGCTCCACTCTGTGACCTCTCCTTTACCTCTACTACACTGCTGATTTGCTCAAACCACCACCACCACATCATGTCCTTCAGTATACTTATGACGCCGCTTTTCTTACCCTCTTCCCCATACTCCAAAAATCCCAAACATCTCTCCAAATCCACATCATTCAGTTTACCTCGTGATGTAACTAATGGCTCCTCAAGATCAACCCCTCCAAGACCTAGGCAACAATTATAGGATGAACCACCTACACCTTCCATATCCACTACTTTTACTTTTGCATTTACGACTACCCTATTCAGTTAATTTCGCTCACTACTCATCGAACAAAGAACCCAGAATAGACAAAAACCGCCAACAGGTCGAACTTGAGGATTACACTCCACACCTACAAACTCCTGATATGACCCATCCTCTGCTGTGCAGATGTTGCATGATCTCCATCCCATCAAATTTCTTAAATGCCTCGAAATCCTCGAACGTCATGAAATCCGTCTCGCTTTCCGCACCTGTTTTCTTACCCCCACATGTGTCCTCTACCATCTCATCAATGTCCCAAACCTCCTCACCTATATCGAAACTTTTCGCAATTCCTATGCCATCCGCAAACTAGATTCCAATAACCGCAGTGCCTGCCCCGCCAATCCTGGTATGCTGCTATGTCTTCTCTAACAATTCCCATCATCCCACACTCTATATTCCATCCCAATTCAAATTCAAAGAATTTACTCTCAAAGACCATGAGATCCACATCAATATTTATCCCTCCTATCAATTTCCCCACGTATCCCACTCCATATCAGAGCTCGTTTTCCTTTCCTTACCCATCCATTCCTATACTCTTCTTACCACTACCCTATGCACACACCAAACTCCATCTCACCCTCTGTCTTTCCCATCAGAAACACTTACCTTAATCTCCATAGTTTTTTTTATCTAGTAGACCCCTCTCTTTTCTACTCACACTCGTCAACACAATGGAAAATATTCTCTCCTCCCAAAAATACTTCTCTCCCAGTGGAGGTCCTTTACATTTTCAGTGCAAGTTGCAGTACCCTTCTATTGGGGTGGAGGTGATAACATGAAGATGAAAGAAGGGAGCAGTACATGAACAACACGGAGAGGAAGGAGGAGAGGGACACAGGAAGGAGGACGAGAAGGAAATGGACAGATGTGGAGGAGGAAATGGACAGGGAAAGGAAAGATGAGCAGATGAGTAGAAATTCACGTTTCAGCGATGAGTTTTTAAAGGGTATATATTTTCTGTTATATACGACAATCACAATCGCGTATATGAATGTTGGTAAACTTCGGCTCCACTATGCATTGGTGACAATGAAATTTTGTGCACAGGCCGACACTCAAACCTGGATCTTCCAATTAACGCGAGCAGTCGCCTTGACCGCTTCGGAACTCTCCCGAGACTGATGCAAACTTGCATATGTCACCGACATCTTCTAAATCCTATACTCGCACAAGTACTATGTGTCCCATACAGGAAGAGACGTATGATTAAGATCGAAGCACATATATTTGGTGAGATATACTATATTTCAGTGCCTGTCTTGTTGTAATGTACTTTACAATGTCTCTCACACATACAAGCAGTTTACCACTTTTTTTTCTAGCGAATCAACTGTTTGCATGGACTAATAGTAAGAAGTCATTAGCAAATGCCACAATTCCTAACAATTCTTGCTTGTTTTGTAATCTACCCAGAAGTGGTTCTAAGTTAACGTCCTAGAATTTTGGACCACTAAAAGAGCTCTGAGGGCCATCCTATCATAACAGCATTCTTCGACAGCCCACTTCCCTTAGAATTCTAAAGAATGGATGGTACCACAAGTTATCAAACACCCCAGATATGTCAATCACTGTACCTGTTACATTTATACATGATGGTCCCCCCCCCCTCCCCCACTCCCACCCGGCCTCTTTGTCCAACTTCTCCTGCCCCTCTCTCCGTTCATCTGTTCCCATCTCCTGCTCCTTTCTTTCATCTTCACGTTATCACGTTCACCCCAATAGAAGGTTGCTGCTTCTTGCCCTTACGGTACTTTTATCCAAATGGTAAGTAATGTTTGTACCAAGTTTGGCTGAAATCCATTCATGACTTTAGTAGGAGCTTTTTACACGCAGCATTGCCCACATTTGCACATTCACAGATTCTGAACGTATATCACGCATATTGATACACATAGTTCACTTGTATATCTAGCAAATTTTCCCCTGCAGTTTCGTTATCACGCAGTTGAATGGCAGTTCAATGTTTATGACGTCATATATCCTGAATAATGTGCCGTAAAATGATATAATTTTGCAGATAAATTCAGTGTTGTATGTAGATACTGTCTTCGAAAAGTGTTACGAATAGAACTGGTAGTAAAGAAGTGATGAATTAAGAAGTCATGCATGATGTGTTAGTTTTTCTGGCAACTGTTTATGACGTAATATCTCCTGAAATATGTATCGCACAATGATATGTTTTTGCACGAACGTTTAGTGGTATATGTGAATACTGTCAGCAAAATATGTTGCAAATAGATTTGGTAGTAAAGAATTAATAAATTTTAAGGTCATGCCGGATACACCAGTTTTGTTACATGAACAGCGACGATTTAGTATGCGATAAACCTGTTTTTGGGAGTGTCAGCAAGGAAAAAACTCATAAACGTTTGAAATTATGTGTTAAGTTGGTTGCAAGTCACTGTGTGCTCTCAGTCTCTAATAATGGCTGAATATAATCTGTACAGTAAGGTGCTCCACTTTGAGAGCTACATAATCCTTACCCACACCGCAGTTCTTTCCAGACAGTAAGTGATACGCGCACTAAGTTTGGTTGGAATCGATTCTGGGGTTTAAGAGGGGATGAGAAACATATGTATACACTTATACTTATACAGCGTATTCAAAAAGGTGACGAAATCTTTGAGAGGGGGTATTACTCATCGAAACAAGAAAAATAAGTCCAATAAACATGGGTCCGGAAACGCATGCTTCCCGAGATAGCTACATGTTTACAGGAAGGCTTGGTTGCGGATATTAGCACAGCCGTTGCATTAGCGCTCTGCCAAATGTGTCGGCACGGTGTTATGATGTCTTACGCACAGTACTCGATCTACCATTAGGCGGTCTGCAGTCAGCTATCTGTTTCGAGTCGTGTTGTAGGCTATGTTAGTATTCGTCGTGTTTGTGGGCCTTGGTGTACATTAATGTCAACTCTGGGCACGTATCGTGGTGTTCTACCTTCTTCCAAACGCAGATGCACTTATGTGTTTACTGTTACTGCGGCCCGCCCTGCTAGCCGTGCGGTCTAACGCATTGCTTCCAGAGCGAGAAGGTGTGCCGGTCCGCGGCACGAATCCACCCGGTGGATTAGTGTCGAGGTCTGGTGTGCCGGTCAGAATGTGGATGGTTTTTAAGGCGGTTTTCCATCTGCCTCGGCGAATGAAACCTGGTTTCCCTTATTCCGCCTCAGTTGCACTATGTCGGCGACTGCAGCGCAAACACTGTCTCCACGTACGTGTACACCATAATTACTCTACCACGCAAACATTGGGGTTACACTCGTCTGGTATGAGACGTTCCCGGGAGCCACAATAATCCTGGGTTCGATGTGGGGTGGCGGTGGGGTGGGTGGACTGCTGTGGCCTGTTGTGGGATTGTGAACCACTGAGGGCTACGGCGGGACGAAGCCTCTAGGTTCCCAGGTCAGTACACAATACACATACACACACTGTCATTGCGCTGTTTGTAAGTACAAACAGTGTAATCATTTACATTTTCTCTCTTCCACCACTTGTTAGCAATGGAAGCCTACTACTCCACAAGTGAAATAGCGGATGTGATATTCTGTTTTGGTCTAGCAAATGCACATAGCCTGTAAGCCCCTAGAACTTAGAACTACTTAAACCCAACTAACCTAAGGACATCACACACATCCATGCCTGAGGCAGGATTCGAACCTGCGACCGTAGCGGTCGCGCGGTTCCAGACTGTAGCGCCTAGAACCGCTCGTCCACCGCGGCCGACTACAGTTTCACGCGGACGCCAAACCAACGTGAAGTGTTCCACATTAACAAACGTACACAGAGGTGGAAAAAGTCATAAGTTACAGATGAGAATCCTAGGACTGAGTCAGAATCGAACCCGTGACATTTGGAGCTTCAGTATGGGAGTTTACCACTTTTTTGTCTTGTTTACTAGCTTATTTTGTTTATTGTTTTTAAATTATAAAAGAAATGGTGAAGAGTCGGGTGGTCAGTTTTAAGCCGGTGGAGACAGGGTGGGCAGGGGTCGGAACCCAAGACCTGGCCACGATGCCTCCCCCTCCCCTCATCTGAACCGCTCCCCTCTAGTTTTTTCCTTTTTTTGTCGTAAACAGGGTAAGTAAAAAATCTATATTTGTAAAATCATAAATACAACAGAAAGGTCATCCTTCCGGCGGAATCAACACGAGAGATTACATTCAAACAAGGCGAGCAGAAGTCTTCATTAACAACGTGTGGGAAAAAAATAAAAACAATAATACTGAAGTAAGCTAAGAGGTGTGAGGCCGCAGACAAAAAGGAATGAAGGTGCGGGGGTTTGATAAGACTTGCAGGCATCTGCTCGGCAGATGGAGCGTGGAAGCAGAGTGGGCAGGGGTCAGCATGCGAGGCCCGGCCACGGTGTCCCCGGCTCCACTACCGGGAAGAAGCACCCGAAAGGAGAACAGAAGCCAAGGAGGAGGCAGTAGAGTTGGGAGAGAGACCAGCGTGCTCTGGTATAGTGCATAAAAGACAGGGGGCGCGTGTCCATGGGCCTACTCCACTGTGGGCTACGATATAGAAAGCAGCGCGGAGAGTCTCAGATGTCAGCAGGGGGGCGGGAGTGTCGTCCGCGTGTGGCGCCACCCAGCTGAGCGGGGGTGACGTAAGGATGGCGTGTAGGTAATTGGCGAAGAAGGCACGGTAGCGCGGTCGGTGCTCGCCTTTACTGTGGGCGGTTTGTAAGTACTGTCAGAAGTCAAGGCGTGGTTTGTCGCCATCATTATACATGTAAGTGACCCTTGACCCATAAGATCGCACGATGTTTGGTGACGGGGAAATAAGCATCCACAGGATGGATAAAAGTCCATGGGTCAGTCGATTCCAGCGGAACGCGGAGGTAGCAGGCAACGAACTGTCGACCAAGCTTCCGGACGTCACTGGTGGCAGCACAAGTCAGTTGGTGTGCATAGTCATCCGTGAGGTGGCAAATTGAACAAAGCGGAGTGTCCTTTAGTCCGAGGGCGTGATGATGTTGATTTGTGGCCAATTTTCCACATGCGACGTCGTACCATGTTGCCCTGACGTTGGAGGGAAGGAAACGCTGGTGGATATGACGCCAAACCGTGGATCACCGCGTCGGTGGATGTTGAGTTCGATGTTGTTGCTGGATGTGTAACGAAGCAGTGGGGTGTAAAAATGTTTAGTTCGAGAAAGACGCGTGCTCGGTAAGTGAGTGTGAGCATAACTGAAGTCGATGATGAAATCCGAAACGTGCGTCAGATGGCGCTTAATGTGTCCGACTGGTACTGGTGGCGTTATGGTCGCGGGCATAAGAATTTCTACCAAGCGTAAGGGTACGTTGATATCAAATCAAGAACCATTTGTGTTTCATTCCGTGAGCGGACCAAGAGGAGGAGGTTGTTCGCATACGCACGACACCGAAAAGTGTTCTGTCGCAAAATGAGACCAGAGAGGTGGCTCATCAGACTCCCGATGAGTGGCTCCAGGTTTATGGCATAGAGAAGTGTAGAAAGCGGGCAGCCTTCCTTTATGGAACGCCGGACCGTTACTGCCTCCCCCACCCCCCCGCCCCACCTCCTAGCCCACATGGCTATTGATCTGAGTCAGCGATTCGGAGCTGCCGTATAGGCGCCGGATGACATCGATAAACGCGAGCGGAAAACCCATCTGGCTCATTACTGAGAACAGAAAACGATGCCGCTCCTGGTCGGATACGCTGTCAAAATCAGTGCCAACCACCGTGGCGTGGAGTCTGCACGCTGCTGCAAGTGGAATTAAATCACGACATTCTCCTGTGGCCGTTTGTATAACTGAGCCACCCGGAGTTGTTTGTTCTGGAGATACAGTAGAATGCTAGGCAGGATCTTACGGCATCGCGTCACCAGGTGTCGTGCAAAAATGTTATAGTCTGCGTTAAGGAGAGTCAGGGGACGGTAATGGGCTGTCGTCAGTCCCGGTGTCGGTTTGTGGATGTGTATCATAATTCCCGTGAAAAAGGACGGCGGTAGGGCGTCCCCCATCGTCAACAGTTCATGAAACAATGTCGTCTACCGTGACACCATTAGCGCAAGGAAAAGACGATAAAATTTTGTCGGCAGTCCGTCGACGCAAGGTGACTTATTCAGAGCACCTTTGTTGAATGCATAGTGGATTTCGCACGTAAACGGCTCCATCAGCTCGTCTGCCTCGTCACCAGCGAGGGTGCGAGTTACGTGTGATAACACAAACTCCTAAGCGTGGTTGTTGGTAGTCTGCTCCTGGTACGTTGTGCGGTAGTGGTCTACAAAGGCGTTGACGATTGTGACTTGCTGGGCACGACAGGTGTAGATCTCGATGACGAGTCGTTGTCGGCGGTGTTGCCTATCGCAGGTGATGTGATGCGTGGTGGGATGTTCCTGTTCCGCCGAATCTTGACGTTGGGTCCGCACTATCGTCCCCTGCAGTCCATGGCGTGTCAACGTTACAATTTGTGACTTAACGCTGCTGCGTTCCCTTTCGGTTTCAGGGGTGGGCGGCTGGGCGTCCAGGCCGTGGAGAACGGCGCGGAAATAGTCTATAGTGTGCGGTGCCACGCAGCTACCTGCTTGCCATACTGAATCAAGGTACGTCGAATGGCAGATTTGGCACATTCCAGCCACAAACTCAGGGCTGTGCAGTACTTAGGAAAGCGACGTTCGCAGGTGGCCCATGTATCGGCAACCTTTTGAAGGCATGAGGGATCGTGAAGACGGGAGGTGTTTAGCTTCCACGTTGCACGACTGCACCAGACGACTTGTTGCGGGAGGAGAATGTTGCAGACGTAGGCACAGTGGTCCGAAAAGGCCAAGGGTGAAAGTTCTACACCTTGGACTACAGGTGTGAGTTCCCGAGAGACATAAATCCTATCAAGGCTGCTCGTAAGTATGTCCAGGTGAGTCGCCGTGCCGAA
This sequence comes from Schistocerca nitens, assembly GCF_023898315.1. NCBI lineage: Eukaryota > Metazoa > Arthropoda > Insecta > Orthoptera > Acrididae > Schistocerca > Schistocerca nitens. The sequence continues at coordinate 62,630,366 of NC_064616.1, forward strand.
CTTCCCAAGTGTCGCGGAGCAACAGATCACAGACGACAAGGCGCAGTTCTTGACGTGTTGTAGTGGGGCATTTGATCTTTAGGGTGCAAGACACAATTTAGATCACCCACAAGCAAGTAATGGTGACAGCGTCTAAGAAACAAAGGGACGATTTCTTCTGAATAGAAGTGTGCCCTGTCGCGTCTGCAGGTGGAGCCTGACGGAGCGTAAAAGTTGGCAATACGCATCCCCATGGCGGTGACGGCCATGCCTCTGGCGGATGGAAGGCATGTGATATCAGCCACCGGCATGCCTTCTCGGGTGTAGATAGCTACGTCACGTCCCAGGTGTTCACCAGGAGAAGGATAAATATTATATCCTGCGACGTCTGGAATTGTGGACAAGTGAGCTTTCTGTAGTAGTGCGATGTCGACGTCCGATGCCCATATCATCTCTCGCAGCAGTTGAATTTTCACACGGAAGCTAATGGTGTTAGTGTTGATCGTCGCTACTCGGTAGGTTTTGAGTCTCGCCCCTCCGTGGACGGGAACTCCATCAATGGAGGGTGAAGAGGGTCGAAGCAACGGCGAGTCGTGCCGTACGGCACATGACGGCGTTATTGGCGGCATAACTAAGTGTCCGTCTGAGGTAACTCCGTCCCTAGCTTGAGGCTCGGCCCATCGTCGACGTCGTCGCTTCACGCCAACGAGGGCACTGTCGTTGTGGTGATCTTATGTTCCACCTCGTCCGTAGGAGCGGAGGACGTCTCGGTGGCAGTCGCAACGGTGGAGTCCATTGGTTTACGTGCACGTGGGCGAGCCAACAGAGTAGGCACCGGCACAGCCAGAGACGTTATTCGTGTCGTCGTGTAAGTTCTCCGAGACCTCTGGAGCCTCAGGTGGAGGTGATTTGCCTCATTCCGTGACCGTACGGCGCCTTCTCTTGCGCCTTTTGGGTGGACGTTGTTTGCGTGTTCGTGCCACTGTGTCGGAAAACGGGAGGGAGTTGCGGCGCTCAGGGAGAAAGGCCGTTGCGGAGACGATAAGTTAAGGGGCGTCCATATCATCGGCCGGGAGGATATCGAAAGTCGTCGCTGTTGGTAGTGGCCCCAGAGTAGCGGTATCCATAGCAGAGGGAAGGGTCACCGTTACATGTCCGACGGACGGCGGCCAGAGGGAGGAGAAGAGAGCGCCGATGCGTAGGTGATCGGTAAAACCGTCGTCGGAGTTGGGGGCGCCACGGCAGCGGCTGGCAGTTGAGTGATTCGTCGCTGAAGACACTCAGACTTGACGTGGCCTTCTTTGCCGCACCCGGAACAGGCCTTGGGCTAGCCGTCGTATATGAGCACCGCGCGGCACCCGCTGATGTGCAAGTAAGACGGCACGTGGCGATGGAGGTCGAAGGTGATCTGCCGTACACCGTTAAGAACGGTACAGTACCATAGGGGCGGAAAGCCGCGATAACGTCTTCTGCCGGTAGCACGAAAGGGAGTTCGAAAACTCATAGATGCGCATTCCCAGGCCTGCGTGGTCGACGGTGACCGCACCGACATATTCGTCGGCGTGGCAACAGCGTAGTCCACGTCTGGCGTCACAAAGTATTCTTTCGCACGCCACGTCATTGACGACTTTGACGAACACCGTACTGCTTAATGGACAAATGGATGCCGAAGATGTCGGAAGTTGGGATCTTAGCAACGTCGCGAAAGGCCTTTGGTTGGGTGTAGTCGTTGCAGAAGCGCCGCGGTCTTCAACAATGAAAGCAGATTCTTCCTGCACGCAAGTGACTGTCGTTCGTGTGTACGGCGTGGACTTGGTGAGCGCTGTCTCACAGAGCGCATTCATCCAAGACGCACGGCCCAGTCCCAGGCCTTATGATCTGGGGTGCGATAAGTTGCAACACACGTTCACCTCTGGTGTTTCTGGGGGGAACACTAAACGTGCAAAATGTTGTTAGACCTGTTCTTTTGTCGTTCTTGCAACAGGAAAGTGATGTGTGGTTCCAATAGGCTAATGCTCACCCACACATGGCCTGTGAAACTCAATGTGCTCTGCAAGACGTGCACAATTTCCTGAAGCACGATCTCCGGACTCGTCTCCATTCCTTGTCTCCATTCGAACATCTGTGGACATCAAGTGACTTGTGTGACTCGTCAACCAACAACTTTTACAGATATGCGTTAACAGGTCGAGTATGCAGAGCATGACGTATCCCACGATAGTATTCGCCATATGTACTACGATCGACTGGATGCTAGAGTGAGCTCCTGCATTGCCACCCATGCAGGCTACACGGGGGTTTCAGCATAGGTCGATAGCTGATATCTCAGAAACACTTGTGCTACTGATCTGTAGGTGTAATCATTTAATGTACTCCATATGGACTGTTGCTGCAACGATATATCTTGAGTGAATCGTAAACCACTAAGAAAGTGTACCAGTTTTTTTCCAGCAATGTATGTAATGATCTGTCACACCTGTGAGCCAAGCCAAGGCTTTCGTCCTATGGTGCGTAAAATAAGTTTCCTCTGGAAAATACCCCATGTTGTAAGAGATTTCTGTATGTATACTGTGTCACATGAGTGTTTGATCTTCCATGCCTGAGTACAAACCTCCAATGTCACGCCAAATACCAACCAGTGGTCGTCCGTGTCAAGCATGGCGCGTTGTTGATATGTGGGTCAGTCCACCAAATGAATAGTCTACTTTTTCTCGTTTTTTCTGCACTTCCGGTTCACGATTGTGTACCGCGTCGACCTCATCCATGTGAGAGTGGTGAACTGTGGGCCACACGACTCCCCAGTTAGTTGGAGGATGTTCCCGTTCCATCTTGTTTCGGGTGATCTTTCGATAAAGTAGGCTGATGGGACGTTGGTGAACTCGCTCGAACGTAACTGTGTTCAACGATGAGCGTCAGAACATATGTTACACGTGGTATATATGTCTGACATTGAAGATGCAATGTCAATGCTAGTTCTTCGATGATCGCCACTGTAAGGGAATGATTCCTGTTAAGCCACCGTTTGTGCATGATAATAATATAAGCGTCCCTCGTCTTCTCGTGGGCGTTGACTAAATCAACACCCCATTCTCGTGCTGGGAAGATAAATGTGTTGTGCTGTACCTTAAAGAGCTGTTCCAAGCTTACATAGTACCCAAAAGCCGCCTGCAACCTTATAGTAATCGTATGCGCGATAGGGAAAGATGTGTCAGCTTGCACATCTTTGGAGTGAGATAAAGGTTAACGAGTGACACTAGCTGCAGCATATTTATCGACGGCGGGGCGTTTAATCGTATCGGCGTGTGCGCTATGCTCAACAACGCTCAACAGTTGCCTGCAGCCATTCCCGTCGCAGCCGCATCACTGCAGTGGCTAGTAAAGACAGGATGCACATCCTATTCATCACCGTCGTGAGGTATGCATGATCCACATGAACAAAGACATGCTCGACATCTATGGCGACCAGTGCCCCCCCCCCCCCCCCCCCCCAGAGTTGACATGCCACCACAAGGGCAACGACGACACGATAGTCTCCCAAGGCTGTATGAATATTAATTGTTCCGTCAAAGACATGTCTGTTCTGCATGTATACGACGTTTTGATGCTTCTGTCTAGTATGTGACTGAAGGTCTTACAGTAACTATTAAGGAAGGTCAAGGGGCGATAATCACATGGCAGTTTGCTGCCACATAGCTCGGGCATCGGGAGCACGAGTTAGTCCTGTGCCATCGAGAAGCCTCCTTCACATAACCAATTAACGTCCTCTTAAAGATGGCTTCACGCACTCGATCCACCACTGTAGGACGGAGTCATAAGCATTTCTATGGCGGAGGCAACATGTCTTTGTATTCTCCACCACGTGGCGGCAATCCATAACACACAGAACGGGAACATTCATCATCCAATTATCCTTCTGTCTCAATTCCTGATATCTGGCAAGAGTAGCCATAAAGATACATCCCTCATGGTCTGTAAGCGCCGTCGGCCAAATTTCTGCATCCACCGTCGACTCCCTTGAAACATAAACCTGAGCCAAGTGGCTCGCGGAGCGGCTCATACAAAATACGTATCTTTGTTGGTTGTGATGCTTCAAATCCCATGTACAGTTTAATTCCATCCTGAGGACCAGCTCCGGAAGTTCTTGGCTGGGGGTGTAGTTAGAATGTTGGTCCTTCCAGTCGATCACACGATTAAAAACTCCGGCAATTATACAAGCATCGTATCGTCCCCGGAACAACGATGTAACCTCGCGAGTGTAAAATTGTGCACGTTCCCGTCTCTTATCAGAGCCAGATCGCGGGTAAATATCGATCAAACGCACGCAGCCTAAGGCGCAGCCGAAGGCAAATACATACATCGTTTGCACGTATCCCTTTCTTCACTAGCACAGCTGTGTCAAAGCCTCTTCCGTCACACAGGGAACAATAAATATCATAACCGTAAAAATCCGAGGGCAAAAGCACCCGAACTTAACGTAACAAAGCTATTTCTATATCTGAGCCCTTAACATATACTATGTGATCAAAAGTATCCGGAGACCTGGCTGAAAATTACTTACAAGTTCGTGGCGCCCCCCATCAGTAATGCTGGAATTCAGTATGGTGTTGGCCCATCCTTAGTGTTGATGGCAGCTTTCACTCTCGCAGGCATACGTTCAACCAGGTGCTGGATGGTTTATTGGGAAATGGCAGCCCATTATTCACAAAGTGCTGCAATGAGGAGAGGTATCGATGTCGGTCGGTGAGGCCAGGCACGAAGTCGGCGTTCCAAAACATCCCAAAGGTGTAACCACTCCGCCACAGGCCATGCATTATGAACAGGTGCTCGATCGTGTTGAAAGATGCAATCGCTATCCCCGAATTGCTCTTCAACAGTGGGAAGCAAGAAGGTGCTTAAAACATCAATGTAGGCCTGTTCTGTGATAGTGCCACGCAAAACTACAAGGTGTGCGAGACCCCTCCACGAAAAACACGACCACGCCGTAACACCACCGCCTCCGAATTTTACTGTTGGCACTGCATACACTGGCAGATGACGTTCACCGGGCAGTCGCCATACCCACACCCTGCCATCGGATCACCACATTCCTTACCGTGATTCGTCACACCACAAAACGTCTTTCCACTGTTCAATCATCCAATGTTTACGCTCCTTACACCAAGCTAGGCGTCGTTTGGCATTTACTGGCGTGATGTGTAGCTAATGAGCAGCCTCTAGACAATGAAATCCACATTTTCTCATCTCCCGCCTGTCATAGTAATTGCAGTGGATCCTGATGCAGTTTCAAATTCCTGTGTGATGGTCTGCAGAGATGTCTGCCTATTACACATTACGACCCTCTTCAACAGTCGGCGATCTCTGTCAGTCAACAGTCAGGGTCGGCCTGTACGCTTTTTCCTGTACGTGTCCCTTCACGTTTCTACTTTACTATCACATCGGAAACAGAGGACCTAGGGATGTTTAGGAGTGTGGAGATCTCGCGTACAGACGTATGACACAAGTGACACCCAATCATCAGACCACGTTCGAAATGCGTGAGTTCCGCGGAGAGCACCATTCAGCTCTCTCACGACGTCTAATTACTACTGAGGTCGCAGATATGGAGTACCTGGCAGTAGATGGAAGCACAATGCATTTAATATGAAAAACGTATGTTTTGGGTGTCCATATACTTTTGATCACATAGTGTACCAGTTAGCATCTTTATCTTCAGAGACATCGCAATGATATTGATGTTAGTGGACCCCATGAGGTATGCTTGTCATCATAGACAGGAATCTTCTGGTAGCTAATACATGCATACACAGGCTGGGCTCTTTCTCCTGCCCCCTGCCATCCGCACATGCGGTCTGCCTTTACTCCATGCACTCTTCCCGTCTTATAGTGGGAGAGTGTGTGGGCACAGCTCCTCTAGCTTCATCTGGTCCCTACTGGGGCCGGTCTCGTGATCAGTCGGCCAACCTGCCATCATCGTCGTGAGTAACAGGTACCATAGCTTCCCCAGTATCTTGGTGCCATCCATACTCCTCCGCGTCATTGTGGCAAGCACTTGTCGCTGTCCAGTGAGCCTCCGCAGCTTCTACGCTAGGAAATTCTTCTGTAGCCATGGGTAGCTGATATGTACACGGAAATGTTTCAGCATATCCGTCTGTATCTTGTTGATTGTCTCCAACGCGGGGTGGCACTTCATCTGCCGATTCGCTGATCGCTTTGTCAGTTGCCAAGCCTCTGAATCAGAGGTCATTTGTGGCTTTTTCATGGGGGACTTCAAAATCGTGCTCTGTCGAATAGTCAACATTCATAACTGTCGCATCCAAATTGGCCACGATTGGAACCAATGTCAAGAATACACCGCGACCGCTGTTAGCGTTTTGGCGCAATGTCATCCTTATATGGTTCGCGTGCTCTGTCATTTTCTGTATGTTCCAGTATGTTTCTGTCACGTGTCCAGCTTCATCACGTAATGAAACCACATAGGTCGTGAGGAGCACAGTCGAATGCTGAGTGACTGGGGGGTCACTGCCTGGCACCTGTAACAAGCTTGTCTGACTACACTCGGAAAGTACATATCCCTCCTTTCCACACCCATAGCACGTTCGTGGTTGTCCGTCATAGACAATTTCCCTACAACCAGCGATGTACAGGTAAGACGGAACATATTTTAGTAGTTCGGTCCATATCTGTCTGATGCTATTGAGGACAGGATATTTATCGAAACTCACCATTTTTTCAGCCACATGGGTTAGAATTTTTCTGGGACTTCGAACAGGAGCTCAGAGACTCGGATCGCCGATCGTTCGAAGCCCCATGCCGATGTATTCACCTGTAACTGTTACAACATTCCCATTCAAATGACAGAAACGAAGTACTTGTCGGTGCTGGAGTAGTACTTCGTCACATGCTGCCTCATCACTGAGCTTGACATAGATCACGCTACTGACTATGGGTAGATGTATTCTCACTAAGACGTCAGGATCAATTTTTACCTCATCCCATATAAATGGTTGTGTTTCTTTAGCCTTTAGACGAGCATATTCGTTAGAAAAACTAAATTTCAGAGTCGATTTATGATACTATTACGCACTAGTGCAGTCCACCGCTACACACTAAGTGTAAACACCTCCGTGCAACACGTGCATCAGTGGCGTAAGCACCATCCAAACCGCTGCTCTGCCAAAGGTAGACTTCGTCGGCCGCCCGAGCACGTCTGCTGACTAGCCTAAATTCTCACATGCGGCACAATACATATTTAGTGTCCTCCACCCATTATCTCCTACTTTCTCACAGCTATTCAGCTGAACCTGAGTTCGTCAAGTGAGTGCAGCTGCACAGAAGATAACATTTCACCGCCAAAACACGTATAAGTCGATTTTTACATGTGTGGTGTCAGTTCTGTCGGATCTACCTGAAAGAGTCTGGAAGAACAGATACCATACATATAAAAATATATTTCCTATAAAGGATCTGCCAAGTATGCTTTAATTTTTCAATATGTACAGATGTTTCATCGCTGTACGGGAAGTGCAATTTCTGATCAAAATTTGCCAGACACCCCCATGCAATGCATAATTGACCACTAGATGTCAGGAGGAGTACCCGACAGTATTAAAGAAGGCGGCGAGTATTCTGTTATGAGTAGAGAAACAATAACAACAAACGGGTTTATCAGCAGAGTTCATCGACTTCGAACGTGGACTACTCATTTGATGCCACCTAAGTAATAAAGCCATCAAAGACACTTCAACCTTTCTAAGGCCTCCCAGTTCGAATGTTACTGACTTAATTGTGAAATAGAAATACGAAGGAACAGCTACAACTAAACCAAGATCCGACAGACCTCACGGACTGACATACAGGAATGAACAGCCATTGCAGAAGGTGTTGTACCGTGTATTGTGTATTAAACCGGGGACCTAGAAACGACGGAGAGTCTTCGTCCCGCCATAGCCCTCAATGGTTCTCAACCCCACAACAGGCCACAGCAGTCCTCCCACCCCACCGCCGCCCCACGCCGAACCCAGGGTTATTGTGCGGTTCGGCCACCAGTGGAAACTTCGCCAAACTTCAGTGTTTTTATTTCTTCTACCAGAACTTTAATTTCCGTTCCAAATTTCTCCTTGCTTCTTCAATGCGCAGACCTAATAATATTGGAGATAGGCAAAAACCCGGTCTCGCTCCCTTCTCAACCACTGCTTCTCTTTCCTGTCCCTCTACTTTATTGGGGGGGGATTCTGAGAAACCTATAGTGTATCCGCCAGGAGCACCGATTACTAGAAGTGAATATGAATTCTAATATTCTAGTATCAGCGATCCATAACAGCTTGGTGTGCCAGAAGAGGCTGAAGGAATTCAGAGGCATAAAAGGTTGTAGTGTTGTTCGTGTAGTGGTCTTCAGTCCGAATTCTGATTCGATATAGATCACCAACTCGAGACTGTTTTGTGGACTCCTCTTCCTTTCTTCATCATTAACGGAACGTATCTGTTGTAGCTCGGTTTCCTTCTACGGTTTCTACTTCATACGAAAATATAACAGACATCGTGTGGACGTGTTCTGATTCTCTGACAGGAGATATATGTTATTTGATAAGTGTTTAAAAACAACAGTCGAGGAAAATTATGCAATGATCCAAGTGCGTTCATTATATATTTTGTTTGGAGGTCACGATGACAAGGTAAGAGCTGATGAAATCGGAGCCGGACGCTCGAGAGATTTTATCGGTATAGAGGGTGATTTTTCCCACCGTGTGAAAATTCTAAAGACTGATCGATGAGAGGATACAGAGGAAAAAGGCTAACGAAATTACAGTATGTCCGAAAATGCAAGTTTTCCATGCTAGGGACCATTTATTCAGTCATTCACTGTTACAGAGACTGCGGCCTAATATGCGCTGCACCATGTGGCCATAGTTACAGTATGTATTTCAAATGATTTCCATGTGCCTCAACACATGCGTGTATGCCCGTAACATGTTCTGTCTCACACGCTCACATCGACCAGGCTGCATCTGAACAGAGCCAAAGGCATCATGAATTTGCTGCTCCAACGTTCCACAACTGGAATGGGCTACACATTCACGATAATTTTGAGATAGCTGCATAGACATAAATCGCCTAACAGTCTTTGTTGTTTGTTTAATGTGAAAAAATAGGACATTTCTTTGCTGATATAGTCTTAAGTGAAATATTCTCTATATGGTATAGCAAAATAGACAAATGAATGTATCAGCTAAAGTGTGTTATAACGTGTAAAGAATTTGAACTGGAACAATCACAAATGACCGCTTCATATGGCCAGTTTGGTCTATTATTGCTTTGTTACGCACCTGCAGCAGGTTGATCTTCTCTGTAAAAAGAGACTGTCCTCCATATTTATGTCTTTCCCTCTTCCGAATACATGAATGTAAAAAGTTGAATTCAGAGACTTCAGTTTTACAAGTTATATCCTATATTACTATCAATCTTTGTCAGTCTAATATAAGATTTTTTTTCTTTCAATCGTGATGGAAGTAACTACTGTCTCAATAAGTAATTCTTAAACTTACTGAAATATTTATAGTCGTATACAGAACATAATGAAACTGCCGCATCTGGTGCCCAACAAATTTGTTCATTGGTAATTTCCATTGGAATGTGCAATTACAAGTGAAGAGCATCTTGGTTAACCTGGAACACATAACTTTCTCAATAAAATATTAAAAATCATTAATCGTTATAATTATATCAAATGCTGAACTACTTTTATTTTTGTATTTCTAACTTATTACCTGACTATGGGGATAAGCAGGAAGCAAATTCCAGTGAACTACACCGTGCACTTAACTCCACAAATTCACATTCTCAGAGACAATAATTTCAATTATTTTTACCATTAAATTTGTATCTGATTTTCTATTTTCCTCCTCCAATCAAGAAATCAGCCTTCAGTAGAATACTTGAAGATTATTTTCTACACGTTCAGATTTCTACATGTTAAGTACAAACGTATGAAATCAATGAGTTTTCATGATAACTGTCTTATTGACACTTTTATTTTCTTGTCTTCGGGTAGTTGTAATTTATTTAATTTTTTGGTATCAGGAAAGGCTGCCAATCTCAAACGTTCAACCTCTGTCGCTGGTCCCAGCAGTGGACAGTGCACGTTTGAGAACATCATTCGTTTATGGAGCAACAATGTCTGAAAAACAATCATTACCTTGCCATCTTCATTACTCCATGGTAAATGCCAGTAAGTGCTATTATTTTAACTTAATTTTTAAGTAATAGTGTAAAATCATCTTTGTTTCCTTACTGTTTTCCGTTCTGAGTATTTCTTCGTTTTTAGGTGGGATGCTGCCACAAAAATTTATTTCCTTCTTGTCTCTAAAGACCAACCGTCTTGTAGTACCTTTCAACTGCTAATAACGATGGGGCCAATGTTGAGTGAACTGCAAGCAGTGTTACAAAGTATATTCGTATGTAGTTTTGCATGGACTGTATCGAGACTGTATAGTCTTAGGTTGGATTAAGTTTAGAATCTACATATAGATCTATATGATTACTCTGCAGTTCACAATTAAGCGCTCAGCAGAAGGTTCAGTGGACTACCTTCAAACTATTTCTCAACCATTCCGTTCTCAAAAGTGCAAGGGGAAAACGAGCACTAAGTCTTTCTGTGCTAGCTCTGATTTCTCTTATTTTACTATGATGGTCATTTCTCCCTGGGTAGGTGGCACCAAGAAAATATATACACAACAAGAGGACAAAGCTGGTGCAGAAAACTCATGAGAAAATGCGCCACAAAGAAAAACTCCTTTGTTTTAATGATTGCCAGCCCTATTCGTGTATCATGTCTGTGGCACTCTCTCCCCTATTTCGCGATAATACAAAAGAAGCTGTCCTTCTTTGAACCTGTTCGATGTCCTTCGTCAATTCGAACTGATGTGGATCCCACACTACACAGTAGTACTCCAGGAGAGGGCAGACAAGTATAGTGAGCCTAATGGAACTAAATGTAATCAGTAGCTTTTGAAGAATGTCATGGCACTCAAAAAACGTTTTCTCAAGAAAATAATGAAATGAGAAACTAGAAAATCTTATGGGAAACCTTCAGTTACTATTGACACTAAAGACTTTCAGAAGTAGGAAGAGCACTACATAAAAACTACAGTATAATCAACAAACTGGAAATGCTTCAAAATGATGAACAGAATGGCAAAATACTAGGAAATTTGTTTAAAAATTCCGAGATAGTGTACCTCTTACTGGAAACTGATGTCTCAGGCACTAAAATAAAAATCGATAAGAATATTGTTAAAACAGAGATAGATAAAGCAACTGTAGATAATTGTATGATAATGAGCCAAATTTTCAACTGCTCAAAAATGACAGAAATATTTTCAGAAGTATTCTTCTGATGGTTTTAAGAATATTGTTCAAGACATTTACAGAAAAAATCAAAGAAGTATAGAGAATATAGTGAAATGGTTTCTCAGGACTTCTTGTCAAATACCAGAAACAATGCAATATGCTAAATTAAAGAAAAGTATAGAAATGTGTATGTTTTGATATTATTTTCATAACACATTAAAGGCTTATAGCCCATTAACACATAATTTTATTATCACAAGTAAATCTATGGAATCTTTGCTAGCCAGATTGAATTATGTTGTTGCTAGCCCTTAATAAGAGAAGTATGATTCTAGTGTTATCACTAACTACGATACCAAGCACTCCACTTATACTATTTTCTCGTCAGCTAATTTACGGAAATTTTGTTACCTATGGTGTAATTTGTCACACACAACTCATCATTTACCTTTCTGGGGAAGGGATTTACTGATATATTTGTTTATAGAGTACTGTTCACGTAATAAAAGTGTTAAATGCTGAAACTTACTCAGCTGATATTGCGGGTCACTTTATTGTGTTATCAAACATAGAAACCTGTCTAAGAGATCTTATAGAAAATTCAACACTTGAGTGTGTTAGTTCTTATTTAAGAAAATGAATGGCAAAATTGCATGGTAAAAACTTCAAGTAATTCTAATTGTGTCATAACATGACCACTGTGGGAAAAATGACAAAGAGCCTCCGGCATGTCTTAAGCATATAATCCTTTTGCACTTCTTATTATATGCACTTAATATCAAACATTGTTTTCGAATAAGAAAAAGTACATAAAAGAAAGGAAACAAAAAACACAGTTTCTCTCATACACTTAGATCTGTCGAAATGTGTATGCTCTAAATTTATAAACTAAGTGATTCTTCCACATATATTTTTTAAATGTTTAATGTTTTCAGAAGGACAGTAATGAACACAACAAAGTAAACAGGATAGAATGTTGTGAGTTTTTAGTGTACATACTGAAAATAAATTAGACTAAGTTATTCGAAATTTGGATATTCTAATGTTATTTTTGTTTGCAGCTTTTACTGTGAGAATTGTTGTCTCTAAGGCATCAGATTATATGTATTAATGTATTTCTCCTTATATTGCAAAAAAGTATCCTTCGAACAACAGAAAATTAGTAGCATTTCTTGGGGGTGCACACTCATATTCCTGTAGAGATGTAAATAATTATATTGATACCTACAACAGTCTCATTGAATATTTCTCCAGTGATGAATTTGCTGTGAACTATCCAAGTTGGGAATAATATCATAAAGCCCAAATATTACACCAAAAGGAATAATCATCCATGCTATTCTCTAATGAAACTAGTTTTGAAGTAGGATAAATGAAGTACAACCTACAGAATTATACTTAAATTTGTTCTTCATTGAAAGTTTGTAAGACAAACAGAGGTAATAAGCTATCCATTTTTTTACTGCTGACACCTAAGCAATAACATGATTACCCCATACAAGTATCAAAATCGTGTTCACCTTTATGACACTAAAATATCTTATTAATGTCATTTATGTTCTGGTTTTCGGAATATGACAGCGATTTTTATGACTATGAAGTGATTACGGATGGAAGTGATAACAGTTTTTATTTAGTTCTTTAATAACTTTTGTGGTATTTGGTATAAAACATTCTTAACATACGTACAAGAAAACAATACATTTATGTACCAAGCCACTTCACTAAAGCTGTGAATAATGCCAGATACGTTTATTAGGTACACTAAAGAGCATATTTATGATAGTCACAAACAATGGTCATATACATATTACATAGATTGTATGGAATATCAATGCCTAATTTAAGTATTGCTTACCTGTGAACACTATTTGCTTTCCCTCTTGCAGAAATTATATTACATTGCCTAATGCAGAGAAAAATGTAAAATACAATGATAGTTTGACATTACATGAAAAAAACTTTTACACATTGTATCTCTGAAAACATGATACAGATAAAAGAAACAGATATTTAAACATAGTTATGTATGAGTGTAAGGCTTCTTGTGTTGTTTATTTCAGATATGTAATGTATGACTTTTACTTTGTTACTGCAGTAGAAATGATGACAGTAGATTACTGTGCCTGTTACACAAAATGAAAAAATAACTAAATAAGTGCCATGAATTTATTTACCTTGCACAGCAAATATCAGCTTCTGATAACTTAACTGTCTAATATTTTCTTCATCACTTTGCTACTTTATTTATTGTTGACCCAGAGAGAAATATTAGTACTAAATTCCTGAGTACATGAGTTGTACACAGTCATACTGGGGAAAAGAAGAACCTCTAGACTGAGATAGCTTTCGACCATAATTTTAAATAAAAACACTATCCCTTTTTTAAATCAAATGTAACAAATACCGTACTACTATTTATGGACTGTTAGACAATCTGTGGATTTGCAGTTTGTTATTAGCAGTCTATACATTGTCTTTCATGTATTACATTTAATGAATACATGTTATGGGTATGCATAAAACTGGAAAGAGAGTAACATATTTTCAGTTACTACCTTTGTGAATACTGTTACTGGAATAGTAACTGTCCAGAGAAAATAGCTTCATAATTATTACTTCAGTACCTAAAAATAAAAACCTACTTTAAAAATAGATGGTTGGATTATTCTCATGGTATCTCCAATGATACAATGCATAAGTGTCATGCAGCCATGAGAAACTTTGGTAGTAGATCAGAAAGTGGTTTCACATAAAATCGAAGAAAACTGAGATTTCTTTTTTAATTTCTATATTTAATTTAGTAGTTATACTTCTCATTGTTAGTGTGGCTGTATTATAATATTGTTTGTGTTCTTGTTGTCTTTAGCAAAGTATAAATGTTGAATTATTTCATATGTTGTCTGAGAGAATTTTTATCTTGTTAAAAAATGTTGTCATTAACCCATTTTGCATGGAAGGATCATAAGTCATCTGTATTTGATACCCGTAAGGTTATATTATACATACAAATATTATAAGAATGTCCTTTTTATTTATTTTAGCTTCTTTGATTTTTTAAGAAACAAAGTTTTATTAACATCATTTTACAAATTTATTATTCTTTTTTTGTTTTCCTTTAATATAATAATATGGAGTAAATATTACAAAAAGTTGTACCTAATGTGCGTCGTTCATGTATTTTTTATTCTATTTCTTTGAATACACACTGAACTATCATATAAATGGTTCCCAAGTTTTGCTTCAAAACCCAGGACTTGTAAAACAGTACAGCAAACTCTAAATACCACAGTGAAATTGATTTTACACGTTTTCCAGGAAGAACATTCACACATTATTCCCTTTTTTTCTTATTTTGTCTCCCTATCACTCTCTCATACAAACATAATCCGCATTCAGGCGATTTCACAAACACACCTTATTCAACATCCTTTTGAAAAGTAATATAGCTTATATTGTTTAAACAGGTAACAGCCACACAAGTTACACCTGCTGAGGAATTGATATTTGGTTGAATAGTCATGACTTCATATAGAAAAGGGAACTGTGAACAAAATGTACATGGCAAACAACAAAATGTAATTAATACTTAGCCATCTTTGACTTACAGAATGGGTGTTAATAGTGATAGCACACCATCCTTTCCCTTTGTGCAGGCAAACATTTAACATACTTCACAATTCAAAGATGGCTATTCAGTGTTACAATGTATTTGACAGTGAATCAAAATGTAAATGTCTTACTTGCTAATAACACAAAAAGTTAACTTACAGAATTTTAGTATATTCACATATTCAAAATAATTAATATAGAATAATTTTGTCAAAGTGCTTTCCATATGCTTTACAGTAGTGGAAGAACATCAGTTTTAAAAACTAAAATTAAATAAGTTTATCTCTCAGACAACAAGGGAAACATAATTATTTAATTTTTGAACAACAGGCACTCCAGGTGGGAATATCAACAATATTAGGAAAGCAAAAGATCACTAATCACTCTCTTGCAGATAGGCAACAAAAACACGGTTACACACTTAGCTATCAGCTAAACCCTTCCTCAGAAAGAATACACATACTCATACAAGAAAGAACTACTCACACATGACCGCCATCTCCAGCAGCTCAGACTGGTCCTAAATGCCAGAGGTGGAGCAATGTGTGTGTGAGGTGTACTTGCTTGTGTGAATGTCTGTGCATTCTCTTTTCTGAAGAAGGCTTTGACCAAAAACTAAATTATAACAGTCTTTTGACCGTGAATGTCTGTAACTCACCATGCCATCATTACTATAAGAAGTGGTCTATCCCTTCCCTAATATCGTTTATTTAATTTTTATACTGATAATGAAATGAAAAACACTTTTTTTCACATTTTTGATGTAAGGAAAAACTGAGCACAAATGGAAATTGAGAAAAACATTTCTCACAAACATGTCTTCGATAAAAATTACAGTGTACACAATGAATACACAGTTACCTTTTTCAATAAAGGCATGCCTGATTAATAGTTGATTTGCTTATAACATTAAATCAATACCTACATTATAGTTAATTTACTTAATCAAGACAGACTACAATACAATGTATAAGATAAACTTATGCAATTTTTAAGGGATTCCAAAGAGTCTGGCTAGATTTATATGTAACTCTTTCATTTTCTGTATATCACTCAGACACCCGAATTTTTTTCTCAAATGAGTAAAAGAGATCTATGAATAAGGCATGAGAATATGTGGATACTGACTGCTGGGTAAATGTGGTTTACAATAATAAGTAAATGAATGAAACACAGAAAACGTCTACCAGTGAAACACAATATAAATTTGGCAGATTCATCCATAAAACAGAATTCACCCAACTGTATATCTGTTCACACCGACTGACTACCTACTATAAAGAAAATAGGAATTTTATCTGCTTTTAGGAAGCGTGCTATAAATAAAATCAAAGAAATGTTTTAACCTGTATGTTCCACTAGTGCTTAATATCATGTATGAGTTTTCTCAGGTGCTTGAAGTTTTAATTGTTAGACAGTTTCTTTTCGTTTACTGCTGCAGTCAAGAGTGTTTAGTAATTTATGAAACATGATAGTCTGTAGCATGTAATATTTCGTGCATGAAACACAAAATGCTGAGGTTACCTGCAAGATAATGTTTTTGTCTAAGTGGAAGGATTTATTACGATAAAGAGCACTTAGTCCAACTGGACAACTGAAGTTGCGATTTAAAACTGAAGTCATTAACAACAAAAATAACCATTGTAGATTAGAGGAATTAATAGCATTATGTGATGAAGAGAAATCTCGTCCATACATTTTACTATTTATTTATGTTGTTGGAGACTTAGAAACATATTTCAAATTTCTGAGTCGTAGCCTAAATCTACAAATGTGTCTAAAACTGAGCATAGGACTTGACTCTGTTGATATAAACACATAATAAATATGTGTCTTTTTGGAAGACAAACAGAAGATATTCAGACATCATAGAAATAAGGTATGTTACATTACTTTTTCTGTATGACTAGCAGAATTCATGTTGTTATTGATATAAATAATTATGAAAGCCATGTTGTGAACCAGTTTGTGATCCATTTGGAATGATGGGGACTGAAGTTCTGTTTCGAATTTTTTATATTCATCCATAATAAATGTAATCAAAGGAAATGCAGATTAATAACTATTTAAAATGTCATATGAATGAAGTAGAATATGCACCTTGTCAAAAAATATAAAAATTGTTTCTTATCTTGTATATGCCTAGTAAAAATGTCATTTATGTACTCAATAAAAAATTACATGAGGTATACTAAAAGTTGAAATTGCAATCCTTCAAAATATCCCAAATACATTGGCATGATTTTAAAGAAATCTGACTATATACATGCTGCTATCATTACAATCATTATGATCTGAATAAAATATTATGACATTCTCAAATTAGAGAAAACAAATTCATTTCAGAAATTTTATTTATCCTACAAAGGGAGAGGTTTGGTTAAGTTTTATGTAATTGTCAAAACCAGTACTCCTTACACATGAAAAACAGTGAAATATTGTGTCTCCAAGAATTTGTTCATGTTTTCACATTTTTCGGGCAGAATTTCGAGAGAGAATTTCGAGCAGCATTAATAGTTCTCCCTAATTTTAGATGACATTAATAGTAAGTAGATTCCTGCAAGTCTGATAAACACTACACAATATTTTTAGTATAAGCAAATTAATTTGTAACAGAAAAATAATAATAAACAGATTTCTATGAACGGAATTTTAGTAAATATTGAAACTGATAAGCTTTATGGAGGAATATGAGATCTGTCAATGAGGAATTTGTGAACATGTGTGATGGACCACTTGAAACAATATAGTCTTCTACTTTCATTATATAGAAAAGGACATTTTGTAGTAAAAAAGTATTGTTAAGTGATTTTATGAGCTGTGGAACACTTCTCTACAGGTGTATGCATCCCATGTTTGAGTAATAAAAAACACTTTCCGTAAATTCACAGCTGCACAGCTGGTACAGATGGTCATAATTCATGGAAATATGAAATGGCACAAGTTGACGATTGTATTGTACTCTTGAATGCAAAGTACTCTGTCTTGTTAGTTATGGAGGCTACAGAGAAACTTACATAGTGTAGCAGTATTAACTTGCCAATTTTGGCTTCAGTGATTATGCGGACATCACAGAATAATACAAAAACTTCATAATGAAAATGATTAATATGTAATGTTAGTCTTAATATAAATTTCTAGTCCAGCCAAAAAGGAACAAATGCACAAGTCTTGGTATGATAAGCTTTACTATATTCCATTTCCTTTTCTCCACTCTAATAATGGCCAATTCTGCACTAAATGAATCCAGTAGTAGTACAGGTTTCAGGTAACTTAAAAATTCTAGAGGTAGTATTTAAATAATGTTAATGATGTTGCATGGAGACAGACAGAGAGGGAGACAGGCAGACAGATAGACAGAGAGACTGAGAGAACGAGATAACATATTGATTTCAGCCTACATGTTGGAGCACATTTTCTCATTCCAAATGATGGAAATTATTTTATGTTAATTGACAATGAGTAAGGAAAAAATGAGAATACAAATTGTCAGAGACAAATTTATATAAGCATGAAAATCTGCTTTATGCAGAGAACAGCCTACAGAAATACAGATAAATTGATAAAGTGATATAGATATTTGTTGAATCTCATGAAATGAAACTAAATATTAGTTAATACTTTGAATGGAGTTATATAATAACAGGTCAACATCAGAAGTGTGTTCATATTTCAAACATTGTATCATAGCTTGTGGACAGTCATGTTTAGTTCTCTCTCCCTCCCCCCTCTCTCTTTCCTCTCTCTCTCTCTCTCTCTCTGCCCCCCTCCACACACAAATGTGTTCAGACACACACTCATTCTCACATTACTTTTTATGCAGACACAGTGGTTCAGTAAAATGGAGAAGTATCCGCATATATAAGAACAGATGTTTAAAAGTCTACTGCTTGTAGTTTCTTCTTTAAACTGAACACTAATACCTCATTCTTATATTTCAATATAATATGTTCTGAGTTTGATATTGTACTACCAGCTAAATTTAAAATTCATTAAGGTGAGTCACTAGAGCAAACAAGTTTCTTATGAAAACACCATCTTAATGACACTGAGAACATTGAAAAACAAATTTCAAAGTACTGATGTCTGATAACTGCTGTTTTCCCTTAGAACTGTTCTTTAATGAGTCTTAGCCCAGTCACAGTAAAAAAAGTAAGAGGGTTATATGATCCTAGCTCACATTAACTACACACTTTTAATAGGTTTTTACTGAAATGCGTTATGAAACATTATACATCCCTGATAACCTTCACCTCAAATTTAAAAAAATCGTTGAAATTAGTTGTAAATAATTATTATCTTTGCAGGTGATACATGCAGAAGTGGAATGAACACATCAGAGTGTTTCAAACAGATATAAAGTGAGCAATAATCACTTTCTACTCTTTTATGGATGAATACATTGCCATAAATTACGATAGAAAATATGATGTTTGTATGGAAACTGACAAACGGGGGTGTCAAATGAATTGAGATCGTAAAAGAAAAAAGATTCATAATCTGATGGCTAGATAGTGTAATACCCAATATAAATAAGACAAAATCTACTGCTTCAATAACATCAGAAAAGTGACTTACATGTTTCTTAGATCAAACTTATCTTCACCCAGAAAATGGTATTTATTGTTTCCCTATGAGCATAAAAAACCCAGTCTCATAGGGTGTTTGGTTATTTGTTTTACTTAGGAATTTTCCAGAATATAATTATGAAAACTTAAGTATATTAATTGAGGCATTGACATAGGAAAGGTAGTAACTGCCACTAGTCGTTTTTTTATTCGTGCATATTTGACCAACAGCGAAGGCCAAATGGAATTAGAGCAGCTTGAAAAGGTTCCAGCTAAATAGCTCCTGTACCCTCTGTGGAAAAGGTTGGAAGTCCACTTCACCCAAAACAAGTTGCCACGTATGTTGCTTGGATATGGTAGTGAACTACACCTTCACAGTGCCTAAAAGGCTACAAGCAATCTGAACTGTGGCAACACCGAATCATGTATGCCCTCGAGTGCATCATCCACTTTGAATATCGACATGCAACAAGTTATTTTCATTCGTACACTAACACATTCCAACATATTTTACTTTCGGAAACTTTCAAATTATAACTTTTGATCTCAAAGTCTTCACACAGGATGCAGTATCATGTGCTTGCGGCACAAGGGCAATGGCGGACTTGGTGGAACCAGGTCTCTTCTTGTGTGCTGGAAGTTCTTTCCTCCTGTACCACAACGAAACGAAAATTGCAAATATGGTTAGATAACTGTGGAGAGAAGAATAAAAATCGGATGATGTTACTGGTTAAGACTGATGCAGTTGCAAAAATATATGTCGATACTGCAGAATTAAAATTCTTGGTTTCTGGTGTCAGAATAAGTAGCTGAAACGATTTGCAGTGTTGAAGTCTTCCGCCCTGTGAAGTACTTATCATGAAACCTAAAGACTTTTTTGACTTAACTGCAAAAACTGATAAACTTTTGTATGTGATTTCTCTTAAAATCTGCACCCTCAGCTGGATTAGAATTTCAAGAGATTTCCCTATGATAAAAACCAGTCGTTCAGTCAGTCTGGAAGCAATATAATACATTCAAAAGACATCACTCATTCAAAGCCATCATCAATCTTCACAGTTTGTAGCCCCAGGAGGATGACTGAGTGTGAATGAGGCAAAAAAGTGCATCAGTGATGGACTTTTGTAGATGAAAAGTTTAATACATTTTACAGGGAAACTTCAGTTTAGAAAAAAAGAGTTTTATGTAGGAGTATTGACTGTGTTGAGCTTTCTATTTTGGTACTGTACAAACTAGTAATTTACCAACCACACTATGACTAATCCTTAAAAATTCAGATTACGGTATATTAAGTAATTGGACTTCTTGAGTTGGGAAATAATAAACTGAGTGTCAAAGTCACTACAAATAGTTTTTGTTTTTCCCGAAAAATTTCATTGATGGTATATACTACCTTTCCCAAGTGAGTGCCTCAGCCAGCAAAGAGAAATTTATTGATTAAATGTTACTTGTGTGGCAAAACTAACAAGAGAGACAACAATGACATTGGTATCAAATGGATAATACAAATACAATATATTATATGATGATAAGGGATCATAGAATTTTAAATGACATTTAATAAATATATATTACAAATGTCTGAAAACATCATGAATTTATTGGTTATGACATATGAAAGACAATGTAAAATACAATGACATTATTATGATACTGAAAGTAATATTACAAAAATCCTTCAGGTCTGCATATCAATGATGTGTGGTCCTTATATTATGCAGGGCATTGGATCATAATATGTATATATTCAGATTTTCTTTACAGTACTTCAACATATGTTTACAACCTGTACTTACTGACACTCAGGCATGCACCCCTTCATGACATGGGCATTATGTTAATGTTTTATGATTATGAGGAACACCTATGTTATAAGACACATCCAATTTAATCCTAGCCAAAATATAAACATGCTCAAAAGTAAGGAAATTGTTCATGGGATGTTACAAATGCAACCACTGAATACATCTGTGCACATGTTTAGCCAAAGTTTATCGAACTGTTATAGGTGAGTATTAATTCACACTTCTCAATCCAAGACTGTTTCTTCAATGTTCCAGTAAAAGAGTTTAGATAGTTTTTAATACCACAACATCTAGAAATTCCCATTTGACTGATGGTGAAAAATACTGAATAAGAATACTTGTTAACTTTTTCATATAAGAATTTGTGTGATTATGGTTCTGTGGCTGTTTAATTTCGTGTCTAATTTGGTGATGTGCATATGCTCTAATGGACATGTTGGTACATTGATTCAGGGATCTTTGTAAATGTAATAATGAAATTTTATGGGGTAATTCATATGGTATTTGATATATGCACATAGTTTTCTATTTTTTAAATATGTTTTCATATAATTATAGGAATTCTGATCATGGTCACATTAGTTCTGTACAATTTCCTTATTTTCACATGATTTATTAGACATATACCAGCTTACATCTATATATGTCACTTTATATTGTATCATAAATGCTATATATTATTAATATGACCCGTCATGCTTTTGAAGACTTAATTTGTTGCTTATATCACTTGTACACAGCAAAATGGCTCACACACTGGTCTGAATTACTTTAGAACAATTTTAAAGTAAATTATAATACATCAATTGTTAACAGCTTGTAACTTTTGAGTTACTCTATTACATATCAATGGCCTTTTTTTTCTAAAATTTGATTAATAAATGAATTTTAAAAGAGCTGCGAACATTTACTATGTATTTCATATTCAGACCACCAAGAAAGCATGCCTACTTTTGACATCAAAAGGCTCTCCTACATAATAAGAGGCACATGTATACACATTCAAAATTCTTTGTTTGTAAATCGATCTTTATCTTCCAGGTTTTAGTATATTAAAGTTTGAAAATAAAAGTCAATGTTCACATCTAAAGCTCTGTTAATAAATAAGACACACCAAAACTGAGTGGAAGCTCATACGGTACATTTCTCCGTAACAACTGAATTGTTGAAAAAGAAACAAGAATTTCAATAAAAAAAAAGGTTTCTGTGAATCCCTTACTGATGGATACACAGAATCTGTTGAGATATCTCAGTCTGACAATTGTTTATTAAAGCTGTGTTTCGTTTGTTTTTATGGGAGGGAAAAATCTCCTAACGTCTTGTCAAAAAGAAGGACAAGGAAACTGTCTCACACACCAGTGTCTTTACTCGTAATTCACTTCGCAAACACTCTGTTCAACTCGGTTTATTAATGCACAGATTTTCTCTTCACTTTGGTAAACGTAAATGAGTCCACATTATTGCATCCACAATGTTAGACTACGTTAATAAGAACAACATACCAATATTCGCATTGTGTGCTGCAATCTTGAAGTATGGGTTATCAATACACAATACACATCGTTCAGGAGAAAATCTCCGGTCACAGTACAGTCATCGATTTTATATTAGAAAATAATAGCGCACTTTTAATTTAAAAAATTACTCGATGTATTTAGCACAAATTCAGTAAACTGGTTTAGAGGTAAGCACTAAGCTACAGGGCTAAAATCTGTTGAAAATGAAATTACAACAATGAACTGCACTTTTCGAAAATTATAACTTCGTGGTGAGAAGATCTGACTGGATAGACTGGTGTTTTAATTTCGCAGTAGAAGTATGGTATTCTATTGTCTCGAATAGGATTTTTTTTTCATTTGCAGTCTAAAACATGTATATGCACGATGCATCACATACTGCTCTGAAATAATATTCGTACCTACTTGAAAAATGTTTTGTAAAACGATTTCACAAGGATCAGATTTTCAACGTTCGTAAGCTGAGCTTACTGATCTCGCAGAGTGTGCTAAAAGAGCTCTATCGTTATGTTCAGTACATAGTTTTGCCATCGTTAGTTTTGTTACAAAAATTCGACGTACTACGTTGAGCCTAAATCTAAAAGTATTGTCTTAACCACGACAAGGCAGATGACGAGCGGTAATATCTAAAGTTGATCGGATCGAAATTCAAACAACACAGAACGTACAAAGGATTTTTTTTACGTAGGGTCTGTAGGTATGTGGAGCGCTCCTTTTACTATTCTGCGAATGTCCGGATAAAATACCACACTTCTAATATGCAACTACTGCAGAAAGCGTTTCTGATGACCAGCTCCCTTCAGACATGTACCACGACCGTGCTTCCGCGTCACAGGAGTTTGTCCGTATGCGCATTTGTGTGACACGGTGTAACTTCCGCAGCGTACAATTTGGTCGTACTAAGATAATTGGTGTCACTTTCGGTAACTGCTCAATGAAAGCCATTCGCAGATAATACGAGCGAGTGG
Source organism: Schistocerca nitens (assembly GCF_023898315.1). Classification (NCBI taxonomy): domain Eukaryota; kingdom Metazoa; phylum Arthropoda; class Insecta; order Orthoptera; family Acrididae; genus Schistocerca; species Schistocerca nitens. The sequence goes on from NC_064616.1 coordinate 62,654,161, forward strand.
GTAAGTCGGAGGCGTTTTCCACTCTTATTATCCGTCTCGGTGGGAACAGATCACACGGCCGACTCCTTCACGGAAAATGTCTGTTGGCAACGGGAGTGCGCATCTGGAGCGCCTCCCTGTTCGGCTCCTATCAGTTGTAGAATCCGCGATTCATTGCGCACCGGTTGCGGTTGTGCCATTTACACGTCAGAATACGGACGTAGGTGCGCCGAAAGGACGCGTTGCAGAGAGCGTAGCACACGGGGTTGATGGTGCTGTTGATGTAACACAAGTAGTAGAAAAAATCCCACAATTCTTCCGGTATACACCCGGTGCAAGCGGTCAGAGGCTTGAGCAGGACTAGAATGTTGTACGGCGTCCACGTGATGATGAAGGTGAGCAGGATGGCGGAGAGCGTCTTGGCCGCCTTCTTGTCGGCCTTCTTCTCTTGCGTCTTCTTCTTCTTCTTGGGGTGCTGCTGCAGCTTGGGGCCCGCGTTGGCGAGCAGCGCCTTGGAGCCGGGCGCCAGCTGCTTGGGGATGATCTTGGCGTTGAGCGGAATGCGAATGTCGGGCATGTGTGACGGGCGGCGCGCCGCGGCGGGCGACGGGAAGGCCGTGGGGGCGCCCGCGGGGTGCAGGCTCAGAGAGTAGTCGCCGCTGTCGGCGCGCGCCGCCGCCGCCCGCCCCCGCAGCGGCGTCAGCGTCGCCGCCGCCGCCCCGGCGCCCGCCCCCGCCGCCCCCGGCGCGCCGGCCGCCCCCGCGCCGCCCAGGCCGCTGGCCGCCGCCGCCGCGCCGCTGCCGTCGTCCGCGATCATCTTGATGGACGGCTGGTCCGCCGTCGAGTCGCAGCTCGCCGAGTCCGGTGGCAGCCGTATCAAGATCGTGTAAACCTGCAACATATGTCCCGCCTCTTAAGTAATACCCTCTTTGACAACAGGTACAGCAGCAACAGCTTTCGACAGCTATTTATTTTATATTTATTCGGCTGGGAAGCTTCGACCTATAGAATCCGTCGAAAGGAGAAAAACAGGAAAAACACGAATCTATGAAATGTGTGGGATGAAAATAATACTGCAAAAATAGTAACGGTAAAAATAAAGAAATAACGGAACAAGAATTTATTTAATTTTAGAAACTTTAGCAACAGGTAAGAAAAGGCGAATAAATTGATGTTGGGCTGTTAGTAGAAAGCGTTCACGAGGAATGATTTATTTATTCAACCAGGTATCAGCACACAATCATATAAACTGAGGAGACAAAAGTTACGGGATAGCGATATGGACATATACAGATGTCGTCGGTTACCACGTGCACATGGTATAAAAGGGCAGTGTATTGGCGAAGGTGTCATTTGTGCTCAGGTGATAAATGAGGTAAGGTTTCCGACGTGATAATAGAAACACGACGGGAATTAACAAGGACATTCTGTTTCGGAAATCGTTAGGAAATTCAGTATTCCACCATCCACAGTGTCAACAGTGTGTCGAGAATATCACATTTTAGGCATTACTACTCACCACGGACAACGCACTTGGCGTCCAAGAGCAGCTACGTTTACCTAGAGATGTCAGAGATAACAGACATGCAACACTGCGTGAAATACACTCCTGGAAATGGAAAAAAGAACACATTGACACCGGTGTGTCAGACCCACCATACTTGCTCCGGACACTGCGAGAGGGCTGTACAAGCAATGATCACACGCACGGCACAGCGGACACACCAGGAACCGCGGTGTTGGCCGTCGAATGGCGCTAGCTGCGCAGCATTTGTGCACCGCCGCCGTCAGTGTCAGCCAGTTTGCCGTGGCATACGGAGCTCCATCGCAGTCTTTAACACTGGTAGCACAGCGTGGACGTGAACCGTATGTGCAGTTGACGGACTTTGAGCGAGGGCGTATAGTGGGCATGCGGGAGGCCGGGTGGACGTACCGCCGAATTGCTCAACACGTGGGGCGTGAGGTCTCCACAGTACATCGATGTTGTCGCCAGTGGTCGGCGGAAGGTGCACGTACCCGTCGACCTGGGACCGGACCGCAGCGACGCACGGATGCACGCCAAGACCGTAGGATCCTACACAGTGCCGTAGGGGACCGCACCGCCACTTCCCAGCAAATTAGGGACACTGTTGCTCCTGGGGTATCGGCGAGGACCATTCGCAACCGTCTCCATGAAGCTGGGCTACGGTCCCGCACACCGTTAGGCCGTCTTCCGCTCACGCCCCAACATCGTGCAGCCCGCCTCCAGTTGTGTCGCGACAGGCGTGAATGGAGGGACGAATGGAGACGTGTCGTCTTCAGCGATGAGAGTCGCTTCTGCCTTGGTGCCAATGATGGTCGTATGCGTGTTTGGCGCCGTGCAGGTGAGCGCGACAATCAGGACTGCATACGTCCGAAGCACACAGGGCCAACACCCGGCATCATGGTGTGGGGAGCGATCTCCTACACTGGCCGTACACCACTGGTGATCGTCGAGGGGACACTGAATAGTGCACGGTACATCCAAACCGTCATCGAACCCATCGTTCTACCATTCCTAGACCGGCAAGGGAGCTTGCTGTTCCAACAGGACAATGCACGTCCGCATGTATCCCGTGCCACCCAACGTGCTCTAGAAGGTGTAAGTCAGCTACCCTGGCCAGCAAGATCTCCGGATCTGTCCCCCATTGAGCATGTTTGGGACTGGATGAAGCGTCGTCTCACGCGGTCTGCACGTCCAGCACGAACGCTGGTCCAACTGAGGCGCCAGGTGGAAATGGCATGGCAAGCCGTTCCACAGGACTACATCCAGCATCTCTACGATCGTCTCCATGGGAGAATAGCAGCCTGCATTGCTGCGAAAGGTGGATATACACTGTACTAGTGCCGACATTGTGCATGCTCTGTTGCCTGTGTCTATGTGCCTGTGGTTCTGTCAGTGTGATCATGTGATGTATCTGACCCCAGGAATGTGTCAATAAAGTTTCCCCTTCCTGGGACAATGAATTCACGGTGTTCTTATTTCAATTTCCAGGAGTGTAACTACAGATATGAATGTGGGACATATGACGAACGTATCCGTTAGGGCAGTGCTGCGAAATTTAGCGTGGTAGCGTGGTAGCTATGGTAGCAGACCGACGAGACTGGTCTTGCTAACAGCATGACGACTGCAGAGCCTCTCCTGGGCTCGTAACCATATCGGTTGAACCCTAGACGACTAGAAAACCTTGGCCTGGTCACACGAGTCCCGATTTCAGTTGGTAGAGGTGGCGCAGAACCCACGAAGCCATGGAGCTAAGCAAGGCACTGTGCAAGCTGGTGGTGGCTGTGTTTACATGTAATGGACTGTGTCCTCTGGATGTTCGGCCACTTGGAGACCATTTGGAACCATTCGTGGACGTCATGTTCCCAAACAACAATGGGTTTCTTATTGATGACAATGCGGCTTGCCACTGGGCTGCAACTGTTCGCGATTGGTTTGAACAAATCTGTGATGGTCCACTGGACATTACAAGTGGCCGGTCACTGTTATATGTTTACCACAGACGGCAATGCGTGCACTGCAACGTGCTCCCGTACTGTCCATAAGCTAGTAAGGAGTTGTTGTGGTATGGCGTTCCATTCCTTCAGCAGTGCGATTGACAACTGCTGGATGATTGTTGGTACAATGGACGTGCTGAAATACGCCTACCCAAAACATCCAGCGCGTGCTCTATGAGATTTAAGTCGGGAGAAGGGGCAGGCAAGTCCTTTCGCCGAATATCCTTCCATTCTCTCATGTGGCGAGAGTTGGGAACACGTAAGCCACCTAGGAACATTATCGAACTTGATCATTTTGATGGTACAGGCGTTGTGGTGGTGGTGGTGGGGGGGGGGGGCATAATGTCGAATGGCCTTCTGAGCTTCACATTTTTACCGGCCGGAGTGGCCGAACGGTTCTAGGCGCTACAGTCTGGAACCGCGCTATCGCTACCGTAGCAGGTTCGAATCCTGCCTCGGGCATGCCTGTGTGTGATGTCCTTAGGTTAGTTAGGTTTAAGTAGTTCCAAGTTCTAGGGGACTGATGACCTCAGAAGTTAAGTCCCATAGTGCTCAGAGCCGTTTGAACCATTTCAGCTCCACATTCTTTAATACGGTACACCCGCAGGACGACGTTATTTTGACACTGTGCTCCACATGCGTCTTTCGACGTGAGCATTCGTCCGTGACTTCATTTGCATGAATGACGATGCGCGGCGGCATCGACCTGCTCAGGTGGAGTAACTCTTGGAAAGAGAGTATATTCGGTCGGCAAATGGACTTGCTTGCAAGTTCCTCCGAGTTAAATCGCATCGAACAAGTGTGGCCTGTATTGGGGAGATGTACTACGCCACACTCACATGCACCAATGACCACCCAGCAGTTCTCAATAGTGCTGATAAAGGAATGGAGCCCTCTACCTCAAGGACTCGTTATCAGCCTGCCGCCAGCGTGGGAGCACGTTGCAGAGTATGCACTGCCGTCCGTGGTGATCACACACTATATCGAGAACCGTTTCCCGCCTTTTTTAATGTCCGGGCGACTTCGGTGTGATTATTGTCTTTGAAGAAAAATGTCATTTCTGTTCATCTTGTTGCACGTTTCTGTCAGACGCCTTCTGTGCTTTACTGTAGCAGCTCTTTTTATGTATGGTCCAAGTTGCATCGAACTATGCTGCTTGGCACTGCCATTATCCCAAATCTACTTTCGTCTTTAAGTTTTGCTCATCAATGTACCCGCGTACGGTTTTACGAGGACAGGACAGGTGGCTGGCCGTGGCCTTGCTGATAGAATCGTCCTGGCATTGTATGATACGATTTCGCAAAACCACGGAAAATACACTCCTGGAAATGGAAAAAAGAACACATTGACACCGGTGTGTCAGACCCACCATACTTGCTCCGGACACTGCGAGAGGGCTGTACAAGCAATGATCACACGCACGGCACAGCGGACACACCAGGAACCGCGGTGTTGGCCGTCGAATGGCGCTAGCTGCGCAGCATTTGTGCACCGCCGCCGTCAGTGTCAGCCAGTTTGCCGTGGCATACGGAGCTCCATCGCAGTCTTTAACACTGGTAGCATGCCGCGACAGCGTGGACGTGAACCGTATGTGCAGTTGACGGACTTTGAGCGAGGGCGTATAGTGGGCATGCGGGAGGCCGGGTGGACGTACCGCCGAATTGCTCAACACGTGGGGCGTGAGGTCTCCACAGTACATCGATGTTGTCGCCAGTGGTCGGCAGAAGGTGCACGTGCCCGTCGACCTGGGACCGGACCGCAGCGACGCACGGATGCACGCCAAGACCGTAGGATCCTACGCAGTGCCGTAGGGGACCGCACCGCCACTTCCCAGCAAATTAGGGACACTGTTGCTCCTGGGGTATCGGCGAGGACCATTCGCAACCGTCTCCATGAAGCTGGGCTACGGTCCCGCACACCGTTAGGCCGTCTTCCGCTCACGCCCCAACATCGTGCAGCCCGCCTCCAGTGGTGTCGCGACAGGCGTGAATGGAGGGACGAATGGAGACGTGTCGTCTTCAGCGATGAGAGTCGCTTCTGCCTTGGTGCCAATTATGGTCGTATGCGTGTTTGGCGCCGTGCAGGTGAGCGCCACAATCAGGACTGCATACGACCGAGGCACACAGGGCCAACACCCGGCATCATGGTGTGGGGAGCGATCTCCTACACTGGCCGTACACCACTGGTGATCGTCGAGGGGACACTGAATAGTGCACGGTACATCCAAACCGTCATCGAACCCATCGTTCTACCATTCCTAGACCGGCAAGGGAACTTGCTGTTCCAACAGGACAATGCACGTCCGCATGTATCCCGTGCCACCCAACGTGCTCTAGAATGTGCAAGTCAACTACTCTGGCCAGCAAGATCTCCGGATCTGTCCCCCATTGAGCATGTTTGGGACTGGATGAAGCGTCGTCTCACGCGGTCTGCACGTCCAGCACGAACGCTGGTCCAACTGAGGTGCCAGGTGGAAATGGCATGGCCTGCCGTTCCACAGGACTACATCCAGCATCTCTACGATCGTCTCCATGGGAGAATAGCAGCCTACATTGCTGCGAAAGGTGGATATACACTGTACTAGTGCCGACATTGTGCATGCTCTGTTGCCTGTGTCTATGTGCCTGTGGTTCTGTCAGTGTGATCGTGTGATGTATCTGACCCCAGGAATGTGTCAATAAAGTTTCCCCTTCCTGGGACAATGAATTCACGGTGTTCTTATTTCAATTTCCAGGAGTGTATGAACCAGGATCGCTGTACAGAACAAACTCCATTCTTCTGAATACGAGGTCGGTGTCTTAACAGCTGCACACTTCATCTTTTTATTGTTCCCTCCGGTTATAAATTTTCTGTCATTTTGCACTATTTGCACACGATAATTACTATTTATCCCCGCACACAGACGCTGGTGAACCCAGGACCACGAACATCCTGCTTTGCTTCTGGCACTCCCTTCAGTCTCTAAAGAAAACAATCTCTAGGCCCGTAAACATGCTGCCATGCCCCATACACGTCTTCGTGTCCTTCCTTCGGTCTATCTGAAAAACTGAGTCAACATACTAGTGAGAAGTTGAGCACAGGAGAATGAGGTGACGTGACTATCATGCATTATAGATCTTAGTACACGATTTTCTTATAAAAGCAATTCGTCGTGATAATGAATTGTAATGCTACATGGTGTTGCAGCTATCACCTTTCGTTGTTAATCATTATTCTGAGTCTAAGTAATATTTAGTCATGAAGTATGCATTACTTATGAAGTACATTTTACCTGGCTCTTTAAAAAGACGTATTTTAGTAATCTTTTTCATTTACTTGGGGAACTTACTATACAACTTTATTCCCTGATAAAAAGCACTGTTTTGAGTTTTTCTTCGTTTCCATTGGTAAATACACTGATGTGACGAAAGTCATGGGATAGCGATAGACACATATACAAACTGAAGTAGTATCGCGAACACAATGTATAAAAGGGCAGTGCATTGGCGGATCTGTCATTGGTACTCAGGTGATTCATGTGAAAAGGTTTCCGACGTGATAATGGCAGCACAATTTGAGAAATTCCATTTCTGAAATCTTTAGGGAATTCAATATTCCGAGTTCCACAGTGTCAGGAGTATGTCGAGAGTACAAAATTTTTGGCGTTACCACACATCAAAGACAACGTAGTGGCTGACGGTCTTCACTTAACGACTGACAGCAGGGTCGTTTGCGTAATGCTAACAGACAAGCAACACAACGTGAAATAATCGTAGAAATCAATGTGGGACGTACGGCGGACGTATCCTTAAGGACAGCGCGGCGAAATTTGGCGTTAATGGACTATGGCAGCAGACGACCGACATGAGTGTCTTTCTAATAGCACGACATTGCCTGCAGCGCCTCTCCTGGGCAAGTGAGCGTATCGGTTGGAACCTGAACGACAGGAAAACCGTGGTCTGGTCAGATGAGTACCGATTTCAGTTGGTAAGAGCTGATGGTAGGGTACAGTGTGGTACAGATCCCACGAAACCATGGACCCAAGCTGTCAGCAAGGTACTGGTGGTGTCTCCATTATGGTGTGTCCTGTAGTTGCATGAAATGGACTGGGTCCTCTGGCCTAACTAAGCCGATCGCTTACTGGAAATGGTAATATTCGGCTACTCGAAGACCATTTGCAGCCGTGTTCCCAAACAGCTATTTCATATCACTGGGCCACAATTGTTCACGATTGGTTTGAAGAATGTTCTGAACAATCCGAGCGAAAGATTTGACCAGCCAAATCGCTCGACATGAATCCCATTGAACAGTTATGGGACATAATCGATAGATCAGTTCGTGCACAAAATCCTGCAACACTTTCGCAGTTATGGATGGTTATAGGGGCAGCATGGATCAGTGTTTCTGCAGGGGGATTCCAACGACTTGTTGAGTCAATGCAACACTGAGCTGCTGCACCATGCTGGGAAAAAGGAGGTCCGACACGATATTAGGAGGTATACAATGAATTTAGCCACCTCAGTGTAAATTCAAACTGGCTGTTGTTCCACGATTATGTATAACACTATTAGCGAGATATTAATTTTTTCCCTGATATGCACAACAGATTGATAGGCATACTCGCTTGGTGCAATAAGTGTCTCCAGAAGTCGGGTGAGTACCTCACTCAGCCGTTAAGGGGGTGAAACATCCCCTCGAAAATACCTGAGTTAAATATTTCTGAACGAATACCGTTGAAAGGGCAACAGATGAAAAAAAATTCAAATAGTTCTGTCGTTTCTAATGTACGTTACAACGGTGCACCCAGATCTGTCGAAATCGTCATTTTTTTTTAATTTCCCTGTTCTCGTTGCCGGCCGTTGTGGTGGAGCGGTTCTAGGCGCTACAGTCCTGAACCGCGCGACCGCTACGGTTGCAGGTTCGAATCCTGCCTCGGGCATGGATGTGTGTGATGTCCGTAGGTTAGTTAGGTTTAATTAAAAAATGGCTCTGAGCACTATGGGACTCAACTGCTGAGGTCATTAGTCCCCTAGAACTTAGAACTAGTTAAACCTAACTAACCTAAGGACATCACAAACATCCATGCCCGAGGCAGGATTCGAACCTGCGACTGTAGCGGTCTTGCGGTTCCAGACTGCAGCGCATTTAACCGCACGGCCACTTCGGCCGGCTAGGTTTAATTAGTTCTAAGTTCTAGGGGACTGATGACCTCAGATGTTAAGTCCCATAGTGCTCAGAGCCATTTGAACCTGTGCTCGTTGCGCAAAATCGAAGTGCATTCAGGTCTTTTTGGCCCAAGCAATTCTACACTATTTCAAAGTTGCTACAATAACGTAAAAAGAATTTCAAATATAAAATAATTAAATCTGAAAATGTTACAACTGGAAAAAATATGGAAAATGTAAAAAGGAAACACAAATAAAACACAAGATTAAAAGATAAACAAAATTAAAAGAAAAAATATGTATAGAAAAATATATGTGCAGTATACATTTAGAATATATTTATTTGGAAAATACTTATTAAACAATCCAACACAACAAATGGCATTGAAGTGGATATATACGAGCAGAGATGTGGAGATATTTCTGGCTGACTTCTGCCAAATGCGTCTTTGGAACACCACTTCACCATATATGATTAAACTTGGTATTAACGATGCTATACGTTTTGCTTCTTGTCAAATGTCGAAATGAGAAACAAAATAATGGGCGGGGTGGGGGGGGCGGTGAACTATCAAAAAATGGCTATTTCGACAAATATTGGTGCACCGTTTTAACGTACATTAAAAGCAATAGAACTTCTATTCGAAATTTTTTGAAGTGGGTGTTTCAGCCCGTTAACGGCCGTATGGGAAGGTATAAAAAATATTTTGTCTTTTATTTTGCTCTACACTACAACAAATTCCAAACAGATCAAAATCAAAGTGTATCCTTTGGGTAGGTTTGCCTGTCAGACTGCCAAGGGGAGCATGCCTGCTCCTCAAAACCGATTTCATTAGAATGTGTGGTGTATGAAGGGCTTGGCCAGAAATGATAGTGACGGAAGTGGGAGCTCCAGGTTGCCGAGAGTTTAGAGAAAACAGCATTTCTGACGCGGGTCGGGCCGTGTATCAACTGTTTATATTAGCGTAGATTCCAGACAGCGGTTGGCGTAGTGTGAAGCGTACAGAACGGTATGTGGAAATAGGTGGGGTCGAGTCCCTATATGGTACTGTTTTTTCACTTTCAATTTGTTACCTGCACTGCAAATAAACTAAACTAATGTTTAGTCTATTGCATTTATTAATATTGTCACTAAAGACATGATAAGGAAAGGCAAAGGAAAATCTGAGTCTGAAGTAAGTTACCAGGGAGGGATCATAACGCTTGTACGAGCACATCGTATACAGGGTGTTCGGAAATTCCACTACAAACTTGTACGACTTGTATAGGGCAGTGAGTACGTAGTATTTTGAATAGGAACCCGTGACCGGATTGATTACGCGTTTGCACAGTACACCAACATGATCCTCCTGAATGGCGAGGCTCACGGTGATCGAAGACCTGCTCGTCGCCTTTATCAAGATCGTTCTCCACAACGTCCGACTCCATTGCATACCCGTTTCACCACAATTACGCAACGGCTTCTAGACAGGGTACCTTCGCCGTCAGCAGACGTGACTGTGGTGCTCAAAGCACATGCCGTGCTCCCGTACTGCATCACGTTGAAGAGAACTCGGTAACAGGTACAGGAGCAATTCTTTTGGCTGTTGATGAGTGGAACTGTAAAACATGTGATGTGCTGGATCACGCCTAATCAACTACTTTTAAAAATGTTCGCGTTACCAACATGTTATCAATTGGTTGTAGTACGGAAATGGTACGTTTCCGGACGTGGGATCGAATTCAAAGGATTAGCTACTCATTCCTCTTTCCGAATCCTAGGAGTTTTCGGGAATTTCCGAAAATCCTGTATAAAACTAGATAATTTTGTTACTTTGAAGTTGATGATTTACACGTGCTAGGGTGATATTCATCGTCTAGACAGGGAAAGCGCTTTCGAGGCAATGGTTGAAGCAGCGGGAAGAGTACAGAACGGTTGTCGGAGGGTCTTGGGATCCGGTCCCTATATCGAAACTTTTTTTTATTTTCAGTTTTTTACATTACATTGCAAATGAACCGATATATGAACAAAGTAATCATATCTTACACAGTGCAATATGTTGTAAGTCTTCCTGGGAAATTATTGCCAACACTCCGTGTATGTCTACATGATATTACCGGTCCTTTGGAGCCGAGGATTCAGAAAACGGTCGATGACTTCGCGGCAAAATATAGAAATACTTGCATTACTTCGTCAGAATCGGAAAACTTGAAACAGCTTTACACAAAAATATTGAGTTATGTGATGAATCACTACGTGTAGGAGAACAAGTTCCTTCTGCTACTTGACTGGTGGGCGAAGACAAACAATACCCATCTATACGACTTACATCTTTGTGGCATCGCTATTAGAACATATCAAAACACATATCTTTCGTTCATGATGAAAAGTCATCCATGATAAATTTTAGAACATGTTGCTACCAATATACAGAAATGGTATATTTGTCTTGAAGCATGAATACACTGAAACGGTAAAACGCATCTAGCCATCAAAATAAAAAGATGTTATAATGGTTACTACATTTGAGGTAATTAGTAGCGGATATTTTTTTTTTTCAGAAGAAGTAGAAAATAGCTGTATGCGAGCAGATCTCAAAAAGTGAGTAACACACGTCGTCGCACGGAAAGACCATTCCGTAATGACGGTGGTGCTTTGCCGGATGAGAGTACATATTCTCGATCTCCTGCAGAGACGATTCTGCTGCGGTACGTGTAAGAAGTGCATTACAATGTGGTAGTCAAATGGCGCGGCAAATTGAGACATACCCCAAACATAAGTACGTGGAACAATGTGATCCTTGCGGAAGAAAAATCTAAATTGCACGAAGATTCACGGTGATGCACTAAATGCAGTGTCCAATCGTAGTGAAATGTTGCCAACAATTTGACCAAGGCCGCACACATGTAGGTGATGCTGATCGGGAAGGAAGGCCACCGACATCAATCAAAGGCGATGATACCCAGGCAATTGACGAACTGATTCACAGCAATTGCAGGTCTTCCGACGATGAGGACGTTCACACAGCGGTTCCCGAATGGCTCCGTGACAAAGGAACGGATGTGTCTCGTCGAAGAACTGAACCATCGATAGAACTTTCCGACCGTTGTTTAGACTTCTATTCGACTCACTTTGAAGCGTAGTGCAGGATTCAGTAAAAGTTACATGGCCTGCCGAAGCAATGTATAACTTAATTTTTGAAATACCAATGGCCTTGCCGCAGTGGTAACACCGATTCCCGTAAAATCACCGAAGTGAGGCGCTGTCGGGCTTGGCTAGCACCTGGATGGATGACCTTCCGGTCTGCCGAGCGCAGCGGGGTGCACTGAGCCTTTGTGAAGCCAATTGAGGAGCTACTAGACTAAGAAGTGGCGGTCCCTGTCACGAAAACTGACAACGGCCAGGAAACCGATGTGCTGACCACATGCCCCTCCATATCAGCAGCCAATGAGGCCTGAGGGCTGAGGACGATACGGCCGCAGATCGGTACTGTTCGGCCTTCAAGGCCTATTTGGACGTTAGTCTAGTTTTTGAAGTCTCCTCGTAAGTGGCAGTTCTGAGTGACGTTAAGACTGTGATTATTCACACAGCCGTTGATAAAATATGGTACTTCACAGAAAATAATATTAACCTATTCGAGTTACGCAACAGGTCCTCTGGACTGATTTACCTTACTCATTTTGATAATATCGTTTTTTAGCACTTGGAAGGAAGAATTATGTGATAGGTGAAATTCAGAAAACAGAACAATGGAATACTTATTACATTTGTTCCGTAATGAATTTAGTATTCAGTATTCAATTTTTGTTTGAAGATCTGAGGACGAATGTCTCCGATATTTCTCATTGTGTCTCGCTGACAAACTCAGTGTTCTGCTCTTAACAAATAATGCTTTGTAGAACGTCGACAGGTTTACTAAAGCCTCCTGTGTAATAACTTGGTTTCGCAGTTCGTGATGTAGCACGCTCTTGTGTGAGTCAGTTACATGCATATTGTCTCTTGTCATGCTTATGTTATCCACAGTTTCTGGGTCAATAAAATCTGTTAAAATGTAAAACCATCTGCCTTATACATTACTATGAGCATTCGTCTTTACTACCCGCCACGTTTCATACTTTTTACAGGAAGTGGGTTTACTAAAGTACATCTGTAATCTAAAAAAAAATGTAATCAAAGTTTCGGGATCTATCGTTCTCCGCATAATATCTGTTTAAAGAGAAAACTCTCCAGAGATTTGATTATTTTCTGCACCAAACATACGATTTTGAGGAGTTACAAGTTAACTACCTAGGCTGAAGTAGAACCTATAGATGTATGTCGTACAACACAGTTTGATTCAGAAAAGTGTCTGCTTACTGACAGGGTTCCGACACTTGTACCCTGCTCGGGAGAGGTTCGGTTGCCATGCTGGTCCCATCATCTTACGCTGGTTTCTCCATGGCCCTGCTCCTGTGTCCTTCCTATTCCAGCTGAATTATTTGCGAGGTCTGCCATAGACTGTATATGTAACTTTCAATGAGTTAATGGGATGCATGCGTGTAAATCTCTCGCGTGTTCACAATCTGTTAAAACCACCACAGTGATTCCTGAAGCTCCGAAAATATGTATGTGAGCAAGCTACCTGTCGGCTTTGAGTTGCGTTCAAACTCCCTAATGAATGCATAAGAAATGGGAGTTTGGTGGTCAACGTAACCCCATGCTTAAGTAATAAGATTCAAGCCACGTCCCTCGATTTACCAAACGTCGTCTAAACTGAACTCACTTCAACAGTTTCCGGGCAGAGCATACAGTATCCAGTGCTACAGTGCAGTGTTGACGTTAAGACAGAATATGTAACCGTGACAAAATTCATACAGTTTTTTATATTGTTTTAAGGGTTGAGGAATAGCCGTGGATAAGGAAGTATAAAATTTCATTGTTTAAATTATGAGAAGCCCTGGAGGTTGTCTTCCTACGGTCAGCACTTGCCTATGCCGCATTCCGAGGCTACTCCTACAGAGGTTGCTGATCAAATTCCTCAAGCCTTAACTTTTGTTCGATCGACTCTCATTTTATTATTTGTTATATTACTTTATGCAGTTTTAATACCTCATTAAACTTGATACGTGGGTGTATTATTAATGTTACCTAGAGTTACCACCGCAGTTTTTCGGCGCCACATATTCTCACTCCCCAATTTCCTCTTTAGTAACTAAAAAAATAATGACACTTATGGTTTTTCATGTATTTCATTGCATTACTGAAACAATTTTCATGTATTTCAGTTCTAGAATAATTTTTAACCTGTTTTAACCTAACTAGATTTTACATACATGTTTGTCAAATACATATATAGCAGCGACAACGGATGAGCTTACATCACAAATAGGTTTTTGTGTCGCAGCTCAACACCTGTTTGCTGTAAACAGAAGCACCATTCATTTTATGCTTCTCTCGACACAGCGGTCTGTTTGCACTATTATAGCTGTTCGACGATGCCAAACAAATTTTTTTACATATTCTGACGATACCACTTTGACTTAATCATATTAAGATAATATTTGTTTTAATCTCAGCTACGTTTCATCAGATTATTAAGTTCGTCTTTTCTACATGTATGAAATCAGCGTATGCCCACCCGGCTAGCCGCGCGGTCTAATACGCTGTTTCCGAGCGCCCGGCGGATCGGCGTCGAGGTCCGGTGTGCCGGACAGCCTCTGGATGGTTTTTAAGGCGGTTTTCCTCGGTGAATGCTGGCTGGTTCCCCTTATTCCGCCTCAGTTACACTGTGTCGGCTTTTGCTGCGCAACACCGTTTCCACATACGCGTACACCATAATTATTCTACCACACACTCATCTGGTATGAGACGTTCCTGAGAGGGTCCACTGGGGCCGAACCTCACAGTAACCCTGGGTTCGGTGTGGGGCAGCGGTGGGGTGGGTGGACTGCAGTTGCCTGTTGCGGGGTTGGGAACCACTGGGGGCTACGGCGGGACGAAATCTCTCCGTCGTTTCTAGGTCCCCGGTTTAAGACATACATTGGTTTTCCTATCTTTTACAGACCTGAAGATGGTCATTACGGACCGAAACCGATAGTCCGGTTTTTGAGCAGCGGTCTCCATCTGGGCTGGCAATATTTCACCAGATAGAAAAAAAATGCCAGACACAGAATTTTGTTCATAAAACTTGATATGAAGTCCCTAGATTCATTAAATTGTATGATTTTCCTTTATTGCCATGAGGAAATTACCCCTAAGAAAAACGCACGTACCAGAGCTACATTGACGGGAAAACATTGGACCACGTAGGGAGAGTAGAGTGACATAAATGAAAGTTGGTAGACGTGTTTCTACATCTGAAAGATGACGTCTATTCAGATTTCTCGCCAGTCGCACAACAATGTTGCTACTAACGCCACTATCAGGTTGTAGATCAGGTTCGCTTTAAATATACGCTGTAACGGTCGTGAGCGTTAGTTGCCTTTGAGACTGGACGTGCTGAGTTGATGTTAGTCAAGAATGTCTTTAAAGCGACCAAGACGCTATTATCAACACTTCACTGAGTTTGAACGAGGTGGTGTAATGGAGCTACGATAAGCTAAATGTTCCTTCTGGGGTACCGCAGAAAGACTTGGCGGGAATGTCGCCATTGTACATGGTCTCGTGACCACCGCTGCTGGCAGTGGTGGTCATGAGCGTACGATTCGCCAGAATACCAGGTTCCGGACTGCCACGTGTCACTATCGGGAGGGAAGACCTTCTTGTTCGGCGTATGGCTCTGGCGCAGCGTACTGCATCTGCAGCAGCTATCTGAGCAGCAGTTGGCACCACAGCTACACAAAGAAGTGTTAAAAAAAAGGTTACTTCAAGGACAGCTCCGAGCTCCAAAACAGGCACCCCGTAGCGTGCATTACACTGAATCCAAACCACCGCCATTTGCGACTTCAGTGGTGTAAAGCGAGAGCTTATTAGAGGACAGGATGGAGGTCTATCGTGTTTCCTGGTGAAACTTGGTTCTGCCTCGGTACCAGAGACGGGCGTGTGTTGGTTATAACGAGGCCAGTTCATGGCCTACAACCAACCTTTCTACGTGCTTGACACACTGGACCTACACTTGGAGTTATGGTCTGGGATGCGATTTCGTGTGAGAGCAGCACCACTAGTGGTTATCCCAAGCACTCTTACTACAAATCTGTACATCAGTCTGGTGATTCGATCCGTCCTGCTGTCATTCACAGACAGAATTCCAGGAGTGTTTTCCAACAGGGTGACGCTCGCCCACATACGGCTGTTGTAACCCAACATGCTATACACAGTGTCGTTATGTTACCTTGGTCTGCTCGATCACCAGATCTGTCTCCAATGGAGCACACATAGGACGAAAACTCAAGCGTCTCCCACAAACAGAATTAACCGTCCCTGTACTGAACGACGAAGTGCAACACCCACTGAACTCAATCCCACAACTGAGATACGGCACCTGTACAACACAATTCACGCACGCTTGCATGTTTGCATTCAACATTCTGAAGGTTAAGCCGGTGATTCAAGTACCGGCCTTTCACATTTGTAATGGCTAATCTCGTGCTTACATTAACCTTTGATCTTACAATGTTAATCACTTAAATATGTTACCTAGACAAATGTATTCCCGAAATTTCATTAACCTACATTTATTATTTTTTGGTGTTGCGATTTTTTCCATTAGTGTGTATTTGCATTCAGTTGAACGTCAGAGGATGACCAAAGGCAATGACTGCGAATGCTAAGGACCTGCAATTGCTTATATAACAGGTTATTATGTATCATATTTTAGTTAAGCACTCGCACATGTTACTCATTTTAGTCTACAGGCATCTTCAGAACAAGTGCAAAGTGTCAGGCCATACTGGTACTTACCGAGATGGGGCATTAATGGCAACCAGTATTTATTTTACAGAGCATTCTTGTATTAGAAAGTAAGTCTATTTTGATAGCTTTCCATGAATACCAGCATCCTGCGGAGTCAGTATTTCTGGCATGATTGACCCATATACAATGCCCGAGATAAAAAGTGAAACATCCAGAACACATGGTTGGATGACACAGTAACGTCACACACATAACACACGATCGACGTATACACAAACTGAGGGTGTTGCAATTACGCTGAAGAGGCAAAAAAACTGGTACACCTACCTAATATCGCGTACAGCCTCCGCGACCACACAGAAGTGCCGCAACACGACGTGGCATGGACGCGACTAATGTCTGAAGTAGTGCCGGAGGGAACTGACACCATGAATCCTGCGGGGCTCCCCATAAATCCGTAAGAGTACGAGTGGGTGGAGATCTCTTCTGGACAGCACGTTGCAAGGCATCCCAGATATGCTCAACAATGTTCATGACTAGGGAGTTTGGTGGCCCGCGGAAGCCGCTCTGTAGCAATTCTGGATCTGTGGGGTGTCGCATTGTCATGCTGGAATTGCGCAAGTCCCTCGGAACGCACAATGGACGTGAATGGATGCAGCTGACCAGACAGGATACTTACGCATGTGTCACCTGTCTCAGTCGTGTCTAGACATATCGAGGGTCTCATATCACTCCAACTGCACAAGCCCCATACCATTACACAGCCTCCACCATCTTCAACAGTCCGCTGCTGACATGCAGGGTGGCATGGATTCATGCTGTTGTCTCCATACCCGTATACGTCCATCCGCTCTATACAATTTGATACGAGACTCGTGAGACCAGGCTACATGTTTCTAGTCATCAACAGTCCAATGCCAGTGTTGACGAGGCCAGGCGAAGCCTAAAGCTTTGTGTCGTTCAATCATCAATGGTACACGAGTGGGCCTTCAGCTCTGAAAGACCATATCGATGAGCTTCGTTGATTGGTTCCCACGCTGACACTCGTTGATGTTCCAGCATTGAAATCTGCAGCAATTTGCGGAAGGGTTGCACTTCTGTCACGTTGAACGATTCTCTTCAGTCGTTCTTGGTCCCGTTCTTGCAGGATCTTTTTCTGGCCGCAGCGATGTCGGGGATTTGATGTTTTACCGGATTCCTGATAATCACTGTACACTCACGAAATGATCGCACTGGAAGATCCCCACTTCATCGCTACCTCGGAGATACTGTGTCTCATCGGTTGTGCACCGACTTTAACACCACGTTCAGACTGACTTAAATCTTGATAACCTGTCATTGTAGCCGGCCGGTGTGGCCGAGCGGTTCTAGGCGCTTCAATCTGGAACCGTGCGACCGCTACGTTCGCCGGTTCGAATCCTGCCTCGGGCATGGATGTGTGTGATGTCCTTAGGTTAGTTAGGTTTAAGTTCTAGGGGACTGATGACCTCAGATGTCAAGTCCCATAGTGCTCAGAGCCATTTTTAACCTGTCATTTTAGCCTCAGCAACGGATCTAACAACGGCGCCCAGACGCTTGTTGTCTTACATAGGCGTTGGCGACCACTGCGCCGTATTCTGCCTGTTTGCGTCTCCCTGTATTTGAATACGCATGCCTATACCAGTTTGACCGAGCGAGGTGGCGCAGTGGTTAGACACTGGACTCGCATTCGGGAGGACGACGGTTCAATCCCGCGTCCGGCCATCCTGATTTAGGTGTTCCGTGATATCCCTAAATCGCTCCTTTGAAAGGGGCCGGCCGACTTCCTTCCCCATCCTTCCCTAATCTGATGAGACCGATGACCTCGCTGTTTGGTCTCTTCCCCCAAACAACCCAACCCAACTTGTACCAGTTTCTTTGGCGCTTCAGTGTACCTGACACAGGAAGAATGGCTGCCACATTGCAGTAGTGTTTTTCGTGTTTAGTGCTGTTAGCAGGTCTGGTAGGGTATAATGAGGCGTGAACAGCGACAGAAGTTGAGTGATCACTGTAAATGGCACGGAGATGCCGCGTACCCGTCGGAGACAGCGTTATTATCACCTGTTATGAGAGTTTTAAGGGAACCTCACTGTGGGTCTCCATTTGACTCGCTGGACGATTCACGTAGCATCCAGATCTGTGGGGTCCTCAGATGCGACAGTAGTTTGATAGTGAACTGCAGGGGATCGTAGGGACAGGAATTTTCGTCATCAAGCTTCCAGTCTACCACGTCCGACCACCACAAGGGGCATCGTCATATTGTACACCAAACACACCGTAACCCTTTCACATCTGTGCCTGTCTTTCGATAAAAAGTAATAGAATCCCCGCAATATTCTTTTCCATCCTGCATTAATAGTTGGGGACTAGCGAATTGCAATTATGGTCGAACACCACAGACGGCACATACAACATGGACTATATTTCGCTACCACAATATGCTAGTTATAAACTGTATTTGTCAAAACATGTGAAGTACCCCAAAGACATTTTCGGAGGTCATTGTAACAGCACACCATCGGCAGATATGAAACGACTGGAGTTACAGTTCTCTGAGACAGGCGGAATGGCCACCATGGTGCGTTAGTGTAGTTCGTGTGTAGTGTCATTGCCAATCTTGGTAGGATACATAAGGGGCGTGGACAGCGTCAGATGGAGACTGACCACTGTGAGGGACTCACAGATGTAGTGCGCTCGTGTGAGACAGCGTTATCAGCACCTCGTTGTGGGTCTCCATACGGACTACTGGACGGTTCACGTAGCGTCCCGATTTGTTGGGTATTTGCGTGTGACAGCGGCTCAGGGGTGGACTGAATGGAAAGTGAGGGCAGGCATACTTGTCGAAGATCGAGGCGAGCACTCCTAACCACCACAAAGAAAGATCGCCTTATTATGAACCAAGTACATCATAACCCCTTCACATCCGCGCTTGCCATCCGAGATAAGTAATGGACTCCCTGCATCCTGTGTTATTATTACTGATGGTCAGAGATTAAGAGCAACTGGACTAATGAATTACCATCCCTTGTGTAGGCTGCCATTAACACCATAACACAAATGCATTTGGGGTGGTGCCATGATTAGATCCAACATTAACTAATTCTATTTAGAAGATTGTATGTGTGTGTGTGTGTGTGTGTGTGTGTGTGTGTGTGTGTGTGTGTGTGTGTCTGCACGTGGGTGTGTCAGTGTGTGTGTGTTGTCTGATAGTTCTTTGAGGGCAAAGGTAGAGGGCCACCCCATAAACACTCCCAAAACCTCTTTTCCACGCAAAACACACACACACACACACACACACACACACACACACACACACACACAAACATACACAAAACCTTCAACCTTCTACATAGAATTCGTTAGGCCTAACCACAGCATTTCAAACAGTACAATTTCGGAGTAAATCACTGTTCTTTGTTAAGTTCTATATGGCAGCTTAGGACAAACTGTGAAAGAAAACAACTGAAATAAAAAACATACAAACCGAGGAAACCGCAGCATATGGTAAATACTGCCTTAAAAACTCAAATTATGTGTGTATAAATAGTAAAGGGCATTTGTCGTTTTTAATATATACGAAATAAAAGCCCACTGACGATGCTGAAACTTAATGTGAGAAATAGAAGAAAAGATAAAATTGTGGTTTGCGCAAGTGCGGACCCTCTCCAAAAATAAATGTGTTTGTAAGCAAATACGGTGCTTGAACCTGTAAATGAAGTTTCATTTAGTTTTTTCTTAGCCCTCTGGATGCTTCACTTTTTTATAATGCAGTGTAGGGCCATGCTTAGCTCGGGGAATGAGTGAAGTTGCAAGTAAGCCGTTATGCGATTCAAATGTCGTGGCCGGTGGCTTCTATCGTACACTTCAGTTTATCTCATCCACAACCTTCGTGCACAAAGGCCGTTAAGCAGCACACACAAAAGCTGTTGACAATGATTATGATGCTGCGGTCACAAAATTCCGTTGGCTGCGAGGAAATAGATACAGCGTTTATGCGGCAAAGGCTATGCTGTGTCTTAGGAGGAGAAGGCGTATCAGCAGAGACCGGCAGCGGAGAATTGAGTGGGCCCACAGCGGGCGGTCACGCCTTTGATGTCGCCGCGACGTTATCTCCGCTGCGCAGAGCCACGACGTCCTTCCTCCTTCCGGGCCACCTGGCCAGGGCAGCGGACCTTATAATGTCCCATTACCTGTCAGAGACCACAATCCGGGCTTAGGAACTCGTATAATACCACAACGTAGACCTTCTGCCAGAGGACATGATAGCTTCCTATGGATCTATCCTTCTACAGCTTCAGTAGCAGTACATTCCTTGGAACACATATTTAAAATAGTTTCCTTATAAATAGATATTTTCTCTCCCTGTATTAGGATTCATTGTCTCTAATTAAATTCAAGACGAAAAATAAACTGATGAAAAAGAGTTGCAACACCAAAAGGTAATTAACGTAGCGTAACGAAATTTCTGGAGTACGTTTGTCTCGGTAATACATTTAAGTTATTAACATGGCAGGATCACAACTTAATGCAAGCGCGAGATAAGCCATTGAAAATGTGAAAGGCTGGTACATTAACCGCCAGAATGTTGAATGCAAGCATGCAAACGTGTTCGCATTGTGTAGTACAGGTGACGGATTTCGCTTTGTGGGAAGGAGTTCAATGCCTGTTGCACCTGGTCGGTCAATATAAGGCCGGTTAATGTTGTTTGTGGATGACTGCTGTCGTCCGATGATGTCTCATATGTGCACGATTGGAGACAGATCCGGTGATCACGCAGGCCAAGACAACATGTCAACACTCTGCAGAGCATATTCGGTTACAACAGTGGTATGTGTGCGAGAATCGTTCTGGTATAAAACACCCCCAAGAATGCTGTTCATGAATGACAGTGCAACAGACCGAATCACCAGATTGGCCTACAAATTCGCAGTCAGGGTGCGTGGGATAACCACGAGTGCTCCTGTTGTCATACAAAATCGCACCCCAGACCATACCTCCAGGCGTAGGTCGAGTGTGTCTAGCATGTAGACAGGTTTGTTGCAGGCCCGCAAATGGCCCCCTTCTAGCGAACACTTTATCAACACTGGCACGGAGGCAAAATCAGCTTTCATCAGAAAACACAACAGATCTCCACCCCTCCCCTTCAATGAACTCTCGCTTCACATCACTGAAGTCGCAAATGACGGTGGTTTGGGGTCAGTGGAATGTACTTTGCAGGTCGCCTGTCTTTGGAGTAATCAATTCGTAACGGTTCCTTGTGCCACTGTGGTGCCGACTGCTCCTCGGATTGCTACTGTAGGTGCAGTACGATGTAAAAAGTCATATGCCGAACACGATGGCCTTCGCTCCGGTTTCCTTGAGACCGTACATTCTCGAGACTACCGCTGCCAACAATCATGTACGGCTGTTACATTCCGGCCAAGTCTTTCTGCAAGGTCGCAAAAGTAACATCCACTTCTCGTAGCCCCATTATACGACCTCTTTCTAACTCAATAAGGTGTTAATAATGGCGTCTTCATCACCTTAAAGGCATTCTTGAGTAACACCAACGCACCACATTCAATATCAAAGGTAACTAACGCTTACGGCCGTTACAGCGTGTATGTAAAGCAAACCCGATTTGCATTCTCATAGTGGCACTACTAGCGCCACTCTTGCGCGAAAGTGGAATAAAAAAATGGTTCAAATGGCTCTGAGCACTATGGGACTCAACTGCTGAGGTCATAAGTCCCCTAGAACTTAGAACTACTTAAACCTAACTAACCTAAGGACAACACACACATCCATGCCCGAGGCAGGATTCGAACCTGCGACCGTAGCGGTCGCGCGGTTCCAGACTGTAGCGCCAGAACCGCTCGGCCAGGAAAGTGGAATAGACGACCTCTTTTGGAGGTAGAATCACTCCTATCAACTTTCGTTTATATCGCACAACTCCTTCTTCGTGTTGCCACTTTTTCCCGTCCGTGTATTTGGTCTGGCAGCGGAAGATTGTTTTTCATGTAAGAAATGAACTTATTTTTTTATGTAGTTCCATTTAAGGTTTGTGAATTATGTCCAGAATTCAAACAGCGAGAAGGTTCCGCCAACCTACAGCGATTCTGGAATGTCTGCTAAACACACAAATACGATTGTTGTGACATATCCATCATGGAAGCAAAGCACTGACACAGATTACCTACGAAAGAATGGAAAGACAGCTAGAAGCGGATTTCGGGGAAGATTAATTTCGATTTCAGAGAAAATTAGTTACGTGTACAGCAATAGTGATCCTATGACTTATCTTAGATAACAGACTGAAGGAAGATGAACTTATGTATGTAACTTTTGTCGATTTAGTGCAAGCTTTGGTTAATTTTGAGTGGGAAACTCTCTTTGAAATTCTGAAGGTAATGGGGATAAACTGGACAGAACGAAAGGTCTTCTAATGCTGCACAGAATCCAGACTGCAGTATTAATTGTCGAAGGACACGAAAGGGACACAACAGTTAAGAAGGGAGTGGAACGGGATGTACCTTATCCCCAACGTTATTGTATCTGTACATTAAGCACGCAGTAACAAAAACCAAGTAGAAGTTTGGAAAGGGAGTTAAAGTTTAAACAGAAGACGTAAAAACTTTCTGGTTTCTTGATGACATTGTAACGCTGTCAGAGGGGGCAGATAATTTGTAAGAGCAGTTGAATGGAATGGATAGTGTCTTGAAAAGAGATTATGATACGAATACCAAAAAAAGTAAAAGAGAGGTCATGGAATGTAGTCAAACTGAATCAGGCGATACTGGGGGGATTAGATTAAAAAATGAGACTGTAAAAGTCGCAGATTACTTTGGTATTTGGGCGACAGAATAAGAGACAATAGATGAAGTAGAGAAATACTAAACGAACATTGAAATAGCAAAAACAATGTTACTGAAAAAGAGAAATGTGTTAACATTAAAAATAAAATTTATGTATTAGGTAGTGTTTTCTGAAGCTATTTATCGCGAGTATAGTCTTGATACAGTATTAGCGACAACAGCCCACTGATTAGATAGCTGTTTCTTTTCTAGCGTTCCTAACTAAAATCAGATCTAACCCGTTGACGCATGCTATCGCAATATCGAATTTCAAAAGAGTACAGATGACGAGGGGTAGACAGCATTAGTCGCTGCAGTTACCCACTCGCATTCTGTTTCTGTTTCAGATACCTTGCAAGCTCTTGTTCAGTGGCGGAGATATAGTATTCAAATAAAATCGGAAAAACCACTAAATGTTGGATAATTTGACAAGTATACAAAGTTATCTGCATGAAATTAAAACAAATTGTTATAGTACGAGAGGTATTCAATAAGTAAAGGAACACGCTTTTTCCTCCGCCAGTTGTAATTGAAAAAATGCGGGGTGTGTTGTCGAGCTTCG
The DNA here is from genome assembly GCF_023898315.1 of Schistocerca nitens. NCBI lineage: Eukaryota > Metazoa > Arthropoda > Insecta > Orthoptera > Acrididae > Schistocerca > Schistocerca nitens. Next base: position 62,678,026 of record NC_064616.1, read on the forward strand.
CGGAATATTACTGCTTAAGCCCCTGAAGTTTCATAAAGGTCCGATAGGTGGCTGCGCAATACGTAGACTTCAAAATACACTCCTGGAAATGGAAAAAAGAACACATTGACACCGGTGTGTCAGACCCACCATACTTGCTCCGGACACTGTGAGAGGGCTGTACAAGCAATGATCACACGCACGACACAGCGGACACACCAGGAACCGCGGTGTTGGCCGTCGAATGGCGCTAGCTGCGCAGCATTTGTGCACCGCCGCCGTCAGTGTCCGCCAGTTTGCCGTGGCATACGGAGCTCCATCGCATCACTGGTAGCATGCCGCGACAGCGTGGACGTGAACCGTATGTGCAGTTGACGGACTTTGAGCGAGGGCGTATAGTGGGCATGCGGGAGGCCGGGTGGACGTACCGCCGAATTGCTCAACACGTGGGGCGTGAGGTCTCCACAGTACATCGATGTTGTCGCCAGTGGTCGGCGGAAGGTGCACGTGCCCGTCGACCTGGGACCGGACCGCAGCGACGCACGGATGCACGCCAAGACCGTAGGATCCTACGCAGTGCCGTAGGGGACCGCACCGCCACTTCCCAGCAAATTAGGGACACTGTTGCTCCTGGGGTATCGGCGAGGACCATTCGCAACCGTCTCCATGAAGCTGGGCTACGGTCCCGCACACCGTTAGGCCGTCTTCCGCTCACGCCCCAACATCGTGCAGCCCGCCTCCAGTGGTGTCGCGACAGGCGTGAATGGAGGGACGAATGGAGACGTGTCGTCTTCAGCGATGAGAGTCGCTTCTGCCTTGGTGCCAATGATGGTCGTATGCGTGTTTGGCGCCGTGCAGGTGAGCGCCACAATCAGGACTGCATACGACCGAGGCACACAGGGCCAACACCCGGCATCATGGTGTGGGGAGCGATCTCCTACACTGGCCGTACACCACTGGTGATCGTCGAGGGGACACTGAATAGTGCACGGTACATCCAAACCGTCATCGAACCCATCGTTATACCATTCCTAGACCGGCAAGGGAACTTGCTGTTGACAATGCACGTCCGCATGTATCCCGTGCCACCCAACGTGCTCTAGAAGGTGTAAGTCAACTACCCTGGCCAGCAAGATCTCCGGATCTGTCCCCCATTGAGCATGTTTGGGACTGGATGAAGCGTCGTCTCACGCGGTCTGCACGTCCAGCACGAACGCTGGTCCGACTGAGGCGCCAGGTGGAAATGGCATGGCAAGCCGTTCCACAGGACTACATCCAGCATCTCTACGATCGTCTCCATGGGAGAATAGCAGCCTGCATTGCTGCGAAAGGTGGATATACACTATACTAGTGCCGACATTGTGCATGCTCTGTTGCCTGTGTCAATGTGCCTGTGGTTCTGTCAGTGTGATCATGTGATGTATCTGACCCCAGGAATGTGTCAATAAAGTTTCCCCTTCCTGGAACAATGAATTCACGGTGTTCTTATTTCAATTTCCAGGAGTGTAGCTTCTGTCACGGAGGTGCGTTCCAAGCAGAGAGCTTTCATTGAGTTTCTTTTGGCGGAAAACAAGAGCATCGCAGATATTCATGTGCACTTTCAGAATGTCTACGGAGACCTGGCAGTGAACAAAAGCACGATGAGTCGTTGGGTGAGACGTCTGTCATCGTCACTACAAGACTGCGTAAACCTGTCGGATCTCCCGCGCGCCGACCGGCCACACACCGCTGTGACTCTAGCAGCGTTGGAACGAGCAGAAACTCTCATTCGAGGTGATCAACAGGTCACTAGCAAACACCTTGCTGCTCAACTGTACGTATCTGTTGGTAGTGCTGACAACAGAGACGTCCACCGGGTGGGGTACTCAAAGGTGTTTTTCCGCTGGGTTCCTCGCCGACTAATAAAAACCATTAAGAGAGATGGAGGATCATCTGTGAAGAATGGCCTGAGCGTTACGTGGATGAGTAATAAATTTTTGTCGAGTATCGTCATAGGCACTGATACGTGGATTCATCACTTCGAACCTGAAAGGAAACGGCAATCCATGGAGCGCCGCTGCACCACCTCTCCCCAGAAGAAAAGTTCAAAGCCGAACCATGAGCCGGTAAAGTCGTAGCGACGGTCTTCTGGGAAACTGAAGGGTTATTCTGTTTGATGCCTCCCTCATCGCGTAACGATAAACTCTGAAGTGTATTGTGCTACCATCAGGCAACTGAAGAAACGACTTCATCGTATTGGTCGCCGCTAAAATGCAAAAGAACGAAACATGCACACCCGGGAGGAGTCCACAAAACTTCATTGGAATGTTCTTCCTCATTTACCCTACATCCCGGGCCTCGCACCATCCAATCTCCATCTGTTTGGCCCAGCGGAGGATGCACTTAACGAGAAGCAGGGGTACGTGGATGATGGGGAGGTTATTTATCAGCAGAGTGGTATCATGCGTGCATACAGGCTGTCCCAGTAAGGTGGCGTATGGCAGTCGAATTGAAAGGAGATTATGTTGAAAAAGAGGGTTTTGTAGCAAAGAGAGTGAGCAATTTTGGTATTGCAAATAAAACCAACCTGCTTTCAGAAAAACGTATGTTACATTACTTACTGAACACCCCTGGTACCACAAGATTAAGAAAAATTGATTGAATCGTCTCAAGGATTTGAACGGTACGCAGTGTTTCCTCATTGTGACGGGACTCGCAATGGTAAATACACCAGAGCACAAAATCCAGAATATTCGAGTTCCTTATACTTACAAAATTTTTTTTCCACTACTATTGAGGACACAGCGACTCAGGAATTTTCAGAGATTCTATCCCACATTAAAATTCACTGAAAAATATTTGGATATACCGAACAAAATGCTTTTACATTGAGCCACGACACGGCACTTCCTTCCGTGAGTGTAATGAAACATTTGGACTGATAGAAGATTTAATGAGACCCTACGATGGTAAGCAGCTGACTAATGGAAACAATGATATTTAACAATCGCATAACTTTAGCAAAGTAGCTCTATTGAGTGTACTTTTGGTGAAGCATCTAAGAAAGTAGGGAATAAAACATCGCCCGTAAGATGTCTGTGTGGATTTTTCCGAAGATATTTTAGAAGAGAAGAGATGAATCTTTCTTTCGTGAGTTATTTAACTCAAAGAAAATCAAAACGAATTATTCTCAAGCTCTCCGTCTGCTAATTCTATTTTTAATTAATTCTGATGCTGTATTCCAAAATGCAGCCTTTTTTCTATTACGTCAGTTTGTAGCTCGATCTCAGTACTCCAATATTCTCACCTTTGGTTTCACTCATTAAAGGCAACATGCAAAGGAGTACATCTACTCAGGACGGAGAGGCGTGGTCAACGGAACAGCATACGGGTGCTATCCATCTTTACAACTGACCTTCAACCTGCGTTCGTCTGCGTCTAGAGATTTTTTTTCTCGAACGCTGCGTTAACGCTCATATCATCGGTTGTAAGTTGAATGTTAGATTTTCTAACACGTCTCTAATTTCCGTCATCTGAACTTAGTAGGATATGTCCTTGCAAAAAATCTTTTAAGTTTTTTTAACACGAACCCAGCATTGTATTTGTTATTAGACAATATTCAACAATTGCGACAGTTGATTGCAATGTATGGTTACTGTCAGAAGTAATGTACGAATAATAAAGGGTGTTTCACAATGTTTTGACGATTTCAGATTTTAATAACACGTAAACGAATAGCGGAATAAAGTTCTACATTTATCCAAGGTACAACATCTATTCACGTTTACTTATAAAATACTGCAGTGGAAAAATGACGACTATTCGCAGCTACAGAATAAGCGAGGCGTTTCACCCAGTTTTTGAACACATCTTTCCTAACTGCAGGAGAAATTCTTGAAATTTCAATATGAACTCGATATTTTAACTCTTGCAAGCTTCTCTGCCGGTCGGAGTCCACTTTCACTTTCAAATAACGCCATAGGTAAAAGTCTGGCACGGTTAAAACAGGCGAGCGATGCGGCCACTCGACAAAAGCCCGTTTGACTTGCCAAACGCTTCACCGAGAACTTGCAAGGTCATGTTGGATGTGTGGCATGTCGCGCCGACTTGTTGGAACCAAGTGTTCGTAACGACCCACGAGGGCTTGCCTGTAAATTACTATGCACACGTTCGATGCGCTCGGGAGTTAGGACAGTTGACTTTCGATTCGATGCACTGACAGTTGCACGGAAGTTTCTTACCTAGTTCAATATTGTTTGATGAGCAGAAATTGGATATCGCAGTTGAATCTTGAAATATTTACGAAACGCACGTCGCACGCGCATGACAGATTCGTCGTAGCGAAAATAGCCCTCCACCGCAAACGCACGATGTTGCCTCCATCAATACGGTTCAAATGGCTCTGAGCACTATGGGGCATCTGAGGTCATCGGTCCCCTAGAACTTAGAACTACTTAAACCTAACTAACCTAAGGACATCACACACATCCATGCCAGAGGCAGGATTCGAACCTGCGACCGTAACGGTCGTGCGGTTCCAGACTGAAGCGCCTAGAAGCGCTCAGCCACACCGGCCGGCCCATCAATATGTATGATGTTTGTGAGAGAAGTAGCGAAACTGAGCTTTTATGTAACAACGATTTTATTTTTTCAAACAATAGTATTGTCCCCCTCAAAGTAGCACCCTTCGGCAACTATACCCCCGCGGAATCGTTGTTCTTGGTAACAGCGCTGAAAGGATTCGAGGATAGGGCCTGTCGGTCACATTCGTTTCAATGTTCTCCAGAGTCCGAAAATGATGTCCTTTTAACAGACTTTTCAGTGTCGGGGAAAAAATCACAAGGACTCGTATCAGTTGAATAGGGGCTGTGGAACAACGTGAATGCCTTTCGAGGTGAAAAATTACGTGATGAGTGGCCGTGTGGCATAGGGCGTTATCATGATGCAACAACTACTTGTCTGAATTTTCCGGTCTTACTCAAAAATGTTTCAAATGGCTCTGAGCACGATGGGACTTAACTTCTGAGGTCATCATCCCCTAGAACTTAGAACTACCTAAACCTAACTAACCTAAGGACATCACACACATCCATGCCCGAGGCAGGATGCGAACCTGCGATCGTAGCGAACGCGCGGTTCCAGACTGTAGCGCCTAGTACCGTTCGGCCACCCTGGCCGGCCTGGTCTTATTTGAATCATCATTTTCCTGAGCCTTTGAAGGACATCTTTGTAAAATACTTGGTTGACAGCGTGTTCTGGGGCTACAAGTTCTTTATGCACGATACCTCTAATGTCAAAAATGCAAATCAGCGTTGTTTTGATATTTGATTTGTTCATTAAGCATTTTTCAGTCGAGGAGATGTGTCAGTGTGTCACTCTCACTTTGCCGCATTGTCTCAGGACCGTAGTCAAAAATTCAGGATTCATCACCTGTGATCACATGACTGAATCATTTGTGGTCATTGGCAGCACTCTCAAGAATATAAACGCAAACGTTTCTTCGATAGTCCTACTGCTTAGTTGTGAGGTTTTTCGGCACCATTTTGGCACAAATCTTTCGGATGTGCAAAAGTTCGGTCAAAAGAAGAAGTAGGGTGAAAGCGATTAACATCCTTGTTGCTAAACGTCGGTCTGATTTCACAAGAGCACGCACACTTTCAAGGTTACCGTCGGTTTTTGAAGTTGAATGTCTCGCTTGACAGAGTTTCATCTGCAAAGTGTTCTCGGCCTTCCAAAAATGATTTGTGTCATCGGAAACTTGTGCTCTTGATAGAGAATGTTCTCCATAGGCTTGTTTCAAATTTCAAAACCTACATTCGAAGATAACCTCGTTTAGTACAAAACTTGACGGTATAACTTTGTTCTAAATTCCGCTGTCCTATTTCCATAACGTACAACAAAAAGACAACTTCACTGACGGGACTCTAAAAAATAACATGTTCACTGAAGATGCAACAAAAACACAACTTCACCGACGGCGCTTTAAAAATTCACGTGATGGCTGTATGGTGCTGAAACTCGGGCTGAGCGTCTGGAAGGGATGGACGCAAGTAGCGCCGGCCGGAGTGGCCGAGCGGTTAAAGGCGCTACAGTCTGGAATCGCACGACCACTACGGTCGCAGGTTCGAATCCTGCCTCGGGCATGGATGTGTGTGATGTCCTTAGGTTAGTTAGGTTTAAGTAGTTCTAAGTTCTAGGGGACTTATGACCACAGCAGTTGAGTCCCATAGTGCTCAGAGCCATTTGAACCATTTTTGACGCAAGTAGCACAACACAGTGTTGCCAGATCGCTCATAGTGTTCTCAGTCTCATTATTTTTCTCACACAACTCGTACACGGAACGAAACTTTGCACTCTGCAGTATTAAAAGACGGCGTCTCGTCGTTGTATCTTGTTTTTACAGCGCATAATTGAAATTTGAAATCGTCAAAACAATGTGAAACACCCTGTATATTATGTGTTACTTGCATTTTACGTCGACATGCTGGATGTCTACGCGCACGCACAGGTCAAGCAATTCCCGTAAATTACGGGACGGTGGTTCGTGGGCCTGGATCTGGTGCCCGATGGCATTACAGGTGGGTTCCATCGGTTTCATATCAAGCGACGTCAAAGTGAGTTCGCTATCACGCTCCTCAGAGAACTGTGGCACGATTCTGTATTTGTAACAGAGACAGTTATTCTCATAGAAGATGCCATCGCCGTAGGTACTTCAGCATGAATTAATGGAGGTAGTTCACAATAATAATCAACTAGTCCACAGATGTTACGGTGCATATGATTAGTACCACGGGTCCCATGAAATCTCACGTGCACATCCCTCATAGCGTAACATTAACCCGACCGGTCTGCGTTCGTGAAGTGCAGCAAGTTTTGAGGAGCCGTTCTCCTGGATGATGGCGTATCTGGGCTCGAGTATTGATCTGGTGTAACAAGAAACGTGATTCATCTGACTCGGCGATATGTTTCGGTTCGCGATTTTCTCTACTCCACTCCAGTCGTAAATGAAGATGTTGTTGGATCAACACGGGAACATGCAGGGGGTCTTCTAGTGCCGTAGCCCCATGTCCAACGTACGTAAACGGTAAGGGTACGTACTAATTCTTAAATGATGGTTTGTACGACAACAGTGTTTATGAATGTGTTTGAAGTTAATCTTTTGTCTTCTTGTTATTTTACTTGGCGATTATCCAGTTTCTGCTACTCAGGTTTTAACAGATATAATTCACTTAGCGTTGACACCGGATTCCTTTCCTGTCGACTCAGTCGTCAGCTACCAAAAGGAGGGATGTCATGTGCGCCACCTGTCTGTGAATTGTGTAAACTGTGTTCTAGTTATGATCGTACTTTAACTGCTTGTGTACCGTATTTTCTGATACGGAAAATGGGAACCACCCCAGCATCTGCATAAACGAGCATGGGAAAACCACCTAAAAACCACGCTCAGGCTTACCGGTGTACCGGCTATACTCGTTAATCCGATGCACGATTTCTATGCTGGTGTGGCCTACATTCTCGTCTGGCAAGCCAGCGTGCTGCGCATTACGATATACGAACAAGCAGATTAGTCCTCTGTAAATTTCGTTATTTGTATACTTCTTACATTCAATTTTCCAGTATAATTTAACATGTTGTCGTTATGTGCGAGGGCGTGCTGAGAAGTAATGCTTCAGAATAATTTAAGTGGAAACTCTTAAAGACTTTCAAATACAACAAACATAATTAACATTTAACACTATTATTCTTCATGTCTACATATTTGATCCGGAAAATGGGAACCACCCCAGCATCTGCATAAACGAGCATGGGAAAACCACCTAAAAACCACACTCAGGCTTACCGGTGTACCGGCTATACTCGTTAATCCGATGCACGATTTCTATGCTGGTGTGGCCTACATTCTCGTCTGGCAAGCCAGCGTGCTGCGCATTACGATATACGAACAAGCAGATTAGTCCTCTGTAAATTTCGTTATTTGTATACTTCTTACATTCAATTTTCCAGTATAATTTAACATGTTGTCGTTATGTGCGAGGGCGTGCTGAGAAGTAATGCTTCAGAATAATTTAAGTGGAAACTCTTAAAGACTTTTAAATACAACAAACATAATTAACATTTAATACTATTATTCTTCATGTCTACATATTTATATCTCAGCATAGTCATCCTGGTGACGAGCACGTTTCACCCAACGACAGACCAGTTTGTTGATATCGACACTCCTCAACGTTTTATCTAGATGACGGATCCGCAACCTCATCTCTGCTTGCACCGCTTCACCAGTATGACAGCGAAGTCCTTGAAGATTTCCTTTAATTTTTGTTAACAGATGGAAATCGGATATGGCCATGTCGGGACTATATTTTCCAACTAGGGTAGAGGGGAACAGAGGCACACCCATAAACAATATTCTTATTCATTCTTCATTACTAGATGGGCATTCTGTTATTAAAAGGGTGAATGGTCTTTCAGACCATGCTGCACAAATATCAACACTAAAAGGCTTTTGTACTCAAATATCACATGTAATTACAAACTATATAGGTAAATTAATCCAAGAACAATAGAGAGTTTTTTAAACCTTGTCAAGGAACAAGAGTGGCAGGATGTTCATAGTCCTGATAACATAGATAACAAATATAATGCTTTCCTTAACACATATGTCATGCTCTTCGAGAGTTGCTTTCCATTAGAACGCTCTAAACGGGATACTAGAAGTAATAGGTAGCCCGGGTGGCTGCCTAGTGGGATAAGTACATCATACAGAACAAAGCGGGAATTATGTCAAAATGTTAGAAGTAGTCACAATCAAGCTACAGTAGCCCATTACAAACAGTATAGTAAGGTGCTTAAAAATGTTACTAGGAAGGCAAAGACTATGTGGTATGCAAATAGAATAGCTGATTCACAAGATAAAAGTAAAACCATTAGGGAAGTTGTGAAGGATGTGTCTGTTCAGCAGCACAAGCTCGACAATATAAAGTCAGTTCGCAGTAAAACTATTTCTGTTACTGATCAATCAGATATACGTACAGTGTTTAACAATCAGTTTCTGAGCATTGCTGGTGAATTAAATAAAACTTTAGATTCTACAGGTAATCATATAACTTTCTTGGCAAATGCCTTTCCGAGATTGATGTTTGAAATACTTCTCTATGATACAGACAAGGGGGAGATTGTGTCTATAATTAAATCACTGAAGACTAAGGACTCTCATGGTTATGATGGAGTGACTAGCAGAGTATTAAAGTACTGTGCTGCAAATGTTAGCCCTGTGTTTAGCCATATCTGTAATTTTTCCTTTAGGCATGGTAAGTTTCCTGGACGACTTAAGTACTTAGTAGTGAAGCCGCTTCACAGCAAGGGGCAAATGGACAATGCAGACAATTTTAGACCTATTTCTATGTCATCAGTGTTAGCTAAAGTTATTGAGAAGGCTGTGTATGTTACGATAATTGATCATTTTACATCACACGATTTGTTGTCAAATGTACAGTTCGGCTTTAGAAGTCGTTTAACAACTGAAAATGCTATATTTTCTTTTCTGTGTGAGGTACTGGATGGATTAAAAAAACGTTTCGAACGCTAAGTAAGACGTTTGATTGTGTTGATCACAAAATATTGCTCCAGAAGTTAGACCATTACGGAATGCGGGGAGTATCTCACAATTGGTTCACCTCTTACTTTAGCAACAGACGGCAAAATGTCTTTATTCATAACATTGAGACTGACTGTGATGTGGGGTCTGAATGGGATACAATCAATTGTGGGGTGCCCCAGGGATCAGTGTTGGGGCCACTCCTGTTCCTTATTTGTATGAATGTTATGCCCTCTAGTATTACAGGTAACTTTAAAGTATTTCTGTTTGCTGATGAGACTAGCTTGGTAGTAAATGATGTTGTGTGCAACATTTGCTCGGTTTCAAATAGTGTAGTACATGACCTAAGTTCATGGCTTGTAGAAAATAAACTAACGCTAAATCACAGTAAGACTCAGTTTTTACAGTTTCTAATACACAGTTCAACTAAACCTGACTTTTTAATTTCGCAGAATGTGCATATGAATAGTGAAACTGAACAGTTCAAATTTCTGTGTTCAGATAGATAGTAAACTGTTGTGGAAAGCCCACGTTCAGGATCTTGTCAAAGACCTAACGCTGCCATTTTTACTATTCGAACGGTATCTGAAGTAAGTGATCGTTCGACATGAAAATTAGTCTACTTTGCTTATTTTCATTCGCTTATGTCGTATGGTATTTTATTTTGGGGTAACTCTTTCATTCTAAAAGGATATTTTTTGCTCAGAAACGAGCAATAAGTGGTGTAAGTTCACGAACCTCTTGTCGACCCCTGTTCATGAGTCTGGGTATTTTGACATTGGCCTCTCGATATATATATTCCTTACTGTCATTTCTTGTTAACACTATTAGCTTATTCCGATGAATAAGTAGCTTTCACTCAGTTAATACTAGGCAGAAATCAAACCTGAATCTGGATCGGACTTCCTTACCTCTTGTGCAGAAAGATGTGCAGTATACTGTTGCATCCAGTTTCAATAAGCTACCACTCGAATTCAAAAATCTTAGCAGTAATCCACGCGCTTTCGAATCTAAACTGAAGAGTTTCCTCATGGGTCACTCCTTCTATTCTGTCGAGGAGTTCCTTGAAAAATGAAGCTCATTCTTGTTGCATTGTTGATTGCGTTTACTTAAACTTATAGACTGCCTTTTTCCGGTTCATAAACATTTTATTTTTATTTGTTATTATTTTCGTATTGCAATTTCATGTAATGACACGTTCCATGACCTTAGAGATTTGCCCTTCAATTTGGTCCTACGGAACTTGACGTGTAAATAAATAAAGAAGTGGCATATTCCTATAGGCACGATACGATACAAATTACTCTCCAACTGGACCACACCCGACAACAGGCTTTCATAGTTGAGCATTACCTTCGAGACGAACTCAGGATGGATCCATTGCTCATTGTGAGCATACATTTGTCCATCACGACCAGTATTGGTTATGCAAAGATGACAACTGGGCCGTGTACACTCACGTGGTCAATGAGTACGCTGATGTTTCTAAGTTCAAACACTCAGACGGTTATTATGGGGCTGTCACAGTAGACCAGGCGAGACTTGGCTCATGCATGCTGCGAGTATTTGAGCTTCCTTTTGAAGTGCTGGAAGATGTTGTCAAGCCAGCTTTTCGTCCATATTGTAATTCCATCAGTCATATGGCGGAAAAGTGGCCAGCTTTTGAACGTGCGAAGTAGACAGCTGAGTACGTCAGTCGAAAATCGACTTCTCGGAACATGTCCCATCGTACATGAACGTAGGTGGATGTCGTGCCATCATCATCTACGATGGCCAACCACGAACGTGTTCCGACTGTGGACAAGAACTCCATGTTAGGTCTGTGTGCCTTCAGCGTCGTCTTACGAGCTCCTCAGCACAGGATGTTGTCATATCCACGGAGATGTGTCAAGTCCACCATACTGTTCTGGATATACGGATTGTGTCTCACACGCATCTCCCATTGACAGCGGGGTTGCCACCGTTCTATGGGAGGGTTTGACGGCCACCAATATGTGATACCTCCTGAATATGATGGGCATGGCCGTTATAGTCAATGCCGTGCATTTCGTTGACTTCTACGCTCCTTCTGGTTCAGGACAAGGGAGAGAACGCTGACGTTTTTTTTCACAGAGGATATAGCGCAACTCTGCCAGGGTCGGCTGGATGACATAGTAATAGCTAGCGACTTCATTTGTACACAGGCACCTACCGACCAGCTGCTGTGCCGTTCACCTTGCCTGGAACTCGAGGCCCTTATACGGGATCTTTGTTTGGTCGATATGTGGTGACACACATCTGGTGACACCACTGGATTCATCCACCTTACCAGCAGGATGGATCGGTTTTACATTACATGTAATGTAACGGTGGCAATAAGTGGCGCGGAAGTATGGCCTACGGCCTTCGTCGATCACATGACATATAGATGTTCAATAGCCCTCTGTCCCTTCGCCGCGCGGGATTAGCAGAGCGGTCTTAGGCGCTGCAGTCATGGACTGTGCGGCTGGTCCCGGCGGAGGTTCGAGTCCTCCTTCGGGCATGGGTGTGTGTGTTTGTCCTTAGGATAATTTAGGTTAAGTAGTGTGTAAGCTTAAGGACTGATGACCTTAGCAGTTAAGTCCCATAAGATTTCACACACATTCGAACATTTTTTCTGTCCCTTCGATCTGTGGAGGACTCGACTCCCCTGGAAGATGTACAGGGACCAAATCGCTTCACAGGTATGTAGTGGAGACTACGTGGACCAAGCCGTCATCGGTCGTTCTCACTTGTGATCGGCATTAACTTAGTGGATGAAATGTGCCGAGCCTGCTCTCTGGTGGACACTAATGGCATATCGCAGGGATGCAACAACATGGAGATGGCACAATGACGACTTTTTTTATACTATCCTTCGAGAATGTTACTACATGTTATCCTTGTCAGATTACCCATTGCTGATCACTTGCGCCAAAGCTAAGATCATCGTCCTGGTGAGCCTTCAGCTACATGGTTCCAGTGTACCGGTGCGAGGTAATGACGTGGTACCTCAGGGATGACCTTCGATGCACCATGTTAACTTGGAGAGTAAAAGGCGAACAAGAGTGTTGGTGCATAACTCGGTTATTGACGACGGCCAACTTGTATAGGTGCAACGGGACATTGTATGAACCTCCTTACACATGCATTTTTCTCTGCTCTATGGGGCAGAGTGTGCAGACCATACGACGGTAACCAAGGTTTCTGTATTTCTCCATGATACGGTTCCATCAGACATGGCAGCAGACTTACTGCAGGATGTGACGAAAGAAGAAGTTCACGACACTATCTGTAAAGGGGCTGCAAACAAATCGCGAGAACCCGACGGCCTCCCCTTGGAGGTTTACAGGACTTTCTAGCAGCTTTTGATACCATGTTGGACTGAGATTTGTAGAGAATTACTGTCCCCAACATGTACCCATCTAAGGCTCTCCTAAGAGGTCTTGTAGTGTCAATACACAAACCTAAAGGTGAGAACTGAAGACAAGACCACCGACCTTTGACGATGCTTAATAGTGACTTGTAAGTTTTCACACAGATACCAGCATACCATATACGATGTTCAATCTGCCACGTCATCTCTACAGACTAAACTTCCCTATGAGGTTCATACAATATCAGGTCTGCTCTGTGAAAATATAGGGTCTTAATCTCCCTAGCATGGATCCAGCGCTTCGCATGCGGGCTGGCCTCACTGAATTCTAGTCAGGCGTGTGATCGTGTCGACCAAACCTCTCACACTGCAGCGCTATCCAATATGCAGTTCCCAGATATCTTTATTGATGCGATCAAATGCCTCTTACATCGGGCGCCGCCACGGGTACTCGTCAATGGCCACCTGATGGGTATCCTCCATATCAACCGTTCAGTGAACCAGGACTGTCCATTATTTACAGTGCTTTATGCTTTGGCCTTGGAACCTTTGCCATGTGGCCTGCACCAGCAATTAACAAGACTCCAATATACCAGTTGAGCTTATAAATTCACGGTGTATGCTGACGATGTAATGCTTGTCGTCCGTGGAGCCGATGACATGACAGAGGTCATGCCCTGGATTGCAATATACAGAGCCGCAATGGGAAGTAAACTAATATTGACAAGTTGATCGCACTGCCTATAGGGTCGGGTTTGTCACGAGAGTGTGTTGCCCCCCTTCAGCTTATCGACGCACTACAATGCATGAGGGGACATCCGGTGCACGATAACACTCAGCTGTAGGCGCCTATTGAACCTCACATAATGGATCGAAGCTTATGGTCACTCATTGTCGTACAGCAAGCACATTATGCCAATGTGTACTTAGCGTCGCGGCTACCACGTGTCGCACAAACTCTCTCATCATGCACCCACTGGTTTATAGCATTATGGCCGGTTACTGTTCCTTTGTAAGCAAAAAGATGTTTAAAATTAGATACGATTCCCTCACCCTACCCAAGGACAGAGAAAGCCCCGGGCTCGTCAATGTCTGTTACGGGATGGTGGCCTTCTAATCAGTACCCACCTAAAGCTGCGGCGTAAATGCCCGTTGAGGCTTACGAACACGTTACTGACAGCGATGGAACCGTCCTCTCTGGACCCACCGATTATGTTAGGAGACCTCTGGGCTCCCTTCAGTCACCTTAGGCGATTTTATTTGGGCCACAGCTATCTACACCAAGTGACCGCGACCCTGCTCTTGGTGACGGCGAAACGACTCTACATTGAACTACAGTGGTCCCGCCGGCTCAACATGATCGAATCCAAATACCCAAATACGCAGTGGACAGTGGTGTTGAGAACCCCCCTTACTTTGACGCACAAGCTGTGGAGTAAGTGGCTATCAACAGGAAGTATGTGACATACGAACGCCTTCATAAGATCCACATGAGGATTTACCCACTTGCCCGACATGCCGCGAGGTAGATTTTAGCGTATACAATACGTGCAACACTGCTCCATATCGGTGCATACATGATTCTTCTACTGGATGTAGCGTTCTACCCCAGAGCTCCGGAAAACGCAGTCTTGAGGATCCGCGGCCAGGTCATGAAATATCTCTACCGTGACGACCCCAAACACGTTCTCGATTTCTGGTGTTACCTCCATGAGCGGTACCACACCGTTATTTACCGTCCACAACACGATCAACTTTTTTTTAAATTACCTACGGAGTGTCTTGCACCATTCACACAGCAGTTGGAACGTCCCCAGCGAGGGAAGCTGATATGACTGATAATAAACTTTAACGAACGAACGTGGAACAACACAGACTAAGACGAGAAGACACGGCGGGTGACCGGCGTCACGCAGGATGATGCGGCACTTACGCCTTTTCTATTACTATCCTGTTTTTATTTTTCTCCTCAATCTGTAACACGCGACAGAAGCGTCATTTAGTTCTCCACCGCCGACTTAACAGGGCTTACTATAAGTCTTCTCCTTTAGTTCTTCCTATATACATAAAAATAAAAGTAAATAAATGAATAAAAAATTAATAAATGAATAAAAAATAACACAACTGTTGCTCTATGACTATAAACAAGTATATTTGTCTTTTTTCCTTTGCTTTTGGTTTGTCTCAAACAAATGGTGGCACAATGGCTAATGTAGTGGACTATCATTTTCGTGCCCTGTGTTCGAAAACTGATTAATGTTTATTTATTTAATTTATTCAACTATGTCCATAGAAGGTTACGACAAGAATGATTCTTATCAAGTTAGGGGATACAAAAGCGTCATACTAATTGTAGAACTACAACTGGATTTTACAATAAGTGTCATATCTATTGTATAACATATGTGTGTGGTATATTTCCAGGGATCACAGGCTCTTTAAATTCTCATATTCTTATGTTTCATTCATATATCAATTCTTGTAGCAATTATTTTATTCTTATGTTTCAGGAATATTTGGTGTATTTCCGTCGATGATAGCGATCGCAGAAACATAGAAATACCGAATACTACGAACATCACGCGAAGGCAGGTTCCTCACAGCGACATTTCTTCGTATGGATCTCATCCGGGAAAGAAATATCGTTAACATTGCTGAAGATTTCACGTGTTGGCCATAACGTCGTGGCAAACCAAGTATAACGGATCACTTTTCCGAAAACTGCAGCTTGCAATTGATTATGAATCAAGCACACTAGAAGAATTTCACTGAAAACAATTTCAAATAATTTTGTCATTCGTTAATTTTTTTTAATTCCTTCACCAGACATACAATTATTATACAAATAAGGACAACTTAACTTCAATATACATTGGAAACATTCGTGTAGTAATCTTCTTCGGCCATGGGCAGAGTAATGAAAAGCAAAAATAAAAATAATAATCGGCTTTCGAACACGGGGTGCAAAACTCTGCAGCGACGACGCTAACAACTGTGCCACCGCTTTGGTTGAACTATTTATTCGCTAACAGGCACTTAAAGTACCTCGGAAACTTTGACCATCGTTTTCTCGAAAACGGTGGAGTATCTACGGATAAGCTGGGCACGTGTTCGTCTATTTTGAACGGTCTTCCACTGAGCGAAGTTTCTGGAAAACCTCGTTACGGCACTTGCCACGTTCTCCTCGTTAGTCACTGCAGTACATGATTACTGAAGCGTCACTACGTGTCTGCGATAATGGGCACGGGAGAACAAGTGTAGTAATATCGTCGTCGGGCAATACTCTTTTTTGTGGTGTTTTGTTTGGTGACGGATTCGGCCGCTATTTTCGTGTCAGTGGTGTCCAGGATGATTCAGCATAAAGGTACGGTCAGATTTGCGTTTGAAAAGTCCACCCGTAATCAACAGCTACGTCCCCTCGAAATTTATGCTTGGTTAGTTGAAACATTTGTATTACTTCACATCAGATTCGCACCGCGTATTTTGACACTGAGCTTTGTCTTTTTCGTAAAATTAACGAGCACCCTCCTAGTACACAGGTTTCTATCCACCGTAGGGATTCTGCGCCGTGTGGTCCCCCGTGTCGATGCTCCGGTGTTGCAGCATAAGAGACCTCAGCTCTGTCCGATGTGGAATCCCCCGTGTCAACCCCTACTGCATCAAGTGTCTCTCTTGGTGATACAGGTTGCGTAATAGTCTCCTGTCCTCCTGTGGAGGCTGTTGGGGCGGCGAATTCGAGCATTTGTTTGGTCTTTGGCGTGCGTGCATCTTAAGCAGTCGCATCAGGGATCGAGCGTGTCTGATCTGTCCCCCCTCCCCCTCCTCCCGCTCCCAAGGATATCGGGATATCGCAGTCTGACGGACAGCAAATCCTCTGTGTTCCGTGTCGCCCTCTGTCGACGGCCCTTCAGTTCCACAACGTTCGGAGCATCCTCCGTTGAACCCCGTAGTGCAGGCGTCGCCCCAGGTTCTTTTCCATCTTGTCGTCTGCTGAGCCTGTTGTTCTGTCCCTGTCTGCGATGCAAGGTAATCCCCCAGCGGAGCAGGCTACTTTTCCTGGGCCAGCGCCGGTGGATTCAGATCTTGCGTTTGATCTCTCTAATCTTCCGGCTGCTGAGGCGATTTAGTCTCACGGCCGCGTCCAACCGGATCGCCCTGTCTCGCGCAAGAAATCACGGCGTAAGAGTTCTGCAGGTCGTGGGACTGATTCCCCTCCCTCAGAGTCGTCTGCTTACTCGGCAGTGGATTGATGGTCGGAATGTGGCACACATGGACTTTACTTTTGTCCCACTTTGGTAGATGACTCAGTCACACACCCCTGTTGCTTTGAATGTCGATCGCATTGAATTTGAGTTAGGTCTCGCTGCTCTTCGTACATTTATTTATTATTCTAGTGTAGATATTATATTCTTGGAGAAAATATTCTTTTCCATCCATTCTCTTCCGGAATATCAGACCTTTTTTTAAAGTAGCGCCAGAAGATTCAACGGATATTGCTCTATTTTTCGTGAAGTTATTCCTGTCACTGACATTGAAGTTCTTGATTCTGGCCACGGAATTGGTTGTCGTCTTTTTGTCCTTGCTCTGGTTGTGCCTTATGCAGCATCTGGCACGAGTCAAACGATGACACCTCGAAATTTTACAAAGAGGAGCTCCGTTATCTTTTGCGTGACTGTGTATTGCATCCCGTTGAGCAGTCCCTTCATCTTAATTTTAACCGTGATGTCCGTGAATTGGTTCGTACGATGCGTTTGACAGATGTTTTGGAAAGAAAATTTCCGACGTTGGTAAAAATCATTTTTTTTATTGCAACGTCTAGTAGCAGACTCGACAGGTTTTACTTGGCCGACGTTTCGTGTCACCAGATTCTTGCAGTTGACGTAATTCCTGCACCTTTCGCTAATCACTGTACTGTTACTGCGACTGTCAACCTCGCCCGACAACCCATGAAATAATGTCGTGTTCAGTGGATGCTCAACGTTTCCCATCTTGCTGATGCGTCCGTTGATGCCGTGACTGGTGCTGAGTGTGAGTTTGTCTCTGCTTGGTATAGCTTTACCCATCCTTATTGGGATGCAGGTCTGAGAATGAAAACCCGCGAATCCGTAAAACGCTGATACGTTATTGTGCTGCAAGGGCGAGATCCTTACGAAAACGAGTGACTTTTATTATACCGTTCTTCGTGAATTATATGCAAAAGCAGGTGAAGCACGTCTGAGGATCACAGACGTTCGGCTGATCAGGGCTAAGTTGCTGCACATAAAGAAGCAACAGATGAAAATGTTGAGGATAAAGTACAAGCCACGTTCTCTCATTAACAAAGAACTGACATCCTTGTGCCACCTGTTTCGCCAATCACCCTCGTCGTTGTCGCTCTCTTATTACCTCCTTAACCCCATACATGATGACCGTCAGTTGACTACTTAAGGTGAGGTGACTCAAGCGTTACATTAATACTATGAGCAGATGTATGTATCGGAAGATACGGTGCCCCCCCCCCTCCCTCCCCCATCTGAAGCTCATAGGTTTGCGACCATCGGTGAGGTTATAATGCCTGAACAGAATGTTGAGTTTATAGCGGATTTTTAGGATGATGGAGTATGTGATTTTATTGCTAATTCCACCTGCCATAAATCCCCTGGTCCGTATGACCTCCCCCCCCTCTCCCCCCAGGGAGCCCACAGTCCCTTTTGTGGGTACATGTGTGGCACACACGAGGCCCCGAGCTATTGCAGTCTCCTTCCTTTTCCCAGACGGCATTAGCGTCTCTGTTCCTCTCCTTCCCTGTCCTTGCTCCTTTCTCCCTGCCCCCTCCTTTCCCTCTTGGTGGAATTCTTTATATCGGCCTGGCTATCCTCCTGGCTTTGTTTTGGTGTGTGCTATTGTTTAGTTTGCTGTTTCCATCTCCTTTTCGGCGATTTTGGTCCCCTTGGGGTAGACCTCCATTTCCAACGTTTTCCGTTCATGCACCCTGCCCCCCCTTCTTGCTAGGTCACCAGCACGGTAGCCAGTCCGTGTGGTGGGGCTGTTAAGTACCCACTTGGCTGAGCCCCCTGACAACACTGGGATCACATTGCTATTACCTGAGCTGTTAACGCCTCGTGTGTGCCAAGGAGTCGATGCTCATCACTTTGGGGCATCAGAACTCCCGGCAATGGCCGCTGTGCCAGATGGCCCTTGCTGTGGTTCGTTTGTGCCCACGGGGCGAGCCCCTGGTTGGAGTGGCTGGTACTAGGGCAGACGCTTTGCGCATGAAGCGACAAAAGCTTCAACATCCTGACCATTATGTGGCGGTCTCTAAGAGTGATACGAGACATGACACTCCTTCTTCTGATCCTTTGACATTCCCCTCCCTGTCCATCCCCTGGGAAGAGGGTCATGCTCACTGGCTTGGGTTGAAACCTTTCCCTCAGTACCTGGTTTGTACCAGGACGGATGGTGAAAGTTTTGCCACCACCAAGCCTTTGTTTTTCGAGGAGATGATTGAAGATAAGTATGGCGATGTGGAATCCATGAGTATAATGCGGTCCGGTTCTTTGCTCATAAATACACCTTCTGCTGCCCAATCTGAAGCCCTGTGTGCTTGTGGCCATCTCAGTGACATCTCAGTCTCCGTCGCACCCCACCAATCTTTGAACTCGGTACAGGGCATCATTTTCCACTGGGATGTTCTCCAAACTGACATGGAGCTCCGTGAAAACCTCGAGCAGCGAGGAGTCCGATTTATCTGCCGCGTACAGCGAGCCCCTAAAAACAAAAGCATGGATACAGGCGCCTTTATCCTGGCCTTCGAGGGGGATATCCTCCCAGAGAAGGTAAAGGTGATGGTGTAACGGTGTGATGTAAAACCTAACATTCCACGACCGATGAGATGCTTTAAATGCTTATAGTTTGGACACGCCTTCCCGCTGCACCAATGAACCCCTCTGCAGTGACTGTGGGCGCCCCCTCCATGAGGGGAGTGCCTGTGCTCCCCCGCCAGTGTGTGTAAATTGTAATGCACAGCATCCTCCCCACGCTCTCCGGCATGACCAGTGTATATGAAAGAACGACGGATTCAGGAGTACAAGACCTTAGATCGACTTACCTACACCGTGGCTTGTCGAAAGTATGACCTGTTCCATCCCGTGCCTATAACTTCTACTTTTGCTTCAGTTATGTCCATTTCCCCTCCTACCCCCTCCTCTTCCCATCCCCACTCCCATTCGCCCCACACCTTCTGCCACACCTTCACTCTTCCATCAGAAGAGAAGAAGCAAAAACACAAGAACAAGGCCCCTCCAGTACCCACTGAGGTGCCACTTTTCCCTCCTCGAGCCATTGAACCTATAGAGTCTGACCCCACCTATATGGAGATTACCCCATCTTTAGCGGTGATGGATGGCGACTCAGTGGTGTGACCGGCTCCAGTCCATTCACTTCCCATTTGGATTCCAGTTTGAGAATCCTTCAGTGGAATTGTGATGGCTATTTGCGTCACCTCCCAGAGTTGCAGCCCCTTATTTCCTGCTACTCTGCGGCTTGCATTGCTCTCCAGTAGACCCATTTTGTCAATTCTTACTCACCCACCCTTCGTGGGTTCCACACTTTCTTTCGAAATCGAATTGGCCACTTATGGGCTTCTGGTGCTTTTCGCACCTGGTACGCAAGGATATTGTTAGTAAATGGGTTCCCCTCCAATACCACTCTGGAAGCAATTGCTGTCAGAGTCCATATGGCCACTTCAATCACAATCTGTAATCTCTACCTCCCGCCTGACAGGCCGCCCACATCCCTTTCCCTAACCACCCTTCTTCAACAACTCCCTTCTCCCTTCCTGTTTATAGGGGACTTTAATGCCCACAACCCTCTTTTGGATAGTCACACGACTACTGCCCTGGGCAGGACAGTTGAAGCTGTTCTGGCAGGGCTTGACCTCTGTCTCCTAAACACCGGCGCTCCCACACACTTTAGTGTGGCATACGGCAATTTCTCTGCCATTGACCAACCCATCTGCAGTCCCGGCCTTCTTCCTTCCATTCAGTGGGGTGTCCACGATAACTTACGTGACAGTGATCATTACCCAATTGTTTTGACCTTCCTTCAGTATATCTCGCTCTGTCGCCCTCACAGGTGGGCCATGTCTGACTGGGGTGCCTTCTCCTCTGCTACCATCCCCCTGTACTACTACGCAGTAATATTAATGAGTATACACAGACTTTGACTGCCGCCATACTTTCCGCAGCTGTTTCAGCCATCCCTTCTTACTCGGTCCCCCTCCCCCCCCCCCTTCAAAGATGGTCCCTTGGTGGACCCCGGAAATAGCTGCAGCCATAAAAGTCCGCCGCCGCGCTCCTCAATGCTTCAAGCAGCAACCCCCTACTATTCTCCTTCTGGTCTTTAAAACGATTCCGCGCCCGGGCCCTTTACCTAATCAAATTTCAGAAACGGATTTGCTGGGAACGATAGGTGGCTGCCATAGGACTGCACACCCCCTCTCCACAAGTCTGGGCGAAACTCAGGCGAATTTTTGGCCATCGTCCTCCCACTGGCGTTGCAGGAATTTATGTGCATGGTGTTGTCCTTACCTATCCAGAATTTGTCATAGTGCATTTTGATCAACACTATGCTGAAGCTTCTGCACCGACACAGTATCTTCCTACGTCACTCCTCCTGAAAGAGCGCTCGGAACGACTGTCTTTCGTTTCTCGCTGCTTGGAGCCTTATAATGCCTCATTTAGCGAGTGGGAATTCACCAGCGCCTTCGCCCTTTGTCCCGACACGGCTCCTGGACTGGATCGGATATATAACCAAATGTTCCAACACTAATCGGTGGCTGGGCACCGTCATATACCAACCCTTTAGAACTGTCTGTGGAGTGAGGGTGTATTTCCTACCCAGTGGCAGGAAACCATTGCTATTCCGGTGCTTAAGCCTGAGAATCCACCTCTTCAGTTGGATAGCTACCATCCAATTAGCCTTACCAACACCCTCTGTAAGCTCCTTGAATGGCTGGTGAGTCGGCGACTGTTTTTGATCCTTGAATCTCGCGACATTTTGTCATAGACTCAAGGTGTTTTTTTCTGTGACCGCTCTACAGTGGATAACTTGGTCAACCTGGAGTCTGCTATCCGGTCGGCTTTTGCCCATCGGCAACACCTCATTGCAGTCTTCTTTGACCTGCATAAAGTGTACGACACCACCTGGCACAACCACGTCCTCACCACCCTTCACGAATGGGGCCTTCGTGACGCTCTGCCCGTTTTTATCCATAACTTTCTCTCTTGACGCTCTTTCCGGGTCAAAGTTGGTTCCTCCTGCAGCACTTCCCATCAGCAAGAAAATGGGGTTCCACAGGGTTCCTTGCTGAGCGTCCCTGGTGGCGGCTGCTGGGCCGACAGTGTCGCCCTCTTTGTATGCTGACGATTTTTGTATCTATGTCACTTCCTCTGTCGTGGGTGCTGCAGAACGCCGTCTACAGGGGGAAATCTACTGAACGCAATCTTGGGCTCTCTCCCATGGCTTTCAGTTTTCGGTGGCCAAGTCGTGTCTCATGCATTTCTGCCGTCGCCGTACAGTCCATCCCCATCCTGAGCTGTTCTTCGACGGCCAATCCCTCGAGGTGGTGGCCACCCATCGCTTTTTGGGTCTGGTCTTCGATGCCCGGTTGACATGGCTCCCTCATCTTCGACAGCTCAAGAGGATGTGCTGGTTACATCTCAATGTTCTTAGAGGTCTGTGCAATACCACCTGGGGTGCAGACTGCTCTATTCTCCTGCGATTGTACAAAGCACTGGTCCAGTCTCGTTTAGATTATGGGAGTCCAGTCTATGGTTACGCGTCACCTTTGACACTGCAGATACTAGACCCCATCCATCATTGTGGGGAACGACTTGCAACTGGTGCCTTCGCGACTAGCCCTGTGGTTAGCCTTCTCGCAGAGGTGGGGAATCCTTAAGTGATTTATGAAAACCGTGCAAAACTTAAATCGGAGCAACCATCGTCCCAGAAATAGTTCAACTGTTTCCACGGTGCCACTTTGCTCAGCAGCTTTTCCCAAAATGAGTATCACATCTGATGTATGACGACCAAGAACCGTAGACAATATTTCAGAGTTTTAAAAATAATCCAGATGACTGTATACGCCTGTTTGTTAATAATGGTGTACCACTTCACGCCAGAAACGAAACTGAAACTGAAGCAGTGAATGTAAGTGGATGGCGCTACATAAAAAAGGCAAAATCTATTTCATCCGCTAGAACAGTTATGTCTGTTTTCTGAAATACGAAATGGATCATCATCACTGATTGCCTCCCACGGAGTTAAAAAGTTACAGGCGAATGATTGGGATACGCAAGCCCTCTGGAAGAATTGTATGAGTAAATATGGGACGTCGGACGGGTGGGGGGGGGGGGTAATGATAAAGACGAAAATCATCTCTTAATCAGGACAGTGCAACTACAGGATGGCACGCGAAATGTGTCACCGCTTGTTTCGTACATAATATATGAGTCATCATAGATATCCTGTGGAGCAGGGGCGGCCAAGATTTCGGTTCGAGGGCCGTGCCAGGGCCCGAGGGCCAAAGCGTTCAGCCTCGCCCCCCACCGCCACGCCACACTGTCTGGGCGCGTGGAGGGTGAAGAGGGGAAAACTGCGAACGCGTCGCATTTAAATGGCAACGCAGACGCACTGCATATAGCTTGGCTTTATATTTAACATTTTTCAACAACAAAGATCACGAAGAAAACAAATTTTCAGTATCACCCTTTTTATTTTTGGCGCTAAAGATATAATATCTTATCTGGCACAGACTGTCAGCATACAGACAGACACAGACAATTTCACAGAGTTTTGGACTCAAGTTGCCATGTAATCGTGACTTATTTTAGTTTAATAAAGGAAAAAAGGTCTTTCACAGAAATATGTCGATCAAAATATTGCAGCACTTTTGCGACCTTATTATGGAGACTTGAAAACTCTACCTGAGGAAAGCATTGTAGATGTTCTGGACAGTTGAACACAAAAAGGTTTGTTATTATAACTGGAACTGCTTTGCAGATTAGTAAGTTACTTCCGCACCTGCACAGGGGCCCTTTCAACTAAAACTGCAAAAGGTCTCCAAAACGGCTCGATAACAGATGTAAGACAAACAGTTTCTTCAAAATATTTATAAAACTATCCTTTTACATCGTTCAGGACGACAATGAATTCTTCAGACCTGGCATTTCCTTTAATGCCAGTGAGCTTAGGCAGACTTTCTTTGTCAGAATTTGTCCCTTCTGCAAAGTGATTTTCTTTTTAAGTTCATCCCCATCAAATCAGAAAGAAATTATGCAATGTCTTACCGTGGGCACTGTGTAGTCAAATCTACTTAAAATGCGATGTCGGCAATCCATTTTTAAATCCAGTTTTAAATAGAAAAATCGTCCCAGACATGCCCCTTGACTTAAACAACGTACTTTGTAGTAATATGTGAAGTCTCTATGCTCTTCGTTAAGCTCCACTAAAAACTGTTGCAACTGAGAATAGAATAATGCGTGCGACTTCAGAAATTTTACTGTTCGTACCACCAATTTCTTCACGTGCTCTAAGCCTGCAAATTTAGCACAAACTGTTTCTTGAGGGACAGTACAATAAGTCCCATCTGTCGATCGTTGTCAATTTCTGTTCTTTCATTGTCAATTAAATCTTTAAATTCTTTCTGCACGGTACTGTAGTGTCGTTTCATAGCAAATATGAAGTATCCGTCGCTTATGCGTAACGAAAATTCTCATACCTCTCTTCTTCTGTCATTCCCATTCATTTTAAAGCATTCGATAGATCGCTAGATTGCTTCTTTTTGTGCAAACAGCCACAGGTCCTGTTCATATCACGAACAAATAGCTAAGATTAAACAGCGCTGACACCGCGATTCTACCGAACTCAGGGAGCTGTGCCGAGTGAACAATGCCGTAATGCTTAATGAAATGTTGCGCCATTCCGGGTACTTTCGAGAAGGACTGAGCAAAGCCGAGTGCCTGGCCAGGCCCACACGCACAGCGCGAATGAAGTCTGGCACACCGTGTCCGTCCTGCTGCAGAGCGTCTCAACAGCAGTAGCAGTAGAGCTTGGAGAAGCCAATGAGTTACGAAATAAATTGTCATTCACGATAACGTTGTTAGGAGAGTAGTGTTTACAACATGGCTGACAATGGACGACTAACAATGCAGTAGCTATCGGGAGTTGTGTGAATTTTTCACGAAACAAAAAATCCTGTTGCGCCTTAGAGGCGGTTTCGACGACAGTTTAACTTGCGGGGGCCCCCTGACAAAAGAACCATTCACAGGGTGTATTATCAGTTTGTATGAGGAGGATTAATGTTTGAAGCGAAGCGACCTCAGCCGAAGCTTGTTTGCTCGCCCGAGGATGCTGAAGTGGTACGAGTTGCTCTACAGAGAAGCCTTGGCAAATTGATGAGAAAGGCAACAGTGCAGTAGGGCATATTTAGACGTTCCGTTCAACGGACTCTTGACAGTGAGCTCCAGAAGTGCCCGTACAAGATGACCTCAATTCAGAAGCTCACTGCAGAAAACAAACGGCAGAGACCACTGTGCGCCCGCTGGCCGGAGGACAGCCAGCAAACTCTCAACAAGGTTTGGTTTTCAGATGAGACGAGTTTTCATTTGGATGGTGTGGTTAACAGGCAAAATGTATGCTTTTGGGCTACGGAAAATCTGAACAACATCATGCTCCAAGGATTATAGTGTGGGTCGCACGTTCCAGTTACGAACATATCGGACCTTTTTCTTTAAACAAACTGTCAACAGTGCGCGTTATTTGAGCATGCTCCGCAACAACTTCGTTCATGAGCGACATGCGGCTCATTTAACTCTGGTTTCTGGGTCGTTTCAATTGTGAACAATTTCTGCCCCCCCCCCCCCCCCCAAATAATAGTCCACACCTCATCCTATATGACTTCTTTGTTTGGGTGTACCTAAAGGAACAATTTCCCTGAAACGTCCACATTATTTAATGGAAATCAGACGCCTTATTCTTCAGACTTGCAGTGACATCATAGAAGACATGTACCGCAGGATTATCGCTAACATCAGTGTTCGTGTGAAGGAAGTTTGTAATCAGGTTGATTGACGTATTGAAAATGTGCTGAGTTACAACAGTTCTCCACAGAACGTCTTCCATGGTAGTATAGGTTCCTTTGCGTTCGTCTTAACAGTAATGTGATTATTCCAAAACAAAATGGTGACACATTTCGTGCGCCACCCTCTACCTACAAAGGTAATATGGCAATTAAGAAACGGATTTCGTAACGTTTGACAAAGCTCATTAATATAAAGGGGGATGAGTGGAAAAATAAGAGCAATTGTGACTTATTGTCGTCTGGTAGACAACGTTTCAGCTTGTATTTCTAGCTACTATGCCTCCTTAGCGCTCAGTGGATTCCATTCTTTTACTCCCAACAAGGAAAGACTCCCGACGCTAACGGCGTGGTAGTAACCTATCTGACAGACTGAAAGACAAGTTTTTTTTTTCCAAGAATGACTACGAGATCCCGGAAATGGCAAGGGAAGATAAGTATGAAACTGTCAAAGAATAAACTTGACAGTTTATGTATCCAAATTACTAATGAGTACAAAAGCAAAACAATGGAAGAGAGAATTGAGTATTAGTTACAGCAGGATTAATTGGGCTTTAGCAAATAAAACGAATCAGAAAAACGAAACAGACTTAAGAAGATCCAAGACACATTCATAGGACTTCTCCAACTAGAAAAAGCGTCCGACACTGTAAAATGGAATATTTTTGAAACCCTCAAGATTATAGGAAAGCAATCAACAACGTGTACAAGAGTCAAGACCGCACAACATGAATAGGAAACCAAGAAAGAAGTGCTCGGATTGAAAGGAGCAGTAGGCAGGCATGCAGTCTTTCTTCCCTATCATCAACTGTACAACCTATGTATCTAAAAAGCAAAGAAGGAAATATACGAAAAGTCCAGAACTACGATTAAATTTCAGAACGACAGTATATCAGTCGTAAGATTCGCTGATTAAATTGCTGTTCTCAGTAAAAGTGAGGAAGAATTAATGAACCTGTTGAATGGAATGAATGATCTATTGAGAACGAAGTATGTATTAGGATCAAAGAAAACCGAATGTACTGAGGAGCAGAATAAATGAAATTAGTGACAAACCTAATATCAATATTGGAGTCCAGGTACTCAAGAAATTCTGCTACTTGTGAACAAAGAGCACGTTATAAACAGACTAGCACAGACAAAGAAAGAATGCGAAGACAAAAGAAATGTATTACTGACTAAGCATTCGCGTTTACTTGTTACAGGAGGACGCTGGAAATTAAGCCGTCTAATAGGGATAATGGAATGTAGTCGAATTAATTCGGGTGATGTTGAGGGTATTAGATTAGGAAATGAGACACTTAAAGTAGTAAAGGAGTTTTGCTATTTGGGGAGCAAAATAACTGATGATGGTCGAAGTAGGGAGGATATAAAATGTAGACTGGCAATGGCAAGGAAAGCGTTTCTGAAGAAGAGAAATTTGTTAACACCGAGTATAGATTTAAGTGTCAGGAAGTCATTTCTGAAAGTATTTGTATGGAGTGTAGCCATGTATGGAAGTGAAACATGGACGGTAAATAGTTTGGACAAGAAGAGAATAGAAGCCTTCGAAATGTGGTGCTACAGAAGAATGCTGAAGATTAGATGGGTAGATCACATAACTAATGAGGAGGTACTGAATAGGATTGGGGAGAAGAGGAGTTTGTGGCACAACTTGACCAGAAGAAGGGATCGGTTGGTAGGACATGTTCTGAGGCATCAAGGGATCACCAATTTAGTATTGGAGGGCAGCGTGGAGGGTAAAAATCGTAGGGGGAGACCAAGAGATGAATACACTAAGCAGATTCAGAAGGATGTAGGTTGCAGTAGGTACTGGGAGATGAAGAAGCTTGCACAGGATAGAGTAGCTTGGAGAGCTGCATCAAACCAGTCTCAGGACTGAAGACCACAACAACAACAACAATAAGAAGTAACGATCTGTGAAAGGAGTGTATAGAAAACACTAACCAAAAGAACACAATGCGTTACAGAAGGGAGTAGCAGTAGTAGCAGCAGCCGCATTTGTAGTCGTTCTTAAGGTGTTCATTTCGAAGACAGGTCTGATGTAGCTTTCCACTCTGCTGTGTCCTATTGAAGTCTATTCATCTCTGAATAATTATTTCAACCTACATACATCTGAATCTGCTTACTGTAGTCTCTGTCTATAATACATTGCATCATCTGACAATGTTACTTTACAATTATCATTTACTACTTCATACCAAATGAAAATATATTCCTCCACATTTATTTTCATCCTCCTCCCAGTATTAATCGAAAGTAGCTTGTCTGAATAAATAATTCCATAACGTATCTTCTACAGTAACCCAGTGGACCTTGATACACGAAATTTCATCGATGCTATTATGTTCCTATGGCTTTAAGGCCTCCATAAATAATGTTTACCCCCTCACACTTTCCTCCAATACCAAACTGACAATTCCGTTATGTCGCAGGATATGTTTTATCAACCAAAGTTTAGTCATAAATTTCTGTTGCTCGAAATTTGATTCAGTGTACTTTCGTTAATCACCCAACCTATCGATCTGATCTTCTGCATTCTCCTGAAGCACTACATTTCAGAATCCTCTAGTCTCTTCTTGTCTGAACTATTTATCACCCATGTTCCACGTCCGTACAAGGCTACACTTCAGACCTCCACAAAATACTTTCCAACATTTAAATTTATACTTGATGTTAGTAAATTTCTCTTTTCCGAGAAAGCTTGTCTTGTAATTACAGGTCTGCATTTAACATCCACTGTACTTGCAAAATCGCCGGTAATTTTGCTGCCCAAATAGTGAAACACACCTGTTACCTTTAGTGTCTCGCTTCCTAATATAATTCCGTTTATATTGGCTGATTTAATTAGACTACATTCAATTATTCTTGCTTTAGTTTTATTGATACTATCATATAAACTCTTTTCATAACACCATCAGTTCCATTCAAACGATCTTCCATTTCCTTTGCCGTCTCTGAATTACAGTACCATTGGCAAACCTCGAAGATTTATTTCTTTGTCTGATAACGACATGATTATTAGAATACATGCACGAAAATAGCTGCTTATAATAACTAATCTTCATTCACGACAGAATGTTTTGGCATTTATCGCCATTGTCAAATACCTATGATTACAACTTTGGTGAAAACGTGTATAAATGTGAATGTCATTTATATTAAAGTGACTATATTCTAGTCACGTCTAAACTAATGTAACTTCCATATTACGTCGTTAGTAAACTGTCTTTGTTTTAGTAAAATGTTAAAAGATGAAATATAATATACTGAACATAGAACGTTAATTACGGAGTGACAGATGTTTGACATTTCCAGTGCTACGATGCTATATTTTTACAAAGATTTTGAAGATGAAGAGGAATATGATTTTATTTTTACGATTGTCTTTGGTTGTTGCATGTATTACTTCCGATTTAGCCATTTTCGTGCTCTAAAATTTCAATAAAATTTTTCAGGTAGGACGTGTGTCTAAATTTCTGTTATTTTCTCGTGTGTTCTCCAGTTCTCTAGGGATGTTCATTGCAAGACGTTTTAGTATTGTGTGCAGAACATTACCTAAGCAGAAAATAAGATACTTAGCAGTAGTCTACCTGGGTCGACTCTCCAACAGAGTTAATGAACTTTTTAAAGGCACAAATATTCAAGTGGCCTTTCGAACCAATAACAACTTTTCAACAAAATTACGTTCCACCACCACAAGAACATCGAAATATGATAACCCACGCAAATATAAAATCACATGTGGCAACTGTATTAGCTTTTATATTATCCAAACAGGAATAAATTTTAATGTGAGATATAACGAACACACTAGAGAGAGCGAAAATAATCAGCCGAGCTTGATTCTACGTTTGAAGATTCAGAACGACACTGGTGATACGATTTAAAGTACACTCTAAATCCTGTAGAGAATAACAAAAGGTTTTGAAATGAAGATTCTTGAAGAACTGGAAACCTATATACACACGAGAAAATACCCACAAGAAATATTAAACAAACATACAGAATATAGACACAAGTAATACCTCAAAAACTTCATTGAACTTTCATAACACGAAAATGAATAAAACGAATTAACATATGCAACAACCAAAGACAACAATAACAAATTTTAGTTAATAAAATAATATCACTGATCATCTATATAATCTTTGTATATGTATAAGGTTGTACGAGTGGAACTGCCAAACCACTGTCACACAGTAATTAACATTTTATTTTCAATATATTTACATTATTTACCACCTTACTAAAACAGTGGCAGATATAAGACAGTTCACTAACGACGTAATATGGATGTCACATCAGTCTAGACATAAGTAAAATATAGTCACCTTAATATAAATGACATTCACTTTTATACACGTTCACAGCAAAACTGTAATCGCAGGTGCTTGTAATGGCAATAAATGCCGCAACCGTCTGTTGTGAATGAAGATTAGTTATTATAATCAACTGTTTCGGTGCACCTATTCTAATAATAAATGGCAATGGCTTTGCCGCAGTGGATACACCGGTTCCCGTGAGATCACCAAAGTTAAGCACTGTCGGGCGTGGCCGGTGCTTGGATGGGTGACCATCCAGCCGCCATGCGCTGTTGCCATTTTTAGGGGTGCACTCAGTCTCGTGATGCCAATTGAGGAGCTACTAGACCGAATAGTAGCGGCTCCGGTCAAAGAAAACCATCATAACGACCGGGAGAGCGGTGTGCTGACTACATGCCCCTCCTATCCGCATCCTCATTGAGGATGACACGGCGGTCGGATGGTCCCGATGGGCCACTTGTGGCCTGAAGACGGAGTGCTTTTATTCTAATAATAACGTTATCATGAGACATATATTATGCTAGTGACCCTAAATAAGGAAAAAAAGTCATTTCTTCTCCCTGAACTTCCATTATTACCAAAATGTTTCATGTGTTCCTTCGACTGATTGCTCAACATACAGATCAACAAACATCGGGGACAAGCTACAACCCGTCTCACTCCCTTCTCAGCTACAGCTTTTTTGTCATGTACACTGACTCATAAATGCAGTCTGGTTTCTGTAAATACGGCAGCTGGCAGTAGAGGGCACAAATAGCGGAATAAGACGGAGATTAGATTACGTACAAGTAATTCAGTACGTTGGGTGCAAGGGCTAATTTGAAACGGAGGTACTGGCTCAGGCGACGAAAGAGCGGTTGGCCGCAGCGAGCCATTCAGAAGAGGAAAGATAAGACTGCGCGGAAGGCGATACTCACCGAGTCGCTGGAGACGGAGCGCGCGGCGAGGCGGCCGGCGTGGGCGTGGCCGTGGCGCGTGGGCGTGTGCACCGCACTGAAGGGGTCTCGGATGACGTTGAGCGAGGTGCAGCGCGACACGCTGGACTGCAGCGGCGTCTCGACGCTGACGGGCGTGGCGTAGCCCATGTCGCTGGGCGTGTCCTCCAGGTCGGGCGCGCACTCCTCCTCGCGGCTGGAGCTCCACCACGCCGCGCACCACGCGCGCACCCAGCGCCACGTGAACGGCGCGCCCTGCAACAAGTGTCCGCCTGCTATAGGGCGGCATCGCCAGTCGACTGGGTGGTCGAGAGATGCGGCGACCTAACTGGCCAAGGCAGGGTTTGGTAAGCACAAAGACAAGCATTAGAAACTTTCGCCGTGTGCGGACAGGCATTATCTTGCTGAAATGTAAGCCCATTTTGTCGCCATTCACGGTAAGCCATTCTGGGCTTACATTTCAGCGATATAACGCTCATTCGCACAAGTCGAGAACGTCAACTGTTTCTGTTGGTGTTTACCAAATCCTACTTTTCCCAGAAAGGTTGCCGAATATTTCCCCAAATGAGAACGTTTGGAGCATTCTGGGCAAGGTCCTCCAACCATCTCGTGATTTTGACAATCTAACGCGCCAGCTGGATAGAATTTGGCACGGTATCCCGCAGTAGCACATCCAACAAGTCAATCGATGCCATGCAGAGTAACTGCTTGCATAAGTGCCAGAGGTGGACCGACGCGTTATTGACTTGCTCAATTTGTGAAGGTCTTCTCTTCAATATACAATCAAATTTTTCCTTAAATTGTAATCAGTTATTTGTCTGTACATCTAAATCACTTCTACAGATTTCCGTCTCAGTTAGATAATGTCTTCGTGAAGCGTCGTTTATTTTATTTTTTCCCGTATAATGTATTTAACACCCAGCTGTGGATAAAGGATTCATTCAAATAAAATGATACAATACACTGGAGCCGAAACACACGCACACACACACACACACACACACACACACACACACACACACACGTCAAGAACAAAACCTAGATACCGAAACGTGATGGGTTGCCAGGAAAAGAAAAAATAATAATTTTAATATGAATATTAACTGTAAGCTTTGCAATTTACTTAGAGACGAACAGTGCACGCCGCTTTCGGCTGTCCATTACGAGGTCTAATGTATTAGAAAACCGCTGATTTCACGCTCACTGATCGCGAATTGGACGTAAAAAGCAACGCAAGCACGTATCATATGCTAGCAAACAGTCTCAAACGCCGTACGTACAGACCCTCAAACGTCAAGCAAGGCACAGTCCAGCGATCAGGAGAGTTCCAACTTCAGATGACCGCCGGATCCCATGTGAGTATGCATTGCCATCACTTAATTCTCGTACACTAAGAAAGACGTGCAGAGCTTGCCTGCACGTACTTCTGGATTAGGATTATTGTTTTACATCGTACATTTCCCTACACGTAACTATGTCAGTATGCCACTTGCACTGTGACGAGTACTTGAACCTAAGGGTTCGACAACAGCAAAAGAATCTGGCACTTCCACAGTTTTACATCTACATCTACATCCGTACTCCGCAAGCCACCTGACGGTGTGTGGCGGAGGGTATTTTGAGTACCTCTATCGGTTCTCCCTTCTATTCCAGTCTCGTATTGTTCGTGGAAGAAAGATTGTCGGTATGCCTCTATGTGGGCTCTAATCTCTGATTTTATCCTCATGGTCTCTTCGCGAGATATACGTAGGAGGGAGCAATATACTGCTTGACTCCTCGGTGAAGGTATGTTCTCGAAACTTCAACAAAAGCCCATACCGAGCTACTGAACGTCTCTCTTGTAGAGTCTTCCACTGGAGTTTATCTATCATCTCCGTAACGCTTTCGCGATTACTAAATGATCCTGTAACGAAGCGCGCTGCTCTCCGTTGGATCTTCTCTCTCTCTTCTATCAACCCTGTCTGCTACGGATCCCACACCGGTGAGCAGTATTCAAGCAGTGGGTGAACAAGTGTACTGTAACCTACTTCCTTTGTTTTCGGATTGCATTTCCATAGGATTCTTCCAATGAATCTCAGTCTGGCATCTGCTTTACCGACGATTAATTTTATATGGTCATTCGATTTTAAATCACTCCTAATGCCCACTCCCAGATAATTTATGGAATTAACTGCTTCCAGTTGCTGACCTGCTATATTGTTGCTAAATGATAAAGGATCTTTCTTTATATGTATTCGCAGCACATTACACCTGTCTACATTGAGATTCAATTGCCATTCCCTGCACCATTCGTGAATTCGTTGCAGATCCTCCTGCATTTCAGTACAATTTTCCATTGTTAAAACCTCTCGATATACTACAGCACCATCCGCAAAAAGCCTCAGTGAACTTCCGATGTTACCCACAAAGTCATTTATATACACTGTGAATAGCAACGGTCCTACGACACTCCCCTGCGGCACACCTGAAATCACTCTTACTTCGGAAGACTTCTCACCATTGAGAATGATATGCTGCGTTCTGTTATCTAGGAACTCTTCAATCCAGTCACACAATTGGTCTGATAGTTCATATGCTCTTACTTTTTTCATTAAACGACTGTGGGGAACTGTATCAAACGCCTTGCTGAAGTCAAGAAACACGGCATCTACCTGTGAACCCGTGTCTATGGCCATCTGAGCCTCGTGGACGAATACCGCGAGCTGGGTTTCACACGATTGTCTTTTTCGAAACCCATGCTGATTCCTACAGTGTACATTTCTAGTCCCCAGAAAAGTCATTATACTCGAACATAATACGTGTTCTAAAATTCTACAACTGATCGACGTTAGAGATATAGGTCTATAGTTCTTCACATCTGTTCGACGACCCTTCTTGAAAACGGGGATGACCTGTGCCCTTATCCCATGTTTTGGACCCCTACGCTCTTCTAGAGACCTACGGTACACCGCTACAAGAAGGGGGGAAAGTTCCTTCGCGTACTCTGTGTACAATCGAACTGGTATCTCATCAGGTCCAGCCGCCTTTCCTCTTCTGAATGATTTTAATTTGTTTTTCTATCCCTCTGTCATCTGTTTCGATATCTTCCATTTTGTCATCTGTGCGACAATCTAGAGAAGGAACTACAGTGCAGTCTTCCTCTGTGAAACAGCTTTTGAAAAAGACATTTGTTATTTCGGCCTTTAGTCTGTCATCCTCTGTTTCAGTGCCATTTTGGTCACAGAGTGTCTGGATATTTTGTTTCGATCCACCTACCACTTTGACATAAGACCAAAATTTCTTAGGACTTTCTGCCAAGTCAGTACATAGAACTTTACTTTCGAATTCATTGAAGGCCTCTCGCATAGCACTCCTCACACTACAGTTCGCTTCGTGTAATTTTTGTTTGTCTACAAGGCTTTGGCTATGTTTATGTTTGTTGTGAAGTTCCCTTTGCTTCCGTAGCAGTTTACTAACTCGATTGTTGTACCACGGCGGCTCTTTTCCATCTATTACGATCTTGCTTGGCACTCCCTCCGCCTCGTGCGACGCGAACGCCGCTGAACCCGCCACTCCCTTTGGGGAGAGGGTGACCCAACCGCGCCCGGTACCCGCGAAGATGTCTCGACAGCAGGGACTGTGGGTGAAGCATTTAACACTTGGGGTTTACCATTTGTCGCACCAGACTCCCCACTGCCGCTACACTCCGAGGCAGCAGCCTGAAGACGGCTGACAGCGGCCACTAGCCCTTTCAGCTGTTCGCGAACAGTGGCCAGCTCCTCCTGCGTTCGTACCCAGCAGTCACTCATCCTATCTATCCGTAAGAGATCAACAGTTTACTGTAGAGAGTTAATCAACTTTTAAGTAGACTGCTAATTCACTGACTAAACTGTGGTTACTAGACACTTCTTGTTGGAAACAATGAAAATAAGCACTACCTGTCTCTGTACTGTATTCAAAACAAACACGAAATCTATGGAACACTATTACTAGTACTCGAAAATTAAAGCTTCCTAAAAGCAAAAACACACGGAAAAAGAAGTGACAAATAAGAAAAACACAGTTAATACTTAAATTTACGTAGCTCGCTGCACAGCAGATATGAAGTAGACGGCAGTTACGACGATTCGTGATTTGTAGTACTATACATTACTGTGTGTACCCGAATCATACTAAAGTTATAGTCCGGGGCGGCCTTTTGTTCCGATAATTTATTGGAGAATCTAGAAAGCCTCATTTGTGTTCTAATAAACCAATGTCTATGCTCTTCTGCGTGTTCATTGCTGACAAGTGACGAAGCAATAAAACCAGACCAGTTAGCCAACCCAGAGTTTCAATTCCCTATCATCACCGTATCTACATCTTCAGCCTAATACCCAAGATTTTAAAAGAAGAAACCGCCATTTGACTGTGTATTACTATATTTATTTCTTGTGCTGTCCATATTTCGGCTTTTATGGCATTATCGAGTACAGCGCTAAAAGTTGTTTGACCATCATTAAGTCATGTCTGTTAAGGCAGTCCAAGACCTGAAAACAACCACCTGCTTTTGACTGCCTTAACAGATATGACTTAATAATGGTCTAACAACTTTTAGCGTTGTACTCGATAATGGCATAAAAGCCTAAATCTGCATAGTGTAATAGATAAATATAATAATACACCCTCAAATGGCGATTTACTCTGTAAAAAATTATCCTTCTGTACCAGCCACAGAGACCTGAAAAATCTCAGCTTGACCACTTCACCGATTCACTCATGTGCAAAGCCGCTCGTGTACCAAGAAACGAATGACCTTAAATCTCGCTTCACCTCTGATTAGAGCGTGAGCTTATAAGTAAGGATTTCGCTCCTCACGTCGGCTTACGACAGAACGTTGTTCCACAGCAGCTACTCATACTGGAATCGCTTTATGAAGGGCCTAACCGTGGTGGAAATGACGGAGTATGCAGCAAGGGAGAGTAATGAGGAGACGGGCTCACCTCGTAGAAAGCTGTTCTCATAATGGCTCAGCGGCAGCGATGGAGACGGCCGTATAACTCGACTGAGGGCGGAGCTCTAGGTATTGAGCGCTAAGGCTGTAACAAAGCGATGATGGTGGCCTTATAACCTCGCCGTTCAAATTTTTCCACTGAACAGGTCTCACACAGTCTGCCTGCTGATACCAACTATTTATTTTATTTTGCCAGACCGAGACTCGAACACGGGACATTTACCTCTCGCGGGCAAGCGCTCTACGACATTTTGTTGTTTTTTATTTTTTTCCTTTTTTCGCTTGCATTAACGACTTTTTATTTCTTATTTGTTTATTTATTATACGTTCTACACCTCCAAAATTTGCGGAGACAACTGCACTACAAATAGTTTCTGTTAGTAAGAAGGCATTGTAAACAAATTAAAGGACATAAACAAGGGCGTACGCAGGATCTGAACTAGGGGGGGCAGGTCATACTAGTCTCAGGAAACAAGGACTCGAGACAACATACAGCACTTCTTATTAAATGAAACAGTAAACCAGTCAAAAACTGCTTTTAATAAACATTTTAAATACAAGAATGCACTTGTACAATTCGAGAAAACATGCAGCATTTCTTATTAAATAAAACAGTAAACTAGTGAAAAACTGCGAATATCTTCAAGGGGGGGCAGCTACCCCCCCCCCCCCCCCCTGCCCTTCGCTGGGTACGCCCATGGACATAAATCTTCTCAACATGAAATATTTTTGCTAACCATGTTTACTTCGTATGTCCACATTCCAACACACGGGTGAAATCAACTTAAGCGGGGGTGATTTGGAAACAACAACCCCTGACGTTTCCCTTACTCATGACAAGGGCGAGGATCTCTCACAGTTGGCTAGACGTGGACATATAGTGCCGAAAGCAACAGAGAGATTTTGTCTGATACCTTTGGCGCCTGGCTGTTGGGACTCTACAGAGCAGTGGTCGTCAAACTGTTTTGCTCAAGAGCCAATACTGACATTGTCGGATGCACCATTGACCGCTTGTGTACCGATCTTATTATTAATTGGTAACGTACATAAATTAGTATTTTATGAGTCCTCAGTAGACAAGGGTACGGTAGGTTTGCCGCTGACCTCCAAGTCCGAATAGTTGAAAAGTCGACAGCATTCTGGAAACTTCGTGTTGAATGTCGTCTGTTTCCGATTACTGCCTCCCTTACCGACTTCAATTTTTTTTCCGAGTGATTTCGTGATGCCTTCATCTGGCATTCTCTTAATTTCATGTACGATAGCACAATGAGGCCTTAGGTCATTTTCAAGCATCTAAAACGGAAGCATTATACAGTGGATACATTAGCGACACATATGATTTTGACGTAGGATCAAGTCATATCTGTAGATGTACTAGGAGCGTTATAACTTACTTTATTGATGATTCTTTAGTAGTATATTATGATATGTACGTCCTTGCTCCTATGACTCCATATAATGCTCATAAAATAAATTAGAGGGGTTTTTAACTATTTTACGAACATGCTTCTTTCGAACAGTTTTTGATAAGCTCTTTTATATACGCTCCATGTTTCAACGCGCTTACCACTAGGAAGATTACAATTATTTTACACAAATTTGTTAATTAACCTACATATGCCTTTATTCTCAGTTATATTTAATTATCGTTCACCTTTTGCTGTAAATGTAATTTGTGACATTCTAATTGCCTGACGAAGTGTTCTTGGGTTCTCCTTTGTGAGCGGATGATTAATTGGTTAATAACGGTCATTGTACTAATATTTAAATGCATTATGCATCATGAGACACAATCATAAATGTTTCCTAAATGTTTTAACGTCATTTCCTTATATTCATGGCATATTACTAGAACAACCTTAATTTTAAATCTTACTCCTTGTTACAAATATGTACTGCATTTGAAGCTGGCCGTCTCCATAAGGCGCATTCACTAATCCATGCTAAATCCGTGTCAAAATTTATACCATAGCAGCTGATCGCTACCAGTTGCGCACGCCCGTGAACTGTCAGCACTGGAGGACGAACAATTAACATTCAGCCCTCTCACATCCACTAACCCTTCTATAGCAGCACTACTTACCCCTCTGCCCTTGAGGTAAGCGCCAACTTTACTTAACTCATGGTCCATATCACCAACGTCAGTTACAATTAAGCACGCCATAAAATATTACTACTGATAATGTACGCGGTAGTACTATTCGTCGGGTCAAAAAGCCTAAACAGCACACAGATTCACTGGGAAATTCAGGCGGTATACGGATCAATTGCAATGCGCGTCCAGTCATAATGAAATTATGCTAACAATTTGACCACGGCCGCACAGATGGGTGATGTCGATCGAGAAGAAAGGTCATCGACGTCGACCACAGACAAGAATATCCAGGCTCTCGAGGAACAGCATTCGAAGGGGATAGACCATGCGCTAGGTTAATACAGACTGCGCATCAGCAGTACATAGTAACCGACACAGCTACAAACACAGACAATGAATCGCATGCTACATCACATGCAGCGAGTGAAGACGAGATAAACATACAAACAGAACAAAAGTATGCTAACGTTCTCCAACACTAAATCGAATCAAACTGAAAACGTAACTCTCTAGGCAGTTGATTGTTATACCATTTCATAGCATGTTACACTATATGAAAATGTGACATTTTTTCTTCTTTCTCTACATCATGTGTGACTGGCTCGAAGTCTTACCTAGCCGTCGCACCTAATGCATTTGACTATGGCATTTTAAATCAGCTCCCAGTCTCCACTGTTACCTTGGTAGACGTCATCGTGCCAAGAAAGAACAAACTACATGTAGGGGGGGGACATGTCCTAAGGGTTGACGTATATTTGTGTTGATCCATTGCGCCTTCCACAATTACGAGATCACCCAAGGAATGCCACGAAAACATTCCCCCGACCTCAACACTCCCTCCTCCGTCCTGACCCTTGCGACAATTGTTGCAGGATCTTTGTTTTCAGATGTTTCACGCCGTACACTACTACAACCATCTGTCCGATGAATGAAACGTGATTTACCTGAAAAGGCCACCGTTCGCCTGTCCGTGGACCTTCAGTTGCGGTGCTGGCGTGCAAATTCCAGCCATCCCCGCCAATTACTATCACTCAAAATGGGTGCACGAACCAGGCACCTGCTGCTGAAGCCCGTACGCAGCACGTTCGCTGAGCGGTCGAACGGTCGTGGAGGAGACGCTGCTGGTAACCCCTCGGTTCATCTGGGCTGTCAGTTTCCCGTCAGTTGTACGTCTATTCGTCCATACACATCTCAGCAGCAGTCGTTCATCCCTGTCGTATATGGCGTGTGGTGAATCACTGTCCCCATGGCACCGGTTGTCATTTTGCCATGCACCGTATACTCTAACCACGGCGGCACGCGAATGGTTTACAAACTTTGCCATTTCGGAAATGCTTGCACCCCTGTCTAGAAATCCAATGATGCCCTTCTGAACGTCAGATGAATCGCTCCATTTTCACATTACGACAACCACGGTATTTACAGCTTGCCCCCGGCACGCATTATATACCTTCCACTGCTAGTGCTGCCACCTGCAGTCTGTCAGCTGTTATTGTGTTATTGCACGTTGACGTCGAACATAGGCGGTGCTCACATTAATGTGACTGAACCGTGTCTATGGTTAATGTCAGCCCCCTATCGAGGCAACTAATCGGTTCCATCTCTATATTGCTGCCCGCCCGTAGAATATCCTACTTGGCGTAGATACGTTAAGGTGATGGTACAGAAGTCACTAAAATATTACACCTTCTGCAGTTGGCTGGCTGATGGAGAAAATGGGTCAGTCCGGGAACCAAGACACTCCACAAAATTTAGAAACACGTAGCACACTCTTTCATAGTCAGCCCTAAATGAGGTT
This sequence comes from Schistocerca nitens, assembly GCF_023898315.1. Taxonomy (NCBI): domain Eukaryota; kingdom Metazoa; phylum Arthropoda; class Insecta; order Orthoptera; family Acrididae; genus Schistocerca; species Schistocerca nitens. The sequence continues at coordinate 62,718,200 of NC_064616.1, forward strand.
ATGTCGCTATTTCAATATCAACCTACCCAGCTGTCAGAATACACACCGCTGGCTATCAAAATTTCAACGCCATTAGAGACAGCAAGCAGCAAAATTTCACTTGTCCTGCCTACACGATATATTGGGAAGAATACATAACTAAATTTGAAGGTGTTTTAGAATGTACAGGTTTCTAAATTTAGTATACACAGCTGCTACCTCTTGAAGTAACAACACCTCTAAACGGCTTGAAATCAAGTCGAACTGAACACGGATGACAGATATGTGTACATCATTCAATGATGATTGTACTCTTCGTCCGAATATATCAGTCGCAGTGACAGCCCACGGCCAGACATTTTCAATGGTTCAGTCATCTGGATAACTTGACGCTACGGAAATAGTCGAACACTCTGATAGAGGTCAGGACGGCACCGGCAAAATGTAAGTGAAATGTGCATATGGCACTACTGGCCGTGAGGCCCCATCTTGGATGATTGTTCGACCCGCCCGGGAATCGAGTCCCGGACTCCGCAGTCGAGTCAACAGTGCTAACCACAAGACCACGAGCGACAATATCTTGTTCAAAGACAGCACCGTGGCTATCACGAAAGTAGTGCACAGCCACCAGCCTTAAAACGTCATAAATGTAACATTTGCTGTCCATACGCTAAGGTCGCAAAAGTCATAGGATAGCGATATGCTCGTATACAAATGGCGGTAGTATCGCGTAAGCATTGACGGAGCTGTCATTTGTACTCAGATGATTCGTGTGAAACTGTGTCCGACGTGATTATGGCCGCACGACGCGAATTAACAAAATTTGAAAGCGGAATGGTAGATGGAACGAGACGCATGGGCATTCCATTCCGGAAATCGTTAGCGAATTCAATATCCCGAAATTTACGATGTCAAGAGTGTGACGAGAAATTCAAATTTCAGGCATTACCTTTCACCGCGGACAATGCAGTGGCCGCCAGTCTTCACTTAACCACCGAGAGCAGACGCGTTTGCGTACAGTTGTCAACGCTAACAGACAAGTAAAACTGCTTAAAATAACCGCAGAAATCAATATGGGACGTACAACAAACGTATGCGTTATGCCAGTGCGGCGAAATATGGCGTTAATGGACTATGGAAGCAGACGACCGACGCAAGTGCCCTTGCACGACATTGCCTGCGGCTCCTCTCCTGGGCGCTCAGTCCGGAACCGCGCGACTGCTACGGTGGCAGGTTCGAATCCTGCCTCGGGCATGGATGTGTGTGATGTCCTTAGGTTAGTTAGGTTTAAGTAGTTCCAAGTTCTAGGGGACTGATGACCACAGATGTTAAGTCCCATAGTGCTCAGAGCCATTTGAACCATCCTCTCCTGGACTCGTGACCATATCGGTTGGACCGTACACTGGAAAATCGTGGCCTGGTCAGATGAGTCCCGATTTCGGCTGGTAATGGCTGATCGCAGGGTTCGAGGGTGGCGCAGAGCCCACGGAGCCGTGGCAAGCTGACGGTGACTCCGTAACTGTGTAGGCTATGTTCACATGAAATGGACTGTGTCCTCTGGTCCAACTGAACCCATCATTGACTATATATGGTTATGTTCTGCTACTTGGAGAGTGTTTTAAGCCGTTCATGGACTTCTTGTTCACAAATAACGATTGAATTTGTGTGGGTAACAATGGGCCATGCCACCGGGCCACAATAGTCCGCGATTGGTTTCAAGAACATTCTGGACGATTCCGACGAACGCTTTGCCCAGATCGACCGACATGAATCCCATCGAACATTTATGGGACATAATCGAGAGGTAAGTAGTGGGAAGATATACAGATGACGCTCATAAACAGTTTTCAAACCATGAGTAAGGTTTAGAATAAAAATTCCAAGAGGAAGCCGCAGAAGCATTATGGATAAAGAACAAAATGAAGTACTGGATGCGACGGAATACACATTACAAACTAAAATGATGTAAAGGGAACCCATTTATATAACGCACCAATAGGCTGCGCGCATAGTAGTATGCGATAGCAAGTCATGCGGGACACAGAAACGAGAAAGTGGAGTAAAATATGCGAGAATTATCGCATAAACATTAAGTACAACGACAAAAACCTACTTCCCACTTAAAAATGTAAAATTAAAAGGGTAAAGGATTATAGAAAACTGAAAATATGGCGTAAGTGGGTCTACAGGACGAAAAGCAGGCATAGAAGAATTGACATCATTTAGAAAAATGTGGAGGGGTACCCAAGGGAAGAAACTAAATAAATGCACAAAAGCAAGTGCCCATAATTAAATGGGTAACATAAGCAAAGGGACATTCGGCATAAAAAGGGGCAGGAAATGTATCATCTAAAAATACATATAACAATGACAAGGTATAAACGATTTAAATGTAACTACCCAAAGCTAATAAATCGGCTAAGTAAATATTTTAAAAACTGACATCACGGCGTCAAGGTAGTTCTGGATTTTACTATTCAGCTGATCGTTAAGCAGTTATTCACTAACCGCGCACATATGCTGGAAAATTTCCAGTTCTTCCAGAATGTAAAGTTTGTTGCTGTTCTGGCCATAATGCAAAATATGATCATCGAGCGTGGGTGGTTGGTTGACTTCAAATGCTCAGCAAAGGCTGAATGCCGCGTTATATAGCCTTTTTTGTTTAACAGGTGTTCGCTGAATTTAAAATTACTACCGGTCGGGCCTGTGTAAAATTTTTGGCTATTATGACACTCCTTTTTTTCTAAATGTCAGTTCTTTTATGGATGCTTTTTCTCCTGTAGCTATACTTCTGTCATATTTTTAAGCTTATAAAACTTTTGGGGTTCTGATTTTTACATTTTAAATGGCAAACAGACATATCGTTGGATTAATGTTTATGTTGTGATAGGCCTACTCACATATTTTACTCTACTTTCTCCTCTTTTTATTCTACGTCCCTTACTATAGCCTACTGCTGTGCACGCGGTCTGTTGGTGTATTATACAAATTTTTCTTTTAAATCTTTTTAATTTTTGTGTGTCTTGTCGTATTCATTTCTTCATTAACGTTCTTTATCTCTAATATTCCCGCGGATTAATTTTGGAATTTTTATTATAAACATAGTTATGGTGTGAAATCTGTTTCAGCGCCATCTGCATGTTTTCCCGCTTCTTTACTGTACCCCCTCAGTCTAACGCACAACTGTGTTCATGATCAGATGGCTTAACATCTCAGGTCATCAGTCCCCTAGACTATGGACTACTTAAACCTAACCATCCTAAGGACATAACACACATCTCTGCCCGAGGCAGGATTCGAACCTGCGACCGTAGCAGCAGCGCGGTTCCAGACTGAAGCGCCTAGAACCGCTCGGCCACAAAGGCCGGCGTATTCATGATCGACGTCTCCGACTGGGATAACTGGTTTTCAGTACATTATGTTTAGTGAAGCAAGATGTGTGCCATTCATTAAGTGTGGTCCTGTCGCTGCACAACTGCACCTGCCGTCATGACTGTATCACAAATATTGTTTTGCATATCTGTCTCACCACTACGTCATCATTTCTTTATTTTTAAGGTTGGATTATAAATTCGTGTTCACTGTCTACGCACACGCCCCGGTTAGTTCCATATGAACGTATGCTCATTCCACATCGTAATAGGTCCACAAATGTCTCTTAATCCACGGTTCTTAAAAGTTTCATTAGATATTTTATTACAGCTGCGTATAAGAGGACAATACCTTAACCACCATTGCTAATTTACAGTTCTTTTGCCCATTCGAAAAGTTAATTGTGTTCTCGCGTAGATACATGTGTGTCGAAGGTTCTGCTGCTAGGTAGTTCGCACGGCAGAGGTGTGGGCCAGCAGTTGCAGAAAGTGCTGGGGAGTGAGTACCAGGTCACCAGCACTCTGAAGCCTATTGCCCGGTTGGCTTAGGTAACAGTTAACATAGAGGAGTTAAGTGAGAATTTTACGAAAGAGGATCAGGTGGTGATTCTAGATGAAGCCGGGAATAGTATTGATAGGCACTGAGGGTATGATGTAGCTGGGGACCTGCTACTCAGACTGGTGGCACCGACGTGCACTTCGTGCAACTGTTTCGGCGTCATGGTCGGCCTTATATTTATGCTGCTGTTAGGCGTGTTAACATGAGGCTGAAGAAGGTTTTGATTGCGGACGGCATGGCTCACTTTGCAGCCGTGCCATTTGAGTCTATCAATAGATGGGGTTTTAATGGGCACGGCCTGCACCTCAATATGTATGGGAAGTGGAGGCTGGCAAAGCTTATCGGTGACAGTGTAGTGGGCGGTGGTGGGATCATGCATGGGAAAATTCCTGTAGTAGATGGTGTTTGAGCTACACCTTTTTTAGATAGAAGTCAGCTGATAGCTATATCTTCTTGAGGGGAGCCCCGCCGGCCGCGGTGGTCTCGCGGTTCTAGGCGCGCAGTCCGGAACCGTGCGACTGCTACGGTCGCAGGTTCGAATCCTGCCTCGGGCATGGATGTGTGTGATGTCCTTAGGTTAGTTAGGTTTAAGTAGTTCTAAGTCCTAGGGGACTGATAACCACAGCAGTTGAGTCCCATAGTGCTCAGAGCCATTTTTTGAGGGGAGCCCCTCTAACAAGGGAATCACCTTCAGAGAAGGTCAGATGTCAGAGTAGAGAAGTAATTAGCATATTCCACGAAAATATAAGAGGTACTAAAGATAAAGTTAGTGAAGGGTTTATAGATGTTGACTCTGACATTATTGGTATACTGGAGCACCACTTAAATAATGTGACTATTCAGAGGCTTCGTTTACCAGGACACAGATTAACTTGCTGTTTTTCAAGGAGATCTTTGAGGAGTGGGGCAGTATCTATGCACGAGAAAAACAGTATTCCATTTGAGTCCGTAGATTATCACGGCACTGCGCTGAAGAGGCATTTGAATGTTGTGAAGGGGGCAGTTGAATTAAGTGAAACCAAACGTCTAGTTGTTATTTATAGGTCCCATAATTCTGACTTCAGAGCATTTCTGCTAAATCTAGAGAGAGTTCTTAGTTCACTTTATAGAAAGTACCAAAAATTAGTTATGTGTGGTGACTTCAATATTAGCTTTGTATATGATTTTGCAAGAAAAAGGATGTTGCTAGATCTCCTAAAGCCATATGATCAGATGCAAACTGTGTTTTTTCAACTAGGGTTCAGGGGAACAGTAGCACAGCCATAGATAATATTTTTATTCGTTCTTCATTACTAGATGGGCAATCTGTTAGTGAAAGGGTGAATGGCCTTTCAGACCATGATGCAGAAATTTTTACACTTAAAGGTTTTTGTACTGAAACAAAGGTTGCATATAATTACAAACTACGTAGAAAAGCTAATCCAACGACAATAGTGAATTTTTTAAACCTCGTTAAGGAACAAGAGTGGTAGGATGTTTATAGTGCCGATAACATAGATGACACATATAAAGCTTTCCTCAACACATTTCTCATGCTCTTTCAAAGTTGCTTTCTATTAGAACGTTCTAAACAGGGTACTGTGAGTGAAAGTCAGCCTGGGTGGCCGACTAGTGGGATAAGGATATCATGTAGAACAGAGCGAGAAATATATCAAAATGTTGAAAGTAGTCACAATCAGACTACAGTAGCCCACTACAAGCACTATTGTAAGGTGCTTAAAAATGTGATTAGGAGGGCAAAGAGCATGCGGTGCGGAAATAGAATAGCTAATTCATAGGATAAAATTAAAAACATATGGTCAGTCGTGAAGGAAGTGTCTGGTAAGCAGCACAAGGTCGACGATATAAAGTCAGTTCGTAGTAAAAATATTTCTGTTACTGGTAAGTCAGATATATGCAGAGTATTTAACAATAACTTTCTGGGCATTGCTTGTAAATTATATAAAGATTTAGTTTCTACGAGGCAATCATTTAACTCTCTTGGAAAATGCCTTTCCGAGACTGATCCTGAAATACTCCTCTGTGATACAGACAAGGGGGAGATTCATTCAGTAACTAAATCACTGAAGCATAAGGACTCTCATGGATAGGATGGAGTGCCTAGAAAACTATTGAAGTACTGTGCTGCACATGTTAACCGTGTATTTAGCCATATTTGTAATTTTTCCTTTAAGAATATCAGTTTCCCGACAGATTTAAGCATTCAGTAGTAAAGCCGCTGCATAAAAAGGGAGAAAGAGATAATATAGACAGTTTTAGACATATTTCAATGCCATAAGTGTTTGCTAAAGTTATTGAAAAGATTTTTTGGGAGGATAATTAACCATTTTATTTCACATAATTTGCTATCAAATGTACAGTTCGGGTTTTGAAGTGATTTAACAACTAAAAATGCTATATTCTCTTTTCTCTATGAGGTACTGGATGCATTAAACAAAATGTTTCGAAAGCTATGCATCTTTTTTTGATTTAAATAAGGCGTTTGATTGTGTTGATTACAAAATATTGCTCCAGAAGTTGGACCATTACGGAATACAGGGAGTTGCTCACAACTGGTTCACCTCTTACTTTACACACGGAAACTAATCTACTTTGCTTATTTGCACTGACTTTTGATGTATGGTATTATTTCTTCAGCATCCACCATTATAGTATGGTATTATACATTACTGGCCATTAAAATTGCTTCACCAAGAAGAAATGCAGATTATGGGTATTCATTGGACAAATATATTATACTAGAACTGACATGTCATTACATTTTCATGCAATTTGGCTGCGTAGATGCTGCGAAATCAGTACCCAGAACAACCACTTCAGGCCGTAATAACGGCCTTGATGCGCCTGGGCATTGAGTCAAACAGAGCTTGGATGGCGTGTACAGGTACAGCTGCCTATGCAGCTTCAACACGATACCACAGTTCATCAAGAGTCGTGACTGGCGTATTGTGACGAGCCAGTTGCTCGGCCACCATTGACCTGACGTTTTCAATTGGTGAGAGATCTGGAGAATGTGCTGGCCAGGGCAGCGGTCGAACATTTTCTGTATCCAGAAAGGCCCGTACAGGACCTGCAACACGCGATCGTGCGTTATCCTGCTGAAATGTAGGGTTTCGCAGGGATCGAATGAAGGGTAGAGCTACGGGTCGTAACACATCTGAAACGTAACATCCAGAGTTCAAAGCGCCGTCAGTACGAACAAGAGGCGACCGAGATGTGTAACCAATGGCACCCCATATCATCACGCCGGGTGATACGCCAGTGTGGCGATGAGGAATACATGCTTCCAATGTGCGTTCACCGCGATGTCGCCAAACATGGATGCGACCATCATGATGCTGTAAACAGAACCTGGATTCATCCGAAAAAATGACGTTTTGCTATTCGTGCACCCAAGTTCGTCGTTGAGTACACCATCGCAGGTCTCCGAGCTGATAGTCCATGCTGCTGCAAACGTCGTCAAACTGTTCGTGCAGATGGTTGTTGTCTTGCAAACATCCCCATCTGTTGACTCGGGGATCGAGACGTGGCTGCACGATCCGTTACAGCCATGCGAATAAGATGCCTGTCATCTCAACTGCTAGTGATACGATGCCGTTGGGATCCAGCACGGCGTTCCGTATTACCCTCATGAACCCACCGATTCCATATTCTGCTAACAGTCATTGTCAATGTCGCGATACGATAAACCGCAATCGCGATAGGCTACAATCCGACCTTTATCGAAGTCGGAAACATGATGGTACGCATTTCTCCCCCTTACACGAGGCATCACAACAACGTTTTACCAGGCAACGCCGGTCAACTGATGTTTGTGTATGAGAAATCGGTTGGAAACTTTCCTCATGTCAGCACGTTGTAGGTGTCGCCACCGGCGCCAACCTTGTGTGAAAGCTCTGAAAAGCTAATCATTGGCATATCACAGCATCTTCTTCCTGTCGGCTAAATTTCTCGTCTGTAGCACGTCATCTTCGTGCCGCAGCAATTTTAATGGCCAGTAGTGTATTTTGGGGTAACTCTTTCCATTCTCAAAGGACATTTTTGGCTCAGAAACGGACGGTTCGGGCAATACGTGGTGCAGTTCGCGAACCTCTTGTCGACCCCTGTTCACTAGTTTGGTTATTCTGACACTCGCCTCTCAATATATATATTCTTTGCTGTCATTCATTGTTGACAATATCAGCTCATTCCCAAAAATTTGCAATTTTCACTCAGTTAATATTAGGTAGAGATCTAATCTGCGTTTGGATCGCACTTCCTTGACTCTTGTGCAGAAAGGTGTTCAGTATACTGCTCCATTTATTTTCAATAAGCTACCACAAGAATTCAAAACCGTTAGCAGTAATCCAAGCGCTTTAAAATCGAAACTAAGGAGTTTTTTCTTGGGTACTCCTACTATACTGTCGAGAAATTCCTTGAAAAATTAAGGTGATTCCTGTCTTATATTGCTGATTGCGATTACTTGCGATTACATAAACTTATGGCTTCTCTTTTTTTGATTCATAAACATTTTATTCTATTTGTTATTACTTGTATGTTGTTATTTCATGTACTGACACGTTTCATGATCTTGGAGATTTGCTCCTCAATTTGGTTCTACCGAACTAGACGTGTAAAATAATTAAAAAAAGAAATTCATTTAAAAGTTACAGTCTTCATACAGTGCTTTGGGACTCAATGTAATTTTATATTTCTTAGCATGGGTTGGGTAGGATTCCGTAATTACGTCTAGACGAAAGGATCCTACATTCGAGGGCATTACCCTCACATGGACATTTCAGAAAACGTACAGCAATCCGAGTGCGGATATTTCATGGGCGTGGGACGTTTGATTAAATTTTGGTGGATTCTTGCGAAATACTGCGTGAATAAGCCTTCTCATATGTAAGTCATTTCAAAATACACGTTCACGGTACACATCTCATGGACCGGTTCAGTTTCTTTCACTAGCTTCTTCCATACCATTTACGGCCCTAAAGATTAGAAAAATGTCATTTTCTGTCGCCGTCAAACGAGATGAACGTCATATATCTTCCAGAGATTACTATGAAAGGTCTTTGAACACCTACTCAACAATTTCGTGATAACTGCCCCAGATAACTTCGCATCTACGTCTACGGCACTGAAGTCCATTAAACGTTTCGTTTAACCATACCTGTGGACGATCCCTAATATTCAGTAAATGCTGAAGAACAGATCGTGCAAGAAGTTTCTTGGTAATGTTCCATCAGGTTTTCTAGGTTTTCACTGAGCTGGAATCGTTCAATTCACCCTGTCCTTAAAATTTTTTGGATAGTACGTTGAATACTAATATCATTTCCTCCGTTTTATTTATTTTGTATCATGATCCAGTTCCATACCGATTAGCAACGTTACTCTATACAAGGCGTTTCAAAAATATTTCTGCAAACGTTGGGGACAGGTTCCTCACACCAAAACAAGAATAAAATGTCTGGTAAACATGGTGTCTAAAATGTATACGGTACCTTAAGAGCTATGACCACTTGTTCCATATAGGAGATGTCACCGTGCAGCGGTGATGAACAAGTGATCGTAGCTGTTAAGGTGCCGTATGCATTTTAGGGTTCATGTTTACGCGACAGTTTTTCTTGTTTTTGTGTAAGGAACCTGTACTCAAAGAGCGGGCTGTGCGCGAAAGGGAAGGTACGCGATCTGTCTGAGATTGACCGAGGGCAGATTGTGATGGCCCGGAGGATCGGCACGAGAATTTTGGAAATTGTACTACTTGTCGGATGTTCAAGGAGTGTTGTGGTGAGTGTCTTCAGCACGTGGCGAAACCAAGGTTAAACCACGTCCAGACATCGTGGGTTGGGCTGTCATTTCTCATTACTGATATCGGGCGTTCATAGGCTGGATAGACTGGTAAAACAGGACAGGCAGCGAAATGTGGCGGAACTAACATCATACTGTAATGTTGGGCAGAGTAAAAGTGTATCTGAACACCCAGTGCACCGAACAGTCCTAACGATGGGCCTCTGCAGTCGACGACTCATGCAAGTGCCAATGTTAACACCACGATATCGGCAACTACGACTGAAATGGGTACGTGACCATCGGCAAGGGATGTTGGCACAATGACAGAGCGTTGCATGGTTTGATGAATGCCGACACCTTCTTCACCATGCCGATGGGAAGGCGCGAGTGAGTCGTCTTCCAGAGGAACAGCTCCTTGTCAACTGTACTGCGGGGCGGAGACAAGCTGTTAGCGGCCCCATTATACTCTGGGGAACATTGAATTGGGCATACATGGGACCAGTGGAGCTCCTGTAAGGCATCATAACGGCCAAGGTGTATCGTACATTGGTTGCAGACCACGTACAACCATTCATGACGATCATGTTTCCCGACGACATTGGCATTTTTTAAGAAAGTGTGTAATGGAGTTGTTTGAAGAACATAGTGGCCAGCTACAATTGATGTGCTGCCCCGTACCAGTAACTTGCCATATTTGAACCCGATCGAACAAGTCTGGGGTGTGAGTGAACGCGTCAGGGCTCATCGCGCCCCTCCTCGTAGTTTACGGGAATTACTTGAACTGTGTGTGCTTATGTGGTGCCGTCGAGCGACCTACCAGGGCCACATTGCTTCCATGCCACGACGCGTCGCCGCTATTAACCGTGCCGAAAGTGGACATACCGGTTGTCAGGTAGGTGGTCATAATGTTCTGGCTGATCAGTGCGTAGTGTAGTAAAATAAGAAATAAATGTTAAGAAAATATAGATGCACACATGGCCCATGTATGTACTTTATTGACAGACGCAATAAACAGTTGAAAAACTTACACCACTTTAACGCGATGTCAGATGTTGCGTGATCATTATGAAGGACGCATTGATTCCGCGTACTCGTGCGGGACAGCGTTCTCAGCGCCTGACAAAGTTTGAAAGGCTCCTCATTGTTGGCTTCCCTTTGGTCGGATGGTCGAATCGTGAAATATCCAGATTTTTGGGGCATTTGGATGTGGCAGTGGCCCGATGTCGAACTGCATGCTGACGATAGGGCAGGCATTCTCGTCGTCTAATTTCCGATCGGCCACGTCCGACCATCAAAAAGAAGGATCGCCGTATTGTACAAGAAGTACATCGTAACCTCTTTATTTCTGCGCCCATCATCCGAGAACGCGTAATGGACTCTCTGAAATGGTCTGGTCGGAGACTGGCACGAATAGCCTGTCATTGACGACAGAGCAGAGACGGCTGCGTTTGGAGTGGTGCCGTGACAGGGAACTACTGATGAATGGTGTCACAGTGCATTCAGTTACGAGTCACGGTTCTGCTCAACCTCGGATGATCATCGTGTCGAATATGGCGCAGTCGTGGGAGGAGGTCCCACTCTTGCAGTATTTTGAAGAGACACAACGGTGTACCTTGTGGCGACACTGTGTGGGTAACCATCGGGTATGACCTCAGGTCAAGCTTGTAGTGAGTGAGGAAGTCTGACGGCATACTGATACGTCGTGGACGTCTTCAAGTGTTGCCCTTCATTTAGCATTATCGTGGTGCTATTTCTCAACAGAACAGTGCGCGTCCACAAATGGCCTGCGTCCTTACGAATTGTGTGTGTGATGTTGAGATACTCCTGGGGCCAGCAAGATCCCCGTCTGACCATGTGGGGAACCAGCTCTCACGTCAACCCAGTCCCAGTGACAGTATCCAAGATAGCGAGTGTTGTGTCGATTCCCTAAGGTCTCGACACAATGAGTGGATAGGTGCACGCGAAACTAACGCAGACGGGCGTAATTTCTGAAACAGGAGACTGGATGAAAAACTATAAAGAAAAGAAGAGAGATTGTCATCTACTTAACTTTTAATGATGTTCTTCTTGTTGAAATACATCTCTTGCATAGTAGTAAGCAATTAGCAATGATACACATGGCGCCTTGCTAGGTAGTAGCGATGGACTAGCTGAAGGCTATTTAATCTGTCTCTCGGCAAATGAGAGGAAGACGTGATACGTCTTGTCGCAAGCTATGTCGTCCGTCCAACTGGGGCGAGGTCATGTCCGTGTCTTGTGACCTGCCATGTGGTGGCGCTAGGATTGCGATTACACAGTGGCGACACGCGGGTCCGACATGTACTACAGGACCGCGGCCGATTTAAGTTACCACCTAGCAAGTGTGGTGTCTAGCGGTGACACCACAGCGAGGATCAGTTACAACAGTTGTTGGCCAGATTGAGTATACAACGCCTTTATGACACCCTTCTCAACAGAATTAGTGCGTGTATTCAGGCCGGAGGTGGTGTCTGGCTCATACTGCCAAGTTATTCATAAATTTGACTGGACGCTGTAACCACTGCCCTCTCAATTCGTGGTCCGTTTCGTTTTCTCCTTCCCTCCTGGGTGCGTCACTTGTCAGGCAGTGTATATTTTAGTAAGCACAATGTAATATCTTATTTTATCAGTTCCAATTCATACACTATAAATTTAACATTGTCATATATTTCTTTCTGTAGTATGAAGTAAATTACGCAATATAAGTTACTACTTCTGTAGATAATACATTAACTTTTCATATTAAGCACTCATCAGCACTTCTTGCAGTGTCATCTTATGTTTTACATACAAAATCTGTTAGATATAATTACTAATTTCTATAAACCGTTTCGCAAATTAAAGAATAATGACGTAAAAGTAAGATAGTACTGAAAACCCCAGGAACCTAGAGATGCAGATACAGGTTTCTCTACGAAAGTGTGACCAGGAAAATATTTATTTCTGTATAGTGTCATTTACTGCAGTCACACGTGGTCGACAAAAGTAGAACTATAATAGATTTATGTTTTCATGGACATGATAAGTTATCCTTCCAATCTCTTCGTCAAGGCTAATACAACAAAGACCCAATTTCTGCGAGGGAAAAGCTCATTAATCTTTCTGCCACCGATTTGACTTTGAAGCGTTAGTCGACATAGTCGACGACGTCTTACTGTTAGCACAATCGAGAAATTGTTTATACGTATTACACCATTTGAAACACAAGAATGCAGATTATTTTTGCCCTGATGTATAGCTACAGATCTCCACAAAAACTAATTATTCAGAAACGCATTCATTTCAGCATTCATTTATACCTAGAGCTCCCCTCAATAAATTATTTTCAGTTTTTAGAGGCTGTTGAAGTGTGCCAGGTCCGCAGCTGAGCGTCGTAATGTTTGGGTATCGTGGTTGCATTAGCACTTTTTAGGGCTGGATTCTTTTTCTGGAGCGACAATGCCACTTTACTGTGAGGGGACGGATGTCGTGTAAACTGTCTCAGTTAGAACTGTATACCAAACTAGCTGGACGTGTGTTCGGAAGGAATCATCTTCAACTCGACTCCCATCCATTCTGGTTTCCTCAATTTGCTTAAGGCGAGTGACGGGACGATTTCTTAAAATGGTCCTATGCATCTTCGGAAAATCAACACTCTACAGCAGAAATAGGCACTAATCATTCCATTCTCCATAGAGCCGAACAAGGAAGCTACTTGAGCATCTTGGACGAAACAGAAATCTACACACGATAAGAAAAAAAAAAGAAAAAGAAAAAACAACGAAACATCAGACATAAAAATATACATCCAAAACTTAGACAAAATTTTTATCGATGACAAATAATTCAGAAAAAAGAGTAACCTAAATTTTACGTACGATAAAAACAGATTTTATCAAAGAAAAAAATTTAAAGGCAAACCTTTTTCCTGACAAATAGACCGATAGTGTAAAATGGCTCTGAGCACTATGGGACTTAACATCTGAGGTCATCAGTCCCCTAGAACTTAGAACTACATAAACCTAACTAACTTAAGGACATCACACACACCCATGCCCGAGGCAGGATTCGAACTTGCGACCGTAGCAGTCGCGCGGTTCCGGACTGAAGCGCCTAGAACCGCTCGGCCACCACGCCCGGCAGACCGATAGTGTAAAATCCATAAACAAATATAACACAAGAAAAATACATCATATTTGAAAAAACGTATTTACGATATTAATGTGTAGATAAAAAATTATAATATAACCAAATGTTACACATTTAAATGTTTTCACACTGAAATTTCTGGAGTACGTTGGCTACGCAATATATTTAAGTGATTACCGTTGCGAGGTTAATGTAAGGGCGAGAAATCCACTGCAAATCCGAAATGCTGGTAGATCAATAACCGGTGTAACCACCAGAATGTTGAATGTAGACATGCGAATATGCATGCATTGTCTCGTAGAGATGTTAGGAGTCAGTTGCTGGGTTAGACTTCCATGCGTGTTGCATTGTTCGGTCAATACAGAGATTGTTAATGCTGGGTGTGGATGACGCTAGAGTTGTCGTTCGAAGATGTTCCATACGTGCTCGTTTGGAAACGGATCTGGTGATCGAGCAGAACAAGACAACATGTCGATACTCAGTGGAGCATGTTGTGTTACAACAGCGGTATGTGGGGCGAGCGTTATCCTGTTGGAAAACACCCCCTGGAATGCTTTTCATGAATGGCAGTACAACGACTCGAATCACCAGACTGACGTACAGATTTGCAGTCAGGGTGCGGGAGATAATCACGAGAGTGCTCCTACTGTCATGAAATCGCATCCCAGACTCTAACTCCCAGTGTAGGTCAAGTGTGTCTAGACCGAAAAAATGGTTCAAATGGCTCTGAGCACTATGGGACTCAACTGCTGTGGTCATTAGTCCCCTAGAACTTAGAACTACTTAAACCTAACTAACCTAAGGACATCACACACATCCATGCCCGAGGCAGGATTCGAACCTGCAACCGTAGCAGTCGCACGGTTCCTGACTGCGCGCCTAGAACCGCGAGACCACCGCGGCCGGCTCTAGACCGAAGACAGGTTTGTTAAAGGCGCTCACCTAGCCTCCTCCTAACCAATACACGGCTATCACTGGCATCTAAGCGGAACCGGCTTTCATCGGAATACACAACAGATCTACACTCCTCGCTTCAATGAGCTCTCACATGACACCACTGAAGAAGCAAACGGCGGTGGTTTGGGGTCAGAGGAAAACATGCTACAGGGCGTCTAGATCGGTGCTCTCCCAAGTAATCGATCTGTAACGGTTCGTTGTATCGCTGTGGAGCCAACTGCTGCTCGGATTGCTGCTGCAGACGGAGTACGATGGGCCAGAGCCATACGCTGAATACGATGGTCTTCCCTCTCGGTAGCCCCACGTGGCCGGCCGAAGCCCGGTTTTCTTGCGTCCGTATGTTCTCGTGACCATCCCTGCCAGCAATCATGTACAGTCGCTAAATTTCTGCTAAGTCATTTGCAATATCAGGAAAAGGAACATTCAGCTTCTCGTAGCTTACACGACCTCACTCAAACTCGCCGAGCTGTTGGTAACGGCCTCTTTGTCATCTTGAAGACATTCTTAACTCATATAAACTCGTCATGTCTAATCTCAAGGGTAACTAACTCTCACGACGGTTATAGCCCGTATTTAAAGATTACCTGATTTGTTTGTAGCGCCACTCTTCTGCTACTGGCGCGAATTCTGAGTAGACATCTTTCCGTTGTAGAAACACGCCTACCAACTTTCGTTTATCTCGCACAACTCCTCCTTGGTTTTGGGTTTTTTCCGTCAGCCTACAAAGAAATATGTGTTAAAAACACATTGATTATATTCAGGGCCGGCCGGGGTGGCCGAGCGGTTCTATGCGCTACAGTCTGGAACCGCGCGACCGCTACGGTCGCAGGTTCGAATCGTGCATCGGGCATGGATGTGTGTGATGCCCTTAGGTTAGTTAGGTTTTAGTAATTCTAAGTTCTAGGGGACTGATGACCTCAGAAGTTAAGTCCCATAGTGCTCAGAGCCATTTGAACCATTTTTTTTTTTATATTCAGGTTCCACTAGAAACTGAGCGATGTCTGGAACAGATGACAATAAAGAAATATGTAAAAAGGTTCTCTGGTGGACTATCATTGCAGTGCATTTCTTATGATCTGAAAATTATATTGTTAATATTTGCAGCCATTTATTCTAAGCCGATTCATCTATCCGTCTCTAATAACCTAGATGTCGACGTGACGTTAAACCCAATTTTCCGTCCTTTTGATACACCGATTATGTTCGCCACGTACACATGAATAAACAGTGTGATTGATTTTTTTACAGAAACATGACTTGCCTGTTCATATTAGGCATCATTAGAATTCAACAAAAATAAAGAGATACAACTGTCTAACTACAGATACTCTGTTGTGGAACGTTCACTGTGTATCGCCATAGTAAGATATAATCTAAATTTGCTACCAGGAAACACTATATAGGGTGTGAAAAAAATGTACGGCACAAATTGCAGGCAACATTCCTCACACGAAGACCAAGAAATTATATGCACATGGGTCTGGAATCGCTTTGTTTCCATGTTACGACTCATTTTTTCCAGCTCATTAAACATGGGAAAACAAACGAACATAACGCAGCAGCATACCACAGTCATCTCTTTGTCACAGATGTTCAAAATGCACTTCGTGGGCGTTGGTACATGCATCAACACGCCATCGTAGTGAATCTAGGATGCGCAGATGTTTCCCTGGAGTATTGCGTGTGGTTTCACAGCCTTCCATAATACGGGCACGGAGACTCTGAACGTCTTGTACTGGGGTTTCCCACACGAGAGCTCTCAAATGCCCCGACAAATAAATGTCCTGTGGGTTTAGGTCCAGGGAGCAATGAGGTCAAGCAATTAGTGCATCTCTACTTATCCAGCCGTCACCGAGCCTATTATTTAGAAGCAGACGGACATTATCACTAAAATTAGGATGTACTTCATCGTGCGTGAAGTATATGTTTTTTTCGCTCAGCTAAAGGCACATCTGCAGACAGATCAGGTAGAACATTCTCTACGAAAATATGGTAACTGTCCGTTGAGACTGGGTGCAAGAAACTGAGGCCCTACCAGTCACCAACTATGCCAGCCCAAACATTGACACAAAATCTTTGTTGATGACTTGCTTCAATAGTTGCGCGAGAACTGACCTCTGGCCATATACGCCGTTTGGGAAAATGTACTATCTGATGTCGTTGAAACGATGCCTCATCTGTGAATGTAAATGTAAATGTCGTGTGCCTAGGGCCTCCCGTCAGGTAGACCGTTCGCCGGGTGCAAGTCTTTCGATTTGACGCCACTTCGGCGACTTGTGCGTCGATCGGGATGAAATGATGATGATTAGGACAACACAATACCAAGTCCCTGAGCGGAGAAAAATCACCAACTCAGCCGGGATTCGAACACGGGCCGTTTGGATTGACATTCTGTCGCGCTGACCACTCAGCTACCGGGGGCGGACATCTGTGAATAGCACCGTTGCACTAAAATTAGGACCGACACTTTGTTGAATAAACCAGTCGAACGAGAGTACCCGTGCAGGAAAATCACCTACTGCGAGTACCTGCACAGGCTGTAAATTGTATGGATACAGCTGGTTCTCGTGTAACACTCGCCCGAAACACATGTGGTTAACATTCAGTGTTGCAGCTACATGTCTTGTACTGACACTAGGGTCGTTGTCAACTACATGAAGATCTGCCGCCTCCCACTGCGGTGTCCTCGTCCTTCTAGGCATCCGCCGGTCGTGAGTATCAGGCTTAAGTGCCCCACGGTTCTTAAGTCGAAGATCAGTAGCTCCAGACGTTTTCATGTCCGGGCACCTTCGTCCTGGAAATCCCGCCCGGTACAAACGTTGAGCACGAGCGCCGCAGCCGCCAGCTAATCCATACATCAAATGGGCAGCTTCCGTCTATGCGTTTGTGTACACTGCCATTGCACGAGCCGAGTCTGTCATTAGATCTACGTAGTAACCCGTGTGCTTGCAGCGGTTGTTCTGATTGCTGGAACAGTTGCTGTTACCTGTAAACAAGCAATGACGCACATCGCATGGGAACAGGAACGTGTAGAACGAACACTGGTGGTGCACAACGTAACGATTCACGAAGTGTGCATGTTCCCCATGATTATAATGTTGTGTTCATGTCTCTTTCCCATGATTAACGAGTTGGGGACAGCGCATTGTGGCATGGAAACAAGGAATTTCCGTTTCCATATTCATATAACATAATTTCTTTGTCTACGTGTGAAGAATTTGTTCTGAAATTTTGCCGTACATTTTTGCTACATCTAGTATACACCACAACAAAATACTTACAGTTATACAATTATAACTTCATTTATAGGCTACTGATGATACCTAACACGAATAAGTGAAACATGTTTGTTTAAAAATAATAATAAACATCAAACTGGAAAAGAATGAGAACATTTTTTTCTTATATTCTCTCAAACCATAATTATCGTATTAATTTCAGTATATGTATGCTATTTACCATCTTATTCAAACAGTTACGGTTGTAAATCAGTTCATTAACGACGTAATGTGGACCTCAGATCTATCTAGAAGTGCTTGACAATGGCAAAAATGCCGAAAGAGCCTGTCGTGAAGAAAGGTTAGTTATTATAAGCAGCTTTCTGGTGCATGTTTCTAATAATCATATCATTATCTGACGGATATCATGTTGCTAGCCCTAAACAAGCAAAATTAAGAAAATATTGTTTTCTGTATTTCTTCCTGTCTTCGACAGTGCACTTATTGTTACGAAGAAATGTCGGTTCTGAGAGGACGAGGGAGAGAGCTAAACACTGCCTAAACATGTGTCTGAAAAATCCTACGTGTTTTGTCATCCTTGCGACAAAATGCATCATTGTTCGCTTTGTTTAGCAGCCGTGGTGGAGTTGTCATTATCTTGAAGGAACAATGTAGCGCCTGAAGACTTCCTTCCGGCTGTCGAGACTCTTGGCGTGGAACTGCAATTTAACTTCACGATAGGCAGTTCTGGCTGCCTGCACAGACGTTAAGTGCCACGGTTTTCCTTTTCTGAGTCTACTGCTAGCAGTTTATGAGAAGTAGCTGAGAGATTTCACGTAATGTTACCATTTTCTGAAATTTTAGCACTCAGTTCCCTTAAAAATTAATTAAAAAGGGAAGTTAGGTCAGTAAAAGGAATTAATAATATTGTATCACATCACTACAACCCCGTTTCCTCTAGCTATTCTACATGTTTTTCATCCTTCCAAGCAATATTACAAAATGCGAACAACATTAGGTGCGATTGTGCTAACATGACTCGATAAGATATGCGAATTTGTCGTGAGGGGATTCCTTACAAGAAATAAATGTAGAAATATATTATAACGTAGCGCAGAAACTGTTTACAGAGAACAGTGGAGTCCATTTTGTATTAGATTTTTTGTTGTTTCCTTACTTTGGCTCAAGGATTGTATTGTGTTGTATTGTATTGAACCGGGACCTAGAAATGACGGAGAGGCTTCGTCTCCGCCGTAGCCCTCAGTGGTACAAAACCCCACAACAGGCTACAGCAGTCAACTCACCCAATCGCCGCCCCACACCGAACCCAGGGTTATTGTGCCGTTCGGCTCTCAGTGGACCCCTAAGGGAACGTCTCGCACCAGACGAGTGTAACCCCAGTGCTTGTGTGGTAGAGTAATAATGGTATACGCGTACGTGGAGAAAGTGTTTCAAAAATGGTTCAAATGGCTCTGAGCACTATGGGACTTCACATCTCTGGTCATCAGTCCCCTAGAACTTAGAACTACTTAAACCTAACTAACCTAAGGACAACACACACATCCATGCCCGAGGCAGGATTCGAACCTGCGACCGTAGCGGTCGCGCGGTTCCAGACTGTAGCGCCAGAACCGCTCGGCCACCAGCGGCCGGCGGAAGGTAGGTAACTCACACCCCAAAATGAAGTGCAGTGCGCCCTAAACGACTGCTTCGTTTAAGAGCTTGCCTAAATGCAGTTAACGCCAAGTTAGTAAATCGTGATAACGTGGGAAATCGAAAAAGACTTATACCAGTACAACGATTTATTGCGTTATTTGGAGTACAAAGATTTTACTTCGTTGGAGCATATGCTGTAAGTGTGAAACGCGTATCAACGTCACAGCGCGTCTCTTAGACTCAGAAATAAGTTTGGTTACCAAATCGTGAATGTATTTACTTAATTATTGATCCTAAGAATACTGATCAAATCATGTTGGCATACGCAGGGTTACGTGAAATTTATTCGCAGTTGTGAATAGGAACAACCATCAGCTGTATAAGGGAATGACGACAACGAAAATTTGTGCCGGACCGGGTCTCGAACCCGGGTTGCCCGCTTTATATGATCTGGTTATCCGTGCACGGCTCACGGCCACACCCAGACGTCCTTATGTCGTCAACAATGCGTCTACAACCTGTACTCGTACATCCATTATGTACATTCCCGTACATGAGAGACATTTTACTTGAAAATCGCTTGCCCGGTGTTGGCAGATAAAAACAATATTGCAGTGCCTGTGGTAATCCGAATTACAATGTAAAGTTCCTTCGGACACACATGCATGTCCGAAGGAACTTTACATCGTATTTCGGTTGCACTGCAATATCGCACAAACTTTCCTATATCGTCATTCCTACGACGTCTCAACGTTTACTTCTTGTGTCTCATTTCCTAATATAATTCCCTCTGCATGGCCTGATTTAATTCGTCAACATTCCATTACACTTGTTTTACTTATGTTGATATTCATCTTATACCCTCTTCTCAAGATAATGTCAATGTTGTTCAACTGCTATTGCACGACATTTGCCGTCTTTGAGAGAATTACAACGTGTCAATAAGTAGTAATTATATCGGTATACAATACTTCTGAGTAAGTATTACATGTTTACTTATTCATTACTTGTATGATATATGTTAAAAGTATATATGTCGAACGCCACTCGTATGGAAGCTCTATTCGCAAAAAAATCAAAATAGTACATTGAGCCAAGAATTAATATAGTACTATTTTTCGCATATCTATGACTCAGCTCCAGTTTTTGCTTGCCAAAATGTAAGATCCGCTAGAAGGTTATACTCTGTATTAAACCGTATGGCTTGAGTTATTTCCTGAATAGGCCAGCATACCAGTTTTCTTGCAGGCAAGTTTTATTTTTGCTCAGTCGGTAACCATTGGTCTAAGACACCATGCTTTCTGGTGAATTTTGTTAATGCACTGTCCTAACTATGTATAAAATCGCGATAGACGAAAATCAAAATACAAAAATATTGTAAGAGGCAACACAGTGTGCAGATTCAACTGAAAACTCTCACTCAGATGTCATACCTGACATGAATATTACGAAGTACTGCCATTGGCATACGCTAGTGAACATTATGTGTGATGCAAGTCACATTACAATTAATTGAAAAATAACATATCCATAAAACACCGATACATAAACTGTAAGTAAAGTACTATAATAAATATGCGTCTTTTGTGTAATGGAGATACCGCTGGTTATGGGAAATGCCCGAAACTAGTCCAGTAAAATAAAATACTACCAACAAGCAGCTTCTGTCAAACAATTGATTAATAAACTGACAGACAGTATTTAATATAGCTTGCACTGATTGTCCTGTTATTAAGAGCACCAAACTCCCCAATTTAAACCAAATAGAGTCTTTGTGAGCACGTCTATCGGGCGTCCGCACAATGCCCCCTTAACCGAGAAACCCAGTGCAGCAGGGGCGTCACTGAAATCGGCATGGCACTACATCCTTGTCGGTAACCACCACAATCTCAATGACGTCTCGCAGCGGTCAGCTCTGCAGAAGATGGTTATTCAGCATTCAAAGGTGGGCACCTCAATTTGGCTAGCCACTGTAAATTCGTTCGTGTGATCATAAGTATTGAAGTTCGTTCTACCGATTGCCGCGCGGGGTAGCCGCTTGGTCTCGGGCGTCTTGTCACGGTCCCGGCGGCTCTCCCCGTCGGAGGTTCGGGTCCTCCCTCGGATGTGAGTGTGTGTCTTGTCCTTAGCGTAAGTTAGTTTAAGTTGGCTAAGAAGTGTGTAGGCTTAGGCACCGAAGACTTCAGCAGTTTGGTCCCTTAAGAATTCACACACATTTGAACATTTTTGTTCTACCGATCGGCCGCAGAGTAAGATTTCTCGTTAAGGTTGCAGTACTGCAGTTGGATGCGGTCAACACATACAGCCGTCAATATCATATAAAGAAAACGGAAAAGCGAGCTAGCCTTCAGAAAACTCCTTTGTACTAGGGTCGTTCAACAAGCAATGCCCCACATTTTTTTTAAAAATGTCGTTAATATACATAGACAAACGTCCTTGTTGGTGCAACACATTCGGTGTTTTTTCTTTGCGCCGGTGAAGTTTCGACCCGTTCTGGGAGATGGGAGAGCCGTAGTACTGCGTCAAAATGGCGTCTACATACGACGCACGTTACAAGCAGCACGCTGTTATTGAATTCTGGTGTGCAGAAAAAGAAACATCCATAAACTTCCATAAACATTTGTGTGCAGTGTATGGCGATGCTGCAGTTGATGGGAGTACAGTTGGGCGATGGGTAAAGAGAGTTACAGACTCAGGAAATGCAGAAACAGAGCTTCATGATCAGCCACGCTCGGGACGACTTTGCGCCGGAAACAAAAAGACAGTGCATGGAGTAGCATCATCCTCATTCACCACAAAAGAAGAAATTCGAGACAACCTCTCTGCCGGAAAAGTCATTATGGCAGTCTTCTGGGATTGTGACGGCGTCATTCTCGTGGACGTGATGCCAAAAGGGTCAACCACGAATTCAGAGGCATACGTGAAGACCCTGAATAAACTCAAGAATGCCGGCCGCAGTGGCCGTGCGGTTCTAGGCAATTTAGTCCGGAACCGCGTGACTGCTACGGTCGCAGGCTCGAATCCTGCCTCGGGCATGGATGTGTGTGATGTCCTTAGGTTAGTTAGGTTTAAGTAGTTCTAAGTTCTAGGGGACTGATGACCTCAGATGTTGAGTCCCATAGTGCTCGGAGCCATTTCCATTTTCCAAACTCAAGAATCGTTTCCGATTGTTCGATCGGACAAGAATACAGTAAAAATCTTACTCCAACACGATAATGCACGATCACACACAAGTCTGAGAACCCGGGAACACATGGCCAAATTGTGTTGGATATAATTGCCTCATCTACCATACAGTCCAGACTTGGCACTCTCGGACTTCCATCTCTTTGGGCCGCTTAAAGATTCTCTACGGGGAACACACTTTGAAGATGACGAGACTGTCAGTCATGCAGTGAAGACATGGCTTTGCCTACAGGGCACGAGTTTTTACCAGCAAGGAATACATGCTCTTCCACAACGCTGGCGTACGGCCATAGAAAGTGATGGAGACTACATTGAAAAATAGGACATGGAAAAGACATGTTGATGTATATTGTCACCAAATTCTGACTCTTAACAAAAAAATATGTACTGAGAAAAAAAAAGTGGGGCATTACATATTGAACGACCCTAGTAATCGCGAAGCTGATTACCTCCTCTATCACTCTCCCAGCCAAGATAAACACTAAGTCTTCCACCAATATTGGGACCGAAGACTGATGTTTCCTGTCAAAACACTGACCACTCAGCGGCAATTCCAGCTTCACTTACAATCTATGGAAGGAATGACAGAACAAAAAATATAAAAAAAGAAAAAGTAAATGGTCATAACTTTTGGGAAGTGGTTTGTCTACACTTAAAAAATACAAATATTAGACAAACATATGACGAGCCTTTAAATGATGCGCAAATTCATGTACAGGAAATGAGATGCCATTTGAGAATTTAGAGTTCAATGTTTAACTTTACACAGGAACAGTGTCTCAAGGCCACGCAGCAGTAGACTGCACAGGCTACATAATTTATCAGAAAAATAACCTCTAGCACTCTTTAAAATTCTGGGCTAAACGTTGAACTTTAAATTCCCCATCAGCACCTCATTTGCTGTACATGATTTCGAGCCTCATTCAATGGCAAATCAAATGTTTCTCTAACCTATTTTATTTCTTAATCTTAGACAAATCAATTCAAAAAACATTTGACAGTTTTTATTTTTTTATTTTCAAGGTTTTTGGCAGTTAAATATCACACCAATGTAACTGTTCATGCGAAAAGTACCTAATCCTCGCGGAGATAAACATTTTGACACTTCATTTAAGTAGCCAGCAGCGGCTGTTCACCAAATATTTCAATTTTATTTCCAAACACCAAGTATTTTTCTCTTAATTATCTCAATCACATCAAACAATTAAATCTTTCTTTGCAAAAATAGTGAAGCTGGTCAATTTGATACCTCATTTGCCGTTTTTCCTCACTTCTGTGGAGCATGAAAATTCGGAGCAAAATCCATTGTGTAATTTCTAGGGAGTCTTGGTTTCGCTCCGTTCAAACATTTCACCAAAAAATATTCAAACATATACTCTTTCAAATTCTGAAGGTGGCAGGGGTAAAATACAGGGAGCGATAGGCTATTTACAATTTGTACAGAAACCAGATGGCAGTTATAAGAGTCGAGGGGCATGAAAGGGAAGCAGTGGTTGGGAAGGGAGTGAGACAGGGTTGTAGCCTCTCCCTGATGTTGTTCAGTCTGTATATTGAGCAAGCAGTGAAGGAAACAAAAGAAAAATTCGGAGTAGGTATTAAAATCCATGGAGAAGAAATAAAAACTTTGAGGTTCGCCGATGACATTTTAATTCTGTCAGAGAGCAGTTGAACGGAATGGACAGTGTCTTGAAAGGAGGATATAAGATGAACATCAACAAAAGCAAAACGAGGATACTGGAATGTAGTCGAATTAAATCGAGTGATGCTGAGGGAATTAGATTAGGAAATGAGACACTTAAAGTAGTAAAGGCGTTTTGCTATTTGGGGAGCAAAATAACTGATGATGGTCGAAGTAGAGAAGATATAAAATGTAGACTGGCAATGGGAAGGAAAGCGTTTCTGAAGAAGAGAAATTTGTAAACATCGAGTATAGACCTAAGTGTCAGAAAGTCATTTCTGAAAGTATTTGTATGGAGTGTAGCCATGTATGGAAGTGAAACATGGACGATAAATAGTTTGGACAAGAAGAGAATAGAAGCTTTCGAAATGTGGTGCTACAGAAGAATGCTGAAGATTAGATGGGTAGATCACATGAGGAGGTATTGAATAGGATTGGGGAGAAGAGATGTTTTTGGCACAACTTGACTAGAAGAAGGGATCGGTTGGTAGGACATATTCTGAGGCATCAAGGGATCACCAATTTAGTATTGGAGGGCAGCGTGGAGGGTAAAAATCGTAGAGGGAGACCAAGAGATGAATACACTAAACAGATTCAGAAGGATGTAGGTTGCTGTAGGTACTGGGAGATGAAGAAGCTTGCACAGGACACAGTAGCATGGAGAGCTGCATCAAACCAGTCTCAGGACTGAAGACCTCAACAACCACAGGATCTAAAAGGTATGCTATAAACGTGAGCTTGAAACACGTATCATTACGTGTCGTGACAAGCCTTCCATGTTCGGCGGTGACAGGCGATGTCTGGCGTAGCATCCTCCGCGAGACGATACCCTCGTCAGAAGAGGTGGCAGTGGTAAACCATGCAGGACAGGTAGCAACGTTAAATCCTGAGCTTTCTGGGGTCGCAGCTTGTGGCGTCAGGGACTGCCACTAGAAAGCGCACTTAATGAATCGTTCTTCTCCAGACTGTTGAAAAGAACTGAAATGTATTTGAGTTATTGTCAAATTTGTACCCTGGTCATACAGCAGGTTGTATAGATTTTACGCCTGCGAGCGTATGTATAAACTTTTAGCTGACAAGGGGACCTCGTGGGTCGTCAATGCACGGTTTCCTATGCATACAGTTACAGAATTTGGAAGTCTTTTTCGCCATGTTCCAGTTTTAACTAGTCACCGTTTTGTCGCCTATTTTTATTGTTTTATTATCTCCTCATTATGTTTTTAACATCTGTAGGTAACATCTGTAGGCTGCAGAGCGGCATATTACACTGCTGCCAGCTCGCCCCCTTCTGGGGGGGGGGGGGGGAATCGAAATTCAATAAAGAAAAAAAATCTTAAGTCTCCACCTGTGCGTAAGTTTACTAAAACTGTGCGACATAATTTCAAAAGAGGAAATGAAACTCGAAGAATTTGCCTCTAAAATTGATATAGTTTCTGAGTTTTGGTAAATACAAAACAAGTCTTAAAAACTAAGTTGATATTCTTAGCTGAATGAATAGCGTTGAAGCTTGAAATTGTAATGGTCTTGTGTTAAATCTCCCTTTACACCAAACTTTAAAAAAAAATTCTATTTCAATTCTATATATTCTGTCACGTGGAAATTGTAATAAAAAACACTGAATCACAATTGTCTAATGAAAATAACATAATTTTATTTCCGGTTATGGGATACATGAAACAAAATTTGATACAGATATTTGAAATGACTTATATACAGGGTGTTTCAAAAATGACCGGTATATTTGAAACGGCAATAAAAACTAAACGAGCAGCGATAGAAATACACCGTTTGTTGCAATATGCTTGGGACAACAGTACATTTTCAGGCGGACAAACTTTCGAAATTACAGTAGTTACAATTTTCAGCAACAGATGGCGCTGCAAGTGATGTGAAAGATATAGAAGACAACGCAGTCTGTGGATGCGCCATTCTGTACGTCGTCTTTCTGCTGTAAGCGTGTGCTGTTCACAACGTGCAAGTGTGCTGTAGACAACATGGTTTATTCCTTAGAACAGAGGATTTTTCTGGTGTTGGAATTCCACCGCCTAGAACACAGTGTTGTTGCAACACGACGAAGTTTTCAACGGAGGTTTAATGTAACCAAAGGACCGAAAAGCGATACAATAAAGGATCTGTTTGCAAAATTTCAACGGACTGGGAACGTGACGGATGAACGTGCTGGAAAGGTAGGGAGGCCGCGTACGGCAACCACAGAGGGCAACGCGCAGCTAGTGCAGCAGGTGATCCAACAGCGGCCTCGGGTTTCCGTTCGCCGTGTTGCAGCTGCGGTCCAAATGACGCCAACGTCCACGTATCGTCTCATGCGCCAGAGTTTACACCTCTATCCATACAAAATTCAAACGCGGCAACCCCTCAGCGCCGCTACCATTGCTGCACGAGAGACATTCGCTAACGATATAGTGCACAGGATTGATGACGGCGATATGCATGTGGGAAGCATTTGGTTTACTGACGAAGCTTATTTTTACCTGGACGGCTTCGTCAATAAACAGAACTGGCGCATATGGGGAACCGAAAAGCCCCATGTTGCAGTCCCATCGTCCCTGCATCCTCAAAAAGTACTGGTCTGGGCCGCCATTTCTTCCAAAGGAATCATTGGCCCATTTTTCAGATCCGAAACGATTAATGCATCACGCTATCTGGACATTCTTTGTGAATTTGTGGCGGTACAAACTGCCTTAGACGACACTGCGAACACCTCGTGGTTTATGCAAGATGGTGCCCGGCCACATCGCACGGCCGACGTCTTTAATGTCCTGAATGAATATTTCGATGATCGTGTGATTGCTTTGGGCTATCCGAAACATACAGGAGGCGGCGTGGATTGGCCTCCCTATTCGCCAGACATGAACCCCTGTGACTTCTTTCTGTGGGGACACTTGAAAGACCAGGTGTACCGCCAGAATCCAGAAACAATTGAACAGCTGAAGCAGTACATCTCATCTGCATGTGAAGCCATTCCGCCAGACACGTTGTCAAAGGTTTCGGGTAATTTCATTCAGAGACTACGCCATATTATTGCTACGCATGGTGGATATGTGGAAAATATCGTACTATAGAGTTTCCCAGACCGCAGCGCCATCTGTTGTTGACAATTGTAACTACTGTAATTTCGAAAGTTTGTCTGCCTGAAAATGTACTGTTGTCCCAAGCATATTGCAACAAACGGTGTATTTCTATCGCTGCTCGTTTAGTTTGTATTGCCGTTTCAAATATACCGGTCATTTTTGAAACACCCTGTACATCAGTCATAATCATCAATGAACTTTCACTCTGAAGCGGGTTGTGTGCCGAAATGAAACTTCATCATAGATTAAAACCAGGTTAATCTGCCAGAGCGTTTCATCAATAATACTGGTGCATTTCGTATGCTCATTTCTTTATACAACGAAAAAATTAGTGACCCTTAGCAGTAAATAGAGCACATATATAATACCCAGGAAAAAAAAGCTTTTGCTGTTGACTATGAGATCTTTCTGTAAATGCAACCCAGCGTTTTCAATTTTTACGTGCGGTGTTACATTCTATTAGATGACTTGCGTGAGGGATACCTGTCATGATATTTGTTTTTTTTTTCACTCTGCTCACACTATTTCTCAATGTTTTACGTGACTTAATTGTTTGTGTTAACATCATTTATTCCACCAAGTATGGAAAATTTCGTGTATACGACTACCGGACTTTATGGAGGACGTACCTCCTAGTCACTGCTGGTGACGAAAAGTTTCAATCTCAGTTTTATCAAGATCCAGACTACCAAGTTTTGCTTCGGTTTCACATTTACCGCTGACTGTTGGCGCTGAGGACGTATTCGGTTTTTCGCGCATTTGTAATTGGTTGCTGCAGAACTGTTTACTGCAAATAAGCCTTAGCATGAACAAATTTTGCTGAACAAATCGCCTCGACAGTACTTTACACTATAAAATTTGTAGCCGGCCGTTGTGGCCGAGAGGTTCTAGGCCCTACAGTCTGGAACCGCGCAACCGCTATGGTCGCAGGTTCGAATCCTGCCTCGGACATGGATGTGTGTGATGTCCTTAGGTTAGTTAGGTTTAAGTAGTTCTAAGTTCTAGGGGACTGATGACCTCAGATGTTAAGTCCCATAGTGCTCAGAGCCATTTGGACCATTATAAAGTTTGTAGATTCATGACATAGCATTAATGCAGATTTATTGTCTAAATTAAGACATTAATTTTTATTGTACGGTTTTATCTAATCTGGCGTAATGTGTGTTTCATGTTTAACTTCTTGCATTGATGTGGAAAACAAATCTTGAAGTATGTAAATTTGTAGTCTACGTTGTTGTTAGTTCAGGATTTGTCTCCTGAATAAGTTTTAAACCAGAATACGTAGGCCTACCTGTGTAAATATTTTGTACGTTCCCTATATTGAACTCCATATATTGTTAGTGTAAATAACGCTAGGGAGATGTATTATTGGTACAGTAAGATACAATAGTTCAAAACATGTTTACTAGAGTATTTCCCGCAGTTTGATGTTACGTTTTTGCCTCAGTACCAGAGGTATAACAGGGGAGTTTCCACTCG
Source organism: Schistocerca nitens (assembly GCF_023898315.1). Taxonomy (NCBI): domain Eukaryota; kingdom Metazoa; phylum Arthropoda; class Insecta; order Orthoptera; family Acrididae; genus Schistocerca; species Schistocerca nitens. Next base: position 62,747,293 of record NC_064616.1, read on the forward strand.
GCTTTCGTCCGTTCGTAAGTGCCGCCATCATTTAAACACGACTCGTTCAATGTGACATATAGTGGCGACGCAGGGTACCTGGTGACGTAACTTTATGAGACGCGACTCCAGAAAACTCAGGATTTAATGCCGAGTGCAACGACAAACGGCCACGCGGTATTGTCAGTCTTCGACGCGACCCGATGTACTGTTCATCTGAGCAAGTGTCATGTTAGTTTTTTAAGCATTCCTGTTATCTGTTTGCATCGCGGCAGCTATATGAGGTACCGAAAAAACAAGCAGTCTAAATCACAAATGGTGTTTATCTTTCTGGTAACCGGCATCAATCATAGCTAGACCATTTTCAGACCTGTACGTAACTCCAATGGTGACCCGTGGAGCCAATGTGCCGGGCCATTGTTCGGACTAAGAGGCACCTGTCATCAAGTGGCTTGTGGACAATAGATGTAGAGCTGCCACTATTGACTACTGGAAGAAATACTAAAATACTTAGTCAGTACGGGAAAATTGCTCATATAATACTGTAACATCTCTTTTACTCTATTTGGAAATGAGGAGCACCACACGAAGCTATACTATATATGTGAATGTTGGTGTATTCTGCTGGATAGATTATATAATGGAGAGTGATAATATAAAATGTTTTGCGTGGCTGCCTAGTCGACTTATATCCAAGCGAGAGTCGTATTCATAGGAAGTGCATTATGTGAACTGACAGCTGTAGTGTTACATAAACAATCAACGTACGATGGCAAGAAAGTAATTAACCAGTGAGGTTTTTTTTTTTTTTTCATCGTCCACTTTTACGTCACGTTTCGAGCAGATTACATCGCTGAGATTTACAACGCAACCTCTTCAAGTATCACCAGATGTCAGAATATCTTCAGTGGATTAATATACAGGGTGTCCTTATTTTATCTTTACAACTTAAGACTTTAATAACTTTGAAACTATACAAGATATTAACAAATGATTTTCAAAATGTGATACGACTTTTTACCGTCTAGGTGATAGAACTCTAATGCAGAACTGAATAATATGTGGACGCCGCTGGAGAAAGTGAATGTGTGACATGATTCATACGATTCGATATCCGCCACGATTCCCTCACCTCACACCGCTAGGCCTCTTCTTGGGGGGGGGGGGGGATTGCAAGGGATCTGGTGTGCCGAAACAAGGTTAGAGACCTACAGGACTTGAAGTGACGCGTTCACAGTGCAGCTGAACATGTCACCGGGAAGATCTAGAATGGTACGTCTACAGACCGACCAGAAATTATCCGTGCCACTTACGGGTGCACACATTGATGTGTATGAATGAGGAAACAAAACTTAATCAGTTATCTTATCACATGTTGCAAACCACTTGTTAATATCCAGTTAATTTTAAAAATATTAAAGTCTTGAGCTGTATACATAATTTATGGACACCCTGCATTTTTCGAGTCATATATTTATTCAATGTGCAAATAGTGACGCCAGAAGGAACTGAATCTGGTGAATGGGTTTTATGTTACTGCAGTTTGTGGTTCAGATCCCTCAGTTATCCTATTTTCAAGACATCATCCATTATCCTGACGAAATTACTTTGTTGCGCAACTGATAGCTCTTGTGACGTATTTTGTTATCTGAATGATACAGAGAACGTTCGTGTTATTCACCAGTTATTCTTTAAACTTTCGCATGGTAATAAACAAGAACAAATGTTTTTACTCCTCAGAAAATTCTGTGGACAACGCTTTCCGACAAGTGAATTCAGCTTAGCTCATATTTTGTGCAGTGTTACCGGCTTTAACCCGTTCACCTTTGAGAGGCAATGGTTCATGTACCAGAGATCCATTTTCGTTCCATCCAATCCTTCACCATATAATATTTTTATCAACGTGAACTATGCCTTCATAGCAAGAGGCATCTACCAGATCTTGTAAATTTCACAGTTGCGTACCCTACCATCGGCCGGTATTTACATTTACTGCAATTCATCTATGCCACCATGTTTTCACTAAATACAGTTCAACCCCAACACTACACGAAGTGGTCAACCACTGTATAGGGTGGTGGTCCCGCAAAAAATAGCCACGTCAGGTGTCTAGATAGAATGGCTGCTCAAAAGTTGTTGTTATACGGCCACGGCACTGCGTTTATAGGCAACCAGTTGTTCTTCTTGTCGGTATACACACTGTTTCTTGTGAAAATCCTCTTCCCATGCAATATCTGAGATATTGCAGCCGAGACAGAGTGCGCTAGTACGTTAGCTCTTGCCCATCTTACAAGTGTTGCTAAAATCTACCTTACTTACGTAGCAACTGCATACGTTTGTTTACAGATAAATTAAACTAAGACAAAATAAAAACAGATGTCAAGGCTGGGGCAAGGCAAAACTCGGATGTTTACACACGGACTATGTTTCAAATTAGCGAAGAAATGTAGATTTCTAGAAGCATATTCCATTATACACAATGAATTAGACATTAATTAAAGAAGATACATGCAGGGAATGGGTATTCTGAGATCCACAGCAGAAGGATTGCAATTTACTGCACCATCGGTACCCCAATTGTACTTTACGGCAATGAAATGTGACTTACTAAATATTTCTATTGAAAGTCTCCATGTCTGGGACAGAAGGTTGATGTCGCAAATACTGAGGCCTACGGTCTGCCACAGATGTGGGAGAATGTAGGCAGCGCACAGACGAGGAAGTAGATACAACGTAGGAAACAAGCGGGTTTAGTGCACATTTTTAGAGGGAATGTCTGGTAAAGGCGATGACTGTAACTCTCACGAATGCTATAGAAAACGCTTTCTCTTGGCTGACATAGACTGAACTGGTGCGATAAGCTGCAAAACGGCCTTAGCCAGTCGGATCTGTCACTAGACTGGATAAATGAATTTATAAACAGAGTGAGGTAACACGTAAAGGCAACACATCGTCTTCAGTCTTGTGATTACTGGTTGTTGATGTTCGAGATGAATCGCCCCATAATGGACTTGATTTAAGTTAGATTTTCAGGAATGTTTGGTGTGAATCATATAATATTGTTATGCTGTTACTGGATTTCATTTTTCCGTTGTTTCCAACTTGTTTTCATCTGTCAGTGGGACTTTGTTGATATATTTTATAGATACAGACACACAAAATCGACAAAATTTATAATGGAGAGGAAGTGGAGCCAGTGCTTGAGGTTGGAATAAAAATCTCTCTACCTGGTGCCATTGCCTTTGCATGTTGCGCACTAAAGCCTCTTACCGCTTTTTATTGTACTAGCTCTAGTAATGAAGCAATTTTAAAAGCCGTCAATTGTTCTCAGATTAATTTATAGTAAAGCACTTGCTCCTCTGCTCATTTTCTATTCCAGCACCTTGTACACATGTTAGTGGGCGACGCACGAGCATAGTGAGCAGCTAATATGGTATCGTAGTGTCTCTACGACAGCAAAACAATTTCGAAGCTTAATTGTGACAAGAAATCCTCGTTTCTTTACTTCTGTTGCACCTGGTACTCAGATCGTGCGCAAAATAACGATTTTCAAGTTTTTTTCATTGCCATGGGTCTTAAGTAGATGCCAGTGCACCCCAATTCGCATCTCGAACGTTGAAATGTTTTAGGAGTCGTTGGCGGTTGTTGAGGGTACAGAGGCTTAGTACACTGTTGCACTCTTGCGGTCTGTCGAGTGTGCGGCTACTTTTGTTTGGCTCTTTTTACGTTCTGCGTCTTTGTTTTCAACGAGGCCATTAGCGAAGACCGTTTACTCAGGTTCCATAAACACAGGAGAAGAAATTGATAGCGACATTGATTAATGAAATGCTCAGTCCAGCGTTATTAGTGCTGCTATGAATAAGGCTGGTTAATTCGACAGGCAGACTGATGCCGTTCAGATACAAATTAGTCATCACATGTTTCTCACATGTTTGTCGGCTTTCTTTTCCAGAGTAAATCCCTGATGAATAGAATATAAATCGAGCACATACGCGTTTTAGAAAGGCTACAAAGTCTTTAATTTTATCGTATTCTTACCGCTACGGTCGCAGATTCGAATCCTGCCTCGGGCATAGATGTGTGTGATGTCCTTAGGTTAGTTAGGTTTAAGTAGTTCTAAGTTCTAGGGGACTGATGACCTCAGAAGTTAAGTCCCATAGTGCTCAGAGGCATTTTTTTGAAGAAGAAAGAAATATTTGGTGAGGAGAAAATCACCTGCACACATCGCTAATTCATCAGCAGGAAAATGTTGGAATTGAAGTACGTATTTTGAAGACGTCCACCCTATTCACAGAAAGTGGCACTCTCTCATTCCCACATATTTTCACATTAAAGAAAGACGGAGCAGGAAATAATTTACAGGTTATGTCAGCCATATGAGTTTTTCGAGAGATTTTGCAAAGGGAAGGCATTTTTGACTCTATAAACACAGTCTTTTACTTACAGATTCTACTTTCTTTTTTTTTTATGTAAACGCGCGTGCATAGAGCACACTTTATTGACACCGATCTCACCTACTTATGGCTAACAGGTGTTTTTTTTTTTTTTTTTTTTTTTTGGCTACATCCGATTACAAAAGCGAGTAGACGAGTCAGGTGGCAACTATACTGTTAATAATACTACTCGTTATGTGATACAGAGTATCTCAAACGAGTACTTTTCTGCCATACGTCACAGAACGCTGTGAATAACGTCAGCATACCAATACACCAATGAATCCGTGGCAGAACACACCGAGATGGAAGTAAGTTTAGCACGATGTGTCACTGCAAGGTTACACAGCTCGATAAAACTTTTACCATACATGAAAATAGCTATTACAGTATAGTACAGAAGGTAACTGAAAGAAATACGCAACGAGACATACAGAAATAACACTTTTATTCGAGAACAATAATTATCACCGGGGTCGTAGTGATTCATGATGGTCCCTTGAACATTACAAAAGGTGGAACATGGTTCTTACAATGGTGTGTGATCACCACGAACGGCATGCTGTGCAACGTGGTCCTATGCTGGCCATAAGGCTGTTCCAACAGGGCGCTCCATTCCGCCATCAGTGCGGTTGACAGTTCGTGCATGTGGACGTGCTGTGATACGTCTTCCCAACGCATCTCACTCGTGCTCGAAGGGATTTAAGTCGGAGGAACGGGCAGGGCAGTCCATTCGCGAAATATACTCTCTTTCCAAGAACTGTTCCACATGGGCTGTTTTATGCGGTCGCTCCTTATCATCCGTAACAATGAAGGTAGGTCCGAATGCATCCCTTAAAACACGAACGTGCGGAAGGAGTAGAGTGTCACAATTATGTTGACCTGTGGGTGTACCGTGTTCAAAGATTTGTAGGTCAGCACGTGAATGCAGCAATGTACCTCCTCACAGTATAACACCCGGACCGCCAGAACGATCGTGTTGGGCAATACTGGACGTACCCTCATATGACGAGAGGTGAGAGCCCGTAATCCACCCAGGAACATTCTCGAACATGGTGGTCCAGGTCATATAGTGTGGGGAGGCATAATGTTTCATGGGCGTACTGACCTTCAAATCGTTAATTCCGCAACGCTCACTAGTCACTGTACTCCTTCCACATGTGCTCCTTTTGAGGATGATAATGCTCGACTGCATCGAACAGTGCAAACGAAGGAACCCTTGAAACGAGAGAATATTCTGCGAAGGGACCGTGCTGCCCGTTTACCCAACATAAATCTCATCGATCACGTGTGCGAATCATTGAGGAGACGTATTGAGGACGCCCTACAACAAGAACTGTTTTCCGACCTTGTGGCCAGCACGTTTCAGAGTATGCACTGCCGTCCGCCGTGATCACACACCGTTTAAGAACCATGTCCCGCATTTTTAATGTCCAGAAGCTCATCATAAACCGCGGTACTCAGTGTAATTATTATCTTTGAATAAAAGTGTCATTTCTGTTCCTCCAATTGCGTATTTATTTCAGCTACTTTCTGAACCATACTGTAGGACGTCTTTCCGTGTATGGTCTAAGTTTCATCGAGTAATGTTACTTGGCAGTGACGCATAATGTCAAATGGTTCAAATGGCTCTGAGGATTATGGGACTCTACAGATGAGGCCATCAGTTCCCCAGAACTTAGAACTACTTAAACCTAACTAACCTAAGGACATCACACACATCCATGCCCGAGGCAGGATTGGAACCTGCGGCCGTAGCGGTCGCGCGGTTCCAGACTGAAGCGCCTAGAACCGCGCGGCCACACCGGCCGCCTCACTTTTGTCCTTACGTTTTGCTCACCAGTAGAGTACCCCAACGACGATGTAAGGATATGTTGAAAACCACATGAGCTGATGAACCAGTTACCGGTATGGTCCACTTCAGTATGTATTTGAAATTAATCGTATAGGTATTGCTAAATGGCATTGATAACCTACCTGTTTGTATGTCGCATCCTGCTACAGAGCTCAATTAATGCTTCGGAAGTATACACAATTCCACCTCTCCCGTTGTGTTTCAGAATTTATCCAAGAAAATCGTGTAAAAGTAAAGATATTTACCTGAACATTCTCTAGAGGGATACACCTGTCTAATAGTATTGGGTCAGCACTGTGCTTCTGATATATTGTGTAATCAAACTACTATGGTTAACGTGTGCATACGTTTAGACTAATGTCTCTTGTCACTTACCATTAATAATCCGACTGCAAGCGAGTAGAGTTAGTTTAATGGGGTTAATGAGATTGCAGTGATTATACACTGAATCGCTAAAGATACTGGTATAGTCATGAGTATTCAAATAGAGAGATATCAAAACAGGCACAATACGGTGATGCAGTCGGCAACGCCTGTATAAGACAACAAGTGTCTGATAGTTCGGTAACTGCAGCTACAGTGGTAGGTTATCAACATTTAAGTGAGTTTCAGCGTGGTGTTGCCGGCCGCGGTGGGCATGAGGTTCTAGGCGCTTCAGTCCGGAACCGCGTGACTGCTACGGTCGCAGGTTCGAATCCTGCCTTGGGCATGGATGTGTGTGATGTCCTTAGGTTGGTTAGGTTTCAGTAGTTCCAAGCTCTAGGGGACTGATGACCTCAGATGTTAAGTCCCATAGTACTCAGAGCGATTTGAACCTTTTTTTTGTTCTTTTTTTTGGGGGGGTGTGGGGGGGGGGGGGGAGGGCAATGCCAGCAGTACAATGCGTCACCCCTCACGTCCAGATTTTCTACAGAATGGCTGCAGGAACACTCTTCTGACTTTAAACACTTCCACTGGCCACCAAATTTCCCAGCCATGAACATTGTTGAGCATATCTGGGTGCCAAACTGCCTATTGGCTTCTGTCTCGGGTTCTTAGGCCGACGTTCATCTAATGATTTTACTGACGTTTCGCCAGCACGAGTGGCTGGCATTGTCAAAGCTTCACGCTCCACTGCCTGTGGTGAACTGGAGCCGAGCTCGTGGCCGCAGACTATATGTACCTGGCGCGCGAACGCCCGAGGACTTCTCCGCGGTCACTTCCGGTGCGGTTCTCCTCCTGCTGCCTGCGACGGTCGTTCGCTGCAGTACGGGAAGCCAGGATCAGTTTACCTTAAGGCTTTCCTCTTTCTTGTTGAAGCTTTTCGCGTGTTTTTGTATTTCTAGAGCTTCTCTGAACAAGAACCCGAGACAGAAGCCAATAGGTAGTTTGTGAACAAGTGGCCACGAAAGCCTTAACAATTTTGTATATCCGGGTGCCTTGCAACGTGCTGTTCGGAAGAGATCTCCACCCCCTCGTACTCTTGCGGATTTATGGACAGCGTGCAGGATTCATGGCGTCAATTCCCTCCGGCACTACGTCAGACATTAGTCGAGTCCGTGTCACATCGTGTTGTGGCACATCGGCGTGCTCGCGGGGGCATTACACGATATTAGGCAGGTGTACCAGTTTCTTTGGCTCTTTAGTGTATATGCTTATTTCATTTTGTCCGTTTAATGATGTGTACTCGAACATGGTATTGGCTATATCAGTTTGCTTTTACAGGCGAGCTCTGGAAGTAATAAGTGTTGTGAATATGAGACAGGTGACTTTTAGCGAGGCTCGGTGTGATAATTCCCGGTAAGCTGAGGGTACGTGGGCCTTCGTAGAACTATGGGGGAAGAGAGTAGCAGGTAGAACTGCCTCGCCTTCGTGGGCAGAAGATCGCTTTTGTGAGTGGTGTAGTGGTACAGAGGCTATTTATTGCACTGGTTCACGGTAGATGGCCAAGTTAAAAGCATTCCTTCTGGAGGATGGATCTCTGTCAGCGAGAGGTAGGCGAAGGATCATACTAAGAGAAATACTTTGGCAGATAAAGATCTCCTGGACTTCTAAAAAGAATGGCAAAACAGCACTGAAGTACTAAAGTTTCAGAAGTTGCAGAAGAGTCGGCGACTGTCCACGTGGACAGTTTTTTTTTTTTTTAGCATTTCCCAGGATCTGTAATGCGGACCTATCTGCTGACTGAGAGAGCACCAATTGGTGTGATGGAAACGGTTTCCGCAAGGCGTAACCATTAGTGGAAAGATTTCTTTTCTTTCTTAGAAAAGAGGGGAGGAAATTCAGTTTATTGACATTTCGCCTTTTCTTGGAGGAGTAGTTTGTTAAAGGAACAGCTATATCACTGGCTGGGTGCAGTGACTCTAGAGAGGATTGGTGGTAGAGTTTTGTTGAGAAGAAGGGAGTAATCAGCTTTCTATGGAGGTGAAAATGGTGACTTCGTCATGGGGCTTGGAACTGAACAGATCGGAGCTCTGCAGGCTATGTTGTCAACTGAAGGAGCTGACTGGTGTCCATTGTTCGAGTCCTCATCAGACCAATCGTAGTGTCGAACTTCGTGGCAGAGAGGCACGGCATCTCCATCCAGCTCGTATTATATCAAAGATTATGGTGAGTGTTGCTTTGAGCTCCATCATATTAGGACAAGTGATAGTTTGTAGTACAGAATCATGATAGGCTTCACGGTCTCATGTTCATCAGTGCATCTGTACGATTCTTCGGTTCTTGATTTAGACAAACAGTCATTGTAATCGCCCTGTAGTCAGGATTAGATACATTTCACAAAGTCAGCTACAAGATAATTAAGCAAATCCAACTCGTCGAGTAACTTTGACAAATGGTAGTCTTAGTTTTACAAGTTTCAAGTGGAACGTATGTCATAGTAACGTCGATAAATTCATAACTGTTTTGAATGCTTTATGACTCCAGTGCTTTTCATACCAAACCGCAGAGTGCATTAAAACTCTAATTTATTGCCACATTCAGTCCTTTTCAGTGGTAAATATTACGTCAGTGCCGCACCTCAAAATTCACTGCTAACGCCAAAATAATTTACAGCGTTAGTGCACATTAATTTCAGCACTGAGTCGCAAGGCTGTACCTGTTTCACGATTAATTCTGAGTCAGTTATACACTCCTGGAAATGGAAAAAAGAACACACTGACACCGGTGTGTCAGACCCACCATACTTGCTCCGGACACTGCGAGAGGGCTGTACAAGCAATGATCACACGCACGGCACGGCGGACACACCAGGAACCGCGGTGTTGGCCGTCGAATGGCGCTAGCTGCGCAGCATTTGTGCACTGCCGCCGTCAGTGTCAGCCAGTTTGCCGTGGCATACGGAGCTCCATCGCAGTCTTTAACACTGGTAGCATGCCGCGACAGCGTGGACGTGAACCGTATGTGCAGTTGACGGACTTTGAGCGAGGGCGTATAGTGGGCATGCGGGAGGCCGGGTGGACGTACCGCCGAATTGCTCAACACGTGGGGCGTGAGGTCTCCACAGTACATCGATGTTGTCGCCAGTGGTCGGCGGAAGGTGCACGTGCCCGTCGACCTGGGACCGGACCGCAGCGACGCACGGATGCACGCCAAGACCGTAGGATCCTACGCAGTGCCGTAGGGGACCGCACCGCCACTTCCCAGCAAATTAGGGACACTGTTGCTCCTGGGGTATCGGCGAGGACCATTCGCAACCGTCTCCATGAAGCTGGGCTACGGTCCCGCACACCGTTAGGCCGTCTTCCGCTCACGCCCCAACATCGTGCAGCCCGCCTCCAGTGGTGTCGCGACAGGCGTGAATGGAGGGACGAATGGAGACGTGTCGTCTTCAGCGATGAGAGTCGCTTCTGCCTTGGTGCCAATGATGGTCGTATGCGTGTTTGGCGCCGTGCAGGTGAGCGCCACAATCAGGACTGCATACGACCGAGGCACACAGGGCCAACACCCGGCATCATGGTGTGGGGAGCGATCTCCTACACTGGCCGTACCCCACTGGTGATCGTCGAGGGGACACTGAATAGTGCACGGTACATCCAAACCGTCATCGAACCCATCGTTCTACCATTCCTAGACCGGCAAGGGAACTTGCTGTTCCAACAGGACAATGCACGTCCGCATGTATCCCGTGCCACCCAACGTGCTCTAGAAGGTGTAAGTCAACTACCCTGGCCAGCAAGATCTCCGGATCTGTCCCCCATTGAGCATGTTTGGGACTGGATGAAGCGTCGTCTCACGCGGTCTGCACGTCCAGCACGAACGCTGGTCCAACTGAGGCGCCAGGTGGAAATGGCATGGCAAGCCGTTCCACAGGACTACATCCAGCATCTCTACGATCGTCTCCATGGGAGAATAGCAGCCTGCATTGCTGCGAAAGGTGGATATACACTGTACTAGTGCCGACATTGTGCATGCTCTGTTGCCTGTGTCTATGTGCCTGTGGTTCTGTCAGTGTGATCATGTGATGTATCTGACCCCAGGAATGTGTCAATAAAGTTTCCCCTTCCTGGGACAATGAATTCACGGTGTTCTTATTTCAATTTCCAGGAGTGTATTACACTCATAAGGTTTTGCAAACGTACTGTGAATAGTTGTCACCTTTGAAATACGATTTAATGTGAATCTCTCTCTCCTTCTTTCTCTTTCTCTTTCCCTCTATCCCGTTCCCTCTCACACGAACCGCGATTCTGTTTAGCCATTCTACACGATGTCGAAGGAGTAACATTATCGCAATGTGACGTGCATTGTTTATTCTAGCATGGAAACGATGTTCCCAGAAAAAGTACTTACATCATGATGACCATTGCTATGTATAGTAGGAAAGGGGAACGTGCTAATTCGTTGCAGCGAGCGAGTGCTTATGCCACCCAGAAACAGGTATGATGGAAAGGTTCAAATGGCTCTGAGCACTATGGGACTCAACTGCTGAGGTCATTAGTCCCCTAGAACTTAGAACTAGTTAAACCTAACTAACCTAAAGACGTCACAAACATCCATGCCCGAGGCAGGATTCGAACCTGCGACCGTAGCGGTCTTGCGGTTCCAGACTGCAGCGCCTTTAACCGCACGGCCACTTCGGCCGGCTATGATGGAAAGGCAGAGATTATTATTTGAACTACTTCTGCAGGTTTTGCACTGTGAAAACAGGTTTTGGAACAACTAGTCTCTGTGACTACGAGAACCATTCAGATTCTGACAGTTGATTGGGATGCAGCAATTCTTGTATCACTTGTGTTAAAATGGGAGCCTTCTCAGTGCTCAGTATTCTTGGCAGCAACGTCATTCCTTTATGCAATAAGAGTTCCTCTTAAGAAAAATGATCTGCCTAATTAGAAAAAGGGCAAGAGCCTTGGCAGATTCCTTACAACGGTTGCGATTTTTTGTCTGTACACCTTTGATCACAAGTCCCAAGATCCTGGATTGCACGAATGAGTATACGTCAGTAAACGTTTGAATTATTACCTTGAATTATTTTAGAGGAAGGAATGGTATCTAATGGTTTCACAATGACTCCTCTATAAGCGCAGGTCGTCCTGATCACGAATTTCTTTCCAGTGTTTGCCTATAGTGACGGGTATGGGGAGTGCTCATCATAGCTAAACAACAGAACTATCTTTTTGGGATGTGTCAAAGCATTATTGGGCTTAGGTGACTGACGTGTGAGCAAGACCGTGTGATACGTGGTCATTATCCAGCACACGTGTTTAGCAGGGTAGTGTGACACCTCCACGTATTGTGGAATAACTTAAGATTTTTGTTGAGCAGTCGCGGATGTCCTGTATAAAGGAATCTCTGGACGAAATTATTTTAAATTGAAGTTCTCCGCATGTTTGCCTTTTGTTTCACTCTTTGCTCTCTGTACTTGCCAATTTTCTTCATATTTTAAGTTTTTGACCTACTTCTAGTTTAAACAATAAAGAAAAAACTTCTATTTTATAGTCTTTTCCCTAGGCTCGACCTACAGCAGCCCCTTTCGGCGCCCTGGGGTGGCACAATCTCTTGTAACATAGAAGCCGCTTCGCCTGCATATTGAAATTCTCCCGGATTTAATCATCTGCGATACGCAATTTTTTAATATGTTCCGCAATTCATTGGAGTTTAGATTTTTATACGTTTTTGAGATCGATAACGTATAGTGAATGTAGATGAGTACCGTGTTATGACCTTGTTATGAAGTATAAATGCAAACATTAACACAACATGTGGAAAATCATACATTTTATACCAGCTATTCGGTGATAATTTTGCTGTATCTGCCAAACACTCCATCCAGAAGCTACAATGGTATCGTAATTAAATCCTTACCGACTACACACCAAATTTTTTTAATATGGTTTGAATTTTTTTTTTCGGAAGGCTATGGAGAGAGTTCATAAATGTGCTACGAAGATGAGTCGAACGAGAACCGTAAATATCTTTATATATCATATACAGGATGAGCATCAATAAAACCGACAAACTGCAGGGACGGAATCCTAACTGGAAATGGAGGAAAAAGGGTCCTACATACATGTGTCCAGAAATGGACGGTGTACGTGCAACGACAACAAATCGTTCCGGAACACAGTACAGAGCTGCACTGCTTCCACATCACAACAGATGGTCGCGCGGGGTAGCCGTGCGGTCTTCGGCGTCTTGTCACGGTTCGCGCGTCTCCTCCCGTCGGAGTTTCGAGTCCTCCCTCCGGCATGGGTGTGTGTGTTGTCCTTAGCATAAGTTAGTTTAAGTTAGATTAAGAAGTGCGTAAACCGAAAGACCGATGACCTCAGCAGTTTGGTCCCATAATCCTTACCTCAAATTTCCAAAATGGTTCAAATGGCTCTGAGCACTATGGGACTTAACATCTGAGGTCATCAGTCCCCTAGAACTTAGAACTACTTAAACCTAACTAACCTAAGGACATCACACACATCCATGCCCGAGGCAGTATTCGAACCTGCGACCATAGCGGTCTCGCGGTTCCAAACTGAAGCGCCTAGAACCGCACGGCCACACCGGCCGACTCAAATTTCCAATTTCACAACAGATGTTCAAAGTGGCCCCCAGGGCATGCATTGCACGTGTTCACACGTCGCATCATGGACTGCCGCACTCTTTCACACGTTCCGGCCTCTCTCTTAATAGTGTCACAGGCATCGTGAACACGCTGTTGAAGGAGCTGTGCACCAGGAACTGTCTGAGCATATTCAAGGCTTCTCAGATGCCCCCATGCACAAAATCCAGAGGTTTTAAGTCCGATGATCTAACAGGCTATGCTACAGGGCTTTCGCGCCTTATCCATTGTCCGGGGAGGATGATGTTGAGGTTTTGCCGAACTGTAATGCACAAGATGAGTAGTGGTCCGTCATTCAGAAACCGCATAACTTTAGTACTACCAAACGCAAATTCTCAAGCATCCCAGGCTGTTTATTCCAGAGGAAGACCAGGTACGTCTCCTTGGAGGCGTTATGGGATGATAACTGCACCAAGTACGTGGTCGCCAAGAATCCCTGCCCACACATTGATGCTGAACCGATGCTGATGACGTGCCTCAACCATTCCTCGAGTATTGTCTGTAGCCCATACATGATTATGCGGACTGACGATGCCAATTCTGCTAAAGGTTGCTTCGTCGGTGAAAGGACTGATGACTTAAGTCCCATAATTGCGATGGTCTCTTTCCCATAGAGAGAAATCCGCTGCTGATAGTCCTTGCACTCATTGAAGGTGACAGGGATAGTAGCGGCTGTCACGCAGGATACACATAATCGTACTTACACCATGTTGGCGGGCCACTTGTCTGGAACTTGTATTAGGGTTTTTCTCAGTATCCTGTAGAACTCGGACCTCCAAATATGGTGTACGCACAGTCCGCCGCCACCCTGCATTTGCGTGTGACTGAAAGGACCCATGATCACATAAATGCACCAGGAGGGCTTGAAATGTTGTGTGATATGGTTGGTGTCTGTGAGGCTACTTGGTTTGGATAGCCGTACTGGCTCTCGACCGTTTTCACGCCGACTCACCTCGTTCCGACAGGAATACCGAACCATTCTGCTGCTTACAGTGCGTTGCGTCAATCACACAGCTTACCATACTCAAGAAACACATGGCATATGAGCAAAGGAACTTTCATTTGTCAGCACAATCTGCCGTTGCAACGATGCATTTCCGGACACATGTTCGTAGGACCTTTTCCCCTCCTTTTCCAGTCAAGTATCCGTCCCTGCAGTTTGTCGGTTTTATAAATGCCCACCGTGTATTCTGAGCACGCACCCCAAAGCCATATCAGTTTTCAACGTAATCTCTGTAACTCTTAATGAACGTTCACTAGCTCTTATATAAGGCCTAAATTCTCGAGGGAAAATTTTTTTTTTGGAATCCGCGCAACAACTCGTGCATCAGGTTGAGTACCTCTTCCTCACAACGGAGCTTCTTGCACTCATTGCTTTTCTCAGTATTCCAAATATACGGTAATCGTTCGGGGGAAGGTTTAGTAAGTATGGCGGATAAGGTATTAAAAGTCCAGGTCTTCAATTATCGCAATGGTGATGTTCCAGAAAAACATCTGCAAGCAGAAATCGACATTGATTCGATTTGTATGCACGCTGAGGATGATGTTTTAGAAGGTCTAAGTGTGATGCACTAGTGATTGTGGACTCACGCGAAGTGTAGTACGCCCGAAAAGGATGACATTATAACTTACCATGCTGACTGCATTGTTCAGACCTGTATTCGTTTAGCTGACGTGGAATGGCGCTTACTCGCTCTCTCTGTTTCTCGGTGGTGGACCCATGTTTCTTGCAAGGGTGTCATCACTTTCTTTATCAGCACACCACAGAACTTGTCCACACACAACATTACGTTGTTGTTTCAATTCAGGAGTCAGATTTCATGGCAGCGAACTCACAAAACTCTCAATCTGGAGCACATTATGCACGATGTGACTAGAGATTAAATATGCTGCAAAACAATCCAATCTCACTCGGCACTTTTCCATCTTGATGGCTTCGACGGCAGTATTGTTACCTGGAATACCAATGCGACGTGCTTGATGCCTATTAGAACATCGGTGGCAGACATCCCACCATATCTGTTTCCATTTCTAAATTTGGTGCTGCAACAGACTCGCACCGCCACACTGTACCTCGATTCAGCCACCTTCCTCCGACTGGACTGGAGTCTCGTGAACAGGACTCTTCATGCGACCCCACAAGAAAAGTCCAAAGGGTTTAAATCTGGGGATCTTGGTGGCCAAGTATGTGGTCCACCTCGACCGATCACCCGTCCCCGTAGACTACGTTCAGATAGTTTCAGACGCGAACTGCAAAATGTACTGCCGCGCCATCAGGCTGGAACCACAATTCTTGCCGAATGTCGAATGGCACATCTTCCAAAAACTCTGCCAGCATATATTAGAGGAGAATCAACTACCTCGTACCCGCTGTGTGGAGGAGGAAGCCGATGTACGGCACCGTCACAAATACCTTCCTAGACATTGATGCCCTCAGTGTGCTGAAATCTTCATGTACACGTGGCTTTGGGGTTTTCTTGATCCCAAATGTGGCTATTTTGAGTGTTCAAAACACGTTTCCTGTTAAATTCCGCGCGTCGGTGAACAAAATTCGCCCCGAGAACTGAGGAAAATCTATACAGTGGTGTGAAAACCAAGTACATAAATTGACACGTGGCACAAAATCGGCCGGGAGCATGGCGCGTTTCTATTGAGGGTGATATGGTTGAGTTGCTGTTCACGCAGAAAACGTCAGACAGACGAGTGAGACACATGTTAAGTCACGTGCAATGGCTCGAGCTCTCGTCGGCTGGTTATCTTCAACCTCACGAATCACTTCGTCTACCAATAAGACAGCGCGCCGCCGTCGTGGAGCAGCACAGTTTACGAATCACTTCGTCTACCAATAAGACAGCGCGCCGCCGTCGTGGAGCAGCACAGTTTGCTCTATTACTTATGAATTTCCCATTTTTGCGCAGCCGTTGTTCTGCCCTGGCAAACATGGGATGAGATGGAGACACACGAGTTGGAAAGTACTCGTGGTACAGACGTCAAGCTTCTCTACCATTATCCAAAATTAACAACATATCGGTGTACTCTGAGAACGTGTACTGCAGTACTAGTCACCGTAATGTCAACTGACGCATCTTCAGGAAGCATGAAGAAAAGGCAGATGGAAACAGAGGACATCACGTGACATCACGTCATCGTACCCTTCATCAATGTGGGTAGCCTACCATAACAGCCTACCATAACATCTCGTGAGCGACTGAGTAGCTCTTGTTTTCCTTGTAAAACGGAAACAAACCGTTTTCGGATATGGGTTTCTATGTAAAACTTGATCTACTAAATCCCCTCTACAACCTTTAGAAATGTGTACCATGAACTGCGAAACACCCTGTATATGTACTACACTTTCCTAGGGTTCTCCCAATAAATGAAAGTTGACCCTTCTCCTTCCTTACAAACGACATTACGTGCTAGTTCCATTTCATGTCACTTGGCATTTTTTAATCGACACGACTGTCACGCAGCACAACACTAATATTGTATTCGGACGTGACAATACTGTTTGTCCTATTCATCTGTATTAATTTAAATGTGTTCAGATTTAGAGCAAGCTGCTATTCATCATAAAAAATAGAAACTCTGTCCAAGTCATTACGTATCCTCCTACAGTCACTAAAAACTGCACTCTCCTGTACACTACAGCTTCATCAGCAGAGGCAGATTGCTGCTCGCACTATTCTTCAGATCGTTTATTTCATGATGGTGCCTTTGTCTCCAATGAACACTCGCCCTTGAGAAAAACGCACTCGTTTCTATACTCAAGAAATTTCGAGCTAATCACATATCTGTTCCGTACGCTGGAACCTGGAACGTGGCACTATGTCAAACGCTTCCCGTAAGTCTTGGACTATGGGATCTGCCTTTCGCACGTCACCTATCGTTCGCAAGGATATTGTGCGAGAAAGCAAGTCGTGTTTCGCAACGAGAGATACTTTTAGAATCTGTGATGATTTGGGGATATAAGCTTTTCTCTCTCAAAGAAATATAATATATTCGAAAGTAAAAGACGCTCAAGAATTGTTATGATCTCACCTTCCACCAGAGTGTGTCCTGGCAGAATGAACCATTCAACAATCCTTGAATGGAATGATTAGCAGGCCCACCACCTTCCATCCACCTCGACAACACATGCTTTTATCTCCTTGCTGGACTCCAAATCTCCGGCTTATGAGAAATTCTGTTCTTGGCTACGAGAAGTTCTAAGGAAGCAAATCACATGAGAAAACACCAGCTGTCGCTGACACACCTTTTCTCACGCTTTCTGTGGTGTCACCGCCAGACACCACACTTGCTAGGTGGTAGCTTAAATCGGCCGCGGTCCATTAGTACATGTCGGACCCGCGTGTCGCCACTGGCAGTGATCGCAGACCGAGCGCCACCACACGGCAGGTCTCGAGAGACTGACTAGCACTCGCCCAGTTGTACGACGACGTTGCTAGCGACTACACTGACGAAGCCTTACTCTCATTTGCCGAGAGACAGTTACAATAGCCTTCAGCTAAGTCCATGGCTACGACCTAGCAAGGCGCCATTTGTACCATTGCACGTATCTCAAGATAGTCTCACTTGTCTTATCAAGATTGCTGTATACCAAAGGACGATATAAAAGTTAAGTGTTCTAGTAGCTACGTTCTTTTCTTTATCACATTCATTACGAATCCTGTTCCAGACTTCGCGCCAGTCGGCGTGTGTGTACGCGTGCCCTCTCGGCTACCCGTCTCTGTGGACTGGCTGCCTTGTCAGTCCACTACATTGGCGACGAGTCTCAAAAGGGACTTTAGCGTTCGTATTGTATTAATTTGCTTGTGTCATGGCTTCGCCACATTCTCCAGATGTACTGTCCGAATTTTATGGCTTGCAGAATCAGCAGACGCAGGCATTATTGGATGCCCTGGGACAGCTCGTCCAGGGTCAGCGTGCACTGCCACCCGATGCGGCCGCCGCCGCTTCGCCGCTACCGCAGCCACAACATGCAGTTGCACCCCCGTTTCGTAGCTTTGATGCAGCCGTTGAGTCTTGGACAGAATGGTCCCGACAATTTGGATTTCATCTCGCCGCCAACAGAATTCAAGGTAATGAGCGGCAGCCGTTTTTGCTTTCGTGTGTAGGTGTGTCCACCTACCGTGTGATAGTGAAATTGTTTCCCCGGCGCAACGTAGCAACTCTGTCATACGAAGAAATTTTGTCTGCTTTAGGTGCCTATTTCAAGGAAACAGTCAATGTCGTTGCAAAAAGGTATACGTTCTTTCTTACAAAACGTACGGCCGGTCAGACTAATAGGGAGTGGGTTGCAACTTTGCAAGGACTTACTAGGGATTGTGCATTTGAATGTGACTGTGGACTCCCTTGTTCAGATACTATGGTGCGTGATGCAATAGCACAGAACGTTTCTGATGTTCGCATACGGGAACAGATTTTGAAACTAGTTAATCCCTCCCTTCAGCAAGTGATAGACATATTAGATAGGCAAGACACACTTGACTTTGCTCAGGAATCATTTGCAACTTCGCCAGCCGTGTGTCACATTAACCGGCCCACCGGGCCTGCTGCACGGAACGCTAACCTGCCCTCGCGCACGTCCGCGCAGCCACGTGTCCCGTGCAAGCAAGCAAATGCAGTGAAATCATGCCCGCGGTGTGCAACTAGACATTCGCGTGAGAATTGCCCGTCACGCCAAGCTATTTGCTTTTTCTGTAACAGGAAAGGACATGTTCAAAGTGTTTGCCAGCAAAATCTCAGATCAGACAATCGCAACCTTCCCAGGCCCTTTGCTTCGCGCCGGCATCGAACCAAGAACACTCCGGCTCGTGAACCTTTGCCCATGGACATTCATGTCGTTCATGCCCCTCCGCCCAGTGTTCCTCTCGCTAACGGTGACTGTGTTCGTCCCACAAAAAGTGTGCGTCGACGTCGATGGAAGTCCCGTCCTGTCGCACGTGATTCTGTTCCAGTGTCTGTTCCAGTTGCACGCAACAGTCGCTCTTGTCGTCAGCAGGACAATAAACTTTTTGTAGATTTGGACTTTGCCGGACAAGTAATACCGTTCCAGCTCGATACCGGAGCTGCAGTTTCATTGCTGAATCACACCACGTACAAACAACTGGGCGCACCTCCGTTGCGTGCCGCAAATGTTCAGCTCACGAGTTATTCCGGACAAGCTATCCCTGTATTAGGACAGTGCACTCTTCTTGCCACATACAGGGGACAAACAAAACTTGTGTCATTTTAAGTTCTTCGTTCTTCTTCGTCAGTGAACTTGTTTGGTTTAGATTTATTTCAGTTGTTTAACTTGTCTATAGTCAATCAGGTCCTATCAGTGAACCAGACGGTGCCTTCAGCCAGTGTTTCTCGTCTATGTGACGAATTTGCAGACATTTTTGCACCGGGCCTTGGTTGCGCTAAGAACTATGAAGCTCATTTGGAACTGAAAGTAAACGCGCAACCGAAATTTTTCAGAGCGCGCAATGTTCGCCACGCATTGCGTGATGAGGTCGCCAGAACATTAAACGACTTAGAATCGCGAGGTGTGATTGAACGTGTGCAGACTATTGTTTCCGACAATGGCCCACAATTCATGTCCGCAGAATTTCAGTCATTCTGCAAGGCCAATGGTATTCAACATCTGACATCCGCGCCGTTTTCGCCTCAGTCAAACGGTGCAGCTGAACGATTGGTCCGGACTTTCAAGTCACAGATGTTGAAGTTGAAAGAGTCGCATTCTCGGGAGGACGCGTTATTGCTCTTTTTGTCCTCGTATCGCTCTCAGCCTCGCGATGGTCGCTCGCCGGCTGAGTTGCTCCACGGTCGTCCTCATCGAACCTTGATGTCTTTGCTGCATCCGCCACATCAGGTTCCTGTGCAGCGGCAGACTCCTGCTTTTGCTCCTGGCGACGTTGTCTTCTATCGCACCTATCGAGGTTCACGGCGTTGGCTCGCAGGGCGCATTCTTCGCTGCCTCGGCCGCGCGATGTATTTGGTTTTGGGGGCCTCTGGTGAGGTGCGTCGGCATCTCAATCAGCTGCGTCTCTGTCGTCGCCCGGGTTCTGCCGCTCCCCGTCTGCTTTCAGCGACGGTGCCGTCCGGTCAGCGCCCTGGGGACCCATCTACTGGCTCGCCTCATCCCCAGGTGTTACCGACGATGCCTTCCATTTTGCCACATGGCGTCGCGCCGCCGCCGCAGCCGCCCCCGGCGCCGCCCGCAGTGGACGCTTCGCTGCAGCCGCCCAGCGCCTCCCTGGGTCACGCGCCGCCGCTCGCTTCCCGTGACCAGCTGTCCTCCATGGAACTCTTGCCCGCTCTGGACCACATGGCGTCATCGCGCGTCGGATACCCCGACGCAATGGAGGTCGACCCTTCGGCCCCTCCTGTCTCCTTACGGGCGCATACACCGCATGTTGACGTGCACCCTGGACTAGGTTTTCAGGCGTTTCCTAGCTCCCCTCGGACCGAATGGCAGGGTGCGGGTGGCACAGCCTCGCCTGTTGTTAGGCTCCCCACCTCATCGCATACGTCAACATGGGGTCCTCCCCACGGCGGGCGGAAGCCTTATCACACGACCGTTCGCCGATTTGCGGGGGAGGAATGTGGTGTCACCGCCAGACACCACACTTGCTAGGTGGTAGCTTAAATCGGCCGCGGTCCATTAGTACATGTCGGACCCGCGTGTCGCCACTGGCAGTGATCGCAGACCGAGCGCCACCACACGGCAGGTCTCGAGAGACTGACTAGCACTCGCCCAGTTGTACGACGACGTTGCTAGCGACTACACTGACGAAGCCTTACTCTCATTTGCCGAGAGACAGTTAGAATAGCCTTCAGCTAAGTCCATGGCTACGACCTAGTAAGGCGCCATTTGTACCATTGCATGTATCTCAAGGTAGTCTCACTTGTCTCATCAAGATTGCTGTATACCAAAGGACGATATAAAAGTTAAGTGTTCTAGTAGCTACGTTCTTTTCTTTATCACATTCATTACGAATCCTGTTCCAGACTTCGCGCCAGTCGGCGTGTGTGTACGCGTGCCCTCTCGGCTACCCGTCTCTGTGGACTGGCTGCCTTGTCAGTCCACTACACTTTCCCTACCTAAATTGTAGGTATGTAATTGACTTAAGTGCTGAGCAGAGTGTCTTTAAAAGGATAATTGACGCAAAATTGAAAGCAGAGACGATGCGAAGGCTGAAACATTGACCTCGAGCTAGTGCCGATGTCCACGAGCAACAGTGCAGCCGGAAGCCGATGTGAGGGGCTTCCAATCCACAACACATATACAGAACCCAACAGCAGTGCAACTGGTGCGAGCGATTCGCACTTTGTGACTCCCATGAACACTTGACTCTCTCTCTCTCTCTCTGTCCCCTCCTCCTCCCTTCCCCCTCCCACCTCCCTCCTTCCCTCACCTTCCCCTCTCTCTCCAGGGAATAAAAAGTTGTGTTGTGCCTTCAACTTAGCCAGTAAATCACGTTTAGTAAATCAGAGGTTTCTGACTCCATCTTTCAACTTAAGTCGCTCTAATAAATACCTACTGAATTATCCCATGTCCTGATACCGCAATTTACTCCGTCTTGCGAGTGTACCAACAAACGCGACATTTCGCTTTACAGGAGGAAAGGAACGCCAGGTTTATTTCGGGAGGGGGTCTAAAAACAACGAAAATGCCTTTCGTGTAGGCGAAGGATTTTTCACGAAGTGCTTCTGTTACACTGCGTTTTAAACCAGCTTACCAATCACCGTTCAGATATGTCGAACCACTTCTTTTAGGAGTTGCGGACATGACAGAACACGTTCTGTTTCCCGGCAGGGAATCAGCAACAGAAAACTTTTCTCTGGCCAGAACCCGAGCAACAACGGAGCCAGTGAAAGAACACTTCTACAACGCGACTCAAAAAGACGAAATAGATGACAAACAAGTTGAAGTTACATTTGTTTGTTTTTTGAAAGGAGGATAGTGCATCACGATTTTGTTCTCCAAGGTACGAATGTCTACCAATGTTACTAAATTTACGTGCTAAAGTGGCTGAATGAGGCACTGCAGGAAAATTCGCTACCGCTATAGCGATCAAAGGACTGGTTCCTCCAAAACGCCAACACCTCCACTGTGACGTTAAGAGCGACGAGTCTGCTAAGCATTATATGTGTATACATTCGGTCCACCGTCTGTGGCTGGCAAGTTGCAGTAATGTGGTCCAGCACGGTGACTCAGGCTGAACGTAGAGCAGAGCGGCCGGGTGACGGAGGTAAGACTTGAAGTATGTCCGGCTCTGGGTGCACGTAAAATAACAGCGAGCCGGTGGCTTGGAAATCCCAAGGACGTGGCATGCTCACTGAGCGAGCAACATGGTGAAATGATTGAATACATAAAATTAAATCCTGATATGTTCACTAAAACGTCTAAACTACGTATATATAGACAAGTTACATAAAATCTGAAGACTGTGTCGGATTTGTGATAGTGAGACGAGCGCATTGAAATTCTTGTCATGTTTATGAGACTACTATTAACGAATGCGTTAAGATTTGAAACTAAAATTGCTTATAAAATCCGTAAGTAATGACACGAACATGCAATACAAGTATATGACATGCCCTAATGAAACTCTCGATGCCTGCTATGGAATGAACGAGTCTCTATTACTGTTAAACACATAACCAAACAGTTATAAGTTATTTAGTGAATTACCTGAAAAGGCGAGCCTGAGGGATTATTTATCCACATGTACCCATTTCATTATTGCCAGAATGACAATCCTATAATATTATCCCATCAACCCACAAGTTTATTTAATGATGTTTCGTTGTCTTTATATGGGTAATACTGTCATTTGACAAACACAGGACTGCAGCACCAATGTGTGTGGAAACTTAGTACTGAGTAGCTTTCGCAACAGCTCCGGATATGGCGAAAAATATAAATAAAGCAGACTGTTAACGTTAAATGTAGAGAAAACACTGTAAGACGAAATCGTAAATTTTAATCGAGGGTATTTAATATGTATATGTGTAAATGTTACAAACAGACAAATTTCATGAATGGCTGTCAGATTGAAAGACACTGTGCTGACTAATGCAGTGTCCATGTGGCTCACAAGGGAAGTGTCCTATCCGACATGTCAAAACCTGCCCTGATGTTTTTTTTTTGTGCAGGAAGAATATACAAAAAAAAACAAGATGTCAAAATTTTAGCCGACAGGACAAATTGCTAGTTTTTTATGTTGAAATTTGTCAAATTAGCTCGCCGGGAGGCTGGAGAAATGTACACCCCTGCCGCAGCAGTGGCAGACAGCGCGTCTGCAACACGGCGGGCATGTACCCTAGGTTGGCGGCACATCAGTACACAGGTAACACGGCACAATACTATCGTAATTGGTAAAGCGAATTTGAGTTTCCGTTGATAGTTTCTTGAATACAATTGTTCACAGTTACTATTCTGTGGGATCTGCAATTCATCTAACATGAATAACAGTTATTAGTTGCATTTGCATTGTCGCCAGTTGTTAATAATTGAGATAAAACTGAATTAATTTTCTTGGTGATTCCTTCTTATATGCTTACTAACAGCATCTGATTTCATGCAGGTAGCAGAGTTTCACAGCACTGTGGAATCCAGTTAACGTTTTCAGCCTTGTAAAGATGAAATATGAAGAATGTGGGATGCAGTCGAAATCACATTCTTTTCCTGAAGACCTACATATGTTCCATTACTAGTTAATTTCTTGGACATTCATTCGAATGACGTCGCCATCCCGTTATAAATTGTGGAATCGTTAGAGGGAACCAGAAATAACTTGGTCGATACCATGACTTGTGATCCGAACGATGACTGCTGTGCTAATAAAAGTCCAGAACAAAAATAAATTACCCCCAGCCCACAGAAAGCATGTAGAGCAGTGGTTCCCATCCTGAGGGTAATTACCACCTGAGGGATTAATGGAAATTTTCGGAGGGGTAAAACCCAAAAGGGTTCGATAGTGTTTGTCATGAAACTAAGCTATTTTTAAAAGGTCGTTACTATTTTCACAATTGTGCAAGAATCTATTACTGATTATATAATGTATCTACATCTACATTTGAGTGGATATTCTGAAAATCACATTTAAGTGCCTGGCAGAGCGTTCATCGAACCAAGAATAATTTTGACTACGATAGCAATGGAAATGAGAAGAACGAACTCAATGGATTGGGAACAGGATTTATGATGTGCATTGACTGAGAACAACCCATATAAAAATGAGGTTCTGAGACATACGCAGTACTAGCCGTCTCATTAGATCTTGGCTTAATTAAACATCTTCAAGAACTAAATAACATCATTTTAAAAATATCGTTGTTCGAAGAAAGTTTAGTTAGACACTGAAACTGATGATGTTGGGGGCAGCGGAGGGGTGTTTGTTGGAAGGGGGTGGGAGATAACAGCTAATAGCTGACTGCACTCAGGGGTAATGGTCTAAGAATGTTTGGGAACCACTGTTGTAGAGTGGGCCTAATATCTTTCAGTGAGAAAGAAAAGGCTATAAATATTTTAGTTAAACGAAGGAAGGAGAAAACGCTTATACATAAGCAGTGTGCAAAGCCAGTTCCGTTTCGTAAAATTTGAACATAAATTTTATAAACGGAAGAAAGAGTTACACGAAGCATGTGCGAAAATGAAACTCGCAAAAGTGTGGAAGACAAACTATTCGAAAGATTTACAGTTGCTTTTGAGAGTCAGTGCACGATTACCGAGGAAGATCTACAAGACTGAGTGCTCTGATTTGCAAGTGACATGAACATAACTGATTTCCAGGCTTTTCCGACTTGGTTAAACAGATTCAGGAAGTTATACAGAAAAGTAAGTCGCAGAATTACGTAGTTTACCTCAAGTAAACGTGTAGAAGAGTTGTCATTAATAGATAATACTATAGAGAAATTCGTAGATGACGTGATGACGGAACTTCTTGTTATGTTCGCCGGCCGTGGTGGTCGAGCGGTTCCAGGCGCTTCAGTGTGGAACCACGCAGCTGCTACGGTCGCAGGTTCGAATCCTGCCTCGGGCATGGATGTGTGTGATGTCCTTAAGTTAGTTAGGTTTAAGTAGGTCTAAGTCTAGGGGACTGATGACCTCAGATGTTTAATAAGGTCACTGTGCTTTTTCGCGACGATGTCGCAGCTTGTGAAGCTCAGATGTTTAGTCCCATAGTGCTTAGAACCATTTGAACCATTTTTATGTCCTAAAATGATGTGTATAAAGCCAGTCAGTCAGGTTTAGTGCAAACTGCACTACATCATTTCGAGCGAAAAGAGAGATAGTCGCTTGTGCAGTTAATGAACGTTGTTAGGCATCCGTATACAACAATACCAGTCACAATGAAAGGGTCCTGTAGCCACCTTTCATTAGTCCGGTAGCCCATTTTCATTACCATTTCTCTTTCTTTTCCTTGTTTCTCTTTTCTCTTTACTCTCATAGTGGCGTGATTGAATGAATGTGGTTGTGTGTCACGTTGCTAGACGGTGGCGTAGTCTGCTGCAGAAAGTCTGCGATAGTCGTACAGATTCAGCAGCAGTTGTACAGAATAGCCAACTCGCGTAGTGGTCAAGTAGGCAAAGAGGTTTTCGCTACTTGTGAGAAATCCACCTGCGTTAGGTTGGTGGCGGAAATGGCATCTTTGGGTTTTCCGGACCACGCGGAGCGTGGAAGAGGCTGGAGAAGAAGCGGGAAGGCAGTCTGCCGCCGGTACGGGAAGCGTCCACAGCGGTGCTCCAGTCGAAGAAGGGTGAGTCTGACTGACCGCGTGGCGCGCTGTTACTTGGCGAGGGGAGAGCTGTTAGCTTTTGGTCTCGCTTTTCAAATATGGAAGATTGCTTTGCCTTGTCGCAGCAAGGAATGCAAAACTTTGGCAGATTTTTCTTTTAGCAAATTTCTGTAGCAGACTTGGATCCGCCGGAAGAGCGCCACACAAAGGTGTCGATAAGAAGTGAGCACTCGCTTCTGTATGAATGTCTGTTTGCCTTCAGCTGTGCCTGTATAAGCTTTCACCTTTCTAAATATTTATAGCTTTGCCTTCTCGAAAATTTTCCTTGCTTTATGTGTCTTTCGTCCGTGGGGAGCCAACCACGTGGTAGAACATTATAGTGGTTGGGCTACCGGCATCACTAACTGTCCGATCGCATGTTTGTTTTAGATAATGTTAACATGATTGTGTGATGTGATATTGTTGGAATTTGGCACTATACCTAGAAATTGTGTATCCACAAACCACGTGTTATCAGGAATCGTGTACATGCCTCACATCCTTATCTTAGGAATAAATGATTTTATTTACAATTTTCTCTTGTGTTCCGAGATTACGTTTTTGCACCTAAGCCACTCACCTCGTAGCTTTCCCGTTAGCACATCCAATGCGTTTCCTTATGCACGGGTCCAGTGATTAGTCTCCCCTTGTATTTCATAACAAATGCTTTAGATTAAGTCTTATTTTCAGGTGTGTTGCTGGGAGCTGATCTTATGCAGTGTTCATGCATTTTCTATTTTATTTTAAATGTTTGATTGTCGTGAACAGTGCACGGTCAATACTATTAATTACATCGTATCCGCTATGAGCTACCTCACAACGTATGCATTTTTGTGAGTTTTTGGTCTGTGATCAAATTAATTTATTTTCCGACTCAACCAAACCTTTGATTAGTTGTATGGTTAGAGTCGGTGGCGACCCTACTCTTCTCACGTTAATTTCATAAGCAATAAGTATTTACATTCCCAATAATAACGTAATAACCCGTAGTAACAGGTTAGTTACAACAATTATCAATGGATCACTGTTTCCATAGCTTTATATCTTTTTTCAGCAACATCAAGATGAATTAGGACCAGAAACTTAAAAACGGACTGTTTACTTGAAAAAAATCTTGTAATCGATGGAGCAAAATCTGGAAAAATGGGAGAGAATAATTGTCAGTGTTGCACCTGAAACGTCTTCTTACCATTTCCAGAAAGTAATTCATTGCTTTTGTTGGATTCTTTGCCTGGATACGACGAAAAGACTGTTAACATAATACGGATTCCACCCGGAACAAAGACTGTGATTCAGCCTCTAGATAAAATTTTTTTTAACAGTCTGAAGCATATTTCAGAAAATTGTCGGGCAATATAATTTCCGTTATCTCTTTGTCATTTCAGGTTTATCAGCATAACAGTACTGTTAAACTTTAGTCAGTTGTGCACTGTCAGTCTGCATCAGCACACTTTACGAATGTGATCAAATATGCCTGGTACGCTGCACAATATGGAGAGCAACGGCCCAAACCATTTCTTACTCCATTCCTGTGCTGTCTAAATAAAACTAGTAATTACTGCGAAGTGCTTGAATGCATTAAGTTTTCTTTCATCAGGTGTACCTGGTGTAAGGAAGATGTTTGCTTTCGCCGTCCAGTACACACTTCGCGTTTTCGTGACGATTACAGGGAATAAACAAGGAACTGTTTCACTGTTAGCAAAATAAACATTATTCGGAAATCTTCACTTAAAACTTCCGGGATGGTAGGCCGTTGTCGAAGTATAAAATTGTCCCCTTAAGTTTCGTCTCCGACTGCGGGAGACATCCTCGGAGGTACAGCGGCGAACAGTTCACCGCTGTACCCCCGAGGATGTCTCTCGCAGTCGGAGACGAAACGTCAGGGCTCAGTTTTATACTTCGACCACGGCCTATCAGGCCGGAAGTTTTAAGTGAAGACAATACCGGCCGTGAAAGTCCACACTGTATAATCAAACGCCTTTACGGGGAGGATATGCCAGCATTGGTTCGACGATTTGAAAGAATGCAAAGGGCAGTTCGCCGCTGTACCTCCGAGGATGTCTCCCGCAGTCGGAGACGAAACGTCAGGGGAGAGTTTTATACGTCGATCATGGCCTATCAGGCCGGAAGTTTCAAGTGAAGACAATACCGGCCGTGAAAGCCCACACTGTATAATCAAACGCCTTTACGGGGAGGATATGCCAGCATTGGTTCGACGATTTGAAAGAATGCAAAGGGCAGTTCGCCGCTGTACCTCCGAGGATGTCTCCCGCAGTCGGAGACGAAACGTCAGGGGAGAGGTTTATACGTCGACCATGGCCTATCAGCCGGGAAGTTTTAAGTGAAGACAATACCGGCCGTGAAAGACTACATTGGATTATTCGGAAATCATCATAAGAAATGCGCTACAGGAACTGTCGTAAAATATTCAGTATCAACAAATTAAAGTGCCGACAGATGGAAGTTGTCTCTAATGTAGTGTCACGCGCTACCTTGATTTTGTTTCCTCTGCTGGTCACTTGCGTAACAAATTACATCTGGGACAGTTCACCTGTTATTCAAAATATTAATGATCTGAAACATTTTTGGTGTGGTGTCTGTACTTAAAATTCGCTTATGTGCACTGTACCGCACTACGCAGCGCTACGTCTTCCTGGCACGGCTCCGTTTGGTTGTTCGCCGAATCGCGAGCTAAGCCGGAAGGACTGTACAAACCGCTGTTATAAGCAGTTCTTCGTGCGGCACAAATGAGTAACTTTAAATTTTTTTAAAATAGTTGCACTGAGCCTTATCAGCTAAAATTTTGACAGTGCATTTCTTTCGGTGTACTCGTCACGTGTGAAGTTCCAAGGTACATTTCGACATGTCAGATTGAACGATTCTCTTGTAAGATTTAAAATCGACACACCAAGCCAAAGCTGGAATTCTTTTGTCAGTGTGTGGCTGGATTGGTCAGGTGTTGTCAAGGTACTGTGCTGCTACAGAGTCACTTGGGTTTAAGTGTGCCGTTTCGTACTTAGAGCTATTTTTGTATCCAGTAGTTCGGGACCTACAATGGTTTGAAACTCTGTATGCTGATGAACTCAGATTGACAGCCCGGTTACCAGCCATTGAAGAAATTTGATATTTTTCCTGCAAGTTTAGTGATTTTGTTGCTCGGCTCCAATCATTTAGTCCGCACTTATTACTGTCTGCGACTGCTTTCCTTGCACTACGAATAATCATTATGTGCTGTCATAAATCAGTAATGTGGTGAGTTAACAATCAATGACAGACCATCATTCGGACATAAATTTGTGTGTTATTATTTGAATTAACATATAGTCAAGATTAACCCATCTGTAGCAGCTCACTTTGTTATCCAACAGGATTACTTCTTAATGTTTTCCCTTAACTAGCATTATCCATTTATTATTTATTTAAATATGTCGCTAGTGTCTGTGGTAAGGAATGTGCTTCGTAAGTGATCAGAGCTTCTGTAAATGTTTAAAGCAACAGTACATGACCGAACCGCTTTCGACTAAGTGAGAAATATTAAAAATCGATGGTCGTGTACGTGCCCTTTGATCGTTAGGGAACAAATAATTGATAAAGACTAGAAATTATTCTTAATATAGGGGTTGACAAAGCCGCAGTCAACTTTCAACAGTCACACAGCGTTGACTGACAGGAATTTTTTGGCCTGAATCGAAATGATTGTTTCACACTCACCTTCACTAAATCTAGTACCCTGTGATTACTAGTTGCCAGAATGTAGAGAGAGTAAAATGCAAGTTTTTCAAGATGTAGAAAACGTGAAACAAAAACCTCTGGAAGCGCTACGTGTGACGGTTTCTGACGAATTTAAATACTGTTTCAGAGAATGTGTGGAACGGTGAGATAAATACATTAGATCGAATGGACACCATTTGAATAATAATGCAGTTCTGTGAAATAGTAAATCTATAACTGAATAATTGTCAACACTTCTGGTCTCCCACAGCGCCGTCGACTGTGAACTTTGTTTCCAGAACAGCAGTAATTCTAAAACATGTGACAAAATACGAGCATGGAAATAAGATATTTTCAACACATATTTAACAACGAGACGAATAATTCGGAATCTCTCTTAACGCTACCGGAAGCAAAATCAGTGCTTCTTGGTCGATATCGCAGTAATGAAAGAGTTTCATTTTCGTTTTCGCTTGTTTATTCCTTCCTTTCTTTTGGTGTGATTAAGAAACCTCGAGGCGGCAAACAGGCGCTGAACAATTGGGAAGAACATGCTGTTTTATCCTCACTTTGGCTACCAATGCAATGTTCCCATACTTTATTTTTGTCGTGCATCTTGCGATACAGTTTTGCGCACAGAAACTGATAAATTACGCTGGACTAGGTTGTGGTATAAACGAAAATGTTAACATTCAATCGTAGTCTGCAGATGTTCATACAATTCACATCTGTCTGCACAACATACCAGTAGCATGGGGAAAAATATAATTTCAAGAGAGCACGAAAGGCTTTTTTGAAATAATACTTTTAATAGGAAACACAGGAACAAAATAAGGTTTTGTTTCTACTACTATGAATTTAAAATTAACTTTTACCCTTAAAACTGTTTGGCACAGTGGTTTCTCGTTAAAGGAATGTGTGTCAGACTGGATAAAATTTAATGAAAACCAGGATGTATTTATCATCGATTTAATTACCGCGCCACACCATGGTTGAAATCTGCAATTAAAATACCAACACATACACGGGCTAACGTCATTTTAGCCATTTAATACTGTCGAAGAGAGTATAGACTCCAGAATATTCTTCTACATCCTAGAGCCATAATAACTCGAGAAAATTTTTCTGTCCTTAATATTCGTTTTCACATGACGCACTACTCAAACCTGCGTGAATAATTTAAATTTTTCTTGTGTATACTGTAGATAAAAACTATAATGTTAGTGACAAGTTGTCTGTCTAAGGCAGATGTAAAAAAGGGGATGATCTATTCAATGACATGGCAAAATCATATTAATGAAGGTAATCTCGTTCTTATTCTAGTTAGATAAATATCACTCGCACCTACCACTATGGACTCCTCGCAAGGCTGTGAAGGCCCAAGCGATGTCTACCGGTCGCCGTGACATCCTATGCGTTGCGGCGTCATGCGGATGTGATATGGAATGGAATGGCATTAAATCAGCATTCATTTATACTGACCACTCAGTTACGGAGGCGGACTACTCGCACATAAGATCCACATTATACAGAGTCATTTACAAACTACACGTAGCCACGTGTTCTGACGCTTACCCTGATTTAGAATTCGGATACGAACCAGCCCAAATCGCTTACTACGCAACGCGCCACGTTTATGGTGATGTTCCTTATTTATAAATAAGGTGCCCGCTGCTTCGCTCACGTAGACTGTATGGCCTACAGAGATTCTTTTTCTCTTTATTTAAGCAAATTTTTATGTTGCTCTCAAACTGAAACATCTTCTTTTCACGCATAAGCATGGTCTTTTCCGAATGTACTTCCGATCAAAAAGCGATTTTGGTAGCTGTATTCCGAAGTTTTTGTTAATCATGCCTTTTGCGTTCTTGTGGAAGATATTTTCGTAGCAACTTTCATCCCTAGCAAATGTTTCTTTATACCTAACCGAGAAGTAAAACATAAATTTTCACAAACTTAGCTTTAAAGTTTTTTTAATGCAACGAAATATTTTCTTAAAAATTTTGATCCCCTGTAGCACTTCTTTAGCGGGTGAATTTCTAGAAACATTGAAATAGGAATTTTTTTTATTTCCGACTGAGAAGTGAAATACCAATTGTCACACATGCACTCTTTACAATCCTGTAGTAGTTATTTAGTAACTATTTATTTTCAAAAAACCTTTCACCCACTATTTTATCCTCTTAGTGGTTGAATTTCCAAAAAATGCTGAAACACATATTCTTTTATTTTCTTATTGAGAAACCAAATACAACTTTTCGTAGTTCTAACTTCAAAACTCCCTCAATACCGACATACTTTAAGAAAACCTTTCATCCGCTATTTCGGATGACCCCTTTTTAAACGATGCCAACAGTATAAGATCCACACCCTATCCAAACTTCAAGTTTCTATCCTTAGCGTTTTGGGCTTGGAACTGACGAGTCAGTGAATCAGTCTGACCCTATTTCACACCCTTAGAGGCAGAGTTTCCAAAAACAGTGATACACGTACTTTTCTTCTCTCTAACCGAGAAGCCAAACACCAATTTTCAAAGATTTAGCTTAAAAATGCTTTTGCAGTGAAATATTTTCATAAAACTTTTCACCCTCTATTTCTTCTCCTTAGGGGTTGAATTTCCAAAAACAGTAGCATGTGTATGTTTTGCGATCTGAAGTTTTCGCGGCGTATTTCCAATTTGAACAGTTCTCAGGTATCTGACCGGGTAGCGTCGCAATTTCTCCACAATATTTCGGCAGACGTACATGCTGCCATCTTCAGGTGGTTCCTGACGAATGCTGTGCTGTTCCTATCGGCGCCCTATATATACTAGCCGTTACCCCCTCCACCGTTCCTCTCCTGGTGTCTGGTGCGGCCGGCGCGGCGGCTACTAGAGGTGGTGGGGGAAGCGGCGCCTGGGTCTGAACTGGGGTCTGCGATCTCTCTGCTGCCGTCGTGGGGGGCGATCCTCGATCTCCAGGACCGCATCTTTCTCTCCAGGCTGAGTGCACGGTTTCAAGCCTGACTAAGTTGAAGGACGCTGTCTTTATTAATTAGATCGTCCTGTAGTCCAATTTCGGTTGCCTCTTTAGTAACGCAGTCCCAGAAGTAGGAGGATTGACAGAGTATTTTTGTTTTTTCATAGTCCATAGTATGACCAGTCTTTATACAATGGTCGGCCACGCCTGATTTAGTGGCCTGGCATAATTCGGCATGGCGCTTGTGTTCGCCAGGCCATTAAATCAGCCGTGGCCGATCATTGCATATGGACTTCGAAGAAACAAAAATACTTTGTCAATCCTACTTCTGGGACTGCGTTACTAAAGAGGCCTTCCTCTAACCGGAAAGGCTCGAAGTAGTCCACCAAAGGAAAAGGGTCTCCTCCTTCGCCGACTAGAAGATCCTCTTCGACGGTGTCGCCACGTGATACCTTCGCCCAGCCAGCCTCCATGTCGCCGGGGTGAACCAACTGCCGTTTTTCTGCGTTGGACTCCGCAGATCGACTGCACCAAAAAGCCGATGTTTCTGTGGACCTCATGGAGCAGGACCTCCTGCCTCTGCGCCCTGCAGCACCGAGTTTTAGCACGCTGACACCCCTTCATTTTTTCCTCATCATGACTCCTCGAATGGAACGTTCGCGGCCTTCGATCCAATAAAGATGATTTATAGCTGCTTTTAGAATCACAGAGTGCCCTTGTATTCTGCCTTCAGGAAACAAAATTGCGTCCTCACGACCGCTTTGAGCTTTTGCATCTCTTCCCCGTCTGTTTCGATCTCCCCACTTAGGTCGGCATTCCATCTCATGGAGGAGTCATGCTGCTCACACAGGATGACGTTCATAGCCAACACATCTCCCTGACTACCCGTCTTCAAGCTGTTGCAGGTCACCTTTTCCTTCCTCACGTAACGTTTTCTACACTCCTGGAAATGGAAAAAAGAACACATTGACACCGGTGTGTCAGACCCACCATACTTGCTCCGGACACTGCGAGAGGGCTGTACAAGCAATGATCACACGCACGGCACAGCGGACACACCAGAACCGCGGTGTTGGCCGTCGAATGGCGCTAGCTGCGCAGCATTTGTGCACTGCCGCCGTCAGTGTCAGCCAGTTTGCCGTGGCATACGGAGCTCCATCGCAGTCTTTAACACTGGTAGCATGCCGCGACAGCGTGGACGTGAACCGTATGTGCAGTTGACGGACTTTGAGCGAGGGCGTATAGTGGGCATGAGGGAGGCCGGGTGGACGTACCGCCGAATTGCTCAACACGTGGGGCGTGAGGTCTCCACAGTACATCGATGTTGTCACCAGTGGTCGGCGGAAGGTGCACGTGCCCGTCGACCTGGGACCGGACCGCAGCGACGCGCGGATGCACGCCAAGACCGTAGGATCCTACGC
Organism: Schistocerca nitens; assembly: GCF_023898315.1. Taxonomy (NCBI): domain Eukaryota; kingdom Metazoa; phylum Arthropoda; class Insecta; order Orthoptera; family Acrididae; genus Schistocerca; species Schistocerca nitens. The sequence continues at coordinate 62,781,452 of NC_064616.1, forward strand.
AGTGCCGTAGGGGACCGCACCGCCACTTCCCAGCAAATTAGGGACACTGTTGGTCCTGGGGTATCGGCGAGGACCATTCGCAACCGTCTCCATGAAGCTGGGCTACGGTCCCGCACACCGTTAGGCCGTCTTCCGCTCACGCCCCAACATCGTGCAGCCCGCCTCCAGTGGTGTCGCGACAGGCGTGAATGGAGGGACGAATGGAGACGTGTCGTCTTCAGCGATGAGAGTCGCTTCTGCCTTGGTGCCAATGGTGGTCGTATGCGTGTTTGGCGCCGTGCAGGTGAGCGCCACAATCAGGACTGCATACGACCGAGGCACACAGGGCCAACACCCGGCATCATGGTGTGGGGAGCGATCTCCTACACTGGTCGTACACCACTGCTGATCGTCGAGGGGACACTGAATAGTGCACGGTACATCCAAACCGTCATCGAACCCATCGTTCTACCATTCCTAGACCGGCAAGGGAACTTGCTGTTCCAACAGGACAATGCACGTCCGCATGTATCCCGTGCCACCCAACGTGCTCTAGAAGATGTAAGTCAACTACCCTGGCCAGCAAGATCTCCGGATCTGTCCCCCATTGAGCATGTTTGGGACTGGATGAAGCGTCGTCTCACGCGGTCTGCACGTCCAGCACGAACGCTGGTCCAACTGAGGCGCCAGGTGGAAATGGCATGGCAAGCCGTTCCACAGGACTACATCCAGCATCTCTACGATCGTCTCCATGGGAGAATAGCAGCCTGCATTGCTGCGAAAGGTGGATATACACTGTACTAGTGCCGACATTGTGCATGCTCTGTTGCCTGTGTCTATGTGCCTGTGGTTCTGTCAGTGTGATCATGTGATGTATCTGACCCCAGGAATGTGTCAATAAAGTTTCCCCTTCCTGGGACAATGAATTCACGGTGTTCTTATTTCAATTTCCAGGAGTGTATTTGTACCATTAATATCCCTCTGTCATTTGGTGTCACCAGGGCAGAATTCCTTCAGCTTATTGGGCAGCTGCATAACCCATTTCTGCTGCTCGGTAACTTCAATGCGCACCATCCCCTCTGGGATTCTCCCGGAATCTGCTGGAGAGGTGCCCTCTTGACTGATCAACTTAATCAACTTAACCTCTTCTGCTTTAACACAGGAGCACCCACATGGTAATTGAATCTCAATGTAGACAAGTGTAATGTGCTGCGAATACATAGAAAGAAAGATCCTTTACCATTTAGCTTCAATATACTAGGTAAACAACTGGAAGCAGTTAATTCCATAAATTATCTGGGAGTAGATTTAAAATCGAATGACCATATATAACTAATCGTCGGTAAAGCAGATGCCAGACTGAGATTCATTGGAAGAATCATAAGGAAATGCAATCCCAAAGTAAAGGAAGTAGGTTACAGTACACTTGTTCGCCCACTGCTTGAATACTCCTCACTGGTGTGGGACCCGTACCAGATAGGGTTGATAGAAGAGATGGAGAAGATCCAACGGAGAGCAGCACGCTTCGTTACAGGATCACTTAGTAATCGCAAAAGCGTTACGGAGATGATAGATAAACTCCAGTGGAAGACTCTGCAAGAGAGACGCTCAGTAGCTCGGTACGGGCTTTTGTTGAAGTTTCGAGAACATACCTTCACCAAGGAGTCAAGCAGTATATTGCTCCCTCCTACGTATATCTCGCGAAGAGACCATGAGGATAAAATGAAGATAAAATCAGAGATATTAGAGCCCATACAGAGGCATACCGACAATATTTCTTTCTACTAACAATACGAGACTGGAATAGAAAGGAGAACCCATAAAGGTACTCAAGGTACCCTCCGCCATTCACTGTCAGGAGGCTTGCGGAGTATGGATGTAGATGTAGATGTAGATTCGTTTCCGACTCCTCGCACACCTATTTGCATTTGGACCCATCCTTCTGCACTGACCACTTTGGCCATCGTCTCGAGTGGTCCGTTCTTTCTGACACCCACTCGAGCGACCATTCCCCATGTTCTACTTGTTTGCTGACTCCTGCCCCACCTGCGTGCACACCCAAAAGGCAGCTTATCAAGGCTGACTGGCGGCATCACTCCTCCCTGGCGACCTTCGAAGAACAAGATTTCCTCAGTTGTGATGACCAAGTGGAATATCTTACAAACGATATCGTTTCCATCCCTCGCACCTCCGCTTTAACACGCCGTGTCCCAGACGTGCTTTCCGCCTTTTCAACCGTCATCCTACGATGGTAAACTGCATTCATTATAAACAGATGCGTGCAAAGTGCCGTCGCATTTTTTGGGATAACAAAAAAGCTAGGTGGATTTCATTCACTAGTTCTTTTAACAGTTCCACATCGTCCTCTGTCGTGTAGGCTAACATTCGACCACTCTCTGGGACCGAGATCCATTCCCCAATTTCCTGCCTGACGGTAGCCAACGATGTCATCATGGACCCTATTGCTATCTACAACACCTTGGGCCGCCAATGCGGAAATTTCGATCTCTTCCCAGTATCACCATGCCGTCCTCCGTCGGAGACGAGCGGATGAGACTCGGGCGATACCCTCCTCTTCTCAGAATGCTGAGTTCTACAATGCCGCATTTACTATAAGGGAGATAGATCATGCTCTCGGTCCATTCCTATCCTCCGCCCCAGGGCCAGATGTTGTTCACATTCATATGTTACAGCACCTTTCTCTTGCGGGCAATCACTTTCTGCTTAATATGTACAACCGCATCTGCGCAGAGTGCACGTTTCCCAGACGCTGGCGTGAAGCCAGGCTTACCTATGCCTGGTAAGGACAAACACCTACTAGATACCGCTCCATCTCTCTCACCAGCTGTGTTCCCAAGGTCATGGAACGTACGATTCATGCCTGGCTGGTATGGTGGATCGAGTCTCGCAATTTACTAACCAATGCACTAACCTGGGGTGCAGATCGAACCACCCTCCTCTGTTTGTACCGGTCCCTTCTCCGTTCGAAACTAGACTTTGGGTGCTTTGTTTATACATCTGCATGTTCGTCCTTCTTATGCCATGGGCGCTGATGACCTTGCTGTTTAGCGCCCTCCACCATAAATCATCAACTTACGCCATCTCAACACTATCCACCATCATGGCATCTGTTTGGCCACTACACCTTTTACACTAGCCCGGGTGAGAGACTTTATGCCGAGGCTGCCGAACTACCACTGTCCTACTGCCGTAAGTTTCTCCTCAGCCGGTATGTATGTCTGCCATGCGTTGCCATCCATCTTATGGCTCCTGCTTCGATGACTCCTTTGATTGCCAGTATGCAGGCGTCCCTCTTCTCTTTTACCTCCTGGAGTCCGCTATTGGCTCCGGCGGCTTAACTTCACTCTACCACCAACTTTTCCAGTAGGTGTGAACTCTTCACAATCTTGTCTTCGTGTAGCGACCTTTATTCACCATGGCCTTCATTTGCTTCCTAAGGACACTACTCCAGCCTCGCTCTATCGCCTTCAGTTTCACGACTTTCGCATGGGACTTCGCGATAGTACATTTAAGTACACTGATGGCTCTCGGACTGACTACGGTGTCGGCTGTGCCTTCATCTTTGGCGCCGACGTTTTTCGGTATCGGCTTCTGTCACATTGCTCAGTAGTTACAGCAGAGCTCTTCGTCCTGTATCAGGCCGCAGAGTACATCTGGTGACACAGGCTTTTCGATTGTGTCCTCTGCTCAGACTCTCTCAGCCCCCTTCAAAGTCTCTGTGCGCTGTACACAGCCCATCCCTTAGCGCAACGGGTCCAGGAAAACTGTCACTGCCGGCCGGAGTGGCCGTGCGGTTCTAGGCGCTACAGTCTGGAGCCGAGCGACCGCTACGGTCGCAGGTTCGAATCCTGCCTCGGGCATGGATGTGTGTGATGTCCTTAGGTTAGTTAGGTTTAATTAGTTCTAAGTTCTAGGCGACTGATGACCTCAGAAGTTAAGTCGCATAGTGCTCAAAGCCATTTGAACCATCTAAACCAAAACTGTCACTCGCTCACTCTTGATGGCGCCACTGTGATGCTTATGTGGGTTTCTGGTCATGTCGGTCTACCAGGAAAAGAGGCTGCTGGCTCTGTTGCCAAGGCTTCAGTCCTCGTACCTCAGCCCACTGGTTCCTATATATCCTCTGATGATCTTTGTGTTGCAGTCCGTCAGGAGGTGGTGTCACTTTGGCATCTCCGTTTTGCCTCCCTTCATGGGAATAGGCTCCAGATTATTAAAACTCTCCCAGCGGCTTCAACGACCTCCTCTCTGCACCCCCCCCCCCCCTGTCGAGAGGAGGTCATTTGAACTAGGTTGCTTGTTGGGTACTACTGCCTTTTCAGTCATCGTCATTTGTTGAGTGGCGCTCCCCCACCACTTTGCGCACCTTGCGCCCAAGTTTTAACTGTTCGCCATTTCATGACCGAATGCCCATTTTGAAGCCGTTTACATTCCCGCTTGGGTTTTCCGTCTGAGTTATGGGCCGTTTTAGCGAACGACGCACGACCACGTTTTACTTTTTATCCGTTGTGGCAGTACGGCGAAGGCCATTTAATTTTTAGTTCTAGATCTCCGTTTCTCTATGGTGTATTTTGCAGACCTTTCTCCGCGTCCCTGTTTTTAGCTGTCTTCTCTTACGTCGATTGGGATTGACGTGTGGCCTTTTTTAACTCTTCTCTGTCTTCGTGTTCTATAGTTTTTACTTGGGTGCGTATGATCCCAGTTGTTTTTGCGCCCTCAAACAAAACAAAACAAACAATCATCACGGAATCACCCTGTGTATACATACATTTACAGGCGCCGGCACCTATATCTTTGACTCTCTGCAGCGTCGTTGGATGACGTTTCCGGACATGGGTTAGTGTTCAATATATCATGTACTCAATCCCCTCTACAAGTCCTAGAAGTTCGTAACAGGGATTTCCGAAGGCCTTGTATAACAGCATAATCCACGAAAAGTCGCACTGTACTTCCGACGCTATTAACAAGGTCGTTTACATATATTGTGAAACACTTCCTTAGGATGAGCCAGTAATTACTTTTACGTCAGAAGGTTTCTCTCCGTCAAGAATGACATGCTGTTTGCTAGAAAACCTTCAGTCCAATCACAAAACTGGTCTGATACGTTCGTATATTATAGTGCAAAACTATATCGAACGCCTCCTAGATGTCAAGGAACACGGAATCAACCTGAGTGCCGGTATGTACTGCCTTGTGGGAATCGTGGGCGAACAGGGCCAAGTGATGGCTGGTTGCGGAATGCATGTTTATTCCTGCAGGAGAGACACCCGTCTCTAGGAGTGTCATAATGCGCGAGCATAGAACATGTTCTAAATTTCTGCAACAGTCTGAAGTCAGCGAAATAGGACTATAGTTTTGTGCTCCTTCTTGAAAACGGGTGTGACCTGGGAATTTTGCCAATACCTGGGAACGCTCCACTCCTTCAGTGACTTACGGTACAGTGCTGCTAGACGAGCATTAAGTTCTTTCGCATTCTCCGTGTATAATCAGTTGTATAAGTGTCCCATCACTTCCAGTCGCTTTTCGTCTGTTGAGCAGTTTCAGTTGATTCTCTATTCCGCCAGCACTTATTTTCGTATCCGTCAGTTTGGTGCTCGTGTGACGATTTAAAGGACGAATCGTCGTATCATCTTCAGAAATGAAACCATTTTGGGAACAGGAGTTTAGTATTTCAACCTAGCAACGTTTATTTATTTATTTATTTATTTTTCATTTTAAATTTTCTAGTAATACTTCGGGAAAAAATTCACGTCTATATGCAATTCCAATTACTCATACACTGGTTCTGAAATGTTACTATTTTTTCCCTGTTCAACTGTTATTCTGTTCTAATGTTTACTGTCAATATCTTATGTGACATGTTTTAACAACATTGGACATTAATGCATGAAGAAGCATTTGTTACATCTTTTCTTAGGTTTGTTCTGCATAACAAACATCTTTGCTTTTATACTCTTTGCATATGTGCACTTAGCTGATAATCAGTTTGAACTGAGGTTTCTAATTGGACACATCAACTTCTGGACAAAGATACCATTTTGTTTCGGTATATGTATAGCAGTTTAGATGGGACAGGAACTCTATGATTTGCCACATTGATAGATGTTATGACATGTGATTAATAACTGATCTTTTCTGAGTATTATTTTACGCCATCTATGTATGTAACTGATTAGTTTTTGTTGATTTCTTGCTTTGTTGGAATAGATACAGATAACGTGATGTTGGTGTAATACTGAAACCGGTAGTTGTACTAATACCATTAAAAGGCTGCGAGTTTTAAAAACATAGTTTTAGAAAATACGCTACAGGTGTTGTAAATCGCCTTCAACATATGTTCTTTAATGTTTGATTGCATGACCGGTAATCAGTCAGTGGAATAAGCTACTGCTATCAAGTATCTACGGACATCTGACAGAAATGATCGACGGTGGCTTCATCTCTTGACCCTAGACTTGGAAAAGAGATTGTAAGCTAAGATTTATCGTTAGATCTTACGGAAGTTAAATTCATCTGGGTGGAAGTTAACTTAATAAACCACCGTTCGACCAATTTATGATTATTGTTCCTCAATCTGGGACATGAACTGACTGTTATAAACGCAAGACATAGAGAATATTTAAAGAAGATCCTTCGATATGTTATAGGTTTGTTCACATTTCTTGAGAGCGTCACAGAAACTTACAGCAACTCCCGCTGGAAATTCTGAAAGCTTCGAAACCTTTGTTTTAATATGGGTCTAGTTACATGTAATTTCCGCCATGAAACATTTCTTGTAGTAACTGCGAGGATAAAATTAGATAAATTAGTGCACATACAGAGCGATACTGAGAACCCTTTTTATCACGTAATCTCCGTGAATGGAAGTGTAAGGAGAAAATTTATTCTGGTACATGCGTGTCCTCCAGCTGATACCTTACGGTGGCAAATGGAGTTGAAATGTTGCATACATTTTAATACTAACTAGCTGACAAACCCACCGTTGCCTGGAAATTTATTTATAGTTGTGAGCGAGACGTCATGTAAATGGAATTTATTTTTTATTTATAAAGCTTCTTTGTATAAACCGTTTGAAACAGTATGACTGAGGACAGGCACTAAGCGCTTGTTTGCTTCACTAACATGGTATAGAGCCACTTAGAACATGAAAATGACACTAAAGTCCACGCCTGCAACAGGCAGCATGTGGCGTTCTGCTTTGCTTACGGCCACGGCGTGACATAAGCTCACCGGGAATTGTACGCGTTTAAAGCGAAATGGTAAATCGTTAGGAATAAGTGGAATTAGCTCGCCTTCACCACGAACCGTCGAAATTTCTGTTTCTATGATGTTAGGTTAGAGAGAAGTTTACGCTGGAGAGAAATAGCTTTAAGCCTCTTGAGTGAAGGGCTCTGAGAAGCGAGATAACGCCCGACGTTCTCGATCAGAGTTGCATCGCGCTTCGCTTTCGGAAAGCTTTTCCAGAGATAGTGTTAAAGCCTGATGCTCTTGAGCCACAGAAAGTCTCACCTCACAATCTTCGTTGCGTTACTGAGAATGCATATCCCTCCAAATTCTAGCCGTTCTGCTGAATTCATAAACAGTCGACCGTCTTCTAGGTATTTTTATTCGTTAACAAAACGAAATCAAAATATAATGAGTAGGCACCCAAATCATAAAACATACTCAAATAATTAGGATTTTCCTAGCAAAGAATATAAATCTATCGAAATAAGCAAAGCAGTGTTGTTAAGTTCTTAATACACAAAGGCAAATCAATAAATCTATATTTCCTAGCCACGAAAATTCAATGTTAATTTGTGTTCGGAAAGATAACAAAACGGTATTTAATTCTATCACTGAGCTAAAGTCCCGAAAATAAATCAGTCACTGATTTTTTTTAAAAGAATCTAATAGCTCCAAGTATTAGTTCTTTGGTGTTCTACGAAACTAACAGCGTCATATACTGGTTCTTTGGTACACTACCCTGTGATCACTAAACATCATAACTACTAAGCTGCGCAGACGATTTTAGATAAAACTTCACAATTCGATATCCTTTTTTGCCGTGTTCCGACTTTAATTAAATAAAGCCTGCATGTTTCCCCAAGCTACGCTCAAGTTACTTGTGTAAGTCCGATGAAAATTCATCTAGAAGTTTTGGGGATTAGCATGTTCAAAGAGGCAAACAGACACGACGGCTTTACAGTTTTATAATTAGTGTTGATATTCATAGATACCCCCATATTCATAGGTACTCCCATACTCATTTCGTTTCTGATTAAATGCCTATATTCTAATAAATTAAACATAGGCTTAGTGCCTGACAATAAATGCCAAAACTATAAAGCGACAGAGCATGGTTCCTACGAGGACGTTTATTGCCCGTGCTCTCACAGTGTTACGACTGCTTGGCCTTAATAGCTTGAGGTCTTGGTTTTACGATCACCAGCAGTAAGGGTAGTCGTGACTCGCTAATCGGCTTTAATCGGTAGGGCTCAGCAGAGCGTTTCCAGATAACAATCTATTCGAATGTTTGCAGAACCTTCTGCCAATCATGGGGCTGTGGAAGTCTGTAAAATTTTGCAGATCAATGGTACAGTTTCTGCAAGTTTCTATACTCATGTTAAGACACAAAGGAATTATAGACATCGGCAGCGAGTAGTCATTCATTTAAATCAATGCCCACTCGCTGTCGATGTCTGTAATTCCTTTGTGTCTTAATTCGTAATGGCTACTGGATCAAGACGCTGTCTGTTCTTTCGGACATATATAAATATGATCAAGTTGCCATTAATTACTTCACTAATTTTACATTTTAATATACGAGCGCATGAAAATAGCCTCGTTATGGTATAGAGAAGGAAGTAAATTACACAAATCATGGTTCTCAGCTGCACGCAGATAGAAAAATGAACTTCAGTACTGTTAAGACCTATGATTTTTGTATTCACGATATTCTACTGCGAAGATGCTTTAGGTATCTGAGCGCCGCAACTTTGAAATCTCACGAGTATTACTTTGACCATATTGCTACTCACTAGCAGGACGCCTTTCATGTAATTTATAACTGTATCTATTTTAGCGTTTAGTCCACAATACACTCGCATCCTCCCCCCCCCCACCCCCCCTCCTTCCCCCCCCCCTCCCCCCACCGTCCCTTACGAACCAGTGTCTCAACGATACAGACAGCCGTTCTGTACGTACAACCAACGCAGTGGTAATTGTGGAGAGATGAGGCAACAATTTCGATGACTGACTAATCTGCTCTTGTAACATAAAGCGTATGGGCCTAGCTATGTTAGTACACTGCTGGCCACCGTAAATGCAACACCAAGAAAGACAAGAGGTAGCACAACAAGATTTATTTTGTAGATAACATGTTGACCAAGTATCAAATGATTACGTTTACAGACGTCTGTGACATGTGGTTCCTGCCAGAATCAGTAGCCAGAGTAGCCGCCATTGTTGGACATCACCGCTGCCACACGTCTCGGCATTGAATCAAAGAGACGTTGGATGTGTTCCTGGGGTACAGCAGCCCAAGCAGCTTCCACACGTTGCCAAAGATCATCTGGTGTGGCAGCTGGGGATGTAATCTGGGTCACTCGTTGAGCAACCATGGACCACATGTTTTCTATCGGCGAAAGATCCGGAGAGCGAGCCGGCCAGGGAAGCAATTCAATCTGGTTATTGACGAAGAACCTTTGGACAATGCGTGCCACGTGTGGTCGCGCATTATCCTGTTGAAATATGGCTGTGGCCGAGCCCTGAAGGTAAGGAAGGACAACTGGCTCCAGCACCTCGGATATGTAGCGCCGGCTATTTAAAGTACCGGCAATGCGTACTAGAGGCGTGCGAGAGTAATATCCAATACCGCCCCATACCATAATACCCGGTGCAAGACCAGTGTGGCGGTGCATAATGCAGCTGTCCAACATCCTCTCTCCACGGTGTCTCCACACTCGAATCCGACCATCGTGGTGCTGCAGACAGAAGCGTGCCTCGTCAGTAAAGACAACGTCATTCCATTCTGCCGTCCACATCCGTCTGTCATCACACCATTGGCGACGGAGACGTCTGTGGTTCTGCGTCAATGGTAGACGAAGCAATGGACGTCTTTCGGACAGACCACTCTGCTGTAAACGGCGTCGAATGGTACGCGCAGACACTGGATGATGCGTTACAGACGCAATGTGCTGTGCTATGGTTCGCGATGTCACTGAGCGATCCGTCACTGCCATGCGCACAATTTGCCTATCAGCACGTGCAGTGGAGCACCGAGGTGAATGCGATCGACCACGTCGGTCCGTCGTACCCTCCTGCATCCAACGGTCACATATCCGCATTACAGTTGTTTGGTTTCGTCCAACACGACTAGCGATTTCTCTGTATGATAATCCACATCTCGGTAAGCCACTATCCTTCCTCTGTCGAACTCGGATACTTGATCAAAAGATGTTCGCTGTTGTCTACGAAGCATAACTGATCGTCTTGTGAAACAACCACAAGGTAAACACACGTGCCGAACGTACACTCGTCGAAATCGCCAAGCCTTAAATGGCGCTATGAGGTGGCGCCACAGGCGCGCGTGATGTGCGTCTGCGCTGAAATTCTAATCAGTTGCATATCTCATCGCTGCAAACCAATGGTGTAAATTTCACTTGATTCGGATGCTTCCTTCAGGGTGTTGCATTTACGGTGGCCAGCAGTGTACTTTGAATGACTGAAAGGAAGGGGAAACTATAACTACCATATCCCCCTAGGACGTGCGGCTCCACTGTGAGAATTACTGATAATGACATTGTTCTGGGCAGGTGTGGCTCGTAATTAAGGGATCTGCTGGCCTGGGTGGCCGAGCGGTTCTAGGAGCTTCAAAAAAATGGCTCTGAGGGCTATGGGACTTAACATCTATGGTCATCAGTCCCCTAGAACTTAGAACTACTTAAACCTAACTAATCTAAGGACAGCACACAACACCCAGTCATCACGAGGCAGAGAAAATCCCTGACCCCGCCGGGAATCGAACCCGGGAACCCGGGCGTGGGAAGAGCGAACGCTAGGAGCTTCAGTCTGGAACCGCGCGACCGCTACGATCGCAGTTTCAAATCCTGCCTCGGTCTTGGATGTGTGTGATGTCCTTAGGTTACAAAATTGTTGAGGCTTTCGTGGCCACTTGTTGACAAACTGCCTATTGGCTTCTGTCTCGGGTATTTCGCATATGTACCACACGGATTTAAATAATGACGGCCAAAGGTGTTGGAACTCTTGATATGTAATATCATGTGATGTTTTCCTAACAGTTAGTAGATAGTTTCAAGGCTGTGACTTGAAATCTCGCTTAGTACTACGTACCATAGGTTTGGGGATGTGCTTTTCTCGCCGGCCGCGGTGGTCTCGCGGTTCTAGGCGCGCAGTCCGGAACCGCGCGACTGCTACGGTCGCAGGTTCGAATCCTGCCTCGGGCATGGATGTGTGTGATGTCCTTACGTTAGTTAGATTTAAGTAGTTCTAAGTTCTAGGGGACTGATGACCACAGCTGTTAAGTCCCATAGTGCTCAGAGCCATTTTTTTTTTTTTTGTGCTTTTCTCGGAGTACAGTTCTTATGGGATTCCCGAATGCTCTGGTGTTTCAGCCAAAGGGTGACCGGCGAACATGCGCACAATTTTCACATTCCACTACTCCCGGCCGGGTTGGGATTTCCTCTGCCCGGGGACTGGATGTTTGTGTTGTCCTCATCATTTCATCCTCATCATCATTCGTGACAGTGGATAGATTGGATTGTGAAAAAAATTGGACGGCGTGTAACTTGGGACTTTGCATGGGCGCTGATGACCGTGCAGTTGAGCGCCTCATAAACCAGACATCATCAACATTCCACTGCTTAACTCAAAAGGAAATTCACAGTGTTGCTGAAACTTGGCTATCGAATTCCTGTCTCTGTATACATCTATTATGCTTTGACGCACCTTTAATCGTTTTCGGTGTTCTTGTTTTTATATTGTTTTAGACAGTTTTTCAGTCTCTGGCACTGGAAATTCTAGCCACCGTTGGCATAAGTTTGCAAATGACTCGCCAGAGTGCGCTAGAGTACAGTAACATAAGTATCACCATCTAGCTAGAGTTATACGAACAATTAGAAGACAAAACCTGCAAGTATATTTGTTGTGCAAAATATGTCCTGTTACTTTAGTTTCCTTGTTGCAGACTGCGGGTAACGTGCGTTATTAGCAAGTTTCTTTCTGTGAGTGTACTATACGTAGTTTTAGTGAGTTTTACTTTCTTGCTAATAACAGTAGCAGACCATGAGCTCGAAAACAACACAATATCAACTGAGTGAGCAATTTATCAGGTAAATTTTGGAACATGCGGTCGGGAAGAAAGTGGAGAAACTTGGTGCGCCCAGACCAGATACAAACATGAATCAAGAACAAAAGCAGTGAAATTCAAGGCAAGGGTATACGCGCGATTTTAACAGAGTAATGTACAATGCAGCTCATTTGTTGCCCGCGCCATATCACTTAAAATGCATATTTCTGTAATACACAAGTACAAATACGACAAATACGGTGTCTAAAATTCCTTGGCGGTTGTTCAGGTTGCTTACGTCAGCCAATCACAGCACATGATCCGTGACATCATGGAAAAATGGTTCAAATGGCTCTGAGCACTATGGGACGTAACATCTGAGGTGATCAGTCCCCTAGAAGTTACAACTACTTAATCCTAATTAACCTAATGAAATCACACACATCCATGACCGAGGCAGGATTTGAACCTGCGACGTTGCGGTCGCGCGGTTCCAGACTGAAGCGCCTAGAACCGCTCGGCCACAGGGGCCGGCGACATCATGGAAAAATCTCTGTTTCTTCATGTAAACTCATAAACACCGCGGTTAGAGCTTACAAAACATTAAACGTTTGAAGTCTATAAATGAAAATACCAAAAACTTTAATCATGCAGCAAGCTAACAAACATAACATTAAAAATCTCTCCAAAACGCATCTTTTAGTGCGATGTGTTGTGGTTAATTTTCGAGAAATGTGAGGCTGTAAATAATCTACCTGTAGATCTTAGCCTGGGAGTTAGCTTATGATGTTATTTAGTAGTTGATAGTCCGCAGCTCGTGGTCTTGCGGTAGCATTTAACTTCCTGCGCACGGGGTCCCGGGTTCGATTCCCGGGGGGGTCAGGCATTTTCCCTGCCTGGAGATGACAGGGTGTTATATTGTTGTCTTCATCATCATCATTCATCCCCATTACGGTCGGAGGAAGGCAATGGCAAACCACTCCACTACGATCTTGCCTAGTCGGTGGTGCAGGTCTCCCGCATCGTTCCCTACGCTTCTCGGAGTATGGGACCTCATCATCATCCATAGTTGATAATGACACGGAAAGCAGATACAGTATGTAAACGTTTGGCTAGAGCGTGATGTGCCCCCCACCTACTTCCTCCTGAATTCTTTGTTGTGGTGACAGACTGAACTGTAGGCTAGCCCGAGGTCTAGGTTAGTTGCAATCGATAAATGTCGCAGCCCTGCCCAGTATGGAAACCGCGACCTCCAGCTTCTCCTGGGTAAAATATTCCGGAAGTAAAATAGTCCCCATTGAGATCTACGGGCAGAGCTTAAATAAGACTACGTCACAAAATAGAATATGGCTTTCTACGTGTTGGAGTGCGGACTGTTAGCTCCCTTAATCGGGAAGTTAGATTAGGGAAACTGAAAAGAGAAGAGGCGGCGACTGGAAAGGTATCCAGGCATACGGTATCAATAACATTGCCAAATCCAGAAATAACATGGCAACCCCGCCAAGACACGGGATGACATCAGAAAAAGAAGATTACTCATGGGCAATATGTGAGTTACTTACAGCTGTTACGATCACTCTTTACGTGTAAGTTCAGTTATTCTGTTTGTACCTCTTACTTTGAAAAATGCTAAAATATTGATAAAGCTACTTTGTATATCTAGCATCCCATTTAAAAAACAAAGCTGACCTCCCTATGTCTGACGCGATCCCACCTAGCAATAAAAAACCAACGTCATATTATGACTCCCGTTGTCCAATGCAACTTTCGTCCCAGAAACTTTTCGCTACTATCATACTTTGGGAGTTATTCTAGGTGGCAATAGTTAGTGACTCACCCTGTATAATAAATGCATTACGTATTGTGATTCTTGAGTTTCTCCCGGCGTATTTGATAATCAAAATATCCACGGGTGTACTGCCGGTCTACAGTGTCCAACGGGCACAATATTTCGGCGATCATACATGTCGCCATCATCAGGTGAACTGACGGACTGAGCTCCTGTGAACGTGCCGGCACGGAGATCCGTACACTATGGCTGCTCAGGGGGAACTGGGTTCGGTCGCGGCGGCGGCCGATTTAAATACCCTCCGCTCGCGGCGCGCTCACTCCGCCGTCCGCGCCCCGCGCCAGGGTCGCGCGGTGGAACAGATTGCGACGGCGTCTGAGATGACGTCGGTGTGATGGCTCTGTCCGCCGTGGTCGTCACAACTATACATTTGCTCGATTTACTCTTGATTAACCCAGTCGCTGGTTCCCAAGCCTTGCTAAGATTATAGCCACAGTCACGGTTTATGAGGTCGTCATTGGTGCGAATTTCGATGGCCTCTCTAACAACGCTGTCCCAGTATCTTGACGTCTGTACCAGAATTCTCGTGCGTTCATACTCCATAGCGTGATTTTCCGACAAACAATGTTCAGCGACCGCCGACTTGCTCGGATACATCAGTCGAGTGTGCCTCTGGTGTTCACGGCATCGATCCTCGACGGTACGCATCGTCTGACCAATATACGACTTGCCACATTGACACGGAATCTGGTACACGCCGGCCTTCCTCAAACCGAGGTCATCTTTGGCGCTCCCCACCAGTGCACGAGTTTTATTCGGAGGACAAAACACAGTTCCGACCCGGTGTTTCTTCAAAATGCGGGCGATTTTCCCCGAGAGTGCGCCTGTATATGGGATAAACGCAGTGCCTACCTCCTCCCTCGTGATTTCATCCATCTCCACAGGTTGTGCTGTAGTGGGTGGGCGGAGAGCACGTTGAATCCGCCACTCTGAGTACCCTTTTTTTCGAAATACAGTTCTCAGATGTTCCAATTCCTGGGGTAGACTCTCTGCGTCAGAGATAGTGCGCGCCCTATGTACTAGAGTTTTAAGCACCCCATTCCTCTGTGAAGGGTGGTGGCAGCTGTCT
This sequence comes from Schistocerca nitens, assembly GCF_023898315.1. Taxonomy (NCBI): domain Eukaryota; kingdom Metazoa; phylum Arthropoda; class Insecta; order Orthoptera; family Acrididae; genus Schistocerca; species Schistocerca nitens. Next base: position 62,796,659 of record NC_064616.1, read on the forward strand.
GCGTGCAAATACAGATCAGTGTGCGTTGTCTTCCGATACACCCCATGGCCTAGGGTGCCGTCAGGCCTTCTCTTGACCAAGACGTCAAGGAAAGGTAGTTTACCCTCCGTTTCAGTCTCCATAGTGAATTTGATGTTGGGGTGTATGGAGTTTAGATGTGTAAGGAAGTCGAGGAGTTTATCCATACCATGTGGCCAGATGACGAACGTGTCGTCCACGTAACGGGAAAAGCAAGTAGGTTTCCATTCGGATGACGACAGGGCTTCCTCCTCGAAGTTCTCCATGTACAAATTCGCTGCCACCGGTGAGAGTGGGCTACCCATGGCGACTCCCTCCGTTTGTTCGTAGTATTCTCCATTAAGAAGAAAATACGTGGAAGTCAAGACATGCCTAAAAAGTTACCCCCGAGCAGCCATGGTGTACGGATCTCCGTGCCGGCACGTTCACAGGAGCTCAGTCCGTCAGTTCACCTGATGATGGCGACATGTATGATCGCCGAAATATTGTGCCCGTTGGACACTGTAGACCGGCAGTACACCCGTGGATATTTTGAGCATTACGTATTAGTTACAAGTATGTTATTATGTTACATTGTGTAGTGTTTTTCTCTTGTTTTTTAGGTTAGAAACAACATTTGCAGCACAAGTTTCGTGGGGTTAAATTGTCGTTCGGTGTTACTATTTCCAATGTTGGTAGCTCATGTATGTGGTCCTGGAGATGTGTTCACTCATTCCCCATACTCCAAATGGCCGATTTCCGGTGTTTTGTCACCCAAATTTTGCACTTTCCATTGTGTGTTGAACATTTATATATTTCAGTGTATAGTATTGTCAATTGCTGCTGTATGTGTATATTTCGTTTTTTGTTTGTATCGTGTGTGTGGTTTGATATTTGTTATTCGTTCATTTGATTTGGGAGTCTGTGTGTGTGAGAGAGAGAGAGAGTGAGAGAGAGAGAGAGAGAGAGAGAAAGAGAGAATCCACTCTCACAAAGAATGACACATTCACACATAACTAAACACACACACATTCAATTACAGAAAAAATGTAAAACTTAAATGGCCTGCATGTAGCCATATAATGTTTTTGTTCTGTTGATAAGTAACACATCATAACATTTATCGTGAATATGATATATGGAACCAGTAACTAATTAACCAACCAAAAGTCTTCCCCATTTTCTCAAGACATGCGTTTTTCAGCTACCAAATATTTCGAGCTGCTTGCAGTGCTACAAGTACCATACAGTTCTGATTAGTAGAAAGCAGTGAGGAAGTATCGATAAAAATTTTTGTCGTTGATAATTTTTGGTAGAATTTAAATGTCCGTTACTTCAAAGGCATCTTTTACGTCAAAGCTGAAAATAATTTTCTGTATATGAATGATTCGGTGGAGAAGCGGGTCATTATAAAGAGTCAAAGCGAAGTTCGTCTCTAAATGTCCGTGATGAAACGCATATATTAGATTATGTTCAGCCGAAAAGGCGAGCCACGTTTCCTGTCATCCTAAAACGAGACGGCTCTGTAATGTTGGAGCTCCGACAGCGGGGACATCGCGACGCTATTGACGACATCCAGCAGGACCGTCTTTTAACTTTCAGATTACGCAAGTCGATGGATTTTGCACGGAATTTTCCCTCCCTCCTTCCGAGAGTAAACGACATTACTACGGTTGACGTCTTCAGACTGATGTCACACAACTGTGGACGCTTTTGGCTTTGAAACGCAAATGAAGCGATTCCCAGCTCTGGGCGACAGTCGCAGCTCTGAATGCTGTAAACGGCCGTCGCTGACGTGAGGGAAGATACAGTTGGGCGTGTTGATCGATCTGGGATGCTGGCAGCCACGCCCAGCCCAGCCTCGGCCTCTGACACCCTGCTGCTCTACATATCTCCCAGTAGACATACTCTGGCTTCTGCGTCAAAATTACGAAAATTTTTAAAACTATTAGGTCACGCTGAGGTAACAGTTTTCTACGGAATGTCCAGATTTAGCATCACCAGATACTAATCTCAATCAGAATTAAAGAGGGGACCTTTTTAATTTTTACAAGCACTGCTGTCGTTAGAGCACTTGCTGTTCACATAATATGGAGAGTATATACTTAACAGGAGTAGAATATTCAATAAAATACAAATATATTTCGTATGCTCTGAACTATAATAATTTTTATTGAAACGAATTCGTTAATATATATATATATAGGGTGACAAAAAAAGTCTGAAAAGCTTGTATAGATGTTGCAGGGGAGTCGTGCTGAGAAATAATTTTTAAGAAAAGAAGCTCGATACATTGCACCATTTTCGAGTTATTTAGGACTGAAAATACCTATTCAGTCAAATTCAAGCATTTGCACGAGCTAAACTGCTGTAATACACAGACATCTGTGAGTCAGTGACTTACTATTTGTTGAAATGTTGTTTATCAGTTAAAATATGCCTTTTTCGGAAGTGATAAATTTAAGCTAGGTGAGCAAAAGCTACGTTCGTTCGCTTTGATGAAACTAAACGAAGAACACGTTTGGCGACACCGTCTCTGACATGCTGCTTGAATTTACGCGCTCGACGATCTGATTGGCGAACTCCAATGCAACGTATCGATTTTTTTTTCTAAACGATTATTTCTCACCACAAGCAGCACCCTTATAAGCTTTTCACAGTGTTTCTGACCACCCTGTGGATAGCCTACTCGGTATTTAAAACTCTGTTTCTTAAATTTCAGTCAATGATCACAAAACAGTAGACACTACCAATTTCGGTCCATAATGACGATCTTGAGATCCGTCAGGAAAAGAGAAACTAAATACAATTGTCGGACAATCTGCATCTTTTAAACAATAAATCATAAAGTAATGATACACACCACAATGATACACACCACACCAAAGGCCAATCACGAGTTGGCCTGACCTGCTGAGGGATTACTAGTTTACTTTCCTACAGGTTTCCACCAGCAACGACGGATCAAGAAGACAGGTAATATACATTCTCTCCCCCTTAGGAACTGCAGGAATGACAATTCTGTCTAAACTGCACCGTGGGGTCCTGACCACTCGTCTCGTATAGGATACCTAAAGGATGCTGCATTCTTGGAATGCTTGCGACACCATTGTACATTCACGTTAAGTATTCTGAACCTCCTTTATTGAAGTAAAACTATTAATGTTATTTGCTTGAATTGTTATATAGTACTCCAGAATCCTTTAGGCACCCTATACGAGACAAGTGGGCAGGACCCCACGGTTCAGTTTAGACAGAACTGTAATTCCTGCTGTTCCTATATACACAGAAAACAAGAGCTTGAAAATGTGATGAAACATATCTAATTAATGTAGCAAAGCACTGTGTTACCGTAATACGATTCACCCAAAGTAGCATCGTCAGAAGGTATAAACCGAATTAGACTGACATCATATATATATATATATACTCCTGTCCTGGAAATAGAAAAAAGAACACATTGACATCGGTGTGTCAGACCCACCATACTTGCTCCGGACACTGCGAGAGGGCTGTACAAGCAATGATCACACGCACGGCACAGCGGACACACCAGGAACCGCGGTGTTGGCCGTCGAATGGCGCTAGCTGCGCAGCATTTGTGCACCGCCGCCGTCAGTGTCAGCCAGTTTGCCGTGGCATACGGAGCTCCATCGCAGTCTTTAGCACTGGTAGCATGCTGCGACAGCGTGGACGTGAACCGTATGTGCAGTTGACGGACTTTGAGCGAGGGCGTATATTGGGCATGCGGAATTGCTCAACACGTGGGGCGTGAGGTCTCCACAGTACATCGATGTTGTCGCCAGTAGTCGGCGGAAGGTGCACGTGCCCGTCGACCTGGGACCGGACCGCAGCGACGCACGGATGCACGCCAAGACCGTAGGATCCTACGTAGTGCCGTAGGGGACCGCACCGCCATTTCCCAGCAAATTAGGGACACTGTTGCTCCTGGGGTATCGGCGAGGACCATTCGCAACCGTCTCCATGAAGCTGGGCTACGGTCCCGCACACCGTTAGGCCGTCTTCCGCTCACGCCCCAACATCGTGCAGCCCGCCTCCAGTGGTGTCGCGACAGGCGTGAATGGAGGGACGAATGGAGACGTGTCGTCTTCAGCGATGAGAGTCGCTTCTGCCTTGGTGCCAATGATGGTCGTATGCGTGTTTGGCGCCGTGCAGGTGAGCGCCACAATCAGGACTGCATACGACCGAGGCACACAGGGCCAACACCCGGCATTATGGTGTGGGGAGCGATCTCCTACACTGGCCGTACACCACTGGTGATCGTCGAGGGGACACTGAATAGTGCACGGTACATCCAAACCGTCATCGAACCCATCGTTCTACCATTCCTAGACCGGCAAGGGAACTTGCTGTTCCAACAGGACAATGCACGTCCGCATGTATCCCGTGCCACCCAACGTGCTCTAGAAGATGTAAGTCAACTACCCTGGCCAGCAAGATCTCCGGATCTGTCCCCCATTGAGCATGTTTGGGACTGGATGAAGCGTCGTCTCACGCGGTCTGCACGTCCAGCACGAACGCTGGTCCAACTGAGGCGCCAGGTGGAAATGGCATGGCAAGCCGTTCCACAGGACTACATCCAGCATCTCTACGATCGTCTCCATGGGAGAATAGCAGCCTGCATTGCTGCGAAAGGTGGATATACACTGTACTAGTGCCGACATTGTGCATGCTCTGTTACCTGTGTCTATGTGCCTGTGGTTCTGTCAGTGTGATCATGTGATGTATCTGACCCCAGGAATGTGTCAATAAAGTTTCCCCTTCCTGGGACAATGAATTCACGGTGTTCTTATTTCAATTTCCAGGAGTGTATATACAGTGTAAAACACACCACAGTTCCGGGAGAATCATAATGTAAATTGTGCTTATGCTTACAGCACACTGGCGTGCAGTTACGACTAATATGAAGCCGTCTGTGACGCAAAATCAAAAGTCGCTACATTTGACAAATATGAATGTACAGTTGCGTAAAGAACGTACAATTACGTTAAAAACATTTTATTTATGTAACAACTTATATGGTCTGATCAAGTTTATGTAAGCTGACGGTGCCCCGAATAACCAGCTTGTGCCGCTGCAGGTAGAGGGTAGGTGAGGTCCTGGAATGTACCGACAGGGATGTGGAGCAATACGGACTCCAGGGCCATGGCCAGCTGCGCTAGGCTGAGGATTCATGAGTCGGATAGCCCGTTCGACGTGGTCCCATAAATTCACAATTTCGTTTAAATCCGGGGAGTATGGTGACCAACGGATGTCAGTAAACTCATTGTGGTGCTCTTCGAACAACGCACATGCATTGCGAGCTGTGTGACACGTCGCCTTGTCCTGCTGGTAAATGTCATCGTGCGAGGAACAAGCTAACTGCGTGTAAGGATGAATATGGTCCCCAAGGATAGATGCATACTTGTGTTAATCCACTGTTCCTTCCAGAATGACGAGATCAGCCAGGGAATGCCACGACACTGACGCTGAAGCTATATGACGAACCGGTCCTGGGCTCGAGATGGTGCACGTTCTGGCCTAACCACAAGCGCCAGCACGAAGAAGAAGAGAAGGCGGTGGGACGACATCAGCCAATAGCGCGCTGACCATCACGTCACAACGATAGGAGCGGCATCAAGCCGAAGTGAATACAAGCTCCGCTCCTGCTAGCGCCGGCCGGACTTTAGTGGACAGTATTCTCAGAGTATTAGCGTGGCCCAGCAGAGAGTGCTACGATATCAGTTACTAGTGATACACAAACTGTGTGGCAAACCTGCTTCAACATTGCATATAGCAAAGGACTAGGATTTATGTTGCAGGACGCCCATCGCTTGCGACACCATTGCACATTCAAGTTAAATATTGTCAACCTGCTTCATTGAAGTAAGACTATTAATGTTATTTGCTTGAACTGTTATATAGCATTCCAAGAATGCAGCATCCTTTAGACACCTTATAGGAAACGAGTGGTCAGGACCCCACGGTGCAGTTTAGACAGAATTGTCATTCCTGCAGTTTCTAAGGGGGAGAGAATATATATTACCTGTCTTCTTGATCCGTCTTTACTGGTGGAAACATGTAGGAAAGTAAACAAATAATCCCTCAGTAGGTCAGGCCAGCTCGTGGTTGGCATTTGGTGTGGTTGTTGGCCCAGTCCTCGTATGAGCCAGTTGCGGGAGTGGCCCGCTTTCTTGTAGAACCTCCTGGCGATGGCGCGGATCCTATCTCGGAGCGGCAGGATCCGTGTCCTCGTGGAGGTGGCGCGTCGAATAGCGCCTCAGAAGATGCATGGCAGTCTTCAGAGCGCGATTCTGTATCCTCTACAGAGTCACAATGTGAACATCTGACGCTTTCCTCCAGACCACGGCAACATAAAGTGGGCCAACCAATGTTAGGTATATCGTGATGCCGTGTTGCGGTGGCAATGATTGCGGGTTTAGCAGGACGAGAAGGCGTCCTATTGCTCTCCCTTTGACATCGCGAATGTGATGCTTCGAGGTGAGCCTGCGGTCTAGGGTAGCCCCTAGGTATTTCGCCGTCCTGCTCCATGGGATAGGTTCTCCCAGGATTTCGACGGGCGTAAGCGATGGCGGCAGGAGTCTTTGGGTGAAAACAATTGCCTGGCTCTTCGTGGCGTTGAAGTTCAGCCACCACTTGTCCACGAGCCCAAGGCGTGCGTTGGAGGCGGTTTCTCAGCACTTGGGCGTTCGCGCTGCGAGTTAACAGGGCTGTATCATCCGCGTACAGCGCCAGTTCAACTGCTGCCACTTTCGGAGCGCCGGCAGTATACAGAGTGTACAGCAATGGGCCGAGTACCGACCCCTGCGGCACCCCTGCACGTATCTGCCCATTTGTGGACGTACCGTAGTCGGCCCTCAGGTGGAAGTTTCGTTCACGCAGTAGCGTCACGTGGGACGTCGGTATGCCGTGTTTAAAAAGTCTGAACTCGAGACCGTCGTGCCACACCGAGTCAAACGCTCGGAAGACCAGGGAATGTCACGAAAACATTCCTCAGACCATAACGCTCCCTCCTCCAGCCTGGAACCTTCCGACGATTTTTGCAGGCCGTAGACGCCATAGGCGATCGGTCCGATGGAACATAAAACGTGATTCACCTGAGTAGGCCACCAGTCGCCACTCAGTGGGCATCCACAGGATGTGAGCCAGTGTGTTTATTTGTATACATAGCTTAGTAATGCACGTTAGAAGAAGCAATATGATGTGAATACCACAAGGCAGCGAGTGCACTCAGCACCAGCACTGAATCTAGCTACACTTGGTCCACAACATAATGTTATTGTAACACCTCCATCTCAAGATGAGCCTGCAGTGGCACGAAAACACGTTCACGGTTGAATAAATCATAAAAAAGGCAACTGGTTGCATATTTATTACCAGATAAACGCCAACTTAAATCACAGTCGCAGTTCCTCGTCCACAATGGATATACCGAAATGTTTGTATTCCATTTTCAAATGGTTCAGGTGGCTCTGAGCACTACGGGACTTAACATCTGAGGTCATCAGTCCCCTAGAACTTAGAACTACTTAAACCTAAGGACATCACACACATCCATGCCCGAGGCAGGATTCGAACCTGCGACCGTAGCGGTCACGCCGCTCCAAACTAAAGCGGCTAGAACCGCTCGGCCACAACTGCAGGCTTCTATTTTCAAATGGGTTGTGTGCAAGAATACATAAACAAAGAAATATTGCGCACTAGGGAATAACCGAATGAGGTGCACTGTTTTAAGCAGACTGGCCTCATTTTCTTAAGGACGGAGTCTCTAATTTCCATCCAGACACTTCATCTAGGTTGTCCATGGTTTTCCTAAAGTACTTCAGTCAAATGCCAGACGGTTCCTTCTATAATGCCAAGGTCGACTACCTGTCCCATCCTTGTCAAACTACGTCTATAAATATGTAACTCACGTAAATGCGTGTTTATAGGAATAATACTTTTTGTTTCTAAATCGTAATACCACAACATGTACAGTATTCTTGTAAAAGTGATCGACGAATGAATGAAACTACTGTTACTACTACGACTGCAAGTCGGACTTATACAGCAGAAAAGTAATATCTAAGCATGAACAGACAACTGATGGAAGTAATTCGGTGTTTATATTCTGTTGAAATTGAATAATTCTCTCACACTGCATTGAAACATGTCCAGTAGCATTATTATTCAGTATTCTTTATATTTATATTTATTATTAAGAATGTTTTCGGTACTGTATTCCGTCTTTTAACACTTCTAGTTGGGTGCATCTTTACCTTAAATGTAATAACAACAAAACCATTCATAAGAAAATTATTTGTTTTCCTACTCGCCTTGAAGAGACCTTCAACTAACAATTTTACTCCAGTTAACCGTAAATACTGGTCTGCAGTAACTTCTTTAATAAGGACAGTCAAATTTCCCGCTGAGAATTCATAAATTAACTTTCATATGGAGCGTGGGCCATTTACATATTTACTTTTCGCTTTAGTGTAACAAACTGTCAAAGAGAGACCTATTAGTGAGTATTGCGTGAGTTCCCATGATACCGTATGACGTTCTCAGTAATTATGAAGTCGAAATACAGTGTTGACGTTAGTTTCAATCTTAATCTTCACGGTGATTTACGTAAATAATGAACTCTTTTTTGACTTATTTGGTCTTTACAAGGCGCTGTAAATAGAAGAAACGAAAAGCGTTAAAGCTGTAGAGTGGCATACTGACACGCACTAACATGTTCAGGACACCCCACTTTCTAATCATCTCTAAGGAAGAAACTGATAACCTATGTAACTCACAGAACATCACCACTGTAGCAACCGTCCATCTGGTTTTCTAAACATCGTAATTTTCTCTTCGCACTATTCTACAAACTGTCTATACAGTGAAACAGAGAGAAAAAATTACTACAGCTCTTATGGAACGACAGAAGATGAATTCTCAGAGAGAAATTAGTAAACCAATAAAATATTAAATAGTACAACATTTTAGGTGACGCAAAGCAAGTAAAAACTTTAAGTCTGAAGTATGTAGTTAAAGGGGATTAGGTGAACTTTCTGGATGAGAAAGATAACACTGAATGGAAAGCTTGTTATTCCTAAATTAGAAAAGTGGATGCTCCGGAAACCTAGTGAAATGGAAAGGAGTGAGGTAGAGTTTCGCCTCAACGCTAGGCAAGATACAGCATTACACTGTCAAGCGGAAAACCCTCACTAGAGACGAAAGCGAAATTTTCAACGTGAACAACAAGTTCAATGTTTATGACACTGCAACAAATCAAAATGTTTGAACAAAGCTGAGATTTAAAATCCTGAAATTTACGAAGAACTTCATCATGGCTTAGCGTTGTTTTCTTGAAAAAGATTTGGAAAATGTGTGGTACGCTACCTAGGTTATAGATACACCAATAGAGAATAAAATCGTAATAAAACAAGCATATTAAATAAAGGAAGAAAGATTTGGGTTTAATGTCGTGACGACGACCAGGTTGTTAGAGACGGAACACACAGTAGGGCATGGGAAGAGTAGGGAATAAGTCGGCCGTGCCCATTCAAAGGAACTATCGCGTCATTCACTTTAAGCGATTTGGGGGAATTATGGGAAGCATAAATTTGGATGTTTGGATGGGAGCAGGTAAATTACGCATTAGCTTTCTATACCTTACAGCCATGTCAAGCATCCTCGAGAGGTTCACTACTGCTGTTAGCAAGCTGCATGTTTCGTGCCCGCATCTCGTGGTTGTGCGGTAGCGTTCTCGCTTCCCACGCCCGGGTTCACGGGTTCGATTCCCGGCGGGGTCAGGGATTTTCTCTGCCTCGTGATGGCTGGGTGTTGTGTGATGTCCTTAGGTTAGTTAGGTTTAAGTAGTTCTGAGTTCTGGGGGACTGATGACCATAGCTGTTAAGTCCCATTTGAACCATTTTTTTGCATGTCGCATGATAATTGAAATATGCTCTCAGAATCTGTAGCCTACTTATTCAAGGTTCTTGTGATATGAAGACTGATTTGAACACACCATTGCTTTAATGTGCACCGTTCTATTGAATGTGTTATGCACTTGCTTTCCCGCGACCTATGAACCAATTTAGTTAGATAGTAATAGGACGACCTGCACTTCAAAGCGGGGTTCCATACTGAAGTGACAAAAATCATGGGATAGCGATATGCACACATACAGATCGCGGTAGCACCTTGTACACAACGTATAAAAGGCCAGGGTATTGGCATTTTTACTTAGGTGATTCGTGTGAAAGAGTTTCCGACGTGGTTATTGCCGCACGACGGGAATTAACAGACTTTGAACGCGGAATGGTGTATTCCGAAGTCCACAGTATTAAGTGTGCCTAGAATACCAAATTTCAGGAATTGTCTCTCACCACGGACAACACAGTGGTCGACGCCCTACACATAACGACCGAGAGCAGCGGTATTTGCCTAGAGTTGTCAATGCTAACAGACAAGCAACAGAGCGTGAAGTAACCGCACACATCAGTTTGAGACTTACAAGGAAAGTATCCGTTAGGATAGTGAGGCGAAATTTGGTGTTAATGGGCTATGGGCGAGTACCTTTGCTAACAGGACGACATCGCCTGTAGCGTCTCTCCTGGGCTCGTGACTATATTAGCTGGACCGTAGACGAATGGAGAACCGTGGCCAAGTCGGATGAGTCCCGATATCACTTGGTAATAGCTGATGGTAGGATTCGAGTATGGCACGTACGACACGAAGCCATGGAACCAAGTTGTCAGCAAGGCACTGTGCAGTCTGGTGGCGGCTCCATAATGCATGGAGTGGACTGGCTCCTCTGGTCCAAATGAACCTATCATTGACTGGTAATGGTTATGTTCGGCTACTTGGAGACCATTTTCAGCCATTCGTGGACATAATGTTCCCAAACAGTGATGGAAATTTTATGGATGAAAATGCGCCTGGACATTTAGAGCGAGTAATTTGGCCACCCGAATCTCTCGACACGAATGCCATCAAACATCTATGGGACTCAATGATAGGTCAGTTCGTGCACAAAATCCTGCACCAGCAACACTTCCGCAGTTATGGACGGCTATAGGGGCAGCATGGGTCAATACTTCTGCAGGGGACATCCAACGACTTGTAGAGTCCATAGCACGTCGCGTTGCTCTACTGCGCCGGGCAAAAGGAGTTCCTACACGACATTAGGAGGTGTCCCATGACTTGTCACCTCGGTGTAAACGCTGTGCAAAGCATTATCGGATGTGAAATTCTCTTTTAGTGGACTCGGACCGGTATTAAATCATAAAGTGTTGTATTTACACCTTAAATACCTTAGCCACCAAGCCTGTGAGTCTTATTCCGTCCGTGTTGGTAAGATGAGTAACAGTAACACCAACAACTTAAAAATAGGAATAAAAAATTGTTGTTCCTGTTGACGGCGGATATGCGATTAATGCACTGGTTTCTATAGTTTCTGAGCTCTGGTAATTTCGAGGGATTTCCATCGGTAGAGGGCTGCTCAACAGAAGATTTCATAATCGATAGTTATTGCAGCGGAATCGTTGCGGCGATATACTTTATTCATATAGAACGATCAATATTTCTCTCTGCAGTGTTGATCGTTTTTATCATATTTTAGGCAAATAACTACAAGCAGTGTGAAATACATAGCCGAAAGGAGGCCTTACATTGGTTTCTAAGCACCGAGTAGAACTTGCTTTTTACCCTCATTCTTTCTAGAGTGATGGGTGTGCCATCAAACCTGTTTTTCCCATGCCCTACATAGGCTCCTGTTATTTTAGGTTAAGAGGCAACAACGATCTATTCCTTCATTTTTGCCCCTCTTTTACCACGTAAATATCAATGTCTATCCCTTGATGAACGTTAAACCGTGAAAGAAGGCGTCCCCCACATCTTTAAAGTATTTTCAGTGTTTTCATCGTGCACCGAGCCTCGCGGGCTGCGTGGTCCTCGCCCGCCGCTGGCTACCTCTTTTTATAGCTGGTGATTCGACCGTCACTAAGAGATTGTCGGAAACGAATTAAGCTGCCTTCGTTGAAATTTAACGCGTATTATATTTAATTCTGAGTAAGTAATTTGGACGTGACGTACACAAAACCTGAGCATGGTCTGGAAGTTGAAAAATCTTATCAATAAGTAGGCGTGGCCTAAGCAAGTCTACGTCAGAGTGGATACAGTAAATGGTTCAGATATACAGGATATCCGTACCTGCCACTCGTAGCTTATCTATAGTACAAGTAATTACAGCATTAGTGCGTTGCAGAACTGTGTACCCAGCTTCGTCTAGTACAGTACTTGTCAAATAGCGGCCCGCGGGCCGCATGCGGTCCTAACCAAATATTCGTGCAGCAGCCGATTCTTAACCTATTTTATGCTAATATGAGAGTTTCTTTAATGATAATACGTGTCTAGCAACTAACAGCTGAAGCCAAAAACGTCAGCTAACGCTAAGAGCTTCTTCAGAGTGAAGACTTACTTATTAGTAACAAACAAAACTACTTACAGCTAGAATATTATTTTACGATGTGCTTAATTTTAACTGACGTTGGTGAATGCGGTAGTGATCGAAGTAAAGTTGGCCGCTTATCTCAGAGGCGGAGGGGTAAGTAGCGTGGCCACTGCTTCGTTGTACGACGTCATGCGTGATCTGAGAAGGAAGTTTTTTTTTTTTTTCAGTGCGTTGCTCGTACCGATCAGATCCTATGATGTGTAATTTCAACGGAAGTAACACGAATCCATGAATGCGCATTATAGAGATGGTCTTCTTCAAATGTGGTACGTATTTATAACAAGGAATATGAATTTAAATTAAGGATGTTGTAGAGCAACGCAAGAAGAAAAATGACATTCAAAACATTTAATAAACGTGTGTGATCATTGTCTCATATCGCATAATGGATTTAAATATAAGAACAGTTACTGTTATTAGTCAGTTAATTATCTGCTCACAAAGACAACACAACAAGAGTTTGTCGGCATATTATAGTGTTACAACCTTGGGGTCACTGAGGCTGGCAGAAACGCGGAACAAAGAAAAATCGACACGAAGTGTTGTGAATGGTGCCGAGTTGTAAGGGTCAGAAATAAGGTGCCGGTGGCCAGCTTATTGCTCCCTTACTGTGGCTAGTCTATTGGAGGCTCATAAAGTTCGAGTATAAAGACTTTTCTGGAGACTAGAAATCAACTCTGTAGGAATCAGCATGGGTTTCGAAAAAAAAACGATCGTGTGAAACCCAGCTCGCGCTATTCGTCCACGAGACTCAGAGGACCATAGACACGGGGTTCCCAGGTAGATGCCGTGTTTCTTGACTTCCGCAAGGCGTTCGATACAGTTCCCCACAGTCGTTTAATGAACAAAGTAAGAGCATATTGACTATCAGACCAATTGTGTGATTGGATTGAAGAGTTTCTAGATAACAGAACGCAGCATGTCATTCTCAATGGAGAGAAGTCTTCCGAAGTATGAGTGATTTCAGGTGTGCCGCAGAGGAGTGTCATAGGACCGTTGCTATTCACAATATACATAAATGACCTTGTGGATGACATCGGAAGTTCACTGAGGCTTTTTGCAGATGATGCTGTGGTGTATCGAGAGGTTGTAACAATGGAAAATTGAACTGAAATGCAGGAGGATCTGCAGCGAATTGACGCATGGTGCAGGGAATGGCAATTGAATCTCAATGTAGACAAGTGTAATGTGCTGCGAATACATAGAAAGATAGATCCCTTATCATTTAGCTACAAAATAGCAGGTCAGCAACTGGAAGCAGTTAATTCCATAAATTATCTGGGAGTACGCATTAGGAGTGATTTAAAATGGAATGATCATATAAAGTTGATCGTTGGTAAGGCGGATGCCAGACTGAGATTCATTGGAAGAATCCTAAGGAAATGCAATCCTAAAACAAAGGAAGTAGGTTACAGTACACTTGTTCGCCCACTGCTTGAATACTGCTCACCGGTGTGGGATCCGTAGCACATAGGGTTGATAGAATAGAGAGAGAAGATCCAACGGAGAGCAGCGCGCTTCGTTACAGGATCACTTAGTAATCGCGAAAGCGTTACGGAGATGATAAACTCCAGTGGAAGACTCTGCAAGAGAGACGCTCAGTAGCTCGGTACGGCCTTTTGTTAAAGTTTCGAGAACATACCTTCACCGAAGAGTCAAGCAGTATATTGCTCACTCCTACGTATATCTCGCGAAGAGACCATGAGGATAAAATCAGAGAGATTAGAGCCCACACAGAAGCATACCGACAATCCTTCTTTCCAAGAACAATACGAGACTGGAATAGAAGGGAGAACCGATAGAGGTACTCAAGGTACCCTCCGCCACACACGGTCAGGTGGCTTGCGGAGTATGGATGTAGATGTAGGTGTAGAAAGTGCTAATTACGTAACTTACCAGTTAACAAGATCGGTACCCCGAGGTACCGCGTACATAATCAATATTGGCTCTTGAGCAAAGAACCTTGACAACCACTGGTCTAGTACATCTGATTTCTGTCAGCTTCAGACGTTGAATATGCCATATACAGTGTGCTTCAGAAATGATGGTCAGTATTCCGGTATATGACAGCAATGATCATTCTAAACAAAAAAGCCAAGTAAACATGGGATCTAAAACGCATACCTTAAGAGCTATGAGCACTTGTTCATTTTCGCTACTTTGAAACACAACTGTTCTTATGAACAAGGGATGATAACTTCTAAGGTATGCATTTTAGAGCACATGTTTACTATCATTTTTTTCTTGTTTTGGTCCAAACTACCACTTCCTAAAATATGGAAAGCAAAGAGCTTGCAGTTGAAGAGATTTGTTCTACGGTATCGAGGATCAAGAATTGCTCATGGCTCTTAAGGTATGCGTTTTAGAGCCCATGTTTACTTGACGTTTTTGTTTCGAATGATCATTCCTGTCATATACCGGAATATTGACATCACTTCTGAAACACCCTGTAAATTAATACATCACTATGGATATGCTGTGTATAAATAAACTTATCTTTTACAGTGAATAGTGTAGTTATTAAATGTCGACCTAATCAAACCTTTTTATCATTACACGACTGAAAGAAGAACCTGGCGATTCTACAACTCTCTACGGTGCATGTTTAAAATCAACTTAATCGTTGGTGCTTGCGGACGTGGCACCCAGCTAAGGAGTTGCAAATCATGATCCCAGCTACAGCTCATTTTACTGCACACGCCCACGAGTCAACAAGCCTGCAATATTTACCTGTCCTCCTTCCTAAAATTTTGATGTCTGCTGTTAATCAAATACAGGGATGAAGAGTGTTCCAGTAAAATCCTTGCATTTAGTTTAAAAGCTATCTCTTTAGCAGACTAACGGCAGTGTTAGAGTAACATACCAAAGAGTTGAAGCCTTCATTTAATTTTTGTACAATGAGTTACATGATCGTTCCGTACCGTATCCCACGCACTGTTGCTTCCACATTTTGTGTGGCACGGTTGACACCAATTGTGAATTACCGAACGTGTAGACAAAGGGTAAAATTTTTACTTTTCCTGAAATCGGCAGGCTTAAATTACCCTTAATTAACAGTCCGTCGACAGTCATTGAACAAATGAATATTTTGGGAAAGTCTGACTGGATATTAACATATTGTATTTTCCCTTAACGTCTTATCCCTTGGTATACATAAAAGATTTATTTGAGAGGGCTCGAAGCATCCTAAGTCTGCCGTCTACAGGGAAGTATCGCTTAATGATTGTTAGGGAGTGAAGAAAGCATTAAACCGTGTTTTGTTCACTGTTGAAAGGTAGCCCTCTTTCAATGTGCATAAGCGTAAACAGACATAAGGAGAGAAAAAAAAACGAGAGTACTAACACATCTGAGATGAAACTCCGCGTCGGTTCACTTCGCATAGACATCCAGGTGTACTACTGGGCGGGGCAAATAAAAGTGGCACGCAGAACAGGTTTCCAGGGTACAAAAGAATACGGCAAAGGAAAGGAAATACAATACTAATCTAACTGTAGCAGAGGTTGAAAGTAACCATCATTCATGTCTTGGCACTTTTGGGCCCAGATCAGCAAGATGCTGGAGGCATATCGAAGCTGGACTGTTGGAACTGCTGCAATGTCATCCGAGATGTACTGCTGCAGTTCTTGAAGACTATGAGGGATGCTGCGATACACCTTAGACTTGAAGGCTCCCCCCACACAAGGTAATCACACACTGACAGATCAGGAGACCAGGGTTGCCAGCTAGGGCGCAACCAGATTGGCCTCTGCTAACAACTGTCAGGCGTGAAGATTGTGTAAATGTGCTCCCAGCTTCGACCTGCTGTATAAGCATTGTCTCCATTCTGTTGGAAGAAAGAGGTTTTGGCTATATCCATACATTCACGTCCGATCGTATCCACTCCTCCCGGCCATTTTTATTTGCCCCGCCCTGTCCAACGAAGCTGAATGAAACTAACGAACACGGTGAACCGGTGGAGGGCAGAAAATGAAAGACTTTTGTGTGTTGGTATGATTCTACGAAAGTGCACTATGATCATTAAAGACGACTAATACAGGACGCCAGTATCTATCTGTGATCATTTTATATCACACGATCAGCTATCAAATATACCGTTCGGCTTTAGAAGTCGTTTGACAACTGAAAATGCTATATTCTCTTTTCTCTGTTAGGTACTGGATGGGTTAAACGAAAGGTTTCGAACGCTAGGCATATTTTTTGATTTAAGTAAGAGGTTTGATTGTGTTAATAGTCCGTAACAGACACACTTCCTCTCGGTTTGCGATAAGCAGTCCGAGAAGGAGATTCATCTTACAGTTTATAAGGACATGTGGAAGAGAAAAAACTAACAAATCATTCAAAGACGTACTTTTCAGTCTCCACATGTGAGGGTACCATTTGTTGAGCGCGTACCATGTATACGTTACAGGTTAGAAACGTGACTCAGTGTGACGACTATCTGCGTCCACGACAGCCTGGAACCGCGCTAGAGATAACATTTCACAATTGTTTGCAGCGCTTTTCAGGCGGTGAACCATGGAAAATTGAGCTGTCGAGACACAACTCGTGCACTGCTTGAAGGTCGCTTATTGCGTCCAGAATTCTCAGCCATGGCAACAGTAACTTCAACAGTTTGTGGCACAATTGACTGCCGACCTCTCCCAGGAGCAATTCCCAAATTGCCAGTTAATTCGAACTTCCGAATCATGTTATTCAATCACTATGCAGAAGGAGGACCTCTCCGTATTCCCTTAAAGCGTCGATACTCTCGAAGAGCAGAAACGATGTTGCTGTGGTTTTGATAAAACAGCTTTCGCGTGAAGTCCTGCTAATCTTGTCCAGACCCATGTTGACTGTCTGCCGAAGTAATTCACATTGATACTTGTGTTTTGACACTATGTTGCCGTACCAATATCGGCATCTAACGGCATGTCATGACACTGCTAAAAACGCAAAGCCTGCACCACACAGTCTGAACATCATTCCGATAAAGTTCGGTACCCATACGATAAACAGTTTTCAATCCAGACTGGGTTACGTAGAGAAAGTATAATGACACTAGTGTCCTAAATTAAAGCAACAACCGCTGTATCCCCGTCCTCCGTCTAATTCACGATATAATCTTACAAACAATCAACAGAAGTCAGTACGATAGTGCTCTGCATGGAAGAAGGCATTCCAGTCAACGGACAACCACGCCAACATGATGTCAGGACACCTATCAAACGAGGTACTGTTTGTCTGGCAGTCCCACATCCACAATCGCTGTGTACACAGTCACATACAGTGCAGTATTGCACAGATCAGACGCCTACAGACTCTCTGCGGTGTAGGGCCGTAGGAAGAATGGACGCGGGACAGTTGCAAACTGATGTGGCCCGTTGGCTTAATGTGAATCGTTCGGTTGTTTTTCGGATGTGGCTGCAGTTTATAAAGACCAAAATTGTATCCCGAAGACCAGATCATGGCCGACCACTTGTGACATCGGAAAGAGGGGACCGTTATTTGGCTGTAAGGGCAAGACGGTACCCCCATAGTATAGCACGGTAACTGGAATCTGACCAAGCAGCATCCACTGGACGTGTTTCATCCAGGTAAACGGTGTTCGGAATCTTGGATCTACATCTACATCTACATCCATACTCCGCAATCCACCATACGGTGCGTGGCGGAGGGTACCTCGTACCACAACTAGCATCTTCTCTCCCTGTTCCACTCTGAAACAGAACGAGGGAAAAATGACTGCCTATATGCCTCTGTACGAGCCGTAATCTCTCTTATCTTATCTTTGTGGTCTTTCCGCGAAATATAAGTTGGCGGTAGCAAATTGTACTGCAGTCAGCCTCAAATGCTGGTTCTCTAAATTTCCTCAGTAGCGATTCACGAAAAGATCGCCTCCTTTCCTCTAGAGACTTCCACCCGAGTTCCTGAAGCATTTCCGTAACACTTGCGTGATTATCAAACCTACCACTAACAAATCTAGCAGCCCGCCTCTGAATTGCTTCTATGTCCTCCCTCAATCCGACCTGATAGGGATCCCAAACGTTCGAGCAGTACTCAAGAAAAGGTCGTATTAGTGTTTTATAAGCGGTCTCCTTTACAGATGAACGACATCTTCCCAAAATTCTACCAATGAACCGAAGACGACTCTCCGCCTTCCCCACAACTGCCATTACATGCTTGTCCCACTTCATATCGCTCTGCAATGTTACGCCCAAATATTTAATCGACGTGACTGTGTCAGGAGCTACACTACTAATGGAGTATTCAAACATTACGGGATTCTTTTTCCTATTAATCTGCATTAATTTACATTTATCTATATTTAGAGTTAGCTGCCATTCTTTACACCAATCACAAATCCTGTCCAAGTTATCTTGTATTCTCCTACAGTCACTCAACGACGACACCTTCCCGTACACCAAAGCATCATCAGCAAACAGCCGCACAATGCTATCCACCCTATCCAAAAGATCATTTATGTAGATAGAAAACAACAGCGGACCTACCACACTTCCCTGGGGCACTCCAGATGATACCTCCACCTCCAATAAACACTCACCATCGAGGACAACGTACTGGGATCTTGCCCACTAGTCGCTTATAGGGTTCCTAAAGAATGCTGCGTTCTCGGAATGCTACGCAACAGTTCAAGCAAATAACATTAGTAGTTTTATTTCTTTAAAGTAGATTGACAATGCTTAACTTTGGAGTTACATCGGTGTCGCAAGTTACATCCAAACAGAAATAGTCTTCGCTATAGACAAAGTCCCAGTAGGCACATGATAGGGATCACTACAATCTGTTGTGCGAGTGCTGGTGTACAATCGTCCACTAATGTCCGTATCGTGAGCCGATCTGAGCGCCGAGGCTGGCAGGAGCGGCGCTTATATTCACAACTTGCAGATGTCGCTCCTGGCGCGGCGTGGTCCTTGTCAGCGGGCTATTGGCTGACGTTGCCTTACCGCCTTCTCTGTTCTTGCGTTCTTCTTGTCGGTTACGGCGCTTGTGGCTACGCCAGAACACAGAAGGCTTCGGCAGAGTGGCCCTTATTGTCGGAGACCTGCTGTATGTTTACTCTGACGCTTCTTCACAGAAGGGAACGTCCAGAGTGGAGTCGTCAACATACCTCACGGACCGTCGAACAGTGGGTCAATGTTCTTTTCACTGATAAGTCCAGATTTGCTCTGGAGAGTGATTCTCGACGGATTCGTATCTGGAATGAAAATGGAAGACGATTTCGGGACTCAAACATTGTGGAAAGAGACCGATGTCGTGGAGCATCCCTAATGGTGTGGGCACGAATATGTTGACCACTCGAACCCATATTCGTGAAATTGTACGGGGGAATCGGCAAGGTTTAAATGCTGTCAGGTATCGTGACGAGATCTTGGGACCTCATGTGCAGTTGTTGCTAGGTGCTGTGGGCCCAGACTTCGTATTGATTGAAGATAAGGCACGATCTCATAGAGCACGGGTGGCTGAGGTTCTCTTGGAACTGGAAGATACTGCACACGTGACGCGGCGTGCTAGGTCGCCAGATTTGAACCCAATAGAGCATGTCTGGGATGCAGTTGGGAGACGGGTTTCATCACGTCAGGATCCGCCAACCACTCTCCAGGGCTTACCAGCAGCTCTGCAGGAAGGACGGTCGTCAATACCTCAGCATGAGATTGATGACACCATTGCAGAATGCCCCGTCGTTGTCAGGCCAAAGGTGGTCACGCCGCATGCTGAGCACATTAACCAGTTGTCAGAATGTGTGTTCAAATCCGTTAAGTTGGAAAAAACGAAGAACGTTTTTGTCTATCCTTATTGGTGTTGCAGTTTTTGCTTTCTGTATTCTTTACATTGTTTCTACTCTTCATCATCTGTCGATACTGTTTTGTGGCAAAATAAACGAAACGTTGCAAAACTTCTGTTTGTTGCCAGATCGGGTTGACGGAGGAGATAGAGAAGACCCAAAGAAGAGCGGCGCGTTTCGTCACAGGGTTATTTTGTAACCGTGATAGCGTTACGGAGATGTTTAATAAACTCAAGTGGCAGACTCTGCAAGAGAGGCGCTCTGCATCGCGGTGTAGCTTGCTCGCCAGGTTTCGAGAGGGTGCGTTTCTGGATGAGGTATCGAGTATATTGCTTCCCCCTACTTATACCTCCCGAGGAGATCACGAATGTAAAATTAGAGAGATTAGAGCGCGCACGGAGGCTTTCAGACAGTCGTTCTTCCCGCGAACCATACGCGACTGGAACAGGAAAGGGAGGTAATGACAGTGGCACGTAAAGTGCCCTCCGCCACACACCGTTGGGTGGCTTGCGGAGTATGAATGTAGATGTAGATGTAGATGTAATTCCCGACACCAGTGAATAATCACCCCGTGTATAGGTAATAATGATAATTCCAGAAAACTCCTTACAATGTTTTTCATTATTATTAATTTTTCATGGCATATGATATGATAAAGAGGAATGTTTTATTTTTTACATGCCTAGAACAGGAATATTTTATGCAGTCGCAAAAACAATATATTCTATGAGCGTTTTCTCTCTGGTTAATAGGCGTCGGAAGTTTCTACGTGGAAATGTAGGAAACATCCACTGACGTGCTCCTATTTAGCTTTCTCCATGGTTTCGGTATCTTTCCAGAAGTCTCACCAAAGTTCTGTCCACATCTTGTCAAATTTTGTAATCGTTTTATTTTGTAAATTCTTTCGGAACGTCTTATGTGGATTCACTTTACCTTAATTAATGTTCTTCATAAATACGTTGTTAACGCTCAGAGTGCATATTCTTCATTGCTTATAAAGGGTGACAGTTATTGAACTATATCAAAATAATGTAAATTAGTTACAAACTTCCATAGTGGTTAGAGACCGAGCCAGTTACAAACTACGGTATGCACACACTTCATTCAACATGTAAACGTCACTACAGATACTCGGATTTAGGTTATGACGTGTTCGATACGCCTGCCATCATTGGCGATGATGTGGCGCAGACGATCAGCGAAATTCTGCATGACCCGCTGAGTGTCGGAACATCGATTCTGTCGATGACCTCCTGAATGGTTGTTTACTGCCCAGCACTGGTTTTCGTTCAAAAGTGGTTCAAATGGCTCTGAGCACTATGGGACTTAACATCTGTGGTCATCAGTCCCCTAGAACATGGAACTACTTAAACCTAACTAACCTAAGGACATCACACACATCGATGCTCGAGGCAGGATTCGACCTGCGACCGTAGCGGTCACGCGGTTCCAAACTGAAGCGCCTAGAACCGCACGGCCACAACGGCCGGCAATGGGTTTGGGATCATTCTTGTACACGTACTCGTTAATATAGACCCACAAAGAGGAGTCGCATGTGTTCAGATCCGGAGAATATGGCGGCCAATCTGTGTAACCCAGAAGAACCAGGATGCGGTCCCCAAAGTGCTTCTCCAGGACATCAAACACTCTCCTGCTTCGATGGGGTCGAGCTCCGTCTTGCATGAACCCCATCTTGCCGAAATCAGGGTCACTTTCGATATTGGGGGTGAAATAATCTACCAAAATCTTCACGTACCGTTCGGTAATCGCCGTGCCATCAAGGAATATAGCACCGATTACTCCGTGACTGGACATTACACACCACACAGTCACCCGTTAAGAGTGAAGAGGCTTTTCGATCGTGAATTGCTGATTCCCAGTCACCCAAATGCGCTAATTTTGCGCAGTGACGAACCCATCCAAATGAAAGTTGCCTTCGTCGCTAAACCAACCCATACTGCGGATATTGATTCTCATTATTCCCGGCGGCCAACTGTGCAGTTTGAACGTCCTAACGCAAACCGTTCAGAAGTTATAGCGATTTTATTTGATATATTTCAATAACAGTCACGCTGTATGTACGAAATAGTCTTATATACTAATTAGTTGTACAGGCGACAGTATGCACAGTGCCACCTCTCGTAATGTTGTAAGGTGACTGTTAGTATACCACGAATGAGAACCGATTATGATACATTTTTACTACTGACTGTGATATATATAGTCTACCTCCATAGCTGAGTAATCAACGTAGATGATTACCATGCAGAGGATACGTGTTAGATTCCCGGTACCGCCAAGGATTTTTCCTTGGTGGGAGGAATGGTACGAGATGCACTGATTCTCGTGATTACAACTGAGGAGCTACTTCATTGAATAGTAGCGGCTCCACGGTCTGGAAAGTCGGCAGAACGACCGGGAGAGCGGTGTGCTGACCACATGCTACTCAATACAGCATTCGCTTGACTCCGCATGGCAGAGGATGACACGGCGGCCGGTCGACATCCCTTGGGCCTTCGTGGCCTGGCGAGGAGATCTGGGGCAGTCAAATGAAAACCGAACATTCACTGCAACGGGACACTGGAATGGTTCAAATGGCTCTGAGCACTATGGGACTTAACTTCTGAGGTTATCAGTCCCCTAGAACTTAGAACTATTTAAACCTAACTAACCTAAGGACATCACACACATCCATGCCCGAGGCAGGATTCGAACCTGCGAACGTGGCGGTCGCGCGGTTCCAGATTGTAGCGCCTATAACCGCTCGGCCACTCCGGCCGACGACAGGATATTTCACTTAGACGGTATTCCTGGGCGTTTTGAGTCCGCAGCTCGTGGTCAGTGAGTAGCGTTGCTGGTTCTGGATCACGGGGTCCTGGGTTCGATTTCCGGCCGGGTCGGGGATTTTCTCCGCCAGGGGACTGGGTATTTGTGTTGTCCTTATCATTTCATCATCATTCGGGAAGTGCCGAGACTGGGAATGGAAAGATTTGGAACTTGTACGGGTGCTGATGACCACTATGTTGAGCGAAGCACAAACCAACATCTTCATCCAGGGAATTTAGACTTTGTGGGGCGTCTTAGTTGTTGCAAAGTGTCTTCATAGCACGGCACATTGATTGTGTTTGCACGCTCAACAATTCCGAAGAGCAGAGAGCCCCTGAGTCGAAGAAGAAGGTCATCGTGGTCTTATGGGAACTTGTGGCAAGAGCTTTAGATTTCTTTGGTGAGGGGGTGGGGGTGGGGGTGGGGTTTGTGTCCTCTGACGACTTTGCCTTCATACTGCCAGCGATTTGGCTGGGAAACACTGTAACATCCTCGTTACAGCCCTGATCTTCTATCGTATGATTTTTATATTTTTGGCGACCTGCAGAGTTCAGTCTGACGTGGAATTGCAAGAGTGTGTGCGGCAATGGGGTCGTCAGCAATCGACCATTTTCGACGAAACAGGAATTTATCGTCTGGTCGACCAGTCCGATAAATGTCTTTACACGTGTGGCGATTATCTTTGAATGGAACCATTCCATGGACTCTTTGTGGCGGGTGATCGGTTTTCGTTTGACTGACCCTCATATGTATTACTATTTGAAACCAGTGGCTAATCATGAATTTTGTATTATTTGACGGCATTGATTTTATACAGCCTCGTTTGCTGTCATAAATATTTTATGATATCGGATGATGGTCTGTGGGGTGGACCTGGTTGTGTAATAAAGTTTTTTCTTTTTCGGCAGGTCTTGGCTGTGAGTCATGCTGTTTTTCAGTGTCGTTATGCCTTTTTGGGCTGTACAGAAAACTATTGTTGCTGTGTAGCGAGGAAAGCTTCAACAATTTGGGACACAAGTGACTGGCCGATTTCCCTGTTTGGTCGTAGGCTTAGGGATGTGTCAAAAAAATGGAGTAGCTTTGTAATTTGATATGTACCAGACGCTATATGAGGTTGCCAATTTTGGACTGCGTTAAGAAACATCTTTAGACACATAAACGCTCTGTGCTTGGCGTCAGGCAATGCCGGCACAGTCAATCTCCTAGCTGTTTAGCTACCACGAGTATGAGTCAACACACATACGAGTATTGTTTTGAATGCTTTATACTTCTATTTAGCGACATTCTAGTTCGTTTACCGAACACCGCGTCAGAAACACAATACACAAACAGTTAAAACACACAAATAAACACAGATACACATGGCTAGTGGGCTCGGTGGTAAAACCCTTGGCTGGTATTCTAGAGTACAAGGAATATATTTCTTGTCCGATCATCCAGATTTAGGATTTGCGTAGTTTTCCGAAATCAGTTAATGTAAATGCCAGAAAGCTTCATATAAAAAAAGGCTAATTTCATTACCTATCGGTCCGCGATCGAGTTGTGCTCCGACTCGAAGGTCATCGTCATCGACGGGATGTCAACCTTTATTCTTCGTTTGTTCCGAATACACAGAAAACAACCTCAGACTGATTGAAATACATCACACACACGTCCTTGTTTCCTTATCACAGTTGACGATAACTGTGAAAGAAAAGGCACTGGACCTCCAAAAACAGCTACCAAATAATGAAGGAGGCTCCATCACGCTGATAAACGTCTGAGACAAAGGAGCCACTTCTGGCACAGTTACAGTAATGTGATTTGAAGAGGAAAAGTAAAGGTACAACACTAAGCCTTTAATAGTCAACTAAACAAATTAACAAATAGTAACCGTGAGACTATATAGCTTACAGTACGAAACAATTGTCACATACCCATGTCGTGGACTACACCTTAGACACCGACTTCAGTAACAGAACTATCAGCCGAACGGATGTCGGACTTTGTTTTCATGGCCTTTCTTTTGTGTAGAACCAACAGATCTCAAAAACGGCTGCACAAAAACACTCAGAGTGCATTAAACAATGCATCTGTTGTACGATGGACGCATAATAAGTCAGGGCGCACGATGTGCCACTCGAGGGTGTGGTTTGGGATAGAAAAATTCCATGCCTCAGCATGTTTATGACGCTGCAGCAATAGGCTGAAAATAGGCATTTTCCGTAACAGTGTGATGATTAAAGCCCCGCCAAAGAGAGTACCATTGTTTGTTTAAAGAACATGTGGTGAATCTGCTGGAACGATATGCTGAAAGTCTAAACTTGGTCCTTCTAAAAAAAAAGGCATGCTAGGATCGGGAAAATATTAAAACGAGATACACGGCGGGATCATTTGTAACGAACGACAATGGGTGTCTGAACTATTTTCGTCACATAGTGTATGTAACGGAAACTACGACAGCATATCAGCAGTTCGTTAATCGGAGGGCTCCACAGTGTACACAGGAACATGTTAAGCACGTAATACGTGTGCGGCCATCATTGTAATGAAAAGCAACGAAGTCTTGTCCGAGAACACGCCCTGCTTCGCTATTGATCGTATTGATGCGCATTGTAGCCTGAGGCGGTGACGGTTCGCTTCGTGTTCCAGCAAATGAATCAGATCGTTATACAGGACACAGCGTGCAAGATGTCTGTGTGGTACCAAGGGTCCCCGCCGGATTCCGCGAAAATCATACAAAGAACAACCTATAACGCAGAGAATTTGCGAATGCTAAAATCCTAATAAACGGAGTCCGAGTTAGAATGTCTGCACGTTCTTCGAAAAGCAGTACGAAATGCTTCTTGCGTATAAATTTTTCACATGTCTATTAATTCACACGTCTGTCATTACAATTCCAAATAAGCCAGACTGTCTCCAGCGACTAGTCACGCAGCTATTTACGCACTCTTTATTTCATGTTCACGAAGAGAATTACGGGGGCATGCTGAAAAGTATTACCTCCAAATTTTTTGTGTGTGCAAACTCTTGAAGCTTTTTAAATAAAATAACGGGTTATTAACATTCTGCTTCTTTATTCTTCACGTCTACATATTTATTTCTCAACATAGTTTCCCAGGGGACGAACACATTTCGCCCAACGAGAAACCAGTTTCAAATGGCTCTGAGCACTATGCGACTTAGCTTCTGAGGTCATCAGTCGCCTATAACTTAGAACTAATTAAACCTAACTAACCTAAGGACATCACACACGTCCATGCCCGAGGCAGGATTCGAACCTGCGACCGTATCGGACGCTCGGCTCCAGACTGTAGCGCCTAGAACCGCACGGCCACTCCGGCCGGCGAGAAACCAGTTTGTCGATACCATCATTGAAGAATGTTTTATTTTGTCGACGGAACCGCAACCTCACTTCTGGTTGCACTGCTTCATCGCTATCAGAGTGAAGTCTTCGAAGGGGCTCTTAGTTTCTAAAAGAGATAAAAATCGGTGGGGCCAAGCCGGGACTGTATGGAGGTTGGTCGATGACAGTGAATCCAAGGCGAGAGATTCCTGCAGACGTCGAAGCGCTCGTGTGTGGTCTGGTATTGTCATGATGAAGCAGAGGGTGCTTCGTAGGTAGATGAACTCTTCGAATTCGAGAGTCGAATACAGCACATTGTTTCTCAAGCACCGACGAAGTTACGTAACACATCACGCTTCAGTTCCGAGCCCTCTTGTGATAGAGGGCTGCATATATGTAGACATGAAGAATAAACATGTAGAATGTTAATAACATGTGCTCTATTTTAATGGCTTTAAGAGTTTCCACATAAAAAATTCGAGGCACCACCTTTCAGAACGCCCTCGTACGATGTATGACGTGTCAGTTAGAAAAAAATTGCATACATTTATTAAGATTACGGTTATTTTAAGATTTGTTACTTCTCTGCCGTATAGAGGAAACTAAAAAGGAGAAATACCTCTAATACCTATGTATAAACATTAGTTCTGATAGCCATTGTACTTTCCCTCGCAGATGGTCAAAGATGCTTCACAAATTTTTGTACCAGTGTTAAGATGCGATAGACGATAGTGATGATGATGTTCCTTACTAGGGCTGGGTTTCTAAACGTAATCTATGTCACTAATAAAACTGTAAAACCGTCGTGCCTGTTTGGACGCGCTAAATTCCAAAAGTGCTAGACTATTTTCATGGGGTTTTACACTGGGAGCTTGAGAGTAGCTTGTGAAACATTCAGGCTTTATTATGTGAAAATGGTATTACGAAAAAACAGATATCCCAGTTTACAGTTTTATCTAAAATTGTTTTCCCAGCCTAGTTTTTCGGGTGTCTACTCAGCAGGGCGTAGTGCACCAAAGAATCAATATTTAACGTTGTTAGTTTCGTAGCACACCAAAGAACCAATAGATGACGTTGTTTGTGTTGTTTAACACGGTGACAGATGTATTTCGGGAAGTTTAAGTCAGTTAAGTGCTGAGATATTATCCCCACGAATACAACGAAAATTAAAAATGGTTCAAATGGCTCTGAGCACTATGGGACTTAACGTCTGAGGTCATCAGTCCCCTAGAACTTAGAACTACTTAAACCTAACTAACCTAAGGACATCACACACATCCATGCCCGAGGCAGGATTCGAACCTGCGACCGTAGCGGTCGCGCGGTTCCAGACTGTAGCGCCTAGAACCGCTCGGCCACTCCGGCCGGCCGAAAATTAAATTCAGTTAGTTAAGATAAATTGATTTACTGATTTCCCACTATGTATTAACAACTTAACGACTTTGCTGTACTTCTTTCGATGGGCTTTATTTATATTCCTTGCAAGGAATAACGAAGTGACTAAATTTGGTTTGTGGTTTGGGTGCCTAACCCTTGTATTTCAAATTCGTTTTGTTTACGAATAAAAATCTCTGGAAAATGGTAGATGTTTTCTGAATACACCAGCATGGCTAAAAGCCTGGGTACAAAGCTGTCTCGAGAATCCAATGAAGATCGTGAGGTGACGCTTGCTGCGGCTAGAGAACATCCGGCTTTAATTCATTCTTTGGAAACTTCTTTAGAAAGCATGACACGACGTAGTTCTGATGGCATTCAGTTTGCATTATTTTACTCCTCAGAGCCCCTCAGTTACAGATGCTTAAAGTTACCTTCCTCCTAAATAATATCATAGAAGCGGAAATTTTGACGGGAAGTGGCGCAGGTAAACGAGTTTTTATTCCCTGAATCCCCCTTACCCGTAACAATTGACCATTTTGCCTTAAACACTTACAATTCGCAGAGAGTTTATATTGTGTCAAGACCATAAACAAAGTAGAAGGCCAGGAGCAGGCTGTTGCAGGTGTGGACATTAGTGTCAGTTGCCTTATCATGGCCAGCACTGCGTGGCCCCCTTCCATGTTAGTCAAGCAAATAAGCTCCAGGCGTTGTATACAAATAAGCTTTATAAGCCAAAAATAAATCCGAGGCGTATGAAGTGTAGGGCACAGCTATAAATTAATACTCGGGCAATACCGAGCTTTTCAGCTAGTTGCTAATATTAAAATTGTTCTCAAACTCAAATTTATTGCTAGCAACAAATTTCGTTAATGGATAGATGTAGTGCAAAGCTGTGATTAGTATTCCTAACAGCCCGAAAATACATTCCAAAATGTCTTTGTGCAAACTCCACTTATGATTCTTTTGTGCAAATTAATGTGTTCAACTAGGTCCGAAGTCAGTTCAAAATAACTTGAGAAGGACTTAAGCAAATATAAACTCGCAAAATATTCAACTTCCTGATTTCTGTATCTTCAAAGCGTGCACTTATTTAGTTTTTAAAATCGTCCCTGGACTCTTATTCAGCCGTTGGCATAAGATTTGTTTATACCAGTGATGAAATCTTCTTGCAGCTTCTATTAGCAACGAAAGATATGAAGACGAAGTAATATTTCATTCCAAAGGTAAAGTTGTGTTTCAACCACAAAAAAATTGCGAACACATTTTTCCACATTAAGTCAATGAATTTGCAGAACCTAAGGAGTTATATCGTTACCAAGCAAAAGCGAATGGCCTTCTTTTTGTACAGTAGTTCTTTGTGTTCAAATAATATAAATTGATTGATAAGAGCCGTTATATATCTATCTCGTAGAAACAAGTTGGTTCTTAGAGCTAAAACTCGATGATGACAAAGATTTTGAATCAACAAAATTTTACTAACTACATGAGTTTTCTCTGGAATCAGTGTTTACTAATACATGTTATGCTTCTTATCTTGATGTGCTTCAGTATATATTTAGGATTAAGCAAAAGTCATAAAACAAAAATTTTTGGAGATATTGGACATTATGGATAGAAACAGGTGTTACTCCTCATAAAAGAATAATAAAACTTTTCGCTCGTATTGTTGAGGAATCGTCAAATTAAATGAGTCCTGCCACACACTAATTTTATCTTTTCACCTATGAATGTAGTGAACTAAATAATTCTTAGTGCAATACATATAGGAATTCACCGAATAACTGTAATACTTTAGCTTGTAAAAAGTAAAAGAACTGTCAACACAACGTTTCAAACTGTTAATTACCCCTTAACTTGGCTAAAGGTATATACGATAGCCACCGAATTAATATAAGAAATTTCGATAAATTAGGTTAAGTGTACTAACACATGTGTAACAATAACATGAAAAGTCGTTCAGTTGTTAAAATCTCAGTCTGATTTCAGGTTTAAATGATAAAAAGTATGTACGTTGACTCCACTTCGCATAGCTGGGTAATGACAGAAACTTGACTTTTTGCCCTTCGTCACGTGACTTTGATGTTGATTTCAAAGCGTAACACGGTAGAGATAGGGGCGTGCGTAGTCTGTATGCATCTATGGTCCAAGCAGGCAATGAACCACATATGGCAGGTGAAGTTGGCAACGGATTAGTAGGCCATACGTACTACCACAAAGGCGTATTATCTGGACTTGCCTTCCTTGCTGGAGGCTGTGCCACTGCAGCAACGAATATAAAGATCGTTCATGCATGATGGCGCACCAGCACTCTTTCGTCACAATGTGCACGAACATCTGACGCGGACATTTCGGGACCGCTGGATTGGTCGAGGATACCCATACCTTGGCCTGCTCGTTCCCCAGACCTCAATCCCCTAGACTTTTGGTTATGGGGACACTTGAAGGAATTGATCTACGTCACGCCAATTAACGATGTGGGGACGCTACAGGTTCGCCTCTTCAGTGCGTGTCAGCAAGTACAACAACCGGGTATACTTCAAAGGGCCCGTCATTCCATACGCCGGAGGGCAGAGAGGTGTCATTTCATGAATGGATGTCACGTTGAACACCTCCTGTAAACATGTGTTTATCACAGAAAGTATGCATTTCAGACCCATGTTTATTAGAAATGATTTTTCTTTTTCGATGAGTTCTTCCACCTCTCAAAGTATTCGACACTTTTTTTTTTAACAACCTGCTCACCACTATTTTGAAATTAATCCGGGACGTTGCACACCGTCTAGTGATAGAGAATTTTGTGTCACCACCTCTCCTTCACTTGATAACCATACAAGGGCGATGGCAAATTTCTTCCACCGCCAGAATTCGATCTTTATTCTCCGAGTCGAACTTCAGAAAAGCGTATCTATTAGCTACCGCATTTACGAAGGTAGGTGAAAATTTACGTTAGTCCTAACCGTAATTATTGAAGATAAGAGATCAGAAACGATTAGAAGCAATCGTTAGGCTATCTGTTTGTAAACCTAAATACTCGTCGTAGGCACATGTGTTTCTTACAGACCAGCACGATAACTGCCAAAAGTAATTGAGTTTAACTTTGCGGAGACCAAAACGATGATGTAATAATCGTATAGTTATTACACTTTGCTTCGTTTTCGTGTTTTAGAATGTATCGGAAAATCACAGGAGTAATAAGCCGCAATAAATCTACTAAGCGAAGTAGTTATTGAGTTATAATCACCAACATAGAAACGGATAGGTATGTCATTTGTTTAGCTCGAACTGTTATGAAAATGTTACCTGATGTCAATAGCAGCATTGCATCTTCAACCACGCTTTGTGCAATGTGGCTGTCAGTGAAGGTGTCGTTTAGTAAGACGCATCCAGTGGACGAAATCCGCAGTGAGTTCTCCTAGTTATTACTGTATAGGACGTGTATCTTGTCTTGAATTGTGCCACCTCCGTTTAGGAGAAATGCAGCCAGTTGACAGTCACAATGGTGAACACTTGCTGTTCTTTCTTTACCAGCTTATCAAGAATATCAGTTTTTACCACATAAATATGCCCCACACTGTGAACTCAATACCGCCGATCTGTACTTAGACTCCTTTCAAGTTGAATTCACGTTCTCGTGTGTTTGACGTCAGTCACAAATAAAGCAAACCTGGGAGAGCCTGGGAGAGGAGTGTAAACTGCGACTCGCAAAACCAACATATGCTTTTCAGTCTGTATCCACGTGGTTCGCTTGCTCGTGACACTAGTCGAGAATGTCTGAGAGTTATGAATTGGCTGTTTTTTTTCAAATATCTCACTCGGTTGAGTGCACAGCACGTAATGTTGAGGGATAAAATGATGGTTTACACACTTGTATTGCTTGTCAGCTTGTTCCATTGCTCTGTAACCACCGGTATGCACAAAAGCCCGAACCCAAGTCCCGTCTCCTATCAAATTTTCAATGCTCTCCGCAATTATGCCAACATTTCGCCATTTATTCCTGGTAGACTCCTGTAGTAGCAGCTCTTCTACATCACTCGTCGGCAGCTCGTGGTCTAGGGGCTAGCGTTGCTGCCTCTGGATCACGGGGTCCCGGGTTCGATTCCCGGCCGGGTCGGGGATTTTCTCGGCCGGGGACTGGGTGTTTGTGTTGTCCTCATCATTTCATCATCATCATCATCATCATCATCATCATCATCATCATCTATATCACTCAAGAAGAGCAGCTTATTGTATGATCAAGGTACGAGCTCCGAGCACTCTCACCGCCAGTCGTTAGAAGTCAGTGATGAATTCCTTCGTACCCTTACCATGTCTGATCATTCACTGAGTCAACTACCTCAATGATATTCGCTAAAGGGTTGCATGATAACTCCTTAAGCCCGTAATGTTGTCTGACGGCTGAGTTTACAGTTTGACGAAGCTATCACAAATCCAGTGAAGCTTACGTATGACTTACTATATATACTGGATCTCAAACGGCACAGTGAATTCATAGCTTTATAGACACGTAATTATTTAACAAAATGTTGTATTGTGTTGCAGATTTGTTCGTTTACCTGTAGAGATTAAAACAGTGCAGAAATTAGAATGAATTCTGCAAAGTCTTACCAACTCTTATAACGTGAACATTCAGTGCGTTAACAGCTATAAACAAGCTTTGAACATTTTTAAATAAGAGAGTGCTGTTTGCCTGTCGATTTTCCGAGTACAAATTCAGGTTGGGATAAATATTCGATTGCAAAACCTCGAGACGTCTAATTTAATAACAGCAGTTGTCTAAAGTACTGTTAAACAGCGGGGAAACAAATATGTATTAACTGATCAGTAATATAATTACATTGTAAAATTTAATTTGTGAGTAATTCAAAGACGCTGGCAATGGTAACGTGTGGATACAGGGAGCAGTATTTCTTTTCATTTTGGTGGAGCGTATTAGGCCTATGTGTGCCACGTAAAAAGTTAGAAATTCGCATTTAGAATCGTGCTGTCATAAAGTTCAATTTCGTGACGTGTGTTTCGAGTTTCAGCAGTTATATTTTTGATCTTCCAGTAAAGTGGACATGTGCAACTTAAGCGCCATTGTTCAAGAAGTGGAATGGAACGATTTAGCATATTGGTTATCGGACGAAGTCAACTCGTGGCTTACTGTCGCATAACTACATAGAACACGGCGCATACACTGTCTGAGCCAGAACGCTTCTAAAACTATTGTTATATAGCCACAGAATGATGGATGGGACCGAACAATTTAAATTCGTACAACTAAAATCTGACGAAAATGTGTTGTTTCAATGTCTCAGAATCGTAACGTGACCATCCCTGTACGCACATTCTCTCATCAATTTGGATTTATTGAGATGTAACTACTGAAATCACTAGACAGGAAAGCGGTTTGCATATTAACAGCATTTCCCTAACCATTCATTGTACAGAACCCTGTATTACAAATTCCACGATTTCGTAGGTGGTTGGTTACCAAGGACATGAGCTGCATGTGGCTTTGCCTTTTGTCATCCTCTCTCACAGTCCTTCTTTCGCTCATACATGTCTTATACAAAACGTGGACTTTCTTCACTTGGTGTTCTCCTTGACTTAAGACGCTACGGTTGTAGCGATAGCGATATTAATCATAATTTTTCTCTACTTATTCAAAAGCAATCTTTCCCTGTGAGGTGTCCTGGGGAAATATTTGAAAGCAGTGGACGCGAATAGATGGTCCCAGTCATTGTCACATGGCTAAATTTAACTGCACATCAACCTAGTCAGTATGAATTCTTTCCAGCCATACTTGTGAATATTCTTCTGCGAAAAAGGAGAGAAGAAAAAAGTTATTTTGGTTATTTCGCCAAATCGGAAATATTTTCGCTGCCTGATTTAGAAGAAAATTAAATACAGTTTACTAGCAGTATTATATCAAGAAATGCAAAAAATTAATACTTTATCTGAAATGACTACCACTAGAGAAGTAGAGAAGTAATTATTTGCCTGAGACAGTGGAGAAAGCAGCTGACAGGCTGACCAAGCAAAACACACATTTTCATTTCCTTTTCAAATCAAGTTTCTGAATGTTTGGTTAAGTACATATTGCTACGTTTTGGTCAGAGCTTGATCTTATCTAATGAAATAACAGTCAATGTGATGAATGGAAACAGCACACATTTGTTTAGGAAATGTTTGGCTTCTGTCAGGATTTGGTAAAATGCTCTTAAAATTTGTTTATATTATTGGTATGTACACACTCCTGAATTTGCTGCTCTGGTTGGAAATTTCAGGACAGCTGCATACTGAAAATTGCTATATGACCGTTCAACAATATCTGCACATAAAGACTGAACGAATTACTGTTGCGGCAACCTATCCCACCTACTTCTTTCCTGTCAACGGTATAGTATGAACCGATGACCACTAAGCATACTTTTAAAAAGCTTGCCTAGTTTCTTACAAAAGACCGCTTTCAGAAACGCGAGAAATAGTCATTCGTCCATACAGTGGTGTACGCAGTTTATAGGCCACATCGGTTTAAATTTTCTTTAGTAATCTACTTTCTGCATGTCTAGTTAAAAACAATCCAGCTTACATCCCTAAAAGAAAGAATGTGTAGTACGTAATCTTTTTACTGACTTACACAATACAGTGGAGGCGTGTTTATGTTTCTGTCTGAATCAACAGTTAGTACTCTTCTGTCAAAAGCAACAGTTAGTACTCCGGCAAGTATGTTCTAAATGATAGTTAACCTCCTAGATACGATATCACGTGACTATTTGTGAGAGACTCTAGTGCATTACAACCGAACTCTGAGACAACAAAGTGGAATTTGAAAAAAAAAAAGAATATTTATAACCGCATAATGATGCGACCCAATACCAACAATTTCCTGTTTGATTCTCAGAACGGACAGCGACACACGTATTAGAGTAGAGCTTCGACTGTACTTTCATCATAAACTGTAGATGGAAACAGCTTAGCCGTCAAACAATACATGAAGCTTTCTGTCGTGAGCCATTTCTTGTTGTTGTTTAACATCACTACTAGCTGGGATAAAATTTACGCAAACACCAATTTTACAAAGTGTAAGTGCTCGACTAAGCCTGTGGCGCAACAGCCCAGTCTATCACAAAGAATGGTGAAATATGGGAAATAATTTGTGAATTTGCGAATTCTTTACAGTGTTGGGAGAAAGTGCCACGAACCATTAACTAAAAATCCTGACTGGTGTAAGGGCGGGCGTGGGGGCGTGATTAAAATTGACTTCTCTATGTTTTCCTGGAATATCTCGAAAACCAGGACTTACGTGGAAACGTATCCTGATACAAAATTAAACTACATTAAACTTTCTACAGAAAAAGGTGTTACTAATTTTTTCTCCGAAATTAATAGTTTGCGCAAAGAGAGTGAGAGAATACTGAAAATCGCAACCACCAATCCCTGCACCAAGTGCCGAGTCTTGGAGGTTTTCCTGTCTTTCCCTACAGTTTTCTAGCGTTGCGACTTCGATATATACAACAGTGTCAACCTTGAAAAGGCTTCTGGAACTTCCTACGTCATCCACTCGGTCTTTTAAATATATTGTGAAAAGTAATGATCCTATAACACCTACTTGGGTAGCTCTCGAAACTATCTTTACATCTGAAGATTTTTCTCCTTTAAATGTGAGAGTAAGGCAGCAACATTGATTTAACAAGTTAAGCGAAAAAAAAATAAGTACACACTGACAGTCTCCGAAGCTGGCCGTCATTTGCCAAAGACAGCTTACAATTCATAGATGGAACAATACAGTTTTCGTTGATAGTCATTGCTGTCGACCTACCTAGGGCCTGTAGGAACGGTACGATACGAAAAAGAGAGTTTTAAGTTATCTGTGGTCTTGTCATCTTGTAGCAAAGAACTACACATATTTGCTTATTTTAAGCATGTAATAACTAACGGCACACCAAGCTACTGCGATCCACCGCGTTGTAATTGCAACCGGGACAATACCGAAGGACGTAACACGGCGTTCCAGTACGCCACCAGTTCGCAAGCACTCGGTTCATTGGTCCTGTTAATCGTGCTTGCGTCAGAGATACATTTGGTTCCGGTTTAAACACAACGATTGAGCTGGGGCAGAGTGTAGACTAAATTATTGGCGAGGTGAGTGAGGGCGTGGAGCTTTGTATCCGGCCAGCACGCTCAGTTATTCACCTCGATGCCTGGGGCGCCGAGTCGAGGTCCCGTGTGTTTCTCTCTGCAGTTCCCGAGGTCCGGGCCCAGCCGCGCTTCCAATGAATAATCCCGACCTTATCCTTTCTCTCCAGGGTGGCCGTCGTGCACAGTCCGCTGGTGACCCTCCGTGGGGATCGATGCGAGCAGAGAAAGGACATGGCACACACTCTCCCTGGAACCCCCCGTCACGCGCCTTAGCAACAGCGAAACCATTTTTCTTCACCGTCGACCTTCTTAAGCTGTTGCCGATGGTCTCCGGTGTACTGTGATTCGAGCACTGTTGCACACACGGTTTCCGATACATTTTCGCATCTCGTAATGTATAATTTACTTCACCAGTGGAGACCGACATAAATCTGTCTTAAAATATACCCTGGTCTTAGCTTCTGAAGATAAATAACATTTTTCGGCAGTGGTGCCAGACAAGAAATTATCTGACTTACGTTCTAATCCTTGCTTCAGCTTGCGATGATGTATTTAAGAGGTAATCCTTACCTCAGCATCCGATGACGTGAAATTATTTGCTTCAAGATCTAATCCTTGTTTAAGCATTCGGCGATTTAAAAGGTTTTTCAGCTATGGAGAAAGACACGAAATTATCTGGCATAAGATCTAACCCTTGTCTAAATTGACAGAGAAAAGAATGGCGACAGTCGACATCGCGTTGATGAGAGAAATTGCAAATAATTCGCCGGACAAACGAGGGCTATGTTATCGAACACAGTTTCGATGTAGGAACCACCACGGTATAATTTATGGATACCACGAAAACACCCAAATCAGTGTTGTCGGAGGGGGATTTTAATTTCCCTCCGTTCGGATACCAATCCGGTGTATCGCGTCATTCGGTAATCATTCTGTTCTGTTTTCTGTGTAAAATGTAGGGTACTGACACTTGCTTCAGGTGCAGGTAAAGCAAATACTATAATGTTTAATACATGAAGGAGTATGACAATTATGTCGAACAAAGCTTACTTTTTCAAGGTATCGAGCGAGGTAGAGAAGCGGTTAGCACATTGGACTCCTATTCGAGAAAAGTGAAGATAAAATCCCCGATCATCTGGAGCTACGTTTTCCGCTAAACCGATTAATTCTAATACCGAGGTGCTGTCTTTGAAAAGAACACAGCCGCTTCATTTCCCCGTGCTTGTTCAACTCGAAAACGTGCCCAGCCTGTGACCTCGTCTTCGACGGCACGTGAAACCCTACTCTTTCATTTTTCTTTCAAATATACGTAATGACATTTTCCAAGTAACATATATGCCAACGCTTCAAAATATGAAAAAAATCCTCGCTTGTCAGAGGGTCAGTCGCAGCAAAACTGTTAAAGAAATTCGCATATAAGGGAAGAGTAACCAATTCGTGCACCACGCAGAGGTTTTCTATTTTCTCTTATTTTTCAATTCATTTTATTTTCTTTTTGTTTTGTTCAAATCTGGAAACGTATTTGGTTTCTTATCTGGAACTAAGCAGAAAGCACCTGTAAGCAAAACATCATCTCTCATAGAAACTTATAAACACTGAGAGGTGAAATGTTGGGTCTGCAAGTGTAAATTACTCGTATTATCTCATCCGAGAAAGGTAGTTCATTACCATCGACCTGAAGGAGTAGGTATGTAAACCGTGTGTTACAGTGCGAATAGTTGGTTTGCCTATATACCAGAATTGAAAGTGAATGAGATGATTAGGGGATGAATACTGACTTCAATAACTTAAAGAGAAATCTCAAAACCGGCAATACCTCCGCAAAACAAACTACCTTGAAAATTGAGTGTATTATATATGTCGGATTGTTGTACAAAATGAAAAGGTCTTTTGAGATGAACTTATTCCTTCTGTACTTTGAGGCAACTGAATATTAATTTAGATTTGGCATATGAGAGCAGAACGTCAGGTATTGTCAGTTACTACCAAACAATTTTTTTGCAGTAACAATTGCAGAAAACTTCAATAACTACGACTCGTTGCAGTAATTACGTCATCTCCAGATATTTGTAGGTCGCGATACGAGTGAGGGCGTCGACTTCTAAAGCAGAGCTTTCAGCTGCTAATCGTCACAGAAGCTGATCAGCAGCTCAATCTTAGGCTGTTAGAGTTTTCTGCGATTCTGACTGCAAACGAAGTTGTTTTGTAACAGCAGCTGGTGCTATGAGACTTAAAGATGAGGTAAGTAGCTCGGTCGAATGGCATCGAGGCAATATCTAATGTGAAAGAGCACTGAAAGACATAACGCAGGTCGAACTGAAATACGTTCTACAGTTGGGTAGATATATGACCTACTGTTTTTCACAGATTGTAGCAGAAATTTCGAAGCACAGCATCGAAATCCAAAAGTTTCAAGGTCAAAGGATGCAGAGTGCAGTGTCATTTGATGTTCTGCACATGAAGGATTAGGAATATACTGGTAAATACAATCTGCTCTTGCTGTAGCCACTGATTTCGTCGAGTACCGTACGCTAAAGGCTACACGGATTTCGTATATATACGATGCGGCTAGCCACGTGAGGAATGCTCATCGCATAGTTACAGGAATGAGGGGAGACGGCGGGGTTTAAGGGTCAGAAGGGTTAAGAAAAAGGAAGGAGGGAAGTTGAAATGTGTACGCCAACATGTACACATGGCGAAAAGCCAATGAAAGAGCGTTCTCGTTCCAGAAGGCCCACGGTCTCGCTTGGAAACTAACAGTAGGGTTGTTTTGATGTGGCAGAAATAGTATCGAGTTGACACCTATAAAATATCCGCAAAGGGATTGCTTACGAATGAAACAGTGCCTGCGTGTGAACTGTTGTTGCCTTAGGTTGCCGCTCATCTTTCCAGTCTTCCCGCATGGATCTGCGACTACGCAGATCTGTAGAAAAGATATTATTAATGCTCACGTGCCTTTCTACATTAGTGCAATGGGAAATGATGTCATCCAATAATACGACAACACTCAATCACACGAGGACCGTCTTGTGGTTGGATATCTTCAACAATAAACAATCAGTGCATGAAGTGGCCCACTCTATCTTCTGAGCTGCAGGACAGCAGCTTTGCAAACTGAATGGCATTCACTCCCTACGGACATCATAAGCAAAGCACGAAGATCATCAGTACGTTGCTGACTGAGTTAAACAGTTCAAAAATGGTTCAAATGGCTTTGAGCACTATGGGACTTAACTTCTAAGGTCATCAGTCCCCTAGAACTTAGAACTACTTAAACCTAACTAACCTAAGGACATCACACACATCCATGCCCGAGGCAGGATTCGAACCTGCGATCGTAGCGATCGCGCGGTTCCAGACTGTAGTGCCTAAAACCGCTCGGCCACTCCGGCCGGCAGTAAAACAGTTCAAGAGGAAGACGTGATCATATTCGGCTCCTCTTCCACATACAGGCAGTGCTCAGTGGCACGTCCCGGATGGCAACGGGTACCATTCTCGATCCCGTCTGTCATGCATTCATCATAATTGAGAAAAGCGCAGATCGTATTGAAAAGATAACGCTACACAATCCTACACCGATGAGGAATCGTCCCACGCCACCTACACTGATCAACAGATCTTTTGCGAATAATGACTATCGTTTCCTATTTTACTTACATGTTCGCCTTACACGAGAGCAAGCTGTTTAAAAATTAATCAGTCAGGAGCATACCGTTTGCATAGGCCAAAATACACCTCCATCTCTCATTGCTGTTTCATTTCTTGCCCGATGTTTTGGGTCTAATTTTACCCATAGCAACAAATCGACACACAAGGACAGTTGGATACCTTATTAAATAACTCTAACATTACTGAGACTTTTTTTCTCTTTTGCTCTCATTCAGGGTTCGAAAATGACTACCCCTAACCGGAACATACGTTCCTCCTGGTTGATAATTTTTTATGCATGAAAGAAAGATTCGTATGACTTTTTTGGGTACCCCGAAGGGTGGTTCAGACACCCAGTCGTAAACGCTATTCTTCCTTCTGATTCAATGGTCCAATTTCTCGCCGTGTGTGAGCTGTGGCTTGAGCACATCTATTCATTATAGGGTACTATAATAGACGAGTGTATAGTGTGGTATAATGCTTGTATTGTATGATGATGAGAGCAGGGAGAGGGAGAAATCCGGTGCCGGGACGTAGCCTAATCCTGTCGAATAGCACCAAGGCGGCTGCCGAGTTTAATGTCCCCAACCGCACAGGCGGACCAGCATCAGCAGTGTGACGTGCACTCATTCCTTGAGACTATTACGAGAGGTTTAAAATTTCATCCAAAATATTTGCACCAAATCTAGTGGTCAGAAACTTTACCCATTACCTCTCCTCCCCTGGTCGATCAAATACTAATGGCGAAAATTTTATACAAATCATGATTCTAACCGGATACCTCCGATTCGAGTGCAACCGCACAGCTGCCCTTATCGACTTAGGCCTGTTTATGTGAAGTGTCCGGTATTAGTCGACCACGATATTATTGCACCTGGTAGTGAGCGCGCTTCCGTCGGCTTATTGCGAGTTTTTATCATGATATTGAACAAGGACACGTTGAAACCCCTTAGACTATATGCACAGCTGTCTTGAAATCATTCACAATGCTATGGTTTACCTTAGCCACCACTGCACTTGTCTGCTGTTAGGTCACAGCATGTTTCCAATAACGGCCACAGGAGGCCAAGTGCAATAATATCGTGATGTGGTAGTACTGTTACTTTTAATATGCATATGGCGTCAGATACTTGATGCACCATTAATCACAGGTCGTCCAGAACCACAATGTGCTACTTCCCAAAGTTTTCACTTATGGTTATAGAAACGAAAAAAATGTGCAGATGTGTGTGAAATCTTATGGGTCTTAACTGATGTCATCAGTCACTAAGCCTACACACTACATAATCTAAATTGTCCTAAGGACAAACACACACACCCATGCCCGAGGGAGGACCGAACCTCCGCCGGGACCAGTCGTATAGAAATGAATCACCCTCCACTTGGATTATATTCACGATACGTCCAGGTCATTTGAATTCAGCGACACGTTCTTCAACCGTTTACAATGAAGAAATGCACTCCCCACAAACATTCATCAACTTTGGTTGCGGTTGCTTATTTGCTTCAGTTGTTCGCACTGGACTTGGCATGGTCCGTCTGTGTCCACCACGAAAATGAGCGGCCGTACACGGGA
This sequence comes from Schistocerca nitens, assembly GCF_023898315.1. NCBI lineage: Eukaryota > Metazoa > Arthropoda > Insecta > Orthoptera > Acrididae > Schistocerca > Schistocerca nitens. The sequence continues at coordinate 62,837,820 of NC_064616.1, forward strand.
GCCAGCCACCGTCTCTTCCAGTTAATGCCGAGCCACGTAGAAGCTCTTGTTGCGCCACTGGGGAGCTTGGCCGCTAAGCCCACCGCTAATTTTCTCAGCGCAATATTCTTATGTTGTACAGAAAATAGAAGGAAGAATACTTCGCGCCATGAGTAACCTGTGTATTTTCGCGGCTTTGTTACTCCCGGATGATGTAATTTGCACAAACAGCTGTGTTGTTATAATCGTACATAATATTAGACGAGAGCTTCGTTACGATCTTACATCTTAATTGAACATATGAGTATTTGTACCACATGTGTTCTGAATACAGAACTAATGTAGATGTGATCCAGTAGCAGTGTACAGAATTTAATAACAGTATTAACATAATTAACAATAATTTGTGAGGAATTTTATACGAAATCTAGTACCAAGTACTGTATATCAATTCAGTAACATCACTGCACTTACACTTATGACTGGTAAGTGTTCGACGTGGTCTTTTAAATCTCAGTGAGCTGACGTACACGATATCATTTGACTATCTGCATACGAACGAAGAATCTAACATACTTTTACACATGCTCTATCTCCTGTTATATTTTCTCTTATCTTATATTTTTGTTCGATGTAGTCCGCTCCCGGTAGCTGAGTGGTCAGCCCGACGGACTGTCAATCCTCAGAGCCCGGGTTCGATTTCCGGCTGGGTTGGAGATTTTCTCCGCTCAGGGACTGGGTGTTGTGTTGTCCTAATCATCATCATTTCATCCCCATCGACGCGCAAGTCGTCGGAGTGGCGTCAAATCGAAAGACTTGCACCAGGCGAGCGGTCTACCCGACGGGAGGCCCTCGCCACACGCCATTTCATGTCATGTTCGATGTAACCACTTTTGTGTATATATCACAGCAAAAGCAAGCGCTATCCGCTGAGCCAAATCCTCTCAATCCCAGAATTTAACACAGCCACAGCGAAATATTTTAAAACGTCAGATATATTTTACACTCTCCCAGCTTCAAATGGTTGTTGTAGGTGTACCTAAATAATCATTTGTGTTTAACTCAATCACAAAAAACTAAAATTAAACTCCTCCCGCACAGGCCATGAAGGCCCAAAGGGTACCGACCAGCCACCGTGTCATCCTCAGCCCATAGGCGTCACTGGATGCGGGTATGGAGGTTAACTGAATCACAAGGATTGTTAAAAATTAGAAACACAGACAACTGTATTCGTAGAAGCTCTTTACTGTAGTCATTGTCTGAATGTAAAAGGTGTAAGAGAAGGTGTTAATTTATTCACTGTATGTAAAACAATAAATAAGTAAATATACGTGAAAATGTCTGTTCTACAACAAATTTTAATAGTTTTAAAACGTTCCGTTACCCATCAAGCTCTAAGAAACCCTATTTCCTATCATTTGCATTTTTATTTTCTATAGAGTTTAATGTTATTACAGAGCAATACGACTGAGTAATTTCATTGTAAATGGTGTCATTCAAAATACACTACTTTTTCAGACCTCTCAAGGCTTCCTCCGGAAAATTTAATTTTGAACTGCTTTGCTTATCTGTGATACTTCTGTAGCAACTCGGCAGATAGACCAACATGCTACGTAACCAATACACTACCAGATCTTTTATGTAAATCGTCCTCTACTGTTAACATCACACAAGGGCATCTTTAAAAATAAAATTAAGCGTTTATAAACTGTCCGATCAGTGGGTTCAGCAAATATTTGCTGATAATTTGTGTAGCTGAGGTAGCCGATATTATTCCCAGAAAAAGTTTGTGTACATGAAATTACAGTAACAACCATACATATTCGCTGTTCCGCCGGCCGAAGTGGCCGTGCGGTTAAAGGCGCTGCAGTCTGGAACCGCAAGACCGCTACGGTCGCAGGTTCGAATCCTGCCTCGGGCATGGATGTTTGTGATGTCCTAAGGTTAGTTAGGTTTAACTAGTTCTAAGTTCTAGGGGACTAATGACCTCAGCAGTTGAGTCCCATAGTGCTCAGAGGCATTTGAACCATTTTTTCGCTGTTCCTTTTTAAGTCTACGGTCGCAGGTTCGAATCCTGCGTCGGGCATGGATGTGTGTGATGTTCTTGGGTTAGTTAGGTTTAAGTAGTTCTAAGTTCTAGGGGATTGATAACCTCAGATGTTAAGTCCCATTGTGCTCAGAGCCATTTGAGTCTCCTGAACAGTAACTTTAACCTTGTGTGCCACAGAGAGAGAAGTAAATGAGCAGTGTAACGCTCTTTGTCCATTTTTATTAAACAGCGTTCTTTAGAATTATATCACCTGGTAACTTATCACTCAGGGAAATATTACTGAAAAAATGTTTCGTGAAAATTGTATTTGGTGCTTGCAGAGCTGTCATCATGTGGACAAATATTTAATGAGTTAGGTGTTTTAACTCCTGTTTTACAATAACGCCATATATACGTACATAGATGAGCCAAAGCACCATGATCACTGCCCACAGCAAGGTTGAATGCCGCCACCCCGTGTTTCGGGCATGTGAAGCGGTAACGAATTTGTATGCGCGGTAAGCTGAGTACAGGTGGATGTGGAATCATTCTAGCGATAATACGTAATAGGTAAATCGACTGATATATGACACTTCGAGAAAGGAAAGATTGTTATAGATTGATGCCTTTGATTCAGTAATTTGGAAACCCCGAAGTTGGTCGAGCATGCATCTGTTGTGAGCATATACATTGAGGTGACAAAAGTCAGGAGTAGCGACATGCACATATATCATTGGCGGTTGTATCACGTACACAAGTTATGAAAGGGCACTCAATGGGCGGAACTGTCATTTGTACTCGGGTGATTCACGTGAAAAGGTCTCTGATGTGATGGTGGCCACATGACATAAGTTAAACGCCCTTAATCGCAGAATAGTAGTTGGAGCTAAACGCATAGGACATTTCGTTTCGGAAATCGTTAGGGAATTCAATATTCCGAGTTCCACAGTGTTCCAAATTTCAGCCATTACCACTCACCAATGACTACGCAGTGGCCGACGAACTTCACTTAACGACCGAGTGCAGCGGCATTTGCGTAGAATTGTCGATGCTAAAGGACAAGCAATACCGCGTGAAATAACCGCAGAAATCAATGTGGGGCGTACGACGAACGTATCCCTTAGGGCAGTGTGGCGAAATTTGACGTTAATGGACTATGGCAGCAGACTACCGACACGAGTGCCTTTTATAACAGCACGACACTGCCTGCAGCGTCTCTCCTGGACTCGGGACTATCTCGGTTAGACTCTAGACGACTGGAAAACCGTGGCCTGGTCAGATAAGCCCCGATTTCTGTTGGTAAGAGCAGATGGTAGGTTTAGCGTGTGGTGCATACCTCACGAAGCCATGGATCCATGTTGTCAACAAGGCTCTGAGCAAGATGGTGGCGGCGCCGTAATGGCGTGGGCTGTGTTTACGTGGAATTGGAATGGACTGGGTCCTTTGGTTCAACTGAACCCGTCATTGACTGGAAATGGCTATGTTCGGCTACTTGGAGACCATCTGCACCCGTTCGTGGACTTCATGTTCCCAAACAACGTCGGAATTTTTGTGGATGACAATGCGCCATGTCAGTGGTCCACATTTGTTAGCGATTGGTTTGAAGAACATTGAAGATATTTCGAGCGAATGATTTGACCACCAAGATCACCAGACATGAACCCCATCGAACATTTATGGGACATAATAGAGAGGCTAGTTCATGCACAAAATCCTCCACCGGAAACACTTCCACAATAATGGATGGCTATAGAGGCAGCATGGGTCAGTATTTCTGCAGGGGACTTCCAATGATTTTTTGATGGTTCAAATGGCTCTGAGCACTATGGGACTTAACATCTATGGTCAGCAGTCCCCTAGAACTTAGAACTACTTAAACGTAACTAACCTAAGGACATCACACACATCCATGCCCGAGGCAGGATTCGAACCTGCGACCATAGCAGTCGTGCGGTTCCGGACTGAGCGCCTAGAACCGCTAGACCACCGCGGCCGGCGCCGATTTTTTGAGTCCTTACCACGTCGAATTGCTGAACTACATCAGGAAAAATCCAGCACGATAATAGGAGGTATCGAATGAGTTATATCACCTCAGTGTATGTAAAGTGGTTGAAGAATGATGAAATCACGAGCAGCCGACAAGAATTTGGACGTCCACGCCTCATCATAGAAAAAGGATGTATAAGGCTTACGCGCTCTGTAAAGCAGGATGGGTGACGATCTGTGGCAGATTCGACGACAGAATACAATGCTGGTACAGGTACATGTGTTTCGAAGCCCAACGGTCAGCGCACATACTTGGACGTGATGCCAACGACACGACATCGTCAGTTATGATGGCAGCGGGCACGCGATCATCGAGATTTGATGGTAGATCAATGGAAACGTGTTGTCTGGTCGAGTGAAGTATGTTTATTGTTATACCAGAACGACGGTCATGTCCTGGTACGCCGTCACCTAGACTAACGGCTGCGCGACACATGCAAGGCTTCACGACCCAGGGCTGGCGGGATACTACGTTACACTGATATGACTGAAGTCATGGGACACCTCCTAATATCGTGTCGGACTTCCTTTTGCCAGGCGTAGTGCAGCAGCTCGACACGGCATGGACTCGACAAGTTGTTAGAAGTCCCTTGCAGAAATATTGACCCATGCTACCTTTATAGCCGTCCTTGTGAAAGTGTTTCCGGTGCAGGATTTTGTGCACAAACTAACCTCTAAATTATGTTCGATAGGATTCATGTCCGGTGATCTGGATGGCCAAATCATTTACTCGAGATGTCCAAAATGTTCTTCAAACCAATCACGACCAATTGTGGTCCAGTGAGATGGTAACATGGTGACGTTGTGCGTCCATAAAAATTTCATCGTTGTTTGGGAACATGGGGTCTATGAATGGTTGCAAATGGTCTCCAATTAGCCGAACACAACAATTTCCAATCAGTGATCGGTTCAGTTGGACCAAAAGACCAAGTCTATTCCATGTAAACACAACCCACGCCATTATGGAGCCACCACCATCTTGCACAGTGCCTTGTTGACAACTGGGATCCATTGCTTCGTGGGGTCTGCGCCACACTTGAAACTTAGCATCAGCTCTTGTCAACTGAAATTCGGACTCATGTGACCAGGCCACGGTGTTCCAGTCGTGTAGGGTCCAACGGATATGATCATTCGCCCAGGAGAGGCGCTACAGGCAATGTCGTGCTGTTAGCAATGCACTCGTGTCAGTCATCTGCTGCCATAGCCTATTAACGTCAAATTTCACCGCACTGTTCAAACGAATACGCTCGTCATACGTCCCACATTGATTTCTGTGGTTATTTCATGGAGTGTTGCTTGCATTTACACTGATAACTCTACGTAAATGCCGCTGCTCTCAGTCGTTAAGTGAAGATAGCGGGCCATTGCGTTGTGCATGGTGAGCGGTACTGGGTGAAATATGGTATTCTCGGCACATTCTACACGCTGCATCTCGGAATATTGATTTCCCTAACGATTTCCGAAATTTAATGTCCCATGCGTCTAGATTTAACTACCATTTCGCGTTCAAAGTCTGTTGATTCTCGTCTTGTGGCCATAATCACGTCGGACACCATGTCACATGAATCAGCTATATACAAATGACAGTTCTGCCAATGCAGCGCCCTTTTATTCCTATAAGCGATACTACCTCCATCTGTATATGTACATACCATTATCCATGACTTTTGTCATCCCATTGTATTATGCCGTGGGGGCCCCGTCTCCAGACACGTCTTCGGCCTTAAATTTCATTGACTGGAGCATAACTGTCTTCAGTGATGAGTCTCACTCCAAACTGAGTCCCAATGACCAGCGAAGAAGTGTCTGGAAACTCCCCGGACAGTGGTAAGATATCAACCTGACTGCCGCCTGCCATATGGCCCAATAACCAGGAGTAATGGTCTGGGGTGCCCTTTCTTTCGATAGCAGGACCCCTTTGGTTGTCATCTGCGACACCTTTACAGCACATTAGGACGTCAGTGATATCATACGTCCGTTTTATTGTCATCACCGGAACCCATCCTGGGCTTACATTTCAGCAAGATAATGCCCACCCGCACATTGCGAGAGGTTCTATTGCTACACTGGTCAGCAAAGTAGGTGGATCTCTCTCCAATAAAGAATGTTTCGAACATCTAACGCAGAACTGGACAGAATTCGGCATGATACCACTCAGGAGTACATCCAACAACTCTGTCAATCAATGCCGAATAACTGTTTGCATGAAGGCCAGAGGTGGAACAACAACTTATTGACTTGCTCAAATGGCTCTGAGAACTATGGGACTTAACTTCTGAGGCCATCAGTCCCCTTGAACATAGAACTACTTAAACCTAACCAACCTAAGGACATCACACACATCCATACCCGAGGCAGGATCGAACATGCGACCATAGCGGTCGCGCGGTTCCAGACTGCAGCCTCTAGAACCGCTCGGCCACTCCGGTCGGCTGACTTGCTCAGTTTGCGAAACTGTTTCTCCTGAGCGAATCATCCAGTCCTTCTGAAATTGTAATCATTTGCTTGTCTGTACATGTACATCACGTCTACCGCTTTCCCTCCCCTTTGGCCATTCGAACAATTCCTTCACGGGGCCTTTCTCTTTTATTTTCTCCTTGCAGTGTATCTGAGGTGACATCTTAGCTGAATCTCCCTGTGTATGTATACGTAGAATGGGTATGTGTGAACTTAAAAACCTCCACAAAGCGTCACGATACTCTATAGTCGAGTCAAGCAGCAGCAGCAGCCGGCCGAGGCAGACGGAGACGCAGCGACAGGGAAATAACCGATTTTGTGACTTTCGTGAGTTCCTAACCTGGAGCGAAATCTATAATTTCATCTGTGTGCTTTGATAGTTCAGTTTCTTGAGTTTCTGTGTGTTAATTTAATATCCAATAGACAAAATTGTCGTGTTTCCGTTTTCCTCGCAAAGTAAACCGATTTCGTGACATATTACAAGTTCCTAAACAGGGGTGAATTACTTAGTATCTCCTGAAAGCTTTGGTTGTTTGGTCTTTGAATCTGTGCGTATTAATGTAATTTATTAGACTACGTTCTTGGGTTTTCGTCAGGGTCTGCAGTAGAGTTCCGCAGTACGTGTCGATAGTCCATTTGTCTTACTAGTTTAGTTTTCTTTGGTCTTTAGTGTGGATAGGGACTGTGCTGTTGTGTGCGGATGCGAACCGAGTTGGTGACACTTCGCTCTCGGCTCCAGACTGTAATGGCTTCGGTTACACAGCTTGAAGCTTCAGTGGAAGGGCATCACTGCCGTGGACCGGCCGTGTGGATCCAACGGACGTCCAGCACGTCCGAGTCATCTGATCGGTCCTCACGGTGGCCAGCCAAGTTACTTCTCGCACTGAGGTAGACCCTTCACTCGTAGTCGGGTGGGAGGTTGCTTTACGGCGTGGCAGGGGACCGCATGTAAGGCCTCACCGGTTAGTCCGACAAACGCGTTCCAGATGCCGTCTGTGGCTGACACTCGCTCAGCCAGATGCAGTCATCTGTCCTGTTTCAGAGGAAACCTCTCAGGCTGCAAAATTAGGTAATCACAGAGGATGGAATAATTGGAAGTTGGGAACTCCAAACTTAGGCGCTTTATGAGGCCCCTTACGGACATGGCTGCCAAGAAGGGGAAGAACGCCAACGTGCACTCCGTGTGCTTACCGGGTTAAGTCATTCCTGACGTGGAACGGGTCCTTCCGGATGCCATGAAGAGCACAGGGTTCAGCCAACTGCAGGTGGTAGCTCACGTCGGCACCAGTGATCGGAAGAGGTTGTCTCTGATTTCAAGCGGCTAACAGAAACGATAAATGCTGCCATTCTTGCTTGAGAGATGAAAGCAGATCTCACCATTTGCAGCATAGTTGACAGGACCGATTGCGGACCTCTGGTACAGAGCCGAGTAGAGGGTCTGGATCACAGGCTCAGACGTTTTTGTGACCGTGTAGGCTGCAGATTCCTCGACCTGCGCCCTAGGGTGGTTGGGTTTCGGGTCCGCTGAATTGGTCAGGAGTCCACTACTCGCAGGAGACGGCTACACGGATAGAAGGGACTGTGCGGCGTGGACTGGGAGGTTTTTTATGCTAGAGGGTCTCGGGAAAACAAAAAAGGGCTTCTGTCTCAAAGGGTGCAGGCCGAACATAGGAAGAACATAGACACAGGAACCATCGGTGTAACAGCTGTAAATTGTCGTATCAGTGTGGGGGAAAGTACCAGAGCTCCAAGCACTAATAGAAAGCACTGATGGTCAAATTGTTACAGGCATTGAAAGCTGGCTAAAGCCGCACATAAATTCAGCGGGAATTTTTGCGGAAATCCCAACGGTGTTCCGAAAGACTAAGCTAATCGCAGTTGGTGGAGGTGTGTTTGCTGCAGTTAGAAGTAGTTTATGTTTTTAATTTTATCCTTATTTCGCAGCTGCAAACGTGACTGTATTCAATACACTGGAGGTATGAATTAATAAAGGCCTTCAGTCACAACTTTTCGTGTTTCATTAAGTACACAATGCATTACGGACCCTGTGGGTCCATCATCCGGTGTAATTCGTCTTAATACATGCTTTGTTTTCACCTCATTCAAGAGAAAAAATAAGGCATGTATGAAGACGAATTACACCTGATGATGGACCCACAGGGTCCGATATACATCGTGTACTTAATAAAACACGAAAATTTGTGACTGAAGGCGTTTATTAATTCATACCTCCAGTGTAGTTCATCTTGTCGCGAAATTGAAGTAGATAGTTCCTATGGGTTAGTATGGGGAGAGGGTATTCTTTACAACCGGAATAAAATAATAACTGAATCCTTTTACCGACCTCCCAATTGAGATGATGCACGTGCTGAAGGTTCAAAGAAAAACTGAGTTTAATATCAAACACGTTCTCGACTCATACAATAATAGTTGGTGGTGACTTTAATTTACCCTCGATAGGTTGGCGAAATTACATGTTTAAATCCTGAGATACTCATAGAACATCATCCGAAATGTGCTAAATTCATTCTCTCAAAATTATTTCTAGCAGTTAGTTCATGAGCCCACACGAATAGTAAACGGTTGTGAAAACACAGTTGACCTCTTAGCAACAATAGGACTGACAGAGTACATCGAAAAAGTTCAGAGAAGGGCAGCACGTTTTGTATTATCGCGAAATATGGAAGAGAGTGTCACTGAAATGAAACAGGATTTATGGTTGACATCATTAAAACAAAGGTGTTTTTCGTTGCGGTGGAATCTTCTCACGAAATTTCAATCACCAACGTTCTCCTCCGAATAAGAAAATATTTTCTTGACGGCGAGGTACATAGGGAGGAACGATCATCATTATAAAATAAGGGAAATCAGAGCTCTCACGGAAAGATATATGTGTTCGTCCTTCTGAGCACTGCGCGAGATTACAGTAATAGAGAATTATTGCGAAGGCGTTTCGATGAACTCTCTGCCAGGCACTTGAGTGTTATTTACAGAGTAAGCATGAAGGTGCATATTTCATAGCACATAGTTATGTGGCAGTTTGTGTCCATATCAATATTGCTGACACGCAGTAACAATTGATTCTGACACGATCCACAGATTGCATGCTCTTGGCCAGCGTCGAACCTGTACTAGAGAGTGGAGGTGCTCTCACCGTAATAACCATGTTCGTTCATGTATAAAAAGTAGGTTAATAAACTCTGAGAGACGCCTTGTCTTCTGTGGAGCCTCGCGCAACCTCACCCAACATTGCAGTCCGAACTGGAGCAAAACTCATCGGGAAAGACGATCTGCTTCCAATCAGCAATCAGCCTTCTGTATCGGCGACCATATAGTTGGCGGAGGCATCTTACGCTGGGCGCTAAGGGCCAACTCCCGGGTTTACGATTCATTCCTTTCTCTTCGGCTAACATCGTCCAAACACGCATCACAACACCTTTGTAACACTCTGGACAGGCTACAGTTTTACGATACTGCGAAGGCTGACCATTTGCTCACGTTCACACTGCGTAACACGGTTATACGAAGTCTATCGCTGCCGACAGACGTATCTCATTGAGTGTTTACTGCTGGCCCACAATGGATCACGTTCAGCGCAACCTTTTAGTCCTTTGCACAGACTCGTAACGCTCGTCGCTGGTCAGCAAATTACTCTTCATAGTTCTGTAATCCTGATCGTTAATAAATGCCATGCCCTACTTTGAATGATCTCTAGGTTGCGCATTATTTCAGTGCTGCCTCCAAACCAATTCAGTTCTCTGAACCTGAAATTGTGACTCTTGGCGCCAGAAACACCGTACTTCAGATACAGAATTAAATTTGAAGTATTTTCTAGAACAGAAAGACGTAACAGTTACCTGCCGAAGATTAGGACTGTCATCCGTATTTATGTTTTAATAACTGTTCTAGATGAAGGTCTATAGTTTCTTCTGTCGACAATCTACTTCTTCAAAGAGCAGTCACTCATAATAGGAGGGTTGGAACTTTAATAGTGGGAACTGTTTATTTACAGCTCGTACAAAATAGATACATGTTTCAAAGTTTTACTGACCTTCAAAGTAGTCATCACCATTGTGTATAACGCGTTGCCAGCGATGTGGAAGTCGTAGGATACTCTTAGCAGTGCCAGTTATGTTGACAGTTCGAGCGGCGCTGTCTATTGCCCGACGATTTGTAGCAGTTCTGGCGCGAATGCCGTGAGGTGTTTCCTTTAGTTTAGAAATCGAGCTGAACTCACGAGAGCTTAAGTCAGGGAAGTGCAGTAGATGGTACAGCACTTAGCAGCCCCATCAGTAAAACAAATCAGTAACAGCTTACACTGTACGTGCTTGAGCATTGTCCTGCAAAATGGTGGTCAGGTACTGAAGAAAATGTCATCACTTCTGTCTCTAAGCCGGTCGTAGGTTGTGTTCTAAAAATGAACAGGGAAAGTAAAGGAAAAATCAACATTCGGACAAGTTAGTGCGTCGACAAAATATACAACTGTTCTTTCGTTTAATAGCAACGTTTGGTTCAAAATAGGCAAGATTCTCCGGAAACTTTAACTTAAACTTTCCTATCTACCATCTAAGATGCAGACCATCTTGCATACGTGTAGGATGATTTATTATTATGGAAGACGGGAATGTACAGATCTCCTTGCTAATACGGTTCGGCACCGCACCGTTGAAGAATGTTATTTATAAGACCAGCGCTGCACTTACCTTTTGCAACCCTTGGCGTCTGCCGTTGGTGAACATTGTATATTCACAGAGCGTATAATCGAATACGACAAAACAACAAATCTGACTACTAATAATTGGTTTTGGGGTAACATTATTAAAAAGGTCGTGAAGATACGCGGAACAGGAAACCTTATTAACCAGGAGGACGGCTATCATTTGGGTTGTTGTTGTTGTGGTCTTCAGTCAAGAGACTGGTTTGATGCAGCTCTCCATGCTACTCCATCCTGTGCAAGCTTCTTCATATCCGAGTACTTACTGCAACCTATATCCTTCTGAATCTGCTTAGTGTATTCATCTCTTGGTCTCCCTCTACAATTTTTACCCTGAACGCTGCCCTCCAATACTACATTGGTGATCCCTTGATGCCTCAGAATATGTCCTACCAAGCGATCCCTTCTTCTAGTCAAGCTGTGCCACAAATTTCTCTTCTCCCCAATTCTATTCAATACCTCCTCATTAGTTATGTGATCTACCCTTCTAATCTTCAGCATTCTTCTGCAGCACCACATTTCGAAAGCTTCTATTCTCCTCTTGTGTAAACTATTTATGGTCCACGTTTCATTTCCATACATGGCTACACTCCATACAAATACTTTCACAAACGACTTCCTGACACTTAAATCTATACTCGATGTTAACAAATTTCTCTTCTTCAGAAACGCTTTCCTAGCCGTTGCCAGTCTACGTTTTATATCCTCTCTACTTCGACCATCATGAGTTATTTTGCTACCCAAATAGCAGAACTCATTTACTACTTTAAGCGTCTCATTTCCTAATCTAATTACCTCAGCATCAACCGATTTAAGTCGATTACATTCCATTATCTTAGTTTTGCTTTTGTTGATGTTCATTTTATATCCTCCTTTCAAGACACTGTCCATTCCGTTCAGCTGCTCTTCCAGGTCTTTTGCTTCTCTGATAGAATTACAATGTCATCGGCGAACCTCAAAATTTTTATTTCTTCTCCATGTATTTTAATTCCTACTCTGAATTTTTCTTTTGTTTCCTTTACTGCTTGCTCAATTTACAGACTGAATAACATCGGGGATAGGCTACAACCCTGTCTCACTCCCTTCCCAACCACTGCTTCCCTTTCATGCCCCTCGACTCTTAAAATTGCCATTATTTGGGTAACGCATGGAATTCCTTTTGTGGTGTCACCGCCAGACACCACACTTGCTAGGTGGTAGCTTAAATCGGCCGCGGTCCATTAGTACACGTCGGACCCGCGTGTCGCCACTGTCAGGATCGCAGACCGAGCGCCACCACAAGGCAGGTCTCGAGAGACGTACTAGCATTCGCCCCAGTTGTACGACGACGTTGCTAGCGACTGCACTGACGAAGCCTTTCTCTCATTTGCCGAGAGACAGTTAGAATAGCCTTCAGCTAAGTCCATGGCTACGACCTAGCAAGGCGCCATTAGTTACTTCATGAATCTAGAGAGTCTCACTTGTATCATCAAGAATGCTGTATACCAAAGGACGATATAAAAGTTAAGTGTTCTAGTAGCTACGTTCTTTTCTTTATCACATTCATCACGTATCCTGTTCCAGACTTCGCGCCAGTCGGCGTGTGTGTACGTGTGCCCTTTCGGCTACCCGTCTCTGTGGACTGGCTGCCTTGTCAGCCCACTACACCTTTACTTCCACGATTTGCTTAGTAAACACGGCAGAGTACTCGGAGGCCACTGCCAACGGCAACCCAGCGGACGTATAAGTTCCGCGTTTCCGTCATCGAGAGAGCAGGATGCTGGCAGTGTGGTTGGTCTTGCTATTACGTTTATGGTGCATGCAGGAAACGCATGTTGCGCGCTAGTAAACTGAGCGACATAGGAAGCCGACCACAATATTAGATGACTCACTTGAAGATATGTCCCAGGTGCCTAGAAGAAAATATTGCATGGTAGTAACCGAATGCCGGCAGCACTCCCGAAACATCGTAGAGTAGCTCGTATACCATCAGTGGGGTGCAACTTGGCGCTGTGCTCCGAACTATCACTGTACTACCCGTTGTGCTAGCTGACACAGGAAGAAGACAAGCAGAATGGTAGCATAGCTACACTGAAGAGCCAAGGAAACTGGTCTACCCGCCTAATATCGCGTAGGGTCCCCACGAGCACGCAGAAGTGCCGCAACGCTATGTGGCATGTACTCGACTAATGTCTGAAGTAGTGCTGGAGGGAACTGACACCATGACTCCTGCAGGGCTGTCCATAAATCGGTAAGAGTACGAGAGAGTGGAGGTCTCTTATAAACAGCACGTTGCAAGGCATCTCAGATATATACAGCAGTGCTCATGCCTGGGGAGTTTGGTGGTCAGCGGGAGAGATTAAACTCAGAAGAGTGTTCCTGGAGCCGCTATGTAGCAATTGTGGACTGTGGGGTGTCGCATTGTCCTGCTGGAATTCCCCAAGTCCGTCGGAATTCACAATGGACATGCATGGATGCAGGTGATCAGACAGGATGCTTACGTACGTGTCACCTGTCAGAGTCGCATTTAGACGTATCAGGGATCTCATATCACTATAATGGCACACTTCCCACACCATTACAGAGCCTCCACCAACTTGAAGAGTCACCTGCTGATATGGAGGGTCCCTGGATTTGTGAGGTTGTTTCCATACCGTACAAGTCCATCCGCTCGATACAATTTGAAAGAAGACTCGTCGAACCAGGTAACATGTTTCCTGTCATCAACAGTCCAATGTCGGTGTTGACAGTCCGAGAGGACTGCACTCATCATGAATGGTTCACACACTAACACTTTTTGATGGCCCAGCACTGAAATATGCAGTAATTTGCGGAATTGTTGCACTTCTGTGACGTTGAACGATTCTCTTCAGTCGTCGTTAGCCTCGTTCTTGTAGGATCTTTATCCGGGCGCAGGGATGTCGGAGATATGATATTTTACCGGATTCTTGATATTCACGGCACATTCGTCAATTAGTTGTACCGGAACATCCCCACTTAATCACTACCCCGGAGAAGCTGTGTCCCATCGCTCGTGCGCCGAATGTGACACCACGTTCAACCTCATTTAAATGTAAATAAACCTGCCGTTGTAGCAGCAGTAATCGATCTAACAACTGATCCACACACTTATCGTCTTATATAGGTGTTGCCGATCGCAGCGCCGTATACTGCCTGTTAACATATCTCTGTATCTGAATACGCATGCTTTTACCAGTTTCTTTGGCGCTACAGTGTAGGTCTCTTCGCAGATGGTTAATTGTGATATCTGTTAGAAACAGACAGGAACCAGTCCCACTGATGTTAAGTAAAGGAAGTACGAGTACGTTAATAATGCATGTCAGGGACTTGCATCTATTACGGGACCAGAAATGGAATACAGATAGGTTACCTTGCGATTTTCACGTTGATAAATATTTGAGAATTCAGATCCGCTATACGTCTGTGAAACAATTAGTGACAGTTAGAAGCCCCTAGTATATTCCAAACATCGTATTTAAAAACAGGGCGATAAATTCTACAAAAAAAAAGTATTTCGAGAGACCTCAAAGGAATCAACTACGCCCGTCCCTGACTACTTTTGCTGTTACTGATAGGACGTTGCAATCTAGTTTGCATAATTCAGAACATCGCGATTTCTTTTCCGTTATTCAAAAGACACTTAACTACATCATTTGTCTCCAAATTACAATTTCTATCACGAATTTCTCTAAATTATTGCCCATTAATTTCCCAATTACACTGCCTGACGAAAATATGGAACAACTCACAAAGGAGGATGAAGCGAAAGCAAAATTCACGGGTTCAGACTTTACGTGGGTTATTGCAATGATTACAAAAATAAAATAAAATTTACAAAAATAGCTTGGTAGTATGATCTCATGTATCAGTATGATGTTGCACAGTCTGCATATATTCACTGATTCTGTTGAGAAGGGCGTTATAAGGCTGCTGGATCCTCTCCTGAGGCAAACTGCCCACCCCTGTTGTAGGTGGATGATGATATCCTGCATACTGTCACTCGGACGGAAATGACGTCTGAGATGGTCCCACATATGCTCTGTAGCGGACAGATATGGGGTTCTTCTTACCTTAGTATCATGCAGGCAGACATATAGACAAGTTACATGTAGAGATGGTCATTGTCCTGCTGAAAAATGTAGGACGATATTATCGCATATGAGGTAACACATGAAGACGCAAGATGTCTCCGACGCACTGTTGTGCCAACAGAATTCCACCAGTCATTGCCAGCTATGACTTGAAATCACACCCAATGGCACCTCACACTACGTCGCTAGAAGTAACACGCCTGTACATCGCCAAAACATTGGAAGAATGGGATCTCTAGTCAGGTCCCAAACATAGTCGCCGACCGTGGTCATCAGTGGTAGTGCACAACTGCAATACATAGGTGAGCACAATGTGACGCCGTTCTTGAGAAGTCAATGCTTCCGAGTCACGGTACCACTCCAAACGTAGATGTTTTTATTGTGACGTTAAAAGCAGCATACGCACGGGACGGTAATTCCGTAGTCAGGATATCGGTAGTCTCCGACCAATGGTGCGGAATGACACAGAATGCTCCAAGGAGTCCATTACTTGTTCTTGGATGGCGGGCGCTGACGTGAAGGGATTTTTTGTGTGCTCAGTGAACAGTACGGCAGTCCTTCCTTGTAGTGGTCAGACATGGCCCGCCGGAATCTTGACGATGAGTATGCCCACCCATGCAGACTACATCGTGCCATTGTCACATCCGAATGTACCACAAATCGGGATATCGTACGATGGAGACCAACAGACAGGCCCTTTTCAGACTCGCTCATGTGCTGATAACGCTGTCTCACGAGAGTACGTGGCGTCTCCGTGTACTTCTGAGTGATCATTCAACATCTGACGCTGTTATCGCCTCTGTTATGCCCTACCAGGCCTGGCACTGCGAATTGCAACTCTAAATCATTTACATATCCGCCGATGGGGTATGATGTTACATTAACACCCGACCATGTATTGTGGGTACTTCATTTTTTTGTCAAGCAGTGTAATTGGTACTTAATAAAAGTCCCATTTCATAAGGTTGCTTTATATGGTATAGCAGTAACTTCCCTGTTAGGCTGTGAACTTTAATTTTATGGTTCTTGTGCACGCTGAATTGGCTGAGACAAGAACAATTACATTTTGTAAATCTTAAGTGTTGTCGTCAGATACTCAGGCACAACAGCCACGTTTTCTTAACGCACCCCTACCTGTCAGTTAAATCTCGTTAGTTCTGATGACACTCTACTTCGCTAAAGATTACTTTAACACTGAAAATACACGTAGGAGATTAATTCGTCGAAAGCTAAGCCTGAGTTGGGAAGGTATTGTTAGAATCTGTAGGTGAAGACTACGCACCAGCAGTTCCCAAGTTCGAATACGCAGTCTGCTCTTAGGATGGAAACTGTCCGATGAAAGCAGATGATGCGCTACACAAAAGGCTGTCCCTCGGAGGTCGGCGCGTCGACGCAGCGCAGCACTTTAGAATATTGGCTCCGGCTCCCCGCTTTTTTCCGCCTTCTCGCCTTCAAGAATCGCCAGGCTTCGTGGCATTCACTTCCTCCTGGACGCCATCAGGCTTCTGTCGCACATTGTTTTCTGCCCACAGTCGTCCACAGCACGCGCTCACATCATTTCTGCACACATTCTAGGTAACCCACCTCACGAGTGCGCCGATTTACTTACGTCATTTCACACTCACTGGAAGATATGGTTAACATTTTAAACAAAGATAAGGCCCGACAAAATGAATTAGTATTGCAGATCTCGTAGGGAGTTGACTCCACCACCTCCGCTGGTGGTGTTGGTGAAGGCGATGGTGTTAGTAGTGTTGAGTTATTGTCATTGTTGCTGTTGTTGTTGATAATCATGCTGAACATTAACATCACACCATCATTATCTTCACCATGGCGATGTTGCTACAAGACTGTTTCAGATAGTTGTCTAGGTACATGATTTCCCCTAAATCACATCATTTAAGACAAAGAAGAGGATAGAAGCTTTTGAAATGTGGTGCTACAGAAGAATGCTGAGGAGGTACTGAATAGAATTGGGGAGAAGAGAAATTTGTGGTACAACCTAACCAAAAGAAGGGATCGGTTGGTAGGACACATTCTGAGGCATCAAGGGATCACCAATTTAGTACTGCAGGGAAGCGTGTGGTGTAAAAATCGTAGAGGGAGACCAGGAGATGAGTACAGGAAACAGATTCAGAGGGATATATGTATCAAAAGTTACTCGGTGATGAAGAGGCTTGCTCAGGATAGATCAGTATGGAGAGCTTCATCAAACCAGTCTTTGGACTGAAGACCACAAAACCAACAAGGCAAACGCTGGATTGGTTCCTCTGAAAATAACACAGGCGATTTCTTTTCCCGTCATTCCCAAATCCAAGACACTAAAGATCATCATCGACGGCACGTCAAACGCTAATCTTCCATCTTTGTGTTCAAACCTCATCTGTCTACGTTGTAAAAGCTTTTGTCGCATTTCCAGGAACTAGAAGACCTCAATTCGGGGAAGATAACTCCTTCGGAACTAAATATGATCATAGCGATGAGAACAAGAATAATATCGCGTTACTTACGATGGTCCGCATGGACGATAGGCAGCTTTCAATCTTACAGAAACGCCTGATTTATCACCATGCGGCTGACTGTACCCAGATTCAGATGTTTCCGCCACAGGTAAATCTGCTTTTAGCCGCAGGAAATATAATTCTCGGACTTAGGTATCATGAACTAGCAATGTCAGCTGTCAGCCATGGAAGGAAGGGGGAAGTAAGAAGATTAGAGCTTAACGTTTCATCGACGCAAAAATAAATAAATCAATAAATAAAATAAAATGAAATGAAATAAAATAAAATAATAAAATCTTAAGTTTGTAAACTTAAGTACGTCTCTCCAAATTTATTAAATTTACGAGGGCTGGAACTTAAATAGTGGCAACTATTTATTTACAGCTCGTACAAAGTAGAAAAATAGATACGTGTTTCAAAGTCTTACTGACCTTCAAAGTAGTCACCACTCCTTAGGCAAACTCAAAGCTGGAAACCGTGTGTGCCATATTTATAGGTTTCATAAACACGATCATGATATGTGGTGGCTGATGACAACTCGAAGATCATAAGCATAATTCCGTATGAGTGGCCTCAGCGTAAACCGAATGGTCCGGAGAGACATAGTTCTTCCATCTAAACACAACCACCAAGTAGGGCACATAATCACGTTTTCCTGTTTCCAGGGTAAATTAGATGTTCTTGTGAATGGAGTGCGGTAACTCCATTAGTTTGCCCTTTCCATGAGCCACACTATGAAACTGTCCTCATCATGTTGTGTTGGCAGAAGAGCCAACACCGTGTTACTAGAGGAGGCCGAAATGCACGCGTTTTAGCTCACGCAGGCTGGAGTGAGCAGGGAAGGACTATACTGACGTGAGGTCTGGAACATGACAAGGAATTAGAATTCAGAAAGCGGACGTAATTAGTTTGATACTTAACTTTAATCCGTTAATGATGAACGTCGCTCTTGACGGTACATGATTCACAATAGTTCAGAATAGTAACTGAATATGGCGCCTTGCTAGGTCGTAGCAAATGACGTAGCTGAAGTCTATGCTAAACTGTCGCCTCTGCAAATGAGAGCGTATGTAGGCAGTGAACCATCGCTAGCAAAGTCGGCTGTACAACTGGGCGAGTGCTAGGGAGTCTCTCTAGACTAGACCTGCCGTGTGGCGGCGCTCGGTCTGCAATCACTGATAGTGGCGACACGCGGGTCCGACGTATACTAACGGACCGCAGGCCGATTTAATGGCTACCACCTAGCAAGTGTGGTGTCTGGCGGTGACACCACACATCATACGTTCAGAAACCAGTTTTTTGAAGGGCTGGAGGTCCCGGGGCTTTTTCGTGTTTCGTCTTCCACTACTCATCTCAAGATGCCTGGCGGTTGCCCGGGTGAAAGATCGTACAGCGTGCTGAACGATGTCCGGCTGCGCTCCCGAAACATCATCAAGTACCTGGGACACAGGGAAAATCCCGAGATTCACATTATGGTAATTAACTTTACGCAAGTCTGTACAGAAATTTGTTCGTACGGTACGGGATGAAAATTTATTGAAGGTACCAGAGTGACACAGAGTACAGTCTTTGGTGTTGTACCTTCTTGTAGAGTCCGATCTATACAAGGACAAACAGAAATTGCTGTGGGATCAACAACAAATGAAAAACGATGGAAAAACGAGGAGAAGTGAAATTTAATACAGCAGACGGAAAGGTAGCAACAACTTTCTCCATAAGGAACTTGATAGAACGCACATCACCACTATTCGATACTAGGTTTCTTTAAAAAATAGCAACGAATGTTCCTATGGACCCCCAGCAATCGTCACAGAGGTGACAGTCCTTTCAGCGAGCTTTGACATACTTCAACGAACGAAGGTTACATTTCTATTTCGTGTCAATATCGAGAACATTACAAATGGAAATGTGGCTCAACTGTAGGAGTATCAGAAGATGAAATCCACATTTCGTGGATTAAAGAAGTATTGCCCGTTTTCACTTGAGGTACACCCTGAAAAAAAATAATAAAAAAAACGCACCACGAAGCGGGTATCCGGATTTGACGGAAATCGGAAGATGTGATGTACATGTACACGCAAACAGCTGATTGCCATTTCAGAAAGGTTGAATGATTTATTGAAGAGAAAGAGCTTCACAAATTGACCAAACCAACAACGCGTTGGTTCACCTCTGGCCCTTATGCAGTCAGTCATTCTGTTTGGCATTGAATGATAGAGTTGTTGGATGTTCTTCTGAGTGGTATCATGCCGAGTCCTTTCTAGTTTCGCGTTAGATCGTCAAAATATCGAGCAGGCTGGGGGGGAGGGGGGGGGGGGATGCATACTGCTCCAAACGTTCTCAGTTGGGGAGAGATTCGGAGACCACGCTGGCCAACGTATGGTTTGGTAAGCACGAGCACAAAAAGTAGAAACACCTACCGTGGATGTGAGGGCATTACCCTCCTTAAACTTGCCATGAAGGAAACAAAAGGGGCACAGGATATCGTCGGCGTACCGCTGTGCCCAGGATCACAACTAAGGGGGTCCTGCTACGAAAACAAATGGACCACAGACCATCAGTCCTGGTTGTGGGGCGACTGTCAGGCTGGTATCCCACCCCTGCCTAGGGCGTCTCCAAGCACGACTTCGGCCTGGAATCTTATTGACTGGACTAAAGTTGTCTTCAGTGATGAGTTTCGCTCCGAACTGAGCCTCGATGACCAATCAGTGCCAAGCCGAATAACTGCTTGCATAGGGGTCAGATGATGGCCAACGCATTATTGACTTGCTCAATTTGTGAAGCTCTTGCTGTTGACTAAGTCATTCAGTTTTTCTGAAATTGTAACCATCTGTTTATCTGTACATGTGCATCGCATGTACCGATTTCCGACCCGTTCGAAGAATTTATTAGTGGTGCACATTTTTTTCTTGCCAACTGAAGATGAATGGAAGCTCGAAACGTGTGTTGGCATAAATAAAATTGCTGGTTGCTATACTTATTAAAGTAAAATAATCCACAGCCATCAACAACCAGTAAAATGGATAAATTAATGTTGACATTTTTTATATTTAATGCGATTCAGATCTCAGAATGCGTCCCCGAGAACTGTCGTTCGTATTTTTGTTGTAAATGATATGAGAGCGTAAACAAATCGCGTTCAATTTATTCCGAAAAGTTTTCTGTCAGCAGACTGCCTACACTTTTTGTCTGCAGCAAACTGATAGACTCAATATTACCTCAGGCAAAGTTTTGCTTCGTCTACGGAAATTTCTCAGAGAGAATTTATCTTCTACTTAAACTTCTTGACAGATTAAAATTGTGTGCCGGACCGAGACTCGAACTCAGGACCTTTGCCTTTCGCTGGCAAGTGCTCTATCAACTGAGCTAACCAAGCACGACTCACGCCCCGTCCTCACACCTTCAATTCTGCCAGTACCTCGTCTCCTACCTTCCAAACTTCAAGGAGGCTCTTCTGCGAATCTTGCAGAACTAGCACTCCTGGAAGAAAGGATATTGCGGAGACATGGCTTAGTCACAGCTTAGGGTATGTTTCCAGAATGAGATTTTCACTCTGTAGCGGAGTGTGCGCTGATATGAAACTTCCTGACAGATTAAAACTGTGTGCCGAGACTGAGTCTGTCAGGAAGTTTCATATCAGCGGATACTCCGCTGCAGAGTGAAAATCTCATTCTGGAAATATCTTCTATTTGCTGCAATCGTTCCCTTACTTGAACTAAGTCGTGTAAGTCTTCTAGGCCATTGTAAGAGCACAAAATACACCACTTTGTAAAATACAAGAGGTTCTTGAGACGGTTCTTCATGTTGCTACATCCTGCAAGGTAGAAATTAGATTCGGAATCTGGAGATGTGGAGGTACAGATCTTCGTGCGGGCGGTTTCCCTACATGACTTCATGCCTAATTAAGCATCATGAACAACACAGCCAATGGTTCTTCCTCTAAAGACTTAAAAATCAACTGAACATTAAGCACCAACCTTCGTACTTGTCACTGCGTCCATGGAACAAAAATACGAGATGCACACATCAAAATGGATTATAGAATGTCTAGATTCTTTTGGAAGATACCTTCTAGCTACATATAATTCAGACAGAATCATGCAGATCAAGTATATCCAATGTATATATCGACGTAACTTACTGCACAATCAGCGTCAAGAAATGAGCAATTTCTGTGTGGAGAAATATGGAGATTCCTCTAGCCGGATGACAGCAGAAACCACATGAGTGGTCACTAGATCATGTGTATTCACTTTGGTGTGACGAACCACGATCCTGAGACACCACCATAAAAGCTAATAGCGCAATATCTGGCGACCGTTATCGGTAGAAATATGAATTCTATGACGATACCATCGGTGCTATTTAGATTCTGGATAACGTTTGCGGTCTAATGAATCATGTAGTGTGTTCATGCTGCTCTGCGTACGTAGGGGTATTTTTCCTTTCTTTTAGCTACTGCGGTAGCTGCTGGTATTGACATTTTATGAAACTTGATGAGAACTGTATAATGCTTCTCTCAGTGTAACTTCTGTAGTAAAAATTTATAATGTGGAGGAATGAGTCTTTGTCTGGCCCGTACTCTTTGCTTGGGATGACGCATTTCAGACATTCTACCAGGTAAATGTTATGATGAACGGAGCAGTTACATTATTTGCGGCAATAGGGAAGTTGCTTTGCTGAACGTGAAAATACGTCTGAAATGTCGCAGACTTTCTTTTGGACATTCGATGAATCACAATAAAATGTATCTCAAATGGTAGATACTATTTAATAGGTGATTAGAAACAGTCTGAAAAGCTTGTAACGGTGTTGCAGAGTAGGTTGAGCTGATAAATCATTGTTAAGAAAAAAATTGATACATTGTGCCGTTTCGAGTTAATTATTACATTTGCGAATCACGCCGTTGTCCGCGCAAATTCAAGCGGGCCGCCAGAGAGGGAGAGAGTCGCCAAACGTGACCTTCTTTTGGTTTCCTAAAACCGAACAAGAGATCGATACAAAAACTGGACATCGGACGGTAGTAAAGATCGCAAACAAGCCAAAGACTGAGCAGTCGCGTGCGCTATGAGAACAATTGATATTAATTGTGTCTTGCGGGACGCTTTAATTTGGGAGTGCAATGGCCTTATTGGCCAACTTTAATGATAATTAACGCGAAAACGGCGCAACGTATCGAATTTTTTTCTTAACTTGTTTCTCAGCACTATACACCCCGCAACACTCTTACAAGCATTCCAGACAGTTTCTGACCGACATGTGTTACACAAAATATTTTTTCCCCTTTCCATTCAAATACGGAACATCTTGAATCGTTGCTTATATGCCATGACCGCTCTGCAGGAGTGACAAAATTGAGGCTGAGAAATATTAACTGATATCTCAATGACAATTTGTTACTGATATCTTCGTACGTATCAAACCCGCCATGGTAGCCGAACGCGCTAATGCGCTGCTTCCTACACTCGGGTAAGAGCGCCGGCCCCGGATCGAATCCGCCTGACGGATTAACGACGAGGGCCGGTGTGCCGGCCAGCCTGGATGTGGTTTTTAGGCGGTTTTCCACATCCCGCTGGGTGAATACCGGGCTGGTCCCCAAGTTCCACCTCAGTTACACGCGCCGCAGACATTTGAAACACGTCCGCAGTATTTCACGATTTACACTTGACGCAGACAGTTGGTGTACACTGATTCCATCCCGGGGGGTACGGGGCGGCGGAAGGAAGAGCTTCTGGCCATCCCTAACTCTAACACTACCAAGTCTGTTGCAACCACACAGACCCTGCGATCGCTGCAGGACTATGGCGAAAGCGAAATAATTCTTCCTGTGTATCAACTGAAGACATAAGGTATGAAAATGAGTCAATGATCATATTGTGGAACTTTATTTCACTATAGTGAAATACATCAGTTTTGTTCGAGTCTGTGGTAACAGAGATGACTTTTAGAACTTCAGCTACACCTCATTTCTGCTACAGTTTCCGGCTATAAAAACCCGTCTGTGGTTATGAGAGTTGCCCTTCTTTGTTCACAATCTCGTGTTACTCTGGCCTGCTACGGATCCCACACACAATCACTATTTCTGGTAGGGTTGTACGACTCTTTCGTAAGCAATCTCTTGTGTACATGAACTGAAGTGTTCCGAAAATGCACGGAAGTCTGCCATTTGCTTTCCCTACAACAGAACTTTTGTAATCGTTTCACTGTATATGTCTATGGATATTTATTCGCAGATATTTGTATAACAGGAATGACTACAGACTTGATTCAGTAATCGTGTAGTCGAAGAGGATTGCATTTTAACATTTCTTGAAGTTTACAATGTAACATTTCTCTATGTTGAGAGGCAGCTGCTAGTCTTTGTCAGCCCCTCCCACCGGAGGTTCGAGTCCTCCCTCGGGCATGGGTGTGTATGTTGTTCTTAGCATAAGGTAGTTTAAGATAGTTTAAGTAGTTTGTAAGTCGAGGGACCGATGACCTAAGCAGCTTGGCGCTTAGGAATTCACATACATTTGAACATTTTTTTTACTAGTCTTTGTACCATATTTGGGACAGGTCTAACTCGTTATTACTACAATTTGCATAGACTGTCACTTAATCATTGATAATCATTTAGTCTGCTAATACACTCCTGGAAATTGAAATAAGAACACCGTGAATTCATTGTCCCAGGAAGGGGAAACTTTATTGACACATTCCTGGGGTCAGATACATCACATGATCACACTGACAGAACCACAGGCACATAGACACAGGCAACAGAGCATGCACAATGTCGGCACTAGTACAGTGTATATCCACCTTTCGCAGCAATGCAGGCTGCTATTCTCCCATGGAGACGATCGTAGAGATGATGGATGTAGTCCTGTGGAACGGCTTGCCATGCCATTTCCACCTGTTGGACCAGCGTTCGTGCTGGACGTGCAGACCGCGTGAGACGACGCTTCATCCAGTCCCAAACATGCTCAATGGGGGACAGATCCGGAGATCTTGCTGGCCAGGGTAGTTGACTTACACCTTCTAGAGCACGTTGGGTGGCACGGGATACATGCGGACGTGCATTGTCCTGTTGGAACAGCAAGTTCCCTTGCCGGTCTAGGAATGGTAGAACGATGGGTTCGATGACGGTTTGGATGTACCGTGCACTATTCAGTGTCCCCTCGACGATCACCAGTGGTGTACGGCCAGGGTAGGAGATCGCTCCCGACACCATGATGCCGGGTGTTGGCCCTGTGTGCCTCGGTCGTATGCAGTCCTGATTGTGGCGCTCACCTGCACGGCGCCAAACACGCATACGACCATCATTGGCACCAAGGCAGAAGCGACTCTCATCGCTGAAGACGACACGTCTCCATTCGTCCCTCCATTCACGCCTGTCGCGACACCACTGAAGGCGGGCTGCACGATGTTGGGGCGTGTGCGGAAGACGGCCTAACGGTGTGCGGGACCGTAGCCCAGCTTCATGGAGACGGTTGCGAATGGTCCTCGCCGATACCCCAGGAGCAACAGTGTCCCTAATTTGCTGGGAAGTGGCGGTGCGGTCCCCTACGGCACTGCGTAGGATCCTACGGTCTTGGCGTGCATCCGTGCGTCGCTGCGGTCCGGTCCCAGGTCGACGGGCACGTGCACCTTCCGCCGACCACTGGCGACAACATTGATGTACTGTGGAGACCTCACGCCCCACGTGTTGAGCAATTCGGCGGTACGTCCACCCGGCCTCCCGCATGCCCACTATACGCCCTCGCTCAAAGTCCGTCAACTGCACATACGGTTCACGTCCACGCTGTCGCGGCATGCTACCAGTGTTAAAGACTGCGATGGAGCTCCGTATGCCACGGCAAACTGGCTGACACTGACGGCGGCGGTGCACAAATGCTGCGCAGCTAGCGCCATTCGACGGCCAACACCGCGGTTCCTGGTGTGTCCGCTGTGCCGTGCGTGTGATCATTGCTTGTACAGCCCTCTCGCAGTGTCCGGAGCAAGTATGGTGGGTCTGACACACCGGTGTCAGTGTGTTCTTTTTTCCATTTCCAGGAGTGTAGTTTGAGATTGCAGCTCATACTGTAAGTAGAAGTAAATAATCAGTAATATGGTATGCTGTCAAAATTCTGAGGGCGTACGTCCCTAGAAGAGTCGAGCAACTTCTTCCTTCCTCCTACGCATTTCTCACGAAAAGACTATGAACCCAACATCAGATACATTCGCGATCACACTGATGTTTACAGAGAATCGTTGTTCGCGCGCACCATTCGCTACCGGAACAGGAAAAGGGTGAAGTGAGAGTGGTACACAGAGTGCTCTCCGGCACACATTTCAAGTTGGCTTGCGGAGTACAGAAATATACGTAGGTCTGGATGCTGATCGTATCTGCCCAGGATGAAACTGGAATTAATTCTGCGGTTGTCGGTGAGTCTGGATGTAGCGTCCCACCTGTCGGGAGCTTTACAGTCCAGTCTCAGGACTGGATGTGTAGGCGTTGGACAAAAATGTCATTACACACTACCCAGCCTAATAAGGTGTAGGAAACACGTTGGCATTCAAAACAGCTTCCAGTCGTCTCGGAATGGGTAAACAGGGTGTTACAAAAAGGTACGGCCAAACTTTCAGGAAACATTCCTCACACACAAAGAAAGAAAATATGTTATGTGGACATGTGTCCGGAAACGCTTACTTACCATGTTAGAGCTCATTTTATTACTTCTCTTGAAATCACATTAATCATGGAATGGAAACACACAGCAACAGAACGTACCATCGTGACTTCAAACACTTTGTTGCAGGAAATGTTCAAAATGTCCTCCGTTAGAGAGGATACATGCATCCACCCTCCGTCGCATAGAATCCCTGATGCGCTGATGCAGCCCTGGAGAATGGCGTATTGTATCACAGCCGTCCACAATACGAGCACGAAGAGTCTCTCTACATTTGGTACCGGGGTTGCGTAGACAAGAGCTTTCAAATGCCCCCATAAATGAAAGTCAAGAGGGTTGAGGTCAGGAGAGCATGGAGGCCATGGAATTGGTCCGCCTCTACCAATCCATCGGTCACCGAATCTGTTGTTGAGAAGCGTACGACACTTCGATTGAAATGTGCAGGAGCTCCATCGTGCATGAACCACATGTTGTGTCGTACTTGTAAAGGCACATGTTCTAGCAGCACAGGTATGAATCATGATAACGTGCTCCATTGAGCGTAGGTGGAAGAACATGGGGCCCAATCAAGACATCACCAACAATGCCTGCCCAAACGTTCACAGAAAATCTGTGTTGATGACGTGACTGCACAACTGCATGTGGATTCTCGTCAGCCCACACATGGTGATTTTGAAAATGTACAATTTGATCACGTTGGAATGAAGCCTCATCCGCAAAGAGAACATTTGCACTGAAATGAGGATTGACACATTGTTGGATGAACCATTCGCAGAAGTGTACCCGTGGAGGCCAATCAGCTGCTGATAGTGCCTGCACACGCTGTACATAGTACGAAAACAACTGGTTCTCCCGTAGCACTCTCCATACAGTGACGTGGTCAACGTTACCTTGTACAGCAGCAACTTCTCTGACGCTGACATTAGGGTTATCGTCAGCTGCACGAAGAATTGCCTCGTCCATTGCAGGTGTCCTCGTCGTTCTAGGTCTTCCCCAGTCGCGAGTCATAGGCTGGAATGTTCCGTGCTCCCTAAGTAGCCGATCAATTGCTTCGAGCGTCTTCCTGTCGGGACACCTTCGTTCTGGAAATCTGTCCCGATACAAACGTACCGCGCCACGGCTATTGCCCCGTGCTAGTCCATACATCAAATGGGCATCTGCCAACTCCGCATTTGTAAACACTGCACTGACTGCAAAACCACGTTCGTGATGAACACTAACCTGTTGATGCTACGTACTGATGTGCTTGATGCTAGTACTGTAGAGCAATGAGTCGCATGTCAACACAAGCACCGAAGCCAACATTACCTTCCTTCAATTGGGCCAACTGGAGGTGAATCGAGGAAGTACAGTACATACTGACGAAACTAAAATGAGCTCTAACATGGAAATTAAGCGTTTCGGGACAAATGTCTACATAACATATTTTCTTTATTTGTGTGTGAGGAATGTTTCCTGAAAGTTTGGCCGTACCTTTTTGTAACACCCTGAATGTAGGTCTTGTGTTGTTTTCGGAGCAATTGTACACCATTATTCCTGCAAAATAGTGCAAGTTCAGATAACGATAATGAGGGTGGATAGTGATCACGCTCTTTTCTCTCCAAAACTGACCACAAAGGCTCAGTAACATTGAGATCTGGTGGCGAGGGGAGAGGCGAAAATGCATCCTCGTGCTCAAAAAACCGGCCCTGAACGCTGCGAGTTGTGTGGCTAGGGACCCTGTTGTCTTGGCATACAGAATCACCATTAGAGAACAATCATTATACTACAGGTTGGACTGATCAGCCGAAACGGTCACACAATCCTTGACAGTGTTTCGACCTTGCAGAACAGCCGTGGGGCTCAAGGAATGACACGGGATGGTTGCTCATATCACCACCGAGACTCCGCCACGTTTCACTGAATAGCAAATCAGCGTGTGTAGATGAACGAAGCGCCTGCTGCCGAGGCCCGTACGCAGCAACGTTCGGTGGACGGCCGTTGAGCAGACACTGCAGGTAACCCCTCGGCTCATCTGGGAGGTCGGTTGCTCAACAGTTGCACACCTGTTCTCCCGTACACATCTCCGCAGCCGCGGTTTACCCCTGTCGTATATGTGTATTGGTGCGCCACACTTGCCTCGTCGCCAGTTTAGTTTAGCGCCATTTTGCCAGTCACGGTGTACTTCAACCGTGCCGTACGCGAACAGTTTACGAACTTAGCCGTGTCGGAAATGTTTCTACCCTCGATGCGACATCCAATACTCGTGCCCTTTTCATCCTCAGGTAAATCGCTCCGTTGCTGCATTACGGCAATGACTGCAAAGTTTACCGCGTTCCCCCGATACGCTTTATATGCCATTTACTGCTAGTGCTTTCACCTGCCGTCTGTGAGTGGTTATTGCACCTTGACGTCGAACGTAGGCGGTGGTCGTATTAACGTGATTGGACTTTGTACGTCATAAATGAGAGAGAAATTTTGTCCAACATGATAACCTAGCATTACGATCAACGTTATCAGGATGATGAAAATTACTATTTGTATCTCTTACTTGACTGACTGTTATGCCTTATGCATGACTTCCGTTCATCGGACACTATTTCAGGTAGTACATTCAAAAATATAATCTTCAGTCTTACGTGATAAATTAATTTTTATCTATACCAAAACACAGTTCTCAAACGTTCACGATCATGTTCTTGCTGTCGTTAATCTCGTTAATGTAACCAGGAGGACTGATAAGGAGCGAGGAAATGGGTCTTTGATAATACATTATAAAGTAAGCTTCCTTACCCACAGAATATTTTTTGTAAATCACAACAAACGTAATCGGGATGACGATCACGAATTCGAAACATGAAGCTTCAGATTACCATTCAAGAATGAACATTTAAATGCACAAAGATGAGATTAAGGATCTCTCTTATCCTCCTTCATCTGTGATGGAAGATATACGCAATGGTATGTCGCCCAATACTTCTCCTCAGGTCACTGCTTTTTATTCTTTAATCAATGGCAGATTGGAATTACAATCACCGTACTGCCCGTGCATGGCACTCAAAGTTCGTTCATTTCTATACAGCGGGTTGCAGAAGGCAATTTTCCCTAAGGTAATATAAATTCAAATGCTCAACTCCCTCAAGGGATTGCCAATGTATCAGCTCGACTTTAGATGCTTTCAAGTCTGCCACTCAACAATTTCTAGAGTCACTGCGTTATTTGACTGGTTTAAAATATTGTACCTCTTGTTGTTCTTAATATTAATGTCACTCATACTCTTTTCAGCTGATTTACTTCAATAGTTGCCGAAAAAGTGGTGAATAGTTACACCATGATTGACTGCAGCTATACACCACGACCTTTTCCTTGTAACGATAGATGTTCCTGTTAAATAGAGCCGTCGCTCTCGGCGTTCCAAATGGTGCATTACTCATCTCTAGTCATCATAAAGGATCTACTCACTCTGTTCTAAAGGTCTGAAACCACAGTTCTGACGATTTAATTATAGCGTTCTTGCATCGTAAGCCGCGCGGCCAACGCACTGACGTCAGATGCACGCATGTTTCGCTTCACAAGCCCGCGGGGTGTGCTACAGGGATGGTTCGTGCGGTCACTCAGAGATGTCGCATCACGTCTCCTGTGGCGCGCGGGGCGACGAGCTACTGCGCCTGCGCGTCAACTAGGCGGTCTTCCGATTTGAACTGTGGAACGTGCCATGTGCGCGCGTAGAGATGTAAGCGCGCGTGAGGGGAGCTTAGCGGCGTAAGTTAGTTGTACCCAAGCGACGACATGTCACACGTGGAAAGGTACGGAGGGATACACATAGTCAACACTGCATTTTTTGAGAGATGTTACGTGCCACCAGCCCTGGATAATAGCGTTACCATCCCGTGACAAACGACACGCGGCAGAAATGTGTACCTGATCTTATCAGTAAGACATTTAAGACAGCTATTATGTCAGTACCTGAAACATGTATTTTTGTATAGTGGCTTTGCTCCTAATACTGGCAGCAAACACTGTAATTGGTATAAATATAAGAAAAGTAACAATGTTTTTTGACTACACGATCGGTAGTCAGTCGACGGGAATCAGGCAAAACTGCAGATTATCTAACACTATATGTCCGGAGCAGTTTAAGGTGGAAAGAGCACAATAAACTATTTGTGGCAAACGCAAATAAAAACACGTTTTTCAGTAAGAATCTAAGAATGAGGAATTCACCTACGAGGCAGGCAACTTACAAAACTCTAATTGGAAATATTGTACAGCACTGTTCGATGATATGAGATCTTCACGAAACTGTGTTAATGGAAGGGACGACTCAAAGAAAGGAGACAGCTTATAAAACACTAATACGACCTATTCTTGAGTACTGCTCGAGCGTTTGCGATCCCTATCAGGTCGGATTGAGGGAGGACATAGAAGCAATTCAGATGCGGGCTGCTAGATTTGTTACTGGTAGGTTTGATCATCACGAGAGTGTTACGGAAATGCTTCAGGAACTCGGATGGGAGTCTCTAGAGGAAAGGAGGCGTTCTTTTCGTGAATCACTACTGAGAAAATTTAGAGAACCAGCATTTGAGGCTGACTGCAGTACAATTTTACTGCCGCCAACTTCACATTTCGCGGAAAGACCACAAAGGTAAGATAAGAGAGATTTGGGCTCGTACAGAGGCATATAGGCAGTCATTTTTCCATCGTTCTGTTTAGGAGTCGAACAGGGAGAGAAGATGCTAGTTGTGGTACGAGGTACCCTCCACCACGCACCGTATGGTGGATTGCGGAGTATGTATGTAGATGTAAAGAAGACATGTGCGTATCGTCACGGCTTTGTTTATTCAAAACGAAGAAGGAAGAAAGAAAGCAATGAGGGTTAGTGTTCAACGTTTCATAGGCGTCGTGATCATTAGAAAAAGAGCACAAAACCAGTTTGGGAAGACAAAAATGGCAGAGTACCTTTCAAATAAATCATTTCGGCATTTTTATTGGTCGATCTGGGGAATCTAGGGAAAACCTAAATCAGAATGTCGACGATGATATGGACCCCAAGTCTTCAATATTTAGGAGTGTTCGCATTCAACTATGCGCCAAGAAATATATTGTTTACATCCAACTTGCCTCTCGCGTAACGACACCGATAGCGAAATTATAAAAGTGTAATGCTATTTTGTTGAAAACTGACATTCTGACACCGTGGCTGTGTAGAAAATATACGTTGACTCTTACATAAAAGATGACAGCAACCACCCACTTTTTACGACGCTATTTATTTTTCTATTTAAATAGCACCGTTACCGGTTTCGAACATCGATGGTTTGGTTATTTACGTTGAAATATCCGCGTCATTACGTTCCAGTGAAGACTGCTTGTGATCATGGAGCAGTGAAGACTGTATGATGCACTTTTTCGTGTATATGGATACACATTATCTAAAGCATCACTCACATATCAAGAAGTTTCACCACATGGAAGTATGAGTACAAAGATGGCGATCTCGCAGTCATAACAGTGCCAAAGGCTGTTTGGCATTGTTATGGTTTCGCTAAATATACCTGTACTACAACTGCTGAAGTGTAAAATGTGCTCATGTGACTGTCCATACAAAAACTGGAGAAAAGACTCAAGTTTACTTCTGGACACATTTTAAATTTTAGATCTTGTGTAACCTTCAGTTTTCATGTTTACACTGCTATACGAATGAGGAAAAACAAAGGAATGAAGTTCCGAGTTTTCCAAGAAAGGGAATACCACCTAGTATGACGAAGCTCGCAATTCATATCGATGGGTTGATGTTAATTATAAGGTGGATATAATGATAATTGTATTCTTCTTTCGGAAACCTACATTGTGAACGAGATGCCAGAACTTCTCTGGACAGGAGGCATAATAGGGTTTAACGTTCGTACAATGACGATGGCTATTGAGGAGCGAAACAATATTTTTTTTTAACAAGATAATTTTCTATCACCACAGTAAAAAGTCTTTTGGCTAAATACTTATAGTAATTGACGTTAGGACTGCACCTTTTTGAGACAGAAGTCAGCGTATAGATATCCCTACTTAATCGAAATCTGTCAGAGATAGAAAATGACTTGGAAGAGCAGTTGAACGGAATGGACCGCGTTTTGAAAGGAGGATAGATGATGAACATCAACAAAAGCAAAACAACGGTAATGGAATATAGCTGAATTAAATCAGGCGATGCTGAGAGAATTAGATTAGGAAACGAGACACTAAGAGTCTTAGATACATTTTGCTATTTGGGCAGCAAAATAACTGATGATGGCCGAAGTGAAGAAGATGTAAAATGCATACTGGCAATGGTAAGGAAAGCGTTTCTGAAGATGAAAAATTCGTTAACGTCACATATAGATTTCAATGTCAGGAAGCCTTTTATGAAGGTATTTGTCTGTAGTGTAGCCGTGTATGGGAGTGAAACATAAACGATAAACAGTTTACACGAGAAGAGAATAGAAACTTTTGAAATGTGGTGCTACAGAAGAATGCTGGAGATTAGATGGGGGAGACAAAAAGAAGTGTAGCACAACTTAACTAAAAGAAGGGATTGGTTGAAAGGACAGATTCGTAGACATCAAGGGATCACCAGTTTAGTTTTGGAGAGGTGTTTGGGGGACGAAAATCGTACAGGAGACCAGGAGATCAATGCACTAAGCAGATTCAGAAGGATGTAGCTTGCAGTAGTTATTTGGAGATGAAGAGGCTTGCACGGGATAGAGTAGCATGGAGAGCTGGATCATACCAATCTTCGGACTGAAGACTACAACAACAATAAAAACAACTTAATCAAAGTCTCTCTAACAGCGGAACCACTTTCAAAAAAGGTCAGGTATCTACTACCCGATTACGATATTATTGCACTTGGCCTCTCGTGACCGTCATGAAGAACAATGGGTGACAATACAGTAAACAAATGCAGTGGTGACTACGGAAAGCGTATGGCACTGAGAATGATTTCAGGACAGTTGGGCATATACTATCAAGTGGTTCATTGTGTACTCGTGAAATACCACGATAAAACTCCCTGTAAACCGACCGAAGCGACCTCACTCTGAGGTGCAATAATATTGTGGTCTACTACTATTCAAAGACTTTGCAGTTTCATCACAGTATAAGAGGTATTAGAGGTGAAGTTAGTGAACTGCTTGTTGATGTGGACTCTGACTTTACTGGTATGTCACAGCACTACTACGATCGCAGGTTCGAGTCCTGCCTCGGGCATGGATGTCTGTGATGTCCTTAGGTTAGTTAGGTTTAAGTAGTTCTAAGTCTAGAGGACTGATGACCACAAATGTTAAGTCCCATAGTTCTTCGAGCCATTTGAACCCTCAGAGCGCTATTTAAACAGTGTGACAGTTCGGAGGCTTCCTATATCGGGATACAGATCAGATGGCTAATTTTTCAACGACCACTTTGCGGAATAGCCACGTAAGTGAAAAACAGTGTTCCATTTGAGTTTACTGACGTATCAAAGTACCGCAATGAACAGATCATTGAAAGCTAAGCAGGGGCAGATGAATTTAATTACAGTTATGTACAGGTGCATTGCCGTCGCGGTTTGGCGAGCCATCGTTTATGATGACGTCAGGTCAGAGCTGATACTGAACGAGGGAACTCTGATGGTATAACGCTACATTGACAGCTTACGTCCTCAGCGTGTTACAGTGACGTGGTGCCAGTTCTCAAAGTCAAAGTGGCAATGTTCGTGCACGCGTGGCACGTATCTCTATAAACTGTCTGCGTGCTCTAATGGCCAGAAAGGTCCCCACATCTATTCCCGATACAACATGTGAGGGAGCAGCTCGGTTGTCGACTCTTTCATGTCCAACAAAAGACACACGCGCTCGACTGAACTGACTGATTGTTTATTCACACGATTCTGATTATTTGAACAAACAAATGTACTTTGAGAATCTTCTAGATTAGACATCAAATATGTTCCGGCGTAACGACAAGCGCCGGCACGACGATGAAGATGGGAAGAGCAGAGAGGGCTGTGAGACGACGTCAGCCAAGAGTACGCTGACGAACCCCTCTCTAGGACGACACCGAGATAGGAGCGGCCTCTACACGAAGAGAATATAAGGGCCGCGTCGTCTAGCCGTGGGCGGAGTGGAAGACAAGCCGTCATTCAGTCACTTATGAACTGTATTGTTCTACTTGCAATGAAATTTTATACACCGAAGGACTCTGATTATTTCCATGTCGCCATTTGCTTGCGACATACCTTTGTGAACACGCCAAGTTAAATGTTGTCAATTTAATTTACTCTAATAAACGCCATTAATACGATTTGCTTGAATTGTTGTCTAGCGATCCGAGAAAACAGCTTCCTAGACACCATATATTAGACAAGTGGGTAGAACACAGTAAATAAAAAGTCACTTCTTCCGTAATTCTTAGATGGCATTGTTGTGTTCGCTGAAGAGCCAACACCGTGTTGCTAGTGGAGGCCGAAATGCACGCGTTTTAGCTCACGCAGGCTGGCGTGAGGAACTATAATGACGTGAGGTCTGGAACATGACAAGGAATTAGAATTCAGAAAGCGGACGTAATTCGTTTGATACTTAACTTAAATCCATTAATGATGAACGTCGCTCTTGACGGTACACGATTCACAATATTGTCTGTTCAGAATTCATTCTAATTACTGAATGTGGCATCTTGCTAGGTCGTATCAAATGACGTAGCTGAAGGCTATGCTAAACTATCGTCTCTGCAAATGAGAGAGTATGTAGGCAGTGAACCATCGCTAGCAAAGTCGGCTGTACAATTGGGGCGAGTGCTAGGGAGTCTCTCTAGACTAGACCTGCCGTGTGGCGATGCTCGGTCTGCAATCACTGATAGTGGCGACACGCGGGTCCGACGTATACTAACGGACCGCGGCCGATTTAAAGGCTACCACCTAGCAAGTGTGGTGTCTGGCGGTGACACCACAGGAATAAAGGCTATTCTTGCTACTGCCAACAACGTAGTCAGTTACCAGACTATTCTAGCTGCGAGCGACGTTTACGGCGTCGGAGCGACCGCCGGAGTGTCCCTCTTCACTTGCGCGCCCTGCCGCGATACGAGTGGAGCCGTGGGCGTTTGAATGTAGTAGCAGACGGCCGGCATTCGGCCCTGGCGCTCCGTGGTAAGGGCGCCACAGCAGTTCCACTGACAACATCCAGAGTATTTGTGACCAGGTGCAATAGTTGTTGGCCAAGCTTACCTCTGGAGAGGATACAGTGGTCTTATGACACCCTTCCCAACCGAATCAGCGCATGCATCTAGGCCAGAGAGGCTGCAACGTCACACTGAAAGGTGGGCTTACACTGCTAAGTTCTTTGTAAATTTGACTCAATTTTGTAGTCATCGAAATAGCATAGCCGGCCGGTGTGGCCGAGCGGTTCTAGGCGCTTCAGTCTGGAACCGCGCGACCGCTACGGTCGCAGGTTCGAATCCTGCCTCGGGCATGGATGTGTGTGGTGTCCTTAGGTCCTGGATGCTTCAAAATGTATGCTACCAACTTATCCCTTCTTATAATTAAATTGTGTCCATAAATTTCTTCCCCTCCCCCCCTCCCCCGCCCTTTCCGACCGTCCGGGTAATTATCTCCCCGTTAATGATCCGATTTACCCACCTAATCTTCGTGTTTCTATTGTAGCACAACATTTCAGAAGCTTCTAGTTCAAAAATGGCTCTGAGCGGTATGGGACTTAACATCTGTGGTCATCAGTCTCCTAGAACTTAGAACTGCTTAAACCTAACTAACCTAAGGACATCACACACATCCATGCCCGAGGCAGGATTCGAACCTGCGACCGTAACGGTCACACGGTTCCAGACTGAAGCGCCTACAAGCGGACGGCCACAGTGGCCGGCTAAGCTTCTAGTCTCTTCTTTTCTAAACTGTTCTCTGATATCAGATAATCGTTTATGAACTGCAGATTAAAACTGAAGAAGTTCGAGAAAAGTAGGTAATCCAGGAGATGGGACCTGGATCAGTTGGGAGTGCCAGAGTTTGTTGAGATATGCAAAGGGATCATTAGGCAACGATTGAATGAAACGAGGGAAAACATTACAAAAGACGATAGAGTGAAGGCAGCAGAGAACCAAAATAGGAACAATCAGTCCCGGTAGAGATGCACATACAATACCGAACTATTGACGTAATAAGAGAATACAAAAACGCAGTAAATGAAGCACGCAACAGGGAAAACAGTCATCTACAAAATGATACGGATAGAAAGTGCAAAATGTCAAAAACTAGAGAAAGAATGCAAAGTCGTAGAAGCATACATCATCATGGAAAAGATAGATATCTCCCACAGGAACACTGAAATCAATTAAATTGCGAGAGATTTACACGTATCAGCCAAAACACTATGACCACTGCCTACCGCGACGTTGGATGCCGGCTGGTGGCGTTGCAGGCACGTGAAGTGGTAACGAAAGTATGTGAGCGGAGCAGACATGGATGGGGGCTCAGCCAACTGACGATATTGGCTGTAAATGGGGAAATACATTGAAATAAGGGACTTTGACAAAAGGGGAGATTATTATCACGCAGGGCCTCTGAACGAGTATCTCGAAAACGGCGAAGCTGGCCGAATGTTCACGTGCTACTATCGTGAACATATACGGATAGAGATAGGACAGTGAAACCACCACTAGGCGCTAAATGGTTGGACGTCCACGACTCCTCACAGAACGTGGGGTTAGGAGGCTTGTCTACTGCGTAAAGTAGGATAAATGGTAATCTGTAGCATCTATGTCAAAAAAGCTAAATGCTGGTGCACGAACAATTGTTTCGGAGCACACCGTTCATCGTAAATTGTTGAACATAGAGCTTCGCAACAGACCACCACTGTGTGTTCACATGTTCACCCAACGACATCGTCAATTACAATTGTCGTGGGCACTGGAACTTCGGAATTCGACCGTCGACCAATTGAAACGTGTCGACTCTTGGGGTAAATCACATTTTTGCTACACTAGGTCCATGGTCGTCTCCTTAAACGCCGTCATCGATGTGAACGGCGGCTCGAAACGTGCTGCTAGCCACAGACGCCAGCTGGTGGGAACAGTATTACGCTATGGCAGACAGTATTCAGCGCTTGCTTAGGACCTGTGATAATAATCGAAGACACGCGGACAGTTGCGATCAACCCTCTTCCCTTCATGCTCGGTGTCTTCCCCGACGGCGATGTCATCTTTCATCAGTATAACTGTCCTCGTTACAGAGCCAGGACCCTGCTAAAGTGGTTTCAGGAGCATTATAGCGAACTCACGCTGATGTCTCGGTGACCCAATTTGCCTGATGCAAATCCTCACCTGGGTCGCTGTCGGCCGCCATCGTCACGTATCCAAATCGGCGGCCCGTTATTTACCCAAATTACGTGACCTGTGCGTAGACATTTAAAGCCACATACCTCCACAGACCTACCAACAAAACTTCGGATGAGTAATCAGTGATGTATTTCCTTCCAAAGACGGACAAACAAGCTACACTACTGGCCATTAAAATTGCTACGCAACGAAGACGACAGGAAGAAGATGCTGTGATATGCAAATGATTAGCTTTTCAGAGCATTCACACGAGGTTGCCACCTGTGGCGACACCTACAACGTGCTGACATGAGGAAAGTTTCCAACCGATTTGTCATACACAAAAAGCAGTTGACCGGCGTTGCCTGGTGAAACGTTATTGTGATTCTTCGTGTAAGGAGGAGAAAAGCGTACCATCACGATTCCGACTTTGATAAAGGTCGGATTGTAGCCTATCGCGATTGCGGTTTATCGTATCGCGACATTGCTGCTCGCGTTGGTCGAGATCCAATGACTGTTAGCAGAATATGGAATCGGTGGGTTCAGGAGGGTAATACGGAACGTCGTGCTGGATCCCAACGGCCTCGTATCACTAGCAGTCGAGATGACGGGCATCTTATCCGCATGGCTGTAACGGATCGTGCAGCCACGTCTCGATCCCTGAGTCAAACGATGGGGACGTTTGCAAGACAACAACCATCTGCACGAACAGTTCGACGACGTTTGCAGCAGCATCGACTCTCAGCTCGAAGACCTTGGCTTGCGGTTACCCTTGAAGGTGCATCACAGACAGGAGCGCCTGCGATGGTGTACTCAACGACGAACCTGGGTGCACCAATGGCAAAACGTCATTTTGTCGGATGAATGCAGGTGCTGTTTACAGCATCTACATCTACATCTACATGGCTACTCTGTAATTCACACTTAAGTGCCTGGCAGAGGGTTTATCGAACCATTTTCATACTACTTCTCTACCATCATGATGGTCGCATCCGTGTTTGGCGACATCGCGGTGAACGCACATTGGAAGCGTGTATTCGTCATCGCCGTACTGGCGTATCACCAGGCGTGATGGTATGGGGTGCCATTAGTTACACGTCTCGGTCACCACTTGTTCGCATTGACGGCACGTTGAACAGTGGACATTACATTTCTGATGTGTTACGACCCGTGGCTCTACCCTTCATTCGTACCGTACGAAACCCTACATTTCAGCAGGATAATGCACTACCGCATGTTGCAGGTCCTGTACCTGAGTACAGAAAATGTTCGACTGCTGCCCTGGCCAGCACATTCTCCAGATCTCTCACCAATTGAAAACGTCTGGTCAATGGTGGCCGAGCAACTAGCTCGTCGCAATGCGCCAGTCACTACTCTTGATGAACAGTGGTATCGTGTTGAAGCTGCATGGGCAGCTGTACTTGTACACGCCATCCAAGCTCTGTTTGACTTAATGCCCGGGCGTATCAAGGCCGTTACTACGGCCAGAGGTAGTTGTTCTGGGTACTGATTTCTCAGGATCTATGCAAACAAATTGCGTGAAAATGTAATCAAATGTCAGTTCTAGTATAATATATTTGTCCAATGAATACCCGTTTATCATCTGCAATTCTTCTTGGTGTAGCAATTTTAATGGCCAGTAGTGTACTAAGATGGTGGTCATAATGTGTTGGCCTATAAATGTAAAAGCACCGTGCTTACGTAGGTGCAAGAGTAAGTTTGTGACAGTACTAAAAAGTCGCTGAATTCCGATTTAGTGCGCTTGTGCACTGAAGGACTGAAAATATTTCGAGGCTAAAATCAGACTTACAAAAAAATCGTCGATTGAAATTTCGTAGACTTAGCTGAACAACAATAAGAAACGGAAAGAAGAGAACTCTGGGAATGGCACTGATGTACCGGCTTTGAATCGGATTCGTAGAGGGAGTTCCGTAATGTGGCAGCGTTAACATGTGAGAGAGATTTAATACTGCGGTGCGTGGCGGCCACGACGCCGGCGCGTAACCGCGTTACCCGCAGTTTATTCCTCCTGGCCCGGCCGCCGCGCGGCGCAGTTGCAGGCAATTCTCCTCGCAGTGCGTTCATTTAGCAATTTTCTGGAGTCCCCAGTGACGGCGAGTGAAACGTGGCGCGGGCTCATTTTTACGTCTCACAGCGGGCGCAGAGATACAATTCAGCCAGCAGAATGCCAGCATTTCAAGCCGTCTAGTCCGGCCAGTTCTATTGTACTCGGCGCCGCTGGATATTCGACTCCCCTTTAACGTGGATATCGGGTAGCGTTTGAGGGAACGGAAGGTTTTGGTGTGAGCGTTCACACGTTCTCTTTAACGGCACCGAGATCCAACAATTTACCGCCATTAATAAGCGCAGAGATAGGAAACGAATTGTTAGAAAAAGAGTGGAATGACATTACAACAACTGATCAAATCCTAGCGTATTATTTGATAATTCTCGTAACGATAACAGAACGTAACATTTTTCTAGACATTATTTTGATGAGCGTAAGAATTTGACGTAACGTCAACATTGAGGTCGTTTGAAACGGAGCGTTGGTTTGAACTCGACAAATATAAGGTAAGGAACAGAACGTTTTCTTACCGAAGGAACCGCTCCATCAGTCATCCGCTGTGGTTGATGAAAATAACGGAAAAGGTAAATAAGGTTGAGCGATGAGGGACTACAGTCCCGCTCCTCCTGTCTACATCAACATTGACATCTGTGTCTACTATCTGATGTGTGGTAAGAGGAACACGTTTCCCCTCCCCGTCCTCCTTTCCTATCCATTACATTCATGAATGGTGCGTATATAAGCATAAAGGTCTCTGTTTTTACCAACATAATCGTTTCGTGAGATGCGCGTGTGAATGAGTCAACATGGTGCTATTAAAAACTGAAATACGCTATATTAAAGTTCCACAGTAATATTTATTTCTTCGTGAACTTGTTTTCCGTTGTTTAGGTGATCCTCAGACTAATGAAGATTAAACAGTGTCCACAGCTCAGCGAGAGTTTCTAGCTGTACAAAACACAAGACAAGAAATACTGGGTGATCAAAAAGTCAGTATAAATTAGAAAACTGAATAAATCACGGAATAATGTAGATAGAGAGGTAAAAATTGACACACATGCTTGGAATGACATGGGGTTTTATTAGAACCAAAAAAATACAAACGTTCAAAAATGTCCGACAAATGGCGCTTCATCTGATCAGAATAGCAATAATTAGCATAACAAAGTAAGACAAAGCAAAGATGATGTTCGTTACAGGAAATGCTCAATATGTCCACCATCATTCCTCAACAACAGCTGTAGTCGAGGAATAATGTTGTGAACAGCACTGTAAAGCATGTCCGTAGATATGGTGAGACATTGGCGACGGATGTTGTCTTTCAGCATCCCTAGAGACGTCGGTCGATCACGATACACTTGCGACTTCAGGTAACCCCAAAGCCAATAATCGTACGGACTGAGGTCTGGGGACCTGGTAGGCAAAGCATGACGAAAGTAGCGGCTCAGCACACGATCATCACCAAACGACGCGCAAGAGATCTTTCACGCGTCTACCAATATTTTTTTTGTTCTAACAAAACCCCATGTCATTCCAAGCATGTGTGTCAATTTTTACCTCTCTATCTACATTATTCCGTGGTTTATTAAGTTTTCAAATTTATACTGACTTTTTGATCACCCGGTATTATGTAATGATATACTGAATGTTTTAGACTTTACAGATATGAAAACATACGTATACCCAATCTTTGACTGACCTAAACATATAAACGGCCGGCCGCTGGTGGCCGAGCGGTTCTGGCGCTACAGTCTGGAACCGCGCGACCACTACGGTCGCAGGTTCGAATCCTGCCTCGGGCATGGATGTGTGTGTTGTCCTTAGGTTAGTTAGGTTTAAGTAGTTCTAAGTTCTAGGGGACTTATGACCTCAGCAGTTGAGTCCCATAGTGCTCAGAGCCATTTGAACCATTTTTTTAAACATATAAACACATTGAACTATGCAAGTCTTAAAGATATTAGTTAAAATCTCTGAACTATACACAAAATAATACTGCACTATACACAAAGAAGGTATATACCAATATACCTTCCGTTACATTACATTCAAAAATTAAAAATATATCGACAAATCGATACGCCAGGTGGGTATATGGAAGACACACAGAGGTTGTGATTGTGGTGAACTGAGAAAGGTAATTGGCTGCAAATTTTGGACCCACCATAAGAGATGGTCCGCATGTGGTGAATCCACTCGCCACATTGCTCTCTCTCTTACCTCTCCTCTGCGCCCCCTCTTGCTTTCCCAGTTAATCATATTCATCAATCTCTCGATTTCTTCCGTATACCATATTACTCTGTGCCAATACTCATTTGGTGTGCTGTTTTGTCTTTTATATTCATATAATTTTAATCTTTGCACGCAATGTAATATAATGTAAATTGGTACACTTCTTCATAATACATATTTCAGTGGTAGTTTATGTACAGTATAAAGATTTCAATTAACATCTGTAACATGTGTGCAGCTCAATATATTTACGCCAGTCAAACATTGGGTTTACGGATGTATACTCGTATTTAAGTCCTGAAACATTCATTGTATCACTATACAATATTTTTTGTTTTGTACCGATCTCAAACTGAAGCATTCCAGTTTTGTGTTTTTCATATAGATGCATAATCTTAAACTGTCACATGTAATTGGAAATATCAGTTCTCGCTGATCTTGTGTGGTTTCTCTGTTCAGACTTAAGTTCTCTGACGGTTGCCTAGGAAGTCGAAAGACAGGTCACAAAAATATATAAAATAAATGTTACCGTGGAATGTTAGAACAG
Source organism: Schistocerca nitens (assembly GCF_023898315.1). NCBI lineage: Eukaryota > Metazoa > Arthropoda > Insecta > Orthoptera > Acrididae > Schistocerca > Schistocerca nitens. The sequence goes on from NC_064616.1 coordinate 62,880,442, forward strand.
TGCATTTCAGTTATTAATATGTCTATGTTCCTCCAAGTATTGACGGAATACTCCATAAAAGTTAATACACTCCTGGAAATTGAAATAAGAACACCGTGAATTCATTGTCCCAGGAAGGGGAAACTTTATTGACACATTCCTGGGGTCAGATACATCACATGATCACACTGACAGAACCACAGGCACATAGACACAGGCAACAGAGCATGCACAATGTCGGCACTAGTACAGTGTATATCCACCTTTCGCAGCAATGCAGGCTGTTATTCTCCCATGGAGACGATCGTAGAGATGCTGGATGTAGTCCTGTGGAACGGCTTGCCATGCCATTTCCACCTGGCGCCTCAGTTGGACCAGCGTTCGTGCTGGACGTGCAGACCGCGTGAGACGACGCTTCATCCAGTCCCAAACATGCTCAATGGGGGACAGATCCGGAGATCTTGCTGGCCAGGGTAGTTGACTTACACCTTCTAGAGCACGTTGGGTAGCACGGGATACATGCGGACGTGCATTGTCCTGTTGGAACAGCAAGTTCCCTTGCCGGTCTAGGAATGGTAGAACGATGGGTTCGATGACGGTTTGGATGTACCGTGCACTATTCAGTGTCCCCTCGACGATCACCAGTGGTGTACGGCCAATGTAGGAGATCGCTCCCCACACCATGATGCCGGGTGTTGGCCCTGTGTGCCTCGGTCGTATGCAGTCCTGATTGTGGCGCTCACCTGCACGGCGCCAAACACGCATACGACCATCATTGGCACCAAGGCAGAAGCGACTCTCATCGCTGAAGACGACACGTCTCCATTCGTCCCTCCATTCACGCCTGTCGCGACACCACTGGAGGCGGGCTGCACGAAGTTGGGGCGTGAGCGGAAGACGGCCTTACGGTGTGCGGGACCGTAGCCCAGCTTCATGGAGACGGTTGCGAATGGTCCTCGCCGATACCCCAGGAGCAACAGTGTCCCTAATTTGCTGGGAAGTGGCGGTGCGGTCCCCTACGGCACTGCGTAGGATCCTACGGTCTTGGCGTGCATCCGTGCGTCGCTGCGGTCCGGTCCCAGGTCGACGGGCACGTGCACCTTCCGCCGACCACTGGCGACAACATCGATGTACTGTGGAGACCTCCCGCCCCACGTGTTGAGCAAATCGGCGGTACGTCCACCCGGCCTCCCGCATGCCCACTATACGCCCTCGCTCAAAGTCCGTCAACTGCACATACGGTTCACGTCTACGCTGTCGCGGCATGCTACCAGTGTTAAAGACTGCGATGGAGCTCCGTATGCCACGGCAAACTGGCTGACACTGACGGCGGCGGTGCACAAATGCTGCGCAGCTAGCGCCATTCGACGGCCAACACCGCGGTTCCTGGTGTGTCCGCTGTGCCGTGCGTGTGATCATTGCTTGTACAGCCCTCTCGCAGTGTCCGGAGCAAGTATGGTGGGTCTGACACACCGGTGTCAATGTGTTCTTTTTTCCATTTCCAGGAGTGTATGTTACGTGGCCCCTTTTGGAAACGCGCTCCCGAAATTTTATCAGGTAGCAGTTCCGTATACCACAACGGTTATCTGGACCTGGGTAGGCATCTCCGTGACGCTCTCTCTCTCTCATACTAAACTAATCCTTGACGAAACGTTCAGCTATTCTTTGAAACTTTTGTAGTTCTTTCATTAAACCTAACTGGCGAGGTTTTCAGACTGACGATTAAAATTCAAAAAGTTAGTGTCTAAGCCTTTGCGCCACCTCGCTCGGTTTAACACTTTTCACGCAGAATGTCCACAAATTTGTAGAAGCGTTGAAATACCATTCATGTCACACAGACGCTAATTTCAAAAGAAAGATACACAGTTAATAAACACATTAAATTTATCTGCTTGTAGTTGGTGGTGCTGAAGATTCCTTTATTGCCTGAATACAAACTGCCACAAAATCTTCTTTTATGGAGACCGACATTGTTATCTTCGAAGAATTAAGTCTCAATGACTATGTAGATTGTAAATCACACCAAATGCGACGTTCGTTCTGTGTCGAAACAAAAGGAGATTACAGTGTGACGAGCGATGGAAAAGAAAGTTATGCAGAGATTGAGTAGACAGTACGCTGCTTGATACTTTATTTTTGTATATCACCTTGTTTCAGCTCTATTGCCTTCATCAGTACATCGTCCGTCCCGATAGCTGAATAGTTTCAAGTTTGACAGTTAGTCGTGCCGGTACGGTAGCTCAGCGTGTTCGGTCAGAGGGTCTAGCTACCCTCTGTAATAAAAAACTGAGTGAACGGATCAACGAACAACCTGAACGAGTGTCATCGGACGTCCGCCACGAACAAAGTCAACGGACAATATAGAACAAAATGAGATTTTTTTTAAAAATGGTCATTGTGACGGACTGCCTTCCTAAGCGGCCCGGGTTTGATTCCCGGCTGGGTCGGGTATTTTCTCCGCTCAGGGACTGGGTGTTGTGTTGTCTTTAGCATCATTTCATCCTCATCCGCATCCGGCGCACAGGTCGCCCAATGTGGCGTCTAATGTAATAAGACCTGCACCAAGGCGGCCGGACCTGCCCCGTAAAGGGCCTCCCGGCCAATGACGCCAAACTCTCATTTCCATTTCCATCAGTACATCTGCAAACCATCGCATTTATTTACATTTTACATAATATATAATTTATAAAGTTTTTTTCTTGGATATTGTACTCACGTCCTGAAGTTGTAGACGGACATATGTCAGCTTTGAGTAACCTACTATTGCTGCCGTAGATGTTGGATGTAACGTTTCAAAGGTGTTCGGTGATTCGATGTTGCACGTATATTGCCTTCTTTGTTATTTCGAGACTCGTTGAAATTTAAGTTTGACAGCTAGTCGTTTACTCAAAGATATTTATGTTGTAGCGGGTCGTGTATCCATGGAACTGCTACTGATGTGTTTGTAATCTCTTGTGTTTTGGTTATCCGTTATTCCAATATAAAATTTCAATAGACGGATAACCAAAACACCAGAGATTACAAACACATCACTAACAGTTTCACAGGTACACCACCCGCAACAACATAAATACCTTGGAGCAAACAACTAACAGTCAAAGTTGAGTTTCTACAACTGTCAAATAATAAAACAACGCATTATAATATACGTTCAACATGAAAACATCGAGCAACATTAAAACGTTACTGAAAAAATATCACATCCGACAACTACAGACAGCAGTAACAGTTCACTCGAAGTTGACATACATCCTTCTACAACATCAGGAGGTGAGTAGAATTTCCAATGTAACAAAACCTCTATAATAGTATATTACGTTAAATATAAATAAATGCAGTTGTTGCAGATGTACTGATGGAAGGCATAATGTCCTGCGGTGGCATAATATATGCTTCAGGTCCCGTAATAAAAGAAAGTTGTCGCACTCCATCTAATCTTTCTAGCAGACTCTCTAGCTTGTAGATGCAAGAGGCCAATTTCTGCTTACTTTTCTTTGCATGAATGTGTGGATAAAACAGAAAGGTCCCAGATGTAAATATTTACTGAATTTTCAATGACTGCTTTTAGGACAAAGACTGCCACGTGTCACCAAGATTATGGTGCTATGCCCGCCAAATCCAAGAATAGAGATACTGTTCCGTGTAGCCTCGGGGCATCATACTCGATCCTACACACAGGTCTTAATCAAGTAGCCAATCGTTACATAAATTAATCAAGATTGGCTGTGGAGATACGGTTGAACACGAAGGGCCGTACCACAACCGTAACACCGGAAATAGTCAAACCTGACCAGGGAAATGAACAGAAAAGCCTGTGGGACTGAGAAGAGCGAGGGATAGGTAGATAGATAGATAGATAGATAGATAGATAGATAGATAGATAGATAGATAGATAGATGGATAGACAGAAAGAGTGAGAGAGAGGAGGAGGAGGGAATCAATAGCAAAAAGAAATGACAATGGAATATGACGGCGTGTTACCTAGCCTGTAGGAGGTGTCTTGACGTGTAGCTGCCGACTGTGATCCGAAGGATTATCTCCCGATCGCATGAATTATGAAGGTGATTTTCGTCTCTCGCACAATAAACGTAGCGTTGTATATTGGAGTCTGTTTCTTCCTTCGACCTCTTCCTCCAATCCGATAAGGTGATCTGCTTTAGAGGTACGTTACACTTTCCCAGAATTTTTCCAATAAACCGAAGACGGCCGTTAGCTATCCCTACGGCTGAACTCACGTAATCGTTTTCTTTCATGTTTAGCCACATTAGGTACAGATAATTAGCTGACCTGACTGAGTCCTCCAGTCTTTTTATTTCGTCGAACTGGTCAGAAAAAACCTTTCGACTAACGAAATGAGAAAATTTATTTGATACCCGAAAAACGCAATGAAATTATGATTAAAGTTCAAAGACACGGCAAGCAGCCACCTTTGTTTAATGGTACCATTCGAGGAAAGCTCGCTACAAAAGAGAATGCAAGCAAACCGATAGAGAAAGCTTGGTGGCTATCAGCGCAGCCTCAGGAAGGTCTATGCGAGAAGCTTCAAGTAATGTCTAGCATCAGCTCCTGACAGAAAGTATATCAAAAATGCTACGAAATTCTGATCATACCCCCTCAGTCCAAAAAAGTTTCGAAACTGAAATAATACAAAATAGAGAAAAGTTAAAATTTTGGTTATAATGCTCCCCCCCTCCCCCCGCCCCTCCGCTACTTGAGTAAAACGCACAGGACGTCCGAACGTCATCTGAAATTGTCACATTACGTCTTTTGGATGTTGTGCAACTCGGGCGTCTCACTGTTTCAAATGTCGGTTATGTCGTCAAATGGCTCTGAGCACTATGGGACTCAACTGCTGTGGTTATCAGTCCCCTAGAACTTAGAACTACTTAAACCTAACTAACCTAAGGACATCACACATATCCATGCCCGAGGCAGGATTCGAACCTGCGACCGTAGCAGTCCCACGGTTCCGGACTGCGCGCCTAGAACCGCGAGACCACCGCGGCCGGCGGTTATGTCGTCAAAGCGATGATTTTTCATTTGAATTTATGCACTTTGTCGTTTTGTGGTAGGTTCGTATTGATAAGACATAGTCTTGTCACCTGTGAGTATTTTCGCCAGAAAAGAATTGCCCACATTTTGCGTTTCGATTAAGTCATGACATCCGTCAGCGTGTCGCTGTTCTTGTTCGGGAGTCAAAATTTGCGGCACAAACTTTGAACACTCTTACCTGCACTTGAAACACACTATAAAATGTCTGTAACACTTGATTTAGAGATGTTAACACACTATGGCTGCACATAACACTGCCTGCTCACAACTGACTGGTCGACCACACCTGTTGCTCACATCTGCCACTGTAATTACTAGACTGAAGCTGCTTATACGCCAGGAATAAAACCAGTCTCGGAATTTTTGTGTTCGTAAGGTCTGTGAACGTATCCAAAACGTTATAATGCTCTTGGTGTTGAAGCTGATGGCAGTACACATGAAGCTGAAATATCAAACATTAAAAAATGTGACCACACATGCGGATGGTTATCCAATGTTTGATTGCAGCACGCGCTCACAAATGAGAGATTATGAAATAAGCACTCTCGGTACGGAAAAATAATTACGATTACCCAAAGCGGTCGAGGTACCAGGGAGTAACTGAATTCGAGTGAGATTTTACATTAAATACGCTGCAGAATTAGCCCCATTGTCATCTTACATTAACAGAAAATCTATTGCGCAGCGAGTACCCCCGCTTGTCTGGAAAAAAGGGAAGGCCACTCTTTTTACAAAAAGGATAAAAAGACGGACTCACAGAATTGCAAACTAATGTCGATAAAATCCGTCTTTTACAGAATCTTGCAGCACATTCTAATTCAAACATCATGAAATTCGTATAGGAAAAGAAGACAGCTCCCTCAGAGTATCAGCGTGGTTTCTGGAAAAATCATAGCTCGCTTTATTCACGCACGATATGATGCAGACATTCGATACAGACGAATAGGTAGTTTCCATCTTCTTAGTTAGATTTGGTCACATGGAGCCTTTTCATGAATTTTTTATTTATAGACACCAATACGTTATACTGGACCGAGATTATTCAACAGAAACGAAAGTAAGAATGGTTACGCACCAACGACGCGTAACTGGACGATGTTCTCAGAATACGTACGTGATTTATCAGAGAGGGTAATGAGCTCTGCGAAGCTGTTCACTGATGATGAAAATATATGGAGAGGGAAGTGGACGAAATTTCCGCTAACCTTCCAACATTACAAGAACAGTTATATAACTCAAGCTCATTATTTGACGTTCATCGACATTAAAAGCAAGCTACTGTTCACCACACTAAATAGAAATTCTGTCCATATCGCCGTGAATTCCACTAGAGTCACTCAGCAGCGACACTTTCCCGCACACAGCACCATCACTTTCACACAGCCTCAGATTGTAGCTTCCCGTAGCCGGCCGCTGTGGCCGAGCGGCTCTGGGCGCTTCTGTTCGGAACCGCGCTGCTGCTGCGGTCGAAGGTTCGAATCGTGCGTCGGGCATGGATATGTGTGACGTCCTTAGATTAGTTAGGTTTAGTTAGTTCTAAGTCTAGGGGACTGACGACCTCAGATGTTAAGTCCCATAGTACTTAGAGCCATTTGAACCATTTTTTTTAGCTTCCCATACCTCAAAGATCGTTTGTGTACGCATGGCAACGAGACGAGTTCTGTCACCTTTTCCTAACGTCGCTCCCTACGTTAGCTTTGTCTCTGATCCGGAACAACGGCCAGAGGTCTGTTACGCAAAATGTGTGCCAGTTACTCACGTGTCCGAGAACCTGCTTCGTATGCTGCCACTTAACTGAGTCGTTCCTCTGGTCCGTGCTCGTGGCGTCGCGCAAAATGAAACTGGAAGCCGCAGGCGGAAGACACGCGCTCTTGGCGACGTGTGGCCGTAAGACAAATTGCACGGCGTACTGCTCACCAGGTTTAATCGGAAACGTTTGTTGGCTCACTCGGATTAATTCGTAGGACTGCCACGTTCTCCAGCCAGTGCAAATAAGGCTCGTCAGGCTTCTTCGCCCCGTGAGACGGAGTTCAATTTCTTTCTTCTCTGAGGTTAATAATTAAAAGCCTCATAGGATTCTGAGTACACTCAGGAAGATTGCGAGATCCGACCAGTGTACTGGAATGTGTCGGTGTTCATCCACCGACTCCAGCTGCCTACTAACATCTCCTGCTAATATCCACAACAATCGAGCAGGAATAAATTCAAAGACATTTAGGGAAACGTCACACAAAAACACCACATTCGAATATCCACGACAAAAATCGAATGTTTGGTGTCTGTGAAAGCTAACCAAGGCCGCCTCTTTCAGTAAAACACCGTCATCCAGCTAGCTACTGGTTCTGCTACGTTGCTCCCAGGCAAATGCAAGCTTTCTTAAACACTTCTCTTAAACACTTAAAGGCAGCACTCGCCTTGAAAATCGGACAGTGCCCGAGCAGAATTCCAAGCTGGATCACGGGAACGCTCTTTCCACAACTATTTGACTGTCCGTACTGGAAAAATAACTTGTAGATCACTCAAGATATACTGAAATACACTACCAAGAGATCCACCTGTTAAACTGTTCCACTGTTCATTCAGCTTTTTGTGTAGTGATGTGATATATGCCAGATCAATGGGACTGTGTGGCACCGGTACTGTTACTCATTTGGAACCACCAACGGGACACGTACTGCTTAAGATATGCTGCGGACGCGAGTTAGATGCCCTGCGTCTTGACCAGGTCACCAGTTTTTGTAGAGCACCGCAAGATCTGGTCTGCACTCATCAGCACAAGGACAAATAGTGGCAGGTGCGCTGACTCATTGTACAAAATGGGGTTAGCATTATCCCCCAGCTGTGACTGTGGTGCAGAACGACAATCTGTTCAGCATAACGCACGTAAACGCCCAAAACTGTCCTTTCCTGGTGATCCGGAGGCATTCCTGTTGGCAACAAACATATCAATCGTGTATGTTCAGCAGTTGGGTATCACAGTGCTGATTCACCGTATTGTACACTTTTTCCATTGGTAACAAATGTGGCGATCTGGCTGACTACGGCAAAAGGCTGACATATTGTGACACCAAGAAGCCACATGTTCGTGCAGCAACATGTGGTCGTTCATTATCTTGCTGAAAAATGGCGTCTGGGATGTTGTGCAGAAAGTTTATGGCTAGGGGTCACACGATGTCATTCACGTAGGTGAAACTGGTCACAGTGCCCTCGACACGCACTGACTGTGATTTGTGGTTGTACCCAATAGCATCCCATACCATTAGGCGTCGAGTTGGCGCTGTATGTCATGTGCGAATACAGCCACTCCGATGCCACTCCTCCTGTCTGCAGCGAACTAAAATGCGGCCGTCATTTTCAAACAAATAAAACATGGATTCGTCCGAAAACACTATCTGATGCCATTCTTGTCTCCAGTGACGTTGTTCCATTCACCATTCCCGTCTAGCAGGTTTCTGCACATTCGCCAAAGGTAAGAGGAGAAGTTCACCATGCGCACTTAAACCATGCCGTAATAAACAGCACCCCTGATAGTGTACGATCTGTTACGCTGTTCCACTGTTGCGCCAGAGCCGAGGAGGAAGCGGATTTGTCTGGCAATGCCGTTCGGATGAGGCGTCGATCTTTCGGTGGGTGGTGTGGGTGTAGGAACCTGACCCGTCTCGTCGTGTTCTACGGCCTTCCGTGGACCATTCTGCACACACCCGCTGCACTGTCGCAATACTTCTTCCCACACGAGCAGCAATTTCCTGGATGGATGCATCACATTCTCTCAAGTCAATAATGCGCCTTCTTTCAAACTCACTGATCTGACGGCACGGTTGTCGCATGCCTCTGCAAGACAACCTGAGCGTCTGCTTAATTCACACTGAGCCATTACCTTCTGTTTATAGCAACAACGAGGCGCACTCACATTTTACGGGTAGGTGGTGTTGCGCCGCGATATCGATTGACCTTGAACCCGCCGGCCGACATTCTTCAAGTGCTAATCATTTCTGCACAACATGCTAATGTACATATACTGCGAATGTGAACGACCTATCTATCGTCGTCCAAGGTGATCTGTTTTATTCTGAACATTAGTGTATAATGCTAAAGAAAAAGTTTTTGTTGTGTGATGTAGTACTAGCTATACGCTAAATAAATAAATAGTACTGTATATTAATACTGATGAACATGGAAGGGACTGCTTCTAAGTGAACACTCTTGGTAAGGTTTTGTCATTTATAACATCTCTTGGGTGGTCTGAATGATCTGAATAGAGTGAGACACGTTCGATTTCTAGTGCTGGCACCGTTGAAATCATTATTAGAAAGGGTAGGTAAACTATTAGTTTAAAATTGCTCTGTTCATTATATATAAAAGTAGGACAATTGACGTGTATAACATTACCAAGGACTGATACACGAGAGAGGGATAAATATTAGTACAATTATTAATCCATTATACATCTGGGATTACTGACGCAACAAATCAGCATTTCATATGTGCGGCTGCAAGGAGGTTCAAGTACGGGTAATGAATTTAAATTCACCATCTCTAACAGTTCCAAAAGAAAACATTACAAAGGGGGTTAAATCATGTACGCAAGGGGAAAGCCAACACCGCCCAGATTGCGTTTAATGAGCAATTCTTTCAAAGTACGCGTATCGACGTGATGAACTACGGTGTGGTTCATTCACGAACACAGGATAAAGAATTTAGTGAATTAGTTGTAGTTAAACTGAATAAAAAGTGCGTTTAGAGACTGTTGTCTCGAACCAAACATCTTAACTGTAGTTAACATTTCTCCTCGTCAAGCACCTCGAACGTCCACTGGAGACACAAATTTGCTCAACTCGGCCCTACTCTGTGTCAGCCGGCCACAGCGTCGTAACGAAATCATTATTAGACAAACAAAGAGCGTACCTGAAGTTCGTGTCTCACCGCGGCGACGCCGTGAGCTCGGCGGCCTACATGGACTACACTGCTGCAGGGACGTGCAGTGCCCCCTGTTCTCACTGAGTGACGCCACATAGCGTGATCCACAGCGCTAGCGGGGTTCACGCTTACTGAAAGAACGCCTGACGTGGTGGAGAGCTGTCTTACTTGACGTAGGCATTCTACCTTCACGAGGACCCACCACATTCGTGATCTGAATCTAAAAGGGTAAAATCACGTGTAATATTCTTGTTCTCTTATATCGAGTGATCAGAGCTGCCCACGATTTGCCTGCACCGTAAGATGCATCTACAATTAGGAAGCTGGGAACGGTCTAAGGCGCTGCAGTCATGGACAGTGCGGCTAGTCCCGGCGGAGGTTCGAGTCCTCCCTCGGGCATGGGTGTGTGTGTTTGTCCTTAGGATAATTTAGGTTAAGTAGTGTGTAAGCTTAGGGACTGATGACCTTAGCAGTTAAGTCCCATACGATTTCACACACATTTGAACATTTTTGAAGCTGGGAAAAGCGAGGTATTATTTATGGCGTCTTGCAATTGCTTTTACTATCTGTTATTCTCTTGCCCACTCCCATCCTATAAGGGGTTTGCAGGTGGGGTGGGGGTGGGGGGAGGGGGCCTGATATGTAGTAAAAAGAAAAAGTTGACATTGATTTTAATGAAATGATCCAGGCAGCAATTGACGGTGACCGTTTCACTGCCCCAGCGATCACACTACTTCCACACCCCACGAGGCCTGGCGGACGATTCACGATTTGGCGAGCTCTTGACCGCTCCACGAAATTATTGCAGTGGTAACACCGATTGCTTCAAATCACCGAAGTTAAGCGCTGTAGGGCTTGGCTAGCACTTGGATGGGTGATTGTCCTTGGCTGCCGAGCGCTGTTGATAAGCGGGGTTCACTCAGACCTTGGGAGGCCATTGAAAAGATACTCGACTGATAAGTAGCGGTTCTTGTAACGAAAACTGACAACAGCCGGGAGAGCGGTGTGCTGACAACAGCCCCTCCATATCCGCACCCAGTGACGCATAACGGCTGATGACACGGCGCCCGGTCGGTCCTGTTCGACCGTCTGAGTCCTGTTCGGACGGAGTAAGTCTTGATTCAATCAGGAGCAGAATTCATTATTACCCATTTTCTACTCCCAGTTATGACGCTACCATAAAGTTCTGCTTCCAGCGAGTAATTTTAGAAGTTTTTGTGCACTGGGCGCTGGAACCATCAATACTCCTGAGGAAATCATTAGACCTGGAGCCAGCCTCATATGCACAAACCACTAGCCGTGCAGGAGAATTAGGGTAAGACCGGTACATCAACTCTAGGCTCAAGAAAGCCTCCTTCCCTGTGGTAGAAAACAGCCACAGGAAAAGCCTCAGGTGCCAGGAAATGAGATGTGGTAGAGATTCAAACGGTTTCTGGAAATCTCGGAATATGAAATCCGCCAATGGACATGGTATCTTGGTCCACAGGAGGTCGTATGTGAAGGAGGAGAATTCTGTGTTTCACACGAACGATTCCCGGAGGAACTCATTACATCCGAGTTTAGAACATACTCAACGATCCTGCAGTAATTGACGTTGCGGATATTGATCTATCGCTCTGGCGTCGATTCTTATCCCTTTGGTTGTGATCTGCGGCGCCCTTACTTCACAGTCGTACGTTGACGATATTCTGCGCCCCGTTTGGCTGCCCTTTATGGACTTACATTCCAGCAAGATAATGCCCGCCCGCACACGGTGAGAGTTTGTACTGTTTGTCTTCGTGCTTGCCAAACCCTATCTTTTCCCGCAACGTCGCCGGATCTCTCTCCAATTGAGAACGTTTGGGGCATTACGGGCAGTTCCCTCCAACCAGCTCGACATTTTCAGGATCTAAAGCACAGAATCTAGGGCTATATCCCTAAGGAGAACATCCAGCAACTATACAAATCAATGCCAAGCCGAATAACTGCTTTCATAACTGCCAGAGGTGAACCAACGCGTTACTGACTTGCTCAATTTGTCCTTTCTCTCGAATAAATCATCGAATTTTTCTGAAATTGTAATCATTTGTTTGTCTATACATGTACACCAAATCTACCGATTTCCGTTTCACTCGGGTGATTTATTAGTGGTGCGTCGCTTTTTTGTGTTAGAGTGTATACCACAACAAAAGGAAAAACGCTTCAATGGGTAACAATAGTTAAAACGCGTCAATGGGCTTTCGAGGTAATAGCGAATGCGTTGATACTTTCCATTACCGATTTCAGTATGAAATGTTGTTCCTATTCAGTTTGAAATGCTTTTATATTTTATACTAATTAGGACAACATTTGATACTGTAGTCATCGTCAGTTCGTAACTATACGTTCGAATTTATCTCGGTAAAGCCGACCTATGTTTCCCGAAACTTTTTTGTATTTGTTATCATATACTTTCAACCGTGGTAGTTTCCGCTACTAATTATGATACACCTCGCATACGAATTTTTAACTCGGGCGACGATGAGCCCCTATCAGCTTGGCGCCCCAAGTGGCCGATTTTGTCGCTTAGACCTTAAAGCGACCCTGTCCATTAGGACGGGATGTTAAGGTTCGCAGCTCCTTAGTTGGTATTAAACAGGAACGCTCTGTGATTCGGGAAACGTCTATGTTGTATTTTCCTGTCCCATACACTTTTGTAGCAACAGTCACTAGGTCGAAGAGCAAAACTCCAAGCGATCAAAAATATTCGGACACCACCTTGTCGTTCAGGTTTGACCACTGGATATAACGAGAGGCGGACTCTCCAGTGTAAACGGAGGTGGGGAATATTATGTTGTCAGTGGCGAAGCAGAAACTGATGAATTGCTCGGTCAGGAGAACTCAGTGATTTCGAATGTGGACCAGCCACTAGACGGTCGCCCGAGTAACGAATCCATCATGTACATTGCAACCCTGCCAGTGTCGTCTGTCGGTGATGTGATTGTGAAGTTGAAACGCGAGATACCACATCTAAACCAACACCAGGGAGACATCATCTACTGACGGAAAGGGAACATCGAGTACTACATGAATCGTTCATGAGTTCCAAAATGCTACCAGCAGTCCAATTAGTGCCATAACGGAGCGCTGTGTGTACAATGGTGGAGCAGCTCCCCATGAGCCGCACATTTCTGTAATCAAAGCCAAGATGGTCACAGCTGGACAGAGCATATCTGGAACGAAGCCAAGTTATATGGAGTGATGAATCGCGCTATACCCTGTGGCAGTCCGATGGAAGTCTTTGGGTTAGGCGAATGGCCGGAGAACGTTACCCGCGACCACGTGTAGTACCGACAGTGAAGTACCGCGGTATGGGGCAGGTTTACGTGGTTAGAGTTTGATTCCCTTGTTGCCCTTAAGAAAACACTAAATGCGGAAAGATATGAACGTATTTTACAGCATCGTGTACTGCATACAGTACAATAACATTTCGAAGACCAGGATTATCTCAGCATGACAATTCTCACTGTCATAAAGCAACATCTGTGAGGCAATGTCTTGTGGACAATAATATTCGTCAAATGGACTGCCTGCCCAGGGTCCTCAACTGAAGCCAATTGGCCGGCCGGAGTGGCCGAGCGGTTCTAGGCGCTACAGTCTGGAACCGCGCGACCGCTACGGTCGCAGGTTCGAATCCTGGCTCGGGCATGGATGTGTGTGATGTCCTTAGGTTAGTTAGGTTTAAGTAGTTCTAAGTTCTAGGGGACTGATGACCACGGCAGTTAAGTCCCATAGTGCTCAGAGCCATTTTTGAACCATTTTTGAAGCCAATTGAACACCTTTGGGACGAGTTAGGGCGGTGATTTCGCTCCAGATCCCAGCGACCACCGTGACTATCCTCTCTGGTTTCGGTCATGAGGAAGAATGGGTTGCCATTTCTCCACAGGCATTCGGACATTTCAGTGAAAGTATTCCCAGCATAATTCAAGCCTTCATAAGGACGAAGATGGGACACACTCAATATCAATTTCAAATAATACGTGTCCGGATATTTTTGATCAGACACAGAGTGCCGCGCGGTCAGAGGCTCCTTGCCACGTTTCACGCGGCTCCTCCCCCGTCAGAGGTTCGAGTTCTCCCTCGGGTGTGTGTCGTCCTTAGCGTTAAGTTAGTTGAAGTTAGATTAAGTAGTGTCTAAGCCTAGGGATCGATGACCTCAGCAGTTTGGTCCCATAGGAACTTACCATCACCACCACCTCAGACACAGTGTATGGAATACCTATCCTTTCTGACAGTTGAACATAGCGGTGGACGAGGAGCATGCTGTGGCTCGAATGTAGCTAATGGAGCAGTAAAAAGTTTTGTAAACACTGTGGAGCGACTGATTCCAGTTGCCACAAAAATATTCTGCTATATGGAATATTTACGATGGTACGGTAATAAATTCTTAGCCCAGAAGTAAAAATAGTTTTTGCAGGTAAAACTGACTTATTTTTCGGCATGCGCCTGATTTCGGTCTGTATAACTTGTACAGCGCTTTCCTCAATGACTGTTGTGCAATTCTGGGAGTCCCAGACACTCATCTATAACAGCCGTAACCTCTTCTTCGGCGTCAGAATATTTTCCAGCCGTGAAGCTCTTTAAGTGTGGAATAAACAGAAGCTGGAGGGTGCTACATCTGTTGAATAGGGCAGATGTTGCTTTATACTTCGAATCTCTCAGTTTCCACAACGCCGGAGCCCTTGTGTAAACAGTGAATTCTTTTAAAGTAAGGTGCTTTCTTTCCCCTTTCGACATTCTCAACTTTTATTTTATATTGTCCATACACTTGGTCTTCCGGCTTATGTAACACTCGCAAGTTACCATTTCACATTTTACGAAGTAATCAATGAGCTGAATATCTACGGCATCCCAGAACACATTGGCCCTCACGTTTCCGGCATATAAAATTGACTATGCCCGCTTTGGTGCACTACCATCAGCTTACGCCCGCTTCTTTCATTGTTGTTTCATTTTTGGCACGAAGTGGTGAACAGGCTTCGTTAACACTAACAGTCTGGAATACTAAATTAAGCGGATTATTTATTTGAAACAGTACAGACATCGGTTTTAACATAAAATTTTGTCAATGGTCATGTTTGTATTTAACCGCCTACTTCTTAACTGTTGAAACTGATGGACCAAACTACTTCTCAGCCTCCACAACTTTTTATTGTCCTTTTTCTTTATTTTTTCGTTGACTCTAAGTCTTTGAATACAAAGAGGTTTATGGTAGTGGATTTGACTAATTTAAGAATTCGTATAGATTAAATTATTCCGCATGTAATGTTGACAGTTGAGTTAAGTTAAAGTCCAACATGTACAAGCACAACAAACATTAATATTACTATCACGTCTACAGCGGGCCCAGAACTTTTCAATTGACGCTCGCACTGTGGAAAACAGACAGATATAATTCCGAGATACATTACAGACACACAATCACAATACAGCTGCGACATAACAAATATAGAAAGAACATAAAGAATTCGAAACGGATGCGCAGCTCGTATCGCTTAGAGAAACGCGCGTCGGAAAACAGAAATTTTCTCGTGTTAAAACGGGTAAGGTAGAAACTCGCGAAAACAATGTGTTTGTCAATAAAATGCGTGACGGAGTAGGGGAGCTTTGGTTGGGCTTAAGCTCTTTGGCATTAATCAGGAGGCAGCGGAGCGCGAGAGCTCCTAATTGTGTGCGCGTGTTGGTGCGTGGAGCCGGACAAAGCAAACAGGCGGAACGGCCTTATCGCGTCTGTCCGGAGCCCTGTCCACGCACAGCTGTCGGCCTCACGTCCTCGCAGTCCTGTCCGCACAGGAAGTGCGAAAGCTGATACCACCGCAACACAACTACGCAACGTAAAACGCCATACCGACAAAAAAAAGTAGCTACAGGAAAGACACGTAACATCTACACCCTTCTTATGGTATTTGCGAAATGTTTCTTCAAAAATTGGCAGATTAATGAAGAAGCGCAAAGTGGAAGTGATCTCACCTTCCAGCCAATACGGCAGCACTCCCAGGATCTGTTTTTAAGGAAGGTTGAATGTTTAGTAAATTCCTTGTCGTTATGGTAAAAGTAATATAGGTCAGAAAGTACACTGTGTACAAGAAAGATGTATTCTACAGCCGGGAAAATATACATTGGGTCAACACTGAACTTCCACCAGCCATGTCGGAAAGTAGAGATACTGGCCACAGCCTAAGTAGCTGTGAAAGGGGCACTCTGGAAATAAAGCGTGTCTTCGATGACGTAATTGATGACGTCATAGGATTCCCTGCACCCTTATCTGACAAAGGCCAGTTGCTCTGTGTACAAAATGGCTAGAAATTCAAATACTGACAGGAAATTCAAATTTTTGTGGGAAATTCAAAAATGGTAGAAAATTAAAAAACGAGCCCATTTGCGCTAGCGTGTTTCCAATAGAAGCAGGATTGTTGGTTGCCCTAACTATAAATTGGCAGGAAATGTAAGATGGCTCAATGACGTGCTGGCTGGCTTTGAATACTGGCCCCTAACTCTATGACGTCACAATCTGAGATTTTTCGGGGCATTCTGGCACCAAACTGTGGTACAGATGACATCATCAATGAACTCATGAGATGTATCCACCCACACCAATTCCGACAAATGTATTACAAAATGACAGTAATTTCAAATAGCGGCGGTAAATTCAAATTTTGAAGAGAAATTAAAAAAACTAGCCCAAATGCACTACTGTGTTTCCCCACTCCTGTGGAAGTGGGGCTGTTGTCGAAAGTATAAATTGGTGGGAATTGTAATACTGGCACAAATGTCTGACGGGAATACAAGATGTCGATCGAACATAGGGACCAGTGCGTACTGGTGTAGCTCTATGATGTCAGAAACTGAGATCTGGGATACTGGCTAGGCCTTAGTACGATGTCAGAATCAAAGATCTCGAACACTGGTGCGACTCTTCCATGACATCATAATCCGAGATTCTAGGACTAAAGTAGATAACTTGCTTGTAGAGACTTGTATAGTTATTTATAGCAGTCAGCACTGTGTATGTCCATACTAAGCTCAGCAATTTCCTTGCTTGAACAGTTGTTTATGTTTGGTAAATCGATAATGCCATACAGCAACATTAAGTCAAAACTGTTCACTGAGTAGTAGGAACAACTATGTCTTAATTGAAAGTGACACGACCTTCTGGGCACGCCATTACCCCCACGCCGCCTGCTGTAGGTGACCGTATTTGTGATAACACTCGCTGGAATCCTGCCGGAACAGAGCCACAAAGGGCTACTCTCGTTTCCATGCTAGCAAAGTTCTTGACCGCCATATCGTTTGAGAAGTCCGCGGTAGAAATAACCTACAACCCATAAATGCGTTCTGCTCGGAAATTTAAAATAAAGAGATTCATATTAGTCCCCCTGGTGGTGGACACTTGTATAGTGGCTCTGATACCAAAAAAATGGGGTAAGGTACTATACTCGTATTATTCACAACCAAAATCTGTGTGTGGAATGAACAGTGGCTATTTTATTGGCAGTAACATAACCAACCATCACAGAATCGTCTTTTTTTTCATTTTTTGGCATTTCATTCCCCTCGCTCCATGTAAGTGTGGTGTGGGTTGTCAGTGGAACAAGTCGCTGCCCTTCAGCCATACAACAGTAAAAAGTTTAAAACATATAATATTGGGTGTGGCATTTGTAAGAATGAATGTTTTACATGAAAAAAAGACATAGATTCAGATGCATATTTCGAAACATAAAAAGCGCATTTTTTGATTAAATAAAAGACTGGCACACATGAAATGGCAAATGGTTGTTCCACAGAAGATAAAAGACACTGGGACATATGAACGAGGTGCAAAACATAAAAAGCCAGTGTGTTGACCGATTGAGATGCAGGCATACATGTGAGAAGTAATCAGCGGTTCTAGGCTGCCAGGAAGAGAGGTATCATGAGAACGTATCATTTGGGGTAGTGCATAAGAGGGAGTTTGAGGGGACAGATGTTTGTAGGAGGAATTCGGGAGAGTGAAGAGGCATGCTGCTCTGGACCAGGCCTTAGGATGTGGGTGGAGAGGAAGGGAGCCATGACTGGGGGAGGTGGGGTGCTTTTTGTTCAGATCTGGTAGGAAAGGTATATATCAGGGTGGATTTGACGCCCACGTAAGTGAAGGCGATTAAAATTCCGTTGTGTTGACGCTATGGATCTCGGAATATTGAATTTCCTAATGATTTCCGAAATGGTATGTCCCATGCGTCTAGCTGCACCTACTATTCTGCGTTCAGAGTCTGCTAATACCCGTGGTGCGGCCACAATCGCGCCGGAAACCTTTTCACATGAATCTCTTGAGTACATATGCCAGCTACGCCAGTGTACAATCCTTCTATACTTTGTGTATCCAATACTACCGCCAATCTGTATCTGATGACATTTGAGACTTCAGCATATTTTCCATCTCCAGGCAGAACATATCTGTAGATTGTTTTTAGCATGCACCCAGCATCCGGTGATCATTAGTGTTAACATGGTCAGCTACAGAGTGCAGTCCGGGTGCAGCGGCGTGCCCAGAGGGTCTTTCCCATCCGCAGTTTGGTGTTAAATAAACACGCAATCGCTCCTGCTACACAGTGTGCGCTTTAGACTTTATCTTACGACGACATCATGAGTTAACCAAACACAGACATCTGTTTAAGCAAGGGGAACAGCATTAACGTAGGATCGAATTACACAGTCACCTGACTGCTATAAATAGCCCTACAGGTCTCTACAGGCAAGTTACTACCCATTGCCCTAGCACTTAGGTTTCTGAGGCCATAGAAGAGCTGCACCGGTATTCGAAGTGTTCGATCGTGACATCGTACTGAAGCTGCGCCAGTATCCCAGATCTCGGTTTCTGAGGTCATAAATCTGTATCAGTATACACCAGTCGCCCTGTTCGACCGCCACCTTGTATTCCAGGTCGACCATCTTGGATTCTGGTGTCATACTAATGCAGTGCCAGTATTCCAAGTCTCGTATTGTAATGTCATAGAGCCAGGACTTGTGTTCCAGGTCAGCCAGCACGACAATGCGCTGTCTTGGATTTCCCACTAATTTATACTTACGACAACACTCCTACTTCCACAAGCAGGGTAGAGGGTGGTGGGGGGTGGGGTGGGAACACACTAATTTAGTTGGGCTATTTTATAATTTCCCTGCTAAATTTCAATTTTTCGCCAACATTTGAATTTACCACCATTTTATACATAAGGCAATTGATCTTTCTCAGAGTGGGTGTGGGTGGAGAAATCTCATAACGTCATCTATGTTGTTATCGGTGACACATTTTGGTGCTAGAATGCCGCTACATTTTTCTGATTGTGAGGTCAAGAAGTCAGAGCCAGTATTCAAACTCATCAAGAATGACATGCGCCATCTCTTTAATTCCCGGAAGTTTATATTTAGGGCTACAACCCTGCTTACATAAGAAACACACTAGCGCACTTTGGCTATTTTTTGAAATTTATGTCATTTTTTAATTCTCTGTCAAAGTTCGAATTTCCTACCAAAGATTGAATTTCCTGCCGTTTCATACACAGGGCAACTGGCCTTTGTCAGACGGCGGAGGGAGTGGGGGGGGGGGGGGGGTGCAAAAATCCCAAGCCGTCATCGATGGCACATTTTGGTGAGAAAATGCCCCTTACATACGTACTAGCCAAATCCCATCTGGATTCAATTGTCAAGGAAGCTGTGAAATACAATTAGCGGAGAACCTGCTCAACCAAGGCGAGGGTTTCCAGCTCGACAATTCATGGAAACCAGTCACTCCACACCTATGTTTTCGTATAAGTTATTATTCTGAAACTTCAGTTCTTGGCATTCCAACACATGCTCTTGTTTTTAATAATTAAAGACACATTTCGTAAAAATGTGAATTTCCTCACTCGGCGCTTGCTATGTTCCATGGTCATGGGCCAAGAAACTTACTTCTTCTTAACGTTTAGTCCAGTGCTACTCCACGTTCCGTCGAGTCTTGTCGAGATGGATCTAATGCCGGTTAGGGCCATAAATACCGTGAAAATGATAATATTGTCAGAATAATATTGTCAGAAATAAAAATTAACTGTCGACCCGTCGTCTGTCAAAGATAAAACTGATCTGTCGACTCTGTGTAGCTATGCCCATACATCATTAAGTTTCATGGCGTCTTCTTTTCTGTTGAAACTGTCCCCCCCAAAAAATCGTACATCTGGAAATACGACGTCACATTTGATCCGTTGACGGCATATGACATCAGGGAGATGGTAGACTTACTGATAATGGTTTCAGCTTCGTCCGCTAACAGATAGCGTAGTTGCATTGGTACCAGAGCGCCATCTGCGACTATCCTTTAATAGGGACTGCCACAGCCAGAAGCCTCAGTGTCAAACAAGCAAACGACCATGCCAGTGAGACGCACTTGTGATTCTTACAGCCAACTAACCGTGTATGAAAGGGGTTAAATCATGGCCTCCCGAATGGCGGGATGGTCCTTTCGGATAATTGCCGAACAAGTTGGACGTGCTACGTCAGTTGTGCAACGATGCTGGTATGAGTGGTCTCACACCCGTAGACGAGGTTCTGGACGTCCACACAACACAGATGCCAGCCAGGATCGTCGCATTGTAAGGGCAGCAGTGGCAGATCGTACAACCACCACAGCAACGATAAGAGGGCTTGTGAGCTTCGAACCGGTTAATAGCAGTGGAACTACGGGCACGCTCGGCTCTAGCCACTCTTCCACTCCCGCCACAGTATCATACTGCCTGCACGCAACTGCTCGTACGAAGTAGACCCGGTGAGTACTATGTCGTAGAGTGCATTCGCTCAAGGAACAGGCCTTATGGTCTGTGGTGCGATAAGCTACAACCATAGTTCACCTTTTGCGTTTCCGGCGAGGGGGGCGGGGGGGGGGGGCGAAACACACGAACCAGCGCTTCGTATGTTCATTCCTTTGCCATTCTTGAAACAAGAAAGTGATTTGTTGTTCCAACAGGATAATCTTCGCCCACGCCGACCGTGACACTCTCCGTGCTCTGCAAGACGTGCAGCAACTTCCATGCCCAGCACGTATAGTGCCCTCCGCCACACACCGTTGGGTGGCATGCGGAGTATAAATGTAGATGTAGATGCAGATCTCCGAAATTCTCTCCAGTCGAGAACGTGTGGGATGAAATGGGGAAAGAAGTGAGTCGTGCAACTCGTCAGCCAACAACTGTTACAGATCTATGTGAAGAGGTCGAGTAGTCGTGGTACAACGTATTCCAGGACAGTATTCACTATCTGTACGATCGACGGGACGCCAGAGTCAGTGCCTGCATTGCCGCCCGTGGGGACTACAGCAACCCATAATACGCGTGCTTCAGCATGGGTCGACTCCTGGTAACTCAGAACAATTTTTGTTATTAATTTGTAAATGTAAATTCATGTACTCCATACGGAC
The DNA here is from genome assembly GCF_023898315.1 of Schistocerca nitens. Lineage (NCBI taxonomy): Eukaryota > Metazoa > Arthropoda > Insecta > Orthoptera > Acrididae > Schistocerca > Schistocerca nitens. The sequence goes on from NC_064616.1 coordinate 62,901,830, forward strand.
GGCTGCAACAATAAATCTTGAACGCATTAGATACCTCTGAAGTATGAACTAATTTTCTTTTCGGCAGTGTATTTCGATGACTTGTCTATACTCGTATAGCAGTGAAAATAGTTCGCTGTTGTGGATAAAATTTTGGTTTTGGGGAACTTCACTTCGTGGTTCATTAACTTAAGAGCATACTCTGCAACTGCGGATTTTTCTGCTTTTAAGATCACAGAAACCAGAAGTTCCATCAGCAACTAAGACAACCTGTCGTGAATACGTTTCCAAATTGGGATGCAATTCGTCATTAGTAATACTGAGATAGCTGTTAAAATACCGCATCGTGAACTCCGAGTTCAGGATGCTAAGCAACAACGTACACCGCTGTGTAAAACAGGCACCACTGATACGTCCATCGAAGTGTGGCGCAGATGGGACCCCGATTCATCCGAACTCGTAACTGTTTACCACCACTACATTTTACAGTCGCTGTAGTCTTTCGTGAACCTTATTAGATACAATATTTCGGTCGACAAATGGCACACCCCGACTCTCTTGTCGTAGAGCCCTATTCGCAACCATGACGTGTACACAGGGTTCTTGCAAATAGTTAGGCACATATAGAAGAGGCCGTATGAGCAGGGGATGACCGAAGTGCGTTGCCAAGACCAGGAAACGGAAGCTGGCAAACAAGCATCCCGCGTGAAGCGAAGGGTAAACTAAAACTGTGTACACTCCAAGAAGATGAGAGTGAACAACACGGAAGTCACAACAGCTAATGAAAGCGTGTGTAAGCCTTAGTAGGCAGGTGCTTTGGCGACTTGGCAGGAGGCGGTGGAAGGCGTAACGTCGTTTCTGTCCACCCCTCGGTGCTCGCATCTTCACGCTGGTGGCTCCCACGAGAACCCCGGCGACAATGTTCTCGTCCTTCTGCGTCCTGTCCGTGATTCCACTAGGGACTACCGAGGGAGTCTCCACATCTGCTGCTACCACAGGCTGTGTTCCTCCCCACTACAGTTGGCAGTCATTTCTACTCACTACTGCCTTCAACGGGCGCCTCTTCGAACCCACCAGCAGTTCGTCAGAAATATTTTTTATTTTTATTTAACGGTAATTTAAATCCACCACATCGTGGGGGAGAGGGAATGCTCCCCGCAGCTGTTATGATGTTCTTAAGGCTATTGTTATTTAATGTGTAAAGATATATTTTTACGATATAGGCAAATTACGAGGGCACGCTGAAAAGTTATACCTCCAAATTTTTTATGTGAAAACTCTTAAATCTTTTAAATAAAATAAACAGTATTAACGTTGTTCATCTTTATTATTCACGTCTACGTATGTGATACCCTCTACCGCTACATGGCTCAGAATTGTAGCGTGTAACGTGGCGGTGTGTAATGGAACTACGCCGGCACGTGAGAACCAATGCGTTGGAATCGACTTTCGAATTCGAAGAGTTCGTCCACACATGGGCCCCCCCCTCAATGTCAGAACATACACGAGCTCTGCGACATCTGCAACAGTCCGACGCCTCGCGTTCACTGTCGTCGATCATCCTCCATACAGCCCGATTTGCTCCCATCCGATTTTCGTTTATTTCCAAAACCTAAAGGACATCTTTGAGGACTTCACTTTGATAGTGAAGAAGCGGTGCATGCAGAGGTCAGGTTATAACTCCGTCATTAGAGTCAAACTGATCTCTTGTTGGGAAAAATTTTATTCGCCAGAACGACTATGTTGAAAAATAAATATCTGGACATGAAGAATAAAGATGTAGAATGTTGATAACGTTTGTTTTATTTGGTTTTAAGAGTTTTCACATAAAAATCCTGAAGCATTACCTTAAAGCATGCCCTCGTAAATAATGATTTCAAAATAAATATCAGGTGACTTACGTCGACAAGCCGAAACCGAACTCAACACGCAACCTTTTCGGAAGTGGTTAAGGAATATATTCAAAGCATTTTAGGACAAAGGATCAGAGATTTTCTGTGCCTCGTTTCAGAGTAACTATCTTTATTTTGATTTTTTACTTTCATATACTTTTGAATCTGCTAAACTGAAAATATCTGAACGACACTGCAGATATCGACGTCACGCGCTGTGTTCCTTGTTCGGAAGCAACTTGTGACATTCACCAGCAGTGTAGTGTTTTCATATGTTTTCTTCCACTGTAAATATTTCGCCTTTTGTGTTCTAAAGCAGAGATACATGAGCGCACTGCACCAGCAGAGATCACTGTTCACGAGTAGAGGATAAGATCTTTGACTCTGTATTTTTACGATATAGGCAAATTACGAGAGCGAGCTAAAGAGTAATACCTCCGAATTTTTTATGTGAAAACCCTTAAATCTTGGTCACTAGGCAGTTGTGCAGCGCAAGGGCATTCTTATTAGAGACATAGTAGCGAGCAGTTGAGTTTTAGAGGAGACTTGATATTTGTGAATCTGGGAGGAATTATCTGGTATGCTTTATTGTGGAGATGTGTGGCGAGAGCCCCCCAGCGGGTAGACCTGACCGCCCGGTGCAAGTCTTTAGAGGTGGCGCCACTTCGATGACTTGCGTGTCTGTCGATGAGGATGAAATGATGATGATGAAAAACTCGGCCGGGAATCGAACCCGGGCCCCCCGGCATAACAAGCCGGCGCGCCATCCACTCAGCTACGGTGGTGGACACTGTGGAGTTGAAAACTTGTTTGTAAAAGTATTTTCTTAACTGTGAGGTTGGTGAAGATTTTTGGTGGAATATTTGAAGATAACCAACGCGCGCACAAGAATGAAATGTTTGCTTGTCGGAACTATTAACTGAAGCATATCTTTGTCCCTTAGATAACTAATAATATTCATGATTAGTGTCAATTTGATGTCTTTATTTTCATTATGTCACAAATAATGCAACTGGTTTAAATGCCTGTAATTTTTGTTATGAGTGTATTTCTTAATTGTTAGAGTCTTTTATGTTGTACAGTTTTTTTTACAATAATCTGAGTTTAATATTTCAAGAACGCTTTTCTTTAAAGTGAAATCCTTCTCCATCATTCTTCGTAAAGCTTTACATGTTCTGTCGTGTGTGCATTTCACCTTACGCTCGCCACAGTCACAGACTGTTTCTGACAAACAAAGAAAAATTTAGTTGTGAGTACGTTATTTTTCTGTAGCTGCTGCATTTGCTGATCGCAAATTGCTTTCGAGGCCGTCAGTATACCAGACACAAAATAGCATGCTGGACATGACGTAAGCCACTTTTCTTTCAGGGTGGATCTCACTTGGCTTTCTTGTGAGCAAACAGTACAAGTCCGAATTTTCAGGTGCTGTGTTAAGCAAGCGATTAATTTGCAGTGAACAATGTTGGTAATCTCAAGAACTTATTTTTTTCCGAGTTGAGCAGAATTTTATTTTGTGGATATTTCAAGACAGATATTGCACCTCAGGTACATAACTTACATACCGTGCTTCAGTATTGAGTTTCAGTTAGATAGTTTTCAATGAGTACACAATTACTTTCTATTGGGATTTGATTTCATTCATTTTCATTTTGCAAATTCTGAATTTCACTAACATTAAAGTTTCGTTTCACGACACTGTACACAAGCGCAATACAGGACAAACTAACAGTCAGTATTGATCAGAAGATGAACACGATATTTAAAGGACACGTTACACGAGGAGAAAGTTTTTTGAAAAACAGTAATCAGTATTCTGTATGTAGATAAATTTCATAGAAAGCTTACAGCGGTACTTGCTGTTCAAGATAGCAATGTCCATTTTACTCTTCACCCTCAAATTTAATTCAGTACTGCTAGGTTTTGTCTCCTTTCTTCCGGCAATATTGTATGGTAACAATGGTGACAGTTGTATGTGTAAGTTTACAAGTGTAAGTTTATTAGAGCAGAGTTGCCGATATGGACCCGTAAATGGATTTACTGAAAGCAGTGGAAGAGCAGCTCAATGACGCTGTGCTGAGCTGTTCCTGCAGCGAAGCCAACCACGTCACAGTATTTGTGCATCGTTTGATATTTGCTGCATTACTTTCGTTTTCGTGATTACACATTATAGACTTCTTCACAGTTTTAAAGATACACTCCTTGAAATTGAAATAAGAACACCGTGAATTCATTGTCCCAGGAAGGGGAAACTTTATTGACACATTCCTGGGGTCAGATACATCACATGATCACACTGACAGAACCACAGGCACATAGACACAGGCAACAGAGCATGCACAATGTCGGCACTAGTACAGTGTATATCCACCTTTCGCAGCAATGCAGGCTGCTTTTCTCCCATGGAGACGATCGTAGAGATGCTGGATGTAGTCCTGTGGAACGGCTTGCCATGCCATTTCCACCTGGCGCCTCAGTTGGACCAGCGTTCGTGCTGGACGTGCAGACCGCGTGAGACGACGCTTCATCCAGTCCCAAACATGCTCAATGGGGGACAGATCCGGAGATATTGCTGGCCAGGGTAGTTGACTTACACCTTCTAGAGCACGTTGGGTGGCACGGGATACATGCGGACGTGCATTGTCCTGTTGGAACAGCAAGTTCCCTTGCCGGTCTAGGAATGGTAGAACGATGGGTTCGATGACGGTTTGGATGTACCGTGCACTATTCAGTGTCCCCTCGACGATCACCAGTGGTGTACGGCCAGTGTAGGAGATCGCTCCCCACACCATGATGCCGGGTGTTGGCCCTGTGTGCCTCGGTCGTATGCAGTCCAGATTGTGGCGCTCACCTGAACGGCGCCAAACACGCATACGACCATCATTGGCACCAAGGCAGAAGCGACTCTCATCGCTGAAGACGACACGTCTCCATTCGTCCCTCCATTCACGCCTGTCGCGACACCACTGGAGGCGGGCTGCACGGTGTTGGAGCGTGAGCGGAAGACGGCCTAACGGTGTGCGGGACCGTAGCCCAGCTTCATGGAGACGGTTGCGAATGGTCCTCGCCGATACCCCAGGAGCAACAGTGTCCCTAATTTGCTGGGAAGTGGCGGTGCGGTCCCCTACGGCACTGCGTAGGATCCTACGGTCTTGGCGTGCATCCGTGCGTCGCTGCGGTCCGGTCCCAGGTCGACGGGCACGTGCACCTTCCGCCGACCACTGGCGACAACATCGATGTACTGTGGAGACCTCCCGCCCCACGTGTTGAGCAATTCGGCGGTACGTCCACCCGGCCTCCGCATGCCCACTATACGCCCTCGCTCAAAGTCCGTCAACTGCACATACGGTTCACGTCCACGCTGTCGCGGCATGCTACCAGTGTTAAAGACTGCGATGGAGCTCCGTATGCCACGGCAAACTGGCTGACACTGACGGCGGCGGTGCACAAATGCTGCGCAGCTAGCGCCATTCGACGGCCAACACCGCGGTTCCTGGTGTGTCCGCTGTGCCGTGCGTGTGATCATTGCTTGTACAGCCCTCTCGCAGTGTCCGGAGCAAGTATTGTGGGTCTGACACACCGGTGTCAATGTGTTCTTTTTTCCATTTCCAGGAGTGTATTTTAAAAAGACAAGAGTAACTGGGATACCTAAAAGAATGCACATAATTGTATTATTACTCCGCAAGGAGCCACCGGAGATCATATGTCCATTACACCACAATATCTGCAAAATTTTTTTCACCGTACAAAACACGGGTGACACTGAGATATCTGTTGCTACGGTGCAAGTGAAGATGCTGCTTCTGGGTGCAGCGTGCACACGGTAATCTGCACGCTGCAGATATGAGTAATGTGGAAGGAGAAGATAGAGTAACTGGGGACTGTGGGTGGCTAGTTACGGTCGTTGGAAGGAGAACCCCTCCCCGCACAATTCGTGAGCATACAAGGTGTGTGAATGGTAAGTGAGAGCGGTGACAGCAAGGTGCTAAAGTTCCTCTATGGTAATATTGCGGCCTTTAATTGAGGAGGACCGTAGCTTGTAGCTCTGGTAGGCGTTATGGATCAAGAAGGTAAAGCTTTCAGGGGCTGCGATATAGAATAATGTTGCTGGGATTAGAAATGACTTTAAGAAGGCAACGTTATACATCACACTCAAGACCACAGTTACATGTGAGAGAATGGTGAACAATCTAAGCAGCTGTTGTAAATTTCTAAATCAAGACGGGAGAAGGAATACTTTTCATGATTTTAATCTCCTGTTATAAATATTTAATGAAGCTGTGGGGAATTTAATCCAAAGTTAAGGTTTAGTAATAGAGATAAAAAGGAGGAAGTGGGCAGATACCAGGTATACAGTGGGGCAAGCAGAGGGAACATATCATGTGCGAAGATGAGACCCAAATTGTTGTTATCATTCTGGTGTTTCACTAGCACGCTGGAGGAATGGATATATTTCAATATATGAAGTTTGTTGGCAGTCGGAATAGAAAAAAAGACAGCTTTACTACATTACTTTGTGTAACTTCTGTCCGTGATCCACATAACATTTGAATGTTTAGAAAAATGTTATGTGAATAGATATATAAGAAAAGGCCAAACATTGACTTTGGAAGGATTTATTCTGTGCATTCCTGTTTGATAAGGAATTCTCAGGTTTAATATATTAACTGAACATTGTTAGAGACTTTGTAGCTACACATACATAATTTCCAATAATTTACCTAGAAAGATAAGTTTTAATGTTTAAATACTGCTTCCGCTGTCACTATGTAATCTGGGCAAATGCAGTCAATATGTCGCTTATAGGCAATTGAATATCCAGTCCTAACAACTGCTACAAGTAAATTTCTGTGATGGACTGTCAAAGAAACTAACTGTAGTTTTCAAGAAATATGTAGTTACGGAAGAAAAACTTTGAAGGTTTATTATGTGCAGGTCTTTAGGAACTCACTGATGTAATATCAATCACAATTTTTTTACCGTTACCATATAAAACATAATGCAAATGTCGGCGGGTAAGAATAGTCAGAAAATTTTCCGTCACTGAGTGCAATTTTTATTTCACTTTGGGTACTATACAGATTGATAGAATTAAATGGATAGCGCCAACGTATATGAATACTGTGCGTGAAACCCGTTAAAAATGTTTGATTTCAAGTAAGAGCATCGCGAAATTGAATTCACTGTATAAAACACATGATAAATGGAATAAACGCTCGAGGCAGAATACCACTCGAGCGAAAAATTCAATATCAGCCTCTGAAATCAAAGAGGATATAGCCACAGAGTAGCTCTTCATGTTTTGCACCTAACATTGTTTTTCGCGTCCTTATGGGTCACATTTCAGAAACTTGTTAAAGGCATGAAATACAAATCCTTATCTAAAACATCTCGATGGCTGTTGCACTTCACATACCCTTTCATCACTATCAACAGTGTGTTACTCGTTCACCCTATAAGACTATTTGGAAAGTTTTGAAGTTTAAACACAACACTGAATGATTGCAACCTATATGCCTGCAGTATTGTCGTCATCGTGCTAGTCGTATTACAATGATGAACACCGATTTAAGTATTAGCAGTCAGACTGAGTATTTACCTGATCGAAAACCACAAAGCTACCGTGGTTTTAATGACTTTCGCCACTATGGATGTTTCGCCATAGCTTCTACAATGATGAGTGAAGATGCGTAGCCGTTAAAACACTGCTTTGGAATTTACTACGCCGAAGCAGATTTAAGATCCGGATTTGACTGTATTTCTTCTGTTCTAGGTAGTCTCCTCACGTTTGTTTAAGCATAAGTCTGGGTGGTGTTCTAAACAAAGGTATAAACATTTCAGGACCATTACAAGTTAATATATTATTTCTAATGACTCGTAGTTTATACAGGGTGAGTCAGGAGGCAAGGTACATGATTTGATTGGTTATAGTGTGAGTGATTCTGAACAACAAACTCCAGATGGACGTATAATCTATTCCGAATGGTTTCCGAGATATAACACATTTAATATTAATTCTGTAAGGTTTTCTAAAACAACTCGAAAACCGCAGCCTCCAGCGAAACCTTATCGCAGTAGTAAAGTAAACTACACTAAATTTTGTATAAAAAAGAACGTATTCAGTTTTTCTCCAGGACTAATAGTTTCCGCAAAGAGAGTGCGAGAATACCGAATAAAAAACGCACGAGTGCATGCGCGGTAGCTTAGGTACTTTTTGTAGGCCGGATTCAGACAATTTCCCGACTTCAAAGACCACAAGTGTCCTCTATCAATCTGTTCGCCTCACATTCTCTACACTTCTACACTACTGAAGTGCGTCATTGTAAACAATGGCAATGCTTGAATAGTATATAAATAAATAACAATGTACATTAAATGTGTTATTTCTTGGAAGTCATTTGGAATAATACATTTGTCCAGAATCACTATCACCCCTCAAAGCATGTGCCTTTCCTCTTGACTCACCCTCTATACTTTGTACGGTACAAGAAGAAAATAATAAAATATTTTTCTTGCTCTCTATACTGGTACAACAATGAAATACGATACTGTACCATTGCCACACGTCCTGAAATCAGAAGAAATACCATATATATTCAACTAGGTCGTAAAAAGATTTTAGTACAACCCCAGCACATAGTAACCGGAGTGAAGACCAGTTAAAATATACTTAAAATTGCGTACAGATTTTTCATTAGCTTTGCCCTCATAAGTACACAAATGGTGGTCATTACAATATCCAAGATATTCTATTACGTGGCGATTCTTAGTAGAAACAGCTTTTAAGGAAAGGAAATAAAGGAATCCGACACAAATATTTTTCAGTTGTCCAGTAATGTATGTATATGAACGGAACATAGATCTTACACAGGATTCGGTATTTCTTAATTGCACACACTCAACATGAAATTTCACCCATATTTTAAAGGACCAGTTACTATTTTCCTTGATGTCTGCGAATATATTTAAGGTAACGTCATAGAAAATTTGTAATACATAAATAAAAAAAAGTTTTGCATAACTTCGGTTCCGAGAGTTCCGGAACCTGTACAGACAACTGGAATAGAGATCAACGTAAACATCATTTCCGCCCTTTTCATTGCTCATGAAAACCACACATTGCATGTTGCACCACCATACAACGCGACCTTCAGAGATGGTAGTCCATACTGCTGTACACACCGGTACCTCTAATACCCAGTAGCGCATCCTCTTACATTGCTGCATGCCTGTGTTCGTCGTGGCATACTATGCACAAGTTCATCAAGGCACTGTTGGTCCAGATTGTCCAACTCCTCAACGGCGCATCAGCGTAGATCCCTCACAGTGGTTGGTGGGTCAGGCCGTCCATAAACAGCCCTTTTCAATCCATCCCAGGCATGTTCGATGGGGTTCATGGAGAACATGCTGGCCACTCTAGTCGAGCGATGTGGTTATCCTGAAGAATGTCATTCACAAGATGTGCACATTGGGGTCGTGAATTGTCGTCAATGAAGACGAATGCCTCGTCAATATGCTGCCGATATGGTTGCACTATCGGTCGGAGGACGGCATTTACGTATCGTACAGCCGTTAAGGCGACTTCCATGACCACCAGCTGCGTACGTCAGCCCCACATAATGCCACCGAAAAACAGTAGGGAACCTCCGCCTTGCTGTACTCGCTGTACAGTGTGTCTAAGGCCTTCAGCCTGACCGGGTTGCCTCCAAACACGTCTCCGACATTGTCTGGTTGAAGGCATATGCGACACTCAGCGGTGAAGAGAACGAGATGCCAATCCTGAGCGGTCCATTCGGCATGTTGTTGGGCCCATCTGTACCGCGCTGCATGGTATCGTGGTTGCAAAGATGAACCTCACTATGGACGTCGGGAGTGCAGTTGCGCATCATGCAGCCTATTGCGCAAAGTTTAAGGTCGTTACACGACGTCCTGTGGCTGCACGAAAAGCATTATTCAACGTGGCGGCGTTGCTGTCAGGGTTCCTCCGAGCCATAATCCGTAGGTAGCGGCTATCCACTGCTGTAGTAGCCCTCGGGCGGCCTGAGCGAGGCATGTCATCGACAGTTCCAGTCTCTCTTTATCTCCTCCGTGTCCGAACAACATCGCCTTGTTTCTCTCCGAGAATCTTGGACACTTCCCTTGTTGAGAGCCCTTCCTGACACAAAGTCACAATGCGGGCGCGATCGAACCGCGGTATTGCTCGTCTAGGCACGGTTGAACTACTGACAACCCGAGCCGTGTGCCTCCTTTCTGGTGGGATGGCTGAAACTGACCGGCTGTCGGACCCCCTGCGTCTAATAGGTGCTGCTCATGCATGGTTACTTACATCTTTTGGCGGGTTTAGTGACATCTCTGAACAGTGAAAGGGACTATGTCTGTGATACAATATCCTCAGTCAACGTCTAACTTCAGGAGTTCTGGGAACCAGGGTGCTGCAATACTTATTTTGACGTGTGTATATCCTGCATTTGACACCTATTGATCCAAAGACTGTATTTTTTGTGCTTGTAATGAAGGCTCAATGGTTTTCCCTTGCTCCCTCTGCTACATTCGTACTCTCTTTTACATCGACACAGCAAATCACGTCCCGTATCATTCACGAGGAAAGTGAGACTACTGTAATCAGTACTCTTCAAAAGCTTCGTGAATGCGGACATGTTTTATTCACTGGAAACGAAATACGTTTGGTAAAATATGCCATTCGATGTTCGGAGCAACAAAACTGGTAGCGGCGTTTCCGCTATTGAAAGCGATAGTCACCGAGCGCTATTCTATATTCCCAAGAACCACAGGGAATGTATGTCCTCTGCAGTTACGCTTTGCCGTTATGCAGTATCGAAAGCTCCGTGCATACGTTTTCTTTTATTTTTTATATAGAGGCAGCATTACAAGAGGAAGAGGTATATTATAAAAGTATTCTAAAAGTAACTGTAGTAACAATTTCTCATTTACGGTTGTTTAATTTGTTGGGTACTAGTTTTCGAACATCAGGCATTGTTTAAAGAGGTTTTTTGAGTAGCAAAACCTGACTAGAGTTGTGACTAACAGCACATGTACGTTATGTGTGGAAGATAATTTTTATTATTATCTTGACGTATTTATGAGTCTCTCAGTGGCGAGCATAGATGACAAGCGACCATAATTCTGTTCCTCCTGTATATGTAGAGGACGGAGAAACATAAACGCAGCTGCTAGCCAAGCCTGCAGTTTGCGCTGTTGTATTTGACCACGAACGGCACATATTCAACGTACTCAATACGTGGCAAATGTCAGTCATGGTTAGAACAGAGTCCTGTGCAGTTGTGCGTGCATTATGTCTGAGCTAAGTGAATTTGGCTGTGAGGAAATTGTTGATGTTCGTATGGTGGATGTTTCTGAAATCAAGTCATCGCAGAACTGAATGTCGCACTCGCGAACCCTGTCAGCACAAAAACAACATGAAGGGAACTCAATAAGCTGGGAACTGCAAGGTGAACTGGAATTCCAGAGTCACTCCTGAGCGATGCTAATGCCTGTTACTTGGAAACGTAGTACTGAAGCCACAAACTCTGGACTTTGGAGGAATGGAAGACTGTCATTTGTTCGGATGAGTCTTGTTTCACACAGTTTCCACCTTCTAGCCAACTTCACGTCCCAAGAGTGAAACATGGAATGGAGGGGGAAGGAGGTCTAGTGATGATGTGGGCAGATACACTGTGGTGCTCCATGGGTCCCATGTTTACTCTGCAAGGTCATATTACTGCCAAGGGTTATGTGACCATGGTACAATGTTTGTTTCCCAATGGTGATGTGTTCAAAGTCGACAGAGCCCCTGCCCATACACCTTGTACTGTTCAAGACTGTCTGAGCACGAAGATGAGTTGTTGCATCTCCCCTGGCCACCACAGTAGTACATTTATGACTAATCTGGCGCAGAGAGCATTTTTTTTTAATTCTCAGGTTTAAAACCAATATTTTGGTTTTGTTGCTTCCCCCATCAGAAGTTTATCTACATCCGCAAACGAAATTTTCAACTCTTTAAAAAATAACAATCCAATACATTTTTTCTTTACAAATAAGTTCTCTGAGATGGTGTTTATCTAGATCCACAAATCAAATTTTCATTTATTTTAAAAGTAAAAAATCTAATAAATTTCTTCCTTACAAATAAGTTCTCCAAGATTGTGCTTTCCTCAACCAAAAAACAGTAGTTCCAACTTACTTACAGAAATAAAAGATCAAATAAATTTTTCATTATAAGTAAACTCTCCAAGATCGTGTTTATCTATACCCACAAACGGAATTATCATTTTATTTAAAAACAGAAAATTTAATAAATGTTTCTGTGTACAAATAAGTTCTGTCAGACGTCATTTATCTATATCATCGATTGAAACTTTAGTTAAAAAACCAAAAGGTACATCTCAACTGTAAACATTTTAATTTCTTAAAATCTAAATTTTTTCTGTATAAATAAAAGCAAAACAGAATGTACTCCAATGCTGAGCTATTTCAAAACTTAGAAAATTATTGTAAAGAAGAACATGGATTAAGTTATGCTGATTTAGAAAATTATTGTAAAGAAAAAGGTTATTAAAATGTAACAAGACAAGATCTAGGGGAATTTACAGATTATTTTAGCATGAACGAAATGAAGAAGAGACAAATAAGATATAAAAATATAAAAGAACTTCATCAAATCTGCAAAATGAAAATTTTAAAATTATTCTAAAATTAATAAACAACATTTTATAGATCTTATCAACAGATCTGTGGGTAATGTTAATAATGTAGATAATGAGAATTATTTTCAAAAAGTTCTAGGAGATAAATTTGAAGAAATTAAACAAAAACTTGAAACTAGCTGACGCAGCGCGACGTTGAATTTTTCTTATTTTAAGTCCAATCGGCAGCGGGGGTGGGGGAGAAGTTTTTCTCGGCAGAGCTTCCACATACATATTGGCTACACTATTTTACCCTTTCCACTGATTACACACAAACTACAGAAGCAATATTCTGATACAAACCTCCTAGTTACTTACTCGTATATATAGTATCTGTACGACTCTTTACTTTCGTTCAGAAAATCTTTAGCTCCAACAGTGTATCTTCGTCACACGTTTGTAATAATTTTAATCAGACTGAACTGTAAGTTAATGAAGAGCGATACCTTGCAATAAAATACCACTGTGTTATTACACACGAGGCGAAATATTTGGATACCACGAATATTTCGCAAACTATTCTAGATATCGAAAGGAAGTTTCCAGAAGATTATAAAAATCAAAGAGACAAATAATTTGCTGCATTGCTACACATTTTTTGTCTAACATGATACAGGAAAAGGCTTTCTTCTACCTGCTTATAGAAAGCGACGTTACATTTGTTTCTGTTGCAGAGTATTTTAAACCTCTTGTGCTGAGGAGATCGGTTACATACCAGTCATTAATATAAGGGGCAGTAAAACGAAAACGAGACAGATGGAAAAAAAAGTAAGTCGCCGCTGCGTAAAGTCAAGTGCCAGCACGCCGGTCGGGAACGTTAAATCAGAGAGGGCTTTGAAGAAGACGTCAGCCAACTGAACGCGGATCGACCACTCTCTAGGACGACAACTGGACGCAGCGCACTCTACGCGAAGAGAACATAAGCGATGCACCCGACTGGCCGTGGCCCAGTTCGCCGACTTGGCCAGTTCAACGGGTTCTACAGCAGCGAGATCAAGAATAGCATGAAGACTACTCATTTCGCTTCTACTATGTAGCACTACCTATACTGAAGAGATTTCTTATTTTGTCTGGCACCCTTTGCCAGCGATACATCTGTATTTCACAAAGTTAAGTTTTGTAATCACTTTTTTTTGTAATAAACTTCATTAACACGATTTGCTTGAATTGTTGTCTAGCGATCCGAGAAGCAGGTTTCCTAGGCACCCCATATTTGGGGAGTAGACAGGATACAACGTAAGTAAACTATCTATGATTTCAAAAGTAATCGCCGTAACTGTTAATTCCTTACTCTCATAAGACGGTCAGTGTCTTCATAGAAAACTGCTTGGGGATGTGAACCCATATGTCTACATTGTTGTTTAGACTACGCTTCAGTAGTTTTGCTGGAAAGCCCTTACACATCTTCCATACAGTCCAGATCTCTCCCCATATTTTTGGAGCCCTGAAGAAAGATATTCATGGCAGGTGATTTGCTCGGACGCAGAGGTGCACGCCTATGTACAAATACGATTCAGTAGGCAACCGCAGACGTTTTTTCGTGAAGGCATTGACCACCTTTTCTCACAATCAGATAAATGTATTAACAGTTATGGCGGTTACTTTTGAAATACTAAACAGTTTACTTACATTTTTCATCCATCTTCTTTCCGTTTGACTGCCCCTTACATTTGTAGTGAAATATATGCGAACATCTTCTAAATATAACTGCCGAGGTAGGCTGCAACGGCCTATTTCTCCATCGCACAAGGTACAAGCAATGCTGAACAGGGCTCGACCTGATGCCGGAAACGTATGCATTGTCTCCACACTAGTGGCAGTAGAGACAGGATGAAATTCAGTAAGGACAGAAACTCTGTCCTCCATGACAGCAATTATTAAAAAATTGCGTAATATTACGCAATTTTTTAATGATACGTACCAAAAAGTTCTTTGTAAACTGATGTTTTTCATGCGTATAGATCAACAAAACAACAAAAACCAGCAGGAACGAAAGCACTACAGGATTCTCATTGAGTGCATTACATTTGCATTACTTTAAATGCAAAAAAAAGTTCAAAAATCTGAAGATAACACCTATTACTTGCAGTAAATCTCTATTTCGATGAAATAATCGCGTATCATAGTCTTCTTCCAAGGCAGTTTCATGCTTCATCGGGTCCTCCTGCTTCTATATACTTATACACGCACAGATATTAAACTTAATGTTATCCTCCAGTTAAATGGCGAACAAATGGGGGTTTAAAATCACCCAGAAGACATAGTCGCTTGACAGTGTACGTAACTTCGTACACGCACGCACCATCTGCGGTTATGTAAAGTAATTAAAGTTGCAATTCTCTGTGTAGGAGCTCCAGCGTAACGACAGGTGTCGGCACGACGATCAAGAACGGAAGATCAGAGACGGCTGTGAGACGACGTCCGCCAATAGTACATTGATGAACTCCTCTCTAGGACGACACCAAGGCAGGAGCGGCCTCTACACGAAGAGAATATAAGGGACGCGCCGTCTAGCCGAGGGCAGAGTGGAAGACAAGCCGTCATTCAGTGACTTATGAACTATATTGTTTTACTTGCAATGAAATTGTATATACTGAAGGACTCTGATTATTTACATGTCGCAATTTGCTTCCGACATACCTTTGTAAATACTCGAAGTTAAGTACTGTCAATTTAACTTACTGTAATGAACTCCATTAATACGATTTGCTTCAATTATTATCTAGCGATCGGAGAAACCAGCTTCCTAGGCACCCTAATTAGACGTGTGAGCAGAACACATTAACAGATATATAAGGGACATTAACAGCGTCATATATTGAGTGATCACTGCGCAGGACACAAGATGCGCCGTACTCGTGTGAGACAGGGTTATTAGCCCCCTACGGAATTTCAAAGTGGCCTTTTTGTGGGTCTCCATTTGGCCGTCTTGTCTGATCGTACATTATACAGGTACGTAGTTCGTTCAGATGTGACACTGGCCTGATGTTGGACTGCCTGAGACCGAGCGAGCTAATGCAGTGGTTAGCACACTGGACTCGCATTCTGGAGGACGATATTTCAAACCCGCCTTCAGTCATCCAGATTTAGGTTTCCCGTGATTTCCCTTAATCGCTTAAGTCAAATGCCGGGATGGTTCCTTCGAAATGGCAAGGCCGCTTTCCTTCATCTTTTCCTAATCCGAGCTTGTGCCCCGTCTCTGACGATCTCGATGTCACCGGGACGTTAAATACTAGCCTCCTCCTCTTCCTCTGGAGTGCACGGGGACGTGAGTGCAAGCAGATTCGTCGCCAAGGTTCCTGTCGACGACATCTGATCACGACAAGGGAGGATCGCCGTATTGTGCAGCAAGCACATCGTAATCCATTTACATCTGCGCATGGCATCCGAGAGCAACTAATATATTCCCTCTAACATTCTTGTTGCTCTGGTCCACTGGTCATAGAATGGGAACAGCCGAGCTAAGGAATTCCCATCCCATGCGTAGGCTGCCATAGAGAGTAGTGCCGTAACCAGGAACCAAGGACTGCTGGTGTATTGCATCACGTTGTGTTCAGCGATGGATCACGGTCATGCACTGTCCCGGATGACTATCGTTGGCGAGTACGGTGGCGACGTCGACAGAAGTCCCATTCTTCCAATGTTTTGGAGAGCCTCAGCAGTGTCATGGTATTGGGAACCATTAGATATTACTTGAGGTCACGACAGGTGACTGAGGTAAGTCTGGCGGCACGGAGGCACGTCACGGTCATCCTGCGGCCTCGTGTGTTATGACATATTTGACAGGATCGTTGTGCCATTTTCAACAGGACAATGCTCATCCACACATAGCGTGCGTGTTTAAAATATCTGCGTAATGTTGTCTAGCAAGACCCCCAAATCTGTCCCCAATAGAACATGTGTGAGGACAGCTCGGACATCATCTTCGTCCCAGTGCCAATATTCAGAACCACTTACAACAATGTCAATATTTGATTTATATTTGCTCTGTCGGACATATCGGATACACTAATACACATAAATACGCTAATATCGCCCGAACTCCTACGGGAATCAATAATTTGCGTGTAGCTGGTTAATGGACGATGGACGCTAGATTATACAGCGAGCGATAAGTTAGAAATTTGAGGTGGTCAGGGACCGTGTCTGGATAGCCGAATCGGTTAAGGCACACGATCATGAGAAGCTGCGAATCAGGGTTCGAGTCCCGGTCCGGCACAGATTTTCAACTTTTGCCATTGCATTACTAGTTACAGCAGTCATGGGCCAGCTTCCCTCAGGAGACGATACATAGATTTTATGACACCCTTCCCAGCTGAATGAGTGCGTGCCTCAAGGCCAGAGTGGGTGCAATGTCGTACTCATACTGCCAATTTCCTTCTGGGTGCTTCATCTTTGTCACCCTGTGTGTTTATAATGTAAGATAAATGTCGTAGATTATTGTACCAAATTAAATTCATGGATCATTTTAACAAATGCACTAAACACTTCAGTTACTCGAAATATAAAAACAGTTCCTTGCGTCACTATGACTTTAAATAGTGCAAACAGTTTTTATTCGAATATAAACAGTGCTATTTTCAGAGTGAACTCAGGTAGTACATAGTATAATCAGTAGCAGAAAAATAAGAATATAAGGTGAGCAAGCTCTCATATCAGACGCTTAATATGACTGACATCAACCCAGATGAATATCAACAAGTGTATATGCAGAAAGCAGATTGTCATGTTTGTGACTGAATTTGGCTACAGGTTTCCACAACCCGTCTCTTTATGTTGTGAAGTCCCATTTTTTAAAGTCGCATACAGAAAACAATTCACGTGACATAAGGTGAGCTTGAGGGCTGTTTACCTATGCTACCATATTTCATTCTGGGTCTGTCTTTGCGCTGAAGCAAAATGTGCGGAAGAGACATCATGCTGACATCACATATTGTAAAGCATGATTAAGGGTACATACTCAGAAACTTCTGGCGAAATGTGTTTGGGAAAATCGTAGAGCGACCGGTTACTGTCTTTCCCATAAAACATGGTCCAATGCTGAAGTCACCGAGGATTCAGCGCCACAATTCCATGTTGACAGAACCAACGAGTACTGTACCGTAATGGATATGCACTCATGAATGGATATCCACTCACGAATAAAACGTGAGACTATATCAGCCGTTGAGGCATTGTTTCCCAACATAGTTGACAGTGTGGCGGGCAGGTTAAAAGTCCGCCGCAGAGCGGCTAAAATTGGGCAGTCCAATAAGACATGGGCGACAGTCAAGTGGGACCCACAGCGACACTGAGATGGGTCCTCGCGTGAGTCAGCCAAGTATGGAAGATTCGGAGCCGGCAAAGAAGGACTGCCACACAATCGTTGTCTCCTTAACAACACGCAGTTTGTTCGATATACTGAGAGTGCGCCATTCAGCATCCCAGATCCCGAAAACTTTACGGTGTAAGACCGATCGGAGATCAGTCTCCAGTGGGCCGACCTCCAGTGTCGGTTTGCTAGTAGCCTGTTTCCCTAGCCTGTTAGCAGGTTCATTGCCCGGGATCCCATGTCCTGGGGCCAAATAGAGGACACTGAACGCCCACTGTTTCCGAGGGCATAAAGGGACTCCTGAATAGTCATTACCAAAGGAATGAGAGGGTAGCTCTGGTCGAGAGATTGTAGGCTGCTTGAGGAGTGACTACAGATGACGAAGGATGCACCTGCACAGGAGCGGATATGCTCAAGAGCACGAGGGATGGCTACCAATTCTGCAGCGAAAACACTGCAGCCATTAGGCAATGAGCACTGCCGAGTATGTCCAACGTGAGTGTAAGCGAAGCCAACATGACCATCGGCCATTGATCCATCGGTGTAGACTATTTCTGAGCCCCGGAGGTCGGCGAGAATAGAGAAAAATTGCCGGTGGAAGGCCCCATGTGGAACTGATCCTTTTGGGACTTGCGATAGGCTCAGACGAAGCTTTGACCCAGGCATGGACCATGGAGGCGTACGTAAGTGAACCAGCAGGTAAGATGGTAGAGGGAAAGTGTCGAGTTCAGTAAGACGTGACTGGACACGGATAACAATGGGAATCCCCGATCTGAGCCGCTGTTGTGGGAGTTGGAATGCCGTGTTAGGGAAAAGGCGTCGGTAGTTTGGATGGTAATGCGAACTTGCGGTATAATTCGCAAGCAGTGGTGGTCACCTGAGCTGCAATCGAGGAACACCAGCTTCCACGAGGAGGCTGTCCACTGGGCTCGTTCGAAAGGCTCCCGTCGCAAGTCGAACTCCACATAGTGCATAGTGTCCAACAGCCGCAACGCTGAGGGCGACGCTGAACCATACACCAGGCTCCCATAGTCAAGACGGGACTGTACAAGGGCCCTGTACAGCTCAGCAGTGTCTGGCGATCAGCGCCCCAGTCGGTGTGGCTCAGGCATCCAATAATACTGAGATGCCGCCAGCACTTTTCCTTAAGCTGATGAAGACAGGGAAGCCAAGTTAAGCGGGCGTCGAAGAACGGTACAAAAAGCGGTAAGTCTCCACTACATTAAGTAATTGGTCATCGAGGTAAAGTTCCGGGTGTGGGTGGACAGTGCGACGACGACAGATATGCGTGACGCAAGTCTTGGTGGCTGAAAACTGAAAGCCGTGAGTGAGGGCCCACGACTGCACATTTCGTATGGTTCCCTGTAGTCTACGTGCAGCCTTACCAATAGGAAAGGAGCGGAAGCAAATACAAAAATCGTCAGCATAGATGAAGGGGGATACTGAGGACCTCACTGCTGCCGTGAGACCAATAGTGGCAATTAAAAAGAGTGGGTCGCTCAGAACAGAGCCCCAGCCTGTGTAGAGCAAGCATATAAGTAACCTAGTGGGGGATAACACTAAGCTCTTACAGTGTGCTGATGATCTACTCCATTTAAACAGCCGGAAAGGCGATAAACCGGTACATTCATACATCAGGAGGACTGACGGAGAATTTTCGATGTTGACTGCTAAATAACTCAGTTCAAACATTTCAGAGTAAGACCTCTGTCTGCATATTCCTAGATGCGAGTAAGCGTAAATTCGATAAAACTAGGCTCATATACAGTTCCAGTCAAGAACCTTTCAGATACTTACGCTTGGAAACAGACCACAGACTGACAGGTTGGGCTGTAATCATCGTATGGCAGCGAAACTTGGTAGAGATTTTGATGTATTAATGCTAAGCCGACTTACGCTGGAAAAAAATTACACCCGGTGTTGGGCAACAGGTACAAACTTGGTGTTGTGAATGCAATGAAGACATATAGAAATGTTTCCATATGTAATGGATTAGGAACGGGTCGCGGGCAGGAAAGTTCGAACAAGTGAGAAAATTTATTATTAACCTACGTTTGCACAATTTGTTTAATATGACCACCGGAGACGTCGACGAGATGCTGTACAGCGCCAGATTTGCCCCTGGTGGCAAAAATAGGAAATAATTTCTTTCCATCGTGAATCTGTTCCGCATGAACGCATTGCCATATCTACCAAGGTTCGCTGCCATACGATAATTACAGCTCACAATGGACCTCCGTGAGTAGCTGCACTTCAATTGTAACAACCACGGAGCCCTCACATTTTCAGGAACTGACGAAAGAGTTTTCTTTAGAGAGGGTCAGAACTGGTATATTCCATTAACGTTTGACATATGAGCTAGTGTCCCGTCTCTATCGCTCCAGATTTCAACGAAGCGTTAAACTGAACTGCTCTGTGTTTCCTCAATATTCTAAAATAAAAAATTCCGTGTTTGGGTCTCAGTGCGGCGTTCAGTTGTACTCTATCCGGGAGGTTTAGTTTTGTTGCAGTGAAAGCGTTTCTGTAACAGAATCACACTTTAGATGACTCTCATGTTGATATATCAACTGCCTTTGCCATTCACTGATTTAATTTAACATATCTCTGTTGTTAGGAACAACAAACGACCACATGACGAGCCGAGTTCTTTATTAACTTCATTACTTCCTCTAGGTTGTATATAGCTACTGTTTCCTTAAAATTCATTTCCTTCATCTATAATTTGGGTCTGACGCTGCTGCGGGGAAAAATAACAAAGAAAAAATTTATTTATGTAATCTGTTGCTGACTCCTAGAATCAGTGCTTCAACGTAGATACCAAATTATTAGAATGAAGAATGTTTGAAATAAAGAAAAATTATTTGCATAGATGAACATTTCTTGAAATTAAAATTGTGTGCCCAATCGGTATACGAAACAGGAGTCCTGCATTTCGTGAGCTGAAGAAATTCGAGCACGCCTCACGAACCTACTTCTAATTTACTGGATATTCATACCGCTTTTCGTTTACTGGTACACAGATCTAACAGATCTGCATCTACATCTACATCTACATTGATACTCTGTAAATCACATTTAAGTGCCTGGCAGAGGGTTCATCGAACCATCTACACAATTATTTATTATTCCAATCTCGTATAGCGCGGGAAGAACGAACACCTATATGTTTCCGTAACGAGCTCTGATTTCCCTTATTTTATCGTGGTGATCGTTTCTCCATATGTAGGTTGGTGTCAACAAAATATTTTCGCATTCGGAGGAGAAAGTTGGTGATTGTAAATTCGTGAGAAGATTCCGTCGCAATGAGAAACGCCTTCCTTGTAGTGATGCCCACCCGAAATCCTGTAGCATTTCAGTGACACTGTCTCCCATATTTCGCGATAATACAAAACGTGCTGCCCTCCTTTGAACTTTTTCGAAGTACTCCGTCAGTCCTATCTGGTAAGGATCCCACACCGCGCAGCAGTATTCTAAAAGAGGATGGACAAGCGTAGTGTAGGCAGTCTCCTTAGTAGATCTGTTACATTTTCTAAGTGTTCTGTCAATAAAACGCAGTCTTTGGTTAGCCTTCTCCACAACATTTTCTATGCGTTCCTTCCAATTTAAGTTGTTCATAATAGTAATTCCTAGGCATTTGGTTGAATTTACGGTCTTTGGATTTGATGATTTATCGTGTAACCGAAGTTTAACGGACTCCTTTTAGCAATCATGTGGATTACCTCACACTTTTCGTTATTTAGGGTCAACTGCCAATTCTCGCACCATTCAGATTTCTTTTCTAAATCGTTTTGCCATTTGTTTTGATTTTCTGGTGACTTTATTAGTCGATAAACGAAAACGTCATCTGCAAACAACCTAAGACGGCTGCTCAGATTGTCTCTCAAACCGTTTATATACATCAGGAAGGGCAAAGGGCCTATACAATACCTTGGGGAACGCCAGAAATCACTTCTGTTTTACTTGATGACCTTCCGTCAATTACTACGAACAGTGACCTCTCTGACAGGAAGTCACAAATCCAGTCACGTAACTGAGACGATATTCCAAAAAATGGTTCAAATGGCTCTGAGCACTATGGGACTTAACATCTGTGGTCATCAGTCCCCTAGAATTTAGAACTACTTAAACCTAACTAACCTAAGGACATCACACACATCCATGCCCGAGGCAGGATTCGAACCTGCGACCGTAGCAGTCGCGCGGTTCCGGACTGAGCGCCTAGAACCGCTAGACCACCGCGGCCGGCAGACGATATTCCATAAGCACGCAATTTCACTACAAGCTGCTTGTGTGGTACAGTATGAAAAGCCTTCCGGAAATCCAGAAATAAGGAATCAGTCTGAAATCCCTTGTCAATAGCACTCAACACTTCATGGGAATAAAGAGCTAGTTATGTTGCACAAGAACGATGTTTTCTAAACCCATGTTGACTGTGTGTCAATAGACCGTTTTCTTCGAGGTAATTCATAATGTTCGAACACCATATATGTTCCAGAATCCTGCTGCATATCGACGTTAACGATATGGGCCTGTAATTAAGTGGATTACTCCTACTACCTTTCTTGAATATTGGTGTGACCTGTGCAACTTTCCAGTCTTTGGGTATAGATCTTTCATCGAGCGAACGGTTGTATGTGATTGTTAAATATGGAGATATCGCATTAGCATACTCTGAAAGGAACCCAACTGGTATACAGCCTGGACTGGAAGATTTGCATTTGTTAAGTGGTTTAAGTTGCTTCACTACTCTGAGGACGCCTATTCCTATGTTACTCATGTTGGTAGCTGTTCTTCATTCGAATTCTGGAATATTTACTTGATCTTCTTTTGTGGGGGCATTTCGGAAGGCTGTGTTTAGTAACGCTGTTTTTACAGTACTGTCTTCGATAGTATCTCCATTGCTATCGCACAGAGAATGCATTGATTGTTTCTTGCCGCTAACATACCTCATATACGACCAGAATCGCTTCGGGTTTTCGGCCAGGTTATGAGACAATGTTTCGTTGTGGAAACTGTTATAATCATCTCGCATTGACGACCGCGCTAAATTTCGAGTTTCTGTAAAAGACGGTCAAACTTGGGACTTTTGCGTCTGTTTATATTTGGCACATTTGTTTCGTTGTTTCTGCAACAGTATTCTGACCCGTTTTGTGTACCAAGGAGGATCAGCTCCGTCGTTTGTTAATTATTGGTATAAATCTCTCACTTGCTGCCGATACTATTTGTTTGAATTCAAGCCACATCTGGTCTACCCTTATATTATTAATTTGAAAGGAGTGGAGATTGCCGCTCAGGAAGCACTTAATTGAATTTTTATCTGCTTTTTTGAATCAACTAACCGCGAATGTTTCTGATTGCTCCAAGTATTCTGCGAACTTTGCAAAAAGTGTCGGAACGTTCCGTTAGGATCTTTCTCTAATTTTCGCATTTTTGAAACAAAATCCCATCACTTTCAAAATTTTTCGAAATGTTTCCTTCCCCTTCCCCCTGAAAATTTATCTGAGTTTTTAAAATTTAAGCAGCGTTCTCAAGGTTGGGATTACTTTTTTTCTGCTCGTAACAATTGAAAAATTTTCTGTGTCGAAGTCATTTACAAAAATTAATTTTCTAGAACACTTTTGCTTCCTAGGAGTTTTAATTTTTCTCCGGATTCTTCCGCTTTCTTAAAGTCTTTCAAATGTATTTTACTGTTTGTTCTGACTTCCCTGCCATTTTTTTCCGTCTAGAAGATTGCTTTCTATAAGTGTATCATTACCTGCTCATGTTTTTTTTTTTTTTTTTTTTGGCAAAACTGTACAACTCTGAATATAAGTTCTTTTTCATCCGAATATGTCCACTTTCACGTTGTCTTCCTCTATTTTCCACTCTACGGGTATTCATAATTACGGATAACACAACACTGCACGGCTGAAGGCATTTCACGAAGGCGCACTGACCCACTTGCACATATTCGCAGATGACCTGAAAGCACAGACAGTGCGATGCGTTTTCCTTGGCCACCACTGTACTTGTTTACCGTAACTTCCCTGCATGTTTCCGTTAACAGCCGAGGGAAGCCAAGTGCAATAAAATCGTGTTTGGGTTGTAAACTGGCGAGAATGCTTGCGCAGTGTAATGTTGTATTTGTGTTATTATGGCTGGAAAGGGAGAGCATTGAACACGGTGGCTAAACACTTTGCTCAGAAGGGCGAGAAGCTTAATATTCACAATGGATCACCATGAACCGTCTCACTCACCCTCAGTGCATGAGACGCTTACGATAGGTTTTTAATTTAACCAAGGGATAATTAGCTTATCCCTGATAACCAGGAGATTTAAGACACCACCATTCCTCGCCTTGTCAGTGAAACACTGACGATGTAAACTTCTTTCACCACCAACATTCGAAAGAGCAACTTACAATTCCAGTACCGCCGTATGAGTTCCTTGGACTACAGACGCTAACCAGTTTACAATACTAGGAGAAAATAAGTAGTCATACATACATGTCTTTGTGAAGTGATACGGTTTCTGGAAGATCTGCTCGTATACCTCAAAGAGTAGCGTGCGAAATCAGGAAGTGAACCACGTCCGGATCGAATGTACGTGGCGGGTTAACGACCATTGTTCTGCTACACTGGCCAGCCTGTGTGTGGTCGCTAGGCGGTTTTCCACGATCGTGTACGCAAGTGTTGAGCTGGACCTCAATTTCAGGAAATACGTTGCACGAACAACTAAAATACAACTTAAGGGACAAAGTTTGCAAGATTCACAGACAGATGGCGCACATGCTTCGTTCCCTTAGGTTATCTGACGACTGTAGCGGCAGGATGAGTACCCGGTCAGGAAGTTAAAACTCAAAGAAAGTTCTTAAATAAAGAAACATGTGGACTACGTACGACGGGATAAACGCTACGAAAGTGCGTGCGTCTGTGTGTGTGTGTGTGAGAGAGAGAGAGAGAGAGAGAGAGAGACAGAGAGAGAGAGACAGAGAGAGAGAGAGAGAGAGAGAGAGAGAGAGGGGGGGGGGAAGTTACGTACGCGGGGCGTTGAGTAAGTAATACTACACATTTTTTCTGAAAGCAGGTTGGCTTTATTCAGTACTTCAATACACCTTGTTATTCCCCACTCTTTTGGCTACATAATCTCCGCTCAGTGCGACGCCCATACTGTACCTTAGTCGGAGGACATGTATACAAGCATGGTACCCTCTCTGTTGGTCGACGTCGGAGCCAACGTTTTGCATCATCAGTTTTCTCCCCATCATCCACATACTGCTTCCAGTGGAGTGTGTCCTTTATTGAGCCAGACAGATGGAAGTCGAAAGTTGCGAGACCCGGGCTGTAGGGTGGATGAGGAAGAAGAATTCAGTGAAGCCTTGTGGGCTCCTCTCCGCTCTGCAGACTTGTGTGAGGCCTTCGTTGTCATGGAGCAGGATTAACTCGTTTGCACTTTCGTAGCACTGCCAACAGAAACGCCCACTTGTGCAGCAAGATGTTTAATTGTAATCCGTCGATCACCTGGAATGATAGCGTCCGCACGTTCCAACATCGCTGTGTGCGCCTGGCCTGCACGCGGGATCTCCGACAGGCTTGCCCGACGTCGTTGTGACGATGACAGACGCCTCGCCCAATGTCTGATATATATATGTTCATATGTGTGTGAAATCTTATGGGATTTAACTGCTAAGGTCATCAGTCCCTGAGCTTACACACTACTTAACCTAAATTATCCTAAGGACAAACGCACACACCCATGCCTGAGGGAGGACTCGCACCTCCGCCGGGACCAGCCGCACAGTCTACGACTGCAGTGCCTGAGACCGCTCGGCTAATCCAGGCCCAATGTCTCATCGTGTTTTTGTTCACTGACAGGTCTCCGTAAATATTCTGCAAACGCCTATGAACATCAGCAATGCTCTGTCTTTTCGTGAAAAGAAACTCAGTGACAGCTCTCTGCTTGTAATGAGCCTCTGTTACAAACGACATTTTGAAGCGTTCATTCAACGAAGCCACCCATCGGAACTTCATGAAACTATAGGAACTTGTAAGTAGGCTGTTTAGGTTTTTATGCTGGTAACGTCACCTAGCGCTCTGTATGAAAATCACTGGCTGTGCTGTGTGCAGTCTGTGGCTGGTTGGCACTGTTAGAATACTCGCCATTGTAGTGTTGGGCAGTTGGGTGTGAACAGCACGTAGCGTTGCGCAGTTGGAGGTGAGCCGCCAGCAGTGGTGGATGTGGGGAGAGAAATGGCGGAGTTTTGGGAGCGGATGATCTAGACGTGTGTCCATCAGAGACAGTAAATTTGTAAGACTGGATGTCATGAACTGATATACATATTATGACTCTTTAACACTATTAAGGTAAATACTGATGTGTTGGCAGAAGAGCCAACACCGTGTTGCTAGAGGAGGCCGAAATGCACGCGTTTAAGCTCACGCAGACTGGCGTGAGGTCTGGAACAGTTAAAGGAGTTATAGTAGCCAAAAATAGTACATAGCTTCTAAAATACTTAACTTTAATCCATAATTGGAGAACATCGCTCTTGATGATACATTAATTACAATCTCAATATAAACTGGTAATGGCGCCTTGCCAGGTCGTAGCAAATGACGTAGCTGAAGGCTATGCTAACTATCGTCTCGGCAAATGAGAGCGTATTTGTCAGTGATCCATCTCTGGCAAAGTCTGCTGTACAACTGGGGCGAGTGCTAGGACGTCTCTCTAGACCTGCCGTGTGGCGGCGCTCGGTCTGCAATCACTGACAGTGGCGACACGCGGGTCCGACGTATACTAACGGACCGCGGCCGATTTAAAGGCTACCATCTAGCAAGTGTGGTGTCTGGCGGTGACACCACAAATACATTGTTTGTTCTCTATTAAAATCTTTCATTTGCTAACTATTCCTATCAGTAGTTAGTGCCTTCAGTAGTTTGAATCTTTTATTTAGCTGGCAGTAGTGGCGTTCGCTGTATTGCAGTAGTTCGAGTAACGAAGATTTTCGTGAGGTAAGTGATTTATGAAAGGTATAGGTTAATGTTAGTCAGAGCCATTCTTTTATAGGGATTATTGAAAGTCAAATTGCGATGCGCTAAAAATATTGTGTGTCAGTTTAGTGTTGATCAAAATATGTCTGAGTACGTTCAGTTCTGCTCAGCTGTTTGAAAATCAAATAATGTAAGAGGTTTATCAGCACAGTAATTCATTAATTTTTCTAAGGGGACGTTTCAAACTGAAGAAGGAATATTCCACAATGTGCCACAATGAATTCTGCATTTCAACTGAAACTGATCGGAACAATTTTGTTGTATTAATAACCGAATGCCCCTCGTAGTTTCTGGCAGCAACAAAAATCGTTCCCACTATTGAACACTGTTATAGCTGAGAATAATTTCATGTGGCTTAACAGTCAACGGGAAGTCTTTTAATTGGACGGCACTTCAACGAGTTTCGTGTCCCTTAATCTACCTCAGCTACCCAACCGAGCAAAAGGAGCCTAAATTTTAACGTGGAAGCCCAAACACGTGGCAACTCTTCGCATCGTTGAGAGGCGAAGTCTAAATTAAAGGCAACACTGAAAAATTTCCATGGTCCATCCGGGATTCGGTCACGCGTCACATCGGTTTCCAGGCATTAGCTTTAGCGCTAGACCACCAGGCCCGAATGTGCAGTTGATGTCTCTACATTTCTAGCGAGGGGGATTGGCTCAGTTACCGAGCTCTGAAGTTATATTTCGGGAGAGCAGAATTAAACTGTGGCAGCACTCCTATATCTTCCTCTATAAATACAGTTTTGCAAAGGGAGTCAATTATTTCTGCTTTCGACTCACTACCGTCACTTGAATGAATGTTGATTGTTAAAGGTGAACATCTGGAAACTTCAGTTTAGGAACGCAAACGGGAATGATCTTTGTCTTGCGCATTCTACCAGGTTACAGGCTGTCAGCTACCTCTGTCTTTTCCTTTTACGTTTGCATGATACCGAACCATTTACCTCCACAGCTGGTGACCGTAATATTGGATTTTATTGACCACGTGTTGAAGACCTACATCCGAGAGGGAAGGAAGATGAAAGGTAGTGTTGAACGTCACGACGGCACAGGAGTCTTGACAGGACAAAAGCTCGGCTCGCAAAAGGATGTGGGAAGAAATTTGTCTCGGTTTTGCTGGAAGAAACATGACGCAATCCGTCTGAAGATATTTTGGGAATCAAAGGAAAATATATGTCAGGGTCGCGAGAACTTGAACTCTGCTCCTCAAGCAAATATTTGGGAGGGGGGGGGGGGAATAAGATGAAGTAGCATATTATATGATATTGCTAACTCTTGTAGCCTGGAATGAAATAACATAAGCGAAGAAAGAAATATCTTTCTCATTAATAAAACTTACGTGAAAAGAATCCGAGTGGTAAGACTTCCTTCTCTCATCAACATTAACGTGAATTTTCTATAAAAATAGAATTTTGTTTTCTACTATCCTTACTTTTTCTAAATAATCGGAGATAAGAAAAATACAGTCACCTTTGACAGAAGCAAACAGTTCTATTTTTCCTGTCGCAACAATTTTGCGTTTCCTCTCATAGGTTAAAAGACACACTTAAACTTCACTAAAGAAAATTCGACACATATTATCGTTGAAATGATCGTTTCTTTTTGTCTTTCTAGTCTTTGTGTATCGTATGACGTCAAACATTACAGTGCTGATCTAACAGTCACTCAAACATTTGTGACATGAAAACTATGACGCTTGTACTGCAAGAACTGTATATTTATTTGGTCTCTACTGTCTTGGGTTTGTCGAGAAGTGTTTTCAACCTGCCGTATAAAACTTTTTGTTTTTTTCCCTCCCTCTATGCATGTATATACAGTGTGACAAATATTGAACTATATGAAATAAAATCGTCATAACTTCTGAACGGTTTGCATTAGGACGTTCAAACTGCACGGTTGTCTTCGGGGAATGATGGAAATTAGTATCCGCATGCATGGTTTGGTTTAGCGAGGAAGCCCACTTTAATTTGGATGGTTTCGTCAGTAAGTAAAATTGTTGGACTGGGAAGCCGCATTTCGCGATAGAGAAGTCTCTGTGGTGCGCAATGTCCAATCACGGGATAATCGGTGCGATATTCCTTGACGGTATGATGACTACCGAACGGTACATGAAAGTTTTGGAAGATGGTTTCATCCCCAGTAGCCAAAGTGACCCCGATTTCACAAGACGTGGTTCATGGAAGACGGAGCTCAACCTCATCGAAGCAGGAGAGTGTTTGATGTCCTGGAGGAGCAGTTTGGGGACCGCATTCTGGCTCTTGGGTGCACAGAGACCACTGCCATGGGCATCGATTGGCCGCCATATTCTCTGGATCTGAACTCATGCGACTCCTTTTGTGGGGCTATATTAAAGGATGTGTACAGAAATAACCCCAAAGCCACTGCTGACCTGAAAACAGCCATTCAGGAGGTCATCGACAGCATTGATGTTCCGACACTTCAGCGGGTCATGCAGAATTTCGCTATTCGTCTGCGCCACATCATCGCCAATGATGGCTGGCATATCGAACATGACATAACTTAAATTCGAATATCTGTGACGTTTACACGTTGAATAAATTGTGTGCACGCCGTAGTTTGTAACTAATTTACATTTCTTTTTTGTGTAGTTCAATGACTGTCACCCAGTATGTAAGTGTATGTGTGATAAGTACATAGAACCTGAGACAGGATAACATGTTGTTATGTTGACACAGTGGTAGAGGAGAGTTTCGGTGATATGGAACGGGGTGGGTATTGCTGAATGTTGGATATGATTTGAATAGCTTGCACGGAGTGAGTGAAGTGGGAGGTGTTCGGAGTTTACACTATTGGAGTTTTAGGTAGAGTGGCATGTTATTCTACCATTTTCTCGAATCAGTTACAACCAACTACTCCAAGTAAAGTCGTGTGGCATAAATGGCTGGGAGTCCCCCAAGGGATTTTTCAGCCACCTAATTGGGAAGGATTTTTCCTATTCTTCGCGCCCGTAGGCACCTTTCCTTCGCAAAGTATGAGAGCTGTGAACGTAAGTGTATCTGTTATGTGTAGGTGACTGTGATGGGTGTGTGTGTAGTGTCAAAGATGATGGGAAGAGGGAGAGTGTGAAACCCGGTGCGTGGCACACAGTCTACTCCTCTCGAACAGCACCAAGGGCCCGCCGAGCTTCCCCACCCGACGGAGGGATCACCATCAACAATGTCACATCGCCTCACTCCATGAGATACTGCGGAGAGGTTTCTAATTGAATTCAGGGCATTCTGGTGCAACAATTGGTGATCACAGACCCCGCGCCGCCACCCCTTCTATCCCCTATACCCTAAAGACGAAGAGGAAAATGTGAACAGTGCGCGGCGTATCTGGACGGTCACCCATCCGAGTACAGGCCACGCTCGACATTGCTTAACTCCAGTGACATGACGGGAACCACCGTATCCAACCAGGTACGGCCGTTGATAACAACTGACTGTTGACACTAATACCTCCTGAGGCCTTTCCGTATCGATTCAGAGCGTCGTTGTGTCTGAAATGTTTCCCTTGGTCACCCACAAGAAAACCTAGTGATTTCAACGCTGGGCGTCGTGGTTCTGACCTCCATCGCATAGGCATCAATCAGAGGGGTGAAAAGTAGGTAAGAGAATATGTGGCGACCTTCCCATCGCGTGGCATGTCCACTGTGGCGTTGGGAAGAATTGTGGTGAAATGTGGTGCCAATGGGACATCAGCATCCCACCGTACACCTCACACGAATTTCTGAGTTGCGGCCTTTTATTTCGTATGTGTCGACGACTTGCTGTTTGGAGCCTCGCCGAATCCGAGGGCGTCGTCGCAGGGCGCCACGCTTTTGCACCATTACAGAGGAAGTTTATAGGCACCTTTGAGACAAATACAAACTCGGGCGTCGCAACGGGAGACATTTATGGTGTGACCCTTTAATTGTATTGCACAGTGGAGCTTCTGCTTAATATGGCGCTCAGTAAAACTTCAGCATTAGGCGAGACGTTTTCATTTACTACTTCTGTACTACTAATTCTATTTGCAGGAGTTTTGCAGACAGTATCCACATATATCATTGAATGTATCTGCAAAATTATATCATTTGTAAAGCCGTGGCTAATTTTGGGAGTTACTGTGACGAAGTCCAACGGGCTTGCCGTAGTGGTAACACCGGTTCCCGTCAGATCACCAAAGTTAATCATTGTCGGGCTGGGCTAGCACTTGGATGGGTGACCATCCGGTCTGCCGAGCGCTGTTGGCAAGCTGAGGGCACTCAGCCCTTGTGAGGCAAACTGATCAGCTACTTGATTGAGAAGTAGTGACTCCGGTCTCGGAAGCTGACATACAGCCGGGAGAGTGGTGTGCTGGCCACATGCCCCTCCGTATCCGCATCCGGTGACGGCAGTGGGCTGTGGATGACACGGCGGCTGGTACGGCACCGCTGGGTCCCCCAGGGCCTGTGGACGGAGTTTACATTTACTGTGACTAAAGCCACAGTACACGCTACGATAGCACACGGGACGCTCGTAGCTTATGATGTCAGCTGCTACCGTGGTGGCATATACACATGAGCGTGATACCTTTTCTCACTGCAAAGCCCAACACTTCCCTGACTAACATCTATGAAGGGCGTTTTGTCGTTTGATATAGGCTGACGAGAGCATATTCTAATCGGAAAGTGTACACAGACATGACATTCATCACTAACGATGGTCTTTCTATCAAAATGGCTCTGAGCACTATGCGACTTAAGTGCTGAGGTCATCAGTCGCCTAGAACTTAGAACTAATTAAACCTAACTAACCTAAGGACATCACACACATCCATGCCCGAGGCAGGATCCGAACCTGCGACCGTAGCGGTCACGCGGTTCCAGACTGAAGCGCCTTTAACCGCACGGCCACACCGGCTGGCTCTTTCTATCAACTGACGATAGTTTTGTATCAGTTAAGGAGAGCTGAAAACTTAACCTAGTCACTAAAATTGTTACTCTGCAGCGTCCTGTAACCTATGACACAGCATTTATATTTGCAACACAAGATGTAACTTAAAAGTTGCGAAGCCGATTGTTTGGGTTTATAAGTTACCGGAACAAATACAGCTACAGCGGACCACTGGACATTTCATTCAGTTTCATTTTAATTGCTTTAACACTTGCATTAGAAAAAACTATTCACTGTATGAATTGTTAAGCAGTCACCTATAACTATTTTAGTTGTGGTTGCCCCAGCGTGGCTGTACCGTGCGCGACACGAGAGCCACACATGTCACGGGCCAGCGAACAGCCAACGCCGGTCCAGGCAGCCCCTCTAACTGAAGAGGTCACGGGGCTAAGTCCGCACCCGTTGACTTGGAGCAGTACAACGGATGAGGCGTCTCCAGGCTGTACAGCAGCAGCCCAAGTTCAGCCTTGGAGGGCAGCCGTTCGCGGCCAGCGCGTCTGATGTCCGCTCCGACAACTGAGTGCTCAGCGTGACGGATTGCCGCCCTACGGGCCCGGGTTCGATTCCGGGCTGGGTCGGGGATTTTCCCCGCTCAGGGACTGGGTTTTGTGTTTTCTTCATCATTATTTCATCCCCATCCGGCGCGCAGGTCGCCCAATGTGGCGTCGAATACCTGCACCGCAAGTGGCCTCCCGGTCAATGAACGCCAAAGTCTCATTTCCATTTCTCTTCTGATAGCAGTGTCCTCTACTTGAATGTGGGCTCTTCTCGTTCACTGCCGCACAGTGCTCCATTTGGTGCTCACACACCATCTCCGGTGACCTTATCGCTGACGGGACGCGGGACTCTAATCTTCATTCTCCATTTAAACAAAATTAGTGAGCGATTGCGTTGCTCTTCATTGAGTCATCCCTAACTTTTCCACAAATCCGACATGACAACGATCAGAGACAGAAGAACAGTTTTAGGGAATATTTTCTTAGGATTCCTCCGATAAATGTCAGTGCCTCCGACATGGCTAAGTTTATGTGGCCGTTTCATCTGAAATGTCTGGACAAACACTCTTAGATACTTGACTGATCGCCGATTCCAGGGTCAAACAACACCGTCTCTTCATCTATCCTACAACATTAACTTCGGTCACGTACTTTACATAAAATGGCAAGGTAACAATTTGATTATTAACTATTGGAAGTAAACTGTAGAACAAAAAATCGAAAGAAGAAAAAAGCTTGTTTATTTATTTTACTGATAGAAGCAAACAGGACAACAAAAAATCGACGGAAGAGAAAATAAAGAAAAGATGAATGTGTATAGCGCTCGATTTCATTGCCCTTAACCGACACATTAAGACAATCGTAGTCTGCAGAAGTAAATTTTTAATACGTACATTTATCAGTAACACATCAGCTTCTTCTATATCGAGGAAATGTGATTGCTTTGCTAACATGGAAGTCACCAATAACAGTGCGAGAAAGTGTGACACGTACAGGAGAACTGAACACTTATTTGCTCAACTTACTGTACAAAGGCTGAACTGGTGCTTCC
This sequence comes from Schistocerca nitens, assembly GCF_023898315.1. NCBI lineage: Eukaryota > Metazoa > Arthropoda > Insecta > Orthoptera > Acrididae > Schistocerca > Schistocerca nitens. The sequence goes on from NC_064616.1 coordinate 62,935,207, forward strand.
CAGTGACTTGAACAAAGAGCAGGTTGGAATGATCCAGTGTTTAGGAATAGTAATTCACGACGATGTTGACGAGCTGCTATCATTAGTTCCCATGAGGAGTGTATAAATGATAGAGAAACTACTGGTTCGGCCAGGCGTTGTACATCTATAACTTACTCAGGAATACGGGGTGAATCACCTAAAATTTGCAACTCAAATATTGCGGATATGTAAAGTGCTATTGATATGCAGTTTTCACAGAATGTTTTGGTACTCAGGAGCCCGTATTGATAGCCAATCAACAGATTGTAACAATACTTAGAAAGTGAGCCGTGGCTGGCTCATGCTATGCGCTGGATTAAACCTTCATTGCGATTCTGCGTTTAGTCTCCCGCGGTTATCGCGATTATGCTGGTACCCTCTCCTTCCGCGGGTGGCAGCAGCGGTGTGTATCGATATTCGCACTTGGACTATCTTTGACCTGGCGCTTATAGTTTCCGGCTGGCCGGTGTGCGACCAGTCGGTCGGTTGGCGCGGAGCTGCGAGGAATTCTCGGCGGGGCGTAGTCTGGCCGGAGCCCGCTGGCGGTCTCTACGTGGTGTCGGAGTGTGTGGCGCTGTTCCCATTGGTACGAGGTCCGTGGCTCACCGACCCTGGACACGAAAGTTGAGTTTTGATTTAAGCTTCCAGCAAGTCAAGACTGTTCACATTGTGTCGTTTGGAGTACGTTGTCGGCTGTTGGGATATTCCCGCGAGCAACAACGTGGGGTTCAAGTTGCAAAATTCTAGCCACTCTGTGGTGGAGTTTCACTGTTATTGGTTATTTGAATTGAAGTGCAACAGCGGAATCTTCTGCCTTGTGGCCGTTAGCGCTCCGGTTACTTCCCTGTCCGTTGACGTGAATTTCAGGAGTGTGGTTTCCTCACCGTGTTGTTGCTGTCCAGCACAGTGTGTAGTTTGACAGCTCCGTATGATTGGTTGTGGTCGCCAACATCTTCTACTTTGTTCCGTTCAACTCCCTGTTGTGCCCTGGTTGGGTGAAGTGGAAGTTATCTTGTCAGTGGGTCCCCTGACTGTCGGTCGGTTGGGTTGTCGTCGGATCGTGAATGGTTGGCTCGACTGCCTGTCTCACCAAAGCGAGTGTTAGTTTTTGAATTGCAGGCCGACCCTCGAACATCTGGGCGCCCTTGTGTTGTTGGTACTTGTATGGCTTTTAGCCGGTTTTGTGTTTTAAATTATAGTTGTTTTACTCTTAAAGCCTTCAGCTTAGTTTAAATTACTGTTTCACGTAAACCCTTTGGAATTTTATGATTTTTTTGAATTTTTTAGTCTTCGGCCTTCAGCCGATTCGAATTTAACTTGTTTACTTCAGCCTGACCAAAGAACTGTTTTAAGATAAGGCTTGTCTTTTAAATTTCTGATTATGCTTGATTTTAAGTTATTGGCCTTCAGCCGTTTTTAAATTAAAGTGGCTTTCAGCCGGTAATTAAGTCCCAAAGATTAAAGCTGGGTGTTTAAAAAACTTTTTGGGCTCTTTTAATGTTTGATCAAATAATAAAGTTGTATGTTCGAGTGTAACTGACAGCTTCTTATTTTGGCCCCTTTCCACAATTTATTCTATCTGTCCTGTCCTGCGGCTTAAGCAGGGCATTTAAGAAAGTTTTATTTTTTGTGCAAACACACTTCTTTAAATGGAGCAATAACTGTTGATATTAACAAACTAAAAGTAGGGTGAATTAGAATGTGAGTGGTGTTTATTGCAGGATTTTAGTGCGAGTCCTTTACGAGATATCGTATTTTGAAAAGTTCCCGGGCCGACTCTTGTACAATACCTGTGGTAGCACACATTACAGAACAACACAAGTGCAGACACTAGTTATGTGGAATCTGACCAATAACTAGACAACTGACCATCACAAGTTGTCTTCAAAATGATCACCCAATACACGCTACCGGTCTGGTACGGGACGACTACTGCACATATGACAGCATTTCAGCGGCGGTGGCCGAGCAGGCGGCGGAAATTCGTCGTTGCATATTATCGTGTGTAGATGGTATGTCCTTGTGGACAGCATCTTTCAGCTTTTCCCATAGAAAAAAGTCTACAGGCGTCAAATCCGGAGAACTGACCAGCCAAGATACAGTCCTCTGCTCCAATCCAACGATTTGGAAAGAATTCGCGAAGACATGCTGTAACATTTTGTGCACTGTGGGCTGGACACCCATCATGTTGGGAACAGAGGTTCCTCCTAGTCTGCGGAGTAACGTGTCCTTGTATCGGTGGAAGATGGTTTCTGAGCAGCAGACATTGCTCCATTCAAAAAAATGTATGTTTGAACAAAATGTTTTATTACAATTTGTTGATTGGCTAACGATACAAGCCCCTGAGTACCAGTCCATTCTGCGAAAACCGCACATCAGTAGTGTTTGTAACTGTGGTGTCACCGCCAGACACCACACTTGCTAGGTGGTAGCTTAAATCGGCCGCGGTCCATTAGTACATGTCGGACCCGTGTGTCGCCACTGTCAGGATCGCAGACCGAGCGCCACCACAAGGCAGGTCTCGAGAGACGTACTAGCACTCGCCCCAGTTGTACGGACTACATTGCTAGCGACTACACGTACGAAGCCTTTCTCTCATTTGCCGAGAGACCGTTAGAATAGCCTTCAGCTAAGTCCATGGCTACGACCTAGCAAGGCGCCATTTGTACCATTGCATGTATCTCAAGATAGTCTCACTTGTATCATCAAGAATCCTGTATACCAAAGGACGATATAAAAGTTAAGTGTTCTAGTAGCTACGTTCTTTTCTTTATCACATTCATTACGAATCCTGTTCCAGACTTCGCGTCAGTCGGCGTGTGTGTACGTGTGCCCTTTCAGCTACCCGTCACTGTGGACTGGCTGCCTTGTCAGTCCACTACATTGGCGACGAGGATGGGATTGGCGTCGTACAACTGGGCGCACCTCCGTTGCGTGCCGCAAACGTTCAGCTCACGAGTTACTCAGGACAAAAGATCCCTCTGTTAGGACAGTGCACTCTTCTTGCAACATACAAGGGACAAACAAAACTTGTGTCATTTTACGTTCTTCGTTCTTCTTCTGCTGTGAACTTGTTTGGGTTAGATTTATTTCAGTTGTTTAACTTGTCTATAGTCAATCAGGTCCTATCAGTGAATCAGACTGTGCCTTCAGCCAGTGTTTCTAGTCTATGTGAAGAATTTGCAGACATTTTTGCACCGGGACTTGGTTGCGCTAAGAACTATGCAGCACATTTGGAACTCAAAGTGAACGCGCAACCGAAATTTTTCAGGGCGCGCAGTGTTCCACACGCATTGCGTTCGGAGGTCGCCCACCGCTACGATATCTTGTATCGGTCCACTGCTAAGCACGGAAACGCCGATGCGTTGTCCCGTTTGCCTGTTGCTGCGGATAAAGCATTCGATTCTTCCGAACTTGCTTGCATGTTCATTGATGCGGAAACCGATGACGTGGTCGAATCGTTTCCGATTGATTTTCGTCGTGTAGCTACAGCGCCAGCTGCTGACCCTGTCGTTGCTACTGTTTTGCGTTTTGTTGCTACGCAATGGCCCTTGTCAAAGTCACGGATCGAGGATCCGTTGGTTCGCCGATTTTTTGCTCACAAGGAGAGTCTTTTTGTACGACGTGGTGTTTTGTTGTTGCGTTCTGATAATGATCGGTCCAGAGTCGTGGTCCCACGTTCGTTACAGTCCTCTGTCTTACGGCTTCTTCACCAAGGACATTGGGGTATAGTGCGCACGAAACAACTTGCTCGTCAGCACTGTACTTGGTTCGGAATCGATGCTGCGATTACGAATATGTGCTATTCTTGCATGGCGTGTGCCGAACAACAATCCGCACCGCCGCGGAAATTCTTTGCATGACCGAAAGCCACTTTCCCTTGGCAACGCTTGCACATAGATTTTGCTGGTCCATTCTGGAATGCTCGATGGTTGGTTGTGGTCGATTCTTTCAGTAATTTTCATTTTGTTGTCCGGATGTCTCCCACGACGTCATCTGCCACCATCCAAGCGTTATCTGCTATTTTTTGCATTGAAGGTCTTCCACAGACTATTGTTTCCGACAATGGTCCACAATTCATGTCTGCAGAATTTGTCATTCTGCAAGGCCAATGGTATTCAACATCTGAAATCCGCGCCTTTTTCGCCTCAGTCGAACGGTGCCGCTGAACGATTGGTCCGGACTTTCAAGTCACAGATGTTGACGTTGAAAGAGTCGCATTCTCGGGAGGACGCGTTATTGCTCTTTTTGTCCTCGTATCGCTCTCAGCCCCGCGATGGTCGCTCGCCGGCTGAGTTGCTCCACGGTCGTCCTCATCGAACCTTGATGTCTTTGCTGCATCCGCCGCATCAGGTTCCTGTGCAGCGGCAGACGCCTGCTTTTGCTCCAGGCGACGTTGTCTTCTATCGCAACTATCGAGGTTCACGGCGTTGGCTCACAGGGCGCATTCTTCGCTGCCTCGGCCGCGCTATGTATTTGGTTTTGGGGGCCTCTGGTGAGGTGCGTCGGCATCTCAATCGGCTGCGCCTCTGTCGTCGCCTGGGTTCTGCCGCTCCCCGTCTGCTTTCAGCGACGGTGCCGTCCGGTCAGCGCCCTGGGCATCCATCTACTGGCTCGCCTCATCCCCAGGTGTTACCGACGCTGCCTTCCCTATTGCCTCATGGCGACATGCCGCCGCCGCCGCCGCCGCCGCCGCCTGTTCTCCCGCCGCCGCCGCCCGCAGTGGACGCTTCGCTGCAGCCGCCCAGCGCCTCCCTGGGTCACGCGCCGCCGCTCGCTTCCCGTGACCAGCTGTCCTCCGCCATGGAACTCTTGCCCGCTCCGGCCCAGATGTCGTCATCGCGTGTCGGATCCCCCGACGCAATGGAGGTCGACCCTTCGGCCCCTCCTGTCTCATTACGGGCGCATACACCGCATGTTGACGTGCACCCTGGACTAGGTTTTCAGGCGTTTCCTAGCTCCCCTCGGACCGAATGGCAGGGTGCGGGTGGCACGGCCTCGCCTGTTGTTAGGCTCCCCACCCCATCGCATACGTCAACATGGGGTCCTCCCCACGGCGGGCGGAAGCCTTATCACACGACCGTTCGCCGATTTGCGGGGGAGGAATGTGGTGTCACCGCCAGACACCACACTTGCTAGGTGGTAGCTTAAATCGGCCGCGGTCCATTAGTACATGTCGGACCCGTGTGTCGCCACTGTCAGGATCGCAGACCGAGCGCCACCACAAGGCAGGTCTCGAGAGACGTACTAGCACTCGCCCCAGTTGTACGGACTACATTGCTAGCGACTACACGTACGAAGCCTTTCTCTCATTTGCCGAGAGACCGTTAGAATAGCCTTCAGCTAAGTCCATGGCTACGACCTAGCAAGGCGCCATTTGTACCATTGCATGTATCTCAAGATAGTCTCACTTGTATCATCAAGAATGCTGTATACCAAAGGACGATATAAAAGTTAAGTGTTCTAGTAGCTACGTTCTTTTCTTTATCACATTCATTACGAATCCTGTTCCAGACTTCGCGCCAGTCGGCGTGTGTGTACGTGTGCCCTTTCGGCTACCCGTCACTGTGGACTGGCTGCCTTGTCAGTCCACTACACTAACATGTCCGCAATATTTGCGGTTCGAGTTTTATATGATTCACCCTGCAGACACTATGTGATGAAAATGATCTGGACATCTCTATATAATGCTTATTGGACATTAGCGAATCCACCAGCGAAACTGAGGAGGAGAGCCTTTTTTTTTAAGTAGAGAAGCAATAATAGGAAAATGAGACAGTCCAGAGAGCTGATTGACTTTTAGCTTCGACTAGCCACCTGAGTAACGAAACCATCAGGGACATTCCAACGTCTCTACAGATGCCCAGTTCAACTGTGAAATGGAATCGCGAAGGAGCGACCACAGCTGAAAGAAGGCGATGCAGACCTCATATACTGAAGGACGGGGACCATCGGCTGTTGTAAAAAATTGCCTGAAATCAACTGAATGAATCATTCGTAGGTTCAGAAGTGCTATCAGCTGTCCTGCTAGTACAAGACTGTATGTACGGAGTTAAAACAATGACTTCCAATGGTGGAGCAGCTCCTCATGAGCCACATATTTCTGTACTGAGTACTAAGACACGCTTGAGGTGGTACAGACAGCAATGTGGGTGACTGAAAACCAGTGACTTGAAGTAACGAACAACGCTACACCCTGTAGCAATCTGATGAAAGGTTTTGGGCCTGGCTGCACATGAAGTGCCCACAGAGAGGTACGGATGAATTGTTTGGAAAGCGCCAAACCGTTTCGGCTGGTCACATTTCATTCTTCTTGATACGTAGATTCGAATTAACGTAACTGAATTTATGCTACTTTGTGTTGGATAAAGCGATAACAGTGACTGTTATGGGCAATTTAGTTTTCTTTCCTGTGCTATACTATAATTAATCCAGTGCATACTGTTGCAACGATTTCTTTTGGAGAATTTCAAAGCTGCTGCATGTTATAGGTCATGGGACAGAACATTCAGAGTGAAACACAAGTGAAACAGAACCCTGCTGATAACGGACGAGGTACTCTGGGAATTATATGTGGCCGACTCAGGCTAGGTAAAAGAGACTGGTGCCGTACGCATTTCCTGCGTGAGATGAGGACCGGACAGAGGGTCTGCGGCTCCAAATAACTCAGGAACAATATCTACCGAGGAGGTAGACGCATTAAAAAAGGTGAAGTCCATGTGGAGAACGGTGCTTGTTATAGCCTGTGCACTGTTAGAGAAATGTGTCGTGTGACCTTTAGTTTTGCAGCGAGGAATTTAGTGAAGCGAGGGGTGACAGGTGGCCTGCGTCAAAGAAACATTCTGTGACATAGACATCTCTTGGCTGTTCTAAAATACACGAAAATAGGTCAAAAATTGTAGCTTGCGTGTTTCCAGCAGACTGTCACCAGGTAACGAAGTTATTTTTTCTCTTTTTCGTTCCCCACGGCAAGAGGAAATTGTGCGAGGAGCTAAAAAGACCATCGATTGGTGGCCGCAGTATGACGTCAGTATAAGGTTGCGGTGGAGTTGACTTTTTTGAAAATAAAGGGGCGGAAAACGAGCTTATTGGATCTGACGTTTTTCCAGCTTCTGGTGGGAGACTTTTAGCAACAAAACAATTACGCAATTGGCGGAGAAAATTTAACCTTTTAAGAACTGCTAGACGAAATTTTCTTGTTGCGAAACACAGACGGTCTTCGTTTCAACTTCTAAAAATGAAACAGGGCACTACCGTTTATGACGTGGAAAATCAGAGGACTGGGACTTTGCACACGGAATGAGAAATGACGCAGACCTCAAAGGCAGCTTCCCACTGCAACAGAGAGTGAGTCCAGTGTTTGATTTCACGGCAGAGCACTTATAGGTGTGCATTTGATGGCACCCAGTCTCGCCAGTGACCATCTGCTCACGTTATATGAATGACTGTGCCGAAAGTAACTTGCAGCACCGGCACGTTAGGCGAAACTGAACTTAGCAATTCAACATCATCTTCCGTTTAGCCTTCCCATGTTGGACAGTACTGTTTCACTTGCATGTTAACTTTACTTTCCCTTTCGAGTTACACTTAATGCACAGGCTGGTTGCGGTAAATTCATTAGGAAACGAGAATGCTGTTTAGCGAGTTCAAAGTGTCAAAACTTTGCCAACCATTATTTGGATTTTGTCAAATTAATCTTAATCTATGTTTAATTACTCTGCGCCAAGTAATTTCGTGTCACGCCTTTTTCATTTTTTTTAGCATTTAAACTTTCCTATAAATTCATAGTTGCACAAGTCATGCTCATGATTAAAGCACTAGCAAACTCTCTGCCATAATTTATATTTTCGAATAAAAGAATTGTGAACACCCCAAATTAATGTTTACAGCTAGAGCTGAAAACTGCTAAGGCGTTAATTCAATCCGCTGTATAAATTTAATCTAGCACTGATTCTTAAGGATGGATATGTCTCACAGTTAATTCCGCAACAAAGTGTGTTTCGCAGCGCTGGGGTTTCACATGTTGTTACGGTAAGGGGAATATTTTTCGATGTTAGAGTGTGATCCCCACATAACGCTTAATATAGCGCTAAATGCCGAAGCAGCAAATTTTCTACTGCGAGCATCCACAGCTGTAGACTTGTACCACGATGAAAAAGACCGCAGCCGGCCGGTGTGGCCGAGGGATTCTAGGCGCTTCAGTCTGGAACCGCGTGACCTCTACGGTCGCAGGTTCGAATCCTGCCTCAGTCATAGATGTGTGTGATGTCCTTAGGTTAGTTAGGTTTAAGTAGTTCTAAGTTCTAGGGGACTGATGACCTCAAATGTGAACTCCATAGTGCTCAGAGCCATTTAAACCATTTTTTGGGAAAGACCGCTACAGCTGCATGATAAATAAATCATCTAGTTTCGCAGCGTTAGAGCCCAATCTTCAGGGATTTTTTTATTTTTATTATGAATTTGGCCAGCTATGGACCGCATACAACTTAAGACTTCTGGTGTTTCTTTTTCTTCCGTTCTTCCCAGTACTTCTTCATTTTCTCGCCAACTGCTCGTCTCTGCTCATCTGTCCACACTCTCTTGGGTCGAGGTTTTGGCGCATCTTCTTCATAGTTTGCGTTTTCTATAAGTAGCCTAAAGTTATTCCTGTCACGTATTATTTCTTCTGTAACACCTATTTTGTTGGCGTCTTTCTTTACTGCTTCTATCCATCCTACAGTGTTTTTCAGCTTACTAACGTAATTAAAAATTTTCTTCGTAATACGTGTTTCTTCCATTCTTTTTAAATGTCCATAAAATTTTAGCCGTCTCTTCCTCATTGTATCTGTGATCTTTTCTGTATTTTTGTATAGGTCTTCATTTCTCCTTTTAATCCACCTATTTTCCTTGTTTTTCTCAGGACCTAGAATTTTTCTTAATATTTTTCTCTCTTTTTTTCTAGTTCTCTTAATTCGCCTTTCTTATTCAATGTTAGGCACTCTGATCAATATGTTGCTTGTGTCCTAATAACTGAATTACAATGTTTAATCTTTGCTTGTATGGATATTGATTTCTTACTGTAGTAGTTTTGTGTTAATTTATATGCAAATTCCAACTTTTTTATTCTTTCTTTATTTGTTGTGTTATCCAGTCCATTGGCTTGGATCCACTCCCCCAGGTATTTGAATCTATCAACTCTTTTAATTTTTCCATACTTTGTTTTCATAAACTTTTCTGTATTATGTTTGTGTTCTATATACTCGGTTTTTTCGTAGGATATTTTTAGCCCAGTCTTTTCAGCAATCTCGTGTAACATATCAAGCATAACTGTTGCGTCTGTTCGGTTTTCAGTTATCAATGCCATATCATCCGCATAGGCTAAACATTTTACTTCAAATTTGTTCTTTCCTTGGCCCATGCTTATACCCTTTGTGCCTCTGTTTTTTAATGTGTTTTCCCATGTTTTTACTACTTTATCTAAAACCAAGTTAAAGAGAATTGGGGACAGTCCGTCACCTTGTCGAACTCCTGTTTTGATTTTGAATGGTTCAGAAATTTCGCCTTGAAACTTAATTCTTGATGTTGTATCTGTGAGCGTTTGTTCAACAAGTCTTCTGGTGTTTTCATCTACCCCTGATTCATAAAGTATCTGGAATAGTGTTTGTCTGTCAACTGAGTCGTAGGCCTTCTTGAAGTCTACGAAAGTAACTACTGTATTTTTATTTTGTATAGCTCTCACTCTCAAAATTGTTTTTAAATTAAGAATCTGTTCTGCACATGATCTACCTTTTCTAAATCCTGCTTGATAATCTCCTATATTAGGTCCTTCAGGGATACATATTTGTTTCACAGTTTATTTCAAACGATAACAAGTTGATGACCCAACATTCTTTGTCACAGCTGGATAAAGACGCGTTGAGTAAACGTTTGCAGAAAACACTGACATGATCCTTCTGAATGGCAAAGCTCGCGGCAATGGAAGAGCTGTTCGTCGCCTTTGTCAATATCGTTCTCTGTAACTTGCGGCCCCATCGCATACCCTTTTTGCCACAATTACGCAACAGCTTCGACAAAGGGTACCTGCACCGTCAGCAGGCGTGGCTCTGGGGCACCGAGGAGGCGCCGTACACCTAACTGGCAGAGGTCGTACCGCATCACACTAAAGAGAAACCGTGAGCGAGTACACGAGCAATTCCTTTGGCTATTAATGAGTGGAATCGTAAAACAAGTTATGTACTGGGTCCTGCCTAATCAATTACTTATAAAACTAGTCGCGTTCCCAACTTGTATTCAAATGGTTGTAGCACGGAACCGACACTTTTGCGGACATGGGTTTCTGTTCAAAATATTATCTACTCACTCCCCGCTACATGTCCTAGAAGTTTGTAGCAGGAATTTCCGAACACCCTGTATATGCACATTGAAGCGACGAATGCAAATTTGTACCAAGGCCGGGATTCGAACCCAGGTCTTCTGCTCACTAGGCAGATGAGCTAACCACTACGCCACACCGGCACAGAGGCTGTGCGCAACTGCGCGGACTGCCTTAGCGTGCCTCTCTCCTCAATCCAGATTTTCGTTTACACCTCAGTCCACTTTGTATTCCTCCTAAACTCGAACAGTGTTGCTGAGGCTCTCCAAGTGTATTGGAATAGCACCTCAGCGTCGAACGAAACGGGGCATCCTACTTGAAGCCCAGGCGTCGGTGCTTCAGTCAACCGAAACTATAAAGACCCCAAACATCTGTGATGCATACTTGTATGCATACTCAAGCTACGAATGAAAAATTGTGTCAAGGGCAAGTGGGCTGAGGCGTGACGGGGATCAGTTGTGCAAAGCTACTGCGCCAGGTTGGCGCAGTGGTTAGGTCATGTGCCTACTGAGCACGAGACCTGGCCGGATGCTGACGTTGTTACAAATTTTCATTCCAAGTTTCAGTCTGCATACATACACCATAGATGTTTGAGACATGAAAATGTCTCCACAGTAGCGGAAGCAAAACCCCTCTTTGCAGACACCCTCTGATGGTCTTGCTCATCATTTTTTACCCGCGACTTATAATTCAGGCTTTTCCTTCTCGTCGAAGAACATAATTACGTGTTTTAAATTTCTTTATTACAACCCCGGGCTGTGTGCAGTCCGTATAAGTACTTCGTAGCCGAGAACCCCAACAAACGCCTTGTGTTTTGTGCCTTATGTGGGCATATCCAATCGATTACGAAACATTATATCTGTTCGCGTTAAACGAGACGAGGCGAGACGCCGCGATTATTCGAAGTAGTTCCACCGATACCGTGCTCCGCTTTTTGTCGATATCTGAAGACAGGCGGCGTAAAGTTGGTGTGTTAATTTGAGAAGCGGCTGAGAGACTGCGATGCTCGCTCGCAGCGGCGGGAGTGGTTTTGACGCGGAGGCACGGCGGACAAAGGCATTGTGGGCCGAGTGCGAGGGCCCGCGCCACCAGCGCCTCGTAACGAGACGCCCTCACGCCGAGGGCCCTCCGCCTTAAACGTCTTCACTTGCCATCTCTCGCTCCCCACCGCACTCCTTTCGATTTGTGCCACTGCCAGCCAGCTCGCTCCGTGCCCGGATTGTCCTAACAAATTAACGATACCAATCTATAAGTATAATATTTGCGAAATAATTACTCGCACATTCGTGGAGTTGCAGTCAACAGCTAGCACGGACGAAAGTTATGGGGCCTTCCTCCCAGAAAGGAGGAAACACTGGTAAGACTTTTCGACGGTATGAGCTAGAAAACCCTCCACCAACTGATGTTACAACAGTTTCACGGCACTCGACAATCAGTGTGGGGGTCGTAGTTGGATCTCAACACATCGGAAAAGATCGCGAACTTCTGTACATTCTGCGAGCGGCATTCAATAAGTAATGAAAAACTTTCTCTTCTAAAAGCACGTTGGTTTTAGTTGGCATTCCAACTCGCTATATTATTCAGCACCCTTTTGGCTAAAAAAACCTGTTTCTCGATATAATCTCCTTTCAATGCCTAAGCCTTGCGGCACCTCACTGGGAGGGCCTGCATGCTCGCACGGTACCACTCTACTGGTCGATGTCGGAGCCAACGTCTTCTTGCACCAACAAACTCCCCGTTATCCACGTACTACTTCCCACGGAGTGCATTCTTAACTGGACAAACCTCGTTGCTGTTTATGGTCCTCTGTTAGACAGCGAGGAACCCAGCGGTTTCGCACCTTTGAATACCCCTACTGGCGGACTAATGTGTCAGCACTACCAACAGAGACGTCCAGTTGAGCAGCGAGGTGTTTGACTGTGAGTGTCCGCACGTTCCTACAACTCTGTGTGAGGCCGTCAAGCAAACGGGACATCGGACAGGTTTGCACGACCTTGACAGTCGCCTCGGCCAACGACTCATCGTGCTTTTGTTCACTGCCAGATCTCCGTAGATACTCTGCAAGCGCCTCTGAATACCAGCTATGCTCTGGTTTTCCACCAAAAGAAACTCTGCTTGGAACGCACCTCCGTTGGAGACGCCATTTTGAAGTCTACGTATTGCTCTGCTTACTGAATTCCCCTCGTGCTAAGCTGGCGTCTTCACTCGGAGTGGTTTGTTCCAGCACAGTGATAGGTGTGGAATCAGTTCTCGATAATGTACTGTCGCGTGAAGTGGTTAACAACATTACGTAGCATACGCAGAATATTTAGTGACGTACTCTATAGTTCACAACGGATGACAGTGATTTCATTCACGACGTTAGCGTCGATTAAAAGAACAAAACTCACTATTACAAAGTCGTGTGCTCGCAACGATCGACGATTTATAATCCACACGCCAGATAATTTGCATGTGTTACAAAAGTAATTTTCATGCGCAATTAGTAGCAAATAACTTCCCTACTAAATAATTACTGTGCGTAGCTCGCAGGCTGCAGCACACACGGCGGCAAGGCACGCACACGACGACCAACTGTCAGAGCCATCAATTCCTAGGGAACTGTTTGGCACTGCCCGTCAATGCAACAAATGATTCGGAATGTTCATATCTTTTCTTATTTTACAGATAATATTGCCTGATTAATTTTTTAGTAAGTTCAGCCTAATGAGTTTATTGAAAGAGATTCTTATCCGTTTCGTTAATTTTTACTTGACTCTTGATTAATTAATAAATGGTATTGAAGCTGTAGGCTTCCGCGCAAACCGTACCGCGAGTAGCCAGTCAGGGCGTGTGTTCGACGTCAGTTAAAAAGCAGGATATCATCTAACTGTTGCGCCGTATGTAGGTTATCACGTGTCAAGTTTCCTTGATAGCAAACACCGATCAGTACCTTCGCGTGACATCAGCTGTCTGCAATGACACGTAGGGTGCTTTGAATGACAATACAGCAATCGTTTCTGCAAGAGCCAGAAATCTTGCACACTATAATTTTCTCTACTAGACACCTCTGTAAGTCTGCCGTTGCCTTTCTGTAGCCTATACTGACTACATCATGGGGATAATCCTCACATATGAGTATTACAAGCAATTGCGCTTGGTACGTGGACAAGTGAAAGGTAAAACTGAAGAACTATTGGTACCGTATGTCGGCTTTTTGCCTCTACGTGATGATTTTGTGGTGTGTGACGTCATACGAATTCAGACACACACACACAACAGAACACTGACAGTATTTTCTTCGTCTATATTTTTTGAAAGTAAATTGTAGCGGTAGACCGGTACTTGGTGTAGCCCGATTGATAGGTATGGACGAAAGAATACATTTTGGTTATGAGTTGGAGAACTAGTATCTACGGCTCCAGTTAATTAAGAAGTTCTTTGTCTATCAGGGTAATACTGCTTCTTAGACGAAATACGCGATCGCCAGCGTCCTCATTGGACTTAAAACATTTTCTACACATACATTGCACTATATCTGGGAATGGAACAGGAAGAAGTCCAAGAGTGCTAAACCTTGCGAAAAGACAGATATTCCATCGAAACCGTTTTCCGTCACAGTAAACAAAAACACAGTATTTATTGGAGGTGGAATCAACGCCATCTCTCTTGGTACAGTGCTGCACTCACATTGGTTTCCACTTACTGATCAGATGGCAGTTTCATTCCTTACGGGAAGTAGTACAGCGGTTTCCCAATTTCAGTAACTGTTTTCCAAATGCTCAAAACATTGATGTAAGTGCCATATTGGTACTTGCTTGGTACTTGCATCTTCAACAATTCCAGCATCTATTTAGCACACAGCTTTGTCACATTTAACTCCTCATGTAGTGTATACTTTAGTACTTTTCTCCTGATAGGTCGTTGCAGTCAGCTATCCCACAAATCTTTACTCACTAATTATTCAAGCCAAAGGCGTATCCTTTGTCATTTTGTTCACCTGTGGTTGCAGTTTTGAGGTAACCTATACATGATGGACATGAGATCATTTTGAATTCAGAGGTCTATTTATTAACTGTTGAAAATGAAAGACTAGAAGACAGTCAGCAACTATGAATGTTTTACGTTGTCAATAAATCGTACAAAAGAATTTCGTGACAGCAGGGTACTTTCAATCATGCATTTAAACGGAATAAAGTCAACGAAGCTACCTTGAAGGTTGTGTGAACAAAACTATTCAGAAGATTACGTTAACCAGTGACTTACGCCATTCCTCAACAAGTGACCAAAAGAAACTGAAATTTCATTTATGTAAACGCCGGGTCGAGAAATCTCCATGTTACTTCCGTTCATCATATACGTATCCCTTGAGATTGTACTGAGTGCAACACAACAGAAGCCCTCCTCCATACTATCCCTAGTTTATCCTGAAGAAAACAGCATTTTATGGTCACAGTTTTCATAAATTAATCTTTATTAGGAGATGGATAAGGGGAGGCAAAATTCTTTGTTGAAAGTCGAAATGTCATAAATGCATTTAATCTTCGGCATGAAGTCCTTGTTAATACACATGATTTCACTTGTTCCTATATTAAACGTTTAAAACGAGCATAGTTCTTTCGCTATGAGCAGGGCCAATCAGATTATTATTAACTTCCAATGAAGACACACGCACACACACACACACACACACACGCACACACAATTACAATTACAAGACAGAGAGGTACCCTCAACACGCTGCTACGAACAGGCCGTATTATTAACTAAACTATCTAAGCGCGTGAAATCTGATAACTAGATTATAGTGTAGCTCCAGGCGCACTTCGTTACTTTCAGATGGACGATGTTTATTTATTTGTCTCAAACTTTTGACGCGCTAAGTCACGAAAAGAGTGGTTTAGGAGTAGATAAGTCAAGTGCAGATAATGTGTAACTTTAATAACTAACACAAGATACTTAAAGGAAAGAGTATTTTCCTCTGTAATTGAGAACGTAGGGCAATAAGACTGTACATACAAAAATAAATTTAATAAAGAGGATAGAATGTTCTTGGGATAAAAAAGGTTGTCGGGTTGCATAAAGTTTCATACACGTGTCACTCCTGGGTAAACTCGATTAACATCCAAGGAAAGTATCGAATTTGTGATCATTTTTAATTTTCAACGATATTTTATTGCTCATCGAATAGTATTTAAAAGTAGATAAAGATTTAAAATGTCAAAAAATTTTAATTTACCAGAACTTATTCATAATTACAGAAAACCAAGCTTACAAACTGTCTCTGGTAACTAATGGAGATACATGAACAGTCTGCAGAACACTAGAACCGAATCAGTAGAACCAAGATTTGTATTTGTGCCTGATTTGACTTCTCAACGTAATCTCTCTTTCCCCCTCTCTCTAAATCACTGAAATCGGATCGTGGGCTGAATCGTTCAATACAGTATCGCCCAGTGTTTTCCTGTATAGTGTTCTGTCTCTGATGTCGACAGACTGCTAACTCTACCATTCCTTCCAATCCACAGTCTACGTGCAGTGACCCAGAGATTTTGCTAAATGACTCTGCAAGAACTAAACGACGATTCTTGCTACAAATGTCCTGTTCATCTCCTTCTCTATCGAGGTATGATGTTAAGCTCACAGAGATTTCAGCACATTTCTTGGCTCTAACATCTACTTAGGAAAATAACTAATAGAAAATTTTTTGTCGAGTGCAAATAATCTGTACAAATAGAGAACCTAACTTGTTTTAAAATTAAGGAAGAAGATCAGTGATTTTAAGTCTTGTAAATGCTTTGGACTTCTGATTCACATGGAAGAGGCGTAACACCCACTGAAGGAACGGATGAATTACATCAAATAATTTGCAATAACTTCCTGTATGAATGAAAAACAAAAATCATGGAGAGTAAGTAAGGAATTGCCATTTAAACCACTCAGCATTAAATTAGGGCGTAAACGATATCTGATTTCTGAATTGGATACGAACTTCATTGAAAATGGTCTCTTAATTCTTCAAGACTCATTTATAAAGTGAACTGAGTCATAAATGATTGCACCCGCTTGAAAACGGTGAGTGGAAAGTGAGAAGAACCAGGTGTAATTTATTACGAAAATAATAATATTCCTTTAGTGACCAGACGAATAGGTTAATTTATGTGCGATTACTTCTGAAACTTCTGCAACATGGGAAGCTTCAGATTCCGGTGACAGTTAAAAATACCTTTCCCTGTTTAAATAATCACAGATCAAGAAAAACGATGCACTGTATCACGATAGGGATAACATTCGTTTACAGCAGAATTTCAGTTACCTCAAAAACAAAAACAAAAAAGGACAGAAACTTATGTTGGTGTATCTGCTACTCACATACTTAAGTTCCAAACAAACGCCCGTAACTTCTGATGTACTCACAGCCTAATGACGAGTAGTGGTGCAGATATTGTTACAGCATACGGGAATAACTAGATATTTTTCCAGTAGCCAGTACTTGACTGAGAAGTACCTGTCAGAAAAGCATCAACGAACTAGTTGCAACGACTGAGATCGGTAGTAATCGCCTCCTTCGTGAGCACCTGTGGAATGACATGAAAAAGGAGAACGAACACGTCGAGGAGAATGAAACTCGGTAAACGGGGCTCTATAATCCAACCTGCAAGTTATTCAGGAAAGCAGGCCCATTTTCAGGTGAACGCACAATTGCATGTAAGCTCCATGTGGAAATAATTGAATCTGACGCAAGTTATGTGTAGTATGAAGGGGAAGGGGATCGATATCTCTTTGTAGAAGAGCACAGATACCTCCCTTGCTACTAAAAGCTCCGAAAAACAGTTTTCGTGATTTAGTTTCAATGTCGTAATAAGTGAAAGTAAATGATTAACATTTTAGACTAGAGGATACTATTTTAAAAATTGGAGCAATCGTTAAATCACGGATCGATTAACCTATCACGGACATGTTTTTATTGGAGGTGGTATGCTGTTGCGTTCCTGCTCGCGCTGCTAGGGGCTGTTTTATTTATTTTTTCCATTTCATATACACTCCTGGAAATTGAAATAAGAACACCGTGAATTCATTGTCCCAGGAAGGGGAAACTTTATTGACACATTCCTGGGGTCAGATACATCACATTATCACACTGACAGAACCACAGGCACATAGACACAGGCAACAGAGCATGCACAGTGTCGGCACTAGTACAGTGTATATCCACCTTTCGCAGCAATGCAGGCTGCTATTCTCCCATGGAGACGATCGTAGAGATGCTGGATGTAGTCCTGTGGAACGACTTGCCATGCCATTTCCACCTGGCGCCTCAGTTGGACCAGCGTTCGTGCTGGACGTGCAGACCGCGTGAGACGACGCTTCATCCAGTCCCAAACATGCTCAATGGGGGACAGATCCGGAGATCTTGCTGGCCAGGGTAGTTGACTTACACCTTCTAGAGCACGTTGGGTGGCACGGGATACATGCGGACGTGCATTGTCCTGTTGGAACAGCAAGTTCCCTTGCCGGTCTAGGAATGGTAGAACGATGGGTTCGATGACGGTTTGGATGTACCGTGCACTATTCAGTGTCCCCTCGACGATCACCAGTGGTGTACGGCCAGTGTAGGAGATCGCTCCCCACACCATGATGCTGGGTGTTGGCCCTGTGTGGCGCTCACCTGCACGGCGCCAAACACGCATACGACCATCATTGGCACCAAGGCAGAAGCGACTCTCATCGCTGAAGACGACACGTCTCCATTCGTCCCTCCATTCACGCCTGTCGCGACACCACTGGAGGCGGGCTGCACGATGTTGGGGCGTGAGCGGAAGACGGCCTAACGGTGTGCGGGACCGTAGCCCAGCTTCATGGAGACGGTTGCGAATGGTCCTCGCCGATACCCCAGGAGCAACAGTGTCCCTAATTTGCCGGGAAGTGGCGGTGCGGTCCCCTACGGCACTGCGTAGGATCCTACGGTCTTGGCGTGCATCCGTGCGTCGCTGCGGTCCGGTCCCAGGTCGACGGGCACGTGCACCTTCCGCCGACCACTGGCGACAACATCGATGTACTGTGGAGACCTCACGCCCCACGTGTTGAGCAATTCGGCGGTACGTCCACCCGGCCTCCCGCATGTCCACTATACGCCCTCGCTCAAAGTCCGTCAACTGCACATACGGTTCACGTCCACGCTGTCGCGGCATGCTACCAGTGTTAAAGACTGCGA
Source organism: Schistocerca nitens (assembly GCF_023898315.1). Lineage (NCBI taxonomy): Eukaryota > Metazoa > Arthropoda > Insecta > Orthoptera > Acrididae > Schistocerca > Schistocerca nitens. Next base: position 62,953,773 of record NC_064616.1, read on the forward strand.
TGGAGCTCCGTATGCCACGGCAAACTGGCTGACACTGACGGCGGCGGTGCACAAATGCTGAGCAGCTAGCGCCATTCGACGACCAACACCGCGGTTCCTGGTGTGTCCGCTGTGCCGTGCGTGTGATCATTGCTTGTACAGCCCTCTCGCAGTGTCCGGAGCAAGTATGGTGGGTCTGACACACCGGTGTCAATGTGTTCTTTTTTCCATTTCCAGGAGTGTATTTTACTTGGCCAGTTATCGATCCGCTGTTAAGTTTAATCACAAAACTTCAGTGTTGCTCTCTCCGTTCACAGATTATAATTTACATGAAATATGATACAAAACACAAACAGGACCTGTGAAAGATGATAATGACCATGTGCCTGCCGGAGTGACCGAGCGGTTCTAGGCGCTACAGTCTGGAACCGTGCGACCGCTACGGTCGCAGGTTCGAATCCTGCCTCGGGCATGGATGTGTGTCATGTCTTTAGGTTAGTTAGGTTTAAGTAGTTCTAAGTTCTAGGGGACTGATGACCTCCGAAGTTGAGTTCCATAGTGCTCAGAGCCATTTGAACCATAATGACCCTTTAATACAGTCGTAAAACTGTTCAGACTTTTGTTAAACAACATTAGTAAGAATATTGTCCGTAGCTCGTGGTCTTGCGGTAGCGTTCTCGCTTGCCGCGCACGGGGTCCCGGGTTCGATTCCCGGCGGGGTCAGGGATTTTCTCTGCCTCGTGATGACTGGGTGTTGTGTGTCTTTCATCATCATTTCATCTTCATTGACTCGCAAGTCGCCGAAGTGGCGTCAACTAAAAAGGACTTGCAATACGGCGGCCGAACTTCCCCACATGGGGCAGCCCGGCCAACAATGCCATACGATCATTTCATTCACTAAGAATATTAATAGCGATAATTGCAATAATTATAGTTTATAGGCATATTGAAGGATCAGTAATACTTAGGTCGAGAAATGATAATGATAATAATGACGATATAACAATAAGGATAAATTTTTACTACCTGTAGCATCAACAAGCATAAAATAAAAAAAATGGCAAAACTGGAGAGGAGAAAAGAGAACTATTGCGAAGCGATGAGTGTTTGTACAGATTAGCGAAGAGATAAGGGTGGCAGAAGAGAAGCCAAAAGTAATGAAAAGAGAAACAAGGATTTCCTTCTTAGTTGGAAAAAAATGGCTCTGAGCACTATGGGACTTAACAGCTATGGTCATCAGTCCCCTAGAACTTAGAACTACTTAAACCTAACTAACCTAAGGACATCACACAACACCCAGCCATCACGAGGCAGAGAAAATCCCTGACCCCGCCGGGAATCGAACCCGGGAACCCGGGCGTGGGAAGCGAGAACGCTACCGCACGACCACGAGTTGCGGGCTTCTTAGTTGGATTGTGATAAAATTCTTTCTCCGCCATTACCTTCAAGTTGGCACTGCGGTGATAGTATAATGCTCTTTAGATTTTGCCGGCCGAAGTGGCCGTGCGGTTAAAGGCGCTGCAGTCTGGAACCGCAAGACCGCTACGGTCGCAGGTTCGAATCCTGCCTCGGGCATGGATGTTTGTGATGTCCTTAGGTTAGTTAGGTTTAACTAGTTCTAAGTTCTAGGGGACTAATGACCTCAGCAGTTGAGTCCCATAGTGCTCAGAGCCATTTGAACCAGCCATCTTTAGATTTTGCTTATATTGTGTATAGTGCTAGATCAGTCACTGCTTATTTATCATTTCGGTTATTTACGCTATTAAAATAACATCAGAGAGCGTAGACACCGATGGACATGGTGATCTAGTAGGCATAGCATTAGGCTGCGAAATTCTAAGTGTCGGGTTCAGTCTGAATACCGGATTTTTCCTCGTTCCATTCCATCTAGGACGGCCACAGATCCACTCAGCCTGCTATCAAGTGGGTACCGAGCACCTTTCAGGGGTTAAAAGGCGGCTGGTGCGATAGGCCCGCCAGTGCCCCACGAAGAAAGCCTGTACTCCAGAATGAGATTTACACTCTGCAGCGGAGTGTGCATTCATAAGAAACTTCCTGCCAGAGTGAAACTGTATGCCGGACCGAGAACTCGGGACCTTTGCCTTTCGCGGGCAAGTGCTCTACCAACTGAGCTACCCAAACACGACTCAAGCCCCGTCCTCACAGCTTTACTTCTGCCAGTACCTCGTCTCCTTCTTTCCAAACTTTACAGAAGCTTTTCTGTGAACCGTGATTCGTCACTCCACACAACGTTTTTCCACTCTTCAATCGTCCAATGATTACGCTCCTTACACCAAGCGAGGAGGAGTCGTTTGGCATTTACCGGCGTGATGTGTGGTTTATGAGCAGCCGCTCGACGATTAAATCCAAGTTTTCTCACCTCTCGCCTAACTGTCATCGTACTTTCAGTGGATCCTGATGCAGTTTGCAATTCCTATGTGATGGTCTGGATAGATGTCTGCCTATTACACATTACGACCCTCTGCAACTGTAGGCAGTCTCCGTCAGTCAACAGACGAGGTCGGCCTGTACGCTTTTGTGCTTTATGTGGCCCTTCACGTTTCGACTTCACTATCACATCGGAAGCAGTGGACCTAGGGATGTTTAGGAGTGTGAAAATCTCGCGTACAGACGTATGACACAAGGGACACCCAATCACATGACCACTTTCGGAGTCCGTGGGTGCCGCGGAGCGCCCCATTGTGCTCTTTCATGATGTCTAATGACTACTGAGATCGCTGATATGGAGTACCTGACAGCAGGTGGCAGCACAATGCACCTAATATGAAAAACGTATGTTTTTGGGGGTGTCTGGTTACTTTTGATCACATAGTGTATGTATATGAAATGGTACACTAAAAAGCCAAAGAATGAATGTAAAGTGTAAAATAATTGGTTAAAACTTGAAACAAATATAAGTAAAATAAATAAATATTCTAATAATGACTGTTAAGATATTTAAATAGGAATGGTTAAAATACTTTCAAGGCACATTGTGTATTGCTTATCTTCCAAAATTGGTATTACAGAAATCGGGTTTATTACACACGTATGTATGTTGCTTGAAAGCCTCTTTAATCTATATTGTAACACAAGATTTCATTTTTAAAATTAATTAAACGTGGTGTGGTATTTTGCAAAATTTCAAATTTTTAGAAAATATGTTTATACAGCTTGCAGGAACTTTAATTACGTATCAACTTTTATATGATAATTTTTTTTTTTTTTTTACTCTTGGGAATATTCCCTCGTTAGTGAGAAATGACCAAGGAGCTGCAGCTTTCTAACAGGAAGGAGCGGAGCGCAAGCTCCCGGCTTATGGTCAGCATATTTATTTAGTTTTCTGTGATCCGCTTTATAATGTAATTGGCGGGACGCTGCCATTGTGCTTTAAGTTAGGAATCGTATCACGGTTGCTACAAACAATATACAGGAATAGACGCGGCGTAATTTAACTAATAACCTCAACTGTGACTCCCGCTGAATGAAAATGGCTCTGGAATTCAGTTACCTCCTGCCTTGGGTAGTAGAGTGGCTTCTCATGACGCAAACATGGGAAGAGCTAGTATTAAAAATAGCGTTACTGACCGAGAATTTGCACTACATAACTCAGACGTATTAAGCAACAAATTATGATTATGTTTGACGATACGTATCTTTTCTCGTTATCATGTTAAATAGAATAACAAAATATAGAAACCTGTAAGACTTGCTCCGTTAATAACGTCATGGCGTTAACTTGGATAGTAATTGCAGTTGTTATTAATGATCGAAACTATCTTATTTCAGTAGTTCAAAAAGTTCGATATTAACTTTCTGCTTCACATATTACTACCTGAGCACAAAATTAAATTAAATGTTTATATACCTGTTTGAAATTATTAATAAATTCCCAAAGTATTTTTAGGGCAATTTCTGTTACGATGGGAACGTTTTGGCATTTTCCTCTAAAACCCGTAGTTCTCCACTAAATATTACTCGTTATTTGGCAGTATCTCTCAGTAATCGTCCCATCTTCACAGAAGCCTTGAACCATGGCAATGTGGCTAATTTTAATGGCCTTCTGAATCAGAAAGCGCAACGACAGAAGATAAGTAGTTAATAGCACGCGATTTTTTAACACAGAGATTGTTTGTAACGTAACAAAGAGATTCTTCGCGTAGCTGAATTCGGTAATAACCTCCATTGTAACGGTATTAACGCTAAGGTTGAATATTTTTATAGATTGAAGTGTGGATCTTGTGTAGAGGTTGAAAGTACACGAAACTCCCTCATATTCCCTTACAAGTGTGCGTTAAGTGATGTACGGCACATGAATTAACCAAATTACGGCGACGCTAATCATCAGTCCACTATCACATTACAAATTCCGTAATGCTTTCTTCGAATAAAATATTGCTAACTCATTCATATCCAGTCGGAGCTTGGGCTCCCTCTCTAATGCTCTCGACGTCGACAAGACGTTATACTCTAATATTTCTTTGGTCCTTGACGTATCTAGTGAAAATCAGAATTGAGATGAGTTATTTTGTCAGAGAGCCGGGGCTACTATCTACCTCTTGCAGCTACACTCCTGGAAATGGAAAAAAGAACACATTGACACCGGTGTGTCAGACCCACCATACTTGCTCCGGACACTGCGAGAGGGCTGTACAAGCAATGATCACACGCACGGCACAGCGGACACACCAGGAACCGCGGTGTTGGCCGTCGAATGGCGCTAGCTGCGCAGCATTTGTGCACCGCCGCCGTCAGTGTCAGCCAGTTTGCCGTGGCATACGGAGCTCCATCGCAGTCTTTAACACTGGTAGCATGCCGCGACAGCGTGGACGTGAACCGTATGTGCAGTTAACGGACTTTGAGCGAGGGCGTATAGTGGGCATGCGGGAGGCCGGGTGGACGTACCGCCGAATTGCTCAACACGTGGGGCGTGAGGTCTCCACAGTACATCGATGTTGTCGCCAGTGGTCGGCGGAAGGTGCACGTGCCCGTCGACCTGGGACCGGACCGCAGCGACGCACGGATGCACGCCAAGACCGTAGGATCCTACGCAGTGCCGTAGGGGGACCGCACCGCCACTTCCCAGCAAATTAGGGACACTGTTGCTCCTGGGGTATCGGCGAGGACCATTCGCAACCGTCTCCATGAAGCTGGGCTACGGTCCCGCACACCGTTAGGCCGTCTTCCGCTCACGCCCCAACATCGTGCAGCCCGCCTCCAGTGGTGTCGCGACAGGCGTGAATGGAGGGACGAATGGAGACGTGTCGTCTTCAGTGATGAGAGTCGCTTCTGCCTTGGTGCCAATGATGGTCGTATGCGTGTTTGGCGCCGTGCAGGTGAGCGCCACAATCAGGACTGCATACGACAGAGGCACACAGGGCCAACACCCGGCATCATGGTGTGGGGAGCGATCTCCTACACTGGCCGTACACCACTGGTGATCGTCGAGGGGACACTGAATAGTGCACGGTACATCCAAACCGTCATCGAACCCATCGTTCTACCATTCCTAGACCGGCAAGGGAACTTGCTGTTCCAACAGCACAATGCACGTCCGCATGTATCCCGTGCCACCCAACGTGCTCTAGAAGGTGTAAGTCAACTACCCTGGCCAGCAAGATCTCCGGATCTGTCCCCCATTGAGCATGTTTGGGACTGGATGAAGCGTCGTCTCACGCGGTCTGCACGTCCAGCACGAACGCTGGTCCAACTGAGGCGCCAGGTGGAAATGGCATGGCAAGCCGTTCCACAGGACTACATCCAGCATCTCTACGATCGTCTCCATGGGAGAATAGCAGCCTGCATCGCTGCGATAGGTGGATATACACTGTACTAGTGCCGACATTGTGCATGCTCTGTTGCCTGTGTCTATGTGCCTGTGGTTCTGTCAGTGTGATCATGTGATGTATCTGACCCCAGGAATGTGTCAATAAAGTTTCCCCTTCCTGGGACAATGAATTCACGGTGTTCTTTTTCAATTTCCAGGAGTGTATTTAAGAGCAAAGACAAAGCAGTGAAAGATGTTGCATAAGAAAGTTTTCTTTGTTTAGGGCCGCGTTATTCTGTAATGTAGCTGTGACACCGACAACGGCGTTTCGAAAACGCTTGCAGTGGCCTCCCTCCGGATAGACTAGACCCAAAAAACGTCTAACAGATCCATAAGGAGATGACTGTAACACTGGCTGAAACATCAGCATTATCCAGTGGCACTTATTTTACGAGGGGATTTCAAAAGTTATGGAATGCCTAGTAATGCTGCACTGCAATTCAAAGTGAAACAGTTACATGGCAGAGTTTTTCCAGCATACGCACCTAGTCTCTGTGAAGAAAGATCGGAACATTCTGCTACTCGATCAGTTACTGGACGGAAAAAAACTGCTCCTTGGTCACGGAGCCATTCGAAAACCTATGTCTGAATTTCTTCATCGTGAAAAATTTCTTTCCGCCCCGATGTTGTTTCACCTGACGGAAAAGATGGAAATCGTATGGCGAAAGATCTGGACTCCCCGATCGCCATCGCCGACGCCTGTGCGTGCTTGGTCAAATCGTTGACATTATTTCATTACGGCTGAATAAACTTTGAATTTGGTCTGTGTACCACCAGAATTTCGCTCTGTGTGCAATTTAGACTCCCTGCTCACAAGAATGGCACTGTCCCACGTACATCAAATTTGATGTTTCTAGTCGTCGCATCGCAGCAGAACTGCCTGCTGGAAAACGGGAACATGTACTCTCTTCCGACAATGCGCCACACTTGTTGCGCATTGGGCTTAGAGTGGGATAATATGTATATCTTACTACCTGACGTCCATATGTACAGTAGCACGCGGCTCAAAATCCAGGAAACCACTATGTTTTCTGGTTGGTCGCAGAAGCCTACGCACTTACGTTGCAGACTGGACCTTTTAGGTTGTTACAATGGACACGGACACGAAGCACTACTCCCTGAGTCACTAATGATTAATGACAGTGGAGAATGACTTTCTGGGACTTTATGTGAAATGAAGACACACATGTTTCGGAACATGGAAACTATTTTCATTAACTGGAGGTGAGGTGTATAAGATGAACGGATGTAAGTCACAAGGACAATCGTACCACAATAGCACTTGACTTTTTTCACATACAAAGTTTTTTCACTGGTAAACTGAACAAACCTGAGGAAAACGTTCCTGAACTGGAAGCCGCGACAGTTATTTTACGTTGTCACATTTAACTGCAGAGCCACCTAACCACGTTATGACCTCATTCGTAATAATCATATTCGTTTTTTGTAGTAAGAGATTTTTCACATCACAGCACTGCAATAATAGAAGCCGGATATCATCTACGGTTTTTGCCTCCTACGTTGCTTCCACGTGAGCTCACGGTCAAATTTAAGGACACTGATTGGTCAACTGGTTTTTCACCATCTCCCATATAAGTACAGCTTCCCATATGTCTGGTGAACAAACGGAAAGGGATTAAAGCTTTAACTACTGTACTATGAACACAGAACGGACGTTTTGTCTTACAAACAGTTACGTGCTGTGTTGCGGAAAGTGAAAGGAACAAAGAATACCAATATTCACTGCTCATACACCTGACACAGAGAGTGCTGCTGAGATGTCCCACAAATTGCACCACTTGAGATCAGGATTAATATCTAACGACTCCTTTCCATCGTGTATAGATTCTGTTCTCTACAGTTCTCCAAAGCGCATAGTGTGATACGGTACTTACCAATATATAATCTGACTCGTAACCTATAACGAGAAACAAGAATTCATGTGAAAGTAAGCCATGTTTAACAATTCGCAGGTCTTACTCTGGGCTAAATTTGAGTAACCCATTGCTCTGTCATAAATAAATGTGTAAAAGTTCTTACAGGGTCTTGGAAGTGGATGTCACCCAGTTTTGGAGGCAGGTAATTTCTCAGCAGAGCTTTTTAATTCCTAAGAAGTGACAATACTGTGTTTTGTGAAAGCTACAAAATGTACTTGTAGCCGTATCATTGGTAAGTTCTGAATGAATCAATATTACAAATGCACTGAGGAACCAAAAAATTATAACTATCTGCATAATACTGTTTTACAGCATCGATTTTCCGTGTCATGGATTCAACAAATCCTTGTTAGGTTTACGGTGGTACATGACGCCAGATAGTCACGCATTTCTCGTAAATTACGGGCTACGGGGTTACTGTGGTAGCTGACATGGTGCCAAATAGCGTTCCATTGTGTTCCACAGACTTCAGCTGACGCCAGTTTAGTGTCCAAGACGTTAACGTTCTCGTCGAATCTCTGTAGTACAAGTGTGGCCTCGTGAGACGGTTAGTTATCCTGATGGAAGATACCACCGTCATCGGGGGAGACACAAACCATGAATGGACGCAGGTGGTTCGGAATGAAGTTCACTATGTCCACAGCAGTCATAGTGCCATCGATTACTATCACAAGTCCCAGGGGATCCCAACTGCATGTCCCCCACGGCAAAATACTGCCCTCTCCAGTATTCTTCAGCTGCACAGTAAAAATGTTTGGAGCAGCCGTTCATCTGGGTGATGACGTATCTGGACAAGATCATCGACTTGTTATACGAAAACAGATATGATTAGTTCGTACAAACGCAGACTGCGGCGACGAATGAAAATTTGTAACGAGCCCAGGATTCGAGCCCGGGTCTCTTGTTCAATCGGCAGATACGCTAATCACTGCTTCACCCTGACACTGTGGCTTTACAACTGCGCCCTACCACGCCTCCCTCCTTCATTCAAATTTCTATTCACGCCTCAGCTCACTTGAGACTTGAAAAAGTCTCGGGAAACCTATAGTATCATTTGATGAAAAGCACCTACGCGTGGCTTTCAGGCAGGATCCCTTGTTCCACAACGTTCAGACTCACTTAAATCTTGATAACCTGCCATTGTAGCACCAGTAACCGATGTAATAACTGCACCGGACTCTTGTTGTCTTGTATAGATGTTACCGAGCGTGAGGAGGTATGTTGCCTGTTTACATATTTGAATATGCATGGCTATACCAGTTTCTTTGGCGCTTCAGTGTATGACAGAGACAGGCCTGCTCTTTCGGGACGCTTTGTCCACCACCATAACATATCTGTTAGACGGGTGGCCGAAGCGAGACCTCGTAGGCGCCTCGGAATCGCAAATCAGAAATAAACAGTTCCGAAGGACGACTAGAACGGCTTGCTCTTAGCCACTATGACCAGGGGCGTGCACTTTTTCGATAGGGGTCGTCGACTTCGCCATTAGGAGGGGCGCCTATCACGACCCTACTTCCATTAGCGATATCACGTGGCTGCAAGTTGCTCAGGTCGTATCCTTTCTCCGTGCCTGAATTTAGGACCCCGCATTGAAACCACCATGCAGTAGCACCCAACGCACCATTCTGGACGTCTTCGGAAACGCAGCCATCAACGAGCGGTCGACAGTCCTCCACGAGTTACGCTCTACGATCTTGACTATAGCGGATTCCAGCTCCAGGTTTCGGTACCTATGACATTTAACTCCAATCTGTGATAGTGAATTCTGGACAGCTATCCAAACTACAGTCCGTTTGGATATATAATTATATGTTTTGGTTCCCAGTGATAGTGTTCCCGTCTTAACCTATACTTTCGGTCATGTCAGTGAGTGAACTGCTATGTAAACAGTGTGACGGTTTCCTGGCTGATCCAAGAAGTCTAAGTGTATTACTGAGCCTAGATTAACTGGAGCCCTTGTCGCTTAAAGAGAAGCGTCCTTCATAATTTTGCCAGTAAAGTGTTTATTGTTATTTACCGGGAGGCTTTCCTTTCTTAGTGAATCTTTGTGTGGTCACTTCAACACCCAGTATTGGTTTTCTAAATTTATTTAACGACGCTTCCAAAGAACGTTATCGCCAGTCTTCCAGTGATACCGATTTAAGTTCCCCCAATCATTTCCCTTGTACTTTTCAACCACGAGGTGACAAAAAGTCATGGGATAGCGGTATGCACATACACAAATGGCGGCAGTATCGCGTATACAAGGTATGAAAGGGCAGTGCATTGTCGGAGCTGTCATTTCTACTCAGGTGATGATGGCTGTGAAAACATTGTGGCCGCACGACGGATATTAACAGACTTTGAATGCAGAATGGCAGTTGAAGCTAGACGCGTGGGACATTCCATTTGGGACATCATTAAGGAATTCAATATTCCGAGACACACAGCGTCAAGAGTGAGCCGAGAATACGAAATTTCAGGCTCTACCACTCATCACGGGCAACGCAGTGGCCGACGTGAGTGCGTTCGCTGACAGCACGACTTCGCCTACAGGGCCTCTCCTAGGCTCGTGACCATATCGTGTGGACGCTAAACGCCTGGAAAACCGTCGTCTGGCCAGATGAGTCCAGTTTCAGTTGGTAAGAGTTTATGGTATTGTTCGAGTGTGGTGCAGACGCCACGAAACCGTGGAGCCGAGTTGTCAAAAAAGCCACCGATCAAGCTGGTTGTCGTTCCATAATGTTGTGGCCTGTGTATACACAGAATGGCCTGGCTCCTCGGGTCTATCTGAAGCGATCGTTAACTGTTATGTTCGACTACTTGGAGACCATTTGTATCTATCCATGGACTTCATCTTCCCAAACAACGACGGAATTTTTATGCATAACACTGTGCCATATCACCGGTTTGAAAGACATTCTGGACGACGCCCAGATCGCCCAACATGAATCCCATCGTATATTTATTGAACATAATCGAGAGGCCAGTTCGTGCGCAAAATCCTGCACCAGTAACACTTTAGCAATTGTGGATGGCTATGGGGGCTGCATTGCTCAGTATTTCAGCAGGGGACTTGTAGCGACTTGTTGAGTCCACGACATGTTCAGCTGCTGCATTACGCCCGACAAAAGGAAGTCCGACACGATACTAGGAGGTATCCCACGATTTTTGTCTTCTCATTATAGGGGCTTTAATGACGTTAACCTTCTTCTTGTATCGCGTGCTTAAGGAACAAATAAATGAAATGTCATTAATAATAATAATCTAACTCCGTCCGAACAGGCCTTGGAAGGCCCAACGGTACCAACCGGCCGCCTTGTCATCCTCAGACCACAGGCGTCACTGGATGCGGATATGGAGGGGCATGTGGTCAGCACACCGCTCTCCCGGCTGTATGTCAGTCTACGAGAACGGATTAATAATAATAATAAAAAAAATAATAATGATGAAGAAGAAAAGGCTTGATAAGCAATGTTAGAAAAACTCAGTCAGCTCCCTGGAGCTAACCGCAGATTGGTTTCACCTCGATTCATATATTCCTTGTCCAGCTCGTTTTATGAGACGCGTATTTAAATACTTCCCCTGTGAAACATAAAGGTAAAGAGCTAAGAGGGTCTGTACACTGCGAAAGCAATTCGAAATAGCAGTGTGTCTGTAGAAGGCAATAAGGGCTTAGCCTCCCGGCTTACAAGTAATCGACGTGCCAGAGGTGGTCCAGGAAGTTGCACAAGCACAGGCGGGCCATTCCTGCAGAGGTTAGTTGGCGAGATTGTTGGCCGGACGCTAGCATCACCTCCTACGTGCCGAGCTCGGCGCATTCCTGGCCTGTTGCGAACTCGGCGCAACCAACAGCCTCGCCACGGCGGGTCGATGCCTCTCGCCTGCCGGAAGGAATCGCGTCACCCGGCTTGCGAGCAAGCACTGCTCAGATTTAACAAAACTACGCCACGATTAAAATGTTTTACTTTCCTACTGGCTGCGAGAGAAAGCGGGAATTTCTCGATCTAGAAAAGACGTGGACTTCGTGTCAATTAAATTTCATTTTCGATATACTGGTAGTTGCAGTGAATTTACGGAACTCAGTTGTCAATTGCATCTGTCACATAGGTTTCTTTATACAGCATCATAAAACACTCGTTTCTGTATGCTCATCCTCGAGATTGATGGTGTGCAGGACTTTGGCCGATCAGTTACTTTAGAAAATGAAGTATTTGCAGTGGTCTATTTGATGTTCTTTTATTACATTGAAATCAGTTTCGGTGATTCAGTACACCATCTACAGGCGTGTTTGCATAAACAATAATGATAGCATCATCAAATTGCCAACCACGCAAATACAAAGACAGAATAAATGTCTAGGAAAACACTATATAAGTAAATTTATAGTAATCACCTGATAAAAACCAAGAGATACATTCCTTGTCACATATCTAAAATGGAATTATGTACAGTATACCGTGACGAATTTCCACTCTATACGTTAAGCAAATGTACTGTCTAAGAATAAAATCATTGATTAAATTTGTCATGATAAAAAACTGTTCAGTTAGATGATACACTAAACTCCAAAATCCTAAAGTAATCTACCAAACTATAAAAATAACTGTAGAAAATGATAGCTGTATGAAAGAAACTACAACAAGGTCAGAAATGAATAAAGCAAGGAAATCTATGTGCAAGTAGTCCTTGCAAGGACAGCATCAACAACACATAAGTGTCAATACAGGTAAAGCTATCATAATGACACTATAAGTACATATGTCACGTCAAAGCTATAAACTGCTGAGTTGCAAACTGTAGTGGAGCATACTTATGTCATATGCATAAAATGAGTGTTGTTGTAGTTTATTTCATACATCTATAATTTTCTACAGTAATTTTCGAAGTTTGGTATATTACTTCAGGATTTTGCTGTTTACTGTACCATATAACTGACCAGTTTTTAATCATGTAATATTTAATTAATGGCTTTACTAATAAATAGTATATTTATACAATGTGTAGAGTGGAAATTCGCCATGGTATACTATGTACAATTCGATTTTAGAAATGTGCAATGCATGTATCTGTTGGTTTGTATCATATGAATACTGTGAATTTACTTATATAATATTGTCCTTGACTTTTATTCTGCCTTTAATCTGTCTTTGTATTTGCATGGTTGGTAATATGATGATGCTATCATTACTGTTTATGCTTACAGACAGGAAGATGGTGTATTAGGTCATCGAAACTGGTTGCAATATAACAAAATAACATCAAAACGACGGCTGCAGGTGCTTCCTTTTTTTTTACGAAAAACAGTTGTCTTGTGTATGTTTCACTCAAGTGGGTAAACTGTAACATCATTTCGTCACCGCCAACGGCAATTCATCCAAAGCTGGTGAAGGCTTATTACGAATCCGCTCTTTAAGAATTTCCGACACCTAGCAAATTAAGGGTTGAATTAATACTTTGCAGTAATTATTTTGAAGGTGCACCGCATGAAGGACATTCCAACATTACAGCCACAGGTCAAAACATAGAGAAAGTGTCCCTAGCATAGTGCTGAAGGGCTGTTGGACTAGCTGAGACATTAGGTGTATCACAACAAGGAGCACGGTGAATTTTACATGAAAGATTAATTATAAGAAATCTCTTTAGAAGATGTGTGCCGCACATCAAATGTAAATACTACCAGGAGGTATAAGACGGCCTGGTGGCTGAGTAAGAGTATTTCGGGAAGGTTTACTCTCTTTAAATTTTCACACAGGTGTATCTTTATCATAAGATCCAACGCTATGTTTCCCCGCTGTGTGCCATTTCGATCTCAAAGAATAGAGGCATTCTATAGAAAACGTAACGTGAACTTCCTCTAATGTCCGCGCTGCATTTTGTCGAGAAGAACGTGATTCTTCATATTTGTTCACTGCTGTCAAGTTTAGGTTAAACCAAAGATTATAAAACAGTAAATGCACTCCTGAAAATTGGCGCTTGTACTCGTATTCTTAAACCATGGTTTTCGATGTTGTTGACATGCACTGGCAGATTAACTTACCGTGATTTAAGTTTTAGTCTTCAGTGGGAGATACAGTTCTCCGATTCACGAAAACTGTTCTGTTCTTAACGTATCTTAACAAAAATCTGTACAGGGTACCCTCCGCCACGCACCGCAGGGGAGCTTGCGGAATATCTATGTAGACGTATATATCTCCTATGGATAGAGTTTTAATCTACCAAAACTACGGTTCTGAAGTTTTGGTACACTACATAAATGACGTAGTAAATTGTAGGAATACAGGCAGTATTGGTAGGGAAAGAAACGCAATTCAATATCTGGGAGAAACTGGAAGCCGACGACTTCTCTTTGTTTTGTTGTTCGTTTGTTTGTTTTGCACATAATTAGAGCCACACATCGTCCAGTGTTAGTTCACCGGGCACTTTATACCATTACAAAATTTAAATTGCAATTTATAACTAATAAAAGTTAGATGATCAAGTAAGTGCATCGCTGTCATGTAACAAAGGCAATAGCTGTTGATGCAAGTGTAGTTTGCAAGCACAAACATAAAAACTCTACATAATTATTGTTGCTATTTTGTACTCAATAGAACGTTCCTCATGATCAATGGTTACAGTTTCCTGTTCTTACTGATAAATGCGAAAGTTGTTTATAAATAACAGAAGCATGTTTTATATAAGTTCGGCGAAGTATTTAAGCGATGTCTGATAAGTTTTTGTTTTGTGTTTTTTTTAATTTTACCTTTTCCTGAAGAAATGGCGTATTCTAACGCTATATGATAAATGTGTATCATTTTCATTCTTACAGCAACATCCCTCTGCTTCACGTAACAGGTCAACAATTTTCGAAGGAAACCTTAATTAAACATTGACCATTCCAGTTTTGGTATAAATTCTGGGAAGAAAACTCCGTAGAGAAAAAATATCCCATATGTTACATAGCCCCTTATATATCCTCATTCAGTTTCTAGATGATTCACCTGAAGTTTCTAGGGGATATGGTAAGACACTGATCGCATACTGAAACAAAGTGATCGAAATGAGATAAAGCCCAGTAGGTATCCAATACACCTAACCCACAGGTAATGTGGCTAAGATCTTAACTGACCACTCCTACAAGGAACACTGCCTTAGTCTAGACTTACTTATAATAGTCTACTGTAGCTTACGATAGTTTTACGCTTACGATAGTTTTACAAATGACGGTGAAACTGCTTGCACAGCAGAAGCTGTTGAAAGTCCAAGCAAGTGCTTCCCATATAAATGGATTTCTGAAGTTTCCTCACTCTCAGACGCGGTTAATCGACAAGTTGAAACACTTTTATGTGGTAAGGTTCAATGCGACCAAACTGCTGAAGTCATCGGTCCCTAGGCTGACACACTTATGCTAAGTACAACACACACACACCCACGCCCGAGGGAGGACTCGAACCGCCGACGGGGGCAACCGCGCAAACCGTGACAATACGCCCAGACCGTGAGGCCCAGCCGGCCGGAGTGGCCGAGCGGTTCTAGGCGCTATAGTCTGAAACCGCGCGACCGCTACGGTCGGAGGTTCGAATCCTGCCTCGGGCATGGATGTGTGTGATGTCCTTAGGTTAGTTAGGTATAAGAAGTTCTAAGTTCTAGGGCACTGATGACCTCAGAAGTTAAGTCGCATAGTGCTCAGAGCCATTTGAACCATTTGAACCCTAGAGCTTAGAACTACTTAAACCTAACTAACCTAAGGACATCACACACATCCATGCCCGAGGCGGGATTCGAACCTGCGACCATAGCAGTCGCGCGGTTCCGCACTGAAGCGCCTAGAACCGCTCGGCCACCGCTGCCGGCTAATTGCTTTCAAACATATCTCATGACGTGATGGGTGGTTGAATACTGTACTCTCCAGTGGTTCCAAAGTAAAACCACAACAATTTAATGATTATGTTTTCCAATTTGTTTTACTTACTATTATAATAAAGGTTAATTGAAACAGATCATACAAAAACACGCTAGGCACAGATAAGCGCAGTTGTTTTTCTCCGTATGGCATTCATTCTACTCGAGCAATGCATCAAATTGTATCTAATGGAAGAAAATACTTGTGTGTGTGTATTTCATGGTCCAAAGAATTAAACTGATGAATCAAAGTAATATGACCGCTGTCCACCGCAAGACTCCATGCTGTCCGGTCGTGTTGAGCGCATCTCATGCGGTGAGGGTAGTATTTAAGCACAGCATAGACGAATGACGATGGTATGGGCCACATACGGCAAATCCACTACCATATGCGATTTTGACAAAGCGCACATTGATATGACCCAGCATCTGGAAACAACCATCTCGGAAGCGGCGCAGCTAGTCGGCTGTTCACATGCCACTGCCGTGAGTGTTGTGTACTACTCCGTACATAACGGTAAGGAGAGGCGGACTGTAGAGTGGTGCACCAGCTGACGTCGTAGGAAAGCTGGACAGGAGGAGAAATGGGTAGAGAACCAGTTAATACAGTGAAGAGAAGCCTTATTTAACCTGTAGCTTTCTCTAATCGTACGAAAACTCTATACAAATGAGCATGCAGCAGTGTAGTCCAGCTAATACAATAGCAGCAAGAGCATCTTAGGGCGAGGCTCTCTTAACTAACGCATGAGCGGTAGTGACAGTGCCGCGACCGGGCAGCGTCTCGGTGGTGATTCCGTTGCGACTGAGCCACGTCTTGTAAATGCGCTGTGTGGCTGCCGCCGATCATTCTATATCGCGGTGGCAGACAGCGCTCGTGGTACAGAGCCACTGGAGGCGTGGCTCAGTCGGTGTGCTCCATTGGGGCAGCCGGATCCCGCACAGCAGCTATAGGCATCTGACGGAAACTTGCGTTGTCATTACCGTAGGATACCAGTGGGTATGATACCACATTGAGCATCTATGGAATTTTGTCGAAACCACGATAAGGTGATGATCTACAATAGGATAGACGGCTGTCTGTGGCAGATCTGGCAGCAGAGTACAATGCTGGTGCAGGCACAACGTTGAGCATGGGTCTCTGTAGCAGACGACCCTTAAGTGTTCTCATGTTGATTCAACGATGTCGTCAACAACGACAGAATCATGGAGGATGCGCTGTGAATCGGTGGAAACGTGTCGTCTGGTGGGATGAATTACATTTCTTGTTGTGCCATGTCAATGGTCGTGTCTGGGTACACCACCACCCTAGCTAGCGGCTGCTGGAAGCATTCACCGCGATACAGAGGCACGTCGGTAGGGTCGTGTTATGGTATGGGGGCCGTGTGTTAGTACTCGAAGGCACCGTGGCAGCTGTGGGCTAAGTGAACATTCTTACGGATCACCTGCATCCATAAATGCTTGATGATCCCCCCGACGGTGATGGTATCTTGCAATAGGAAAGTTGTCCATGACAGAATGCCAGAAGAGCACTATACTGAACTCACGCTCTTATCTTTACCAAAAGCTTCTCTTGATCTGAATCTGATAGGGACAGAATCAGGCACCACCACATCAGCGGCCCGTAATTGTACGTGTCCTATACGTAGACGTCTGGTGCCACATACTTTCAAATAACTACCAAGGACTTTTCGAATTCATGCTACGCAGAATCTCTGCTGCATTCCACTGGTGCACCAACACGCCATTAAGCACGTGATCATAGTATTTTTGGGTTATCGGCGTAGTCCTTACGGCAGTAGCGTAAGGCTCGGAGTATGGGCGCATTGCGCTATTCAGACCAGGACTGCCCTGTCGTAAACAGATGGCTGCGTCGGTACTGACACTTACAAACTGTAAACGGCAAGTATACGATAAATGCGGCTGTGGAATGGGTAAGGAGGAGAGACGCCGAGAAATACCGCTGACACTGTTCTCATGTGTCAAGCTAAAGCGCTGGTGGGCGCCTTCCTTCACATCCCTTGGGCCGACCGACGGTTGAACATAATAATAATGCTATATGAATGAATGTATTCTACAAGAACAGTATTGAGTTGTTTGACGGATTCCGTCCGTCGAACCGCACACCCATGCCATCACTGCCACAGTCACGCGAACAGTTGCAACAACATAAAGGAATTTGAGTTTCACACTGAATACGCTGCGTAATTAGCACCTTTCGTAGCTCATATTTATTGAGAATCTCTTGCATAGCGAAGAGCTCTGTGTCACTGAAAAGAGTGCAGGTCACTCCTGTTTACAAAGGGCAAAAGGTCGGATGCAGAGAATTACAGACCAGTGTCGCTGACGTCTGTCTGTTACACGACCCTTGAGCATATTCTAAGCTCAAACAATGTGACATTCCTGTAGAAAACACGCTTCTCTCAAAGAACTGGGACATATTCGGAAAAAATTAAACGAAAGAAACGCAGCTTGCTGTGTAAAAACCTGGACTGATCGAACGTTCGGATAACTTACGGGAATGCCGCAGTTTAACATCTTTCACAACTGCCGCTATATCGACAGGTGCACACAGTAACTTTCAAATAAAACGAGAGATAGCTGTGCATGGCAGCTTAAACCCTTCACGGCCGGGTATCTGTCTATTGGAATCAAAATACAGCGTATACAGAAAGACAGTACACACTAAACACTGAGGTGACAGGTGACAGTCGTGAGATACTTCCTAATATCGTATCAGACCTCCTTTTGCCTGGTATAGTGCAGGAACTCGAAAAACTGGTTCAAATGGCTCTGAGTACTATGGGACTTTACTTCTGAGGTCATCAGTCCCTAGAACTTAGAACTATTTAAACCTAACTAAGAACCTTACACACACCCATGCCCAAGGCAGGATTCGAACCTGCGACCGCAGCGGCCACGCGGTTCCAGACTGTAGCGCCTACAACCGCTCGGCCACACCGGCCGGCACAGGAACTCGAATTGGCGTGGCCTCAACAAGTCGTTGGAAATCCCCTGCAGAAATATTGGCCCGTGCTGCCTCTACTGCCGCCCACAATTGCGAAAATGTTGCAGGTGCATGATTTTGTCCACGAACTGGCGTTTCGATTACATCCCATAAATGTTCGATGGTTTCATGCCAGGTGATCTGGGTGGCAAAACCATCCACACGAATTGTCCGGAATGTTCTTCAACCCAATCGCGAACATAGGTTGCCCATTGACATGGCGCATTGTCATCCATAAACATGAGGTCGATGCCTGAGAATGATACCAAGTAGCCGAAGATGACCACTTTCTGTCAATGATCCGTTCAGTTGGACCAGAGGACCCAGTCCATTCCATGTAAACACAGCCCACACCATTATGGAGTCACCAACAGCCTGCACAGTGCTTTGCTTACAGCTTGGGTCCACGGGTGCATGGGGTCTGCACCACACTCGAACCCTAACATCAGT
Organism: Schistocerca nitens; assembly: GCF_023898315.1. NCBI lineage: Eukaryota > Metazoa > Arthropoda > Insecta > Orthoptera > Acrididae > Schistocerca > Schistocerca nitens. The sequence goes on from NC_064616.1 coordinate 62,972,833, forward strand.
TCTTACCAACTGAAAATGGGACTCATCTGACCAGAACATGGTTTCCTAGTCGTCTAGAACACGACGTATATGGTAACGAGCCAAGGAGGGGCGTTGCAGGCGATGTCGTGGTGTTGGCAAACGCAGTCGCGGCGCTCGTCTGCTGTCATAGTCCGTTAACGCCAAATTTCGTCACACTGTCCTAAATTTTACGTTTGTCGTTTGTCCCAGAGTAATTTCTGCGGTTATTTCACGCAGTACTGCTTGACTGTTAGCAGCGACAACTCTATGCAAACGCCTTTGCTCTCGGACGTTAAGTGAAGGCCGTTGGCCACTGTGTTGTCTGAGGTGAGAGTTAATGCCTGAAATCTAGTGTTCTCGGCACACCCTTGACACTGTGCGTCTCGGAATATTGAATACTTCTTAAGTAATAATACTTCTTAAGTAATAGAACCCAGTACATTGTCCTCGATGGTGAGTGTTCATCGGAGGCGAGGGTATCATCTGGAGTGCCCCAGGGAAGTGTGGTAGGTCCGCTGTTGTTTTCTAGCTACATAAATGATCTTTTGGATAGGGTGGATAGCAATGTGCGGCTGTTTGCTGATGATGCTGTGGTGTACGGGAAGGTGTCGTCGTTGAGTGACTGTAGGAGTTTACAAGATGACTTGGACAGGATTTGTGATTGGTGTAAAGAATGGCAGCTAACTCTAAATATAGATAAATGTAAATTAATGAAGATGAATAGAAAAAGAGTCCCGCAATGTTCGAATACTCCATTAGTAGTGTAGCGCTTGACACAGTCACGTCGATTAAATATTTGAGCGTAACATTGCAGAGCGATATGAAGTGGTACAAGCATGTAATGGCAGTTGTGGGGAAGGCGGATAGTCGTCTTCAGTTCATTGGTAGAATTTTGGGAAGAAGTGATTCATCTGTAAAGGAGACCGCTTATAAAACACTAATACGACCTATTCTTGAGTACTGCTCGAGCGTTTGGGATCCCTATCAGGTCGGACTGAGGAAGGACATAGAAGCAATTCAGATGCGGGCTGCTAGATTTGTTACTGATAGGTTTGATCATCACGCGAGTGTTACGGAAGTGCTTCAGGAACTCGGGTGGGAGTCTCTAGAGGAAAGAAGGCGTTCTTTTCGTGAATCGCTACTGAGAAAATTTAGAGAACCAGCATTTGAGGCTGACTGCAGTACAATTTTACTGCCGGCAACTTATATTTCGCGGAAAGACCACAAAGATAAGATAAGAGAGATTAGGGCTCGTACAGAGGCATATAGGCAGTCATTTCCTCGTTCTGTTTAGAAGTGGAACAGGGAGAGAAGATGCTAGTTGTGGTACGAGGTACCCTCCGCCACGCACCGTATGATGGATTGCGGAGTATGTATGTAGATGTAGATGTAGATGTAGAATACTCTGACAATTTCCGAAACGGAATGTCCCATGCATCTCGCTGCAAATATTGTTCCGCGTTCTAAGTCAGTTGATTCCCGTTTAGCGACCATAATTACGTGGGAAGCCAATTCACATGAATCACCTGAGTACAAATGACAGCTCCGCCAATGCACTGCCTTCTTATACCTCGTGTACGCGATACTAGCGCCATCTGTATATGTCCATATCGCTATTCCATGACTTTTGTCACCTCAGAGTAAACAAGTAGCTACTTCACACAACCAAAGACAACCAACGTTGGAAGTTATCGATAGGGAAACACTAATTAACAACGGATAAATAAGTAGCACCCGTCATCTCATACACTGTTCAGATCATCAGGAGCGCGGTACACCTGTGACCGGAGCATAAGCGTGACACATGCTAACAATAGCCGCGCAAATCTGCGATTGCAGAACACTCCCGTGGTATCGGTCATCAGTTAGAAGATAAGAACACAGAGATTCTGGCGGGAGCAAAATTAGCACTATTTGCTGACCCACTGTTAGTTATTATTTCGCCATCGATAACGTCTAACGTTGGTTATCTTTGGTTTTGTGATGTCAATAGTTATTTACAATCTATGTTTTCTGTGTGTGTACCTTGCCTTTTAGTTGCTGGTGATCGAAGCCCATTAGATGAATGTGAACAGGTAAATTTCTTCTACATTTTCGTAAGACTATTGTCAATATACCATATGATCGACTGCTAGCCAAGATTCGATCATACGGAGTATCTTCGAAGATACTGAGTGCTCGATGAATATTCTGCTAATAGAACGCAGCACGTTGTACTCGATGTAGAATGTCCTACAGATAGAAAGTAGCATCAGAAGTGCACCGAGGAAGGGTAACAGGACTTTTAAGTTTTGAATATACGTAAACGATTTACCAGACAGACTCAGCAGTACTATAAGATTGTTTGCTGACGATCTTGTTGTCTACAGGAAAGTATCGATTACTGACGTTCGTGACGAACTGCAGACTGATTCGCACAACATTTCCACTTGGTGTAAGGAGCATCAGCTCGTTTTAAATCTACATCCGCATCTATGCTCTGCAAGCCACCGTGAAGTGCATGGCAGAGGGTACGTCTCATTGCACTAGTTGTTAGGGTTTCTTCACGTTCGATTCATGTATGAAGAGCGGGAAGAATGGTTGTTTGAATGTCTGTGTGCGTGCGGTAATTATTTTAATCTTATCCTTACGATCCCTATGTGAGCGATACATAGGGGATTGTAGTATATTCCTAATATCATCATTTAAAGGCGGTTCCTGAAACATTGTTAACAGACTTTCTCGGGATAGTTTACGTCTATCTTCAAGTGTCTTCCAATGCCGTTCCTTTAGTATCTCTGTGACACTCTCGCACTGATCAACAAACTTGTAACCAATCGTGCTACCCTTCTTTGTACACGTGGAGAAACGCAAGATAAGGCTTACAACAAAGAGAAAGAACCACACAGTGATATATTACAAGATTAGTGATGAACATCTCGAGCACATCACGTCGTATAAGAATTTACTTGTAATACTAAGAAGCTATATCAAATGGAACGATCATGTAAAGTCTGTGTTAGGGAAGGTTAGTGGGAGACTTAGATTTATTGTAAGGATTCGATATCTCTCACAGATAAATCACGATCGTTAGTAAATTTATTAAAGATTCGACTTTACCTCATGAGAGGATAAAAGTTTTTACTAGATTCGCATTCGGAACTTGCTATTGTATAATCTTTTTATATACTTTTAACTGATTTGTGTATAGGCTTCGCAAGTATTAACCCTATCTGTACGTTCCAAAGCACTTACTTCACTACAGATACATACAGCTTTACGTACTTATTTTCTCGAGGATCCTATTAAAGGTTACCTGCAGTTACTGAACGAAAAGGACAAAGCTTTCTGTTTACATGCTTGCGAAGCTTTACACTGCCAGAAACAATGTTAATGCTAATTGCATTAACACGGAGGCTCTAGTGTTCTTGAGTTTTATGAAGTGCAGTCGATGTCGATCTTGTGGGAACCCGACGCTCAGTATCCTAATCAGACATATTAGTAGCTGCAGACTGGGGATGGCACGACGCTATCGCTTTGGTGCTATTCTCAAAATTCATTAACAGGCACAATATCTGCACTTAAAATTATCTAACGTGTTTCATAGGAAAAAAGACTTTGTTTTAAATTATTGTGTACGAAAGCGAAACAGGAAATCTTTGCACTCACGTAGTGTGTGCTATTTCAATTTTTTCCACGTCAACACAGGGGATGCCTTCGGAAAGAGCGCCTCTTCCAAGGGCTTGTCATTCGTAAACCAGGTATTTGCTGTCCTTAACTTTTAAATGTGTTTAATTTGACTTACATTTTTTACGAGGAGATGTATCAACGTTTAATTATCAATTGTTATTCTAAATGTATCACGGCGAGGATATTTCAGTGTCCATTAGGATACCGAATTGAAAGAAATAGTTACCACCTCGTTATTGCCAGAAGCAGCCAATTTCTACGGCGAATATCCTAAGCAGCTGTTCGACGCCACGGTAAGTTTCACTGTATGGAAACTAATAAAATAAAAATATAGTGAAAACAGTGTACTGACAGGCGTATAAACGCTTTATTTATTAATTTTCTCGAGGACCCGGTTAACGGTTATCTGCAGTTGCTGAATAAAAGGGACGAAGCTTTCTGTTTATGTGCGTGCGAAACTTTGCACCGCAAGCCTTGGGAATGGTACACTAACAGGGGATACGGTTGACAATTCAGTTCAAAGTGTTTTGTGCAAAATGTGATTCGACGTCTTCCTAAGTTACTAAGGGAAATTACAGGCAAACTGGTAAACTTTTTCAATAACTTATTACGAGGAACGGCTCGACGAATACGTAGATTTTTGTTTCCGGAGTCAGTTTTGAAACGTGTCAGTCGTACCGGCGTGCAGGTGAAATGTTTCCTGCTCTCCTCAGGTCCCAGCCTGACTTTTGCGAAGCTGCGCGGTTGCGTCAGCGCTGACAGAGCGCTCACAGAAATGAAATGGCTTCTGATAGCTGCAGACAAAGGGCTCTTGTTAATCTTTAGCCGCTGCTAGGAGAAGACGCCAGCTAAAACCTCATTCTGGACGAAGCAATTTTCATAAACAGCCTTGCAGATGAGTAGCGGTTTTCTTAAACGATCTAAACGCTAAAAAGAATGTTGTGAGCGCCTTTGGCCACTTAAAAATACGTAATCAGATATCGAGAGCAGGTCGAACAGCAATGGAAATTACTTTTTCTAGTCTTGAAAGAGAAATAAAAATAATTTGATTGTCATTGTTCTCCTGAGTTGTATTAGAGTTCGCTATGAGTCAGCAGATTTCATAATTTGTCAGCAGATACATCTCCGGCATTGTATATCTATGAATGTATGAAAGTGTATTGCTTGTAATTAGAGCAGTCATTACATAATAGTTACTGTCAGAAGTAGATGATTCGAAGCTCGCCATTTCGGGCTTTATACTTAGATTATTACACGCTATTTTATATATTTATCAAGTGAATGTACAAAGCGATAAAATTACTTAATACAACTAAATATCTAAAACGCCCTAAAAACAGAAGTTCTAGGCGCTTCAGTCCGGAACCGCGTTGCTGCTGCTGTCGCAGGTTCGAATCCTGCCTCGGGCATAGATATGTGTGATGTCCTTAGGTTAGTTAGGTTTAAATAGTTCTAAGTCTAGGGGACTGATGACCTCAGATGTTAAGTCCCATAGTGCTTAGAGCCATTTGAAACATTTTTGAACCTAACAAGGGAACCTCCCCATTGCACCCCCGTCAGATTTAGTTATAAGTTGGCACAGTGGATAGGCCTTGAAAAACTGAACACAGATCAATCGAGAAAACAGGAAGAAGTTGTGTGGAACTATGAAAAAAATTAGTAAAATATACAAATTGAGTAGTCCATGCGTAACATAGGCAACATCAAGGGGAATGTGATCTCAGGAGCGTCGTGGTCCCGTGGTTAGCATGAGTAGCTGCGGAACTAGAGGTCCTTGGTTCAAGTCTGCCCTCGACTGAATATTTTACTTTCTTTATTTTCGCAACGTTCTGATCGGTCCGTTCGTTCATTGACGTCTCTGTTCACTGCAATAAGTTTAGTGTCTGTGTTTTGCGACCGCACCGCAAAACCGTGCGATTAGTAGATGAAAGGACGTGCCTCTCCAATGGGAACCGAAAACATTTGATCGCAAAGTCATAGGTCAACCGATTCCTCCACAGGAAAACACGTCTCATATATTCTATACGACACTGGTGACGGCATGTGCGTCACATGACAGGAATATGTTGTCGACCCACCTAACTTGTACACTTAGTGAATGGGTAAAAAGAGTCTTTTACCTTGCCCGATTTAGGTTTTCTTGTGGATGTGATAATCACTCCCAAAAAAGTGATGAAAACATAAGAGTTTTTCACATAAACCGAAAATAAAAAATTAAAATTTTCTCTCGAGGGAAGACTTGAACCTAGGACCTCTCGTTCCGTAGATGCTCTTACTAACCACGGGACCACGGCGCTCTTTGACTCCCACTGTCCTTGATGTTGCCTATCTTGGCATGGACTACTCAGTTTGTATATTTTCCTAATTTTTTTCATAGTTCCACACAACTTCTTCCTGTTTTATCGATTGATCTGTGTTCAGTTTTTCAAGGCCTATGCACTGTGCCAACTTATAACTAAATCTGAGGGGAGTGCGATGGGGAGGTTCCCTTGTAAGTACAGAGACTGCGAAAATATCAAACTCACCGTGAAACAAAATTGTACGGCGTGCTAGTTTAAAGATTCGATACAATTACCACAATATCAATTATTAAACGAAATTAGAATAACATAAATATCTGTACACAATGTATTTGATGTCAGTTGTTAGGCAGCCTAATTAGTCAAATCCTCTCGGCTTCAATGTTTCAGCCTCACTATTTGAACCATCTTCACAAACACCCTTGTTGCATATGTAACATTCAATAAGAGCTGCCGACAACCACACCCCAACAGTGGGCACGAAATATTGTAGTCCAGAAGATCTGAAGAATGGATTTCAGACGACTGAATATTCCAGTACATACATTTTAATAGCATACACGACGTACGGTACTTGGATGTAAAAAGATAATTCAGTTGTAGTTCAGTATACTATAACAAATTATAGCAATATTAGTTAGAAGATACTAACATTAATAACATAGTTTCTTAAGGAGTTATGTTCAAAAAGCGAATAAATAAGTTATCAGGCAGCGATTTGAACGTTAGCAATCGACTGAAACGAACAAAATTTCCACGATTTGGAAACTGACAGCGTATACTCACTGCCTGACATTCATCTTGTTATTAAAGGAAATGATTAGTAGTGGTACGGGGTACCCTCCGCCACGTGCCGCACGGTGGTTTGAGGAGTATCTATGCAGATGTAGACGTAGAAGTGGAGTGCGTGAGTCTTTGCTCATACAGAAATTTCTATCGTTTACGCGAACGTAGTTTGTTCAGTGTGCGGCCGAGTTATCGAATATCAATTTTAAAAGGGAATAGCAAAGAGGGCTGCCGTCTGTATGACGGAACCATTCCTATTTTCACTGTAAGCTATTTAGGAAAATAAGAGAATCGTAAATAATGGTGGATGGTTGGCGATTTGAGTCTGGCTCTATTAGACTGCTTTTAGACTGAATGCTTCGAAGATACGATAGCATGATACGAGGCCTGTTCAGAAAGTAAGCTCCGATTGATTGCCAAACTGAAACCACAGTGAACATCAGAAATGTTTTACTTGTAACAATTAGCTACACCTTTCAGCTACTTCTCTACGTAGTCGCCGTTCTGACTTAGACTTTTGTCATAGCGTTGTACCAACTTTTCAATAGCCTCATCATAGAAGGCAGCCGCCAGTGCTTTCCGCCAATTCTCCACGCTGGCCTACACCTCGTTGTCTGTGTCAAAATGTTGTCTTCAAAGACAGCGGTTCATGTGACCAGAGATGAAACTCAGGGGGAGACAATTGCGGACTGTATTGTGGGTAATCTCACATTTCCATTTGAAAACGATGCAGGAGCATCTTCATTGCCCCTGCAGAATGCGGCTGAGAATTGTCTTGAAGAAGAAACAGCACGACAGTTATGTAATGTTAGCTGCATAGCTTCAGGCGAAATTTCTCACCAGGCCCTCGTACTTGGCGGCAGACACTATTTTCTAGACATCTTTACGCACTCACTGCGAGCTCAGAAATGAGAAGAGCGACGTGATGCTAACTGGGGTTATACTAGAGACACTACCCAACACATCTGTGCAAAGCTTTATCGGATTTTCATAGTCGTTTCCATTTCGCAACCGATCGGAGCTTACTTTCTGAACGCCCCTCGTACTTTATGCTTCAAGTACTTCACATGTACCATCCTTCAGACATGCTTGGCGCTACACGGAAAGTGTTTTGTGGCAATCCGTAATATGTGTTGCTCTGACAGGTCAGTGCTCGCGACCTCGAGCTTCTCACGCGCCAGCAGGCCGACAAAACAGTTGTGCTGCCCACATAATTTCCGGCTGTCCTTTAATATTTCCCAGGTCACCAACCTCGACATCGGGCTTCTCATTCGGCAATAGGCCGAGAAAACACTCCTGCTTCCCAAGTAATCTGGTAGGCATTAATATTTCCATACTTGGCATACTCGACCTGAGAAACACTTAGCTGTCGCTCTTCGAGAAATGCGGTCGTCGGCACCACATGAGCCAAACGAAACGATGGAACTATTAATCACTACTAACTAACTGGCTCTTCCCTGACACGAAATCTCTCTACAGGTTGTTCACTTGATCGGCAAGTATTCTACAAATTAAGCTTCTCTAGAGCAAAATGTGAGTAACGATGTTAGCTTCTGAAATTCTAAGGAATGTAAACAAATTACGAGTCTTAGCCTTTTATCTTCGTCAGCTCTGAAGGCAAATATATCGGTGGCAGACACCATGTACATCGTAGATTCAGCCGTGTTACCTTGTGACCACAGACATTCAACTCTGTCACCTGGGAAACTACGAAAATGACGGTATAACATGCCACAGAGCAGACGGAAGTTAATCTCTCTCGGGACAGCTTCGTCAAGCAGTTCATCGCCAATTACGCTGTATCATCGACTTCTCACTGCCACTGCCGCTGTACTCTGACACATTTCTTCACTCCACTAGACTCTGTCGAATCACTCAACTCGCCCTGCTAGAACATTCACTTTTAATAGCGCTCGACGACAGGCGATAGACTCTGGATAAATTTCCGTTGGATATCTGTGCTATCGTCGCATAGATCGTGTGTAACACTGGGAAATTTCTCGCGTTACTTAACAGTGCAACTGATCGCATGATGTGATCGACGGTGAACTTCCCGAACATTAAACGTCAGTTACTTCCATTTCATTTACTTTCCTGTGCACTTTTAATCTTTCCTGGCTGCTCAGATAATACCGCGTTTTAAGTTGTATTAATATTTAGTGTCCAGAGAATATCGTACCCGCAAAAGTTTTTATTTCTTTGCTGTAGGCTACAGTGCTTGTAGTGCTTAAATGTACACCGCTTTACACTTGGCTCAACTCGTGTTTATTTGTTCTCGCGTAAGCTACACGAAACTGATCTTATAGCACTACAGCAAACATTTTTTCCTTTACACAATCACACTGTACAATTGACACTGAATTACACACTGTATTAACAAAAATATTCTCTTTAGTTCATTGTAATTTCAGTGGACTCCATCTTACAATATTCCATGATTCGCCAGTGAAAGGCACAATATAGCCCAAGATCAAAGTTTCATTCATTTTACTTTGCTGTATGTGATTTAAAACTGTTTTCTTCGATTGCTTTTTATGTAACGTTACAAACATACACAGTTTAAATTAAATTTAACCCACGAATTTGGTCAAACGACACATTTAGTTGTAAAAATATTCGTAGAATTTACAAAAAGAATTCGTCGTCCTATATTTTAAACCCAGAATTAATTCATACAGTTTCAGATTTACTTAAAATACAGAATGGTTAAAATTAACTTTTCCGTATTTGAGAGGGTCCTCACAAACAACGAATGATCGAAGTACGATGAAACTATGTAGACATATTTGTAAGGACATGGGGAAGAGAAATAATAAATAAACCATTCAAAGAAACACATTTTAATTTCTACATGAGAGGGCAGCAATTGCTCTACTGCTAACCGAAACATCTGAGGTAGCATGTTGGCTACCTCCCTCCCTATACTCATATTCAGCCTCCAGCGCGTGTTAGTGTCCCGTTAATAAAACGCATCCTTCAGGTAACCCCACAGCGAGAAATGACAGGGATTCAAATCCAGGGATCTCTGTGGCCACATAATCTGAAACGATCGGTCAATGGCTCGGTTTTCTCCAAATGTGTTATGGAGTAGCAGAGTGACCTCACGAGCGGTGTGAAATGTATCAAACAGTTGAGTCCAAAGCACCTCTCTCCCGAAGAACGAGGTTCACACCTCGGCGAAGCCGATCGCAGTAACAGTGTCCTTGGACCTTCGAGTCTGAACTCCTCCTACGCCTCCGTACCAGTACCGCTGCCTAATGGCAAGTCACCATACCAAGACTACTAACGACGCAAATCCTGCAGTGCACAGTCTGAACATCATTCCTAAGATGTTGGCTACCCATCCTGTAAATAGTTTTCCGTCTACACTGGCTCAGGTAGCGAAAGTTTAATTATAACCACCCTGTACTGAAAACAAGTTTAACTAACGAAAGAGAACACTCTTAAATGGAAAAATGTTATAGTACGTTCTTAGAAAGTGACGATTTCAAATGTACCAGTGGTGGCGCAGAAAAGCATAAAACAGTGAATAGCAATTAATGTATCGTAACATGGTGCTTGTTTTTAAATTGTTTACAGCTCATTTTCTAAATATATTTCGGATTTTGGTGACAATATCATAGGTTAGCTTAATACCAAAGACAGGTCTGAGATTCATTTATTTGATTTCTGGAAACCTACCTTCTTGTGCGCCTAAGTAAGACCACATAATACATTCATTACATTGGATATTTGAGGCTCAGTTTCAACGAGGCGCCCCTCCTGATTAACGGTGACAGTGACCCCACTCTGCATATTTTAGATCCGATGATTGCCTAGCTCAGTCGAAAATGGTCGTATCATGAAATTCTTAACGACGCGCACCATCTCGTTATCGGTGACAGCGACCCCACTCTGCATATTTTACATCTGATGCTAGCCTAGGTCAACTGGAAAGGGTCACATCAATATATTCGAGAACTAGAACATTTTGAGTCCCTGTTCAACTTAGACTGTCAATTCTCTTCCGTTTCCGTTTCTCTTCATAGATATGTTCGCGCCTATCAGACCGGCGGTGGATTTCACAGTTACATCCACTGGATTTTTTGCAACCTCAGTCTCTTCGGCTTCTTTTAAGACGTCTCTTTCTCTCATTTTCCTTGTGCTCTGTTTCTCTAGAACATGTTGTTAAGTTAGCTGCAATATAGTTACATGTTACGACCGAGCGACTCTGTCATAGACCCTTCACTCTATAATTTCAATTTGGCAATTCTACTCATTCCAAATCTTTTAAAAAGTCAGATACATTTTTCATACGAATTACTGCTAAATTATCGTTAAGACTCATTACTGCTCCTTCTTTTTGAAAGGTCCTTCTACTGAGGCGCTGCAGAGAGGAAGTCATTTAAGCCATCGTATAGGACGTAAATTGCAAAAAATGGTTCAAATGGCTCTGAGCACTATGGGACTCAACTTCTGAGGTCATTAGTCCCCCAGAACTTAGAACTACTTAAACCTAACTAACCTAAGGACATCACAAACATCCATGCCCGAGGCAGGATTCGAACCTGCGACCGTAGCGGTCTTGCGGTTCCAGACTGCAGCGCCTTTAACCGCACGACCACTTCGGCCGGCCATAAATTGCAACTGTGGCACTGTTTTAGGCTGTAACAAATCACGTTTTTTGTTCAGGATGATTTAAGAACATCAAGACTTGTTTCATAATGAACAGAAACAACATTACAATACCGTACAACTTCGTGAAATGTATAATTTACGAGTTTTTTGTAACCGCCCTTTTGCGGTGGACCATTTAGTATCTTTCTTAGTGTTCAAATATATTTAGGTTCTGTCGTAGCATTGTCAGTGGATCTTCTTTATCTCTGTGTTACACTATACATGTTCGAAAACTGGAAGAAATTGAAACGTCGACTGGAGGTAGCACAATAGAGACGAAGAATATTTGTGCACAAACAAGACTGAGTGTGTCAAGAAGTTGATTTTCTCGTAATTGTTCATTTACTTTTGTACAATCGTGGTGAAACAGAGTATCGTCATCTTATTTCTCATCATTACCACCTAGATTCCCTATCCGTTCCTCTACGGATTGAAGTAATTGGTTCCAGACATGTGATTGTAACGGGTTACTTGTATTACAGCGCCCTGCCTCGTGGCCGAGTGTCTTTTTTTTTCATTCAATTAGTGGAGAACAAACTGTAGAATGTAATGACTTGATTATTACAAACGAATGGAACAGTTCCGCTAATGTGACAAAGCTGCGGTTCTAGAATTTGGTATTGGGAAAATTATAAGTGAGACATAATAACTCGAAAATATTTATTTTCTTGAAGCAGTTGACGTTTTCCTCAACGAGAACGCAATAGCTAGCGTTTCATAAGGATGATAGTGTGTGCTAAGTGCGCTAGTGTGAGATTTAACATTTCCAGCACCTGTTTGTTACAACAGTTGAACGACACTGCAGAATAAGATTTGTGAGGTGTCAGGCAAATCCAACACCTTCCATGAAAACCCTGACATGATAAGCAAATCCAGTAGTATGTCACATAGATCCGAATAAATCGTGACATTAAATTAACCAAAGTAATACGAGTAACGAGTGAGCAAATGGAATACCACAGACTAACACAAGAATGCCTAATTGCATGTCATACCTTCCCACAGTGAGACAGACGCAGGTCCGAGGGGAGAAACGAGAACAGAAGCCGAGAGCAGCACCGTGTTAAGCTGGAAGGCCCTACGATAAGGGACGGACACCCACGTCGCCAGCTAACCGCTAGGACCACACCCCAGCCGCAAGTTTTAGCGTGAGACTTTTTCGCGGCTCTGTTACGTCAGGACCAACCCCCAGCCCATGTTAAAAGCTAGAGCCCTCCAGAAGAACAGTATAGATCTTACGATAACACTACAAAGGACCACACCTGCTGCAAGTTTTAGCGTGAGACTTTTTCGCGTCTCTGTTACGTTGCAAACTTTAAAAACATTGCCCCACCACGAAAAGTATAACGTTTCTCATTGGATAGACAGAATTTTTGTAGGCGGAGCTTAAGGTTAACATTTGAGACCATGATTGGTCAGATGAAAACACAGCCAGATAGTTTTTTTAAACCAACTTCGGTAAATTGTAGTAAGGAGAAGTTAGGAGAGGGTTGCTTCCGAGACAGCGAGGTGAGCGGAGCTGTGCTGACCGCCGCCCCCTGACGAACACCGACAAGGTAATGAACGCACGCGATGCCGCATAACAGCGCATAAAGCTTCACTCAGAACTGCAGAAGTCTCATCTGTTACACCCCCTTTTTGCGTAATACTAGTGTCGATCCGCCAATTAAAGCTCATGGTGTTCACATTTGCCACTTGAAGTAAAAATCTGAAACGCGATGATTTTTCTGTTATATAGTTATTGAGAAGCCATATCAGCCAATGTAATTTATGACAAGTTAGATAAGTAATTAAAGATAATTGAGGGTCACTGTAGACCATTTTGATAGTTTTCTCTTTTGTGAAACTTAATTTAAACCTAGATTATAGATGTGATATGGCATAGGTCATCCTTCGATCCATTGTAGAACTTGGAAACCCATTCAGGGAATATTCGTTCACTTTTTTGTTGAACGCAGTTGGTTTTTACCATCCTGTATTAAAACATTTCCTTTTATCAATAGTGCAATTTATAAACAATGTTTTGTGAGTAGAATAAAATTTCCAATGGTAAACTTAACTGCTTTTTCGACGTTATTTTACCAGCTAACTAAAAATAGGGAAGCCTTGAACCCCTTCCACTAAGTTTAGTTAGTATTAAGATTCTTTTACAGGGAGTGCAGTGGAGTTGACGCTGAAATCATTAAGTATTTGGTTATATCATCGCTAGTCTCACTTAACTCTTCTGAATTCTACATGTCATGTGTGGTCTGGCGTCTCCTTACCAGCAACAGGTCCTAGGTTCAAACTAGTCAATTTCCTAAAAAACACGCTCAGAGCGTCGTTGCGCGAAAGTGGTATGGAGACACGATATAGAACAAACAGACACCACGCAGAATGTTAGAAAATGGCGACCCTACCAGGATGGTAAAATACCATGATTGAAGGTCCACCACATGCCTAACTGGGTCAGAAAAATATCCTGCTGAAAAATTTTCGTAGTAAAAAAATTTTTCTTAAAGTTATACATAGTCGAAAACAGTAGCTGCAGCGATAGATAGTGAGAGATTCCAGCAATGACAATAGCATAATTAAGTTATGTATTTTAAATATTGTTAGAATTAAGTTTTCTCTCCAATGCAAGCGCACAGGTGGCGGATACATCGTTGACAAGTTGGTTCTGACCCAACAAGTAAGTGAATTGATTGTCAAGTCGTGTGTGCAAAAAGTTTATGAAACGCGTGAGATCGTATGAGCGCATGTTGACGCGAAGTAGGGCGCGTGAATTGCTTTTAAAACAGAAAATAAGGGATTCGGAAAGATTAGCAATGGCTGATCGAGACCGTGACCGAATTGAGGTAGAGACCCAACATGAAGACGGACAGAGAATAGAGGACAGTACAACAGACGATGCAGTATCGCGGGAAATAGGACATATAACGCACCATGACGAGGATAATGTACGTCAAGGCATAGAAAACGTAAGTCAGCATACGACAGAGGAGCAGGAAAGTAGAGAGACAGTCGATGAGGATTCTAACCTGTGTCTTGAATACGTAGAACCCATAGTACAAGTAATCAGAGCTCCCTCACAACAGAGTACAAGGAATGCGAGCAGAAACGTGTCACAGCACAGTTCAATGCAATCGGTTGCGAACCAACACTTGGGCGAAAACACAGAGCGTAGGACGTCGGAAGAAAACGCAATAGGACCCAACAATCTGGCAGAATTATTACAACAAATTACGGAAACCATGACAAGGCAAAATAAAGACATAGCGAACCAAATTCAAATTCAGAATGCAGAAACCACGAGACAAATGCGTGAGATTAAAGAACAAAACAAAAAAATTCAATTACACCTAAGTCGTAGTGAAGACGAGGCAAAAGAATCTCGAGAAGTGATAGGAAACTTAATAACAGGTCACAATCAATTGAGAACAGACAGTGACAAGGTACAAGCGGACGTAGAAACATTGCGTAATGACATTCAGGACGAGATGAAAACATTATGTAACAACACCCAGTGAGAAGTCAAGAAACTAGAGAAACAGATAAACGAAATTACAAGACAAGCAGCAGGTACAGCACGTGAAATTGTTGAAGACAGTGTGTTACACAAACGTATCAAAAAAGCAGCGCTGAAAAGATATGATAACCGCATAGCCAAAATAGAAGCGCAAACGAAGCGACAATTTCAGAAATTGCGAACAGAGTTGTCGCAAACCATTGAAGAGCGTAGTGAACAGGCTCGAACAAGTACAGAGTCTGCAACCACATCCGTATCTGTAACAGCACCGGAAAAACAAGAAATTAACGAAGATATTACGCATTTGCGATTCCAATCACAGGCAGAAAGTAACATACGTGAAATCAGACAGCCTGCACAGCAACAAACACGTTTCGAAATTCTTGATGAACAAACGTCATCACAAACACATGCGAAACCACAAATGTATGTTTCAAGACAGTTTGGATCGTGCAATGAAGCATCAAGGTTAGCCAGACAAGATACCGAACCAATACCTGACAATGGAAAGCCAGGTCGTGAAGAGTACAGTGCAATGCATTCAGATACACGTTCACAACCGATGGAAGAAAATTATTGCGTACTACTCCAACGATACTAAGCAAGGGTAGGCGAAAGTTACAGTGGACAATATCCAATGGATCTACCACAACCGGAAAGAACGTCGGGAGAAATGATCAGAAACAAAAGTGCGAAGAATCGCGAATTTCATATGGAACTATGACGAAGTACAACGATCATTTCCTCACAGTCAGAAAATTTCAACACTTTCGAGAAGGAAACTCATTACATCCACGAACTTTTATTGATCAATTCCGAGTAGGATTACCAGAACACTGGACGCTAGCACACAAATTAGACTTTATATGTGCACACATGTCAGGAACAGTCGCAGAAACCATGCTGAATGTTGCAGCGACATGCCGATCGTACGAACATTTCCGACAGAAGTTTCTCTCACGAATATTGGTCCAGCGAAGCACAGAACAGAGTGAAGTACCAATTATTACAGAACCCATATTTTGAAAATTCAGGATAGAAGAGTCCCGTGAAATTTTTCGAATTAATGGCAAAGAAAAATCAATGCTTAGATGTACCATACAGTGACGGAGAGTTGATTAAGTAATACGCGATGAAGCTACCATTGAAATACCAGCAATCATTAGTAGGTCGCGGTGGCAATGGCGTCAAAGCATTTAAAGGCATTCTAAGGGAACTAGAGTTCATATTTTCGGAAGATGACGCAAGAAAAAGACGAAGCGCACGTGAAAACGAAAGCAAAAAGCAGTGGAATCCACAAGACACAGTACGAAGAAACAATAATTACGAACCTTGTGATATCTTCGCACCAAGAAACGACAATAGATTTCAACAAAGAACCGGTTATGGATTTAGAAGAGAATATGGCAATAACTATAATTCACCCAGGAACGGCAACAACTATTACAGAGGGAATAACGACAACCGGAACGGGTACTGGAGAACCAATAGACCGACAAATTGTCAACAAAGAAACCACTATCAACAAGCTGAACAAGAAAAGAGAATACAGATAGAAGAGGTGGAGGTAAGACCACCAAACCCCGATAAACGTTCGAATTGACAGCTAAGCGCCCATGCCAAAGAGAATGACGCACCGACCCAGGACAATTGCAGCACCTTGAACAGAGAAGTAAAAATCTTATCACGAGAAGAGAAGAAGGAAGAAACAAATCCACAGGGACCAGATGAAAACGAAGACAAGAAAATAACAATATCGTGTTGGGAAGAAATTAATTGGGAGAATACTGACGAGGAAGATGAATTACCAGAGGCATGCACAACGAATGTAGGAGGAAAGGACGAAGTAATGAGTATTGCAGAGCTATTTGAGATGGAAACCAGCGAAAGCGAATTCAATGAGGATAATGCGCAGTCGACAGAAGTTGAAAACAAGTTACGAGTGGGCACACAACCCAACGTATATAATGAAGGAAGTTATGAAGCGATAATTAGAGCATTTAGATGCGATTATGTGGAAGTAGCGACGAAGAAGGAGAAGATAGACGAGGATGAGGAAAAAGTAGAGGATGTTGAAGAAAGCGTAAATGAAGGAAGAAATAGAGAAGAGGCAATAAAAGAGAGAGAAGTAGCAGTCGAAGCTTATCCTACAGAAAGTTTGAATTCACAAGAGAAATTCCTAAAAAGACTCATGTATGATTCAGTGGAGGATTCGTTGATGCAAGAAGAAGAAGAACAGAACCAACCCTTTCAAATTCAACCAATTGTGAAGGCCATGATAAAGCATATCCCAGTCAATATTGTAATTGATAGCGGAAGTGAACTGACTGCGATCTCAGAAATTTTATTCATGCAGTGTAATGCCAATGAGGAATTGCCAGTTCTGAAAACACGTAAGATTAAAGTAAGAGATCCTATTAGAAACAATGCTGCGGAAGTTACAAGACAAACAAGGTTAACTCTTTCGTGTCAAGGTCAAAAGATCGAAGCCAACTTCGTGATTATACCTAAACTAACTGTAGATTTGATTATAGGTTTTGATTTTTTTAAATGAGAGACAAGCGATAATAGATATGGGGAAAGGTAGCCTAACATTCGGGAATGTCACACTTCTCTTCGAGCAAAAGCTAAAATTAGAAGAAATACCAGTTATAAACAAACAATTAAGAATGATGTGAGATAAAGAGGATGAAAAATTAGAATGGTATGCACAAAAGGGGGAATCGCCTCAACTCATTTTAGAAGTCCATAAAGAAATCGAAGAAAAATTGCAAGAAGTTCAAGGTATTTCGGAACACAGTAAAAGAGAATTAGAGGGTATTTTACGAGATAAAGCAGAGGTATTTTTACCTAAAACTGGCAGTATTAAACACTTTCAGTACAAGTTTGAAGATTAATTTTATTACTCGTAAATAATCAGCACAATATTTCAAGATTATGTTGCAGATAAGATCGTCAGGAGAAAGAAGAATGAAGAGAGAGGAAGGTGGGAAAAAGAAAGCACTTTCAATAAAAACAAAAACAAAAATAATACCAATAGTACCATAGATTAAGGTGAAGGGGTAAAACATAGATAATCTAACAGCATGAAATACTAAAATGCTATACACCATGACACTACACAAAAATAAAAAACGAATTTGAGGATTCTTTAGAAGTTAAGACTCAAAATATCTTAGAATTGTAACATGGAAAGGGCGCTGAAAATTGTAGAGCTTTTTAAGAAGGTGTAAAACGATGTAGGTACTAAACATATGTTAGATGATTATAAATAAAACTTTTTGTAAGAACCATTGTAAAAAACTCCAGCAAAAATCCAGATCCAATGACCCACAAGCTGCAACCAGAGAAGTATCAAGAAAGGAAAGGACGTAATTAGCAAGACACGATTCCTACAAGGCAGAAGCGTCGAGAGAAGGGAAAGGACAGTGAGACCAACAAAGGGCGCTTCTAAATCTACTGCTGAAAGGACCGTTGCAGGGACTGACAAGCAAACACCTGACTTTCACTGCTCGTAAACCCTGGGACGCCACCACACAGGGGAGCGAGCAAAAAAATGGCCCGACGAGAAGATGGCTTAGGCAAACCAACACAGACAAAAAAAAAGTGTAAAAGTCACACTACCGCTATTAAACAGCACGCTGATGCACGAAATTGAAGAAAACGTCCACAAAATAGAAATGACATGCCCAAACCATTTATAAAACTGTTACTAAGAGGAGAACTTCAAAGCGACTAGTTATCAATAAATATTTCCATATCCTGCTCAGAGTAGAACCAAGAAGCAAGTAAGAAGCAGAGAAAAAGCAGGAAGAACAGAAGTTGAAGATTCGCAAGATTGAGACCAAGAAAGAAGATGGGTGAAGAATAGACGATATACCTTCCCAAATCCCTATCCCATTGTAAACTAGTCGTCTGCGAAGTATTACAACGAAAAACGTTCGCTTTCAGCGACACATAACGATGACTTTCACGCATACAAAGCCAGTAAACCACGAGATTCTGCACTCACAGCTCCATTCCATTATGGGACCTCCACAACAGCAACACACACTTGCAAAGCCAACAAGGAACGACGAACAAAGCTGTACATCAAATACTTGCCCACATCCATCTCGCTCAAGTCCATCACCTTCCTGCAAAAAAACATTCGTCAACCTCATGCTTAAACATTCATAGGATTGTGTGAATGTGTGAAATCAGATTATGTGATGTAGGAATTGTGCAAAAGAAACGTGTGAAAAACTAAATAAGTTAAGCACACCAGACAGCTAATAAACTACAAAATAACAGTCATTGACTATGGACTTAAGTAAAAAAATAGACTATCGATAAAAATAAGTTATTAGTTCTGAAATGGATAGTACATAAAGAACAAAAGTAAGGCATAATAAACACTAAAACTTTGTGCCACTTATTTTCTCCTCATAAAAATAAAGGAATAAAAAACAAAAAATAAAAAATTATCTTGTTGGATGTTTTCCCTTTTCTTTAACATTTGTACCATTTGTTAGGATAATATCTCAATTCTTGTGTACGTATATTTCTTTGTCAAAGCAATTCTTGGAAATAATTCTTATTTGTTAGTGGAACAATGTTGAAATGAGTGTATAGAAACAAAAACATTTTACTTGTACATGATATTTAAAAAATGTGTTAGGAATAGATTTTACTTAATTACTACATTTATAAAAAAAATATATTTCTAAGAAAATCGATGTGAAAGACTCCTCACTTTCAATAACAAACTTCTTAAAAAACAAACTTCACAATTAAATAAAGAAGGAAAAAAATTAAAAATTAATAATAGCATAAAAATATTCTTCTCTTGTCATTTTTGAGAATAGTGTGGAAGAATATAAAAACATACATTAGTAATACAAACTAGCATGGAACCAGAATAACATGGCTGAACAGTAGGCAACAAAATTTAGATAAAGGAATAATTTTTGACTGACTTAGACAATGGTTCAATCATTGCCTAAATTCAGTGCAAAAATTAAGTTCAAAGGGTGGTGATATATAAGGTGTCAGGCAAATCCAACACCTTCCCTGAAAACCCTGACATGATAAGCAAGTCCAGTAGTATGTCACATAGATCCGAATAAATCGTGACATTAAATTAACCAAAGTAATACGAGTAACGAGTGAGCAAATGGAATACCATAGACTAACACAAGAATGCCTAATTGCATGTCATACCTTCCCACAGTGAGACAGACGCAGGTCCGAGGGGAGAAACGAGAACAGAAGCCGAGAGCAGCACCGTGTTAAGCTGGAAGGCCCTACGATAAGGGACGGACACCCACGTCGCCAGCTAACCGCTAGGACAACAGCCCAGCCGCAAGTTTTAGCGTGAGACTTTTTCGCGGCTCTGTTACGTCAGGACCAACCCCCAGCCCATGTTAAAAGCTAGAGCCCTCCAGAAGAACAGTATAGATCTTACGATAACACTACAAAGGACCACACCTGCTGCAAGTTTTAGCGTGAGACTTTTTCGCGTCTCTGTTACGTTGCAAACTTTAAAAACATTGCCCCACCACGAAAAGTATAACGTTTCTCATTGGATAGACAGAATTTTTGTAGGCGGAGCTTAAGGTTAACATTTGAGACCATGATTGGTCAGATGAAAACACAGCCAGATAGTTTTTTTAAACCAACTTCGGTAAATTGTAGTAAGGAGAAGTTAGGAGAGGGTTGCTTCCGAGACAGCGAGGTGAGCGGAGCTGTGCTGACCGCCGCCCCCTGACGAACACCGACAAGGTAATGAACGCACGCGATGCCGCATAACAGCGCATAAAGCTTCACTCAGAACTGCAGAAGTCTCATCTGTTACACCCCCTTTTTGCGTAATACTAGTGTCGATCCGCCAATTAAAGCTCATGGTGTTCACATTTGCCACTTGAAGTAAAAATCTGAAACGCGATGATTTTTCTGTTATATAGTTATTGAGAAGCCATATCAGCCAATGTAATTTATGACAAGTTAGATAAGTAATTAAAGATAATTGAGGGTCACTGTAGACCATTTTGATAGTTTTCTCTTTTGTGAAACTTAATTTAAACCTAGATTATAGATGTGATATGGCATAGGTCATCCTTCGATCCATTGTAGAACTTGGAAACCCATTCAGGGAATATTCGTTCACTTTTTTGTTGAACGCAGTTGGTTTTTACCATCCTGTATTAAAACATTTCCTTTTATCAATAGTGCAATTTATAAACAACGTTTTTGAGTAGAATAAAATTTCCAATGGTAAACTTAACTGCTTTTTCGACGTTATTTTACCAGCTAACTAAAAATAGGGAAGCCTTGAACCCCTTCCACTAAGTTTAGTTAGTATTAAGATTCTTTTATAGGGAGTGCAGTGGAGCTGACTCTGAGATTATTAAGTTCTTGGTTATATCAACGCCAGTCGCACTGAACTCTTCTGAATTCTACATGTCATGTGTGGTCTGGCGTCTCCTTACCAGCAACAGGTCCCAGGTTCAAACTAGTCAATTCCCAGAAAACACGCTCAGAGCGTCGTTGCGCGAAAGTGGTAGGAAGACACGATATAGAACAGATACCACGCAGAGTTTTAGAGATTCTGTAAAGCTATAGCTCACGAGAGCTCCAATAAGCGACTGTGTACATATTAAAGCATCTGTAAGGGCGAATGAACTGGCTGCTCGACAGGGGCTACACAAATGATTGATCGCGTGCTGTCTAGATTCCTAGGCAGACCACACTGAACAGGCAACTGACCATTCCACTATCGATATTCACGATCTTACGTAATCAATGAAGCAGACCCCGCATCACTTGCATGTGACACCAGCTACCGTCCCTGAATACAAAGTGTGTCGTTTGGAGCTATCTGCAGATGGTTTTCCTAAGAAACTTGATTTCTTTTGTGAGCGGGCAGGGTGGAGAAACCATGTTCGACTCTAGGACACCAAAATCTTACAGTTTAACGTTTTTTCTCAGGAACTGACCATTACAGCATACGTGCATGTGAGCATGCGGTGCTGAAAATGTAACTCGTGTCGTAGATAGAAAATAAAGTCTACTTACATTTTTCTGCAACCATCATCGTATGTATTATTGCGCTACGGTGTTTTTTCTTCTGTACGCCATATGTCCCGTATTTATTAATCAAAATTTATGATTCAGACATCATTTTCACGATTTCATTCATCACTAATGACGAAAAATGCACAGTTAATTTAAAGATTTATTTTTGTTAAAATGCTTCATTTTGAACACATTTTTATAAAGGCAGTGCAGAAGGTGTCATCTTTTGACAACCCGTTTTACTAACATGCACAACAGCTGTTGCAGCTGTTTGGATTCTTTACACAAGCATAGTCTATTACGTGATTTCGGTCATACATATCGATGTAAAGAATTTAGAATGCGCCATCTATTGACAATGTAATTTTATTATTATGCTTGACAGAGGTTGCAGTTCTTCACTTCCTTTAAGCAAGCATTGAGTACTGTGAAAATAATCTGAATTACATCAACTTGCATCATCATAGGTAAGTAACGTTTACTTGTCTAACTTGATTTATTTAACTTTTAATGCGTCATTGCTTTAGAGCGCTTGCAACGTAACGTTACATTTCTCCTAAACCCAGTACCATTAATCTTCATACTTATTTTGTAATTTAATTCCCCTTTACCTTACAGTGTTTTCAACGTCACGTTACACTTCTCCTAACCGCAGTACCGTTAACATGCATCAAAATTCCTAAACATTGTCATTGTAATTACGGTAGTTTTATTACCGCTAGATACAACGCCACAGAAATCACTGAACAAAATGTTTCGCGGTTTTATTCAACGGCGATTTTCTGTCCAAAAAATGATGTTTGTACAACAGTTAATGAATATAACATTCCTAGTTTGTTACCAGGAGAGACAAAGGCTTACCTCAGTTCTGATTCTGTCCATCGTGAAGAAATAAAGAACGTTCAATTGTACCCCATAGAACTCTTTAAATCCGTCTGTTTTACTATGTCATCAATTAAATGGAACTGTATAGTTTAACAGACCTCTCCATGTCTCAAAAATATGTGATTTATACACTCCTGGAAATGGAAAAAAGAACACATTGACACTGGTGTGTCAGACCCACCATACTTGCTCCGGACACTGCGAGAGGGCTGTACAAGCAATGATCACACGCACGGCACAGCGGACACACCAGGAACCGCGGTGTTGGCCGTCGAATGGCGCAAGCTGCGCAGCATTTGTGCACCGCCGCCGTCAGTGTCAGCCAGTTTGCCGTGGCATACGGAGCTCCATCGCAGTCTTTAACACTGGTAGCATGCCGCGACAGCGTGGACGTGAACCGTATGTGCAGTTGACGGACTTTGAGCGAGGGCGTATAGTGGGCATGCGGGAGGCCGGGTGGACGTACCGCCGAATTGCTCAACACGTGGGGCGTGAGGTCTCCACAGTACATCGATGTTGTCGCCAGTGGTCGGCGGAAGGTGCACGTGCCCGTCGACCTGGGACCGGACCGCAGCGACGCACGGATGCACGCCAAGACCGTAGGATCCTACGCAGTGCCGTAGGGGACCACACCGCCACTTCCCAGCAAATTAGGGACACTGTTGCTCCTGGGGTATCGGCGAGGACCATTCGCAACCGTCTCCATGAAGCTGGGCTACGGTCCCGCACACCGTTAGGCCGTCTTCCGCTCACGCCCCAACATCGTGCAGCCCGCCTCCGGTGGTGTCGCGACAGGCGTGAATGGAGGGACGAATGGAGACGTGTCGTCTTCAGCGATGAGAGTCGCTTCTGCCTTGGTGCCAATGATGGTCGTATGCGTGTTTGGCGCCGTGCAGGTGAGCGCCACAATCAGGACTGCATACGACCGAGGCACACAGGGCCAACACCCGGCATCATGGTGTGGGGAGCGATCTCCTACACTGGCCGTACACCACTGGTGATCGTCGAGGGGACACTGAATAGTGCACGGTACATCCAAATCGCCATCGAACCCATCGTTCTACCATTCCTAGACCGGCAAGGGAACTTGCTGTTCCAACAGGACAATGCACGTCCGCATGTATCCCGTGCCACCCAACGTGCTCTAGAAGGCCAGCAAGATCTCCGGATCTGTCCCCCATTGAGCATGTTTGGGACTGGATGAAGCGTCGTCTCACGCGGTCTGCACGTCCAGCACGAACGCTGGTCCAACTGAGGCGCCAGGTGGAAATGGCATGGCAAGCCGTTCCACAGGACTACATCCAGCATCTCTACGATCGTCTCCATGGGAGAATAGCAGCCTGCATTGCTGCGAAAGGTGGATATACACTGTACTAGTGCCGACATTGTGCATGCTCTGTTGCCTGTGTCTATGTGTCTGTGGTTCTGTCAGTGTGATCATGTGATGTATCTGACCCCAGGAAGGTGTCAATAAAGTTTCCCCTTCCTGGGATAATGAATTCACGGTGTTCTTATTTCAGTTTCCAGGAGTGTATATGCAGACTGAAGCGACAAATGAAAATTTGTACCAAAGCCGGGATATTTTTTTTTGCTACAGGAAGTCTCCCGGCGCGTAGAGGGAGGGGCGCGGGAAAAATGAGCAGGGGTCGCACAACCCAAAGAGCATCAATTCTCCACGCTCGGTGGGACTATCGATGCATAGTTCATCGGAGGAGAACATTCAAATGATCAGAGAATAATCGGTGCTAAGACTGGAGATGCGTGGGTCAACTTTCATTGCAGTAACACCCTAACTCTGGGGTTGGCGGAAAAGAGGACTACAAAGAAAAGGAGAGAATTTTTTGTATTTTTGTATATAGGACTGCAGACTAGTGCACAATGTCGTTCACTGAGGAAGTGCCAAAAATCAAGTATATTTTTGTCACCATAAACAAATAAATAGTGAACTACGTGTCCACAAATCCAGTTCATGGAGTTCTCGTCTTCGTTTGTGGGAAGTATCCCAAGTCTGGAAAGAGGAGCAGGTGAGGAGATATCTGACGACGTGTAGTATGGGTAATAATGGCCAGCATAAATCACACCAAGAACCACACACATATCGTTTATCTGCACATCAGATGATGATCGTTTGAGTCCAGGACATCACAGGAGGCAAACAGTGAGGTGTGTGCAAGATGAATCCTGTGAGGGTGTGATTGGCATACTTTATTCCCACTGACCGTAAGATACCGTTAAAACTGGACATCAGTGGCAACATAACGAGCGCACACCGATCGCCACACAGCACTCCAGTCGACGTGGGGATGCGTCCCCTCAATCACATTCGGTGACCTATTCTGTTGGAGAAAGCCATGGACCCAATTTGTGGGCGGCAAGCGCTTTGGCAATAGGACAGTACAGACAAAGTTCATATCGAAGAAAAAATGGTGGAAGTTAAAAAAGGACGGTGGGATATCTAATAGCGGCTGAGAGAGTGTGCAGTGCAAGAGTTTCCAGCAACAGGCTGGTGAGGCAACTGGGACATCGGTGCCACAGCACCATTTGAGAGCTGACGAAACGGGGTATCGCTGTGTCAAAGATATGACACAGGACCAAGCAGCTCCCGCATTGTGGGGAGGTGAGGGTCTTATACTGTATCTTGAACAGAAAGCTGTGGCAAACGTACGAACCAAATGCCGCTAGCTTGCGGCGGGTTATGGATTGTGGAATGGGGAGTGTCTGTGCAAAGTGGGTGATACGTAATGCCCAATACACATAAAATATTGTATCCACTGTAGACGATAGATTGGTCGTAAACGATGATTTAGGAGCCCAGATCATAATTGGGAAAGTAGGCGTCAGCATTTGAGGGCAATCGTGCGCCGCACATCACCCGTGAAATCGAGTCCTAAGCATCGAATAGCAGCAGCTATGCACAGTGTGACAGCGCTGTCCTCAGGAAGCCCCACGACTATAGCCATGGGGCTCGATTTGCGGACATGAAGGCAGCTACCAGAAGTTTCTCTGTAGGTGGTGACCAATGCCAAAGACTCCCGGACCTCGGAACCTTTACGAAGAACATGGACGAGATGGTCCGCATAAGCACTGCAGAAAAGACATGGTCACTGACAGACATCACAGAAAGGCATTGACGGAAGCTGCAGAGCAACGGTTCCATGGCGAAAGCATACATCAGTGCAGAGTGGGGAGCCTCGACGCACCGAACAGACGATCAAAATAGGGGGAGTGTGCCGGCCGTTGTAGAGTACTCGGGACGTCGCTCATAACAAAATCGACGGTAGTATAAGGGTATTCCATACTACGGTGCACTCCTTACAGGTAGTAGTGATCGGCCCGATCGAAAACCTGGCTGAAGTCAAGAGCGGCCAAATGCTCAGGCACACGACGAATGTGAGCAAGAGCGATTATGTGTCGACAGCGAAGGAGGGTAGTGTGGATGTTACTGACACCGCCAAAAGGGTTTGATCAGGGGAAACCACGTACCGGGTCGTCCTTTTAAGCTGAGCAGCGAACAGCCGAGTAAAGATCTTAATGTCGCTGTTAAGCAACGTCAAGGAGTGATAAACGCGTATTCATTATGTACCCCGAGGCTTGCGGATGGCAATGAGGAGAGCGTCGAGGAAACCGTCAGGGATCTGCGCGATAGGCGACAAAAGATGTCGACAAATTTCCGTATACGCTGACGCCAGTAGGGGACGGAAAGTCCGGTAAAACTGTAGTGGGAGGCCGTCAGGTAAGAGCCACTTGTTTGTAGAACCCGCCTTGATAGCATCATGGACTTCGGCAAGCAGATACGTCATTGCATCCCCAGGAACCGAGCCAAAGGAGATTCGGGAGACCACCGCAATGTTGGCAGGGTGGTGATGTTGTGCAGAGTACAGCATAGCATAATGTGACTGTGGGGTGCATCCTATATCGCGTTGGGTATCTAAATGCCGTCTATCATCAGTTGTAAGAATATTAATCAAAGGCCTCCGACGGTGGCACCGTTCCGCTGTCACGTGGTACATAGACGGTCGCTTCTGCACTAACGCGTCGTTTGTGTGCACGCCCCATGACCATAACTCCTTCAAGGTGGCCTCAAGAGAGCGCAGTGAACTGTGCCTTGGCACGATTCACCATCGCCTGAGGCTCTGGCGAACATGGCATCCTAGTGCAATCCCGGAGAACGGTGAAGTAGAAATCCTGGGTTCGTCACCGCCACACCGTGACCTTCCTTCAATAGCCAGTCACGGTCTAGTGAAGGGCAGGCTTTGCGCAGACGACCCACCATGTGTGATACGCATCGCGACGTCGACGTCAGTTTGTCCATGTCAATTTGATGAGCTTGAAGCAGTCGGGTAAAATAATGTGTATCATGTTCAGTTTCCATAGGTATAAGCATCATGGTAAGAGAACGCAAAGGCCAGACTTCATCAGCCTGCATCCCACCGACAATATCGAGGGAGCTATAAAGATGATGGAGGCAACCAGAAGGACTAGTAAAATGTGGAAACCCCGGACGATCGCCATGAACACGCTCCCAAGAGTCCACAGGGTTGAGGTGCCGGACAATGGCCGCTAGCGTCGCGCGTGGGGAGTGACGCGGCAGTTGCTCTTCGGAGCCTGATTGGAGTTGAAGTCGCCTGCCTAGATCAAGGCATCCTGCCAACCCAGGAAGACAGGTGTGACCGCCTCTGAGAAGAAAGTTCACAGAAGCGACCTGAACATGGTGATGCATAGACGTTGATGATCCTGATGCTACGAATTGTGAGAGCCATACCTCTGCCATCTGGGAAATAGGCAACTGCATTAGCGAGGATATCGTCATGTAGAAGGATTGCCACCTCACTGCCAGTAAGGGATGCATGGGAGATGTGTCCCGTAAAGCCATGGGGAGTACAAACAGCTGCGACATACACCTCTTGATGGAATGCAACGTCAGCGTCCGCAGCATGCAGTATTTCATGGAGTAATGCCAGTTCATTGCGTTCGCGGATGTTATTGACATTGTTTGAAAGTCTGCCATCTCCGGGAGGGCAGGTGATGCAAACATGGAAACATGGAGGGAGCGGTGGGAGCTTCCCGCTAGGTCCACGTCGAAATGCATATCAATGTGACCGGGAGGAATTCGTCCCCACATAGGGGGTTCCATCGCCCATACATCTCCAGTATGTCCAACCTCAGCATAGACGTCGTCCACCCAGGAGACAGATATCTCACTGGGCCGGTTCAGTGGAACACTTTTAGAGGTACTCCCACAGGTAGCGTCAGACACACAACGGGTGGTAACCGCACCAGATGCAGACGGGGGAACGTAGGCGTCCGTAGATGAATGTTGACCAGAGACAGTGGCGAGGAGAGACGTCGCGTCGTCCGGCGACAGGGCGTCGGACGACAGGGCATCGTCAGTAGTAGGGTCGTCATCCTGTGCACACATACAATGAAACGACTCAACAGAGGGGATACAGCGCTGTCTCTTACATTTCCTCGGAGATCATTGCTTCCTAACATGCTATTCCGTGTCGGTTGGCGGACGGCTGTAGCCAGGCTTGTGGCCAGAATGCAGAAAAGCGGTTGGTACAGCTCCGTTATCAACAACAGACGTCTTGCGGCTGACGGGCATCTATCGTTGGTACTGCCACCAAAGGCAGAATGTCAATCGCGTCTTCGAGAGAAGTCGACGCCGGTGCCGACTGATTCAGTGTGGGTGCAGCTGGCAGCCCCGCCGCGGAAGCGTACGATAGAGGTAACACAGCGGGCGCCGCAGGGAGAGAGACGTCTCTGATCGATGTCTGAACCAATCTGAGTCGGACATAGCCTTCGTGGTCACAACCTGAACAAGTGCGCCGCTGGCCATCATACATGACAACAGCTCTGCAGCCGGCGATAACGGAGTGAGAAGGCACGTATTTCCTGAATTCAATGTTGATCTGACGGATACCACTGAGAACACGATAGGTTTCGAACGTCTTCCACATTTCCGCAACGTGACTGACGACGTTGTCGTAAGGTGTCAAGGCTGCCTTCTCAACGTCCGACTGCACCTCAAACCAGAGCTCGAAAATCCTCCATATTCGAAGGCCGAAACCAGCGTGATCAATCACGACAGCCCCTTCATGGCCCCTATATGGCAGTCAAAGTATCGGAACATGATATCATCAGTATGACGCCACACAGCGTCTTCATTCACCCTCTTAATATAAACAGAGGTACTAATGATCGGAAGATGATTCCCGAGAACATTTTGCGGTGAGATACGTATTTCGTCCTGTGTAAACAGTTTGACGACATACGCTTTTGGTATGTCATGATCCAAAGGAAAACCTAATTCAACGTGGTCTGGTGATAGAAAAACGCCACAAAGGTCGAAGAAGACAGACACGAAAAGAAGCCGCTACGAGGAAGTAAACAAACACACTCCCACTCACAATTACCAAAACTCTCCTCGCTGCTGCCGAAGGCTGACTGGGATTCGAACACGGATCCCCCGCTCGATACTACATGCGCTAACCTCTCACCACATTAGCACAGTGGCTTTTCAAAAGTGCACGGACCACCTTAGGACGCCTCCCTCCTCAATCAAAATTTTCATTCATTCCTCAACCCACTTGGTATTCCCCCTAAACTCGAATAACATTGTAGAGGCTTTGTAACTGCATTGGAATAGCACCGCAGCATCGGACGAAATGGGGCATCTTGCCTGAAGCCCAGGCACAGATGCTTTAATCAAATGAAACTCTATGATTCCAGAGACCTTTCCAAGTCTCAAACATCTATGATGTATATATGCAGATCGAAGCGACGATCGGAAATTTGTATTAAGGCCAGGCTTCAAACTTGGGTGTCCTGCAGGAGACGCTGGCCACTTCATTCGTCGTTTCAGTCTACATATACAAGGTGTCCCATTTATCTTCACCAGCCTAAATAACTGTTTGTCCAGATGCAAATTACACAATGTTTCAAGCAAATGTTCTTTAGCCGTCAGGGGGACGTCAATCAGCATGATTGCCTTCGTTGTATCTTTGTTGTTTTACAAAGATATGAACAGCGGTATGACTTTTTCAAATGGCATCCTGTATTTTTTATTCGGTAATTCATTTCCTGTCCTAATGACCTATTCAAAAATGTCTCACAGTGTACCATTCACTGAAACATAACAGTATTAATTACATAACACAACAATGACGTTGACGCTCCCAGTGCTTGGTGCAGGTACTCGGGGTAATGGAACACACCGACGTGCTGACGTTGACAGAGGACAAATGGAAACTTATGTAGGATGCACACCTGTCATTCCGTCAACCATCGTCAGTTGAAGAGTTGTGTGAGCAGAATGTACACCAACGAAGAGAAGGTAAAAAAGCTACTCATATATGGGAAATGTAAGTTAGCAGAACAGTAATTGCAATACTGTTTTCTTATGTACGGATACATTTAGTACAGTAGTTTAGTCCTTTTGTGTACAGTAGGCATACAATAAAGGCTGTCCGTCCTACAAACTGCATCGACATAACGTTTCTTTTATTGTTGCTGTTGTTGTTGTTGTTGTTCTTGAAGGTAGGTGAAATGCTACGAAAGCAGCGGAACTGTACAGAAAGCGATATCCTGACAAGAACCCACCTTCCCGAAGATTGTTTTCCCGTCTTGTTCCGACGCTTCAGGAAACGGGAAGTTTCAACCCACGACAACACAATCGTCGTAGCACTCGCACAGACGAAGCTGCCGAAGTTACTGTTCTCGCTTCCGTTGCTATGAATCCACATGTGAGCACAGGACAACTTGAACACGAGACTGGCTTTCCTAAAACCAGTGTACATCGTGTTCTTACACGTCACCGGTTCCATCCATACCATGTACACCTACATCAATAATTGCACTGGAATGATTTCCACACCTTTCAGCCTTCTAAACTTCCAAACTGTTATTTTACTGCGCAACCAAACCAGTTTCGGCGATACATTATGCCATCTTCAGTCCTCCTGACCAGCCAAAATAGGAGCCAGCGTTCAATCACCGGTATCCGTAGATTTTTGGGACAGCGATCACTTCAAACATCACCTGCCGTCTCAGGGGATGTTTAGAGGGATCGTTGTCCCAAAAATCTACGGATACCACTCATTGGATGCTCGCCCGTATTTTGAATGGACCAGAGGTGGGTATCTTCATCTACATCTACATCTACGTGATTACTCTGCTATTCACAATTACGTGCCTGGCAGAATGTTCAATGAAACACCTTCAGGCTGTCTCTCTACTGTTCCACTCTCGAACAGCCCGCGGGAAAAACGATTACTTAAAATTTTTCTTTGCGAGCCCTGATCTTCCTACAAGTCAGTCAAAGGGGCTGGTGATGGCGTATTATATCGCCGAAACTGGTTTCGTCGCTCAATAATATATCAATATGGAAATTTAGGTGTTTTAATTTGCCATTCTATGCGGATATCTTGTCTAAATCATTTTGAAATTCGTTTTAATCATCTGACGCCTTCACAAGACGGTAAATGAGAGCATCATCTGCAGTCTACGAGGACTTCTCAGATTGTCAGGAACAACAGGAGAGCCTACAACACTTCCTTGAGGAACGGCAGATATTACTTCTGTTCTACCCGATGACTTTCCGTCAGTTATTACTAAGTCTGCCTTCTGTTTTCCCATTGTTTTTATTTTTCAGGCGATTGTAACTGTCTTCGTAGGTAATTATAGAGGGCCTCGGTGGTGAGGAGTGGCGAGGTCGGAAGCGGCTGGAGGCAGGGGGATTAACGCAGTGTCAGGTTTGGCGGGCGGGTAACTATATTGATGACCGCGGAACGTAATGAGAGTTTTCAGGGCCACGCGGAGGCAGCGGCGGCGGCGGCGGCGTGTTGGCGGTGCATCGATTGGCGCCGCCTCCCCTCTGCATTATTATGCGCTCCGCCACCCAGCCTACACGCCCGCTCGCTACACCACTAACCCGTCAGCTCACAGACTCACCGACTGCTACAGACGTGCGCACTTATTGCCCCAATGTTTGCTTCACGCGTCTGTCGATATTCGCAACCGCAAACTCATTTCCTCTAGGTGTCAAAAAAAGGAGGAGAACATCCTATCCTCATCCAAATGATCAGTCGCATTGAAGAGTACTAATCCGGTGTTCGGGATCCTTACGAGATTTTTAATTGTTTTCTATAGGTTTTCGAAAAGGTCTCGATTCCGCAACATACTCGACAAAATTCTTGGCTGGACAGTTTATTTTATTTTTTTAGATCGAAACAACACTTTTTTCTGAAAGTGCAATTCACTTCGTTCAACTTTTTTCAAGTGAGTCACTTCAATCCCTGAAGCAGGATTTTGCTAGATCGAGAATGAAGTATCCCTTACGGGAGCACAAGGAAAACAGTGATCAAGTTTCAATAAGAGTATTGAAAACAAAAATACTTCTGTTTCGACGGTAGGAACAAAAGACACAGAATATAGCGTCTCACTAGGT
Source organism: Schistocerca nitens (assembly GCF_023898315.1). NCBI lineage: Eukaryota > Metazoa > Arthropoda > Insecta > Orthoptera > Acrididae > Schistocerca > Schistocerca nitens. Next base: position 63,005,141 of record NC_064616.1, read on the forward strand.
ACTGTTCAGGATTGTACAAATTTTCCTTCCAGGTCGTCCGCCCCTGTCTCTGCTGCAACCATTAAAGCAGCTCAGCTTGCTGCAACTGAGACATATGCACTGAAGGAAGGAGAGTGGTTAAAGCAGACCAACTTGGGTTTCCGCAATCCGTTCAGCCTGCTACAACTGACAATAAGTTGCGCTATCAATCCAACTTGAGTAGTCAGGTATATGTCTGCGTAGGTAGTTTCACTGCAGCTGATTCACCATAACGGTGAGAGCAGTAAAGTGACAAACCAGATTTAGAAGAGACCGAGCAAAAATTAAGATATGAGGAATATATCCCAGCCATAAAACAGAGCCCAAGTCCAGCAGAGGAAAAGCTGTCGTGGGTTTATGAAGCAGCTTCAAATAAATCACTTGGTGATTCGCAATGCAAATTGTGCAAGAAGTTACTAACTGTCATTCGGGAACCTTGAGTATGTAACAACATGCTTGTAAATTTTACCAGCAGTTGCCTCACTCCATAAATATTTTGAAAGACGACAAAGCCTTAGTGGCTTGCAAGTGTGTGGAAATGTGTGCCAAGTACTTGAGGCAATTAAGCAGTACAATGGCTTTCTAGATTTAGGGCATATACTGATTGAAATAGGGGAAAAAATTTGACTCAGTGGATATTAAAAACCACGTTCTGGTGGTATCTAACGTAGTGAGAAGAAAGCTTAGTATGAAATAAAAGCTTTTTCTTTCAGACAGATACATTTATAGACTAACATAATATGAAAAACGAACTTCGTGTTTACTAAAATGTATTCGCGGAACTTAGAATGAACTATTATGGCCTCTTAGAATGAACTGACCGAGCCCTTCAGAATGAACTATAATGGCCTCTTAGAATGAATTCAGCAAGCCCACGATACGCATTCTGGGAAAAGTCATTAAAATTGGTATAACTCGGGTCATATTTGGTTGGAATACACTAAGCTAGTTAGCGTTGCAGTGTAAGAGACATCTTGAAGTCCTTAGGTGCAAAGGATCTCGACTTTCAGACATGGTCCTGCTTACTACAGAATACTGGTATCATACGTGACCTGCATTTGAGACTGACTGCTGAACGATTCTACTACCACCGACGTACTTTCCGTGTAAGGACCATGAAGATAAGATTAGGGAGATTGGGGCTCGTACGCAGGCTTATGGGCAATTGTTTTTCCTTCACTCTATTTGCGAGTGGAACAGGAAAGGAAATGACTACTAGTGGTACAAGGTACATTGTGACACGCACTACACGGTGGCTTGCATTGTATGTATCTAAATGTGGATGGTTCGAACTGAGCACAGCCAGCACTAGTCGAAAGAGACTGTTGAACTTGCAGAGAAAATATTTCATACCGAAAAAAATAAATAAGCCCGAAATACGCCGAGAAGGAAAAAGAGGACTAATGAAATCCACCATATTCTGCCCTATAATGACCGAAAAAGGATATATATTTCTTTGAACCTCGTCTTGTGATATTCAGAACAAAAAGAAAAAGAAATAAAAAATCACCAATTTGCGAACCTTACTCATCACACTATGATGAAAGCGTACAGAATAAAATGTTACGTAGCGTAGCACAGCGGGAAGACGGGCAGGCAAGCAAGATTTCTTTAGACTGCTTGGGTTGCGCATAGCTTGGCTTGGATGGGATTAATGCAGGCTGACCGTCCTGCTGACAGCGTGCGGCGGCTTGCCTGTCTGGATAACAAGCAAGTATAGGCAGGATAAAAGTGGAATGTATACACCTTCGTGAATGGTGCAGAGAATTGACAGAACTGCTACCTAAAAGACGTGTAGTTGTTTCTAGTATCTAGTAACACTACTAACAGCATCGTAGGAAAACACACTTGCAGGGAAATAATCCAAGTTCCGAGAAGCCACGATTAGGTCCAACACAGGCTCAGTGAAGTCTACCCTTAATGCAGTTTAAGCCCACAGAGGAAACAACGATGAAAGTTGACAGCAACGGCGCTGGTCACAACGATGGGCTTCGAGAGCGTCCTGAGACAATGAGGAGAGTGGACGCGTCCGGATGCCAGGAGGGCCTCTCGAAGCCGGAAGAAATGGCCGGCGTAGTCCATACGCTCGCCTTAATAGCTGCCGGCGGCGGAGTACTCGTGTTGCTATTTTCTTGTCGCGTGTTGTGCGGTCGGGAATAGGTCCCTCCGCCAACCCTGGTACTGCCGCCTGGTGTCCGGTTGTGACTGCGCCGTGGACAGCTCGTGATACTGAGGCGTGCAGGAGCCACGTGGGCTGCACGCGTACCCGAGATGCTAGAGGGGTTGCCGCTCTGCTTTTCATGGCTCTCCGTCATACCATAAAAAATACCCACCTTGAGTACAACCGCTTCATCTTTCTACTCCATAGGTCTCCAGTCAGAGTCTCTCTCAAATGTGAGGGTGGATGCCAGTCATGTGTTGCCGACATGCAGAATAGCGCAAATATTCCAACAATTCACACTTAAAATCCGTTAATTACCCTTGTAAATTTTTTTCTCTCGTTTGTCCATGAACGATCCTACTCAAATACTTTCTCACGCAACTACTGCATGTGTGTTCGCCATTTGCGAAATAGTTAATGAAGATAATCCTCTCTTGAGCACTCATCTTAACATTTTATGTAATGCAATGTGCTCAAGAGATCGCTTGAAAATTTTAAATTTGTGGTAAGTTCCTATGGGTCCCTACGCTTCCACACTACTTAATCTAACTTAAACTACCTTACGCTAAGGACAACACACCCACCCATGCCCGCGGGAGGACTCAAAGTTTCGACGGGGTGAGCCGCGCGAAGCGTGGCAAGGCGTCCCAGACCGCACGGCTACACCGCGCGGCCAGATCGCTTGAGAGGCGGTGTGATTTTTCAGAGAAAATTGTACTGTCACTGGTGTCGATGAGTGATTTGGTATTCAAATTGCAACAAATGCGCTTGCGATGTATCCAAGCATACAGGCGACATCAACGTACACTCAGGTGACAAAAGTCACGGGAAATCAACAAATATCTTGTCGGACCTCATTTTTCGCGGGGTAGTTCAGCAACTCGATGTGGCATGGACTCAACAAGTCGTTGGAAAATTCCTACAGAAATACTGAGCTATGCTGCCTCTATAACTGTCCATAATTGAGAAAGTGCTGCCGGTGCAGGATTTTGTACACGAACTGCCCTCCCGACTACGTCTCCATAAAGGTTCAATGGGATTCGTGTCGGGTGATCTGGGTGGCTAAATCAGTGTCCCGTACTGTCGAGAGCGTTCTTCAAATTAATAGGGAAGTATTGTGGCCCGGTGACACGACGCATTGTCATCCATATAAATTCCATCGGTGTTTGGGAACATGAAGCCCATGGATGGCTCTAAATGGTCTCCAACATGTTCAAATGGGCCAGAGCACTAGTCCATTCCACGTAAACACAGCCCACAGCATTATGGAGCCACCATCAGCTAGAACAGTGCCTTGTTGACAACTTAGCGAGGTGGCGCAGTGGTTAGACACTGGACTCGCATTCGGGAGGACGACGGTTCAATCCCGCGTCCGGCCATCCTGATTTAGGTTTTCCGTGATTTCCCTAAATCGCTCCAGGCAAAGGGCACGGCCGACTTCCTTCCCCGTCCTTCTCTAATCCGATGAGACCGATGACCTCGCTGCCTGGTCTCCTTCCCCAAAACAACCAACCAACCAACCAACAACATAGGTCCAACGCTTCGTGGGGTCTGTGCCACCCTCGAACCCTACCATCACCTCTAACCAACTAAAATCGGGACTTATCTGAACAGGCTACAGTTTTCCAGTCGTCTACAGTCCAACTGACACGGTCACGAGCCCGTCAGAGGCATTGCAGGGGATGTCGTGCTATTAGCAAAAGCACTCGCGTCGATCGTCTGCTGCTATAGCCCATTAACGCCAAAATTTCGGCGTGTTGTCCTAACGGATACATTCGTCGTTCGTCCCACATTGATTTCTGTGGTTATTTCTGGCAGTGTTTCTTGTCGGTTAGAACTGACCACTCTACACAAACCCAACAGCTCTCGATCGTCCAGTGAAGACCGTCGGCTACTGCGTTGTCTGTGGTGAGAGGTAATGCCTGAAACCTGGTATTCTCGGCACATTCTTGACACTAGATCTCGCTATATTGAATTCCCTAGCGATTTACGAAATGGAATGTCCCATGCGTCTAGTTCCAACTACCATTCCGCGTTTGCAGTCTGTTAGTTCCCGTCGTGCCACCATAATTACGTCGGAAACTTTTTCACATGAGTCACATGAGTACAAACGACTGCTCCACCAATGCACTTTCCTTTTATATCTTGTGTACGCGATACTACCGCCTTCTGTATATGTCCATATCGCTATCGCATGACATTTGTCACTTGAGTGTACATGGCAATGACAACCAGAATACAATAATGCTGCCGAGAAAGCATACAGCATCATATCTGGTGTTATGTGTTTACATTTGTCTTCCTCAGATTATTCGACAGTGTTACCTTCTTCCTAAGCATAGGTAAATTATGGTTCCATATGCTGAACATTCTTCTATATCACTCTGTGGGGAGTAGCAGAAATGTTTTATCTTCGTCTTCCTTTTTTTATAAATGAGCAGCTATACACCGCACATTAACATGGTTAATTTATTTCTGGCAAAGACTTTATGATACAACGTAAGGAGTCTTCAACCGACCGAATCTTTCATTAATAACACAACTGAAAATTACAGTTACAATAATAAAATCATTTGCAAGTATGGCTGTCATTCTCATCTGTCAGAGAGTACAGTAATGGGATGATGAATAACATTTCTGCTTGTGGCTTGGGCAGGATATTGCTCCATTAGGTAGCTTATGGCATGTAGCGTGCTTCTTCCTTTTCGGAGGCCGAATTGATTCTCTGGTATTTGGGACTCTATCATTTTGTGAGTCTGTTGGTTAAGATTTTCACGAATATCTTCAAGGATGTATTTGATAGTGCTGCACTTCAGTATGAGTCAGGATCGCAGGTTGGGCAGCATCTTAATACTTAGTCTAAGAGATATAAACTTCTCCGAAAATTCATTCTGTACTCGTTACTATGTACTCTGTAACCAGTACCTGTAAGGTGGGTTTCACGGGCAGTGTTCACCCGACAAAGGATACGCTTGACTAAGTCTAACACATTAATTCCCCTTAATACTCTAGATCCACAACGTAACGGTAGTGCCTCTCTGTGATTCTGAACGAACGATAAGGAACTAGTACTAAGTACAAGATTGTAGTCCGATCGTGAGACAGTCCAATCTGTAACATCAGGATTTTACGACTGTACTAACGTTTAGCATCAGACATGTTTTAAAATGTGTTATAATAGAACGAGAATTACTATTACTGACAAAATACTGGGACTGCTCAAAGCAAAGAAAGTAATACTATCTGACAGAATTTGTTATATAATACAGTGAGTTCGCTACGGATTAGCCCTTCTACTCACGAGAAGACGAGGTCGGATGTCAGTGCTCCTTCGTTCACATACAAACCAACGTCGTGCATCAAAATCCATAGACCCGTCATGTCATTCTCTGTGACAGGTTGAATGGCCACCAGGTAGTTTACTGTTGTCCGTGATTAGTGTTGCCAGAAGGATTGGTAGAATATTTAAGGGGCGTGAACAGTGTAAGATTTTGACAGATAACTGTGAAGGACACAGTGATTCCGTGTACTCATCTGAGATGGCGTTATCAGCACTCGACAGACTGTAAAAGGGACCTGATTGTGGGTCCCCATTTGGCCATTTGATCGCAACGTGCAGTACACAATGGCCCAACGTTACACTGCATGGGACGGGAGGACACGAATACTCCGGGCGACCACGTCTGGGAGGATCGCCGTATTGCGCACCAAGCACATCGTGTCACCTTCACATCTCCCGATAACAAGTCATGTACTCCCTGCACACATCTTTGGTCGGAGACTTGAAGCAGGGAATTACCGTTCCATGCTGATCCTTCCTTTTCAGAACGGACAAAAAATGAGAGGAGTGACCGTACTTTTTAAAAATCATTACTAATTATTACATATACCAGTTACTGTAAAATAAGACACTCTTCATACAGTTATCTCTTAAACGTTTACTAGATTTAGAGTTAGATTTCGGTAAGTTTCCACTATTTTCCTAACGCGATAGTTTGTCTCTCGTGTAACTCATGAACTTCATATTGGATTTGAGTGATCTACGTTTCGTTTTGAAGCTGGATGTCTGTTGCTGATGGAGGTATATAACAATAATGTAAAAATACCTATTACGATTTCTAAGCTCATTTTATTCATAGATTAAAAGATTAAACTTACACAGGCATGAAACTTGTTTTTACACGTTGATTCCCGTTTTAAGTTTTATGAGGACCGTTGTGTGAAGCGTGGAAAAAAGTAACCAAATAACAAATATTTCCACTCGTTATGTACTTAGGTTGCGAAGGGCTGCCGTCTAAAATTCAACAAGGGGAGACGCATCGAAACTAGTCAAGGTCGCCAGCAGGCCTCAAGAACTGATTGGTCGCGTCTGCTCACGTATCGTTATCTCTGCCAGCATCTCGTGGTCGTGCGGTAGCGTTCTCGCTTCCCACGCTCGGGTTCCCGGGTTCGATTCCCGGCGGGGTCAGGGATTTTCTCTGCCTCGTGATGGCTGGGTGTTGTGTGATGTCCTTAGGTTAGTTAGGTTTAAGTAGTTCTAAGTTCTAGGGGACTGATGACCATAGATGTTTAGTCCCATAGTGCTCAGAGCCATTTTGAACCATTTTTTTTATCGTTATCTCTGTGCCCTCTGTTTCAAGTGAATATGTCGTTGTCAACATTGTTCACTTCGAATGTGTAATGCAAGCATGTGTTGTTAGGGTCTCTGGAACTACACGTGCGTGTTCGAACCGAACACTTGCTCTCCAACATTGTACTCCTCCTTCCGAACGTAATAGTTACAGTTGCCTAACTCGATGCTGCCCACTGATACAATTTATAAGGTATGGTTAGTCGATCTTGTCTTGGAAATTTGTGGTATGGTCTTATGGGACCAAACTGCTGAGGTCATAAGTCTCTAAGCCTACACCCTACTTAATCTAACTTAAACTAACTTACGCTATGGACAGAACACACACCCATGCCAGAGGGAGGACTCGAGCCTCCGATGGAGGCAGCCGCACGGACCATGACGAGGAGCCTCGGATCGCGCGGCGCGGCTACCCCGCGCGGCTTGTCTTGGACGTTAGAGACTTGTTCAAGCTGCTAGTCTTTTGGCAGTTCCCCCCAGCCCCATCTCATGGCCCTTTTTTATGAGATATTGCAAAAAATTGCCATTCTGTATCTCTTCCAAAGTCTTCTAGGTGGCTGCATACATTTTTAAAGTTTTTATAATTGGATGAAACATCATTAGTAAAGGTTTTGAAATTTATCTTTGTTGTACATTATTATATATCTCTGAAACTGTGAAATCTCACTGTATCCCGCTTCAAACACTAAGAAATTGCAACGCATCACAGGAAATTGACAGAACCGCCATCACTGTAGTAGATAAAAAAAGAATGCTGCATGACCTGGTTGATGTTCCTGTGAAACCCGGAAAACTCTTCTTGTATTAAAAATGAGTAATTTTGCGAAAAGTGCATTAAAACGCGAATTTCCGTTGCTTTCAGGGTGATTTTTGTTTCCCGGTAGTATAAATTTCGCTGCGACGCTATAAACGAGTGTTTTCTTCAGTACTATCAATTTCTCCAGTAAGACGTCAATAAATTCACTCCAGAGTGTATTGGAAAACAGATTCCATATGTAGTTCAAGTCTTGATGGGCCAGAGCACATTTTACACTTATTAAAAAAAGCAGAATGGTTGAGGTGGATTACAAATCATTCTTTCAATGCAATGGTGGTTCGTTCTTAAGGGAAGTTTTTCATGGTGAGTTAAATGTACTAGTTTTGCGCCAGCCACCCTAAGTTCAATATTTTGATGAAACACACACATATATACTCACGAAATGCCTTTCAAATCTCTAATTCTGTATTTATGTTCACCGAACAACGAATAGTCATTGTGTGTGAGGAGAAAGAGGAGAGGGAGAGAGAGAGAGAGAGAGAGAGAGAGAGAGAGAGAGAGAGAGACGGCTTGGGTGCCACCAGCTTCCCCTATAACACGTAGCACAGTTCGAAGTTGTGCAGATTTTGAGAGACCTATCTTCCTGGTAAATTGTGAGTAGATTCACATTATTAATAACTTCTCTTGTAAATAGTTTTATTGGTTCAAAATCCCGACCGGTTTCTGGTAGTTACAAGCCCATTTTCAGATGTACAAGACGGCAAAATGGAAAATGAAGAAACTGTAATTCAAGACTGTATCAGACTTAGCACTTATTTGTTATAATAATAGTGAAAATTCACTGTCCATCTGTAAATATGAGGTTCGTACGGTCGGGTTAGTCAGAGTGAAAACACGGGTGTTGCACCAGATAGCCACAAAATAACCCATGAGGATCGACCAACCAAAAGAATGGAGAAGGGAGATGAATACTGAGAGAACTTCATGGAACAACGTAAGATAACTTGCACGGTGGGGCGTGTGGGCGCTACACACTAAGAACACCACGCTGCGGGCAGGTGACAGCCGCACGTGATGCCGAGATACAGAATGACGCGGTGGTTTTGTTTGTTCTTGAAATGACAGAGTTCTTCTTGAGTTCACGGTATGAGTTTCTTCTGCACTTGTTCTCTTTTACCGTGCTTGTTAACTGTCACGTAATCTTTTAATCTAGGCATTTGTCGGCTAACTTCTTGCGACTTGTAAAACACGGTAACTAAATTTCTAGTTTCGTCCAGAAGGGTATGACCTGTCTTTCTTCTCAATGTACACATTAGTAACCCCTTTGACGCCAAGTCCTTTGCCACTGAAATCTTGTATTTTGCTGCATTAAAATGATTTTTTTGTTTTTGCAGCAGATCTGTGTAGCGGAAGCAGCGTAAGGATCTGAATTTTAGAGTTTGTATCCTGAGCAGAAATAAATGCTTTTTTTAGATTTTCTAAAACGCCTTTGTTATGTTCAGGTATCTGTGATTCATCTGTGGCTGACTGCTAAATAGCTTAGCTTTTAACGAAACTGCTAGTTTTCTAGCTCAGCTCACGGGATCAAAAGAGGGTTCTTTGTTAATTCACGGTCTCAGCGCCCCATTTGTCGGCATCCACTCACAGTGACACATTAACAGCAGTCGATCGAGAATGGACTCGCCATGATTCATGAGTGCTGTGTACTAGGGCGTAGCGCAGCCAGCGGAATTTATCGTTATTTCTATTTACTTTCCATATTTTCTACAGCTCCTCATAGAAGATACCATAAAATGTTTACTAATATTATTTTCAAATGAAATGCTGCACGATATGGTACAATTTTTATTCCATTTCAAATGGCATTTTTGAGTAAAAATATGACAAATTACGAAAATTACATAAATTTTACGACATAAAAACACCGGATAAATACACCTCAGACTAAAGGGTATTAACTTAACGTCTGCTTTAGATGACAGAAAACTGAAACCCCACAAAAAATTCAAGATTCCTTGCTATTCGAATTGGAGTACCCCATGCGTTGGCTGCCGTTAAAGTCAAAAAACAGAGGACTGCGATTGGAAAAGTTCCTTTGACCGAGAGGCATGGACTACTCATAAATGGCATCGCACTGTGTTCAGCGTGAATCGCGGCTATGCACTACCCCAGATCGCCATCGTTGACGATGATGATGATGATTATGTGTTTAAAGAGACTAAACTACTGGGTCATCACTCCCCATCGACATCGAGGATGATGGCGACCTGGGAGAGCTGTTATTCTTCCAATGTTTTGCAGAGGTACTCACGGCGTCATGGCAGATTATACTGTTGACGAAAAACTGACGACATGAACGTTGGTCGCGAACATCCTGCGTCCTCATATGTTATCACTCGTAGGACAGTGTGGTGGTAACAGTACAACGCTCGTCCACACACGGATCGCGCCTCTGGTACTTCAGTGGCCAACAACATTACCAGATGTATCCTCGATAGAACATGTGGTGGAGCAACTCAGATGTCAAGTCCGGCCCAGTGCCTGTGTCCATTTACAACAGTTGTAGGCCAGCTTGCCCCACAAGAGGATACGACGGCTATATGACACCATTCGTTTATTCTTTTCCTCGGGTATGTATCAGCGTAATTCATGCCTCAATTACCATAAATTCCATATCATTCTTCTTCCTCACTCATAGATTCTTACTGTTTGTATCCACATTAGCTTTTATTACGAAATCTCAGTCAATATTACAACCAGCGAGAGGTGAATTTTGTTTTGTTACGTCTTCAGACAATATGAAGCATAAAAAGCTTACTGCCAGATTAAAACTGTGTGTTGGACCGAGACCCGAACTCTTGAACTTTACCTTTCGCAGGCAAGTGCTCTACCTACTGAGCTACCCAAGAACGACCCTCGACCCGTCGTTACAGCCCTAATTCCGCCAGTACCTCGTCTTCTACCTTCCAAACTACACAGAAGCTCTTCTGTGAACCTTGCAGAACTAGCACTCCTGGAAGAAAGGATATTGCGGAGACATGGCTTAGCCACAGCCTAGGAGATGTTTCCAGAATGAGATTTTCATAATTAAATAATACAGAACAACTATAATATAAGTATATATGACGGTAGTATCTGCTCCCGAAAGAACACATACCGTGGATGACCATGCAGCTTTGCTAGAATGAAATGATAATTAATTAGACACCCTAGCTGCAAACAGGCGTTGATATACTTCACTGGGGACATGTTGAAAATGTGTGCCCCGAGCGGTACTCGAACCCGGGATCTCCTGCTTACATGGCAGACGCTCTATCCATCTGAGCCACCGAGGGCACAGAGGATAGTGCGTCTGCAGGGACTTATCCCTCGCACGCTCCCCGTGAGATCCACATTCCCAACATGTCCACACCACTACATTCGTAGTGCGCCAAATAGATGTTTGCCCATCATACTCATTACTCATGGCAGATTAATCTAACAAGTCCCGTAAGAGTTTGGGCATAGCGTGTGCTTTCACACAAGAAGGTCAATGGCCGGGAAGCCATATTTTAACTATATATGACGGTAGTATCTGTTCCCGAAAGAACACATACCGTGGATGACCATGCAGCTTTGCTAGAAATGAAATGATAATTAATTAGACACCCTAGCTGCAAACAGGCGTTGATATACTTCACTGGGGACATGTTGAAAATGTGTGCCCCGACCGGGACTCGAACCCGGAAAATGACGTTTCTAATTGTATACGGGTTCAATCCGAACTCCATAGACAACATTTAGGAAGCTATTCAAAGGCATCTTCGGAGTATTTTGGTAAAAGGGATCCGCTGATCTGCGGTGGTTCGTTACACAGTAACTGCAATCCATTACGCTTCCTACACTGTTTATCTTTGGATTTGTATTGCATTGAATACATCTGGACAACGGTATGTGCTGTGTGACTTGCTTGAAAACAAACTCGTTCGATTCAGTCACGGCACTTGCTGTGGACAACAGTAACGCCCACTTCACTCCACGCCGTCAGACTTGCATTCAGCACTGTCCGGTTTGTTTCTCAAGCAGTGTCAGCTTACATTAGCAGTGTTAAAAAGGAGTGTAGATATGTCTACTGATGAAGGTTTGCACTTTTCACTCGGTGATAGAAACCGCACTGATGTACAGTTCGGACAACAACAGATTGGTCGCAGTGCCGCATGGCCGATCATCAGAAACGAAACCAGTGGACTTCCTCTGGGGCATGTGTTTACGAGATTCTGGTCGATGCACACGTGGACCCGATTGTAAGGATTATCGCAATCGCAGAAGTGGTACACCAAACTCCCGAGCTTTTTCAGCGTGTCATAGAGTCAACGCACGCATCGTTGTACTCTCTGCCGTGATCGTCGTGGTTGACAGTTTGTAGAATTACTGTAAGGGAACAGTTCGACATTTACACACATCAAAGAAGTTTCGCATCACCCCGGTTCCCAGAACTCCTGAAGATTGACGTTGACTGTGGATATTGTATCACAGACACAGTCCCTTTGACTGCTCAGAGATGTCACTAAGCCCGCTCAAAGGTCTAAACAACCATGAATGAGCAGCGCCTATTAGACGGAGGGGGCCGACAGCCCATCAGTTCCGGTCATTCCACTAGGAAGGAGGTACACGGCTCCTGTTGTCTGTAGTTCAACCATGCCTAGACGGTCAGTACCGGCGTTCGATCGCGTCCGCATTGTTACTTTGTGCCTGGAAGGGCTCTCAACAAGGGAAGTGTCCAGATGTCTCGGAGTGAACCAAAGAGATGTTTTTCGGACGTGGAGGAGATACAGAGAGACAGGAACTGTCGATGACATGCCTCGCTCAGGACGCCCAAGGGCATCCATTGCAGTGGATGACCGCTACCTACGGATTATGGCTCGGAGGAACCCTGACAGCAACGCCACCATGTTGAATAATTCTTTTCGTGCAGCCACAGGACGTCGTGTTACGACTCAAACTGTGCGCAATAGGCTGCATGATGCGCAACTTCACTCCCGACGTCCATGCCGAGGTCAATCTTTGCAACCACGCCACCATGCAGCGCGGTACAGATGCGCCCAACAACATGCCGAATGGACCCCCCAGGATTGGCATCACGTTCTCTTCACAGATGAGTGTCCCATATGCCTTCAACCAGACAATCGTCAGAGACGTGTTTGGAGGCTACCCGGTCAGGCTGAAAGCGAGTGCAGTAAGGTGGAGGTTCCCTGTTGTTTTGGGGTGGCATTATATGTGGGCGACGTACGCCGCTGGTGGTCATGGAAGGCGCCGTAACGGCCGTACGATACGTGAATGCCATCCTCTGACCAATTATGTGCAACCATATCGGTAGCTTATTGACGAGGCATTTGTCTTGATGGACGACAATTCTCGCCCCCATCGTGCACATCTTGTGAGTGACTTCCTTAAGGATAACGAAACTGCTCGACTAGTGTCCAGCATGTTCTCCAGATATGAACCCTATCGAACATGCGTGGGATAGGTTGAAAATGGCTGTTTATGGACGACGTGACCCACCAACCATTCTGAGGGATCTACGCCGAATCGCCGTTGAGGAGTGGGGCAATCAGGACCAACAGTGCCTTGATGAACTTGTGGATAGTATGTCACGACGAATACAGGCATGCATCAATGCAAGAGGACGTGCTACTGGGTATTAGAGGTACCAGTGTGTACAGCAATCTGGACCACCGCCTCTGAAGGTCTTGCTGTATGGTGGTACAACGTGCAATGTGTGGATTTCATGAAGAATAAAAAGGGCGGAAATGATGTTTATGTTGATCTCTATTCCAATTTTCTGTACAGGTTCCAGAACTCTCTGAACCGAGGTGATGCAAAACATTTTTGATGTGTGTATTATGTACCACATGAAACACTGACGAGACGGATAAGCACACTGTGGTAAAATTGTACGTGTTTGGTCTGAGGGTTGTTGCAATGCTCTGCATTTATTATGATTGCATGTAAAGCGCTTTTAAGCTTTATGACGGTATTTAAGTAGAGAAAAACGATATTAGGGTAGCAAAACTCTGTAACGAGCTAGCAGAGACCTGGGTGTCTTGAACCATGAAGATCACAGTTAGGGTTCATTCTCTATACTATCATTTCTTTCTTTCGGCTTTTGTCCCGCTCCAGCGAGTGGTCAGCCATGTTATTATGGATGTGGCAGTTTTAGATGCAGAGGGTGGCCGGATGGCCTTCCTGACGCCACCTCAAACCCCCTGGGACAGACTTACTATACACCAGCTGTCTGAGTTTAGCGCTAATTGGGAAAGAGTGTGGAACGTGTTTCTTATGTCTGCGAGTCGTGCAACTGAGGCAGGATGTGGGGACCAGCCCGGTGTTCACCTAGTGGGATGTGTAAAACCGCCTAAAAACCACATCCAGGTCAGCTGGTTTACCGGCCCTCATCGTTAATCCGCTGTGTGGATTCAATCCGGGGCCGGCACACCTACCTGAGTGCAGGAAGCAGCGCATTAGCGCTCTCGGCTACGCTGACAGGTCAATCTGTATAATATCAAAAAATGGCTCTGAGCACTATGGGACTCAACTGCTGTGGTCATTAGTCCCCTAGAACTTAGAACTACTTAAACCTAACTAACCTAAGGACATCACACACATCCATGCCCGAGGCAGGATTCGAACCTGCGACCGTAGCAGTCGCACGGTTCCGGACTGCGCGCCTAGAACCGCGAGACCACCGCGGCCGGCGTATAATATCATATCAAGTCAAAATACAATACTAAATAAAAAGTTTTTAAAGTAAAAAAAAGTGTAATGCTTAGACCCTAATTTTCCCGTCACAATTAAAGTACGATAACTAGTTCCGGTTGTTATCTGCAACCATCTTCACATCGTTCAAAACGTGAAAAAGTGGTGAATATGCATTGGGAAACATTATTAGCTGAAGTCATGCAATTTCATGCATTCGTAAATGCCAAGATAATAACAGTACATACGAGGTGCATTCAAGTTCTAAGGCCTCCGATTTTTTTTCTAATTAACTACTCACCCGAAATCGATGAAACTGGCGTTACTTCTCGACGTAATCGCCCTGCAGACGTACACATTTTTCACAACGCTGACGCCATGATTCCATGGCAGCGGCGAAGGCTTCTTTAGGAGTCTTTTTTGACCACTGGAAAATCGCTGAGGCAATAGCAGCACGGCTGGTGAATGTGCGGCCACGGAGAGTGTCTTTCATTGTTGGAAAAAGCCAAAAGTCACTAGGAGCCAGGTCAGGTGAGTAGGGAGCATGAGGAATCACTTCAAAGTTGTTATCATGAAGAAAATGTTGCGTAACGTTAGCTCGATGTGCGGGTGTGTTGTCCTGGTGAAACAGCACACGCGCAGCCCTTCCCAGACGTTTTTGTTGCAATGCAGGAAGGAATTTGTTCTTCAAAACATGTTCGTAGGATGCACCTGTTACCGTAGTGCCCTTTGGAACGGAATGGGTAAAGATTACGCCCTCGCTGTCCCAGAACATGGACACCATCATTTTTTCAGCACTGGCGGTTACCCGAAATTTTTTTGGTGGCGGTGAATCTGTGCGCTTCCATTGAGCTGACTGGCGCTTTGTTTCTGGATTGAAAAATGGCATCCACGTCTCATCCATTGTCACAACCGACGAAAAGAAAGTCCCATTCATGCTGTCGTTGCGCGTCAACACTGCTTGGCAACATGCCACACGGGCAGCCATGTGGTCGTCCGTCAGCATTCGTGGCACCCACCTGGATGACACTTTTCGCATTTTCAGGTCGTCATGCAGGGTTGTGTGCACAGAACCCACAGAAATGCCAACTCTGGAGGCGATCTGTTCAACAGTCATTCGGCGATCCCCCAAAACAATTCTCTCCACTTTCTCGATCATGTCGTCAGACCGGCTTGTGCGAGCCCGAGGTTGTTTCGGTTTGTTGTCATACGATGTTCTGCCTTCATTAAACTGTCGCACCCACGAACGCACTTTCGACACATCCATAACTCCATCACCACATGTCTCCTTCAACTCTCGATGAATTTCAATTGGTTTCACACCACGCAAATTCAGAAAACGAATGATTGCACGCTGTTCAAGTAAGGAAAACGTCGCCATTTTAAGTATTTAAAACAGTTCTCATTCTCGCCGCTGGCGGTAAAATTCCATCTGCCGTACGGTGCTGCCATCTCTGGGACGTATCGACAATGAACGCGGCCTCATTTTAAAACAATGCGTATGTTTCTATCTCTTTCCAGTCCGCAGAAAAAAAATCGGAGGCCTTAGAACTTGAATGCACCTCGTAGTTTAAAACATCACTATGAGCAAGCCAGGTTGAAGACCGTAATCTGACGGGATGATGGTAATATAGGAAAATGTCCACTTGCAGGTGTAAAAGTTACATCAAAGCGCATTATTTGCAACAATACAGCAGGTATTATCGCGAGAACGATATATACAACGGCGCCAAAATTGGTCAGCAGTTCCGTAGGCTGGCATACAAAAGAACGATTCTACATGGCGTATTAAGTAGTCACCATTATAAAATGTGCACAGATTGAAAAACAATAGGGAAATGCTCTCAGATTGACAAGACTGTCATAATATCAAGCTTCTCCAGAATACAGTAATTAAAGACGGACAACAACAGGTGGAATACAATACTGATTGCCAGTTTAATATTAGGAGAAGCCTTTTAAATTGCGAACCCGGGATTTATGTTTATCAAATAACGAATAGCTGTATTCCATTTTTTTTAACTCGGTTAACTTTTTTGTACGGAAACTCAGAGAGGACCGACAGCAGATTTGGTGCGAAATCGCTGAACGGAGCGAGAAGACCACCAAATGCAACGCTGTAGCCGGCTGGAGGGAGCTGCAACCGGCAGTGAAATTGCTTCAGCAAGCAAACCCGGGCGTCGATCACGACCTGGAAAGGGCACCCCGCGAATGGCGGAAACCTTATTCGGTGAACCTGCCGATGAACCGAACGAGCGGAGGTACAGGTGGCCGAGAAAAGCGTCTGGGCAGATACGTGAAATGAGCGCTGGTGTGGGCCGATGTGGCGCGTCACGGAATTGTATTTGCGCGGCTGAACGCGCGCGGCGGTCGCGGCCAGACGACACTTAATAACTGCGCATGCGCTAAATGACGTACCGCCCACGCCGAGCCGCGCCTCGCACAGCCCCCATTCCAAAATTAAATTACCGTGCTGCTTCTGCTTCGACAGCCAGAAAATCCGTCGACGAAGCAAATAAGAAGATTGCGATACTTCTGTACCGAAATATTTATCGTCAGGCATTCCTAAACGGATCAAAGATCATCTGGCGAGAAGTTATACGGCACGTAACATCAGTATTTTTACCTACATTGCGTGAATTTTCTCAGTTTCTGTTAGATCAATCGTATCAGACAGAAAGAGCGGTGTTGGTTTTGAATTCCATTTGCAAATCAAAACTGGTAAC
The DNA here is from genome assembly GCF_023898315.1 of Schistocerca nitens. Taxonomy (NCBI): domain Eukaryota; kingdom Metazoa; phylum Arthropoda; class Insecta; order Orthoptera; family Acrididae; genus Schistocerca; species Schistocerca nitens. The sequence goes on from NC_064616.1 coordinate 63,022,168, forward strand.
TATTTTCTCACTCTTTCCTCCCTCCTCTTTTTCTTTCTTTCCCTGTGTCTCTGTTACGCTTTCTGGCTTTGCAGTTTTAGGATAAGAGAAGCCTCTTCCCGTTTCTAAATCTTCACATCGGTCTAAGGTAAAGCTGATGTTCAAATGGCTCTGAGCACTATGGGACTTAACTTCTGAGGACATCAGTCCCCTTGAACTTAGAACTACTTAAACCTAACAAACCTAAGGACAGCACACGCATCCATGCCCGAGGCAGGATTCGAACCTGCGACCGTAGCGGTTGCGCGGTTCCAGACTGTAGGGCCTAGAACCGCTCGGCCACTTCGGCCGGCAAAGTTGATATTCTCGTGAGGCATGATACACACTGTGTTGTCCTACAACATATTTATTCATTATCGATTTCGATCATGGAACACTTCCATAGTGGAAAAATATCTATTGTGACGATTTCACGTGGCATGACTTGAAATCGTGACAAAACTGATACTTGACGTAGTAATACAGGCTTAACCGAGGAGAAAAGAACGTTGAAAACATGTAAGAGCAGTAAGTGCCTAAGCAGTGGTGCTTTTCTTCTGCTTGGTTAAACGTGTATTAGGCGTTAAGTATCAATTCTGTTATGTTTTCAAAGTCAGCAATGGTGTATACTTTTCTGGTTCAAAAATGGCTCTGAGTACTATGGGACTCAACTTCTGAGGTCATCAGTCCCCTAGAACTTAGAACTACTTAAACCTAACTAACCTAAGGACATCACACACATCCATGCCCGAGGCAGGATTCGAACCTGCGACCGTAGCAGTCGCGCGGTTCCGGACTGAGCGCCTAGAACCGCTAGACCACCGCGGCCGGCTATTCTTTTCTGGTTAAATAACAAGTATGGCATGTGAAGTTGTCACAATAGATATTTTTTCCACTGTGGAAATGGTCCATGATGGAAACCGGTAGTGAATAAATGTTCTGTATTTTAATGCAGCACAGTGTGGAGCATGCGTTTCTCCAAGTATATGGATGCTGTTGACAGTTTCCTGAGAAACATTTTTGCTCTCGAAAAGATTTACAGTATAAGACTTGTTATTTATTCTAGGTCCCGATCACATGCGGAACATCTTCCATTTATTCATTTTGTCAGCTTTCTCTGTTGTAGATCTGACACCTAACACTGCAGCCTTGCAGATACTGTGGTGCAGCGTTTTACAGATATAAGGAATTTCATTTCTTATGTTTCCATCTACGTAACATAGTTTTCATCGAGAGTAGCAGTCTCCTCCGTACAGTAAGGTGGAAACTGCCATTAGGTTATATATATATATATATATATATATATATATATATATATATATATATATATATATATATATATATATATATGTTTATCCCTTTCCCTTTTTTGTAAAAAAATCTTTATTCTTCATCTGTACAATATACATATGCAACCCACCACCTTACATCACTAGTGGGTCCTAGGATGTTACAATGTCATTATTGTTAGCAGCTGATTACAGTTATTACAAGTGAGCTACAGTACAGTTTTACAATGGGCAATTTCTATTCTATTAATACTCTACTTAATTCTAATGGCTAATTATGACTAAAGCCTTTACTGCATGCAGCGTCACAGGTGTGTCAGTGATTGCATAAACCTCCTGTGCGGCCTTGCTCACGGAGCTAACCCCGATGAGCGTGCCCCTCACACTAGTCAGGCCAACGATGACTTGAATCGCTGCAGGTTCCTATTTGTATTTCCTATTTCTAAACCCTACTAACTAAGATCCTTTCCTACGTCAAGTCCGGTGCATGTCTCATTTCGGTTTGTTGTACCCTATCCTCCTAGTCCTGCACGTGGCGGATCCCAACTGTACTGTGAGTCGACCTATCCATGCACAGGCGGTACTGGATCAGGGTACTGGGACACATTTAGTTATTTGCTGCTATTACCGATTTTCACTCACATATTCTGTTAAAACTTTCCGCGATACCTCGTTGGCTAGGTTGTTCAGAGTTTGAAATGCCTCCTCACGTCTTAATAGGGAGTATGTGCCATTGTCGGGTAGCTGAAGTCATAAAGCGGCAGCTACATCATTGAAAAGGGGGCATTCGTAAACCACATGGGCAGGAGTACCCTCCGGTATGCCACAGTCACACGCAGGTGTAGCCCTCCTCCCAAGCCGACATAGATATGTTGGATAAGGCCCATGACCAGTAAGAAAATGGAACAGTCCCCGAGTTGGCTCAAAATACTTCATTCCTAGCCTTTCTTTCACACCCGGCAGAAGTTGAAATGTTCTACAACCAGTATCATCAGCCTCCTACGATTCCTGCCACAGTTCCTCACCTAACTGCACCCTTGTCTCCAGCCCGAACACTTAGAATGTCCTCTGTATTCTCAATATTCCCTTTCTTGGCCCATAACCATGCTGCCTGCTCTCTAATCTTGATGTCCAGAGGGCATATTCCTCTACACCCTTCTCACTGACATGGCAGGCACCACCGTCGTGAGTAGTAGGACAGAGTATGTTCTTCGCCACTCTGCATTGTTGAAAAATTTATTAAGGATGGGGGCGATGACGTCATCCAAGATGGCGGATTTTGGCGGAAAAATAGGCCAATTGGGCTACCTCCACTATTCTAACCCCCAGAAAATTGGCGCGAAATTTGAATTTGGCGGGAAAATAGGTCAATTGTGCTATGTCCACTAACCTAACACTCCAGAAGAAATGGCGCCTAATTCAAATTCCAACAGGATAATGGCTGCAAACCTGTACTTGTCTTTAATACTATTCATTATTATCCATTATCACTTATTATCATTCATTATCATATATTATCACTTATTATTATTTATGATTATTATTATTTATTATTATTGGCTTACCTCCACTAGTAAATTGCCCCAAATTCAAATTCCAACAGGATAATGGCTCCAAAACCGTACTTCTCTTTATTATTATTCTTTATTATTCACTATCATTTCTTATCATTCATTATTATTTGTTGTTGTTGTGGTCTTCAGTCCTGAGACTGGTTTGATGCAGCTCTCCATGCTACTCTATCCTGCGCAAGCTTCTTCATCTCCCAGTACCTACTGCAACCTACATCCTTCTGAATCTGCTTAGTGTATTCATCTCTTGGTCTCCCTCTACGATTTGTACCCTCCACGCTGCCCTACAATACTAAATTGGTGATCCCTTGATGCCTCAGAACATGTCCTACCAACTGATCCCTTCTTCTGGTCAAGTTGTGCCACAAACTCCTCTTCTCCCCAATCCTACTCAGTACCTCCTCATTAGTTATGTGATCTACCCATCTAATCTTCAGCATTCTTCTGTAGCACCACATTTCGAAAGCTTCTATTCTCTTCTTGTCCAAACTATTTACCGTCCATGTTTCACTTCCATACATGGCTACACTCCATACAAATACTTTCAGAAATGACTTCCTGACACTTAAATCTATACTCGATGTTAACAAATTTCTCTTCTTAAGAAACGCTTTCCTTGCCATAGCCAGTCTACATTTTATATCCTCTCTACTTCGACCATCATCAGTTATTTTGCTCCCCAAATAGCAAAACTCCTTTACTACTTTAAGTGTCTCATTTCCTAATCTAATACCCTCAACATCACCCGACTTAATTCGACTACATTCCATTATCCTCGTTTTGCTTTTGTTGATGTTCATCTTATATCCTCCCTTTAAGACACCATCCATTCCGTTCAACTGCTCTTCCAAGTCCTTTGCTGTCTCTGACAGAATTACAATGTCATCGGCGAACCTCAAAGTTTTTATTTCTTCTGCATGGATTTTAATACCTACTCCGAATTTTTCTTTTGTTTACTTTACTGCTTGCTCAATATACAGATTGAATAACATCGGGGAGAGGCTACAACCCTGTCTTACTCCCTTCCCAACCACTGCTTCCCTTTCATGTCCCTCGACTCTTATAACTGCCATCTGGTTTCTGTACAAGTTGTAAATAGCCTTTCGCTCCCTGTGTTTTACCCCTGCCACCTTTAGAATTTGACAGAGAGTATTCCAGTCAACATTGTCAAAAGCTTTCTCTAAGTCTACAAATGCTAGAAACGTTGGTTTGCCTTTCCTTAATCTTTCTTCTAAGATAAGTCGTAAGGTCAGTATTGCCTCACGTGTTCCAGTATTTCTACGGAATCCAAACTGATCTTCCCCGAGGTCGGCTTGTACTAGTTTTTCCATTCGTCTGTAAAGAATTCGTGTTAGTATTTTGCAGCTGTGACTTATTAAACTGATTGTTCGGTAATTCTCACATTTGTCAACACCTACTTTCTTTGGGATTGGAATTATTATATTCTTCTTGAAGTCTGAGGGTATTTCGCCTGTTTCATACATCTTGCTGACCAGATGGTAGAGTTTTGTCAGGACTGGCTCTCCCAAGGCCGTCAGTAGTTCCGATGGAATGTTGTCTACTCCGGGGGCCTTGTTTCGACTCGGGTCTTTCAGTCCTCTGTCAAACTCTTCACGCAGTATCGTATCTCCCATTTCATCTTCATCTACATCCTCTTCCATTTCCATAATATTGTCCTCAAGTACATCGCCCTTGTATAGACCCTCTATATACTCCTTCCACCTTTCTGCTTTCCCTTCTTTGCTTAGAACTGGGTTTCCATCTGAGCTCTTGATGTTTATACAAGTGGTTCTCTTATCTCCAAAGGTCTCTTTAATTTTCCTGTAGGCAGTATCTATCTTACCCCTAGTGAGATAAGCCTCTACATCCTTACATTTGTCCTCTAGCCATCCCCGCTTAGCCATTTTGCACTCCCTGTCGATCTCATTTTTGAGACGTTTGTATTCCTTTTTGCCTGCTTCATTTACTGCATTTTTATATTTTCTCCTTTCATCAATTAAATTCAATATTTCTTCTGTTACCCAAGGATTTCTACTAGCCCTCATCTTTTTACCTACTTGATCCTCTGCTGCCTTCACTACTTCATCCTTCAAAGCTACCCATTCTTCTTCTACTGTATTTCTTTCCCCCATTCCTGTCACGTGTTCCCTTATGCTCTCCCTGAAACTCTCTACAACCTCTGGTTCTTTCAGTTTATCCAGGTCCCATCTTCTTAAATTCCCACCTTTTTGCAGTTTCTTCAGTTTTAATCTACAGGTCATAACCAATAGATTGTGATCAGAGTCCACATCTGCCCCTGGAAATGTCTTACAATTTAAAATCTGGTTCCTAAATCTCTGTCTTACCATTATATAATCTATCTGATACCTTTTAGTATCTCCAGGGTTCTTCCATGTATACAACCTTCTATCATGATTCTTAAACCAAGTGTTAGCTATGATTAAGTTGTGCTCTGTGCAAAATTCTACCAGGCGGCTTCCTCTTCCATTTCTTAGCCCCAATCCATATTCACCTATTACGTTTCATTCTCTCCCTTTTCCTACACTCGAACTCCAGTCACGCATGACTATTAAATTTTCGTCTCCCTTCACTATCTGAATAATTTCATTTATTTCATCATACATTTCTTCAATTTCTTCGTCATCTGCAGAGCTAGTTGGCATATGAACTTGTACTACTGTAGTAGGTGTGGGCTTCGTATCTATCTTGGCCACAATAATGCGTTCACTATGCTGTTTGTAGTAGCTTACCCGCATTCCTATTTTCCTATTCATTATTAAAGCTACTCCTGCATTACCTCTATTTGACTTTGTGTTTATAACCCTGTAGTCACCTGACCAGAAGTCTTGTTCCTCCTGCCACCGAACTTCACTAATTCCCACTATATCTAATTTTAACCTATCCATTTCCCTTTTCAAATTTTCTAACCTACCTGCCCGATTAAGGGATCTGACATTCCACGCTCCGATCCGTAGAACGCCAGTTTTCTTTCTCCTGATAACGACATCCTCTTGAGTAGTCCCCGCCCGGAGATCCGAATGGGGGACTATTTTACCTCCGGAATATTTTACCCAAGAGGACGCCATCATCATTTAATCATACAGTAGAGCTGCATGCCCTCGGGAAAAATTACGGCCGTAGTTTCCCCTTGCTTTCAGCCGTTCGCAGTACCAGCACAACAAGGCCGTTTTGGTTATTTTTACAAGGCCAGATCAGTCAATCATCCAGACTGTTGCCCTAGCAACTACTGAAAAGGCTGCTGCCCCTCTTCAGGAACCACACGTTTGTCTGGCCTCTCAACAGATAACCCTCCGTTGTGGTTGTACCTACGGTACGGCTATCTGCATCGCTGAGGCACGCATTTAATATCATTTATTGTTATTATTTATTATTATTGGCCTACATCCACTAGAAAATTGCGCCAAATTCAAATTCCAACACGATAATGTCTCAAAAACTGTACTTCTATTTATTATTATTATCACGTATTATCATTTATTATTTATTCAAGATGTCTGATTTTGGTGGGAAGAAACCCATTTGCGTTACATCCATAACAAAAATCTCTCACAAGTTCAAATTCAAACACCATAACCGATCACACGTATGAAGTAGTCCACATCCTACGAACTCTGACTGTCACTTATGTTTTTTTACTGCTAACCTATCAAAATCGCGTCAAATAATAAACTGCACTTGTTCTAGCCTAATTTACATGCTCTGATTTTGCAAAGAAAAAGGACTGAAGTTTTTATTTCAAGCAGTACATTCATCACTTGTTCTCCAACAGTCTTAGTACACATCTTCGACATGGCGACACCCAGTGGACTCGCCACTAGGTCCCGACTCCAACTGACTTAGTTCAAATCGTCGCTAGCAGAGGCGGATACCCCTGGCACCACCGATCAGCGGTAGCCCGCCACTGGTCCAGCGGCCACTCACACCTGGCGGGTCCAGCAGCGTAAACATGTTTTGCTCGTTCGAACCTGCCGATTCTGATGTCACAACAGTAGGTTGTCCGTTCACCATGTGTATTTGTCCCTCTCACACGTTTCGTTTCAAAATTGTTCGCCTGAGAGTGGAATCTTCCCCCAACGTCACAATGGTCGGTTAGCGATCCGCCACATGGTTTCGTGGTGGACAAAGATCACGCTTGGCGCCAAAATTGTTTTCTGGAGAGTGGAATCTGCCCTGGCTTCACACAACCACCGGTACGTCACGTGGCGTGCTCGACAGAGAACGTTCTCACTAAGTTAACTGACTCAAGATCGTCTGCTCTCTTGCACGCGCGTTATAACCGGACACTCACCACGCCACTGTCCCGCGATTGTCCGACTGCTTATGTCACACACCCTCGATCGTCACCTCCATACACGCGCCAGACACAGTCTTCTGTAAATATGCTAACACCCACATCGTGCATGTATGCTATCAGTTGCCTAAGTACTTAATTGCATTTCAATTTTAATCATATTAAATAATTCAATTTACAGTTTCATATAAGTATGAAAAGCGGTTTAATTATTTCAACTAGTTTCAAGGTCCAGACCGCCACCTGTTCCTAGGCACCAGCGCCGAGTTTGAATTCTGGCAGTAAAGAAAGGTCACTTGCGCTTTCTCTACCAAACTAAGAAAATTGTTGAAAAGAAAGGACACTTGTACTAACCTCAGCCACCCGATCGCCACTTTCTCCTAGGAACCAGCGCCAAGTTTGAATTCTGCCAGTAAAGAAAGGCCACATGCACTTCCGCCACCAACATAAGAAAATTGTTGCAAGCGAAGCTCATCACCACTAACCTAAGTCTCCAAGGCGCAACCTCTTCCTACAGGTTTCTGGTAAAAGGACTCAGCCTGCACTAGGCCCACGGATGGAGGAACGAATGTACTTTATTTAGGGATGGAATATATGTATCACAGAACACACACACTGACATGTCCCACATCATACAGACCTGCAAACAACTCCTACATAACTCATTTATAATGCTCTACATACAAGCTTCCCAATTGTAAACAGTTAAAAATAACGCATCGCACAGCCTACTGACATGTGAACCGCTTGTAAATAAGGCAAAACATTTACGTGCAAATAGCCAAACAACTCCTAATTTTCCGAAATAATTTCAGTGCACACCTGCAAACTGCTTCTAAATAATACAGCACAATGATGTGTAGACACGCTAAGTACTCGTAAACTATTCAAATAGCGCATATGAAGGCCTACAGACCTGCTCCCAAAATAATGCAATCAATGCGTACAAGCACAGTCCACAGCCCCCCCCTGTCCACTGAGTACACAGGAGGTAGCGATAAGTGATGTCAAACAGCGCACAGACCCTGCTCAACTTCCACAAGCATGAGATGGCGGCACCTCCCATTCATATGTAAGACCTGGTCAATTCCTATCGCCGGCCGAAGTGGCCGCGCGGTTCTGGCGCTGCAGTGTGGAACCGCGAGACCGCTACGGTCGCAGGTTCGAATCCTGCCTCGGGCATGGATGTGTGTGATGTCCTTAGGTTAGTTAGGTTTAACTAGTTCTAAGTTCTAGGGGACTAATGACCTCAGCAGTTGAGTCCCATAGTGCTCAGAGCCAATTCCTATCCAAATACGTGTTCACCTACACACACATGCTGATGTGATTTGGCGAGAGCACAACCGCAAGCTGCAGCTGAACGCAGGCCAAAGTTGTATGTAGGCGCCGTTAATGACGAGGCGTTTATTTACACACAACGTGTACTCCCATCAGAGCCGTGTGCGTTCGGACTTCCTCGCTACTTCACTCTAACCGCAGTCCGGCAAAGACGCTTCAGAATTTCATTCCACAACAGCAGAATCTGCTTTCCCCCCTTAGTGATTCTAACACACCATACGTGACGACTGACTGCCATTTGACCGCGTGCGCCACAACCCCCGCGAAGTGAGGCAGCCGCAGCTCGGGCCCTGCACGCTCCGTCGCAGCCGACAGCTGCTGCCGCTGAACACCGGTAAAGTTGCATTCCAAGCAGCGATCACACCGGTCTCATATTCGAGGCATCTTCAGATGCCGCTTGCCTCTGCTGGTGAATGCAAAAATGGTTCAAATGGCTCTGAGCACTGTGGGACTTAACATCTATGATCATCAGTCCCCTAGAACTTACAACTACTTAAACCTAACTAACCTAAGGACATCACACACACCGATGCCCGAGGCAGGATTCGAACCTGTGACCATAGCGGTCACGCGGTTCCAGACTGAAGCGCCTAGAACTGCACGGCTACAGTGGCTGGCGGTGAATGCAGGGCGTGTTGACACACACACACACATTTAACCATACTTAACTACCCAGCATGGCTCTCGCCTCGCCACGAAACGTCTGCGTGACGACTAGCCATCTAAATCGTTATTAAGTACTTGTAGGGCTCTTTGGGTTGCAGTTTCAATGTACTTCCCAAAGTTCCACCTTTCGTCAATGATGATTCCCAAGTAGTGGTGCCCCGCGTCACCGAAGTACTGGTGAGCCCTCATTTCTTACTGTGGGGTTCTGTATGAGTGTTCCCTTTAACAGAAGGTATTCTGGAATTATTCCGTGAGATTGTCATTTTTGTGTTCCTGCACCATAGTTGTAATTTTTCCATTGTCCTTTCTGTTTTTGGTTTTATGTCTTCGCGGCTACAGCCGCCAACCAACAGGAGGAGATCATCTGCATAGGCTATCACCTTTAGCACCTCTTCGTTCTGCTGTAGATTAGCCAGTAGTGGCTCCATATGGATGTCCCAGAATAGGGAGCCTAACAAAGAACCCTGGGGGCATCCCTTTGTTATCGTTTTTCCAATTTTACCGCTAGGAGATGATAGTCAGACCTCCCGATTCTCATAATAGCTCCTCAGGCAACCATATAGCGGCCCTAGACACTGTTTCTCCCGTAGACAGGAGAAGATCGAAGGCCACCACAGGTTGTCGAAGGCGCCACTGATGTCCACCATGTGGCTGACCACGTACTTGTATGGAGCTGAGTCACAGACCCCAGCCACCAGGGCTATCGCATCAGATGCAGACTGCCCCGGCCTAAAGCCCAACTGCCTGCCTCTCAGCCCGCACAGATCTCGATGTGCAATCAGTCTGTCAGCCACCAGTTTCTCTAGCAATTTTCCAAATAAGTCCAACAAGCAAATCGGCCTGTACGACTTTGTTTCAACTGGGTCTTTATCGGGTCCTTTTTTGATGATTCCAATGTTTGCAATTTTCCAGATTTTAGGGAATTTTTGCTGTCTACGGCATTCATTGAATAATTGGGTGAGTGGTGTTACCAGCTGAGGGGCTAAAAGTTGCACCACCTCCACCACAATGCCATCTGGCCCGGGGTCTTTTCTTTTCTTTAGTAATTTAATGTGGGCAGCCATCTCCTCTTCAGAAAAGGGGTTAACTGGCCTATCATTAATATATCTGTCAAGGTCATCATTTTTTAATTGGTGCTGGCTTTCGCTATCCCCATTCGCATTGTTGTCAGGCAGTAAATACCAGAGCATGACCTCAGCAGTTTCCTGCCAGGTTTCCATTATCCTGTACCCATGCTCTACTGTTGCTATCACCATTGGAGACCTAATCTTTTCCCAAAATAATTTGTATGGTACTCCCCATGGGACTATAGCTAATTGGTTACACACATAGCTTTCTTATATGTGTACTCTTACTGCACGAAGTTCGTTTTGGAAACTTTCCTTTGCCTCCCGGTACTGCTGCAGCCATCTTTGCCTTTCCCACCAAATGACACTGCGCTGGTAGTGCCACCTCAGCCTTCTGACATACTGGCGCGTAACCTCTAAATCAGCTGATCTTGATGACGGAAAGGCCGCCATGTACTTCCTCCTAGTTGGTACGGCTGCCTTCACCACTTATCGCACTCACCAGCTCTTCGGCATAATTGTTCATGTCAACATCATGGTGTAGGTCACCTTCTGGTAATGCAGGAGTGTCGCTTTCTCGCTAGGCGCTCCCAATCTGCTTTGTTATAGTTAAACTGAACCTCCCAGCCCATGGTCCAGTGGCACTCTCTGTCACCAAAAGTAAAAATGATGAGATTATGATCGCTTGTGGTGACATTATCCCTGACCTTCCAATTTTTATGATGTTGACGCGTTTGGTGTACTTAACGTTATGTCGATATTTGTGCCTTGTCCCCCTCCCGCTGTGTAGGTGGGAGGGTTACCAGGCTTGTTGGCAACCACAAGTTGCAAATCTATGATCGATTCTTCTGCTTTCCCTCCATTTGTGTCTCTTGTGCCACTGTACCATAGGGGGGACTTCGCATTTATATCTGCAGTTACAACTACATTCGTCCCCGCAACGCCGTGATTGTTCTTGTGAGATGGTCTAAGTGTAACTCGATATTGTCTCCATACTGAAAGTAAATGTTTATGAGAGTTATTGCTCCTGCTGGAGAGTGTATTTTCGCGACATTGTAGTGACTGTTAGTGTATCGCCAGAGAGTCGTTACCCACAATGAGTTATTCGTGATTATTATTGCCGCTTTGGGGTCATGCCCGCTGCTAACAATTTGCCATGTTGCGGTTGTGAAGGCTATTCTCCCAGCTTGAAAGTACGGCTCCTGCAGACAGTCTACATCTAGTCTCTTCTCCTCCACCACCTTACGTAGCTCCTGCATCACCAGTCTGCTGTTGTGAGTGTTTAATTGGCTAATGGCTATTTCAGGCATTATGAGAAATATGTGTATATGAGCATCTGGCCAGTTCTTACTCCAGTCGAAGGCAATGTGACCATTTGCCACGACTGATTGTGTGTAAATGTCATCGAGATCGAATTTTTTGCCTCGTCTTTCAAAAACTTTCTTACGGAGATCTCGCAGGGCTCCAAAGTCAGTGGGGAGATTCATCGACTTGAGCTGTATCTTGTCTGCAGCCTCCATCACCGAGAAGGTGACCTTTTTACCATATTTATGCCCCACCCGGACCATATGTCTCAAGGCAGTGGTCAGGGTAGCCGTCTGCTCCAAACTTGACAATTGTATGGCGTGTTCTATATTTGGATACATCCTAACAGGGTCATCAGGCGGCAATCTGACCAGAGTGGTGTCCTGTGTAGATGGAAGCACACTTGTGCTTGTTACTATATTTTCTTGGACTGGCTGGTGTTCCACTCTGCGCTCTGCAACTGGTGGGGCCACTACCACAGGATGCCTTTGCCACTCTAGGTCTTTTGTCGGCCTAATTCCCCGTCTTTGGGAGGAAGGAGCTGCAATCATCGGGGGAAGCTCCGTTTGTATCCCGCTGTCAATGATTTTGATTTCATGGGTGCTCGAGAGCGACCTCAAAAATGCTCTAAATTTACTTGCTCTCATAGCGACCCTCCTCCTCTTGCTAGGGGATTTTGCTTTGGTATCCTGTTCCCATTACCGTTATCACACATAGTCTGTTCTTGAGAGGAGCGTTTGCTCAAGCATCGTGCATGTAGGGCAATTCCAACCAGTGGCTCCGCATGATCGTTTGCCTCTCTCCTTGCGTGGGATACATACCCCTGCTGCCTTGAAATCCTTGCTGGTATGACCTTCCTCACCACATTTGGAGCACGCCAATACCCTGGTGCAGTGCCTGAGAATGTGGTCAAGGTCACCACAGTTGTGGCAACGAGGTACTACGAGGTAATTCCTAATATTGATCGCGTGGAATCTTATATACAGCTTGCCCATTGTCATGACGTTCTTCCACATTTCTCCAGTGACCTCAGCATCGTGATGGACGACATCACGCTCCCGAGGCCCCGTTTTAAATCTCAAATTAAAACTCTTTTTGAACTACTCATCTTCCATGTCTTCAAAATTATGTCTTTTTATTGTCTCTTACAGCCCTTCATCCTTCATTACGGTAGGTACATCGTACAGAATGACTAAGGGATGTCTTTCCTTAGATGGCTCACATTTGACTACCTTACTCAGCTTTTGATTATTTAAGAGTTTTCCTTTATCTTCCTCAGTGGCTACGTCTACAATTACTACATTTTTACTAGGTTCCACTTTAGTAATCTTTATTTTGTCTCTAACAGGGTTGATAATAGTTGTGAATGGTCCTTAGACCTTTTTGATGTCTTATCCAGGCAGGGGCCTGAGAAAGACCGCCGTGTCGGGCCGCTTCGTTACTTTTGATATTGTGTCTTTAGTGGTCTGCGGCTTGGATGGCGCTTGCGCGACCACTCCCTCCCAGGTCTTGATCGGTTGTTTCCTCAGTCTCCCGTTTCTTTTTTTATAATTCTTCAACCCGGCCCTCGAGTTTGGCATTGGCAATAGCCCATGCAGCCAACTCGTTTTTGACAGTTAACAATGCCGCTTGACTGATTTTCCTATTTTTGATATTTTGCTCCAAGAGCAGTGTAATCCTAGCATGCCTCTGCGTAACATTTTCAACTGTCGCCTGTACCAACGCGTCCTGTGGAGAGGGGATCAGACATCATAGATGTCTGTGAAGGCGCATTCACATCACTCGTTTCTATTTCAGTCATATTTGAATAACGACTGATAAAAGGTGGGAGCCCGTCTATTACCCCGAACCGGCTCCTCTGGCATGGGAGAGGGGGGGGGGGGACAGATGCAGTCTGCAGCTCGCTCACCGACCTCGCCCCTAGGCCAAGGGCAGTCCCGAGCTGCCGGGTTCAGCACTGGTCCCCCTCTATGGCCCCGTCGTGAAGATCCCGTTCTCCGGAGAAGCGGATGCACTCCTCGTCCTTCCCCGCCTACTAGCCCGAGCTTCCACCTCTCGACCAGGGACCCACTAGTACTCAGCTGGTGGGCCGGTCACCCAGTTGTTCAGCGGTCTGGACCCAGTTAACCTGGCCCAGGCGATGTCACCACTCCTGGGTTCAGCAGAACACGCCCCAGGTACCCACGGGCGTGGCGAAGCGTCCTTGTCGACTCGCGCCGTATCCCACGCCGACAAATGAGGTCGCCGGCATGCAGAGCAGCTGGTGTTCTGTGCTCTGCGCAGAGAGGGAGAGGAGCAGCAGCCTCCCAGCGCACAGGGGTCGCACACAAAGTGAGCAACACCCCCCACAGCCTAGCAGCCCCGCTCAACCCTCCCTTTCCCTTTGAGGGTTCTGGCAACTGCCCACATATTCTCTGACGTGAGTGAGTTTTATGTTTAATATCTGTATTCTCTTGATAGGATATGTCGCGGTCGAAGTACTGGAAATGGGACTTGCTCCAATGCTGTTCCAGAGATACATACTTCCGATCCAACTGTTTCCTTTCCTGGAAAGCAATTGCCTCAGCAGGCCTAACCACTGAAATGTTTAAGTTACATGACAAGAGATATAGCTTATATGCAGCAATCTGTAGTTTGTCTTAACTTGTTTGAATAATTTTCAGCATAGAGTAAAATGTTCATAGTGAGGATCGTAGAATTTCCAAGTTCTTAACAAGCCACCTGTGTATTCTCTTTCCTGTCACTACGAAACGTGTTCGAGGAGTGCGCATAATGAGAACTTGCCTCTACTGAATTGTACAGTTTTGTGGACATTTGTGGTTCCTATCGTTACATCGCCATTTAATATAGAAGGAAAGAGGTGTGTACCATCAATCTGCGAATCGAGATCTCCGTGTATTTGCAGTTGAACTGTTTCTGTGCTATGTTCCTGAGACGGAAAAGCGGAATCACTCGGAGCTTTGCATTACCTTGGTCGAGACGGTATCCAGTAACCACATTCGGGCTCTTCCGAGTGTCTGGCTCAGTTCCTATTCGGCGAACTACCAAACTATTCATCATGATAAACAGGCAAGTAAATTGCACACTGAAGGGAAAAAAAATCGCAACACCAAGAAGGAGTTGTGATACATAAACAAAAGTTGGCAGGCCCGTTCCATATCTGAGAGATGATGTCTATTAAACTTTCATACGACTCGCGTAAGATTGGCGCTAGTAGCGCCAGTATGAGGGTGCAAATCAGGTTTGATTAAATACACGAAGTAACGGTCGAGAGCGATACTTACCCATGAGATTGGACGTGATGAGTTGTTGTTGGTCAAGAATGCCTTTCAGGCGAAAACACCTTTTTGGTGTTCTGATTTTTTTCCGTCTGTGTTTACACAGAATTTGGCAGATCCATGAGATGTGTTGGCAGCGTGCATTTATCAGTCATCTATCATTTTTGTACCGTGTGTAGCCGAGAGTACTTTTTCTTTTGTAGCATTTTTTCACCTTTCTCGCCTTTTATTCATAGGCAGGATGTTGGGATAACAACCGTCGTTATTAATCCTCATGTACATCATCCGCAACTCCAGCAATATGTAGGGGACTGAAGTACAGGAAGTTTCACAACTGCCCCTCCCCTCTCCAACCACGCTGCATGCTAACCAATACTCCCATCACAGCATGACTCAACGCCCCTTTGCTTGGTGTGTGGCAAGTGGCGTGCCTGTTTTATGTGAGAAGGACCTAAACTAGTTGGGAGATTCCTTGCAAATAAATCTGGGAAACTTTCTGCACAATTTATCATTTAAGACTAGCCTTTTAGAGGTATCAGCTCACAGAACAGAACTATTTAGTGGTTCTCTGAAAGTGGACTCATCCTTAATTTTGGGGAAACACACTACATTCAGTGCTGTACAGCAGGGCCATACCAATAATTGACACACCCTAAAACTATTTCTTCTGGACAGCTCTTTCTATTTCACAGTGGATTTTTATTTAAAACTTTTACTCTCTGAAATCTTAGTTCAAGTGCAGCGACATGAGGAGCAATGAAAAATACCCTATCGTCATACTTGCTTGCCCACTTGCTACATTACTTGTGATTTCCTTCAGATTGCCTGTCTTTTCTTGAATAACTTCCCTTTTAACTTTTCATTTCCGATTTTAATTACAGAGTCTATTTCAGCATTTGTGTGGAGTTCAGATTTCCTGCACTACTTCTGTGCTTCAGTTCATCCCCCAAGTTCACCTTCTACAGTCTCCACTTTGGTTCGTAGCTCCTTTTCTACTTTGTCTATTTGTTTACTGACCCTTCCACAGTTTTTTCATAAGTTTCTACGTTATTTTCAAGTTATTCAAATGTGATCTCCAACAACTGAAACTATTGATTTACTGTATTTATTTTATCTCCAAGTTCAGTTTTTAAATCCCCAATTTGAGATTTTATTCTTCGATCTAGCTCAGTTTTTACGTTATCTAGTGTTGAATCTAAACTTTCAACTAATTTCTCACTTAGTTTGTTCAATAATTGAGTGAGTTCACTTCCTGGTAGCTAACGATGCTCCTTTGGGATACCAGGGCTACTACACTCACAGCTAACATCCTCCGATCCACATGAATCACGTTGAAACTTATTTACCTATCCTGTAATGATCTCTACCTACTTCATTTCAGTTAAAAAAATGGTTCAGATATTGTACCTAAAATATAACTAACTAAGAGCTCTACCCAAAAAACAAACTGAAACTTTACATAGAAATGGTAGCAAAAATGGTTCAAATGGCTCTGAGCACTATGGGACTTAACTTCTAAGGTCATCAGTCCCCTAGAACTTAGAACTACTTAAACCTAACTAACCTAAGGACATCACACACATCCATGCCCGAGGCAGGATTCGAACCTGCGACCGTAGCGGTCGCGCAGATCCAGACTGTAGCGCATAGAACCACTCGGCCACCCCGGCCGGCGAAATGGTAGCGTATCGACTGACCATTTCAGATACAGATGCTCGCCAATACTAATGCAATTGACTATTACAGTAGTACATGATACAGAGATTGATCCCGCAGTACTCTTTTTTTCTGATGAAGCATGGCTGCATGTATGGGGATACTTCCGTTCGCAGAACAATCTACGCTGGGCTTCTGAAAATCCTCATACGTCAACAGCCTGTGCATCACTTGGAAACAGTAGCCTGGTGCAATTAGTGCAACAAGAGTTATTGTACCGATCTCTCTCCATCAAAGATCAGTTTTCATAGGTACGTGAACAACTTACTGCAACCTTTTTTCAGAGAACAAACAGCTAATTAAAATACCAACTGGCATTTCAATTAGTACCACGCAAGATCACCCATTTTATATACGTCAGTAGTAGTATCAAGAGATTTTTAGGTGATAGGGAAGTTCAGTGTCTGAGTTCATTCAGACCGGAACACTAGCCAGTGGGCACCAGTGTTGAAGTAATCGGCCATCGCCTCGCCGGATGAACCTCTTTCGCCTTTCGCTTGGCGTAATTTGGGGGAATGAAAAGCAGGATGACTGGAAGGTGATTTGGACCCTAATTTCTTAACTCTGATTTCAGTCTACTGGAGCACGGTGTGGTGGTGCAGACACACGTTCAGAAAGTGGGTGTTCAGATACCCGGCTCACTCACACTTAGCTTTTCCGTGGTGTTCCTACACCGATTAAGGCAAATGGCAGTATGCTTCCTTTGGTAAGGACAAGGCCGATTCCTCCTCATCCGTGCTTGTGCTCCTTTCTAATGACATCATCGTCAACGGGGCGTTAAAACAGACCTTTCTTCTTTTCTTAAAGTGCTGTGAGTAGAAGAAGTACCGAAACGCAAAAACAACAGTTAAAGTGCTAACACGTTTATGGAAGACAAGGCGGTGTAAGAGGAAGGTCGAAGACAAGGGCCGTTTCTGTTGAGCACGTGCGGAAAGGACCAGCTCTGGTGGTGGTCACTTCACCATCATCTCAAACTATGTCGGAATCATTTCGTCAGTGGTTAGTAGCGGTCCCTGGACGTGAGTTAAGAAGGTTAGGCATTTCATGGTATATATTAGTGATTTGTAGATAAGGGACAATGTATGAAATGACAGAATATAAACTTCTTGACGATTTTGTTTAAGACGACGAATACGCGTAAATAATATCTTGGAGAATGGCTGCAGAAATCATTATTTGGAACGACGGTCGATTCGTGTATAGACCTTATCTGCATTACTGACAGTAATACTTTCCTAACGATGTCCGAAATAACTGTCCCTGAGCATATAAGAGAGGTTTTCAATAAGTAATTGAACACATTTTTTTCTCAGGCAATTTCGGTTGCAAAAAATGTGGAATTTGTTGTGGAGCATCGTGGAAAATACCTGCTTCGGCCAAATAGTACCATGAAGTAACGATAGGTGGCGGCGCTATACGTAGACTTCAAAATAGCGTCTGTAACGGAAGTGCGTTCTTAGCAGACAGCTGCCATTGAGCCATTGAGTTTCTTTTGGCGGAAAACTAGAGCATCACAAATACTCATAGGTGTTTGCAGGATGTCTACGGACAGCTGGCAGTGAACAAAAGCACGGTGAGTCGATGAGCGAGGCGCCTGTCATCATCGTAACAAGGTCGTGCAAACCCGTCAGATCTCCCGCGTGCCGGCGGGCCGCGCAGAGCTGTGAGTACTGCAGCGTTGGAACGTACGGACACTCTCATTCGAGGTGATCGACAGAGCACAGTCTGACACAACTGGACGTCTCTGGTGGTAGGACTGAGACGCTCGACCACCAGTTGGGGTATTCAGAGGTGCCCGCTGGGTTTCTCGATGCCTAAAAGAAGACCACAAAGAGCAACGAAGGATCATTTGCGGAGAACTGCTTGAGCGTTACGAGGCTGATCGTGACAATTTCTTGTCGAACATCGTCACAGGTGATGAAACATGGGCTCATCACTCCGAACCCAAACGAAACGGCAGCTCATGGAGTGGTGCCACACCGCCTCCCTTCCGAAGAAAAAGTTCAAAGCCGCACACTCAGCCTGTAAAAGTCGTGGCGGCGGTCTTCTGGGACTCTCAACGGATTATCCCGATGGATGTCCTCCCTCATAGTGCAACGATCAACTCGGAAATGTGTTATGCTACTCTCAGGAAACTGAAGAAATGACTTCAGCGTGTTCGTCGCTAAAAAATGCAAACGAACTTCTGCATGACAATGCAGTGCTTCACACAATTCTATACAACCGAGAGGAGCTCTCACATTTTCATTGGACTATTCTTCCTCATTCACCCTACAGTACGGATCTCGCAATCTACGACTTCCAACTGTTTGGCGCAATGAAGCATGCACTCCACGGGAAGCCGTACGTGGATGATGGGAAGGTAATTGATGATGCAAGACGTTGGCTCCTACGTCGACCAACAGAGAGGGTAACGTGGGGGTACACAGGTCTTCCGATTGAGGTGAAACAAGGCCGTCGCACTGAACCGAGATTATGTGAAAAATAGGGTTTTGTGTCCAGAAGAATGGCGAATAATATGGTGCATTGGAGCCCTGAATAAAACCAGCCTGCTTTCAGAAAAACATGTGTTGCATTACTTATGAACGCCCCTCTAAAATCGAAGTCGGTACCACATTTTCCTGTATATGTTACTGCTAATTTCAGGAACAACTGTATGGATTTTGCTGTAATTTTCAATAGGTACATTATTCCCGAGTAATATTTCTGTATATAAATCTTCCGCCCGTAGATAGTATGTCATAACCGTGCGGAGATAGCACAGGTCGTTTGTACTTAATAAACTGTACAAATAAGGATCTTTCGTATTTCTCTGATGTTTGCAACCGAGACAGAAAATTTTAACATGAAATACAATAGAAATAATAGCTATTTATTGGATGCGATGCAAATGATTTCTCTGACAGTCCTAAGATTTTCCAGAAAGTGTTGCTGCGTGATTCTGACAGTAATTACTAACAGAAAATCTGAGACCAGATCTTGTTATCCTGTAACTATTAGCCGCTGCATTGTAAGCCTGATTTCTGTGACCTAGTTGTCAACTAATGTCAAGTTGGTTTAACGTGTCGCTATAAATCTACCCCTAATGAATCTAAGTACAGCTACTATAGTAATTTGCATTAAATCTTCGTCCTGAAAACTACTTAATTTTTTTCAAAAACCTTTCCTCTGGTAGGTCTATTTATATCAACTATGACTTTTTAAAAGTGTCTTACATTGACAGTGGTACATTACTTGACGACAAACAGTATCTAAATACACTCCTGGAAATGGAAAAAAGGAACACATTGACACCGGTGTGTCAGACCCACCATACTTGCTCCGGACACTGCGAGAGGGCTGTACAAGCAATGATCACACGCACGGCACAGCGGACACACCAGGAACCGCGGTGTTGGCCGTCGAATGGCGCTAGCTGCGCAGCATTTGTGCACCGCCGCCGTCAGTGTCAGCCAGTTTGCCGTGGCATACGGAGCTCCATCGCAATCTTTAACACTGGTAGCATGCCGCGACAGCGTGGACGTGAACCGTATGTGCAGTTGACGGACTTTGAGCGAGGGCGTATAGTGGGCATGCGGGAGGCCGGGTGGACGTACCGCCGAATTGCTCAACACGTGGGGCGTGAGGTCTCCACAGTACATCGATGTTGTCGCCAGTGGTCGGCGGAAGGTGCACGTGCCCGTCGACCTGGGACCGGACCGCAGCGACGCACGGATGCACGCCAAGACCGTAGGATCCTACGCAGTGCCGTAGGGGACCGCACCGCCACTTCCCAGCAAATTAGGGACACTGTTGCTCCTGGGGTATCGGCGAGGACCATTCGCAACCGTCTCCATGAAGCTGGGCTACGGTCCCGCACACCGTTAGGCCGTCTTCCGCTCACGCCCCAACATCGTGCAGCCCGCCTCCAGTGGTGTCGCGACAGGCGTGAATGGAGGGACGAATGGAGACGTGTCGTCTTCAGCGATGAGAGTCGCTTCTGCCTTGGTGCCAATGATGGTCGTATGCGTGTTTGGCGCCGTGCAGGTGAGCGCCACACAGGGCCAACACCCGGCATCATGGTGTGGGGAGCGATCTCCTACACTGGCCGTACACCACTGGTGATCGTCGAGGGGACACTGAATAGTGCACGGTACATCCAAACCGTCATCGAACCCATCGTTCTACCATTCCTAGACCGGCAAGGGAACTTGCTGTTCCAACAGGACAATGCACGTCCGCATGTATCCCGTGCCACCCAACGTGCTCTAGAAGGTGTAAGTCAACTACCCTGGCCAGCAAGATCTCCGGATCTGTCCCCCATTGAGCATGTTTGGGACTGGATGAAGCGTCGTCTCACGCGGTCTGCACGTCCAGCACGAACGCTGGTCCAACTGAGGCGCCAGGTGGAAATGGCATGGCAAGCCGTTCCACAGGACTACATCCAGCATCTCTACGATCGTCTCCATGGGAGAATAGCAGCCTGCATTGCTGCGAAAGGTGGATATACACTGTACTAGTGCCGACATTGTGCATGCTCTGTTGCCTGTGTCTATGTGCCTGTGGTTCTGTCAGTGTGATCATGTGATGTATCTGACCCCAGGAATGTGTCAATAAAGTTTCCCCTTCCTGGGACAATGAATTCACGGTGTTCTTATTTCAATTTCCAGGAGTGTACTTTGGTCATTAGCGACAAGCACATTTGGACAAGGTTGAGGAAGGGAATCAGCCACGTCCTTGTTGAAACACCCATGCTAATTTTCGCCTCAGGTGATCCATGTAGTACGCGGAAAATAAATCTTCAGGGGCCAAATGGGAATTACAGCCCCAATTTCTGAGTAGCAGTCCAGTGTCACTTCTCCCTATACGTCTAATTTAATTTGTTGTTAAATAAATCACTCAGCCTAAATTTATATTCTACACACGCTTTTTATCAGTAGTTTTTGTAACTTTATAAATAAAAAAAATATTCTTATGTGGTTTGCTTGTGACCATCGCCTGATCAACAAACGATGGAGCCAGGCTGTATTCCCGGTTTCTACCTAGACTTCGCTTTTTCGAAAGAGTAGAACAGTCTTCTTGCTGTCATGTGAAGACAAATAAGGAAACTATGGCCTCACAAGACTGCTGTAGACACCTCCAACATTTGGGAGGACGACGGTTCAAGCCCACGTCCGGCCATCCTGATTTAGGTTTACCGTTATTTGCCTAAATCGCTTGAGGCGAATGCCGGGATGGTTCCTTTGAAAAGAGCACGGCCGACATCCTTCCTCAACCTTCCATTAATCCGATGGGATCGATGACCTCACAATTTGGTCCTCTCCCCCAAATCAACCAACCAACGAACACCTCCTACACTAACGGCCATGAGAACAACGTGCATCCCACAACACCACCAGCCATTGACGCTTTATGCCGAGTAAGGAGCATCTTTCTGCAGCGGCCCAACAGAGTCGCGGATATTACACTTTGTAAATAATACACAGCTGCAGTATTACACATTACTCCTCGCATGGAACAATATGTAATGTTGTTGTTGTGTCTTCAGTCAGAAGGCTAGTTTGATTCACCTCTTCACACCAGGCTTCTCCTGTACGCCTCTTCATCTCTGAATAACCACTGCAACCTGCATTAGTTTCAACCTGCTTACTATATTCATCCCGTAGTGTCCCTCGACAATTGTTACTCCACACACACATGCTTCTGTTACAAAGCCTCAGCGTATGTCCTATGAACCGATTCCTCCTTTTTTGTCACGTTGTGCCACAAATTTCCCTTCTCCCCAGTTCGATTCTGCGCAGTACCATCAAGTCTTCATCATTCTTCTGAAGCGCAGCATTTGAACAGTTATTCTTGCCTGAGGTATTTATCATCCACGTTTCACTTCCGTGCAAGGCTGAACTCCAGACAAATACCGTCTGCCAGTCTGCTTTTTACATCATTTCTACTTCGGCCATCGTTAGTTAATTTGCTGAAAAAAATACAAACCTCATCTACTGCTTGTAGTGTCGAAGTTCCTTTACATTCATCATAACTTCTTTCGCGTTTTATGTTTCTCTTTGGTTACCTTCACAACTTGCTCAATATACAGATTTAATAACATGTGGGATTGGCTACAAGTCTCTCTACATCTGCATTTCATACTTAAGTGCCTGGCAGAGCGCTCATGGAACCACCTTCAGACTATATCTCTACCGTTTCACTAACGAACGACGCGCTGAAAAAAAGATATCTTTCCGTATGAGCTCTAATTTCTCTCATTTTTTATCTTGATAATTTTTCTCCATTGAGTGGGCATCAAGCAAAATCTGTTCGCATTCAGAGGAGAAAAATGGTGATTGAAATTTTGCGAAAATATCTCGCCGCAATGAGAAACGCATTTGTTTTAATGATTGCCATCTCAACTCGCAAATGATATCCGTGAAACTCTCACCTTATTTCGCAGTGATACGCCTTCTTTGTACTTTTACGATGTCCCTCGTGAATCGTACCTGGTAAAGAATCGTACCACTCAGCTGTTCTCCATAAGAGGACGGTTTGTTACACCTTCCGTGTTTTGCCAACAAAACGCTGTCTTTGCTCCACGTCTCCTCCTAGACCACAAGACCGATATAAACTAAACTTGGTACACATATCACTCGCTGTCTGGAAATCATCGCTGTGGCGGTAAGAACCACCAACCTACCAAAGACATGGAGGTGGGGGAAGCAACGTAGCCCTCGACGCGCGAATGCCCTCACTTTAGTCGCAGCACTTAGAGACTTGCAGGAAACTTTACACACGACTGCAAACCTTTACGACACTTTTTGTCTCCGTTGACATATACCACTGAATGTATCACATAAATTATATCGTTCAGGAGATAAGACGTTATAAATATTGACGGGAGTGGAAAACTGTCGTATCATGTAAGATGTTAAAATTTATTACTTCGTTGCTACCAATTGTATTCGCAACACTTTTCACAGACAGTATCGGCATCTACCGCTGCATGTACCTACAAAAAGATAGAACTGTAGGACACTTAGTTCAGATAAAGAAATGCGTGAAAAACTGCCGTATCGCGTATGTCGTTTTAATTTAATACTTCTTTACTATTAACTCTGTTCACACAGCATGTCGCAGTAAGTAGCCGCATGTACCTGCACAATTGTATCATTGTATAGCTCGTAGTTGATGAGGTACGACGTTATAAACTGTAGTGTACCACACAGATCCAAACGCCAGCTCCGGGAGCGCGCTACCGATGTCTGCAGACGCAGCTGGAAGTTCGACAATCATCAGAGGCCGTCACTTGCGGATGCGCGCACAGCTTTCCATCTGCGCACTCTACCGGCCCGGCCGACAGCTTTTAAAGACACGGCTGACTGGCTCTAAATCAGGCACATGTTATACCTCTGCAGATGTGTTATCGGAATGTTGTTGTTAGCCATTTAAGTTGTTTTATGGACGTAATAAAGGTTGTCATTCATCGTGTAGTTGGTTATCATTCATCGTGCGGTGTTCCTTTGTGGGGTTAGAGCACATTGGAGACGAGGAACGTATTTGCATGTGTTTTTCGTTTTGCCGTTGCTTTCCCCATTTTGTTGTTGCACGGAGTCACTGATTCAAACGTTTGTGTAGCAACAGGACGAAGGCATTTCGGTTGTGCAACAGGCTTTGCCAGCGTTGCTGTCCAAAAATTCATCTCCGGCTCCGTTTGCTCCTTAGTCCTCGTCGTCCGACGAGGTGGCGGAAGGTTGGGAGGCGTACAAACAACGCCTACTGCAGTATTTTCACGCCTTCCAAGTTACGGACGCGACGGTATCTAGTACATTGTTTTCGTCGTAGATTTTTCCCACCTGATATCAGGTGTTGCGGCAGTTGGCCCTTTGCACGAACTTTCCCCGTTGTCGTTTGACACCTTACGTTCGTTGTTGTCTTCCTATTATCGCCACCGCACGCACGTCGTGGCCTCCAGGGTAGAATTGCAAGAAGCAGCTCCATCAGTCTTACCGTGCCTGGGCCGCGATCCTTCCCGTCCCCAGTCGCAAGTGCCACTTTGTCACGGACAAGACAAAAAAGTCATACGCAGACGTCACGGTTTGCGACGGTATCACCCGATCCGCCCCTGATAAGAAAGTCGAGGAAAGGGCCCTCCAGTTAGAGAAACCCTCCCTCGAAGTAGTTTTTTCAATTGCCCAGTCGTATGAGGTCTCAGAAGTAGTTTTTGAGCAACTGGAAGCGTGGCGGTACAGGGTGGCCCGGGTGCGCCAACTGCGTCCGGGGAGGACGCCTTAACGGCGGTGCAAGTCACGGATACGGCAGCTCCCGCACAATGCGCCTACAGCGCTGTTGCCGTCGTGAGCGTCGAGTTACTCCAAATATGACACATCAGAGTGTCCCCAGCGTTGGGCAGTCCGTCGTAAGTGTCGGAAAAATGGCCACATTGCGGTAGCCTGCCACACAACTGCACAGCACGAGTATCAGAGACCTCGGATACAGATATTCAGGAAGTGTCGTCGTCAGGGCCTGCTCCCGATACTGACTCCAACAAGCTTTTTATCGTCGTTTTGGCTCTGCGCCTGCAGGTAGCCACCTGCTCAATGCCCAGACATGTCTTCGCTAGTCATTAGGGCTGAGTTCGAAGCGAGACAATTCTTATCTACTAGATGAGATTCCGTGTCGAAGACGTGTCTGGATACGCCCTGGACGGTGGTGGGATACCAACCCGACAGTCGCCTAGCATTCGGCCCGACAACCAGGAGTGATTGTCTGGGGTGCCATTACAATTCGTAGCAGCACCCATTTGGTTGTCATCCGCGACACACTTACAATACAGCGGTACGTTTACGGTATTCTACACCCCATTTTGTTGAAATTGATGGAAAGCCACCAGGACTTACATTTCAGCAAGATAACGCATGCCCGCACACGACGAGAGCTTCTACTGCTTATCTTCGTGCTTGACAACCCTATCTTGGTCAGCAAGTTTGCCAGATCTCTCCCCAATTGAGAAAGTTTGGAGCATTATGGGCAGCGCCCTCCAACCAGCTCGGGGTTTGGACGATATAACGCACAAATGAGACAGATTTTGGCACGGTATCCCTCAGAAGGATATCCAACAACTCCATCAATCAATGTCAAACCGAATAACTGCTTGCGTAAGGATCAGAGATGGACCAATGATGCGTTATTGACTGGCTCAATTTGTAAAGCTCTTTCTGAATAAATCACCTATTTTTTATGAAATTGTAATCATTTGTTTGTCGTTCATATACATTGTATCTTCCGATTTCCGTCCCATTCAGGTAACTTCTTTATCGTGTGTTCTTTTCTTTTTGTCCTAGAATGTAGATGCTCCAACATCCTCCTGAAAATCGATGTCAGTGATATGAGTCTGTAACTCCGCGGTTTACTCCTATTTCCTTGCTTGACTACTTGCATGACCAGTGCAACTTTACAATCCATGGTACGAATCTTTCGTTGATGGAATGGTTATGCATGATTGGTACAGGCTGACAATTATTGAACTATATGAAAAAAACGTAAATTAGTTAAAAACTACGGCGTGCACACACTTAATGCAACATGTAAACGTCGCTGTAGATATTCTGATTTAGGTTATAAGATGTTCGATATAGCTGTCATCCTTGGCGATGATGTGGCGCAGACAAATAGCGAAATTCTGCATGACTCGCTGAAGTGTTGGAACAACGATGCTTTCGATGCCCCTCTGAATGGCTGTTTTCAGCTCAGTAATGGTTTCGGGGTTATTTCTGTACACCTTGTCTTTAATATAGCCCCACAAAAAGAGTCTCATGTGTTCAGATCCGGAGAACATGGTAGTCAATCGAGGCCCATGCCAGTAGCCTTTGTGTACCCCAGGGCCAGAATTCGGTCCCCGAAGTGCTCCTCCAGGACGTCAAACATTCTCCTGCTTCGATGGCGTCGAACTTCGTCTTGCATGAACCACATCTTGTCAAAATCAGGATCGCTTTGAATAACTGGGATGAAATCATCTTTCAAAACCTTTACATATCGTTCGGTAGTCACTGTGTCATCAAGGAATATGGCACCGATTACTCCGTGACTGGACACTGCACACCACACAGTCCCCCGTTCAGAGTGGAGAGACTTCTCTATCGCGAAATGTGTGTTCTTCGTCCCCCAAATGCACCAGTTTTGCTTATTGACGGACTCATACAAGTGAAAAACCCATCAAAACAACAAGGCACGTTCGCATGCGCATACATATTCCCATCACACCCCCGGCCAACTGTGCAGTTTGAACGTCCTAACGCAAGCCGTTCAGAAGTTTTTATTTCATATAGTTCAATAATCGTTAGACGGTATTTGTGGAGCTGTTTCATCTGCGTACTCTGAGAAGAACCTAATTAGGATACAGCTGGACTGGAAGGCTTGCCTTTATTAAATGATTTAAGTTGCTTCGCTACATCGAGAATACCTATTTCTAAGTTACTCATGTTGGTAGCTGTTCTTGATTCTTATTCTGGGATCTTTACTTCGTCTTCTTTGGTGAATGGATTTCGGAAAATAGTACTACATAACTCTGCTTTTGTAACATTACCATTGTTATCGAGCGTGAAGGTGTTTACTGTGTCTTGTCGCAGGTATACTTTACATATGACCAGAAGCTCTTTGGATTTTCTGCCAGATTTCTCACTCCTTTCTAAACTACTGATTCCCTTTCATGTCCTCCGACTCTTATTGTTACAATCAGATTTCTGCACAAATTTTCAACAACCTTCCACTTCCTGTATTTTGTCCCTGCTAAATTCGGATTTTCTAAAACTGTCTTTCGCTCAACATTTCCATGAGCTGCCTCTACATGCAAAAATGATATAAGCTTAGTTTTGCTTTCAGTAACCTATTTTTGAAGTCCTCGAGTCGGTACTGCGTCTCGTGTTCCTACATTTCTCCGATATCCAAACTTATCTTCCGCAAGGTCGGTTTCCACCAGTTTTTTTTTTCATTGTTTTGTTCAGTAATTCGTGTCAATATTATAAAACCATGACTCATTAAAATTATGCTCCACATTGCAGAAATGCTTTATGTACTCAAAAGTCAAACTGGAGTCTAAGCATTATTCAGCTTGGAAGCAAGTTATAGCGGGGAACTGAAGGTAACCAGTATGTGTTATCTATTACTATATTGTTATAGCATTGCATCACTTAATTTTCACGTACTGCGAAAATTTCATGAGTTTCTGCACATAAGTGCATATGCTCTCACAAACGTATCAACCTTAGGAACAACACACACACACACACACACACACACACACACACACACACACACACACACACACACACAGACTGATCTGACACGTACGGAAGGTACAAGATTATATTAATGTCACAATACACAATGAGAGAAAAAATTACCGCCTCATTATCCCCGCATTCAATCATATGGTATGTGGCTACAAACAATGTCTGCCCCATTTGCGAACTTAAATAACGGTTTTGTTGAGTTCTGTAGAAGTTCTCAGACTACTAGCTTTGTACAGCAAAAATAAAAAGAGACGTGTTTACCTGATCAATTCGAACACTGCCTCACATCCAACTGTCGTTCGATTTATTCCCGCCTTAGTTATTACTTCTGTCATCAGTTTACTTGGTTCACTGTCGGGAAAGTTATCATTCTCATTCTGACTGTTATACTACACCAACGGTTTCAGCGAAGCACGTACCTGCCGAGCGATTAAAATGGTACACAGAAGATAATTAAGTCAGAGTAATGTAGCACTGTGTAGATTGGGATGTATAGGTATGAGAAAATAATGTTCGCATTCTTACGGCTGAGTGTTAATAATCACGTTTCTTGATTCATACCACTACAAAATAGTAGTGACCCCTAATTCATGTTTTTTTCTGTAAATCAGCTAAATTCTCCTCCTTGCCATTAAAACAATGATTCATTTGAAGGATGCAGATGGATCTTACAGCTCCCTCAAGCATATAATGGGCCCATATGTGCAGCGCACGCTTGGTTCAAAATTATAGCATCCACAGTGATTTAAATGGACGACCGACATGAGCTGAGGTGCAGAGAGACACCGGTATAAATTCGCCTCCCTTTACGATCTCCTCCCCACTGACCTTATATCCTTAACCTTCCTACTCATGTAAAATCACTTTAAGCGGCCTCCTGCCGTCCTCCCCCAGCACACCAGTACTACCCTCCCATTTATCTCTCTGTTATACCATACCACTGGGACCAGCTGCTGTCCTGCCGTGCTCACTAAAACCATTCCATAACAGCCCACAAGCAGCGTCAACAGCCCGCTACATCCGCCAAGGGCTATTTCTAACCTCATATTATCAGGGCTTCAATACTGTATAGAGGCAGTAATTGAGAACGGAGTGAGACAGGGCAGCAGCCTATGTCACTTGTTACTTAACCTGTAGACAGAGCAGTCACTAAGCAGTTCGGAAAAGGACTGAAAGTTCACGAAGGAACAAATTAAATCTTTACGGTCTGACGCGATAATTCTGTTAGAAACGGCAAGGAAGTTGGAATATCATTCGAACGGAATGGATAACACTTTGAAAAGGATGTAAAATGCAGAATCGCGGTAGAGAATAGAAGCTTTTGGTATAAATAATACAGAAAACCGCAACAAGTAATTTTTTGAAGTATTCATGTATTTCACTAACTAGTTTTCGAACCTTTTCAGGCTCATCTTCAGATGGTTAATATAGAAGTTTAATTTTTATTTCCATGGCGTGACACTGGGTACTCGTTCTTTGGCAAGAATACAGTAAAAAGATGTTAGTCTATCACCATGACTAATGTTTACACGGCGAGTTGTACCGGAAAATGAGTTCTATTACTGCGACGGTATGGGCGGCTTTTTAATTGGTATACACCTGACAGCTTGCACTGTGATAGGCCATGGATTCTCACTTTTGAGTACAAATGCAAATTTATACCGAATTTTGCGATAAGTCGCCAGCATCCAGAATTTGTTACAAACATGTTCACACAAAAATATGGCATACTTCGCAGACAGACAGTTATTTGGGTTTGTATGCATATAATACAGTCGATTTATGGGCTAAAACATTGATCTGAACTGGGGTTACCAACAACAGTTAGAGAGAATTGTTGCTGTTTATTATTTACATTCATAGTGAAACGTTAGTGGTCTATAACCAGTGGCAACCACAATGTACTCTGCCGGGTGGATATTATTTAAAAAGCCACGTATACTGTCGCAGTAAGTAACAGATTTCATCTACGATACAATTCGCTGTATAAATATTTGTCGTAATACAGTGAAGTCTTTTCATCTATTTCTTGTAACAAAGCTAGTACCCAGTTTCACGCTGTGGAAATTAACATGTATCTTCCACTTGCACCATCTGAAGATGAACCTGAAAAGATTGAAATACTGGTTAATGGAATAAACGAATATTTAAAAAAACTGACTCGTTGCTCTTTTCTGTGTTTATACTGAATACGTAGCCACAGGTTCTAAAACAGAGGTAATGGACAAACTTAATCAGAAGGGTTTGAAACGTCGTGTTGCAGCACAGTGCTGAAGAGTAGATGAGTAAATCGAAGGTTAAAGAAGAGGTACTGAACTGAAGTAGGGAGATAAGTGATTTATGGTGAGAATTGAGTAAAATAAGGGATGAGTTGATAGGAGACATCCAAAGGCACCAAGAAATAATTAATATACAGGGTGTTTGGAAAATACCTTCACGAACTTCTAGGACTTATAGAGAGGAGTGAGTATATCCACTTCTGCTCGAGGAACTGAATTAGGCGCCAAATTATTAGGTAACAATTCGAAAGGAAACGTAACGAAACATCCATTTATCAGTTAAGCACATTTGTTTGACTTAACACTTAACCATTACGTGTTTATATTATTCAAAAACAAGAAAGAACCCAACATTCTGTATGTGAAGAACAGTACTGATACACTACAATAGCGACTCGATGTGGCGACCACTAACGTTGCTACAGCCATCATTATACCTACGAAGCATGTTCAGTGGTACGAGAACTACATTGGAGGAGTTCTCCTGGGTTTTGATTTGTAAAGGAACATTTGAAAACTGTGTTAAGCATTTCAGATTTTGGTTTGCTATCCTCAATTTCAATTCCTGTGTCATTCGCTAGGGACTGGACATTAACTTTGGTGCCACTAACAGCCTTTGCATACGACCGGAATTTCTTTGCGTTCTGTGAAATATGACTTGACAATATTCTGATACGG
This sequence comes from Schistocerca nitens, assembly GCF_023898315.1. NCBI lineage: Eukaryota > Metazoa > Arthropoda > Insecta > Orthoptera > Acrididae > Schistocerca > Schistocerca nitens. Next base: position 63,052,940 of record NC_064616.1, read on the forward strand.
TAACTATTGAAGGCATCACTTATTGCTCTCTTGACAGCCACATGCGTTTCATTCAGCATCTCTCTATCTACAGCCCTATGCTTTGTTTTATACCTATTATGCAGTCATCTCTGTTTCTTTACAGTGACTGTATACCATGGAGGTTAGCTACCATTACACTATGCAACAACAAAAATTTTCCCTGCTACTGGGTTCAAAACACGTTCCTTATAATAATTCGTATGCGCGGAATACAGAACTGCTGTTGGATTTGCTCTGGCACGACAGGGAAAAAAGATATGTACGTGTAAAGCTTACCAAGGATAATGCTATTAACCACGTTGAAATGTGAATGGGAGAAATTTTAGGGAAATTAATTTGATTACATTGGGATAAATACACTAAATATTGTAATTAAGAAGTGAATTATAAACGTTTATTTACCTGTGTAATGAGTCAGGGGCCCTTAGTTACACTAAGATTGACAATGAGTTGGTTTAAAAGTGTGTAAAGCGCGTACACTCTCGATCCCAGTAGAGCGGCCGGGACTGCGCCAGCAGATCTTACACTGTCTCTACAGGTGACCGTCTGACGTAATACACGTCGTCCTGTCTACCCAGAACAAGCAGCTCTCAGACTTTTCTCTTTCCCTCAGTGAACGTGGACGCGTTACACGTCTGAACTGAAACCGCCGTAGAAATGCAACGGACATGGGTTCCTATTCAAAATATCATGTACTCACTCCCCTCTACAAGTCCTAGAAGCCTGTAATGGGAATTTCCGAACACTATGTATAAGTGGAGGGAAGAGTGGGGATAAAAACTGCAGGAGGCCGAGGCTCGAATACAATAAGCAGGTTCAAGACTATGCTTGCTGCAGTAGTTACGCACAGATTTGCTTAGGGTAGAATTTGCTTAGGGTAGAATAGCGTCTAGAGAGGCATCAAGCCTCTCTACCACCACCATCACCACCACCACTAACAACAACAGCAACAACAGCACCAGCGGGAAACGCCAATGCGGTCACACATGGAAGCGATAATGCTCACGTACTGTCACCAGTTTTGATATGCTTTGTACTATAATATCGTATTATTATTATTATTATTATTATTATTATTATCTGTATTGCTGCGGCGAAAACAACCACCTGTTACCACCTTAAAATGTGGAAATTAAATGATAAAAGGAGAGGGCCGACGTTGTTTGAAAGAATGTATGAGTCTCTCTACTACAAGACTTCGGGCAAATTTTAGAAATGACGTTCATTAACGGTTGATGTAGTGGTGACATAGAAACATCAGACACTTATAAGAAGTTACGCTTGATCCGACTTCATATTTTCAGATGCTGTCAAAGTGTGGTGGATCCATGTTTGTAATTTCGTCGGATTCCAAGCCCAAAGATACTTGTGACTGCTGACAGTACATCTACCGTTAGCTAGGAGATAGTTACGCTTTTATTTGATGTGGACCTGTACCAGATGCCTAAGATTCAGTTAACAGAACTTTGGCTGCCCACGGCATTCGTGTCTTTCATCGCCCGCCAGAGAAGAGAAGACTTGATGTGCATTGCGTGGAATGACTTATTTGGTTACTCCTCGTGGCAGTGCGATGAACGCCTATGCACTTGGGAATGTTAAGTGAGCGGTGCGTATCGGAGAGCATTAGCACGAATGAACCACTGAACGAGGCCACAAATGCGTCTCTCGCATCTCATTATCATTTACAGCTACTGTTCCACGTCCAGTGACCTGGATTCCGACGGCCCTTTCCCCGCTTCCTTTCCATCTTTAATGACCTCGTACTCGACGGAACGTTAAACCCTAATCTTCCTTCCTCTCCATTTCTCCTTCAGAGAGAGTTCTTTAACCTGTAAAAATAAGGCTTAAAAAGCATTACGCTAAAGGGTCTTTGGTCGTGTTCCTGTATTTTGTCAACTATTTTTAGTGTGTAGAACTGTCAATGGCAAAGCCTTCCAGGCAATACTAATAGATTTATTATTAGGTAGAGTGTTTAAGCAATTCTAAAACAGCATTTATCAAATTTACTATGAGACAATTTCAATTCAGTCTGACAAATAAAAGTTGTATCAAGTCGAATTGCTTGTTCAAAGGTCCAACCTTACCCGAAACAAGAATGGAGTGAATTATCGCGTTAGTTGAAAGCCACATTCAGGTATTAATGCACTATGTTCCGGAGTTAATGGAATATACATAGATGCCGATACTACCAGAACACGCGGAAATCCATTTCTGAAACCGGAAATGCTTATCATCGAAATCAGAACAACTTCATATGAGAATTTATTCATATACGTTCTATCAATAATATAATTGTGGCATCTACACGTAATAGATAAGGTGTACTACAGAATCTACATTTTAAAAATCTATCTAAAACGTATCTAGCGTTAGCGGTTAGTTCGAAATAGCTATGATTCCACTTCAGTAGGAATTTATACCTAATAAAAAAGAACAAGCTTCGTAAACACTGGAATAGGTATACTAACGTTATTTTAAACATTCACACACCCCACACACGACGTGCCAGGTGGCTGTTCTTTGCAGACGAGTGTTGGGGAAATACATGTGGAGTACTCGTCACTCTTTGTCACCAACAAAAAGGGGCAGGGAGAGAATATGATGCTATATTCAGCTTTGCTGCTGCTCTCCTTTGCATCGTGCATCAACACAAGGAGAATCGAAAGCTTCTTCATTTGTTCGCTCCTCCGATATAATCTGAGCCTACACAACATGTACTTCTAATATAGGTAGCTAAATAGTAAAGGCACTGGATTCGTACTCAGGAGGAGAAGAGCTTATATCACCGTTCAGTCATACTGATTTGTGTTTCTCGAGATCTTCCTGTCACCAGGCCGGCATGGTTCCTTTAGTAAGGTCATGACCGACACCAATTTTTGCCCAACTGAGAAACTGCTCTGGCTTCGACTTCGAAAATGACGGGACGTTAAACTCTAAGCCCCGGACTTTTATGAAACACGAAGTCATTCTTTTGAATAATCATCGCGCCATTTGTTAAGTATAAAATAGAAAGATGTTGCTTTGTAGTGTACATGAAGTGCATACATATACGTTTAAGGCGTCTACAACAAACGCTATGAGAGAAGCGCGCACTTCACGAGGAGGCTTACGGTTCGTCCAAGGAAGAGTTAACCACTGCTTCACTTCCTCCTACATAAATCTGACGACATGCCAATAACGGTATAGTCACACGCAATTCAGTTCATTCCCTGGACTGCCTGCAAGTTATATGCACACGAGCTATTCGTGACTGGGGCGGGGGAAATATGGGTCAGTGACAGTGCCGCATGATGCTACATGTGCCTAAAATTCTAAAATGACTTGTAGAGTAAACGTAGACGTTCATATAGAATTTTGTTCACTCTTTGTATCTGTTGACGACAGGTGTAACCATACAAATAGAAGAAATAAAGGGAAGATCTGTCACATCATATCTAAGTCAAATCGCCATCTCTTGCTTCTTCCCTTAAATACACCATTACATTTAATTTAAAGTGCATCAATAACATTTTATATATCTTATTTACTATCATTATATGAGTTATCAACAAGTTCAAACGAAATCGTATGTATACATTTCTACTTTTTTACACATATTTATTTGTTATTTTCTTTTTTAATCTTTCGTAAAATTCTCAAAAAATGTGCTAGTAATAAAACAGACTTTGTATGATATAACATGTAAGATCACACAATGTACGACCTACTATATAACATCAGGTAACAGGTCTTTACTTGAGAAACACATAATAAATAAATAAAATCTGTTGACGATATGTAGAGCTTTATGACTTTTACTGACATTGAGATATGCTGCTACTTCGAGATGATCGTTGTCACATGACAATAAATAGGAAATAACTGGCGAAGTACAACTTCATATTTTGTCCAGTATTTACGACATTATCTATAAGCAAACGAAATCGCAGACTGGCAGTAACTTAGATATTAGATTCTTGTGCCAGACGTCATGAGAACGCCCTTAGCAGGTCTCAGTACTGAAGCTGGTATTGGAGAAACTAGCTGTAACTGGTGGTGAATCTGCGGGAAGCGGACTAGCAGCTGTCTTGATGGCAGCAGTGAGGCCAGCTTGTCTGTCTGGCTGTCACGCGACAACGAGCGACGTCAGCTGCCTGTGGCATCACCTGTTCCGCCCGTCTGCCCTACAAGATTCCAGCGTGCGAGTGCTGGTATTAGGCCAAAGCGTATCTCACTAATCGCTATCTCGTGTTCACTCTCCAGAATTTAGTTGCAGCGCCTCATTGAAGAGCCCATGACAGCAAATTTAGTTAGGAACACATCATAAATATACCGCTTGTAATTTATTTGCAACACAAATAGCAAAACAAATGGTTCAAATGGCTCTGAGCACTATGGGACTTAACATCTGTGGTCATCAGTCCCCTAGAACTTAAAACTACTTAAACCTAACTAACCTAAGGACATCACACACATCCATGCCCGAGGCAGGATTCGAACCTGCGACCGTAGCAGTCGCGCGGTTCCGGACTGAGCGCCTAGAACCGCTAGACCACCACGGCCGGCTAGCAAAACAGACTGAACTATTTAGAAGGTGGTGCCGTTAGGGGAATTTGCTCGAGACAATACCCAGTAATAATTGGAGCTACGTTACGTAGAATGAATTGCCACAAGAAGTCGGCATCTGGCGCACGGGCCTGAGGAAACTACCCAGAGCCTACGGACGACCACCGTGTCAGACACTTAAACCTCACCCTCGAAGCTCGAGGATGTAAATGCGGCGCGGGACTCAGGTAGCAGAATTCTCATCGAGAATAAACTAATGTTTCGAGACAGAGCCATAATGCATACGACTGAAATGAACTTCACAACACAAGATAGTGTATCTGGGAACATGTCACTATGTTCTTTCTCGGTACTTAAGTCTAACGACTGATTTCAGAATCACTTGAAGGAATGCTCACTAGAGACCGCCATAAGCAGTTCTGAGAAGCTAGCTTGTTCGTCGCAAAGCATGTTGTTAACTATGTTATGAAGTTATAAAGATGCCCCCACGTAATTAATATTGCAGTAATGATCGCAGATATCACAACAATGAATCTGGTAAGTGATAGTACGCAAACGCTTACTGTTAATAATGTTCGCCATTTTGATACTGAAACACTTATTACTTTCAGTCGTGATGCATTTAGAGAATTCGAGAGCTCTTAAAAACGAGTGCAGTTGTGCAGTGCGAGTCAAAGTTTTAGTCAAAACTTCTCGCAATACTAGACTTAAGACTCGATGAAAGTGAAAGTAAAACCCGGTATTCCAGCCAGATACCGGTGGTTGTGACCGCCGGCTGGTACACGTTACGACCCAAAACACACGCCCTAAACGGCGCATCACGACGGAATTATCCAAGTGCGACGGAAATAAGTAGACGTGATGCATATGAACAGACAAACAAATGATTACCATTTCAATAAAATGGATGATTTATTCAGAAGGAAGAGCTTCAAAAACTAAGCAAGTCTATAACGCGTTCGTCCACCTGCGGCCCTTATGTAAGCTGTTATTCAGCTTTGCACTGATTGACAGAATTGTTGGATGCCTCCTGCGGGACGAGACAAATTACGTCCAATCTGCGCGTTAAATCGTCAGAATCCCGAGCTGGTTGGAGGACCTGCAAATAAAGCTCCAAATGTTTTCAATTGGGGAGAGACCCAGTGGGCTTGCTGAACGAGGTAGCGACGAGAAGCGGTAGAAGCTCTCACCGTGTGCGAGTGGGAATCCTCTCGCTGTTATACAAGTCTGCTATGGAGGTAAAAATACGAGGTACAGAATATCAAAATTGTTGAGGCTTTCGTGGCCACTTGTTGACAAACTGCCTATTGGCTTCTGTCTCGGGTTCTTCGGCCGACGTTCATCTAATGATTTTTCTGACGTTTCGCCAGCACGAGTGGCTGGCATTGTCAAAGCTTCACCCTCCATTGCCGGTGGTGAACTGGAGCCGAGCTCGCGGGCGCAGACTATATGTACCTGGCGCGCCAACGTCCGAGGGCTTCTCCGCGGTCATTTCCGGTGCGGTTCTCCTCTTGCTACCTGCGACGGTCGTTCGCTGCAGTACGGGAAGCCAGGATCCGTTGACCTTAAGGCTTTCCTCTTTCTTGTTCAAACTGTTCGCGTGTTTTTGTATTTCTACAGCTTCTCTGAACAAGCGCGTGTGATAGTGGTTCTCTACAGCCAGAACTTCCGTGTCGGCGAATTTTATTACGTGGTCGGTCTCATTCAGTGCGTGTTCTGCCACGGCCGATTTCTCCACCTGCCCCAACCTGCAATGTCGCTTATGCTCCTTGATCCTGGTGTTAATGGATCGTCCAGTCATCCCGACATAAACTTTTCCGCATGTGCATGGTATGCGGTATATTCCCGACATTGAAAGTGGGTCTCTTTTCTCCTTCGCCGATCTAAGACACTCTTTGATCTTCCTTGTCGGTTTGAAGATCGTCTTTACGCCATGTTTGCGCAATATACGGCCGATTCTGTCCGTCACTCTGGGAATGTATGGCAGAAAGGCCGTACCCGACATTTCTTTTTCTGGTTCCTTACTTCGCCGAGTGTTTGGCTCAGTTACACTTCTAATATAATTTGTGGAGTACCCATTGCTCCACAGGACTGTTTCCAGGTGTTGCATTTCTCGTTTGAGGTGTTGCGGCTCACATATTCGTCCTGCTCTCGTTACGAGCGTACTAATCATGCCCCTTTTCTGGCTCGGGTGGTGGTTTGACAGTTTGTGCAGGTATCGGTCCGTGTGAGTCGGTTTTCGATACACGCTGTGTCCCAGGTTTTCGCCGTCCCTTGTGACCAGCACATCTAGAAATGGCAGTTTCTTGTCCTTTTCTACTTCCATGGTAAATGTTATGTTGGCATGGAGGCTGTTCAAGTGTCTTAGGAAGTCACCGAGCTGTTCTTCACCATGGCTCCACACCACGAAAGTATCATCGACGTACCTGTACCACACCTTAGGTTTGCAAGTCGCCGAGTCCAGTGCCTGTGCTTCGAATTGTTCCATGAAGAAGTTGGCCACCACTGGACTGAGAGGACTACCCATGGCGACGCCTTCCAGCTGTTCGTAGAAGTCGCCATTCCACGTGAAATAGCTCGTGGTGAGACATGCATGGAAGAGCTTTCTGATGTCTAGCGGGAAAATGGAACCGATGTGCTCCAGAGCGTCACTGAGTGGCACTTTCGTAAATAACGAAACAACATCAAAGCTGACCAGGATGTCGTTTGGTGCAAGTTTCAGTTTCTTCAGCTTCTCAATGAAATGTCCTGAGTCCTTAATGTATGTGTCGGTCTTCCCCACGTGTGGTTGGAGCAGAGAGGCCAAGTGTTTTGCCAGCTTATATGTCGGTGATCCAGGAGCGCTAACGATCGGTCTCAGTGGAACGTTGTTCTTATGGATCTTGGGTAATCCATACAGCCGAGGTGGTAGGGCTTCTGTGTTGCGCAGGTTTCTCTGTATGTCCGCCGGCAGAGAAGACGCCTTGATCAATCGATTCGTATTCCGTGTGATACGTTGCGTCGGATCTGCGCTTAGTTTTCGGTACGTCGTCGGATCTAATAGGTCTCGGATCTTTTGCTCATAATCTTCGGTCTTCATTACGACGGTCGCATTCCCCTTATCGGCAGGCAGTACCAATATACTCTTGTCGGCGTTGAGATTCTTAATGGCTTGTACCTCTTCTTTCTTCAGGTTGCAAGCTGGCGGTTTTGCTCGGCGCAGTATCCTGGCTGTTTCCGTGCGTATTTCCTCTGCCCTTTCACAAGGAAGGGCACGGATGGCTGCTTCGGTGTTGGCAATGATGTCCTCCATAGGTATGGTTCTCGGGATGATAGCGAAATTCCCGAGAACCATACCTATGGAGGACATCATTGCCAACACCGAAGCAGCCATTCGTGCCCTTCCTTGTGAAAGGGCAGAGGAAATACGCACGGAAACAGCCAGGATACTGCGCCGAGCAAAACCGCCAGCTTGCAACCTGAAGAAAGAAGAGGTACAAGCCATTAAGAATCTCAACGCCGACAAGAGTATATTGGTACTGCCTGCCGATAAGGGGAATGCGACCGTCGTAATGAAGACCGAAGATTATGAGCAAAAGATCCGAGACCTATTAGATCCGACGACGTACCGAAAACTAAGCGCAGATCCGACGCAACGTATCACACGGAATACGAATCGATTGATCAAGGCGTCTTCTCTGCCGGCGGACATACAGAGAAACCTGCGCAACACAGAAGCCCTACCACCTCGGCTGTATGGATTACCCAAGATCCGTAAGAACAACGTTCCACTGAGACCGATCGTTAGCGCTCCTGGATCACCGACATATAAGCTGGCAAAACACTTGGCCTCTCTGCTCCAACCACACGTGGGGAAGACCGACACATACATTAAGGACTCAGGACATTTCATTGAGAAGCTGAAGAAACTGAAACTTGCACCAAACGACATCCTGGTCAGCTTTGATGTTGTTTCGTTATTTACGAAAGTGCCACTCAGTGACGCTCTGGAGCACATCGGTTCCATTTTCCCGCTAGACATCAGAAAGCTCTTCCATGCATGTCTCACCACGAGCTATTTCACGTGGAATGGCGACTTCTACGAACAGCTGGAAGGCGTCGCCATGGGTAGTCCTCTCAGTCCAGTGGTGGCCAACTTCTTCATGGAACAATTCGAAGCACAGGCACTGGACTCGGCGACTTGCAAACCTAAGGTGTGGTACAGGTACGTCGATGATACTTTCGTGGTGTGGAGCCATGGTGAAGAACAGCTCGGTGACTTCCTAAGACACTTGAACAGCCTCCATGCCAACATAACATTTACCATGGAAGTAGAAAAGGACAAGAAACTGCCATTTCTAGATGTGCTGGTCACAAGGGACGGCGAAAACCTGGGACACAGCGTGTATCGAAAACCGACTCACACGGACCGATACCTGCACAAACTGTCAAACCACCACCCGAGCCAGAAAAGGGGCATGATTAGTACGCTCGTAACGAGAGCAGGACGAATATGTGAGCCGCAACACCTCAAACGAGAAATGCAACACCTGGAAACAGTCCTGAGGAGCAATGGGTACTCCACAAATTATATTAGAAGTGTAACTGAGCCAAACACTCGGCGAAGTAAGGAACCAGAAAAAGAAATGTCGGGTACGGCCTTTCTGCCATACATTCCCAGAGTGACGGACAGAATCGGCCGTATATTGCGCAAACATGGCGTAAAGACGATCTTCAAACCGACAAGGAAGATCAAAGAGTGTCTTAGATCGGCGAAGGAGAAAAGAGACCCACTTTCAATGTCGGGAATATACCGCATACCATGCACATGCGGAAAAGTTTATGTCGGGATGACTGGACGATCCATTAACACCAGGATCAAGGAGCATAAGCGACATTGCAGGTTGGGGCAGGTGGAGAAATCGGCCGTGGCAGAACACGCACTGAATGAGACCGACCACGTAATAAAATTCGCCGACACGGAAGTTCTGGCTGTAGAGAACCACTATCACACGCGCTTGTTCAGAGAAGCTGTAGAAATACAAAAACACGCGAACAGTTTGAACAAGAAAGAGGAAAGCCTTAAGGTCAACGGATCCTGGCTTCCCGTACTGCAGCGAACGACCGTCGCAGGTAGCAAGAGGAGAACCGCACCGGAAATGACCGCGGAGAAGCCCTCGGACGTTGGCGCGCCAGGTACATATAGTCTGCGCCCGCGAGCTCGGCTCCAGTTCACCACCGGCAATGGAGGGTGAAGCTTTGACAATGCCAGCCACTCGTGCTGGCGAAACGTCAGAAAAATCATTAGATGAACGTCGGCCGAAGAACCCGAGACAGAAGCCAATAGGCAGTGTACAGAATATCGTCGGCATACCGCTGTGCCACGGATAACAACCAAAGAGGTCTCGGTGTGGAAAGAAAAGGCACCCCAGCCCATCACTTCCGGCTGTCGGGGACGGTCAGGTTGGTATCCTCCACCCACGACTTCGGCCTGGAATCTCGTTGAGTGGAGTAGAATTGTCTTCAGTGTTGAGTCCCGCTTCGAACCAGCGAAGACGTGTCCGGACACGCCAAGAGCAGCGGACCTGGCCCGACGGCCCGACGACCAGGAGTGATGGTCTGGTGTGCCAGTAGCAGGACCCCTCTGGTTGCATCCGCAGCACCCTTATAGCACAGCATCACGTCCAATTTATTTTACGCCCCGTTTTGTTGCCCTTGAGGGCAAGCCATTCTGGGCGTCGACATCGGCAAGATAATGCCAGCTCGCACACGGTGAGAGTGCCGACTGCTTGTCTTCCTGCTCGTCTCCTGATGTCTCTCCTACTGAGCAAGTTTGGAGCGTTACGGGCGGGGCCCTCCAACCAGCTCCGAATATAGACGATCTAACGCCCCAGTTGGACAGAATACGGGACGAGAAACCCTCAGGAGGATATCCGACAACTCTGTCAACCGATGCCGAGCCGAATAACTGCTTGCGTATAGAACAGAGATGGCCCAATGTGTTATTCACTTGCACAGTTTGCGAAGCTTTTCCTACCACTCTCAGTAGCATTCGTGTAACCCGAGAGAACTTTATCTAACGCTTGGCCCCCAGTGGGTCTTCAATCATTTATAACTGTACTGTACGTGTATTACGCTGAATATGTTTATAAACTGATTTATCCGCTCTGAGGATTATTTCGGTTGTATTATACTCGCGGCTTTTTCTAACCGATTGTAGGGAGAAATTCTATTGGTTGTAATTCACTCTACATTACCAGCAATCACTAGTGCTAGTCACAGAGAGAGTCCCTTTAGTCAGCTGTAGTGCCAGTACTGGCAGTGTCGTCGTAACTGCCGTCTACTTCATGTCTCCTGTGCATCGAGCTACGTAAATTTAAGTATTAACTGTGTTTTTCTTACTTGTCACTTCTTTTTCCGTGTGTTTTTGCTTTTAGGAAGCTTTAACTTTAGAGTACTAGTAATAGTGTTCCATAGATTTCGTGTTTGTTTAAAATACAGTTCAAAATGTTCAAATGTGTGTGAAATCTTACGGGACTTAACTCATAAGGTCATCAGTCCCTATAAAATACAGTCCATAGACAGTTAGTGCTTATTTTCATTGTTTCCAACAAGAAGTGTCTAGTAACCACAGTTTAGTCAACTATCAGTCGCCTTTAGTGAATTAGCAGTCTAGTTAAAAGTTGATTACTTAACTCTCTACAGTAAATTATTGATTTCTTAGGATGGATAGGATGTGTGACTGCTGTGTACGGACGTAGGAGGAGCTGGCCACTGTTCGCGAACAGCTGAACGTGCTGATGCCCACGGTCAGCCGTCTTCAGGCTGCTGCCTCGGAGTGTAGCGGCAGTGGGGGATCTGGTGCGTCGCATGGTACACCCCAGGTGTTACATGCTCCGCCCTAGGTCCCTGCTGTCGACACATCTTCGCGGATACTGGGCGCGGTTGGTCCACCCTCTCCGCAAGGGGAGTGGCGGGTTCAACGGCGTTCGGGCCGCACGAGGTGGAGGGTCAATGTGGAGGCTGGCCGTGTGGCATCGCCCGCTCTGCCTGTGAGTGGACATGTGGCCGCCCCTTCAGCAAGGTCTGAGCAGGCACACGGGTGGAGGGGTTTATTAGTGATTGGGATCTCCAATGTTAGGCGGGTGATGTAGCCCATAAGAAATAGAGGAAAGGTCGGGGAAGAAGGCCAGTGTTCAATCTGTCTGCTTGCCGGGGAGGTCTCATCCGAGATGTGGAGGAGGCCCTGCCGGCGGCGATAGACAGCACTGGGTGCACCCGACTACAAATTGTTGTTCCTGTTGGCACCAATGACTCATTCCGTCTGCGTTCAGAGGTCATCCTCAGTTCATACAGGCGGTTGGCGGAGTTGGTGAAGACGGAAAGCCTCGCTCGCGGGGTTGAATCTGAGCTAACTATTTGTAGTATCGTTCCCAGAACCGATCGCGGGCCTCTGGTTTGGAGCCGAGTAGAAGGCTTAAACCAGAGGCTCAAACGATTCTGCGGAGATGTGGGGTACAAATTTCTATACCTCCGCTATCGGGCAGAGAAATGTAGGGTCCCCCTAAATAGGTCAGGCGTGCACTACACGCAGGAAGTGGCTACAAGGGTAGCGGAGTACGTGTGGAGTGCAGATGTATGTTTTTTAGGTTAGAGAATTCCCTCCTTAGGCCCGATAGGTCGCCTCCTGAGACGCGGCAAGGTAGCAGTAGGCAAAACGCAATAGGTACTGATTATATTAATGTGGTAATAATTAACTGCAGGAGCGTCTATAGAAAGGTCCCAGAACTGCTCTCATTAACAAACGGACATAATGCCCAATAGGGACGGAAAGTTGGCTGAACACAGATGTAAACAGTAATGAAATTCTAAACCCAGATTGGAATGTATACCGCAGAGACAGGCTGGACAGTGAAGGGGGGAGGCGTTTTTATAGCAATAAAAAGTGCAATAGTATGAAGGAAATTGACGGAGATCCGAAATGTGAAATAATTTGGGTGAAGGTCACGGTTAAAGCAGGCTAAAACATGGTAACTGGATGTCTCTATAGACCCCCTGGCTCAGCAGCTGTCGTGGCAGAATACCTGAAGGAAAATTTGGGAAATATTTCGAGCAGATTTCCCGACTATGTTATAGTTCTGGGCGGAGATTTTAATTTACCAGATGTTTATAACGGGTGGCACGGACAAAGAACCCAGTGAACTTTTTTAAGTGCATTATCTGAAAACTGCCTTGGGCGGTTAAACAGAGAACCGACTCGAGGCAATAACATATTAGACCCACTGGTGACAAACAGACCCGAACTATTTGAAACAGTTAACCCAGAACAGAGAATTAGCGATCATAAAGCGGTTACTTCATCAATGATTTCAGCAGTAAATAGAAATATTTAAAAAAGGCAGGAAGATTTTTCTGTTTAGCAAAAGTGACAAAAATTAGATTTCAGAGTACTTGACGGCTCAACACAAAAGTTTTGTCTCAAGTACAGATGGTGTTGAGGATCAGTGGAAAAAGTTCAAAACCAATGTACAATATGCATTAGATGAGTATGTGCCAAGCAAGATCGTAAGAGATGGAAAAGAGCCACCGTGGTACAACAACCGAGTTAGAAAACTGCTACGGAAGCAAAGGGAACTTCACAGCAAACGTAAACATAGCAGACAAACAAAAATTACATGAAGCGAAACGTAGTGTGAGGTGGGCTATGCGAGAGGCGTTCAATGAATTCGAAAGTAAAGTTCTTTGTACTGACTTGGCAAAACCCTAAGAAATTTTGGTCTTATGTCAAAGCGGTTTGGTGGATCAAAACAAAATGTCCAGACACTCTGTGACCAAAATGATACTGAAACAGAGTATGACAGAATAAAGGCTGAAATATTAAATGTCTTTTTCCAAAGCTGTTTCACAGAGGAAGACTGCACTGCAGTTCCTTCTCTAGAATGTCGCACAGATGTCAAAATGGTAGATATCGAAATAGATAACAGAGGGATAGAAAAACAATTAAAATCGCTCAAATCAGGAAAGGCAGCTGGACCTGATGGGATACCAGTTCGATTGTACACAGAGTACGCGAAGGAACTTGCCCCCCTTATTGCAGCGGTTGTACCGTAGGTCTCTAGAAGAGCGTAGCGTTCCAAATGATTGGAAAAGGGCACAGGTCATCCCCATTTTCAAGAAGGGACGTCGAACAGATGTTCAGTGCTATAGACCGATATCTCTGACGTCAATCTGTTGTAGAATTTTGGAACACGTATTGTGTTCGAGTATAATAATGACTTTTCTGGAGGCTAGGAATCTACTCTGTAGGAATGAGCATGGGTTTCGAAAAAGACGATCGTGTGAAACCCAGCTTGCGCTGTTCGTCCACGAGACTGAGAGGGCCATAGACACTTGTTCTCAGGTAGATGCCGTGTTTCTTGACTTCCGCAAGGCGTTTGATACAGTTCCCCACAGTCTTTTAATGAACAAAAGTAAGAGCATATGGACTATCAGACCAATTGTGTGATTTGATTGAATAGTTCCTAAATAACAGAACGCTGCATGTCATTCTCAATGGAAAGAAGTCTTCGGAAGTAAGAGTGATTTCAGGTGTGCCGCAGGGGAGTGTCGTAGGACCGTTGCTGTTCACAATTTATATGTAAATGACCTTGTGGATAACATCGGAAGTTCACTGTGGCTTTTTGAAAATGATGCTGTAGTATATCGAGAGGTTGTAACAATGGAAAATTGTACTGAAATGCAGAAGGGTCTGCAACGAATTGATGCATGGTGCAGGGAATGGCAATTGAATCTCAGTGTAGACAAGTGTAATGTGCTGCGAATACATAGAAAGAAAGACCCTTCATCATTTAGCTACAATATAGCAGGTCAGCAACTGGAAGCAGTTAATTCCATAAATTATCTCGGAGTAGGTATTAGGAGTGATCTAAAATTGAATGACCATATAAAATTAATCGTCGGTAAAGCAGATGCCAGACTGAGATTCATTGGAAGAATCCTAAGGAAATGCAAAAAAAATTGTTCCAATGGCTCTGAGCACTATGGGACTTAACATCTATGATCATCAGTCCTCTAGAACTTAGAACTACTTAAACCTAACTAACCTAAGGACATCACACACATCCATGCCCGAAGCAGGATTCGAACCTGCGACCGTAGCAGTCGCGCGGTTCCGGACTGAAGGGCCTAGAACCGCTCGGCCACCACGACCGGCTAAAGAAATGCAGTCGGTAAACAAAGGAAGTAGGTTACAGTACACTTGTTTGCCCACTGCTTGAATACTGCTCATCAGTGTGGGATCCGTACCAGATAGGGTTGATAGAACAGATGGAGAAGATCCAACGGAGAGCAGAGCGCTTCGTTACAGGATCATATAGTAACCGCGAAAGCGTCACGGAGATGATAGACTCCAGTGGAAGACTCTGCAAGAGAGACGCTGAGTAGCTCGGTATGGGCTTTTGTTGAAGTTCCGAGAACATGCCTTCACCGAGGAGTCAAGCAGTATATTGCTCCCTCCTACGTATAGCTCGCGAAGAGACCATGAGGATAAAATCAGAGAGATTAGAGCCCACACAGAGGCATACCGTCAATCTTTCTTTCCACGAACAATACGAGACTGGAATAGAAGGGAGAACCGATAGAGGTACTCAAGGTACCCTCCGCCACACACCGCCAGGTGGCTTGCGGAGTATAGATGTAGATCTAGGTGTACATGTAGTGCTTGTTGCTGTATAATTATGTTCTTACTGGTGTCCAACATCGTATTTTAACAGCATAATAGTGCGCAGAAAGGGTCACCAGTAGTAGTTCGTTTCAAATGGCTCTGAGCACTATGGGACTTAACTTCTGAGGTATCAGTCCCTTATAACTTAGAACTACTTAAACCTAACTAACCTAAGGACATCACACACATTCATGCTCGAGGCAGGATTCGAGCCTGCGACCGTAGCGGTTGCGCGGTTCCAGACTGCAGCGCCTAGAACCGCTCGGCCATTCCGGCCGGCAATAGTAGTTTAGTGGCACAATTCAGTTCAACTCTGCATGTAACCGAATGAGGTAGCGCAGCGGTAAGAGATTGGACACGTATTCCGGAGTACAGCGGTGCAAATACCAGTCCTACCAGACTGATTTAGGTTTTTACTGTTCTCGTAAATAGCTTAACGCAAATGGATCCTTTCCCATCCTTCTCCAAGACGACAGACTCTCCCTTCGGTAATGATCTCGTCGTCATCGTGAGGTAAAATCCTAATTTTCCTTCCTTCCTGGTTCCTCTCTATTGGCACGTGAACAACGCGTGAAGGATCAAGTACGGATGACCAACACGTTTGCGAAACATTTCACGGCAAGCATTACCAGGAGTTACATAACGGTACTCATTTTTTTTCCAAAAGCTATCGAACGCCATTAAAAAGTTTATAGCTCCATCTAAGAAAGTCATAGCAAGTCCTATTTCTCCACCAGGAAAGTAATCACGGGCACCAACTACAAGGCGAAATACACATCCCTTTGCTAAGTGCACTACGCCTGCAGTATAGACTAGCCGTTTTGCAGCCACGTGTTCACACCTTATCACCTGACGTTCTGCCCGGGGGAAAATAAGCATTAATGGGTTGCTGTTGCCACCTTGTATCGATATCTCAAATAGTTTGTGAAACATTGCTCGGGGTTAACGTCTTGTGTGGTACTGTGTATAAGGAATATAATTATATGCACTGAAATGAAATGACTATACAGGGAGTAACAGGGATAAGGGCAGGTATTTTTATGCGTGGTACCGTAATACGTGGACGGAAAGAATCGCAACATTAAAAAAAATCAATGTAGAGTGATGAAATTTCGGGAACATATTTGTCGTAGTATCATAGTTAGCTGATTAACACTGCAAGATCACAGGTTCATGTAGAAGCGAGATGAGCCATTGCAATTCTGAAATGCTGGTACGTCAATAACTGGTTTAACCGTAAGAATGTTTAATACAAGGATGCAAACGTGCTTGCATTGTGATGTACAGGAGCCGAATGTCAGTTTATTGGATGGTGTTCGATGCTTCTTGCACTTGATCGGCCAGTACAGGGACGGTTAATGCTGTTTCTGAATGACGCTGGAGCTGTCCTCCGATAATATCTCACATGTGCCCGATTAGAGACAGATCTGGTGATGGAACAGGCCAAGGCAATATGTAGACAGTTTGTAAGTCACGCTGAGCTACAACATCGGTGCGTGGACGAGCGTTAGTCTGTTGTAAAACACCCTCTGGAATGACTGACAGCACAACAGGTCGAATCACCAGATTTGCAGTCAGGGTGCAGAGTCCGCCTGTTGTCATAAGAAATCGTACCCCCGCCCATAACTCGAGGTGTAGCTCCTGTCTTTCCAGCAAGTAGACAGGTTGGTTGCATGCCCTCAACCGGCCTCCTGTTTTCCAATAATGGCCGTCACTGACACCTAGCAGAACCATCTTTCATCAGAAAACACAACAGACCTCCACCCTGGCCTCCAGTTAGCTCTCGCTTGACACCACTGAAGTCGCGGTGGTTTAGAATCGATGGAATGTACGCTACAGGGCGTCTGGCTCGGAGCTGTCTTTGAAGTAACCGATTTGTAACAATTCAGTGTATTACTATGGTGCCAACTGCTCCTCAAGTTGCTGCTGCAGATGCAGTATGATGCACCAGAGCCATACGCCGAACACGATGGTCTTCCCTCTCGGTGCCGGCCTGGGTGGCCGAGCGCTTCTAGGCGCTACAGTCTGGAACCGCGCGACCACTACGGTCGCAGGTTCGAATCCTGCCATACATTCTTGTGACTACCATTTCCGGAAATGATGTGCAGTGGCTGCATTCCTGCCATGTCTTCCAGCAGTATCGCTACGTCATGACATTTTTCAGTGAGGTGTTGCTAATCGCGTCTTTGTCGCCTTAAAGGCATTCTTTACTAGCACCAACTCACCACATCCAATCTCAAAGGTAAGTAACGGTCAGGACTGTTACATCGTGTATTTAAAGCAAACCTCATTTGCATCTTCATAGTGGTGCTGCTACCGCAACTGTAACGCGACTGGCGTGAAATTTGAATAGACATAATCTTTCAGGTGTAGAAACAAGTCTATCAACTTTCTTTTATGTTGCATAAGTCCTCCTTAGTAATGTGATTTTTTTCTATCTGTGTATGTACACAAATCAATGTGTTGGATGATTTCTCTCTGTGTCATACAGTCTTCCAACAAAGACATTACTTAATTTACTGACCGAGCGTGGTGGCGCAGTGGTTAGCACACTGGTCTCGCTTTAGGGGGGACGACGGTTCAAACCCGCATTCGGCCATCCTGATTTAGGTTTTCCGTGACTTCCGTAAATCGCTTCAGACAAATGCCGGGATGGTTCCTTTGAAAGGGCACCGCCGATTTCCATCCCCATCCTTCCATAATCCGAGATTGTGCCCTGTCTCTAATGACCTCGTTGTCGACGGGACGTTAAACGCTAATCTCCTCATCCACCCCCTCAATTTACTACCTGACGTTCTTTGCACAATTATAACTCCACCACTAAGTGCACTGCGCCTGCAGTATAGACTAGCCGTTTTGCAGCCACGTGTCCACACTTCATCACCTGACGTTCTCCCCGGGGGAAAATAAGCATTTATGGGTTGCTGTTGCCACATGTACTTGAAGGTGCTAACCAGTCTAAAAACGTACTACTCCTAATAGCCACAATTATTTGTCTGCTAATCAACAAATACTGATACAGTGTTGTTCAGTACACTTTCCTCACCCACCAATAAAACTATGTGCACTTACACCTGTATGATGAGGATGAAATCAGTGAACAGACACTTGGAAAAATGATATCAGGGCAAACCGTTCACCTATGTGGAATCTGCAATGTAATTACTATGTCGTGACGGATGAAAGTTTGTGCTGTACCACGCCCCGAACCCAGATTTCGTGTCTGGAGGCGTACACGGATACTCTAATGATTTAGGCGACTGCTCCAAAAAAGCAACGAATACAGATTCGAGTGTACCACAGAGTTTGGATTGTCTGTACGTGTTTATCACTGTATGTGGGTAGTCTACGCAGGACGCGTACTTATGCTCATATCCTAAAGCAGCTCTCAAATCAGTGGCAAACAGCCTAGCCAGGTTCAAAAATGGTTCAAATGGCTCTGAGCACTATGGGACTCAACTACTGAGGTCATTAGTCCCCTAGAACTTAGAACTAGTTAAACCTAACTAACCTAAGGACATCACAAACATCCATGCCCGAGGCAGGATTCGAACCTGCGACCGTAGCGGTCTTGCGGTTCCAGACTGCAGCGCCTTTAACCGCACGGCCACTTCGGCCGGCTGCCTAGCCAGGGAAGCTGCTGTTTTGCTGTTCTTCTTTTCTTCAGCTCTTCATTTTCATATCTTCGTATCCGTTTTGCATATGCTGCGTCTACAGCTACATGACTGTTCTTCACTTTACACTCCATAGAAGTACTTTCTGACTTTTTCTCAACAGTTCCACTATCGAACAGCAGATGGGTAAAATGACAACTAAAGCTCTACGTGCGAACCCTGATTTCTCTTACATTGTTACAATTGTCATTTCTCCCTCTGCAAGTGGGAATAAACTAAATAGTTTCACATTCAGTGGAGAAAGTTGGGGTTGCACTTCGTGGAAAGATCTCGGCACAATGAAAAACGCCGTTGTTTTTATAATTGCCACCACAACTCTCGTATAATATCCGTAAAACTGTCTCCCCTATTTCGCGATAATACAAAACGAGACGCCTTTCTGTGAAATTTTTCGGAGTCCACTGTTAGTCGTATGGGTTTAGAAACCCACACCGCGCAACAGTATGCCAGAAGAGGACAGACAAGCGTAGTGTAGGCAGTCTCTTCGGTAGACCTGTTGCATGTTGTAAGTATTCTGCCAGTAAAAGGCAGTCTTTGGTTCTATTTCTCCACAGCATTATCTATGTGATCGTTCCAGTTTAAGTAATACGTAATTGCAATATGCAGGAATTCAGTTGAATCAGTGTGGTTCATCGTGAAACCGAAAATTAAGGGGTTCCTTTTAGTACTCATACGGAAGACCTCACACTTTTCATTATTTAGTGTCATGTGCCACTTTTAGCATCATACAGATATCTTGTCTTAACCATTTTGCAGTTGATTTCGAACTTCTGAAGGCTTTATTAGACGGTGAACGACAGTATCATCTGCAAAAAATCTAAGAGAGCTGCTCAGATTGTCTACAAAATCTTTTACATAGATTAAGAACAGCAGAGCGCCCATAACACTTCCCTGAGGAACCCCAGACGTCACTTCTGTTTCACTGTGTGACATCGAGTTAATTATTACCAAATGCGACCTTTCTGAAAGGAAATCACGAATAAATCGCGCAACTGAGACGATACACCGTAGGCATCAATTTGATTAAAATCTGCTTGTCGAGAACGCTATCAAAACCACTCTGTAAATCTAGAAACACAGAATCAGCTTGAGATACCTATACCAACCGAAAATTTCGTTTTTAACTATCTGTTTACAACTTTATGTTTTAGAGAAAACAATATTTTTGGAACAATTACTGGTTGACAGCTTTTTCTTGTATTTAAACTACTTATTAAGAATTTTGTGAATAAATCCGTCTAAATCGCTGAATCTATTTTTTATTTACAATGTCGTTTCGGCTATTTAAATCTGATGATCTGTAATAAAGATTAAAGAAGCATTAGAACTCGAAGTGTTTTTATGCATTATCAGGCTACAAAAAGTGAAAAAGCAAAAACGTTTTAAAGAAGTCACTCACCAAAATTTAGAAGTTACAAAACAACACTCAGTGTCAGTACCAATAAAACCTGTGCCTAAGGAGACTGTCAGCTGTCAACATGGCTCAAAAAATTTCAAAGAAATGCAGTCTAATGTTAACGACTTTATAATTCGATTTTGCGTTATCTAGACGATTTTATTCACAAAATATTTGCAGTGTTGCGGACTCATTCGAGAACTGTATTTGTTTTATTGTACTCACCGGCCGGCCCATGTAGCCGCCTTCTCCGTCGTCGGGGGCTGTGCTCGACTCAGACCGCGACCGCTTCCAGTCTTCCAGGTCGACCGCGTCGTCACTGCAACACAGCGACGCGCCTTTTCTAACAAGAGTCTGTACTCTGCAGCCTGAAGGATTCTCACTCTACTAGTCGATCCAGTACGATTCGGCTTACCTTACGTGTCTTCATCTACAGCTACAACTAGATCGCCGCGCGCGATAGCTGCGCGGTCTTGGCGCCTTGCCACGGTTCGCGCGGCCCCTCCCGTCGGATGTTCGAGTCCTCCCTCGGGCGTGGGTGTGTGTTGTTCTTATCGTAAATTAGTTTAAGTTAGATTACGTAGTGTGTAAGCCTAGGGACTTACGACGTCAGCAGTTTCCAATTTACAACTACATCGATTGCAAACCTCTGTGAAGCGCATGGCAGAGGGCACGTTCCATTGAACCAATCACGACTGGCTCGCTGGAAGAATGTTTGTTTAAACGCTTCTGTGTGCGCTGTAATCAGCCTGATCTTGTCCTCTAGATCCCTACGGGGGCGACACGTAGAGTGATATGACACAGGGTGTAACAAAAATATACGGCACAAATTTCAGAACACATTACTCAGATGTAGGTGAAGAAATTATGTTGCATGAACAAGGGGCTGGAAACGCTTCGTTTCCATGTTACACCTCATTTCTCCAGTTCATTAATCGTGGGAGACACACACCAACAGAGCGTAGCAGCATACAACATGCAACTCTTTCTCACAGGAGACGTCCTCCCTGGGAATTGATACCCGCCTTCGTAGTGAATCTCAGATGCGCTGATGTATCTCTAGAGTACTGGGGATGGTTTCGCAGTCTTCGGTATTACGGGCACGGAGACTCTGAACATCTTCTGCTGGGCTTGCGTACACAACAGCTTGCAAATGCCCCCACAAATAAAAGGCCAGTGGGTTTAGGGCCGGAGAGCGTGGAGGTCAGGCAGTTGGTCCATCTCTACCTATACATCTCTCACCGAATCTGGCACTTAGACGACGACGGACGTTACCACTAAAATGAGGAGGTGCTCCATCGTGCATAAAGTACATTTTTTGTCGTACAGCTAAAGGCTTAAAATCCCCATGTTCCCTGAGATGATAATAAATGGCTTCAAATTTTTTCCTGTCGGGACACCTTCATCGTGGAAATCTCTCCCGGTACAAACGTTGAGAGCGCCAGTGCCGTCAGCTAATCCATATATCAATTGGTCATCTGCCTTCTCTGCATTTGTGTACACTGCCATTGGACGAGTCAAGTCTGTGATTATCTCTACGTAGTAACCTGTGCTCTTGCAACGGTCGTACTGATCGATGGAACGGTAACAGGGACAGGTAAAAAAAACCACTGGCGGTGCACAAAGTTACCTGACGTCACCAGGAGTATATGCCCCCATGGTCCTAATGCTCTGTTCTTGTGTATTTCTCGTGATTAATGACTTGGAGAAAATCAGTTGTAACATGGAAACAAAGCGTTTCCAGACCAATGTCCATATAACATAATTTCTTCGTTTACGTGAGAAGGACATGTTCTACAATTTGTGCCGTACGTTTTTGTTACACCCTCTATATTCCTAAATTCATCATGAAAAGGCGGTAGCGGTGAATTTGTAAGCAGGCACTTTCGGGATGGATTGTTTCTACCAAAGCGTGCTGAAAACTAATACCTCCGGTTTCTTTCTGATCTCAATATCGCTTAACGTATTACAAGTCACACATGTTACTCGGTCGACTTTCCCGCTTCGCTGACGCAAATTACAAGCATCTGTCCCTAGAGGGCTCCGAATTGTAGCGTGTAGCCTGGCGGTGTGTAACGCAACTATGTCGGTGCGATAAAAACCACGTGCTGTAATTGAGTTTCGAATTCGCAGGTTTCGTCGACAGATGGAGCATGACAACGCCAGACCACACACGAGCACTTCGCAATGCAGCAATCTGACGCTTTGGGTTCACTGTCGTCACTCATTCTCTTTACCGTCCCGACTTGGCCCCATCCGATTTTGATCTCTTTCCACAACTTAAAGAACACCTTCGTTGACTTCACTTTGGTAGTGATGAAATGGTGCAAGCAGAGGAGGGGTTGTGATTCCGCCAACAAATTCAAACATTCTGCAGTGATGGTATCAACAAACTGATTGGGAAAAATGTACTAGTCACCACGGAGACTATGTTGAGAAATAAATATGTCGATACGAATATTAAAAATGTAGGATGTCAATAATGTTTGTTTAATTTAAAAAGATTTGAGAGTTTTCACATTGGCAATTAGGAGACATTACTTTTCAGCACGCCCTCGTATCTTCAAACATCTGCCAGTTGAGCTCCATCAGAACACCCGTAACACTCTCCATGGTTCTAGCAAACTTTTGACCATTTGTGCTGCTCTTCTCTGTGTACGTCGAATACCCATTAATATACCTATTAGGTACGGGTCCCATACACCCTAGAAGTTTTCTAGGACCGGTCGCACGAGTGTTTTGTAAACAATCTTCATTGTAGACTGATTGCATTTGTATAGTACTCTGCCACCTGACTTACGACTGAACCTACACGATCGTTCAAAGTGCTCCACCCAGGTATTTGTATGACTTGACCCATTACAGGTGTGACTCGTTTACATTGTACTTACTGGATAATAGATTGTTTTTCTTTACATATGTAACAAATCGCCATAGTACCCTTATCAAGAGCAGACTGGATATTTTTGCAGCTCTTTTCAGACGGTATTTCCTTATAGAATGCTGCATCGTATGTGGAAAGTCCGAGGTCACTACTGATCATCCTTCTTTCGTTAGACTGACGATAATTTTCTAATATAGTCACATGAAGACGAAGGTTTAGCACAGTTCATCGAGTAGTAAGCACCCCAACATCAAATTTTCATCGAGATGGAAACAAAAGGAAAGGGTCCAACATTTTCTTTCCTTTTCTTTTTCTTATCTGAATGATAATCAGTTGCATTACCTGTAATTGGTTGAATTAAAATATCCTTTTTATTTCGTATCCGATACTATTGCGCACTTTCAGCTGTGTACCCATTTTCAGGTGGTTGAATACTCAATCAAATGCACATTCTTGCGTTGCAATCGAAGTGTTCGTGGAATCATACAGGGGGGAAAATTTCTGGGCATAAGTACAATTACAAACCTGAACAATGTCTCAATATCATCTCCACTATGTTATAAGGAGGAGTATTATGTGTGAATCTGAGGATGATAAAGTATTTTACCCTGGAAATAAATGTTCTGTTACAACCTGGAGTGACAATTTGATTGATCTGAACGAAAATGAGAGCACTGCAAAAGGCCAGCGACCTCGATATTCCTAGCGAACAATTAAAAATTTGGCTGAGGAACTGTTATTTGAAAAATGACAGAAAGAATTTGCTAAGCATTTGGGACGTAGCATACCACGCAGAATAGTAACGACAAAATATTCTGTGAAAATTAATAAAAAGAAAGAAAAAGAGTCCGGGCAGTGACTGGCAGTACCTTGTAGTACAAAAAAGTCTCACGAGTAGAATGGTATTTGATTTTTTAATAAAAGCTCTACCGCCTAACTTCGTTGTGGGCTGCTGACTGAAACCTACAGAAGTCATTCAACCACGAGGCAGCTAAATCTCTACCAGCGAATTATAGGAACAGAACTTGGTCCCATACTAGGGACTGAAGTACGAGCCAAGTTTTCTGTAAACGGACACTGCTTACTCATATCAGTTCTCCTGACTATCTGTCCAAGAAAGTGGACTATAGAAAAGCCACAGCAAAACATGGGTATTCGCACAACAGCCACATACGAAAGGGAAATATGGAGTCTCGGTGCCTAGGGGGTAAACGCTAATGCCAAAAGTGTTTGTAAAGTGTTTTTAAATTCGTATTTATTACAAATCGGTTATTGTGATCAGTGAAACTAAAAAAACTATTAAGTCTGGAGGTAAGCATTAAACTTAATCCTGTATTCGCTGGACAGGTGGAGGTGCCATAGTGTATTTTCGAAAGTTATTTAATATAATTCAATATAATCGATAATAATGAGTACTTCTTAAGTCAGTTAAACTAACAGCCATGTGTATTTGTTATATGTGGTTTTCCTACATTATTTTATACAGCATATCAAATGTTTGCAGTTTCATTTTAACTCCACCAAGTTGGAAAAAGGAGAAAACCGTGAAAGAGGCTATTAGGAGACTCCACGTGTAGCAACTAGGCAAAGACCGCTCACATTTCAAGCTGGACGGTTTTCCATATACTCTACTTGCTGCGTCGCTGAAGTGGCAAATGGATTGACCTAAAATGAATGAAACAACGAACAAATTGCTGAGTCACTATGTTTCTGTAACACCATCTACAGATCACGGTGCCACACCCACGTTGGGAAAGGAAATCAATACCACAGACATTAGCAACATCACGCTGCATTTCACGACGACGAATGGGTGACGCGCAGCGCTATCGCTCGGAGGTCGATACAGACACGGG
The DNA here is from genome assembly GCF_023898315.1 of Schistocerca nitens. Taxonomy (NCBI): domain Eukaryota; kingdom Metazoa; phylum Arthropoda; class Insecta; order Orthoptera; family Acrididae; genus Schistocerca; species Schistocerca nitens. The sequence goes on from NC_064616.1 coordinate 63,078,018, forward strand.
TATGGAGTCGATCAGCTCCAGTTCCTGACCCCCGATGAAGCAGTCATCATCTAGGGTACCAGTGCTCTTCAAGTCTCAGATGGAAGTACACTATTGTAATTGCTGTACTTGTACTTCAAGGGTAGGGTTTGCATCAAGTAATGCTTAACTGTTCAAAGGCAGATGTAAATACTCAACAAACGCTTCTGGCAATGCATTGTATAAGGTTAAGTAAATCTTTTTCCATTCTTGTAATAACGTGAAATAATGTTTCACATGCTGTAGTTCTGCTCAGCCACCTTCTCAGTCATGACTGCACGATTATAGTTTCGTCAGGTCATAACAAATGGTGACTAAGTTGATATCCTTTTTCGTTTGCCTCCTGAACTGTGTGCGATTTTCACACGTCTTGCAGCTAACTGTTGTTGCCCTAATCTTTCTCATTGCCGTTTCCCCACATTTCTTCTTCACTATGCTTGAGCTGCCACAGGAAATGTGTCTAACCGAAACTGCACAGATTAAACGCTTGCTGCTCACTGTAGGCCAGCTGACGTCATTTCTCAGTAAGCAAGCAACACCGCTGCCGGTAGCTGTTCCAAAATTTCACCCGTACCACAGTCAGGACGAAGAATGGCAGCGCTGTCAGGCGCAAGTGGAGATCAACTTTGCTGCCGACAAAATAAGAGGTATGGAGCGCAAGTTGTGTGCCGAAACTGTTCACGAGAAAGTCACGTAAGATCTTTTTGTTAAGTTACTGGATAAACGTTTTGACACTCTAATCCGTAGCAACTGCGCGATTTAAATTTTTTTCGTCTGTAGCAGCAGCCGACACAGACAGTCAAACAATGGGTAGCAGTACTGACAGGTCACTCCTAGTTTAAGTGCTGTTGTGGAATAAACTTTAGTGATGTCATGGTGTGATGCTATAACACAGAATGTATCAAATGCACTCGTGGGTGCTGTAATTCTAAGACTGCCACATCCTGTTTTAAGAACAATTCTGTCTATTGTGTAATCTCACACAAATGTGGACTCAAAAGATTTTGATTTTGGAGCTCCATGTATTTCAGTTGTTGACATTGCACCAGACGCTCAGTCTCTAGTACATCAGAGTGTTAAAGTGTATCAGAATAAAGCTCAGACAACTAGTAAGAGCAGTAATAGCAGCAGAAGTAAAAAGTTTCAGTCTCGTGGCACATTGTACGTGCTAGAAAACTCTGTAAGGGAATCGTCTCCTCAGTGCTTTTTGATCCACGATTGGAAGCATTGTCCTTGTCATACTGCAAATTGCTTTCAATGTGGACGTACGTGGAAAATAAGGCCAAGGCATGAGCCGCCGTGGTGCGGGCTCAGCTACACCGTGAACAAGTGCATACCGTGCCACTTATTCAGGAACGAGCCGATACCCGCAGTTCCGCATCGCGGAACTCTTCCGCTGCAGTATGCAGGCAGTCGAACAAACTTTTTGTTCAGTTACGAGTGGAACAAAAGACAGTTAAGTGACAGTTGGTAACTGGTGCTTCTCTTTCCCTGATAAATACAGCAACGTATGACGGAATCGGTAGCCCACCCCTGCAGCAGCCTACTTCTATTTTGCCTGCTAACAATGGGTGTGAAGCTCTAGCTCTTGCCGTTTGTAAATTGCCGGCAACTTTTCAGGGAGTGACAAAATGTATTTTATTTTACGTACTCAATTCTAAGAACAATGAAAACATTTTTGGGTTATATTTGATTTGTTCAATCTGTGCATTCTGTGGTGTCACCGCCAGACACCACGCTTTCTAGGTGGTAGCCTTTAAATCGGCCGCGGTCCATTAGTATACGTCGGACCCGCGTGTCGCCACTGTCAGTGATTGCAGACCGAGCGCCACCACACGGCAGGTCTAGAGAGACTTACTAGCACTCGCCCCAGTTGTACAGCCGACGTTCATAGCAGTGGTTCACTGACAAATTACGCTCTCATTTGCCGAGACGATAGTTAGCATAGCCTTCAGCTACGTCATTTGCTACGACCTAGCAAGGCGCCGTATTCAATCGATATTTACGTATATTGAAGCATGTACAGTCAAGAGCGATGTACTCCAAATATGGATTAAAGTTAAGTATTCCAAGAACTACGTTCTTTTCTTATTAGACTCAACTCCTTTAATTGTTCCAGACCTCACGCCAGTCTGCGTGTAATTAAACGCGTGCATTTCGGCCTCCTCTAGCAACACGGTGTTGGCTCTTCTGCCAACACTACACATTCAAAACAATGTGTTACGAATCAGTGTTTCTGCTCCTCACACAAACTTTTCTGACCTGTGTAGTAAGTACAAAGAACCATTTGAACCAGGTACAAGATGGGCTAAGGACTCTGAAGCACACATAATTGTGAAAGACAACGTGCAGCCGCGATTTTTTCGGCTGCAATCCGTCCCACGTTGGTTACATGAGCAAGTTAATCAGGAATAGCAAAGACAGGAAGGCAGTGGGGTTATCCAACCCATTTCTGCTAGCCACTGGGCATTACCCTCTGTCATTCTGAAGCCTTCGGGTGATTTACGTTTGTATGATGACCTTTAGGCAACAGTAATCCCACAAACTGTTGCGGATTCTTTCCCTCCTCCACATCTGGAGGAGTTGATGGATAGACTGGGACAGGACAGATACATTCAGAAATAGATTTAACAGCGCGTGGTAGCCGCGCTGTCTAGGCGCCTTGCCACGGGTCGCTCGGCTCCCCTCGTCGGAGGCTCGAGTCCTCCTCTGACATGGGCGTGTGTGTTGTCCTTGGCGTAAGTTAGTTTAAGCTAGATTAAGTAGTGTGTAAAACTAGGGACCGATGACCTCAGCAGTTTGGTCCCACGTTAACTTACCACTATCTCCAGCAAAAAAAGATTTACGAGAGGCATATGTACAGTTACCGCTGGATGAGCTGTCCGAGCAACACTTTGTGAGAAACACTCACTTAGATTTGCTCCAGTTTTGAAGACCACAATTTGGAAGTGCCTCAGCTGCTGTAATTTTTCAACAATCCAATAATATTTAACAGCAAAAGTACAAGGGACAGGAGTAATAATATGAAGAGTGGTAGTAATGGGATGGTCTTGTTTGATGGTCAACAACGCAAGTAAGGCACGTGTCGCGCTGGACTGTGCGTGTCCAGTACGGACTAGGCATCAGTGCAGGTTGTTTACGAGTAGTGCATTCTTCATAATTACATTCAAAGGCCGGTGCCAACGTTCAGTGAAAGACCTAAGAGAGTTCCAAAGAGGGCAGATTGTGGGGGCCTGATTAGCTGGAGCATCAGTAACCAAGACAGCTAAGTTACTGAATGTTCCCAGAGCAACTGTTTCAACAGTCATGACAGACTACACAAAACATGGAAAGACACCATCGTGTAAACATAATAGTGGGCGTAAATCAAAACTAAAAGACAGAGATCGTCGTATGCTAACACGAATTGTGTCAAAGCAACACAAAACTACGGCAGCTAAAGTGACTGCAGAGCTCAATAGCCATCTTCGAGACCCCGTGTCTATCGACAATGTCCACCGAGAACTCCATAAAGACAATACTCATGGGCAAGCTGATATACCAAAACCATTACTGACTACAGCCAATGCTAAGAAGCGTAAAACATGGCGTCAGGATCATAAATCCTGGATAGCTGATCAGTGGAAACACGTCATATGTTCTGAAGAGTCAAATTTTTAGTTATTTCCACATCTGGCCAGTTTTACGTCTGGATAACGCCAAAAGAAGCCTACAGTCCTGATTGCTTGATTTCAACGGTTAAGAATGGAGGGGGAAGTGTGAGGGTGTGGACGCTATATGATGGTACTCTGCTGGTCCCATCATTACTCTCAAAGGCCGTGATGAGGTGCACCCCATGATTCAAATGCTGTTGTTCCCCGACGATGATGCCATATTTCAGGACGATAATGCGCTCATTCACACAACCGAGACAGTATAATCGTGGTATGAGGAGCACGCAAGTGAACTGCAGCGTCTTCCCTGGCCAGCGCAGTCCCCCGACTTGAACATTGGCGATCCCTTGTGGGCGGTATTTGAGCGCAGACTCGGAGCAGTCTCCCGCCTCCCTCGTCACTAGAGGATCTATAAGGGGTTCTGATCGAATTGTGGCACAACATTCCACTGGAGACTATACAATCATTATGTCAGTTCTCCAAGAAGAATCGCAGATGTATTACGGGTAAAAAACAGCAATTTTAGACTGTTTGTTTGAAGCTATTTCTGCAGCTCGCTTAAAGCGCAACAAGGAATAGTGCTCCTTCTTTCTGGAAGAATAGAATTATTTAGGCCATGTAATTAATGAACAGGATATATATCCAACTATACATCACTTGGCTGCCAGCGCACCGTACGATTAGTGACCTACAATCAGTCATGCGGAAGCTCAGCTAGTATATGAAGTTTATTCCTCACGCTGCACAAATTGCTGCACTGCTTAACAGGCTGCGCCAGAAATACGTTTCTTTAGTGTGGCGCCAAGAATGCCAGAATGCATTACAGTGACAGAAAGACGCCTTGATTAGTTGTGGATGTTTGATTTATTTTCACCCAGCGAAGCCTACCGTGTTATCTGTGGGTGCATCTTCTTATGGGATCAGGGCTGCGCTCTTCCAGAAGACTGGTTCTCCTGACAAACCTACTGCTTATGCCCCGAAAATTCTTAACAGAGCCCAGTGTTACTACAGTGAGCTTGAAAGAGAGGCACTCGCCATTATCTATGGTGTAACGAAAATTCCACCAGTATTTGTATGGTCAGAAGTGCTGTTTGCTGACTGATCATTGGTCTTTGATGGTCTTGTTCAATCCTGCCAAGCCCATCCCACGAGTTATTGTGGAGGCCCACTGTCCGACATTCGAATTCAGACACATTGTCTCGATTACCAGTCGGTACAGATGTGGCGTTTGATTCGTCTGAGAAATCATTTCATCACATCGAGTTCCGGCGTGTTGAGCTGCCACTGCTTCCGACACAGCTCTTCAGGCTGTTTTGCAATGAGTGTGCCATGTGTGGCCACACAGTTTGATAGGAATTCACCAAGCAGTGGCACATCACTACTTTTCACGTCGTCACATCTTTCGTTGCCAGCAAATGTTCTGCTATTGCACACAAAGAATAACGACGCGCATATTGTGAGTCCTCAATCCTTACGGCGGAAAGTCTTGTCTTTATTGCACGAAGGTAACTGGGGCGCAGTTCACATAAAGCAAAGTTCTACCGTCACTGAAGGTGCAGACGTTCAGATTGAGTGAGTGACTGCTGGATTGACAATTTGTAGGGAAAATCAGACAGCTCCGCTGCAACGCTTTATTGTGCGGCCACGTCCGTCCTCACCGTCGTAACACATTCAAACTGATTTTGTGCGTCTGTTCTGCAACACTCAATGGTTGTTAGGGGTAGATCCTTCCATTTGTAGGTTGACTTTTATTGTCGTCATGACATGCACCACTGCTGCGAATCCAATATCGGCTTTGTATACTACACTCCTGGAAATGGAAAAAAGAACACATTGACACCGGTGTGTCAGACCCACCATATTTGCTCCGGACACTGCGAGAGGGCTGTACAAGCAATGATCACACGCACGGCACAGCGGACACACCAGGAACCGCGGTGTTGGCCGTCGAATGGCGCTAGCTGCGCAGCATTTGTGCACCGCCGCCGTCAGTGTCAGCCAGTTTGCCGTGGCATACGGAGCTCCATCGCAATCTTTAACACTGGTAGCATGCCGCGACAGCGTGGACGTGAACCGTATGTGCAGTTGACGGACTTTGAGCGAGGGCGTATAGTGGGCATGCGGGAGGCCGGGTGGACGTACCGCCGAATTGCTCAACACGTGGGGCGTGAGGTCTCCACAGTACATCGATGTTGTCGCCAGTGGTCGGCGGAAGGTGCACGTGCCCGTCGACCTGGGACCGGACCGCAGCGACGCACGGATGCACGCCACGACCGTAGGATCCTACGCAGTGCCGTAGGGGACCGCACCGCCACTTCCCAGCAAATTAGGGACACTGTTGCTCCTGGGGTATCGGCGAGGACCATTCGCAACCGTCTCCATGAAGCTGGGCTACGGTCCCGCACACCGTTAGGCCGTCTTCCGCTCACGCCCCAACATCGTGCAGCCCGCCTCCAGTGGTGTCGCGACAGGCGTGAATGGAGGGACGAATGGAGACGTGTCGTCTTCAGCGATGAGAGTCGCTTCTGCCTTGGTGCCAATGATGGTCGTATGCGTGTTTGGCGCCGTGCAGGTGAGCGCCACAATCAGGACTGCATACGACCGAGGCACACAGGGCCAACACCCGGCATCATGGTGTGGGGAGCGATCTCCTACACTGGCCGTACACCACTGGTGATCGTCGAGGGGACACTGAATAGTGCACGGTACATCCAAACCGTTATCGAACCCATCGTTCTACCATTCCTAGACCGGCAAGGGAACTTGCTGTTCCAACAGGACAATGCACGTCCGCATGTATCCCGTGCCACCCAACGTGCTCTAGAAGGTGTAAGTCAACTACCCTGGCCAGCAAGATCTCCGGATCTGTCCCCCATTGAGCATGTTTGGGACTGGATGAAGCGTCGTCTCACGCGGTCTGCACGTCCAGCACGAACGCTGGTCCAACTGAGGCGCCAGGTGGAAATGGCATGGCAAGCCGTTCCACAGGACTACATCCAGCATCTCTACGATCGTCTCCATGGGAGAATAGCAGCCTGCATTGCTGCGAAAGGTGGATATACACTGTACTAGTGCTGACATTGTGCATACTCTGTTGCCTGTGTCTATGTGCCTGTGGTTCTGTCAGTGTGATAATGTGATGTATCTGACCCCAGGAATGTGTCAATAAAGTTTCCCCTTCCTGGGACAATGAATTCACGGTGTTCTTATTTCAATTTCCAGGAGTGTATTTTTTATCTTGAGGGTCTTCTAAGCTCATTGTCTCAAACAATGGCCCACTATTCACGCCAGTCGGTTTGCAATAGTTTTGTGCCACCAATGGCATACATCATGTGGACACTGCACCTTTACAGCCACAGTCTAACAGAGAACCCGAACGGTTCGATGGACGGTTAAAAATTCACATGGAGAATCTCCGTTCCTCCAACAGACGAGAGCAGCCATTGAAAATTTTTCTGTCCTCTTACTGCTCCTTTCCACAAGATAGCAAGACGCCGACGTAGTTGTTACACAGTCGAAGGTGCCGTACCCTGTTGGGTCTTCTGTGACCTTTTGCGGAGGGGAATGTGATATCGTTCAAAGATTGTGATGTCACAACAAAATCGGCATCTTGCATCGAAATCATAGACAATAGTAATGTCTCGGTGCAATTCACAATGACGAATGGGAGGCGCTCCTGCAGACACAACCTCTCTTTCAGCACCGCAGCCTCATCGCACGGAGGTCGATCTACAGGGTGTTCGGAAATTATCGTTACAGACCTCTACAACTTGTAGAGCGGTATAACTACATAATATTTTGAATGGCAACTCATGTCCGGAAACGTACCCTTTCCGTCCTACAGCCATTTGAAACCACGTTTGCTAGGTAGGTATGCAACAGGGTGGTCATGGTGAGGGTTGGTTCCGTCGGATTGGCTGATCTCAGTTGACGTCTACCCTGCCTCTCTGACCTAGTTCGAGGCTCATTGATGTGTCTGTGAGTGTTAGAGCAACATGGTTGAGCTGCGGCCAAGCGGCTCTAGGCTGTTCAGTCTGGAACCGGGCGACCGCTAGGGTCGCAGGTTCGAATCCTGCCTCGAGCATGGATGTGTGTGATGTCCTTAGGTTAGTTAGGTTTAAGGAGTTCTAAGTTCTAGGGGATTGATGACCTCAGAAGTTAAGTCCCACAGTGCTCAGAGCCATTTGAACCATTTAAACGTGGTTGAATACACGTTTGCAGAATACACCGGCAGGATCCTTCCGAATGGCGAAGATCGCAGTAATGGCAGATCTGTTCGTCAACTTTATTGACATCGTTCTCCAAAACGATCGACTCCACCGAATACACTTCACGCCACAATTACGCAACGGGTTTGAGAGAGGGTACCTTCACAGCAGACGTGACTGGTTCTCCTAGGAAACGCCGTACGGATTGAAAGAGTCCGTACTGCATCACGTTGAAGAGAACCTGTCAACGAGCAAATGAGTATTTTCTTTGGCTATTAATGAGTGAATTTGTCAGGCAAGTGATGTACTGGGTAGCATCTAATCAATTACTTGTAAAAGTGGTCGTGTTATCAAGATGTTTTCAAATGGCTGTAGCACTGAAATGGTACTTTTCCGGAAATGCGTTCCATTTGAAAATATTATGTATTCACTCCCCTCTACAAGTCCTAGAAGTGGGTAACAGGAATTTACGATCACCTTCTAGAGCCGAGCATTGACTATTTCAGCCCAGTTCGTGTCCTCTGACAAAGGAGTCAGCGTCGTCTAGCTAGTATACCAGTGCTATTCAAGTCACAGATGGAACTGTACTTCTGTAAAAGTTGAACTTTTACTTCAAGAGAAGAGTTTGTAATTGTGTGTATCAAGTGATGCTTTACTGTTCAACGACTGTTGTACAGCTGCATATATTCGACACAGTCCTGTGGCAATGAATCATACAAAGTTAAGTAAATCTTTTCATCATTCTTTTAATAGAAGTTAAACAATGTGTCATGTGTTGTACGAGAGCTGTTCGGAAAGTAAGGTCCGATCGGTCGCTAAATGAAAACCATAGTAAAAATCAATTTTTTTTAATACGCAGCACTTAGCCACGCCTTCCACCTACCTCTCTAAACAGTCGCCGTTCCGACTTAGACATTTGTCGTTGCGTTATACAAACTTGCCAGTACCCTCGTCACAGAAAGCAGAAGCCTATGCTCTCCGCCAATTCTCAACGCTTCTCTGCCTTTCGTTGTTAGTGCCAAAATGTTGTCTTCGTAGCCAGCGGCTCATGAGAGCACAGATGAACAACGGAGGGAGCCAATTAAGGGCTGTGTTGTGGTTGATAAAGCGCTTCCCATCGAAAACGCTGAAGGAACGTCTTCATTGCCCCTGCAGAATGCGGCTCAAAATTGTCTTGAAGAAAGAACGCATGACATTTATGTTATGTGGGCTGTATAGCTTCAGGCGAAATTTCTCATCAAATCCACATACTTGGCGGGAAACACTGTTGTTTCAGCATTTCTACGTGATCACTTTGCCCTCTGAACTGAAAAGAGCGGCGTGAAGCGATCCATAGGCACACTAAAGACACTGCCCAACGCATCTGTGCAAAGTTCCATCGGATTTTCACAGCGGTTTCCATTTCGCGCCTACTCGGACCTCACTTCCTGAATACGCCTCGTAGTTCCTATCAGATATCTCCTAGAGCAATCAAAGAACACGAATGTAATTTCGTCAGGTCATAACAGTTTCTATGTGAAATTATCCTCTAATATCGATGCCTTCAAAACTTCTGTCGCATATGGATTGCCACACTCAAGTGGTAAGAGCCTCCCATAACCTATACGTGCCCATTAGTATTTGATTCCAACTAAAATTAAAATATCACACTTGAATCAAGTTTGCAACGAGGTATTTTCGTAAGAAAACATGTGATTTGAGATACTTCTGGTTTGCCTGATGCTTGCTAAACTACGTGTGGCAGTCTTACATTGCATCCTTTGTTGTACTTCTGGATTGTTTCCGAGAAGTTCACGGAATGCGAAGCCCTATTCTTCATGCACTTTCAAATAAGACGCTTATGTAGAACTTCATAATGCTTTGGTGTGAAGGGAGATGCGAACCGTTTTTGTGTTTTAACATCGTAAACGGGATTTAGTATTGCTTATACTCCTTTAATTAAAGTCATGAAACGATATTTATTTTGATGTAATGTAATGAACTTAATCCTTTCTATACGGAAAGCTTTATCTCAGAATGTATTTTGAGGAAGATGTTGCTATAGACATTGCTCAAAGGCGCTTCAGTCCGGAGCTGCGCGACCGCTACGGTCGCAGGCTCGAATCCTGCCTCGGGCAGATATGTGTGTGATGTCCTTAGGTTAGTTAGGGTTAAGTAGTTCTAAGTTCTAGGGGGCTGATGACCTCAGATGTTAAGTCCCATAGTGCTCTGAGCCATTTGAACTATTTGTTCAAAGGTTGCCGTACTGTCATCTCTCAGGTTTTCACGTTTTTGTAATAAATCACGTTTACCGATTATCTGACCGTTTCGTTGTAGATTCACTTTCGCACTGATTACTTGAAAACGTATTCGGTATTTGCCAAAAAGATATTTCCAGTAACCACTAATAATCGAAAATCTTAACCTCGCAGAATAAGAGAGATTTTCGAGCGCTTATACAGTGTCAGAATACGCAAATGTCAGTTTCCAAATAAATTGACCACAACGAAATACATTTTTTCTCCTTTAGGTCTCGCTGCAGGCAGACGGGCTGCAACGCCACACACATTGGTATTTCACTGAACCAAAAGTCACTGGACGTTCCCTGCTTCTCATCTATCTCATTCTTCTCCTTATTCCTTGAGGATATAACTTATATTTCTTACTGGTGTGATGCAAAATTTGAGTTCCAAATTAAGGCAGTAGTGGTTACTAGCGACTCAGTGATAGATTCCCAGAGAGATATACTAGGCAGCAGCCAGTTACTGCATTTCCTGCAGCACATTATGCCTTGCAGGTTGCAATAGGTATTAAGTCAATGATAGACATATAAAACAATACACAAAATGTTTCTACACGTTAGTCAAAAACGATAATCCCACTATTTTCTGGCCGCTTTAAGGTAAGGACTGACGTAATGAGCACACGTAACTTCTCAGTACACTTGCACACACTGATGTATCAAACATACCAAACAAGCCGCAGACCGCCGGCAGTACACCCGATTCAGCGAGATGTCACAAAATCGCCAGGAGAGTCTAAGAAATTACATTAAGCCCACTTACTTAACAGCATAGTGATCAACATTTGGAACGCAGTGCAGCAGCGAATATGTGTGGCATACATTTGACAAGTCTTTGGTAGATATCCGGACGTATGTGGCACCAGATGCATATGCCCAGGTTACGCATTTATGTGCCCATTGGTTTCTATCCGCGCGGAGCTGATGACTGATATTGTCCCAGCTGTATGTCACTGGCATCAGACCAGGCGATTTTGGTGAACAAGACATAAACGTGAGTTCATTAACGTGTTCCACAAATCGTTGTAGCACAATTCTGGTCTTGTTACACGGACAACAAGTGTTGGTTGTAATATGCCTCTGCCGTCGGGAAGGCGTCAGTCATAAAGGGAAGCACGTAGTCCACATTTGTCAAGCCACCTTCAGTGATTAGCACAGGCCCCATGGACGCCCAGATAAATGTCCCTATTACATAATACTACCCATATCGGCCTACAACCGCGGTGCGGTGCGCGTTACGAGCAGCCTGTTCTGGATGGGGGCGTATCTGGACACGACCATCGACCTGATGTAACGAGAAATGTGATTCATAGAACCAGGCTATCACACTACTGGCCATTATTGCTACACCACGAAGATGACGTCCTACGGACGCAAAATTTATCCGACAGGAAGAAGATGCTGTGATACGCAAATGATTAGCTTCTCAGAGCATTCACACAAGGTTGGCGCCGGTGGCGACACCTACAACGTGCTGACATGAGGAAAGTTTCCAACCGATTTCTCATACACAAACAGCAGTTGACCGGCGTTGCCTGGTGAAACGTTGTCGTGATGCCTCGTGTAGGGAGGAGAAATGCGTACCATCACGTTTCAGACTTTGATAAAGGTCGGATTGTAGCCTATCGCGATGGCGGTTTATCGTATCGCGACATTGCTGTTCGCGTTGGTCGAGATCCAATGACTGTTAGCAGAATATGGAATCGGTGGGTTCAGGAGGGTAATACGGAACGTCGTACTAGATCCCAACGGCCTCGTATCACTAGCAGTCGAGATGACAGGCATCTTATCCGCAAGGCTGTAACGGATCGTGCAGCCACGTCTCGATCCCTGAGTCAATAGATGGGGACGTTTGCAAGACAACAACCATCTGTACGAACAGTTCGACTACGTTTGCAGCAGCATGGACTATCAGTTCGGAGACCATGGCTGCGGATACCCTTGACGCTGCATCACGGACAGGAGCACCTGCGATGGTGTACCCAACGACGAACCTGGGTGCACGAATGACAAAACTTCATTTTTTCGGATGAATCCAGGTTCTGCTTACAGCATCATGATGGTCGTATCCGTGTTTGGCGACATCGCGGTGAACGCACATTGGAAGCGTGTATTCGTCATCGCCATACTGGCGTATCACCCGGTGTGATGGTTTGGGGTGCCATTGGTTACCCGTCTCGATCACCTCTTGTTCGCATTGACGGCACTTTGAACAGTAGTCGTTAGATTTCAGATGTGTTACCACCCGTGGCTCTACCTTTCATTCGATACCTGCGAAACCCTACATTTCAGCAGGATAATGCACGACCGCATATTGCATGTCCTGTACGGGCCTTTCTGGATACAGAAAACGTTCGACTGCTGCCCTGGCCAGTACATTCTCCAGATCTCTCACCAATTGAAAACGTTTGGTCAATGGTGGCCGAGCAACTGGCTCGTCACAGTACGCCAGTCACTACTCTTGATGAACTGTGGTATCGTGTTGAAGCTACATGTTTAGCTCTACCTGTACACGCCATGCAAGCTCTGTTTGAATCAATGCCCAGGCGTATCAAGGCCGTTATTGCCACAGGATCTATGCCCCCAAATTGCGTGAAAATGTAATTACCTGTCAGTTCTAGTATAATATATTTTTCCAATGAATACCCGTTTATCATCTGCATTTCTTCTTGGTGTAGCAATTTTAATGGCCGGTAGTGTAGTTCCGTTTGATTCACGGTCAAGTTTCTATGATCCCATATCCACTGCAGTCATAACTGTCACTTGATCAGTACGTAGAGGTTGTCTGACCACCGTGTCCAACAACGCGCTGTCATCAGGGTCCTCGTAAACACTTGAGCCTGCACGAGCATTCAAATGGTTCAAATGGCTCTGAGCACTATGGGACTCAACTGCTGAGGTTATTAGTCCCCTAGAACTTAGAACTAGTTAAACCTAACTAACCTAAGGACATCACAAACATCCATGCCCGAGGCAGGATTCGAACCTGCGACCGTAGCGGTCTTGCGGTTCCAGACTGCAGCGCCTTTAACCGCACGGCCACTTCGGCCGGCTGCACGAGCATTGCACTCTGCTGCTAGATATGCCACCGGCTGCGGTAAGCCCCTGATCTTTATATGAATGCGTGACTGTCAGAAAGAACAGGCACCACACATTCATACATCTGATGTGCCTCGGTGGGTTATGAATCCGCCACCATCAGTGCAGATGCACCTCTAGCAGGAATCTAAAATTAGCGGATGACATGAGCGGGGAATGCGGATAAGTGGCGGCGCCAGGTGGGAATGTTGGTCGGCCGAGGAGTGTAACTAAATAGTTGTTCCATAAAATTCGGGCGTGCAGCCGCATAAATTCAACTTCTTCTAATGTTTCGGCTTAATAACGTCCAGCCATCTTCAGAGAAAGCCGAGGTGACTGACGCTCCAACACTTGCTCCGCATGCGCAGAGTGGTTCGGTCCGCGGGTTTAAAAGGACGGATCAAGTGCTGGAGCGTTAGGCACCTAGGACCACTCTGAAGATGGCTGGACGGTATTCAGCCGAATCATTAGAAGAAGAAGTTGAATTTATGCGGCTGCACGGCCGAAATTTTATGGAACTGTCTTTGCGCCACGAAAATATTAAGATGTAACTAAGCAGTCTGCGCATTTTGTATCCGGGCAGCACAGTGGTTAACGCAACTGCCTAGTACGTAGGAAATCGCGCGTTCGAGTCCCGGTTTGGCACACATTTTCACTCGTCGCTCCTGGTTCCGCATAAAACCCCAATACAGCTGATATCATCAGTTTCTTCCCTTTCTTTTCCTGCCTCCCTCACCTTCCATTTACATAATAAGCCTCTGACCTCCACATTCTTCGCCGTCATTTATCCACTTTCAGCGGATTCACACGACAGTAGCACGTGAAAAACCGACCAGCTTCGCTGCCTCTGAGATGCTCATTCCGAGGCGACGGACCATAACAATATGTCAAAGTCACGTTGCGCCCCTTACCATCGCCAGAGTGACCCCTAATTTGCCTGAGCTCGCGTACATACTTTTCTCACCGTGCTCTATATTCGCAACGTTACCAGCTCGCTGTGGGCAGTGGTCGTATAGTTTTGGCTCGTCTGTTTATCTCACATACCTTCACTGTTTTATTTTTTTTTCCAGGCGTTGCTGTGTGATATGACCGAACGTTTTCTATGCAAAAATATCAGGCTATATCTAAAATACGGCAGCCGTGAGTAGCAAGAATATTTTTGGATGCGTGCAATAAGAGAAGTATGCATTTTTTCTTTTTACTTTAAGGAAAGTACCTGTTCCCGATAGTTTTATTACTAATATTGTCACGTATATTTCTAGGGGTCAGATGCAATAGTAGTAGCTGTTCCTTGCATAGAACAAAGGCTAAAAATAAATTGGCGTCAGCATTTAAAGATAATTTTAAACTATGTAAATTATAATTGTCGCTAAGTATGTTAGCAACGTGTCGCGTAGTAATTTATCAGCAGCAATGGAAATGTAATCTTTTGATGCGAACCGCAAGTATGTATGTGATTTCATTAACGGCAGTGAAGCCTTCGTTGCATTACCTCGGTCAGACAGAGGATCTAATTTTCTCTTGTAGCCGGCCTAATTGAAATCGATATTCATAACAGACAAACGGCCGTCAGCTGATGACGAGGTAATCACCCGAACATGATTAAATTGAGAAGGAATGCAGATACACGTACAAAGCTGACCGCCATGTGGTACACCCCTTTCGACTTACAGACACGAGTTCGCAAGGACTCAGCTGACCAAAACGCTTTAGATACAACACAAGAGTCAGTTTTCGCGCGCTTCAGGTGCTGGCGAATGGGTATATGCAGTATGAGCCACACTGATTATCTTTTTCTGTATAGAAACTTTGATGTCTAATAACTATTAAGACCAATTTTCATCAGGTGTTTAGCATCGTGATTATTACTTTCATATTTCGTGAATAAAATACTATGTATCAATGTAGCGTGCGGTTATTTATGAAAATCCCTTTCCCTTTCATGTGTGGGATTTCCGCACGAAGGTCCTCAGTACATTTGGAGGCAAAGGTATCTACGTAACACATAGTGTATTTCTAGGAGCGTTACATTCTTCCAAGTATGCTATTTGTTTTCGATAAAAGAAGGGAACTGAAATACCGTTAATTTGAAATTGTTAGAAGACGTATTTCGAAGTTCTAGCTACATTTTTACCTAATTTTGACATCGCTATCAACAAACGGAAGTTTTGGAAGCATCGAGCATACACATGTACTGACAACACAGTCGGTTTTAAAAGCAATACCCATTTTGCAGTGCCAGATGTATAGCTATCACAATGCGTACCAATACGCAACAACGAGAGTTTAATAACTTATTTCTTTTTCTTTTTTATTTCCTTGTTTTTTACTATATTTCATTCATCCGACAGTACAAATTCGTTCGATAGAGGGAGAAAAATTGAATTGTTACGTATAAGGGCAACAGAGAAAAAATCAAACTGTCGGTTTAGCACAACCCTAAATATTTTACTATTTTACGTCTAAAACATAATCGGAAAAGTCGGCATTATGTTGTCGTGGTGGCACCAGAGTGGTTTGTATATACAAATCGTCTGAATAACACAGTCAACTCACCACGCGCAACAGTTGCAGCGACGACTTTTCCGATCTGAAGATGGCGTATCCTGGCTGAAACGGTCATAGAGAGAAAATAAAATGTGATCCAGACTGTATTATTCAGACACTAATCAATCACTTTGTTATACTTTAATTATAAACATATGCCAAAATTTAATGGCATAGTTGATCGACTGCGACATCTGTATTTAAGATACTGGACTCCAGTTTAAATTAAATATTTAGTAACGTATTTTAACAACAGTGCGTAATATTATTGATGTTATGTGATCTTTTTATAAACAGGAAGTAATGAAGCGTTACTGCTGTTTCGCTCCATTTGTTATTTTTATTAAATGATATGTCGGTATCGGTAATTTGGATATCAATAACCTTTCTCCCTTTTTATTGATGTACTACGCTTGGGGACTGGAAGAGTGGCCTCGTTTGTGTTTGATTTATGGGTCAGACTCCTTTTCCGTCCCTCCATTTCCATACTGTTGTGTCTGAGTGCTTGAAAGTGTGTATGGAGTAAATATAGCAAGATCAGGGCTAACCAGGGATAGTGCTAGTAGAGTAGGTTTGTACCAACTTAATCTTGTGATCATTTTCAGTAAAGAGAAGCTTGCCAGAAAGATAAAGTGAGGTAGTAGAATACAGGTTGTCATAAATACGATACGGCAGTGCCCGTGTTATTCTGAATTACGATGCAAAAGTCCTTTGGACATGCATGCATTCATTATAGTGAATTACGATGCAAAGTTCCTTTGGACATGCATGTATGGTCAAAGGAACTTTGCATCGTAATTCAGAATAACACAGGCACTGCAAAATCGTATTTATCCGCTGACGCCGGGCAAGCGACTTTCATGCAAAATGTCTCACATATACAGGACTATACATAATGGATGTACGAATACACGTTGTAGACACATGGTTGACGACATGGAAGTTAACGTCTGGCTGTGAGTCTTCCAGGTATAGTCAAATTATAAGTAGACCATTCCGCAATAAGCGGCAAAACTGGGTTCGAGTAACGGTCCGCCGCACATTTTCATTATCGTCGTTCCATTCTAAAGCTGATGGTTGTCCGTATCCGCAATTGCGAATACATTTAATGTGGAGCTTGTCAGAATGGTCACTGCTGAGAATAGCCTACCATCTTCACTAGGTTTGAATCGAGGACAGATGTACCTGCAGTTCAGCCATGTCAAGCAATCTGGGGATGACTGGAAGGCGATACGAACGTAGCTGTATGGAGCTCCTCATCTCATAGTAAAAAGAAGGTATTAGAATGCATAGTTCTGTCATGCAGAACGCTAATAGCGTTTCTTTCAGGATCAGTTTAGGTTCAAATGGCTCTGAGCACTATGGGACTTAACATCTGAGGTCATCAGTCCCCTAGAACTGAGAACTACTTAAACCTAACTAACCTAAGGACATCACACACATCCATGCCTGAGGCAGGATTCGAACCTGCGACCGTATCGGTCGCGCGGTTCCGGACTGTAGCGCCTAGAACCGCTCGGCCACCCCGGTCGGCGATCAGTTTAGGCAGAGTAACTTTTAATGCTGTGTGTACTATTACTTTGCGGAATTAGGTGCTAAAAGTAGTGGACTTAATCGTGAGGTCATATATATTATGAACCATCAGCTCGCGCTCTTATTTCTATTGACGCCAGTTTCTCAATGTTTCAGTCAGTGTAAAATTTCATTCTGTGTATGCAGTACTTGCCCACATGTTGGCACCACTTGTCGTCTTGTCGTGATCCTGCTTAGCTACGTTCAAATCTCAGTCTAGTGTGCTACCGTTCGTGTTCAGTGGTCAATTGAGGGAATACGACTCCAACGGTACCAGTTATCTAGGGTAATTTTATCTGATTTTTGGTGTTTCTTTGTGACTTGTGTGTGACCACCTTTTCACGCCATGTATCTTGGGCCATCCTAACTCGGTTCAGCTTACGCTTGCAAATCATCTCATTCAATTCGATATCTTTCAGGCAATAACCAATTTGTAAACTGTACTCAGCCGTGTGGTTACGACAGTGGCTATCTGGTAGATTAAACCTGTGTAATTGCTTCCCCCTGTGATATTTCACGCACTGAAATACTGAGTATGAGTGAATTCACTGACCTGTAGTGTGGGAGTTTTACTTAATATTATTTTTTTCTGTGGGTGGTATTCGAGCACAGTGTCATGCTTTCAGCGATACTTTAGATGAAGCCCCCCCCCCTCTCTCTGTGGCACTTTGTTATGATCTATTTACTTTAAAAGTTTGTTAAGAGGGATATGATTGCACTGATAAAATTTTGTGAGGATGTTTTGTTTCTTTTAGCAGCTTTTCTTTGCGTTTAGTGTCCGTCCTCGTGTGAATGTTGCTTACTATATGCTGGACTGAGAGACACCCAGTGGTCCAATTTAATGATTTTGTTCAGCTCACAAGATTAATTCAGTGTTAACTATTCTCGTTGGATTATTTCGTGTAGGAAGTTTAATAATTTTCACGTGATTTCATTTCGAGTTCAGTTGACCAAGCATTCGCGCCATTAACGTCCACCCTGTATTTAGTACTGAACACAGAATCATCATTAATACTGTTATACCCCATCTAAATTCAAGTAAATTGAAAGCGCAAGTGTACTGTAATCCCCGTGATTAATTTTGTTTCTTGTTACCATCATCCCCTTCCCCTCCCCCTCCCACTCTTCTACCAGTATCAGATCTGCGCCAATATGAACTGGTTTCACTAAGTGACTTCGTGTTGCTATCGAATTGACCGAGACATTACGCGGATTTACGTAAACTGACGAACGAGATTTAATCAGCTCCAAATTGTCCCACCAGTACTTTCATATAAGTTTTTCAACAGCCAACAATTAAATAATACGTGCTCATCGGCCACGAATTGCAGAGTTGAGATCGAAACTTTGCTTAAATTGGTCACTACCCTGCATAGTTTGTGATACACGCCCTATATTGCATTAACCGAATGCGCGTGAATGTGAAGTGTCATGTTTGTTGTATTCAGGAGTGTAATGTACATATTCCATCTCCTCTCCCACCAATAAATCATGTGTGACGATAGCTAGGTTCATAAGGATATCAAATTGAAAGACTGTTGCTTACATTGCCACCCCCTGGGGACTCAAATGTTGTGATAAATTGTCAATTTAGAGTTTTCTTCCTTGAGTTTAAAATACAGTATATCTGAATCTCTGTTAAAGTAAAAGCTTTTTCATTGCTACAAGCTCTCAGACAATCTAGAGAAAATAATTTTACCCGATAGTTATCACTCTTGCCATTATTATTGAAAGTTTTATGCAAATTAAGTAATCAAAGTTAACGTTCGATAAAATTCAACCTGCGGTAAGTTTCAAAAGGAAGTGTAACCGCTCCCATACTGTACGTATTGTTCCATGTTCACTCGTCATTCTAGCATTATCCGTTGCGTTCTTAATTAATTTCTGCGATGATTTTGTAGAGAGTGTACATTGACCCATACATTAGATTATCGGGATATTCAGTAAAATAAAGTCGAGTTGTCAATCATGGGACATGGAGCACAGTAATATCAGGAGCACGCCCGTCAATGAACAAACATTCAGTATTCTTAAAAGGGAAACAACAGGAGGCAAACTTCCAGTAACAATCAAATGATGGGATGACATTTATTCGCCAGGAGACCCCGTTTGTGGTTGTTCGCCTGCGTACTGCTAGTCTATGCTTGACGCCACTTCGGTGACTTGCGCCTCGATGAGGATGAGATGAAATGGTTCCGACAACACGAATACCGTCCCCTAGCAAAGAAAATCTCTGACCCGGCAACGGTCTAGAGGCAGAGACACAAGCTGCGTCCAGTATTAAGTAAAGAGGTACTTATAAAATATTTGCCTATTACGCAGTTGGTTCGAAGTATTTGAATCTTTCTGGTAGTCATTAATAGCTCTTATATAGGTTGCTCATTCATTGTAACATAATATTATTACTGTTCTTCTCTTGGGGCGAACTCTTGTTTACAATTACAGTATCTGTTAGATAATGTAGCAATGTGACAGGTATGGCGACGTTTAATGTAGTCGTCGAGTTACAAACGCCAATAGTGATGAACTTTACATGCTTACCAACATCACCTGCCTGTGCCTCTCAATCCTAGCAAAATCAGCCAATCAAACAGTCAGCTGCTTTGAACTCATTTGCACAGAAGCTGTCACAATTTCCAGTGCGGCAGCATAAAATATTTTATTACTATGACACTCACCGTCTGTCTGGTGCCTATGGTAAACTTCTGAGCTTCATTGCGACCCAATAACTCCAATAACTATCTGTTTAATAAGTAAAGGGCTGATCTCAGATGAAACGACATGTTTACACAGTCTTATTATCCATAAAGCTACATGATAACTAACCAGGATGGTTCATAAACCGCCCACATACGCATCACTATTGTTTTATGGTTTATTCGATATTTATCTGAATCAAACATGCTTAAATGTCAAATCTAATTAGACTTTATACATTCTTTTAATTTTAAGCCGGCAGATTATCATGAAACTGCCGTATAGCTCATTGTAAAATCTCCACACGCTACGTCAGGTACTGCCGAAAAGGATCTGTGAAGAAATTCGTGGAGAGCAGGCAACATCATCCAGCTGAATATCAGTGAACAGTATTCCACTGGTTTCTGATTTTATAGATGCATAAAAATACTCCGCTTATTGCTTTAAATCTTTAAGTTAGAAAAGACAGCGCACGATTATTTCACATGCACTATGTTATCAAATGATTCAGGTCGCATCGAGTTGACAGTACAGGGGCAGTGACAGCAGAACTGGTCAGTCAGGACAGTTCAAAAAATGTTTCAAATGGCTCTAAGCACTATAGGACTTAACATCGGAGGTCATCAGTCCCCTAGACTTAGAACTAAGGTAAAAGGATACAATTCAGGTCTTATGTAATGACGGACACAGATCGTCGAGTATTTCGGAGGTGATCGTAATAAACAGCACTAAATCAGCAGAAGGAATCACTCACGAGTTCAAATTTCTAGAAGCAGCCCAACTATCATAATGACTGTCCGTGGAGAGATAAAACGGAACCCACTGTCGAGGAGCTCCTCATAAGCCAGACATTCCTAACAGCAGTACTTCATGTGTAGAGCGACGTCACTGGACAATGGATGGAGCGATTTGGAACGACGAATCACGCTGTGCCCTGTGGCAGTCCGAGGGGTGGCGAATGGCTGCAGGGCGGTAGCCGTGTAGTGACCACAGTCAAGTACGGAAGAGGTCATGCTACGGTATGGGTGTGTTTCTCGTGGCTACGGTGTCTTCCTCCTACTGTGTTAAGCAAAACTCCAGATGCAGAATGATACCAGCATATTTTACAGCATTATATAGTATATAGCGTACAGTAGAGGAACAGTTCGGAGATGACTGTGTCAGTGTGACAATGCACCTTGTAATAAAGCAGAATGTGCGAAGCAATGGTTCGTGGACCATAATATTCCTAAAATGATCTGTATCTTTCCCAGTGTCCCGACCTGAAGCCAGTGGGACACTTTTGGTAAGACTTAGAACGTCGACTTCGCTCCAGACCTCAGCGCCCAACGTTCTTTGGAATGGGCTGCCACTCTTCCACATATATTGAGATGATGGTGATGATGTCGATGTTCGTTTCTGGGGTGCTCAACATCGTGGTCATCAGCGCCTGTACAAGTTCCAAATCTTTCCATTACCATCCTCGGCTCTTCCCGAATGGTGATGAGACGATGAGGACAACACAAACACCGAGAAAATCCCCAACCAGGCCGGGAATCGAACCCAGGACCACATGATCCACAGCCAGCAGCGCTAGCCACTAGACCACGAGATGCGGTCAGATATTGAGTCACCCCAATCCAAGTGTCCCGAGAAGAGTTTAAGCCACCATAAAAGCGAGGAGTGAGCATACCCTATATTAACGTCCACTAACAGGTGGCCACATCCTTTCATCACGTAGTGTACACTGCAGAAATTCTCCTACTCCGTTTTCAGAAATTCTACCGGTACATCTAAGAATTATTCTGTACACATTTCTAGGCTACGTAACTTGTAAAAGTTTGTTATGTAATCCACAAATACTTGAAAATGATCCCAAAAGTTATTTTACTGCTTTTGGACTTCCATTTATTTAGGTAAATGAATAGTATGAATTAAATCGCGAAGCGACGTCCTGGGAAACGAGATCGCTGACTTTCTTGCCAGACACGCAGAACCTAAAGTATAGAAGAATATGCCCATGTTGCAGTGAGGTATCTGTTACCGCTTTACAGAGACAGGATTCGCAATGAGTGGGACACAGATAGGCGAGCTTCTCAGACAACTAAAGAAAAATACTCTTCGCAAATGACACCAGTGCTAATGGTGGTATCACGTATCGATACCACCCCACGGGCGTCACAGTTGACAAAGGAATCGCAAGTTTCCGGCTGCCACCGTTAGTGGTCCCGCGGCATGTGGCAGACCGATGGTGTGCGACGCCTCCAGCGATTATCGACTACGAGCGCCCTCTGCCGCTGCGATGTAGGATGGCCGGCCCACTTGCATCTGGAGCTACGATACCATCATTCGTGCTCTGTACAGTGAGCATCGTCATGGTTGCTATCCTATTATCTGGACGCTAATTCTTGCTGCATTATTTGTAATGTCTTTGTACGTTCGGAGAAATAAAAGTTAAGTACATCTTTCATTGGCTGTGTTAACTTGTACGCTATTCATTTCTGCTCCTCTCTGGAGCCCACATCTCCTTATCGTTGTTTGCAAAATCCTACACAACGCTACTAAACAAAACTTCGTACCACAAACTCAAGTGTACGTGCAAATTTGCAGTTCCGATAGCGTTGCTGAAGTTCACCCAGTGCAGCTTTGCCAGCACTTAGGTCATTTGAATATATCTCCATATGTACTTCGTGACTGGTGAAGTGGGGGACACAAATTACATATTGTTCTGTGCCCACATTACCAGCAATCGCAGATTCTGTAGTGTACAAACTACTTTTCTCTTTTCTAGAGGAAGCAGGAATACACTTTGAGCCAAGACATTATGACCACCTGCTTAATAGCTTGTTTATCCGTATTTGGAACGAAATATATCACTGATTATGCGTATCACGGATCCGACAGATTGTTGGTTGGTTTGTGGAGATATGTGTGAGATTAGATGTCTATGCACAGGTCATGTACTGGCCTTAATAATGGGTCGCTGATTCGCGTACACGGTGATGGCAATCGATAGTGACCTAGATGGGTTCCGTAGGATTTACATCCGGCAAATTTGGTCACAGAAATATCAACGTTAGTTCACTATTGTTCCCCTCAACCAATGTAACACGGTTCTGGCTCCAATACAAGGGCAATTATACTGCTGAAAGATGACATCGACGTCGGGGAAAACATTCTGCATCAAGGGATGCAGGTTGCTCGCACCAGTACGTATGTATTCATCTGCTGCCACAGCTACCATACAGGTGCAGAGAATGACTCCTGTATCATAATACTGCTGCCACCAGCCTGCGTCCGTGGAGTGCTGCACGTTTCGAGCCGCCGTTCGCCTCGACGACAGCGTTTGTGGAGATGACCATCGACCTAGCGTGGCAAAAATGTGATTCACTCGGAGAGCCGACAAGTTTCCATTGATGGTCTGTCGGATCCCGATGGTCCCGTGCCAACTGGAATAGTAACTGACGATCTCGATGGGTCAACATGGGACACGTGAGAGTGGTCTGCTGTGGAGCTCCATGTTCAACAGTGTACAGTGAACAGTGCACCGTGAAACACTTGTGGGCACACCAGCATTGTGCTCTTTCGGCAGAGATGCCACAGATCATCATCTATTCTACAAGCCTCCGAACGCCTCGTTCTGTGAAAAATCGTGGACGTCTAACCCTTTAGCGCCTAGTTGTAGTTTCACTGTCTTTCTCCCTCTTTCCGTGGATGCTCACGACAGTAGCACATCAACATTCGACCACCATCGCCGTTCTCGAGATACTTCTCCACAGGTAATAATAATCTACTCACGAAGTCGTTTATCTCAGTGGATTTCTCCACTCATCGCACGACTTCTCTAGGGTGATCCCCACCCGTCTCTGCTGCGCTTACATACTTTTCATAGCGCCTAGCGTGCCAGCAACGTCACAAGGAGGCATCCAACCTCACGGTGTGCAGTGACCATAATGTTTTGGCTTATCAGTGTAGAGATATGAGGTAACTGCGGTAACCTAAATAACTTCTTATCATCTCTGTATGTTACTTCTAGTTTTTGTTCTTGTATCATCTTTGCGAGCGTATGTTTTACCAAATTGATTATTTATCTATACCAGTTGTATGTAATTCTTGTCTATTTACGTTGATTTCTGTATGGTGTAGTCTCAATGGCCAATAAAATTTTAAAAAATTACAAAATGGTAATGGCAATGAAGATTTTTGGAAGTGAGTAAATTAAGAGAAGAGTGTTATTTCTGGAATCTAGCTTACACTGCTGCAGAGATGATTATATATAGTTTTGCCGGGAAGCGACTCGTACAGTGTAAAATCTCTGCCTCCTCGTAGAGACCTTCTTGCGCTTCATCCTTCTTAGTTAATGCGAGAGGAAAGTAACATACAAGCAACTAATTGATCGTGTGAATTACTAAGGAAAATCTTCAGTACATCATTAATATCGGTATTTAGCAGCAAAATATCGCTACTTAAAAATGAATGAGGTGAAAGCAATAACGAGCCCAGTAGGTGCGACTTGATTTTCAATTCGTACGCACATTACTGTATCTGTTTTATAGGTAGCTTGTACTTTCTCCATTCATTGTGTAATGCTTTCACTCTGGCTGAGGAATTAGACAGGGAAATAGTTGACAGGAGTGTCTTTGCAAGCGATATCGTGGGAAACAGGACTCCTCACATGAAGAAGCAGCCTTTTTATGCTAACGTGATGGTGCGTTCAGAAGAGTCAGACCTCGTCAGCCGTACACCTAAGCCCTGTGCTGACAGAGATGCTATTGAACACATACTTCTCCTGACGCTTCTGCTGATCGTAGTGTCGTGTACCTGGCGATCATGGAGTTGGTTATTAGTAATAGAACTTCCATTTCGCTTTCCAAGCGATGAAAAAATATAATGTGTGGTTGAGAGCTTTATGGATTCTCCAGATAAGTGAACATTTACGGTTAATTTTTACACCAATATCTTATACATGATTACAATGTTATTACTTATGTCGAATTAACATCATCATTGTGCATCGTAGCATCACTGTTATCTTAGCATTAAGTCACAAGTGCTTCGATTAAATAAAGGCTCTCGCAGGAAGTTGACATTTACATAATAGTGAATGGTACGGTAGAACGAAAACTGTTGTAACCGAGTACACCTCACGAACATACTAAAAGCTTCTACTTATCACAGGTCCTCACTGTTACTTCCGAATTTCCAAATGTCCTTCCGAATTCCTCAATGCGTGATGTTGTGGCGCTGGTTCCTCCGGAAGAATTGATACCGAGTAGACTGTTAAAATTTCCAGACTGAGAGTTGTAAGTGAAATGAAAATTTTATTTTGTGGATTACAACGTATTACTAGTAATTCTTTTCTCGAGAGGAGTAAAATTTCAGCTTTTCACACTTACTGAACCAAGCGTAAACTCTCAAAACACCTGTCAAAAGGCCATCAAATTTTCACTGTCCACGGGCAGCGCCATAAAGGTGTCTCGTCAACAGAAGAGTCTGCTTGATACCTAACTTAGTGCACATACATGAAGTTCGACACAAAGATAACGCTTCTGCTGAGAAAACTAACATAAGGGTGTTAGAGAATAGTATTTCCAATCGTATTCTATCCCACAATCAAGCGATCAGAAACACAAGGAAATAGAAGTCAATACGCTTACAGCAGCCGATGGAAAGGACGAGCACAGTTATTAATTATTTAGCATGTGTTTAACACGAGAGTTATTGCAGATTATCTGCCTTTTTCTATTTCAAAAATGTAGATCACCGTCTGCGATCGTATAACTGACGATTTTCAACCTGTCTGAAAACCACTGGATGGCTATTATTCGTCTTGTTAAGAAATCTGATGTGGTGGGCAATCCGACAGATTAAGCTATTTACGATTCATTGAATTCCCAGTTAGCTCTTGTAGGTTTTCAACAGCAAACTCCACTGAATTGATGCCACACGTCTCTGTTGAGTGAGCACAGCCGAACAGAGCAGGAATCCTTTCCTATTTCATCCGCTTACGCAGGGTGTATTTAATACAAAGACCAATGATATCCAGTGGTAATAGGTATTATTCCACGAGCCGCATTGAACAGTGCAGCACTGACAACGGATAGTAATGTAGTGGCAGTTATGTAGGTTATTTTTTGTGTAGGTTAATTAATCGTTGAACGCCTGTTCCATTTACGTCCATTAAAAATCTTAAAGACAGAATACGTAAATACTTCAAGTAGTATTAGAGCAGTGCGTAGTACGTGTCTCCGCAGAAAACTGCAGGGGCTTATTTTAACTTAATTTACTGTTATTTGGGTAACAGTAAAGAAGAATTCATGCAATGCCGTAAGCTCAAAAAGAAAAAAAAAGGAAAGCTGAGACTATGTCTCCTTGAAACTTAGCTCGAATAATACAAAAACAAAATAGATTTTAAACGCGTTAACTCGTAACATTGTTTTTCTGTAATAAAACATGATTAAAGCATTTTTGCCCTACATACGTTTGGTGTTATTTAAGGAAACATCAGCGCCAAATAAGCTACATTTTTCCCGCGTAACAGCCTCTTGTCATCAATATCATAAGCATTACGTGCAAACGCTCACCTCATTAGCTGAGATTGCTAACGGTGACTAGTGTAGTGCCGTTCGACCTCGATACAGCCAACTTGAATCCAAGTGGTACAAAAATTTTCCTCCTGACTAGCTTTTTAGGAAGCGTAGAAACAGTGGCGTACTGTTCCCCGTCAGTGGATCTAGCACCAATACTACGAGATAAATTCCAAATCTTTCCTCATCCTTTTATGTAATGAGGGCTTACGTCACCATCCGTCAGGATCGACAGCCCTCTGATGGTATTTTAGTGGTGTCGGTTCAGCACAAAATTTCCCATCTTCCTCTTACTAGCATCAACAACGTAAAAATCCTTCAACACTATACAAGCAATCGTTATATCCGCCTAAACAATATACACTCGCGCGCAAAACTTAAGGACGAAAGTCAGTTTCGCTCGATGTCACTGCCAAGTGGTGTAGCTCATGAAACTTGGACCGTACGTAGAAACAACTGCAACAGTATGGTACAGAAGGTAATTGAAGGAAATACGAAATGAGACGAACAGAAATCATATTTTTACGCAAAGACAATACTTACATGGAAGTCACCACAACTCACGATTGTCCCTTGGGCGTTAACAAAAGGACGGACACCGAACTTAACAGAGTGCGTCGTCATCACTGACGGGAATGCGTGCTCTGCAACGTGCTCCCATGCTAGCTGTAGCGTCCTGCGGTCGGCGGGAAAGAACTAACGATTAAATTTGAACACACTTTATTTAACTAAAACGCCTTCTTGGCGTACACTAATTTCCAAACGTAAGAACAACAAGAAGCACAACAATTCTCGTGGTGGCAAAAAAAAAAAAAAAAAAAATGGTTCATATAGCTCTGAGCACTTTGGGACTTAACATCTATTGTCATCAGTCCCCTAGAACTACTTAAACCTAACTAACCTAAGGACATGACACAACACACAACACCCAGTCTTCACGAGGCAGAGAAAATCCCTGACCCCGCCGGGAATCGAACCCGGAAACCCGAGCGCGGGAAGCGAGAACGGTACCGCACGACCACGAGCTGCGGAATGGGGGCATAAGCCAGATAAGAATACAAGACAATGAAAAGAAATAAAAACCAAAATAGTTCTCTACACAATTACAAAGTGGCGTCACGCCAAACAAAATACAACATTCTACTGAAGGCAACGGTGAGTGTCTACTAGGCTACAGCCGGTGTAGTTGCTGGCCGGAGGTGTCCTAGCTGGAGGTACACACTGACAGTCTGATTTTGCTAGTGTGCTTATAACACCGATTCTGCGCAGTGCTACACGTAGTCACATCAGTTCCTATTGGTGGAACTCTCTCACATGGCTTTTCACGAAGTACTGCCGTGTTTATGCGGAAAGTCTGTTGGTGTTTACATCCACTGGCGATGTTTTGATCTGAGCTTTTGAAGGGAGGTGGGCAGCCCACCTTGCTTGTCTGTTGTGCGGGTTGTCTAGCTGACAAGAGGTCGCTACGACACTAATCACAAGGTTGGTACGGAGGTCTTGGGTCAGGGCGTTTCATTTCTCCACCAGCGCGGTTTGCAGCTGCTGGATGTTGATCCGTGCACGTGGACCCGGTGCAGTACCTCTCCCCAACGCATGCCACATGTGCTGGTTAGAATTTAAGTTGGAGGAACGGGTAGACTAGTCCATTCCCCGAATATTCTCTCGTTCCAAGAGCTTCTCCGCTTGCGCTGCTCGATGCGGTCGCGCATTGTCATCTACAGAAACGAATTCAGTGTCTAATGCACACCTGAAAAGAAGCACTTGCTTCCAGATACCATGACACCTGGACCACCAAAATGACAATAATCGACAATGTTGCTGGTTGCATTATGCGTTCCCACCTCTCGCCATATGAGGGTACTTACGGAATCACCATTAAGACTTAATGTGCACTCGTATCAGAAGAACACGCTACCCCATCTTCGTTGGCCCAGTCTCTGCGCTCTTGATGCCACTGATGTTTGGGTGTCAAAGGAACAAAATGTACTAGTCGTCGGGCAAAGAGTCCACTCCATTGCATCCGCCTTGCCAGAGTACAGCGTGAGACTTCGTGCCTTGCAGTCCTGTTAAAAGTGGCTGCAGTTGCAGACGCTGTTTAAAGTAGGTCCCTTCTTGGCTGTTGCATAATGGAGTGGTCATCTGCCGCTGTAGTTGACAGTGGTCGACCACCTTATCTCCTTTCGGCAACAGTGCCTGTGGTTAGAACCGGTCCCAACGCACGTGAAGCAATGCTGTGACTAATACTAAACTTCTGGGTTATACACGCCACACTTCGTTCTTCTTCCAGTTTCCCGATGATTCTTCCCTGCGTGAAGTCATCCAAATATTGTCTCCAGGCCATTTTGTAAAGAACAGCACCATCACAGTTCACCATAGCTGCTCGCTAAGTGACACATACGCACGCACGCACACACACACACACACACACACACACACAGTCTTTTCCAGTTCCTTCAGTTGCCTCATGTTGCAGGGCCAGCCACATTTGGCGCTGTAAGCATGCTGAGGCCACTCTATGTGACGTCCAGTTTCTGTGCGTCACTGGGAGTCCTCTGGCATCATGTTCCCTCACTTCCATTCATTTCCACCGAGTTGTTAATATGGTTCCTTCATCTTCGGAATCAAATCAAAGTCACAAAGACTTAAGTCCGGGGAGTATGGTGGATGGTACAGTGCTTACCAGTCCCACAGACCGAACAGAGCAGACACAGCTTGCGCTCTATGTGCCCACGCATTGTCATGCAAAATGATGGTTGGGTTGCGCAGAAAGTGTCACCGCTACTTTCGCAAAGCTGGTTGCAGGCGACGGTGACTTTGTTTTGATTCCGAAGATGAAGGAACCACTTCGTGGCATTCGCTTCAGAACTGTTCCAGAGATTCGACAGGTAGCAAGCGGCTCCATTCGCACCATCAACAGAACAAGCTCTGCTGACGGTATACTATGCCTTCCACATAGCTGGCAACGTGTTCTAGCACTGTATTTGTCTCATTCAGATAGCTATTCTGCTAGCAGGAAAGCATAGTTTCGTGAACAAATAATATTGTGGAGTACAATTTCTTTCTTCAGCCCCTGGTCAGTGTGCGAGGCGTAAACGTATTGCAGATGTCTCTAACTGGTCAAAAGTAAGTTGAGGACAACCAGGAAGATCTTTGTAGCTCTCTTAGATAGGTATACAGAGATTCCGTAGTTAGAAATCTGTCACGAAATGTCACAAGACTTACAGATGATCAGCTCCTGCTGTAAAGATTGTCAGCTGACTCTCAATATAAACAAATGTACTACACGTAAACAAATGAGAAGGCATCTCATTTTTGACTTTACGGCCTAGCGTCATTTAATGAGAACATGTATCTAACTCTGTCCAAGAAGACAGATTATAGACTGAAAGCTATTAGGAAAGTGTAATTCCCTCAAGCAGGAGCTGAAAAAGGCTGTGTTAACAAGCTGAGATACATAGCCGAATGTCACTTTCAAGGAAATATTTTAACTTGCCAGAAGAGAGAGAGGATCATCTAAGCCTCGACAAGAGGGCAAACAGGCTGGAAAAAGCAATAATTGTCTCATTTAAGTACAACATATCGAATACCTTGGATTTGTTTGCTAGGAAGTATTCTGTCCAATAGCACACCTTTCCCGATATTCCATAAGCACATGCCGTGTGTAACAGATAACTATGAGGCTCTGTATCCCATTTACCCGATGAGAATCCCGCGTTATCGGACATATTAGGGACACGGTCCTAAACTTATTGTTCTCCGTATGGTGGAGATGGAGATAGAAGTGATTCGTTATGTTTTTTACGACCACCAGACCTTGTCCCATGTATATCGGTTTATGGGCTTTGTGTAAGAGGGAAAATGATTCACTAAAATGCCGTGGCTGACATGCAGCGCACATTGAATATGTCTGGGATTCGTTCGGACAGTGGGTGAGTAGCGCCCACGGCTGTCCTTAGCGGATCATCATTCTTCTCAGAATCGCATTAGTAATCCATGCCATGGAGGTGCGAATCGATGCTCGTTGCTTCCAATCGCTACACGCTGCATTAGTGTGTATTAGATGTGCTGGCTACGTTTGTTATTGAGTTGTTCCCGTGGCGCAAATCTTCCCTTTACCCTTTGAGTTACGCCTGTTTTGGTTGACTTGGTGACTTGGAAGTATACAGAGCTATTTGCACGCAGCTTGGACACCCTCTAATATTTCGGAAACGTGTCTAGGTATCGAAACGAAGTTTCCCTGAAGTGATGGTGCCCAAAGGGGCTAGTAAATTTCTGTACAGGATACATCTTTTTCTTTTCGACTATCGATATGGTGTAGCAACCAATTTTGTAATGGAAATATATAATTCTTTTAACGTAGTCGAGAAATAGGAGAGAATGTGTAAAATTCGATACCAAAACTCCGCTCAGTGTGATGAGTTATTAACAAAATCATGAAGAACGTATTGTTTAAGAAATGAGTGCCATTGGTGGGATATACAGTACCTGAGGGTCAACAAGAAACAAAAACCTGTAGAAACGAAAGACGTAATGCAGCAGTACTTGATAATGTGAACTAGAAAACTATTGGGTACCGTACAAAAATTGTAATATTTTACAGTAAACCATTATTTCTAAGAACACGTCGCAGTTCTTTGTCGTTCGTTCATGCCTCATGACTCGCTCTTACTTCCATGAATTTAGCCGCCTGAAGATGCCGAATTTAATGTTGTACACTATGTCTTCAAAAGTATTCGTACACTTGGGTGAAAATGACTTATACGTTCCTGTCGCCCTCCATCGGTAAAGCTGGAATTCAATATGTTGTTGGCCCACCCTTAGCCTTGATAACAGCTTACACTCTCGCTGGCATACGTTCAAACACGTGCTGGAAGGTTTCTTGTGGAATGACAGCCCATACGTCACGGAGTGCTGCACTGAGGAAAGGTATAGATGTCGGTCGGTGTGGCCTGGCACGCAGTCAGCGATCCAAAACATCCCAAAGGTGTTCTGTAGGATTCAGGTCAGGGCTCTGTGCAGGCTAGTCCATTCTAGGGATGTTACTGTCGTGTAACCACTCCGCCACAGGCCGTGCATTATGAACAGGTGCTCGATCGTGTTGAAAGATGCAATCGCCATCCCCGAATTGATCTTCAACAATGGGAAGCAAGAAGGTGCTTGAAACATCAATGTAGGCCTGTGTTGTGATAGTGCTACGCAAAACAACAAGGGATGCAAGCCCCCTCCATGAAAACATGACCACATCATAACATCACCGCCTCCGAATTTTAATGCTGGTACTATACAAGCTAGCATATGACGTTCACCGGGCATTCGCCATACCCACACCCTGCCATCGGATCACCACATTGTGTACCGTGATTCGTCACTCCACACAACGTTTTTCCACTGTTAAATCGTCCGATATTTACGCTTCTTACACCAATCGAGGCGTCGCTTGGCATTTAGCGGCATGATGTGTGGCTTTTGAGCAACCGCTTGACCATGATATCCTACTTTTCTCACCTCCTGCCTAACTGTCATAGTACTTGCCTGATGCAGTTTGGAATTCCTGTGTGATGCTCTGGATAGATGTCTGCCTATTACACATTGCAACCCTCTTTAATTGACGGCGGTATCTGTCAGTCAACGAACGGGGTCAGCTTGTACGCTTTTGTGCTGTACGAGTCCCTTCACGTTACCACTTCACTTTCCGTGGACCTAGGGATGTTGAGGAGTGTGAAAATCTCGCGTACAGACGTATGACACAAGTGACACCTGACCACTTTCGAAGTCCGTGAGTTCCGCGGAGCGCCCTGTTCTGCTCTCTCACGATGTCTAATGACTACTGAGATCGATGATACGGAGTACCTGGCAGTAGGTGGCAGCACAATGCAGCGAATTGGAAAACGTATGGTTTTGGGGGTGTTCGGATACTTTTGATCACATAGTGTATTAAAGCTACCCTGTAGAAGAGTGGAGCGCTTAAAGTTGTAATGGTTTGATTCAATGTGCCCATTCGGAGAAATCGAAAAAATTGTGCATTTATGAATTAATCCATAACATTTTGTAATATAAACTTTGAAAGTTCACGATTCATCCAATTTCGTACTGTCAAAAGTATCCCATCTCCTATTAACCTAGTACGCCAAGAAGAAATAGTAAACAGGGTACAAAGTTCTAAGTCTTAGGTCTGCACATGGATGAGAAAATGAAGTGGAGAAACAGTACAGTAGATCTGATAAAACATTTGGGTTAGGTTATTTTTGCCATTAGAATAACTGCCAACGATGTAGAAGTCAGTAAGCTAACATATTTTGCATATTTTCATTCACTGATGTCTTATGGATTAATATTCTTGCGTAATTCGTCACTCAAGAACGAAGTATTTAGAGCGAAAAGAAAGTAATTAGAATTAGGTGTGGGGTTGCCACATGTATATCCTATAGGCATCTCTTTAAGCAGCTGAAAATATTAACTACCGGCTAACAGCATATTTATTCACTGTCAAATTTTGTTACCAACAATTTTGCAGAATTAGAGAGTAACAGAAATATTAACAATTACAACAGTAGAAGGAAAAATCATTTGCATTAATCTTTAATGAGTATAACTTTGAAACAGAAAGGTCAGAAATATGCAGCTACAAAACACTTTGGAAATCTACCCACGGAAACAAAATGTTTGACAGATTGCAAAGGTGATTTAAAATATGAACTAAATTTTTTTCTTCTTAAAACTCCTCATTTTTACAGAAAAACATGTAAATGGCCTTCATTTACGTGTTATAACAACTTCGCACAGTATGAAACTTACTGGCAGATTCAAACTGTGCGCCGAGACTCGAACTAGGGATCTTCGCCTTCAACAGCGTACATTCGCCGCAGAGTGAAAATATCATTCCGGGAATGCTAGTCTTGCAAGTTTCGCGGGCCTTCTTTAAAGTTTGTAAGGTAGGAGATGAGCTACCGGCGGAAGTAGAGCTGTGAGGAGAGGGTCGTCAGTTGTGCTTCCGTAGCTGGCTTGGTAGGGCAAATTGCTCGTGTATGGCAAAGGTCTCGAATTCGAATCCCGGCCTGGCACACAGTTTCAATCTGCCAGGGAGTTTTGTAACAGCGCACACTCCGCTGAGGATTGAAAATCATCTTATGGTTCGTACAGTATATTATTTTTATAGAGGTTTTGGAACTTAGTATAAGAGTAAAACCAGCAGAAAAATGACAAAATAGAGTAAATGAGGACCTACATGAACGTAAAATCGTTTTTAAAACAGAGCAAATTAGCGCCATATTATATAGCCACCGTGTTTTTCAGCTACATCAATACAAGTAAATTAATATCTGAAGAACATATTACTGTTATTCTTCCTGTACGTAGCCAAAGTCTACCAAAACACCTCTCTTTGTGTGATCTGGTGTCAACGGTTATAAGCCGCAAGCTATCTAACAGTTTGTAGAGCAGGGTACACTCACTTCCCGACTTCAGTGATCCACGGGAACAACGATTTTTGATAAGCCCGTATGTGGCTGTAATCTGTCTGACTCTGCGTTAATAGTCTCCTCGCGAAATATCCGTAGGAGTATATTGGTCGAATCTTCTAGGAAAGTCCGCTCATGGAATTTTAACGGTAAACCACACCTTAATGCAAATCGCTCCTCTTGCAGCGGCCGTCACTGGAGTCTCCTGAGGATCTCCGCGTCGCTTTCGCACTTGCCAAATAAACCTGCAACGAAACGCGATGCTCATCTTCGGATATTCTCTTTTTCCTCAAATAACTTTTTCTGGTACGGATCCCAGCCTTACGAGTAATATTCTAATATTTGTCGAACTTGGATTTTGTAAGCTGCGTTCTTCGTTTGTGGACGACACTTCCGAAGGATTATTCCAGTGAATCTTAATCTGACATCTACCTCACCTGCAATTAGTTTTATGTGGTCGTTCCACTCCAAATCGCACTGTACTCTTACTACCAAATATTTAGTGGATGTGACTGCTTCCAGTGACTGTTCTGCAATCTTCTAATCAAAAAATATTCTGTGTTTCTGCGTATTTACCTACAACACGATGGATTTGTTCATGGTGAGAGTCAACAACCAAGCGTCCATCCTCCGCAAGTCTGTCTGCATTTTGCTACACTTTTCTATCGTCATGACTTCTCTGTATACAACAGCATCGTCCACGAAAAGCTTCGCAGAATTTCACAAATTCTTTTATGTATATTATGAAAAGTATTGGTCCTATAACACTATCTGAAAGAAGTCGAAATAAGGCCCCGGGAGTAGACGACATTCCGTTAGAACTATTGTTAAATGGGGGGGGGGGGGGGGTCAAATGGCTCTGAGCACTATGGGACTCAACTGCTGTGGTCATAAGTCCCCTAGAACTTAGAACTACTTTTGGCAGACCCAGTCATGACAAAACTCTTCCACCTGGTGAGTAAGATGTATGAGGCAGATGAAATACCCTCAGACTTCAAGAAGAATATAATAATTCCAATTCCAAAGCAAGCAGGTGTGACAGGTACGAAAATTACCAAACTATCAGTTTAATATGATATGGTTGCAAAATACTAACACGAATTCATTACAGAAGAGTGGAAAAACTGGTACAAGCCGACCTCGGGAAAGATCAGTTTGGATTACGGAAAAATGTAGGAACAGACAAGGCAATACAGACCCTACTACTTCTAATAGAAGATAGCATTTGTAGCCTTAGAGAAAGTTTTTGACAGTGTTGACTGGAATACTCTCAAATTCTAAAGGTGACAGGAGTAAAGTACAGCAAGCGAAATGCTATTTAAAATTTGTACAGATATCATATGGCAGTTATAAGAGTCGAGGGGCATGAAAGGGAAGCAGTGGTTTGGAAGGGAGTGAGACAGGTTTGTAGCCTATCCCCGATGTGATTTAATCTGTACATTGAGCAAGCAATAAAAGAAACAAAAGAGTAATTTGGAATAAGAATTAAAGACCAAGGAGAAGAAACAAAACCTTCGTGGTTTTCGAATGACATTGTAATTCTATCAGAGAAAGCAAAGGACTTGGAAGAGCAGTTGAACGGGATGGATAGTGTCTTCAAAGGAGTATCTAAGATGAATATAAACAAAAGCAAAACGAGGATAACGGAATAAAGTCGAATTAACAGGTGATGCTGAGGGAATTAGATTAGGAAATGAGACACTTAAAGTAGTAGATGAGTTTTTCTATTGGGCAGCAAAATAACAGATAAGGGTCGAAATAGAGCGGTTATAAAATGTAGACCAGCAATGGCAAGAAAAGCGTTTCTGAAGAAGAGAAATTTATGAACATCCAGTATAGATTTAAGTGTCAGGAAGTTTTCTCTGAAAGTATTTGTATGGAATGTAGACTGAATAGAATTGGGGAGAAAAGAAATTTGTGGTACAACGTGACTAGTAGAAGGGATCGGTTGGTAGAATACATTCTGAGACATCAACTGATCACCAATTTTGTATTGGAGGGCAGCGTGGAGTGTAAAAATCGTAGAGGGAGACCAGGAGATGAATACAGTCAGCAGATTCAGAAGGATGTAGGTCGGAGTGGTAACTCGGAGACGAAAAGGCTTACACAGGACAGACCAGCACTAAAAGCTGCATCCAACCAGTCTTCGGACTGAAGACAACATCAACATTGTCTTTGAGTACGCCCGAAGTTCCTTTTATCTTTGAATATTTCTTGACTTTGAGAGTGGCATGCAGTGTTCTGTTTTGTACAAACTCTTGAATCCAGTAGCACAGCTGGTCTGATTTTCCATACGCCCTTATTCATTAGGCGGCAGTGCGTATCTGTATCGAATTCCATCCAGACATCAAAGTAAACAGCATCAACCTGAGTGCCGGTATTTTGCGCCTGGAGTCCCTAATGGACGAACAAAGTGAACTCGGCCTCACATAATCGTTATTTCTGGAATTCTTGCAAAGGAAATTTTAGGTCTCCAGAAATGTGATAATGCGCGAGCGGAAAGCATATTCTAAATTTGTACAGAAGTCCGACGTCAGAGATATAGGCCTATAGTTGTGTGTTTCTATTCGACGACCCTTCTTAAAAACGGTGCTACTTTTTCCAATAACTAGGGATGCTTCACTCCTCTAGCACTGTTGTTAATTCTCTATGTAGAGTCGTATTAGTATAGCATCAGGTCCAGTGGCCTTTCCTCCGTTGAGGGATTTCAGTTGCTTCTCTATCCCATGGTCACTTATGTCGATATCCAGAATTTTGACGTTCATGTGACGATTCACCGGAGGAACTTCAGTAAGCTCTTCCTCAGTGAAGCCGTGTTGGAAAGAGGCGTTATAGTATTCTTATCTTCTATGTGCAACCTTCCCTTTCGCTGCCATTATGGTAGCAAAGCGTATGAACAGATAGTTTCGCTCCGTCTATTGATTTAATACAAGACCAAACCTTCTTAGAATTATGTGAAAAGTTCATAGATAAAATTTCATTTTCGAATTCTTTGCACGTTGCAAGCATGGCTCTCTTTACGCTAATTTTGGTTTCGTTCAGTTTTTATTTGTCTGCGAGGCTTTGGCTACGTTTAACAAGCCTCTGTGCTTTCGTTGCAGGTTTCTAACATGTTTTCGAACCACGGCGGGTCTTTCCCATCCCTCACAACTTTGCCTGGCATATACCTGTCTACGGTGTGTTGTACAAGACCCTTCAACGTTGTCCATTGATGCTCAGTGTCTTACTATCTCGTAAATGAATTTTTCATATTTACCGCACAAGTAATACGAAATCTTAATTTTTCGGTCTTGTTAAGCAGAAACATCTTCCTACCTTTCTTTACAGCCGTATTAAGAGCCGTGTTCTAGTCTGTAACAACCCTATGACCACAGATTCACCGATTTCCTTTTATGCGCTAAATGATTCGAAAACTTAGGGCCAGTTCTTGACCAGGAGATCTAATACGTTACCTTCACGAATCTGTTCTCTGATTAGCTGCTCAAGGTAATTTACAGATAAGGCATTTAGAACAATTCAAAATGTTTGCCGTTCCCTACTACCCATAATAATCACTCGAGTCTCTCAGTCTACAGCTGGTAAGTTGAAATATCGTCGTAATACTATAACATAACAACGAAACTTACGCCAAACATTTTACCGGTTTTTGCGCCAATTTTGCACCTGAGGCAGGGGGTCTGTAAAAGCATTCGATGAACACGGTTAATCTACACTTAAAACCAATTTTCAATCAAACTATTTCTCACTGACATTGTCTTATCACAAGGCACTAACGACAGCAGATTACTATCTTTCCCAAAAACCTCGACAGGAAAAATAAACAATTTATAGGAGTAAGATGAGGAGAGCACGCATTCCATTTTACAACGCTCCGCGACGTACTCATCGCTCTGTATACGTTTGCTTCCGTATGAGCTGCAGGACAAGCATCGTGCTAAAGTCACATATTCTTATGTATAATTCGCTGTACATCCTTGAGAACTGGTGGCAAAATTTCTTTACGAAAATCATCGTAAGAGTAGCCTGTTTCGAATAAAGAAAGGTCCAATGATTAAGTCACCCATTACTGTAGCTCACTTTTTAAAGTACTCGTTTGATGAAAATTCCACTGCTTTGAGCCAGCGAGTATTCTCTGCCACCAAACAGTGTATACTGCGTATATTTTCTTTTCCATTATTCGGGATTTTAGCTACGTCAGCAAACAATATCTTGTTCAAAAACGATCGGCAGTGCCTTATAGACGTTAACATAAATTTACAAAATAAGATCTGTTGCTGGAAATCTTATTCATGCAACTACTAATGAAGGCCAATGCGAAAAGGTTGTTATTTATGCTGGTCCTATTTTTGGACGACATTGGCAGATCCTAACTTCCGTCAGAATATCGTGCGAACAGGCTCTAAAATTTTCAAAAACGTATGGTGTGACACTTTTTTGCTGCACCGTTTCAGAAGCAGCAATATTCTTCTTCATTGTCTGAGTCTACACCAGCTTCAGTCGCCATATCACGCGAAAAGACCTATGAGAGTCCGAAACTATATGGTAAAACACTTTTTCTGCCACGTTTAGCGCGCAGCAGTCTATTTCTTCATTTATAACTTGTAGTGTAATCGCGTCTAGATAAGAATGCTACAAAATCTTGATTTCCTTTATTGTGATAGGAGCAACAGATTAGGAGACCTCTCGTGATATAGTTTAACGGCTTATTTAGCATTGATGTGTGTATTTCGATAAGACACATAGATGTTTATTCCTGTCACGATCACGAATGTAGTGAGGAAATCTCGTGTATATTACCGCACCGTACATTCATCTAGAACGCATTTGGTACATCCTTTCCCAGAACTCAACCCGGAGCACTGTAGCATACACTGAGTAAGGGCATGGCGACAAATTTGCTCAGATTTGCTTTATTACTGTTTCTCGCAACGGCTAACCACAGATCTTGATAGTTTAAATACAGACAGAGTACGTAGGAGAGAAAGGTGGGTGCCGTAGCGCCGTGGTTGGTCGTGGCAGCTTTCCATTGTGCTGCGGGGGAAACATACGTTCTAAAGGACTCCGGCGCGCCAGCCATGAGGAACGCGCGACGCGGCTGACGTCAGCAAACTGTTTCACGAATGGAACAAACAGCTTGAGTTCAACCGTTGTTCTCTTCCAGAAGCCAGACAGCGCTTTCAAAAGGCTATTTCTGGCTCCTGTCGTTTGAGACGCTGAAATCATTATGCGGTGCACAAACGAATTGCACCGAGCACATAAGGATGTTCTCCTCTTAATGTGAATCGCATAGTAGTTCTGAAGGGATTCATTTGGTATTTAATTGCTTTATAAATTTACGTACTGTGACGAAGGCTTTATAACCTAGCGGAACGTACAGAACTGGTTTCTGATGAGTAGCCAGTAGTAGGAAAATCAATGACTAGTAATTAAGGATAATTAGCCCACTATCATTTGCAGGCATCACACGCAGTGTGATATCTGTTGCCACTTAAAGGTAGAAAATGCACTTAGATTAACTTAATGAGAATTAATGACAAGTTTTTCTTGTTACCCTTTCCTTCTTCTCTCAAGAATATTATACCTTTTGTAGGAAAAGGTCTCTTATTTCTTAATTCTAAATGAGAAACGCCCTCCACCTGAAAGTAAAAATGAATGTTACTTCAAGCAGTTTTTTAAATAAATATTCTATTATCACTGAATAATTAACATACATACGCCGTCACTATTGCAAATTAATGTTTTAATGGCTGCATCATCGAAGAGCTATGAATTGTTTTTATCATAAACACCGAATCAAAACTGAATTTTATATAAAACAGAGATAGATTTAATTACCTGTAATTAATTTGTCAGTGTCAGTCAATGAAGTTACTTTCTCCCATTCTTACACACGGTACGTCGTACAGCATGCTACAACCTGAATATGGCCACTTTTCAAAAAATTAAGTATAAATTACGTATTCTTTAAACACAGTGAGCAGAGAGGAAAAGTAAGAAAATGAAACAGGTTCAAAAATACCAAAATATTAGGGCACTCCGCCAACTCAGGATATTATATCTTTTCAGTTATGTTCTGCTAAGTAGAAAGTTACGCTAAGGATTTGAGTGTGTGTGTGTGTGTGTGTGTGTGTGTGTGTGTGAGTATGCGTGCGTGTGTATGTTTCGTCTAACAACAGACTGCGATATTACAACCGCTTCTTTTCTTGAGCTTTAACATTACCCCTGTATCCTCGTATTTTTTATGAGATCTTCCTTCCTCTTTTCCGTCCATATCTTGCCTATATTCTTAGATTTTGGATGGAAATTCAATTATCTATCAAGTTTCTTTTAGTGAGTCGCCTTTCATCGTGCTATCATATGAGTCTTCCTAAGACTCTGTGAGTCAAGATCCTTTGATTTTTTTAGTAGCAAAGTAATCAAAGTTCCGACTAGATAACCTTTCTTAAAAGAAGAAATACTCTTTTTCCGAATGATGTCTGTAATTTTTTCCATATGTGAATGAACGTGAGACTAGTGTATTCTTTGTACTCTTTTTCAAGATGTTCCTTTCTTTGGCATCTAATGGTTCTTCCAGACTTTTCTCAGTTATTATGAGGCATTCCATGATGTTTTTATTGCCAACTGAACAACGTTTTCTAAGAATTGTAGGAACTACGAAGAAGAACCAGCAAAGGGAAGAGAATGTGCACTGCTAGGTATTTGTTTGAAGAGTCATGGTCTTAACAAGCCTTCAACTTAAGTAATACCACTCTGTCACTTCGGAAAAATATCAGTTGAGCCTACCAGCCTTGACTATAGCTTCCCTCACTATCGAATATTATTTTATCAGCTTATGCACGAACATTACGATATTAACCAGGCGGAATATCCTGACAAATTATGTAGCCTGCTGAGACATAGAAATGACATTGGAAGCGATAAAGGAAACTGATTTTCTCCTGGTAACGACAATTCGAAGTAAAAGACCAGATAACGAACAAAAATAGGGTGTTGTATTTCCTTTTGCTGATAATTCGGTACTTGTATATATAGATTTAAAATTTGTAACAGTACTGGAAGTATACCGAAGTCTCATTACATATTCATGTGTAACCCTTATATCGATTATGAGTAGGTTTATTTTAAGTAACTGTGTACCTGCAATTTATGAAGTGTGTATTCTGTGATGTTTAAGCTCCTTGATGTACGGCAAGACAATTAGAGATTCGTAATCTACTAGTATATATGAAA
The DNA here is from genome assembly GCF_023898315.1 of Schistocerca nitens. Classification (NCBI taxonomy): domain Eukaryota; kingdom Metazoa; phylum Arthropoda; class Insecta; order Orthoptera; family Acrididae; genus Schistocerca; species Schistocerca nitens. The sequence goes on from NC_064616.1 coordinate 63,119,325, forward strand.
AAAGGAAAAGAATATGTTGAAATTTTAAATTATTATAATGTGAATGATGATGATGATGAGGTCCCATACTCCTTGACAGAGCGTAGGGGACGATGCGGGAGACCCGCACCGCCGTACTAGGCAAGTCCTAGCGGAGGTAGTTTGCCGTTGCCTTCCTCCGACCGTAACGGGGATGAATAATGATGATGAGGACGACACAACAACACCCAGTCATCTCGAGGCAGGTGAAAACCCCTGACCCCGCCGGGATTCGAACCCGGGCCCTCGTGCTCGGGAAGCGAGAACGCTACCGCGCGAATGTGAATATGTTTATAAAAAAGAGTGTGTTTGTTAAAAGCTGGTACATGGATAGGGCGCTTGTATTTGTAACATCTAAACGATGTAGGGATGTCCCTTCGCAACGAAAGTGGCATCTCGCGATGTAAAAGGTGGGTTTGGTGGTCGAACTGAGCGGCTGCTTTGTGTCAACGACACGCAGTATGTGGCTAGCCTTAGTACAGTACACCTCGGCGGTGCTAAGAGAGGCAGCTGGAAGCTGTATTAGAGGGGATTTGCCTCAGATGTGGATCTGGCTATTATTTGGTATTCACGGAATAACAGAATGGCTCTAATATTTTGAAAATCCGACGCCAAGAAGAGATTTTAAAGAGCATTCGCACATCAAAAGAGCCATGAGTACAGTTACCCGCCATTGCGCCTGCCACCAACCTTCGCCACTGCTTCACAAACTTCATACATTCAATTAAGTAACGTATATGGTCATGGACCAGTTAATTTGTGTGTTGTTCCAATAATAATCACATAAAACATAAATTAGTGTCCAGAACCATATTTTCAATCCTGATCACGAACCTTCGCAGGGTCGTCACCTAAGTGCTACTAAAACCGAGTATCCTGATTTAAATGAGCAATTCTTGCATTCATGTATTTAAAAGTAATTTTTTGCCTGAAGTAAAAGAAATAATAAAAGTTAAAGTAAGAGTAACATTTGGATGCTTTGTTAATGAACTACTCCACGTGAAATTGTTAGGTTAGAAAGTTTAAGTATAAAAATTCAAAGATCAATTAATAGGAAAGTGAAGTTGGATAGGCTTTTGCCAAAGCATCTTTAGTTTATTATAAAACATAGTTTTGTAGGAGTACAGTGCAAGATTGTGGAAATATTATTGCAAAGAAAACGTGCATCACAGATAATAAAAGATCAAGTGCATATAAATCTTTAATGAACAGATTTACGGTAGTACTGTTAGAAGAAAAATTATGCACAATTTTAAAGAAGGCGTATTTTTGGTACCCATCATGAAAGGTTCCTGTTTTGAAGTCAGTTGAGCCCTGTGATGTATTTTATTGTCTTGCAAAGTAATTTAAGTGAATGATTAGGTTTTAGAGTTAGTCTTTTCTATTGTAATAATCAAAGAGCTTTGACTAGTGAAACTATACTAGTTTATGGGTCCCCATCATATTCTCCACGTAGTAAGATAAAATTGAACTATTACTGTTACTAAGGAAAACTGCTATATGTAGAGGATTTTAAACAGTGTATTTATGATGTTATTGATCTTTATTTGTGTTTTACAAGTCAGTCAAGGTAGAAGCCCCTCAAGTCCAAATTTAGTTGTGCACTTCATGCAGTGACTTTTCGGTATTTGATTAAGTAATGCTCTTGAGTGTGTCTGTCATTAGTATGAGCTCGGTGCAATTTTGCTCCCCTTAATTTACTGGTGTGTATGCGTTTTTGGTAATTGTTTCCACACACAGTACACAGTGCACTGTGTCAGTGTGTATCCTGTTTGCTGTTCAAAGGGAAATCTCAGCAAAACTAACTTCGATAACCACTCAAAAGTATATTTCCAGTTTAAAGTGCCTAATTGCGAGGGCGACTGTTACCTTTATCCATTAGACACACACGCGGTCGAACTCCGACATCCTCTCAGAGAGTAACATTACTGTGTTTCACGGCACGTTATTGTTATATGTGGCGCCATGTGAGAGGACGTTCGTTAGTTTAAATCACTAATTTTTTGTGGCAGTTTACTAATACACAGCGTCACCGGTTCAGATCCGGTCCCACTGTCTCGGTGGACATGTGAGAGGAGACTCAAAGCAAAGGCTGAATTACAGCCGAGCATAGCACTTTGAAGGTGTGGCGGTGGAACTTTAAGTTCCGTGCCACCCTACGACGGTGGAAGCACAGAGGAGGGATGCAGTAATTCGCCAACTCTATGGTCAAAGAAAAAAGTGGCTGGACGAGAACGGGCCACTGCTAGTGACTGTACGAAGACGGACAGGAAAACGTGCCCGAATTGGGCCTATCGTCAGTCATAGCCCGAATCCGACTCCTCCAGGATGGTGAGCGGAACAGGGTGTCGGTGCCAGCGCCGTGGAACTGTGGTGCCGATGGTTTGGAGTCCAGCGACCGTGTCACGAAGGGCGTCCACTTTACTGTATATTTGGCGAGCCTTACGGCGAATGGTCGTCTTGAGAAGGGCCGTATTCGTCTCCTCATGCAGAGTGACAATCCTGGTGGGCGGAGGGGCGTGAAGACTGCACCTGAGAACTTTATTCTGTAAGCGCTGGAGGATCAGCATCCGGGACTTACTGTTGCCCACGCAGAGGAACTATATGTTAGTGAGGGTAGGACAACGCAGTGATATAGCCGGAGCTTGATATCTAAATTCAGCTATCGGCTTTATGGGTTATGTATTCTACCTGGCGGTGGAAGAAAAGTTTCTTATCCAACCAGACCTCCAGATACTTGGTAGCTTGGGCCCACGGGACCTCGACGCCCCCGACTGATATGTTGTGGCGGAGTATAGGACGCCGTTTTGTGAAAGACACTGCCGCAGTTTTGGCGGCATTAAGGGCCATCTTATTGGAGCGACATCAGGTGACTGTTGCGTTCACTTGCCTTTGGAGGCGAGCAATGAGTTGATCTGGATTGCGGCCGGTCGTATGAAGTGCCGTGTAATCGGCGTGTTGCGCCAAATGGCAGTGACGGATGACGGGCATGTAATTGACATAGACATTAAAAACAACAGGGAACAGCACAGAGCCCTGAGGGGTACCCATCGACATGTGGCGTACACTGGAGCACTTTCCCCGCTGAGCAACGAGGACAGTCCTCTGATAACGGAAATCATCCACAACGTAGATGTCAGGGATCGGCGTTTGCATCAGCATATTATACACCAGGTTGTCCTGCCAAATCTTGTAAGCATTCTGCATGTCCAAGAAGACCGCTGCCGTCGACATGATGGAATTAAAACCCTTACTGATGTGCTACGTGATCCACAGAACTTGCAGTTCAGTAGACAGGTGGGGGGTAAACCAAAACCGGGACGGATCGTACCGGCTGCTGCCATTGGGAAATGCGGTGGAGTATGAGAGACTCCAGGACCTTCGCCATGGTGTTCAAAAGGCTGATGGACCTGTTGTTGGTAGGGACCATTGAATCTTTAGAAGACTTTGGGATCGCAATAAGTTTTGCTTGTTTCCACTGCAGAGGGGAAAGGTCACTCTGAAGACAGTTCAATATCCTGGTGAATAGGAGCAGGGGCTTATGCGGTAGCCGATGCAGATATTCGTTGAAGATCCCATCCAGGCTAGGGACCGAATTACCTCGTTTCCTCCAGAGGATTTGGAGCACTTCTGCTGTGGGTGTAAGGTGAAAGGTCATAAGCAGTGGCCCATTTTGGAAGTTGGTCACAGCCCTCAGGATATCTTGGTCATCCTGGAGTTCATCTGGTGTGGAGTCCAGGATGAGCAATTGGGTTTGGGCCTCAAATGCAGTGTTTCCACCACATGGATGGTACCATACGTGAGACCAGCGTCTGTCTGTCTCCAATTGCAGACCATGTTGTGTAGGCAAAACACGTCGGTCGGCTTAAGGTGTGTTTCAGTAACAAGGGGAATATCCAGATGGTAGTCATGAATGAAGGTGTTCAGTTCAGTCTTCGTCTTCTTGATACCATTGGCATTAAGGATGCAGACGACGAGATCCCTTGGGGGATGGTGGTCACGTGGTGGGCGATCCGCCCTTCAACCACGGCGATGACCTTCATGAGCCCGTCCTCCAACAGATGGATTTTTTGAGCCGTGTCACGAATAACCGGCTTAATGTGGGGTTTCGCGAAAAAGAAGACGACCTGCAGGATTTCTCGCATGTTGCCCCTATAGGATATATCGGCCTCCACAGCTGGGGATATTTCCCGGGAGGGTTGCTGGACCCTGCGACTAGCAAGCGTGGGATTTGGCGCAGGTGGAGGAGATACCACCCCGACAGGTTGAGCCACTTCAGCAGGTGGTTGTGAGGATGCTGTAGCTGGTCGTTTCGTTTGGTGATCGTTAGCAGCCGCCACAGGAGTCGGACGAGGAGGAGGAGACCGAGCCACATCAGCAAAGGTGGGTGTATGGGACGGAACTGAAGGGGGCTCCTGTGTTGCAATTGCAGTTGGAGTCTGAACATCTTCAGGTTGACCCCAGACGATGGGGAAATGGGCGAAGTATCGCGGGGGTGGAGGCAGCTGATTTGACTGAGGTTTCTTCCTGGGAGGGTGGGAAGACTTAAGCGCCTTTTGATACACAGGGCAACCCTTCCAGGAGGCCAGGTGGTGGGAGTCATGAGAAGTGCCCTGGCATCTGGCACAGATGGGCTCCTCCAAGTGTAAGAGTGTGCACGTCTCTGATGCATGTGGTCCAGCGCACTTGACACATCACAATGGCAAGGAACAGTAAGTAGCAGTGTGGCGCAAGCACTGGCACCTATGGCAAACGGAGGGCCCAGCGCCACCTTCATAGGATTCAATGCACACTTTAGTGCTCAGAAGATACTGGCTTTGATAGATCCTTTCAATATCATCACTTCTAGAGAGGGAGACCACATGTGTGGACAATGGGATTAACCTGCGGGTCTCAGGTTCCCTTTTGCTGTATTGATGGACCCAAGGGTCCCCAAAGTTGCGTCGGAGCAGTTCGCTCCTGACATCCACTTTCGTAACCAGGAAGCAAGCCTTTAATGACAATTTTTGTCTTCCTGGCACCAGAAACTTGCTTAGTGTAGTAAGGCATTTCCTGTGATTTGATGAAGAACAACAAGGTAATCTTTTTTGCTATCAAGGAGGTTCTGGACACGATCCTTCTGAAAGAAAGGCCGCAATTGGCCACCGATGAGGCGTTGCAGTTCAGCGTTCAGCTTTAGGTAATTCTTTGGATGGTATACCACCATTTGAGGGATTTTCTCTTTTTTTGGTTGTGCAGACGATGGAGCCTGAGAAGTGGGACCAGGATCGGGATCCACATCATTTGGTGTGGCTTCCCATTGAAAGGCGGTGTCAGATTCGGAACCACCGTCACCACAATGTGCGCATTTGGATTTTCTGTGATGGCGTGAATCGACAGTAGTGAAGTCCTCAGAAGGCCCATCAGGCTCGCTAGACAGAGTAGACGCAGCAGCACTCGGTGGGGCGGCAAATTGATGGTGCGTTGGTGGGGCTAACGGCGCGGCCTGAGAGGAGAGATCAGCAGTGGGACCCACGTCCTTGGACGAAGCAGGTGCGGCTTCCCCTGGAAGGGAGGCATCCGAGCCGGACCCATCACCGCTGCGACGAGCACGTGCGGAAGAGTGGTAGGATCCACGGTGACGGCATGATCAGACAGAGGCGACGGCCTCAGAAGGCCCATCTGGTTGGTGAGAGGATGTGGACGAAGCAACCCGAAGAGGGGCGTCCAGGTGGAGGTGAGTTAGAGCAGGTGACTGTTTCGACTGGAAGGACAGCTGTCGAGTGAGACGTCAATCACCAGGCGACCATGTGAACTGTCAGATGCCGACGAGGAGCGGTCCCGTATACAGGGGTGCGGGAGAGGCATACTTTGATCGGTGTCAGTGTCGGAGGTGACCCGAGACCTTTGGCGGTCGGCACGCCGCGCGTTGTCCTTAGCACGTTGGGAGGTGGCAGCATGGGCGCCACCTGCAGTCCGCTGCTCGATAGCATCACATTGCTACGCGGGGCGCCTAGCCACTGCCTCGAAGGCCGGGAGTTATTCACAAGAATCCCTGGCTCTAACGGCGTAGCCAGGGTGGTACCTACAACAACGCCGAAAAAGACGCACACCAAAAATAACGCCTAAAAAGGCAATAACAAATCACATCGTATGAAACGACAATTCAACCCCGAAGAGAATACCCGTGAACATAAAGAAAGACCTACGCGCACCATCGCAAGGCAACGTGATGAACACTACGGGACTCCAAGCCGTTCTTGAATCACTAAATTACAGATTGTAACATAAACATTGGGCGTACAACAACTGTAAGATGAGCATTGAATGTCCAGCGGCGCGAACTCGCAATACATCAGGCAAAATAATTAACAGAAAAGTTTACTGGTCTTTAAAAGATAAATCACAAAGCGTTAACAAAATTAAAATGGACACAAAGATGACAGTAGGTCAGAACGAGCGAAACAAAGAAGTACCTACTGTACTAGGTGGCAGTAGTTCACTAGACGAGAGCACAGACGACTCCGCGGGACGGCAACAGTCTTCAGTTGATTACCATACGCACCTCAACGATCAAATTCAGATGATGAGCTTGTCGCATATAAAACGAGGTATGAAGGACGACAGGAATGGAGACAGTGGTTATGTTAACGACTCGATGGATATGTTCAATTCATCGAAAATCGAAAGCGAACCGAGCGAAACACGAGATGTAAAATCGGAGTATGAGGACACCTTAGAAAAAGATAGCGAAAAACCACTGAGCATGAACGATTTGTTAAAAATGTTGTCTGCACAGATTGCAGCACAAGGTAGTAATATTAACAATCAAATTAAAACACAAACTGCTAAAATCAGTAAACAGCTCGAAAAAGGAGACTCGAAAATAGGAGTTGAGAATAATGCAATCAAGGACTTAAAAACTGAAATAGATGCTATCAATAACAATGTCGCCACAATGTAGAGACAGATTAATGACATCAACGATATGTTAGATACCGAAATAATGAAGATTCAAGACACTGTAGAACCTCTTGTTACAACAAAAGTCGATGAAAAGGCTTTCGGCGTCAAAACCGAGTTAGTAAGAAAATGTAAAACCGAAATTTCTCATTTGGAACAAACGGTGAATTATTTAGTAAAGCAACTAAGTAAACAAGTGACAACATTCTAAAAGAAGTGGGAACAGAACACTTCCCAAATTCAAAGTAAAGTGAGCGACCTTGAACGGAAAATAAGAGAAAAACCGAATTATGTCACTGACAGAATAACGTGTAGCAAATTGCTAGAGGGCGAACTATACTAGTTAATGGGTCCCCATCATATTCTCTACCTATTAAGAAAAAATTAAACTATTACTGTTACTAAGGAAAAAGATCTTAAACAGCGTATTTATGATATTATTGATCTTTATTTTTGTTTTTGTTAATTCAGTCAAGGTAGAAGCCCCTCATTTGAAAATTTAGTTCTGCACTTCATGCAGTGACATTTCCGTATTTGTGCGCAGCTCGTGGTCTCGCGGTCGCGTTCTCCCTTCCCGAGCACGTGGTCCCGGGTTCGATTCCCGACGGGTCAGGGATTTTGACCTGCCTCGAGATGACTGGATGTTCGTGTTTCATCATCATTCATGAAAGTGGCGAGATTCGACCGAGCAATGGTTGGGACTTCTTACGACCGCTGATAACCGCGTACTTGAGTGCCCCACAAACCAAACATCATCATCATTTCGGTATTCGATTAAGTAATGCTCTTGAGTGTGGCTGTCATTAGTATGAGCTCGGTGCAAATTTGCTCCCCGTAATTTACTGGTGTGTGTGTAATTGGTAACTGTTGCCACACATAGTACAGTTTGCATCCTGTTTGCTATTCAAAGGGGAATCTCAACAAAAGTAACTTCAATAACCAATATTCAATTTTCTCAAAAATATTTTTCCAATTTAATGTGCCTAATTCGGCTGGCGACCGTTCATTTTTTTCATTCATTTACGGAATTACAACTTTAGTTGACTCCCAAGAATAAAGCCCGTTTAGTTTTTCTGTTATTTCACCAAATTGGAAGCCGGCCGCGGTGGTCTAGCGGTTCTGGCGCTGCAGTCCGCAGCGGTCGCACGGTTCCAGACTGTAGCGCCTAGAACCGCTCGGCCACTCCGGCGGGCCATTTTCAGACACAAAGTTAAGTTCTAAGCACAGTAATTATGCGCAATTAGACGTCGTCGTGTATTAAGATCCATTATTGCATCCGTAATGAAGGATTAATCATGAAACCGTATTTCTGCTGGTAAAAAAGGGGGGAAAACAAATCGCCAGAACTGCGATGGAGAAGTGACTCCATCCACCGCATGATACGATGTAGGGAAGCGACAGAACACCTGTATCACGGATGCAAGACACGGATTTGAATTTAATTTATGCAAAGTGGGAGCCTGTAATCTTATCAGCACTACACTAATGTTTTCGAAAGACACGAAACATAAAAATGGAGGAAGAAACAAGATAGAAACAAACAACGATCCTTTTTACTGCCGGAAGATGCTCTAGAAATTGCCAAAGTTTCCCATCTTCATTGGATGTTCCTGGTCATTTCGATCAAAATAAAACAGGTGACAGGAATTTTCAGACTGACTAATTTTAGAATCAGATGACAGCTCGATGATATTTCCTTCAGAGTCATCTTAATCATGTTTTGTGTTCAGAGTAGTGTGACACTTAATACCATAGTATACATCAACAACTACGTGTACATACATACATACATACTCCGCAAGTCACCATACAGTGCATAGCACCTTCTACTACTAGTCATTCCCCTTCCTCTTGCACACGCAAAGGAAGCAAGGGAAAACCGCTTCTATATACCCGTGAACGAGTCCTAATTTCTCTTATTGTTGCGGTCCTTACATGAAATGTAAGCTGGCGGCAGTAGAATCGTTCTGCAGGCAGTCGCAAATGCCGGTTCTCTAAATTTTCTCAATTACGTTTCACAAAAAGAAATTCTTCATCCCTTCAGACAGTCCCTTTTGAGTTCACGAAACATCTTCGTAATACTCGCATGTTGATCGGACCCGCCGGCAACAAATATAACAGTACGCCTCTGGATTGCTTCAATGTCATCCTTGAATCCGTCCTAGTGGGAATCACAAACGCTCGAGCGGTACTCATGAATGGGTCGCTCTTGTCGTCTATACGTGATGCCCTTCATAGAAAAGCTATACATTCCTAAAATTCTCCCAACAAACTGAAGTCTATCTTTCACCTTTCCTACTACCCAATTTACGTGCTCATTCCATTTCATATCGCTTTGCAACGTTAAACTTATATATTTAATGGTAGTGACTGTGTCAAGCATCACACCACCAATATTGTTTTCGAACTTTAGAGGGTTGTTTTTAACACTCATCTGCATTAAATTACATTTTTCTACATTTAAAAAAATCTGCTATTCATCACACCAAATAGAAATTCTGTCTAAGTCAACTTGGATCCTCCTACAGTCACACAACGATGACACTTCTTCATGCGCTATAGCGTCATCAGCAAACTGCCAAAGGTTGTTGCTAACCGCATCCGTCAGATAGTCTTGAATATCCTACTTTGTTTATCAAAACAAGTAGTGACACTGTTGTCTCTTGCACAAACAGTGATTGAAAACTTTCGATCTGCTAAAAAAGAACTAAATTTCCTGAATTTCTTTCCAATAAGGTCTGACTGTAAATATTGGTGAAGGCATCACTTATAACTCTCACCAGAGATAAACAAGTAGTTTCAAAATTTGTCTCTCTATCTGTTCACACCTATTCCTGACCGTTATTTAACTTACTTTATTTTCTGAGCACTTTTAGAATGTCACAATAAAACCAAGATGGGTGCTGAGAGTTCTTCATCATCTTACTTGGGGCGTATTTATCCAGAACACGATTTATCGTCAGCTTAAACTCGCACCGCATCTGCTTCGTGTTTCTAATTTCGAAGGGAAATTTTTCATTTTCGTATATGGGTTACTTACTTTGTTTAAAGAAATCAAAAACTGGCAGTGACTACTTGACAGACTTTTTTGGAAGAGTGGGTTGTTTCTCCAAACTGATTAAAGTTAATGCTTTCAAAATCATTCCTTTGAACCGGAGAGGCCGATTTAGTTGTGCTACCTACATCTGAATGGAACCAGCAGATCTAAAATAATTAAATGCCGTCCGGGCTCTTGAACGAGTAGTTTCAGACTGTTATCGTAAGACGAGGACTGCATTACTTTGCAAGTTTATCTATAGCAGGGACAATGAGTATGCAACTTATCAAATATCACCTCGAACAACTGATGTCAGTTCCTACTTTTATGGAATGATAGAGTTATTTCAATGGTATCCGGTTCAAGTTTTTTTCGTATGATTCCTCGAAAGTTTTCGCTTACATTTTAGTGAGAATTTCCAAAACGATGTCCGTATTGCTTATTTATGCACGTCGTTGGTGTTCATCATCATGTGGATTCACGATTACGCTCAAATTCATCGGTTTACTTCATAATCATCTAAAACAGTGAGGAGTAATCCCTTTATGTCGTATCAACTGTCTCGCTTACGTTCATTGGTGTCAGACCATCTAATACATAGTGTTGTATCATTTCTCAGAAATTCCGTTTCATTAGTTTTAGTTTCATTAGTTTTGATTTTATCATTTCTCAGAAATTCAGTTTCATTAGTTTTAGTTAGTTTTGATTTTATCATTTCTCAGAAATTCAGTTTCACCATCCATTATCTACATGTTCAGCAAAGCCTAAATTTTGATCTGGGGGGGGGGGGGGGGGGAGAGATCACAGAAAATATAAATTCGGATGGCCGGACGCGGATCTAAGCCGTCGTCCTCCCGAATGCGGGTTAAGTATGTTAACCACAGCGCCACCTCGCTCGATTTCTGAATGAAGTACAAAGCCTTATTGTAATATCTTCCAAGTGGGCCACGCCCGTTATGGCGTAGAGGAAATTAAAGCCCATGTAGAAAATGAAAAATGTGTTTATTAAAATGAAGGTAAACTTCAGTTCTCCTACTTCGGAGCACGATTACACAATACAGATGGCCGTTTACAATTCAATCTCTCTCTTTGAAGAGAAAATAAATGATGTATTTCAAATAGACTGCTAGTCACGGAAAACTGAATTACAATTTTTGCAGTCAATATATTGGTTTACGAGGAAATGAGTGTTGAGCTAGGCAAGAAACACTGTGTCGGGCTAAAATACCCAAGCCAGGAGGTTGACGCTGTGAAGGCCAAGTATGAACGCAGCTGGAAGAAGGCAGCTAGCTGCTCCACGTCACAGCGGAGGAGAAGAATGCCGGCAGGTAGGCTGGCGCCGGAGGACAGGTCGCGGGCTGACTCGTAGAGGGGGGAGGGGGGGGGGGGGAGGGAGGAGCTTCTGATTGAGGAACCGCGGCAGCGGTTGGGGTAATGGCCCAGAGAGCTCGTCCGTGTAGAACTGTCTCGCCGTAGCCGTGCGCCGGCATAAATACTGTTGAGACGCCAGAATAAGGTGAGACCTGTTTGCGCCGACTCCGCCGTTTTGCAGCAATACCGCTGCCGACCGCCTGCAGAAGAAGCCTGTGCTCTGAATTGCAGAGGCGTGTTCGCGAGTGTAGCACCTACGACTTGTGGCGTAAACCACCTGTGGTGCAGTGTTGTTATACTGGGAGGCTATGAGCCAGGACGTAGCAATCACGATTTAATCAAAATTTCCAGGGGTGTACTGCCGGTCTACAGTGGCCAACGGGCACAATATTTCGGCGATCATACATGTCGCCATCATCAGGTGAACTGACGGACTGAGCTCCTGTGAACGTGCCGGCACTGAGATCCGTACACTATGGCTGCTCAGGGGGAACTGGGTTCGGTCGCGGCTGCGACCGATTTAAATACCCTCCGCCCGCGGCGCGCTCACTCCGCCGTCCGCGCCCCGCGCCACGGTCGCGCGGTGGAACAGATTGCGACGGCGTCTGAGGTGACGTCGGTGTGATGGCTCTGTCCGCCGTAGTCGTCACAACTATACATTTGCTCGATTTACTCTTGATTAACCCAATCGCTGGTTCCCAAGCCTTGCTAAGATTATAGCCACAGTCACGGTTTATGAGGTCGTCATTGGTGCGAATTTCGATGGCCTCTCTAACAATGCTGTCCCAGTATCTCGACGTCTGTACCAGAATCCTCGTGCGTTCATACTCCATAGCGTGATTTTCCGACCAACAATGTTCAGCGACCGCCGACTTGCTCGGATACATCAGTCGAGTGTGCCTCTGGTGTTCACGGCATCGATCCTCGACGGTACGCATCGTCTGACCAATATACGACTTGCCACATTGACACGGAATCTGGTACACGCCAGCCTTCCTCAAACCGAGGTCATCTTTGGCGCTCCCCACCAGTGCACGAGTTTTATTCGGAGGACAAAACACAGTTCCGACCCGGTGTTTTTTCAAAATGCGGGCGATTTTCCCCGAGAGTGCGCCTGTATATGGGATAAACGCAGTGCCTACCTCCTCCCTCGTGATTTCATCCATCTCCACAGGTTGTGCTGTAGTGGGTGGGCGGAGAGCACGTTGAATCTGCCACTCTGAGTACCCATTTTTTTCGAAATACAGTTCTCGTCTCGTCTCGTCAAACAGTCTATAAAACCATTGAGAACATTGAAATGACAACCTCTGCTGCTGACAAGAAGAGTAACAAGTTAAAGAATATATCTGCCAGTGAACTTCTCGAAGGACCCTGTATGTTTCGCGGTTGTAGACTGAATTTCAGTATTGATGTGAACGATACATTTACGCATGGCAATGGATGGCTTACAGTAGCCATTGTAAGAGGTGGATCTGGTGTTCCTGCAGTCGGTGGCCTGGAGAGCTGTTTAGAATGCCAGTGGGTTTCCTGAACAGTGTTAGTCATTGTGATGTGTTGTGTTGTGTCCACATTTTTGTCCAATCCCTGTATATGGTAACGCTGCTTCACGACGCGTGTAATTTCTTCATTACCATGTGCTGAAACAACGGCCCGCCAAGTAGACAAATTGACGGCTTGGCAGTACAACTCTATGGGTTTTGAAAAACAGAAACTAACTTAGATGTAGTCACATTTGTCGTCAGTGAACTTTGTTCAACGTATCTGAAATGAGTACCTATATTACTGAACTGTGATTGTGGAGTATCAGCTAAATATTAATCAACGGATTCCATAAGCACATCAATGGACAACAAATATTTTCTAACTATTAATTTCTTTACTTATGGGCATCGGTGAGAGTCAGAAACAGCAAATCTCGTGTATAAGATGGATGTCCCAGTAATTTTAATTTCGTATCACTATTTTCGGTTGCTGAAGCATCTTGCTCATGGGCAGATATTTTGTTGTGATGAAACAAAGTATCTTTCTTTCGTAATGTAGGTCGCTTTTCAAGTATTTTTCATTCAGTCGGTCCACAAGGCTAGTGAAGTTTTCACCACAAATTGGTTTACCCTTTGGAAAGTAAGTAATAAAAGGAATTCTTATTGAACTACAGAAAACACTAAGTATATGCTTGTTCATACCCCGTCCCACCGAACCATGGACACTGCCTTTTGTGGAGTGACTTGCGTTACTCAGCGATACAGATAGCCGTACCGTAGGTACAACCACAACGGAGGGGTATATGTTGAGAGACCAGACAAACGCGTGGTTCCTGAAAAGGGGCAGCAGCATTTCCAGTAGCTGCAGAGGCAACAATCTGAATGACTAGTCTGGCCTTGTAAAATCAACCAAAATGACCGTTCTGTGGTGGTACTGCTAACGTCTGAAAGCAAGGGGAAACAGCAGCCATCATTTTTCCTGAAGGCATACAACTTTACTGCATGGCAAATGATTGCAGCCTCCTGGATAAAATATTCCGGAGATGAAATATTCATCCAGTCGGCTCTCCGGGCGGGTACAGTTCTGGAGTATGTAGTAATCAGGAGAAACGAAACAGGTATTCTACGATTCAGAGGGTGTAATGTCAGATCCCTCAATCGGGCATGTAGATTAAAAGATTTAAAAAGGGAAAAAGGATAGGCTGAAGTTAGATATAGTGTACATTAGTGAAATTAGGTGGCAGGAGGAACAGGACTGCCCGCCAGATGAATACAGGGTTATAAGTACAAAATCAAATAGGGGCAATGAAGGAATATGCTTAATAGTGAATACTAAAATTGGAATTGGGTAAGCTACTATGAACAGCGTAGTGAACGCATTATAGTAGCCAAGATACACACGAAGCCCACACCTACCACAGTAGTACAAGTGTATATGAAATTAGCTCCGCAGATAATGAGGACATTGAAGAAATGTATGATGAGATAAAAGAAATTATTCAGGTAGTTACGGTAGCTGACAACTTCACTGTGATGGGGCACTGGAATTCAACAGGAGGATAGGAAGAGAGAGAAAAACAGTGAGTGAATATGGACTGGGCGAAATGAATTAAAGAGGAAGCTACCTGGTAGTACTGTGCACAGAGCATAGTTGAATGATCGCTAGCACTTGGTTTAGAATCATGAATGAAGGTAGTGTACGTGGAAGAGACCTGGAGACACCGGAAGAGTACAACAGATACTTCTGAACCAGGTTTTCAACTGAAGATATTCCAAGGGGCAGATGTGGACCCTGACCACAAATTACTGGTTATGAACTGTAGATTAAAGCTGAAAAACTGCAAAATGGTAGGGAACTGCGGAAGTGGGATCTGGATAAGTTGTGGGAACAGGGGTTGCTCAGAGCTGCAGAGGAAGCATCAGGCAAAGATTGACTAGAACCGTGCAAAGGAATACAGCAGAAGACGAATGGGAAGCTTTGAGAGATGAAATAGTGAAGGCAGCAGAGGATCAGATAGATAAAGACACAGGGTCTGGTAGTAATTCTTGGATATCACACGACATTCCAATTACAATGATGAAAGAAGGAGATACAAAAATGAATGAAATGAAGCTGGCGAAAGGGAATACAAACATCTACAAAATGAAGTTCGCGGGAAGTGCAAAATGGCGAGGCAGGTATGGTTAGATGACAAATGTAAGGATTTAGAAGTATATATCACTAGAGGAAAGATGGATACCGACTACAGGAAAATTAAAGTGACCTTTGGAGAAAAGAGAAGTGTCTATATGAAAATCAAGAGCTTAGATGGACAATCAGTACTAAGCAAAGAAGGGAAAGCTGGAAGGCTGAAAGAGTGTACAGAGAGCCTATACAAGCGAGATGAATTTGAAGACAATATTGCAGTTAGGGAAAAGAGCGTGAATGAAAATGTGATACGAGATATGATACAGTGAGAAGAGTTTGACAGAGCACTGAAAGACCTAAGTCGAAACAAGGCCCCTGGACCCGACGACATTCCGTCAGAACTATTGATAGCCTTGGGAGAGCCAGACATGACAATACTCTTTCATCTGGTGTGCAAGATGTATGAGAAAGGTGAAACATTGTCAGACTTCATGAGGAATGTAGTAATTCCATTTCCAAAGAAATCAGTTAATGACAGGTGTGAAAATTGGCGAAATATCAGTTTAATAAGTCATGGTTCCAAAATACTAACATGAATTCTTTACAGAAGAATGGAAAAAAGTGGTAGAAGCCGACCTCGGGGAAGATCAGTTTGGATACCGGAGAAATGTAGGAACACGCGAGGCAATAATAACCCTAAAACCAACCTTAGAAGACAGGTTAAGCAATGGCAAACCTACATTTATAGCATTTGTAGATTTAGATAAACATTTGACAGTGTTGACTAGAATACTCTCTCTGAAATTCTGAAGGTAGCAGGGGTAAAATACAGGGACAGAAAGGCTATTTACAATTTATACGGAAACAACACGGCAGTTATACACTGAAAAGCCAAAGAAGCTGGTACACCTGGATAGTGTCGTGTAGGGCCCCCGCGAGCACGCTGAAGTGCCGCAACACCACGCGGAATGGATTCGACTAATGTCTGAGGTAGTGCTGGAGGGAACTGACAGCAATAATCCTGCAGGTCCGTCCATAAATCTAAGAGTACGACGGGGTGGAGATCTCTTCTGAGCAGCACGTTGCAAAGCACCCCAGGTATGCTAAATAATGTTTAGGTTTGTGGAGGTTAGTGGCCAGTGGAAGTGATGATACTCAGAAGAGTGTTCCTGGAGCCACTTTGTAGCAATTCTGGACGTGTGGGATGTCGCATTGTCCTGCAGGAATTGCCCAAGTCCGTCAGAATGCACAATGGACACGAATGGATGCGGGAGATAAGACAGGATGTTTACGTACGTGATACCTGTCAGAGTCATATCTAGACGTATCAGGGATCCCATATCACTCCAACTGCACTCGCGCCACACTATTACCATGCCTCCACCAGCTTGAACAGTCCCCTGCTGACATGCAGGTCCATGGATTCATGAGGTTGTCTCCATACCCATACACGTCGATCCGCTCGATACAATTTGAAACGAGACTTGTCCGACCAGGCAACATGTTTCCAGTCATCAACAGTCCAATGTCGTTGTTGACGGGCCCAGGCGAGGTGTAATGCTTTGTGTCGTGAAGTCATCCAGGGTACACGAGTGGGCCTTCGGCTCCGAAAGACCATATCGATGACGTTTAATTTAATGGTCCGCACGCAGACACTTGTTGATGGCCCAGCACTGAAATCTGCAGCAATTTGCGGAAAGGTTGCATTTCTGTCACGTTGAACGTTTCTCTTCGGTCGTTGTTGGTCCCTTTCTTGCAGGATCATTTTCCGTCCCCAGCGATGTTGGAGATTTCATGATTTAACGGATTCCTCATATTCACGGTACATCCATGAAATTACCGCTCGTGAAAATCCCCACTTTATCGCTTCCTCCGAGATGCTATGTAACATCGCTCGTGAGCCGACTATAACACCACATTCAGACTCACATAAATCTTAATAATCTGTCATTGTAGCAGTAATAAGAGATCTAACAACTGCGCCAGATACTTGTCGTCTTGTATAGGCGTTGCCGACAGCAGCGCCGTATTGTGTCTGTTGACATATCACTGTATTTTAATACACTTGCCTGTACCAGTTTCTTTTGCACTTCAGTGTGGGAGTCGAGGGGCATGAAAGGGGAGGAATAACTGAGAAGGGAGTGAGCCTGGGTTGTAGCCTATGTCCGAAGTTATTCAATCTGTACATTGAGGAAGCAATAAGGGAAACAAAAGAAAAATTTGGAATAAGAATTAAAGTTCAGAGAGAAGAAATGAAAAACGTTGAGATTTTCCGATGACATTGTAATTCTGTCACATACAGCAAAGGACTTGGAAGAGCACTTGAAAGGAATGGTTAGTTACTTGAAAGGAGGATGTAAGATGAATATCAACAAAAGTAAATCATGGATAATGGAATGTAGTAAATTTAACTCAGGTGATGGCGAGGGAATTACATTAGGAAACGACACACTTAAAATAGAAGGTGAGTTTTGGTATTTGAGCAGCAAAATAACAGATGGCAAAAGTGGCGAGGATATAAAATGTAGACTAGCAGCAGTTGCTGAAGTAGAGAAACTTAACATGAGATTATAGATGCAAGTGTTAAGAAGTCTTTTCTGAAGTTATTTGTATGGAGTGTATCGATATATGGAAGTAAAACGTGAAAGATAAACCGTTTAGACAAGGAGGGAATAGAAGTTTTGAAATGTGGTACAGGAGAATGCTGAAGATTAGGTGGGTAGACCGCGTAGCTATTGAAGTGGTACTGAATAGAAATAAGGAGATAAAATATTTGTGGCACAGCTTGACTAAAAGAAGAAATCAGTTGACAGGACACATTGTCAGATCTAAAGAGGTCACTGGTTTAGTATAGGGAGGATTTGGGGGGAAGGAAACGAAAAGCGTGGTACTTGGAGAAAATGCCGTATGAAAATAGGGGGAGAGGAAATAGACTAAGGGAATAAATTCAATTACGTGGGAAGTGTAATAATTGAGGATATTGCTCAAGAGAAATTAAGAAAAGAATTTGAATGGTAAAAGAAGGATTCAAGAGGAAACAGAAATTACTTTGCGGACCACTAAACACAGATATCAGGAATAACTTGCCAAATGTTACATCTGGAGCGTTGCACTGCATGGTGCGGAGGCCTGGACAAGGACAGAAGGTGAAAGAAGAATGGAGGTACTAGAGATATGGATATGGAAGAGAATAGAAAAAATGAAATGGTAAGAACGAGTAAGGAATGAAGAAGTATTAACAAGAGTTGGAGAAGAAAGAAACATACTGAAAGTCATCAGAAAGAGAAAACTGTACTGGATTGGACATTGGCTCAAAATGGCTCTGAGCACTATGGGACTCAACTGCTGTGGTCATAAGTCCCCTAGAACTTAGAACTACTTAAACCTAACTAACCTAAGGACATCACACACATCCATGCCCGAGGGAGGATTCGAACCTGCGACCGTAGCGGTCGTGCGGTTCCAGACTGTAGCGCCTTTAACCGCTCGGCCACCAGCGGCCGGCTATTGGACATTGTTTGAGGAGGGACTGTTATTTGAAGGAAGAAATAGAAGGAATGGTGGAGGGAAAAAGGGGAAGAGGAAAAAGGAGATATCACATCCAGGACAATATCAAAGGAGATAAATATTCAGAAATGAAAAGACTGGCTATGGACAGACAAAAGTGGAAGAGGCTTAACCCCTTAACCCATGATAAGACCTGCCGTAAGGCAGAATACCGTACTGGGGGTAAAAACTGTAGATGCATAAGGTAAGTATAATCAGAAAGATGTAGGTTACAGTAGTTATTTGGAGATCAAGAACTTTGCACACGAGACAGTAGCATGGAGAGATGCATTAACCCAGCCTTCGGACTGACGACCATAACAACATTCGCTGTTTACACAGATGGAACCAGTTACGATTTATTTTGTTCAGGACTATTGGCCTCCACGCATTGCTTTAATTAATGTTTCTTTGTGTTGTCAGGTGGTGGAATTAAGTTCAATCCTTATAACTAATCGATGAAAAAAATGTGCTGAATTATTTCGGAAACGCTCTGAACTGGGTTTTACATTAACCTCTGAACAGAGAGTAAAACAATCTGGCAGCCATCTTGCGCAAAGTTATCTCAGATGTAGTGCTCCTCGTAAAATGTACCGTTCTCTCTCTTGTCATACGCCTATGGTGCCACCTATTTTACACACTTTTAATTACCTATCGACTAATTCCACTGAAAAATGGTGTGTTTGCAAAATTGTTTCACAAATCCTGTTGGTTCACCTTATTGAGCAACGTATACCAACGCAGAAAAAACTAAATTCCATTAAGGGGAGACAGAAGGCAAGTGGACTTAAAAAATTCTATTTTTAGATTTTAGCATATCTTAAATGCCTGGTCTTTACTGCGTGAAACATGTCTTGTTTTATGTAAATACGACAATTTTTTCGTGAGATATGATGGTTTTCCTGACAAACTGTGCAATCTGGGAACGGCGACAACAAGGCTTATGTGCAGGACAACCCTATGGTCCTAATGTCACAATTTCTAAGTTAGAGTGCGTTGGGCATGTACAGAAGAGAATGAAGTCCAGACTGAGATGAGTATTGAAAGAAGAGTCAATAATAGTATTGGAAGATGGTAAGAAGAGGGGTGGTAAAGGTCGCCTGGCAAATGTTGAAATAGATAGATTACAGAATTATGAAGGCTTGGCTATAAGAAGAAATGTAGGTAATTTAGAAAACATGAAAAAAGCTGTGTAGGCTATCCTTTTCCATAAGATTTCCACAAATGAAAATCCAGTACATGGTCTTCCCCTGAATGATCCTGACACTTGGTGCAAGTACAGGAGAAGTGGCAGATATAACTACAAACATTCTTTACCTGCATCAGTAATGAATGAAATTAAAGCCATATTTAGAGACCTTTGTAAAAATACCTTGTTGAAGAAATGTCTTTTTGGGAAAACCCAAAATTTAAATGAATGTGTGAATTCTGTCATTTGGAACCGGTTACGAAAACTGTATTTGTTCAGTTTATAATCTTCAAATTTGGTATTTATGATGCTATTTTATGCTTCAATGATGGTGTGATTAGAAAACTGGATGTTTTGGAATTATTTGACATAAAATCTAGTGGAAATACTGCAAAATGCTTGGTGCAAATAGATAAAGAGAGAATCCGCAAAGCAGATATTACCAACTTAAAACGCACAAAAGAAGCAAGACAGAAAAGAAGAGAGACCAAGAGAAGAAAAGAAGATCAGTACGATTCAGATGATGCTCAGTATGGTGCAGGAAAATATTAGTGGTAAGTAATTCTCATCAATAACTATACCAGAATTGCAATATTAAACTTTAAATCTATTTTTTTCAAAAACTACATTTTTTAATTTCAGTTACCATATTTGATAAACTAATGGGATTAGAAACATGAAATTTGGTCAATTTGTACTTCAAATTTTAATAAGTTATGACAAGTAAATTGAGAACCACCAAACAATCAGAAACTGTTTTATAATAATTAATGTACAAAAAAAGGTAAATTTTACTAGTGAAAGAATAAAATTTTTTTTCTTCAAAACCATAAGAGGTATTACGTTCATTTCACTTGTAAATTGATGCATATATGTTATATATATACAGTAAAATTTCATTGCTTTATCACTTATAGTTCTTTTGAAAAGGGTACCTATTCACAGGGTAAAATGGCATTGGCAGAATAGGGATAAAAATTGCCCTCCGTGTCCCCTTAACGTCAACGCCGTATTCTGACAAGAGGAAAACGTCTTCCCTTGCTGACTCAAGTGAGAGTGTAGATACACTTTAAAAATACACACTTGTTGGTATGAACTCTCAAACGAAAATTCAAAACATATTCTATATTATTGTTACGTTGCTATATTGATAACATCGGTGTAATGGAATTATATTGGTGTACCTGATTCATTTTCACAGTATATTGTCCCAAAGGCAATGATTTATAATGGACAATTGATGTTTCTCAGAAAAAGATATATGAATATTCTGAATGACAACCGCTATGTAAGCGACTCTGTAGAGTATAAACATGTTTTGTTTCGTTAGTACACTAGAATGAAACCTCTGTGTTCTGTCACGCGGGCACCTGCTCGTGTGTTGATAAGTGTGCTCAAGCTTTCTATACAGCTCAACGAACACAGACATGATTATTCACACGCAGATCGAGTGGACTATCAGCTGGCAGCAAAATAGTGTGGAAGAATATTTCACCTTCATTTAGTCACCCTCGTATTACATGCTATGTTGTGACACGGCGATGTATCTTTGCTGTTTCACAGAGTACAGATCTTGTACCGACACAGAACGAAACAGTCATTGGCATTGTGGTCTTCTTCATTTTAGCTTTTAATTTATTTCTTGTTCCGTCTTCACTACCTTTCCCTCCTTGGTCTTCACACTGATTTTCTTCCTCTAATCATAACGCAGAGCTGCCTCTGTCAGCGTGATATTCTCCATCCTCATGACATAATGCACCTTCCTGCATCTCTATTTTTGCATTCTATAGTTGACTGCTTCTACTGTTAATTCGATATTACATTTCAATACTTAAACTGGTCTTCCTGTGCGAGTCCTTCAGTTCTCTTTAGTAATTTCATTTCACAATTCTTCACTCTAGTCATTGTTTTCAGTATTGGCACATAGCTTTAATACCTAAACAGCAACGTAGGAACTGCCCTAGTTTTGTCAAATTCATTTCCTCTTTCCGATTTGGTTAAATTCTACAAGTGTGGTTGGACATATTTCTCAGAAGGTTTTTCTCAGTATACCATTAACTCACTTCATTGTGGTATTATAGTTCCCCTGGGAAAATTTAAGATTTCTATTACCTACACCATCTGCACGTCATCGTGCGAGAAAAGAGTAATGTGTCTTAAACGTAGTTGCTCGGTATAGATGCCCATGAAGGACATGTACAAGGCATAGCGACATTCTTTTGTTGTTCACGATGGAAAGGAAAGATGTGTATAAGTTAATCCCGGTGCACATACTTACCTTATTTCTCTGGAAAGCCGGTAATACAGATAACGAATCTAAAGTCCTCATCAGATCATACGAACTTCACTCCATGATATGACAAATACTGAGGCTGGGGCAGTCGCGTACAGGCAATGGTTAGGAACTGTGTACTGCTGCGTGTTTGCTAAATTCGTACAATGGAAGTTTCCCTCACCAGCGAGGTTAGTACCGGGTAACTTCAGATACACCACCGAGTCATCGTGATTTATCGGCTACTAACATAAAGGATTATTTCATTGTACCGTTGTTATATAGACTGAAAATTACTCTTCCATCTGTTTCACTGTCAATCATACGCTTGAGACATTCGGTCGTCTGTGGTTGTCACGAGGAATTTATTGTTTCAATTAAAAATGGATCATTTACTGTCCTCTTTCAAAGGAGTGACATGATCACAAAACGGAAGAAACGTAACTACACTCCTGGAAATTGAAATAAAAACACCGTGAATTCATTGTCCCAGGAAGGGGAAACTTTATTGACACATTCCTGGGGTCAGATACATCACATGATCACACTGACAGAACCACAGGCACATAGACACAGGCAACAGAGCATGCACAATGTCGGCACTAGTACAGTGTATATCCACCTTTCGCAGCAATGCAGGCTGCTATTCTCCCATGGAGACGATCGTAGAGATGCTGGATGTAGTCCTGTGGAACGGCTTGCCATGCCATTTCCACCTGTTGGACCAGCGTTCGTGCTGGACGTGCAGACTGCGTGAGACGACGCTTCATCCAGTCCCAAACATGCTCAATGGGGGACAGATCCGGAGATCTTGCTGGCCAGGGTAGTTGACTTACACCTTCTAGAGCACGTTGGGTGGCACGGGATACATGCGGACGTGCATTGTCCTGTTGGAACAGCAAGTTCCCTTGCCGGTCTAGGAATGGTAGAACGATGGGTTCGATGACGGTTTGGATGTACCGTGCACTATTCAGTGTCCCCTCGACGATCACCAGTGGTGTACGGCCAGTGTAGGAGATCGCTCCCCACACCATGATGCCGGGTGTTGGCCCTGTGTGCCTCGGTCGTATGCAGTCCTGATTGTGGCGCCCACCTGCACGGCGCCAAACACGCCTACGACCATCATTGGCACCAAGGCAGAAGCGACTCTCATCGCTGAAGACGACACGTCTCCATTCGTCCCTCCATTCACGCCTGTCGCGACACCACTGGAGGCGGGCTGCACGATGTTGGGGCGTGAGCGGAAGACGGCCTAACGGTGTGCGGGACAGTAGCCCAGCCTCATGGAGACGGTTGCGAAAGGTCCTCGCCGATACCCCAGGAGCAACAGTGTCCCTAATTTGCTGGGAAGTGGCGGTGCGGTCCCATACGGCACTGCGTAGGATCCTACGGTCTTGGCGTGCATCCGTGCGTCGCTGCGGTCCGGTCCCAGGTCGACGGGCACGTGCACCTTCCGCCGACCACTGGCGACAACATCGATGTACTGTGGAGACCTCACGCCCCACGTGTTGAGCAATTCGGCGGTACGTCCACCCGGCCTCCCGCATGCCCACTATACGCCCTCGCTCAAAGTCCGTCAACTGCACATACGGTTCACGTCCACGCTGTCGTGGCATGCTACCAGTGTTAAAGACTGCGATGGAGGTCCGTATGCCACGGCAAACTGGCTGACACTGACGGCGGCGGTGCACAAATGCTGCGCAGCTAGCGCCATTCGACGGCCAACACCGCGGTTCCTGGTGTGTCCGCTGTGCCGTGCGTGTGATCATTGCTTGTACAGCCCTCTCGCAGTGTCCGGAGCAAGTATGGTGGGTCTGACACACCGGTGTCAATGTGTTCTTTTTTCCATTTCCAGGAGTGTATTTTCGATATATTTATGATTATCGAGCCTATTAGTTACAAGGTTAACAATCTGTTCCTGTGTAGAGACTCATTACGATGATAATATCTTGAGAATATCATACCTCATGTCAACATATCACGAGTCTGATGTGGGATGTACGCAATCAGTTTTTGAAAACTTTCATAACAGTGGGACTCCTGAGACGAACACAATAAACTCACTGCGCTGAGTCTACATTCGATCATGCGTTGTTCTCTCAATATTAGTCTCGTGTAACACGCAAACTTTTATGAAAATTTCTACAGAAAAAAAATGACCCGAATGAAAACAAAGTCGGACGATACTTTGAACAGTACTCCAGTAATCGCAAGTGTCTCCTGTTGGCGTCGATGGCTGTAAAGCCGTAGTGTGAGCACATGAGTGACGCTTAATTATCTGTCTGCGGAAAATAGGATTGCCAGACGGTGGTATTTTACCTCGTATGGGGCAAGCTGCTAGGAGGCTCATATGAACGCCGAACCAGGGAATCAAAGAGAGCTGTACATAGTCACAAGAACATGTGGAACAACGCAGTATGAGCACAGAGCGGAGCGCTACCACCCTCACCCATATTTCCACCTTCACCTTCATGGTCGTCCACAGTGCTGGTTCTGGTGTTCTGCGACGGGAGTAAAACTGGCTGAGCAAACGATTCAACATCATAAACACGAGCTTGTCTGCACTGGTGCTACACGTTGTCTAAAAACCATAAACTCAACCTAACGCATGGGGTGATCACGAGGGATGGCGTGTTGGATGGAAAGTTGCACTGTTTTTCGGTGTGTCTCATTTCACACTGCCGTATACTTGCCGTTGTTATGGCGTACAGTCCGAGGACTGATTTAAGTCAATGCTTCACGACAGTCTACCCTCTACAGTTTTCTTCATCTCTTTATAAATACTGCAGCCTCCATGCGCTTGAGCCTGTGTACTGTATTCAAGCCATCGTCACCTTTTAGAATTTATACCCTTCATCCTTTGTTCCATTTGCAAAGTATCTATTACTTTATGGCTCTAGTTGTGTTCTATATATCAGGCCTTTCTTTTAATCGAGTTTTCCCACAAATTTCATTTTTTGATCATTTAGACGATACACTGAGGCTGTGAACCTCTATATTAAGAAATTAATTCTTCATTGGTTATCCGATCTAGCCATCTTACATCGATCTAACAGTCTAATCTTCAGCCATCTTCTCTATCGCCACATTTCAAAAGGTGGAATAACATCAGGGATAGAATAAAACACTATCACACTTCATTCTCAACAGCTGTTAATCTATCACATATTCTTCGTCTATTTTAACTGCAGTCTGATTTCTTTGCAAGCTGTAGATAACCATTCGCTACCTGTATTTTATGTTTGATAACTTCAAAATTTAAAAGAGGGAGTTCCAATCAACACCGGAGAAAGCTTTCTCTAATTGTGCAAATGCTATTAATGTGGGTTTGCCTTTCTTCTACCAGTTTTCTACATTTTCAGTTTCGTCCTCTCGTGAGTTAAATACGACATCTCGATTGTTATGGCAGGACTGCTACCAGACCTTGTCTTTATGCCTCTTTGACCCTCTGCTGCCTTCACTGCCTAAGCTTCTGTAGGTAAGCAATCGTTTTCTAACGTTCTCCGTTGCCCTGTTTCAGGCAACAGTTGCCTAAGCTCTCTTTAAAAAGCTCAACAAACTCTTATTGTTTTAACTATCTAGATCTCATTTCCTAAACACAATGAAATCGTATTTAAATCTTCTAGTCTTTCTGGGAAGTCAGATATAATAAATGTCGACTAGTACGATTGTTTTACATTTGTGATTGTATGATTGTTGGATATGGTAAACCTCAAAACAGTCTCCTAAAAGTAAGGCAACACTTCTTACAGTGCCATACACACTCATTTCTTTCTCATTCTTACCTATCACAGAACACATCTTTTTGTGAATTTATTTTCTTCTCAGTTAGAGGTATATGCATCGGGATATCTGCTAATGTTTTTGCCTGAAATCTCGTAGCGGGTGGTACTCGCTGATTGTCACTCTCTAGCAGTTGGTGTGCAAACATTGGTTCTGAAGTCAGTGGAGCAGGTTTTTTTCCGCTGATCTTGTGATATACAATGAATAAGTTGAAAATATACATATCAGTTCCATAAAAATATTTTTGTATATCCCTTCACGTTGTGTCCCACGACTGGGAAGGGAGCAGTCATCTGGTCTTGTAGGTAAACGCCACCTTTCCTGTGATATTCAAGGGAACTTTGAACTACAGCTTACGGTTCTTGAGCATCTGAAGCACTGAAATACAAATCACTTATTTCATTATAACTTATGAAAATACTATCAAATAGCTTCTGTGAGCCGTTCTCATCATCATGAACTTCTCTCATTGCCATGTCGGATGTTTACTACGAACCGTGACACACATGGCCATCTTTTAGCTAGAAACTGAATTCCACACATTCATATGGCGAAGTGCGCATTTGCGAACTGAGTTCGTCACACGATTTAAATGACATGGCAGCTTCATGCGACTACAGCTCGTCGGATGATGCTATTGGGTTAATTTCCAAATTTTCTGTACATTCCGTACTTTTAATCTGCATTTCATAACGAATAAATTATGACAGCACTCCATATCTGTTCCTACAAATGCGTTGCAATTTAAAATCTGTTCTCTCTCTCTCTCTCTGACACACACACACACACACACACACACACACACACACACACACTCACCTGAAACTTTCCGGTGTCTCCAGGTCTCTTCCGCGTATACAAACTTTTGTTTCAAATTTCTTTAACCAAATGTTGTGCTCTGTGAAAACTTCTAACTGTCGGGTTCTTCTTTCATTTCTTTCACCCAGTCCATATTCCCCAGCTATTTCCCTTCCCTTTCTTTCCGCACAATTTAATTCCAGATCTCCAAAATAATTGAAATTTCCTCTCTCGTAAGTATCTGAATAACTTCTTTTACGTCACCGTATATTCTTTCTACCTCTTGATAAACTGCGGGACTAGTCGGCATGCGAGGGGTTTCAGTAAGTGGTGCAACACTTTTTTTTATGAGAGCAGGTCGGTTGTATTCAGGATTTCAACAATCCACATTATTCCTCTTTTGGCTATAAAACCTTCTTTCTCAGTATAGTTTCCGGTCAATGCGACGGCCTCACGCCGCCTTTCTGGGAGGCCCTGTGTCGCTCTAATTGTCGACGTGTCGCTGTAGCAATAATCTCCCCATCATCCACGTACTGCTTCCCGCGGAGTGAATATTTCATTGGGTCAAACAGATAGAAGTCCGAAGGTGTGCCGTTGGGGCTGTAGAGTGGATTAGGAAGATCAGTCCAAAGAGGTCTTGTGATCTCTTCTCGGGTGCGCAGGGTTGTGTGTGGCCTTGCGTTCTCGTGGAAAAGAAGGGGTTCGTTTGCACTTTTGTGGCGACGTTTCTTTAATTTCCTGAGGGTAGTGCAATACCCATCCGAGTTGCTCGTTCCACCAAAAGCCCATTCAGAGTCCGAGAAGATCGTCGCCATGAGTTTACCGGCTGAAGGCGCGGCTTTGAAGTTTTTCGTCAGAGGAGAGGTGGTGTGGCGCCACTCCATCGATGGCCGCTTTGTTTCCGGTTCGAAGTGATGAACCCATGTTTCATCGCCTGTGACAATGATGGGCAAAAAAACTGTTACGATCATCACCGTATTGAATTTCCGCACAGATGATTCTTCGTTGTTCTTTATTGTCTTCTGTCAGTTTGCGAGGAATCCCGCGGGCACACACCTTTGAGCATGCCAACTGGTTGGCGAGTGTGTCAACACTACCAAAAGGGACGTCCAGCTGAGCAGCGAGGTCTTTGTGTGTGATCCGTTGAATGAGTGCATTCACACATTCCAACATTGCAAGAGTCACAACTGTGTGCGACCGGCCGTCATGCGGGAGATCCGATAGATTTACGCGACGTTGTTGCGATGCGCCCAACGACTCATCGAGTTCACATTCTGCACGCGCCTGTGAGAATCTGCGATGCTCTGGTTCTTCTCCAAATGAAACTCAATGACAGCTGCTTGGAACGCAACTCCGATACAGGCTACATTTTGAAGGCTTGGTATAACGCCGCCATCTATCGGGACTTCCTGAAACTATAGGGGCTGAAGCGGGAAGATTCCAAGATGTCCCATAACAAATTCCGCATTTTTTTCAGCCGAAATTGGCCGAGAAGAAAATGTGTTGCATTATTTATTGAACGTTCCTCGTATAAGCACGTACTACAAAGGTGTAGTCACAATTTTTATATGCCGTGATGACCGCAGTCTGACAGCCCGCGTTTCGGAGCGACATGTCAGTCTAACGGCATGTGTGGTGGTTTGGAGCGCCAAAGGACATTATACAGGGTGTTACAAAAAGGTACGGCCAAACTTTCAGGAAACATTCCTCACA
The DNA here is from genome assembly GCF_023898315.1 of Schistocerca nitens. Lineage (NCBI taxonomy): Eukaryota > Metazoa > Arthropoda > Insecta > Orthoptera > Acrididae > Schistocerca > Schistocerca nitens. Next base: position 63,147,603 of record NC_064616.1, read on the forward strand.
CACAAAGAAAGAAAATATGTTCTGCGGACTTGTGTCCGGAAACGCTTACTTTCCATGTTAGAGCTCATTTTATTACTTCTCTTCAAATCACATTAATCATGGAATGGAAACACACAGCAACAGAACGTACCAGCGTGACTTCAAACACTTTGTTACAGGACATGTTCAAAATATTCTCCGTTAGCGAGGATACATGCATCCACCCTCCGTCGCATGGAATCCCTGATGCGCTGATGCAGCCCTGGAGTATGGCGTATTGTATCACAGCCGTCCACAATACGAGCACGAAGAGTCTCTACATTTGATACCGGGGTTGCGTACACAAGAGCTTTCAAATGCCCCCATAAATGAAAGTCAAGAGGGGTGAGGTCAGGAGAGCGTTGAGGCCATGGAATTGGTCCGCCTCTACCAATCCATCGGTCACCGAATCTGTTGTTGAGAAGCGTACGAACACTTCGACTGAAATGTGCAGGAGCTCCATCGTGCATGAACCACATGTTGTGTCGTACTTGTAAAGGCACAGGTTCTAGCAGCACAGGTGGAGTATCCCGTATGAAATCATGGCGGTGAATCGAGGAAGTACAGCACATACTGACGAAACTAAAATGATCTCTAACATGGAAATTAAGCGTTTCCGGACACATGTCCACATAACATCTTTTCTTTATTTGTGTGTGTGGAATGTTTCCTGAAAGTTTGGCCGTACCTTTTTGAAACACCCTGTATATGTTCTCGTCTCCTATGCAGTGAGGGCGGTATGAACAGCACTCGCTGAGTCAACGTATTTTCTTTTAAATCTGCCAACGCCCTCTTAATTAATGGACAGCGCTAACAGTCATGTGATTGTTTTACCTATCCGTGGTAATTTCCGTGGTTTCCTAAATAATCATTGGATGATTCTGTTGATGTATCAAGACATTCCAGGTCGTTATTACTTCACCATAATACATTCGTAACTCATAAATCTGATTTGAATATATGATAACTACGCAGACGATTCTATATGAGGAAGCACATTCGGTTTCTTATGAACGACCTGGTAACAGCGGCTGTACGAGAATCATGATTTGTGCCAAATGAAAGTTTTTGATGAACTGCAGCACCTCATCCGCGTATTGCAGTCTACTGCTAAATAAGTCAGTAACTACAGCACAAGAGATTCCATTCAGTCTTTCAGTGGCCTTACAAGTAACGATAAAAGCCACAGATGTGGTTCGTGTAGAAATTAGCTCTTCACCGTGTAAGAATCACCAAATCTCATTAACACGTAAAGCTATAACGCAGCTGAAACTATTTCATAATTTGTAGACTCAAATAATATGTTTCGAAAATGAGGCTTCATAGAAGTCGTGATGATTTCTTATCAGAAGGAAGGGAGAAAGTGAACCATTAAGATCACTAATGGTGAGAGTGTCATGAGAAATGAGCACATTACTCATTCTGTACGAGTAATACTAGGAATGTTAAATGGGCGAAATTAAACACCGAAAAAATTAGTTAACCCAGTAGGCATCGCCTCAATACCGTCTAACAGCGCCTTAGGCCTTGATAATGGTGTCAGCTCTACAAGGAAAATATTCCACAACATTCTTCAGACAGTCGTATCCAACTGAGGGCACTCCAGGTGATTGGATCCCGCGGAGTTAACAAAGTGCGAGGATGCTGACTGTTACATTTCACTCACGAAGCCAAATATTCCCACACATTCCCTACGGGATTTTGATCGGCTGGAGCCCCTAACCCTTTGTCAAACCTATGCGCGCTGCCCTGCAAACACAGTTGTCATCATCTTGGAAGGCGGGAGGGTCACAGCACACTCGTCACAAATATGTAAAAGATTGTACAATACTTTGTCGCCAGAATTCTTGCTATAAACTTCCTTGTTCATCTTCACGGTAACCTGAATGAGTTTGCGCAAGCTATGGAATGAATATCCATCCCAAAACATCACAGATCTATCTCCGTTAGTCCGACATTCCGCTAAGCAACGCAGTCTGTCAGACTGACGCCACTACAGGAATTTGTAAAAAATTTGTGACTACGCAACGCAGTACGTGTATATACTAGGGGCGCTGAAAAAGTAACACAATTTTTTCTAGGCCAGTTTCGGTTGAAAAATACGCGAAATTTGTTGTGTGACATCGTAGAATAATCCCGCTTCAGCCTCTATAATTTCATGAAGTTCCGATAGGTAGCAACACTATAAGGAACATTGAAAATGGTGTCTCTATCGCAGGTGTATGTAAGTTGCAAACATCTGTGACTTCTGCAATGTTGGAACATTTGGATACTCTCAATACTCAATAGAGGTGGTCAACGGACCACAATCAAACACCTCGCTGCTCAACTGGACATCTCTGTTGGTAGTGTTGACACACCCGCCCACCAAATGGGATGCTCAAAGGTGTGTGCCCGCGGGATTCCTCGCAGCCTGACAGAAGTGCATAAAGAGAAACGAAGGACCATCTGTGCGGAAATCCTTGCGCGTTAAGGTGCTGATGGTGACAATTTTTTGCCGACCATTGTCATCGGTGATGAAACATAGGTCCACCATTTCTAATCGGAAACAAAACGGCAATCCATGGAGTGGTGGCACACCAGATCTCCTTTGACGAAGAAATGCGAAGCCGCACCTTCAGCCTGTAAAGTCATCTTCTAGGACCCTGCAGGGGTTATTCTGTTTGATGTCCTCCCTCCGCCACAGAATTGCAAACGAACTTCTCCTACTCCATGAGAACGCAAGGCCTCACACAAGTCTGCGCACCCGAGAGGATCCCACAAAACTTCATTGGACTGTTCTTCCTCACCCACCGTACAGCCCAGATGACGCACCTTCCGACTTCCATCTGTTTGGCCCAATGAAGTGTGCGCTATGCGGGAAGCAATACGTGGATGAGGGAGAGGTTCTTGATGCAGGAAGACGTTGGCTCCGACGTCGACCAGTAGAGTGGTACCGTGCGGGCATACAGACCCTCCCAGTAAGGCGTAAGGCCCTCCCACTGGACGGTGATTGTATAAAAAATAGGGTTTTGTAACCAAAAGAGTGAGGAATAGAATGGCGTATTGAATCCTGCATTCATAAAAAAAGTGTTGCATTACGTATTGAACACCCCACGTACATCCTCCACATACTACATGTTATACGTCCCACTTGGCCCTAAAAGTACTCGACGCCATGCATCGTGCGAAAATGAGGTGCGTATGGCCATACTACATACCTGCATTCAGCTACTGTCCAGTTCCTGTGTCGCTCGGATCACTGAAGACGTGCAGCTGATGTGCCGCTGCGAGAAATGGCCGTTTCCAACACACCCGACTCCAAATGTCCATGCATGCAGTTCCCATCGCACTGTTCGCTTTCAGATTGGTAGCAGCAACTTCTGCTGGGTTCGAAACAGACTCATTGTTGAAGCTTGTCACTCGCCTCCGGTCCCTGTCAGTTAGGACTTTTTTTACGACCACTCTTCTATACCGCGTTACACGGTTACGAGTGGTACACCATTACTTATAAAAACTTCGGACAGTCCGCGTTGTCACAACAACAAATCGGGTAACTTAATTTATGGTCACATCCAATTACGATATCTTGTGTCTGCCATTCCGTCACGTCTACACATCGATACGTCTTGTTGTGCTGTTCCCATGCTACGACTGGCACCACGTCATTGCCGCGACTTACATCGGAGGTGGATAGTCACACGAGTGCCTGACACCATTTAGAGGCCGTCTGCAGTGCTCCAAATCGAACTGTGTGCTTTTAACGAGTTGACTAATGTTTTGTCGGGGAAGCTTACTGTTATTAGTCAAACGGAACCAACGTTTGTCTCGTGTGTCTGAAATTACACTCTGAGACAAAATAAAAAGACACACAGTGAAGGAATTGTCCAAATGGGACGGAAAATGGTAGTTTTGATCTACATGCACAGATAAACAAGAGATTACAGTTTCCGAAATATTTGTATGATTTATTCAACACAAAGGGCTTCACAAATTGTGCAAGTAAATAACGCGTCGATCCACCTCTGGCCTTTACGCAAGCAGTTATTCGGTTTGGTATTGATTTACAGAGTTTTGCGATATGCTCCTGGGGGATACCGTGCCAAATTCTATTCGATTGGCACGCAAGATTGGCAAAATATGTAGATGGTTCGAGGTCTCTGCCCATAATGCTCCAAACGTTCTCAACTGGGGAGAGATCCGGCGACCTTGCTGGACAAGGTAGTGTTTGGCAAGCACGAGGACGTTCACCTCATGCGGGCAGGCATTATCTTGCTGAAATGTAAGCCCAGGATAGCTTGCCGAGAAGGGCAACAAAACGGGGCCCAGAATATTGTCGACATACTACTGTACTGTATGAGTGCCGCGAATGACAACCAAAGGGCTCCTAGTATGAAAAGACGTGGCAGGCCAGACAACCACTCCTGGTTGTAGCGGGCGACAGTCAGGTTTCTATCCCACTACTGTAAGCTGAAGACGAGCCTGGAGACGCCCTAGACAGCCGTTGGATACCAACCCGTCGCAGATTGGAAACGTTTGGAGATCGGGATTTTTAAGATCTAACGCGCCAGTTGTACAGAATTTGCCACTACGTCACTCAGGGTGGCATTCAAAACTCTTTCAATCAATGCCAAACCGAATAACTGCTTGCGTAAGGTCCAAAGGTGGGCCAACGCGTTACTGACTTCCTCAGTTTGTGAAGCTCTTTCTCTCGAATAAATCATCGAATTTTTCTGAAAATATAATCATTTGTTTGTCTGTATATGTGCATCATATCTTCTGATTTCCGTCCCATTCGGATAATTCCTTCGTGATGCGTCTTTTTTCTGTAGAGTATATTTTACGAATCCAATAATTATATGGATCTACAGTCCCATCTCTTACGGGAACGACCTTCAAGAGAAATGTGGTTAAAATCCTGTGCAGTAATCCAAATAAGGCTGTCCGTGGCTTTCACAAATACATCGAGGAGTATGTCGGATGATTAATTAGGAAATCGTTTTCCTCCCCCTAGTTGCCTTATCCGAGCTACGTTTCGTCGCCATTCGACTCGAACTGACGTTCAATCATAAGCTTCCTTCCCCCAGAAGCAAACGTTGAATAAGTGGATGAACTAGAAACGTTTAACGTTTCAGAAGTGCTTCAGACAAGACAGCAAAGCAGATCTTTACAATCTATGTACACGGGGAGATCGACATTCCTGGTACGCTCCAAATACAATTCTATCATTGGTATCTAAATTACTAACCTCGGATATCAGTTGTAAGAATAGAATTTACAAGTTCAATTTAACTGTGAAATATCCTCTGCTACGGGTATAATCACTGTCACAGAGAATTTAAGTTTCCTGACGTACAGTGAGTGTTCCATTATCGTACTGGCAACGTACATTAACCTAAGAGTGAGTTTCCAAATCAACGCCTAGGCAATTGCGCAGGTGCATTACTAAACAGAACACGAAAAAGCGCTTAACAACGGACAGGAACAATACAGTCTCATACACGTGAACTCACGATTCGGATCACCAACAACTCTCCTTAGCAAACACTGTTACCATCAGCATCATGGCAAGGAGAAGGATTAAAGATTTCGTGAGGTGTTTAGAATACGTCTCTACTGCCCTTTATGTGATTTATTCATTCTATGTACAAGGTCGTATTCTGTCCATATCACATAGTAGATAATTCTGAAACAAAAAGATAATAGTCTGACGTAAAATATACTGATGGTCTAACACAAATCCACATATTTCAGTAACTTCAAATTTGCTATAAACTGCAAATAAAAAGCAGTTAAAACAGGTTTAAATTTATCTTATTACAGGAATAAGTGGAGCGAGAAGCTCACAGGCCAACTCGAAAAGTCTTCTACCATTAGCAAGACCTTTACGGACCACTAATGGCACGTACTGTGTGAATAATACAGCTTTAGATTACGTGATTGAGTATGGAGCTGCCACCTATGAGACAATCATATGTGAACGTAAAATTATTTCGGGCCTCGAGTACACCAAAACATTGAGACAAAAATGTTCCACACGCATGGTATTGACTTCAAAGACTATAGAGAAGTGAGCGTACCACCCCTATAACGACATTCTGTCAGGGCGGAGTGGGGCGCGTTAATGCACGCAGTGCACCGAGTGAGGGAGAGGACAGAGGGGCGATAGATCCACATTCTGCATACATCTGCTTCAAATCATGCGCCACCCATCCTCGACTAGGGCTGCTACATTTTCCCTCGAAGCACATGTAAGGACGATGGCGAACGCTACAACAAGGCAAATATTCCTACCATATTTATCGAAATAGAACTATTAGACATAATCTGATGGTGTGACTGAACGGAAGTTAAAGTCCATAGACAGGTTCAAGACTCGCAAGTTATGTCCCAGATTTAAGTCTTGAACAATTAATTCTTGATATCAGAAGTATTCCATTCCAGCATTACAAGCAGTTACATGGCCCACTACAATTTAATACGTAGTTCACTGTTCCACAACGGCATGAAGGCTTGTGAAACATGCTACTGCTACACGTATGATCCAAATGAGCTTTTGTTACAGGTTAGGCACCTGATAACGTGCGAATGATATGAGGAAGGTGAAGTACCCTCAGACTTCGAGAAGAATGCAATAATAAAATTTACAAAGAAACAGCTGCTGACAACTGTAAACATTACCGAACTATCAGTTCAGTACGCCATGATTTAGAAATACTGACTGGAATTATTTACATAATTAGAGAAAAAACTGGCAGAAGCCGGCGTCGGGAAAGAACAGACCGCATTCCGCAAAAATGTAGGAACACGTGAGACTAAGCTGGCCATGAGGCCTTTCAAAGATTCTAGGCTAAAGAAAAGTAAACCTACGTTTATAGTATTCGTAGATTTAGAGAAAAGTTTTGACAATGTTGATTGGAATGCACTCTGATATTCTGAAATTAGCAGGGATAAAATATAGGGAGTTAAAGGTCATTTACAATTTGTACGGAAATCAAAAATGCATTTATAAGAGTGAAAAGATACGTAAGGAAAGCAGTAGCTGAGAAGAAGAGAGACACAGTTGTAGCCTATCCCCCAATTGTATCTGTACACTGAGCAAGCACTAAAAGAAACCAAGCAAAATCTGGAGAAGGCATTAAAGTTCAGGGAAAAGAAACAGAAAATTTTGAAGTTTGCCAATGGTTTTGTAATTTTGTCAGACACAGCTAACAACTTTGAAGAGCTGTTGAACGGATAGGATGCTGTTTTGAAGGGAGGCTATAAGACGAACATAAAATTGTAAAACAAGGGTAATGGAATGTAATCGAATTAAATCAAGCGATGCTGGGCGAATTAGATCAGGAACTGAGATATTAAATGTAGTTCATAAACTATACTGTTCGGACAGTCAAATAAAGGATGGTGGCCTGTCTAGAGAGGACAAAAAATGCTGATTGACTATAGCAAAGAAACAATTTCTGGAAAAGAGTAATTTGTTAACATTAAATATACATTTAACTGTGAGGAAGTCTTTTCTGAAGGCATTTGTCTGGAGTGTGGCTATGTACGGAACTGTAACGTACGTGATAAGTAGTTGAGACAAGAAGAGAATAGAAGCTTATGAAATTTGATGCTACAGAGGACTGTTGAAGACTAGCTCGGGTAAGTAATGAGGGGTACTGAATCGAACTGGAGGGGACACAAATTTAGGGCACAACCAGATCAAAAGCAGGTTGATTAGTAGGACAACTGAAGCATCAAGGGAGCCTCAGTCTGTGTTGGTGAGAAGAGCGGAAGGGTATTGTAGGGATAGACTAAGGGATGAAATGTGCAAAAAGTTGTCGAAGCTGAGTGACTGTAGAAAGATAAAAGTCGATTTATATAAAATATCCAGTTAGCCCCAAATGTGGAAAAGTGTAAGTTAATGCTAATGAGTAGGAAGAACAAACGTATAATGTTCGGATACAAAATCGCTAGTGTCCTGCTTGACACAGTGAAGTCGTTTAAATATCTGGCCGTAACGTTGCAAAACGATATGAAATGGAACGAGAATGTGAGAACTGTGGTAGGGAAAGTGAATGGTCGACTTCTGTTTATTGGGAGAATTTTAGGTAGGAACAAAAAGGCCGCTGGTGCGGCCTACTCTTGAGTACTGCTCAAGTGTTTGGGATCCGTACCAATTCGGATTAATAAAAAACATCGAAGCAATTCAGAGGTGGTCTGCTACATTTGTTACCAGTAGTTTCGAACAACACGTAAGTGTTACGTAGATACTTTGGGAACTCAAATACCAATTCCTGGAGGGAAGACGACGTTCTGCTCGAGAAACACTATTGAGAAAATTTAGAGAAGCGTCATTTGAAGCTGACTGCCACACGATTCTACTGCCGTCAACATACATTTCACTCGAGGACCACAAAGATAAGATACGAGAAATTAGGGCTCATACGGAGGCATATAGACAGTCGCTTATCCCTTGCTCTATTTGCAAGTGGAACAGGAAAGGAAATGGCTGTTAGTGGCATAGGATACCCTCCTCCACGCACCGCACTGTGGATTGCGGAGTATCGATGTATGTATGGATGTTGAATACAATAAACACCATCAAATGGTCGGATGTTGCAGTAGTTCTTCGAAGATAGACAGTCTTGTAAAGGATAGATCAAACCATTCGTCGGACTCAGGACCACAACAACAATATATAAAAAAATCTCTGTCCTTAAAATTTCAGTATAGTCTGAAGCCTCCAGCTGTTGTGACCAGATCTTCGTGACATGGCACCAAGCAGGGACCAGATTTGTATCTGTGGAGTTTTTCTGCATGCGACTTCTGTGGAAGTGCACAAATCGTCAGCAGTAATTGCTGGACGAACACGAAAAGTAAGTGTCAATTCAATCATATGTATCTTCGATGGGCGGTAAGTGAGCAAAATGAGCAAGCCTGTGAAACAGTGGTACTTGGTATTCCACGCAGAAGACTAATCGAAAGTATCTTGCGATAAATTGCCTAAGGGATAGAAACTATTTGTGGTCTAGAATGTCAGTGACGTAGCTACTTCTGTTCCGACTGCCCTCTATACGAAGAAGAGATTAAATGTTATGTACAGTGGCGAGCAGAGTCATCAGTCTTAGCGTTTATTCAAGCAGCCGCTTAATAATTCAACCAACCTGTATAGGTTCACGACAGTAGCATGTAATAAGTAAGCGGCCGTAACTGTAGTCGGTACGGTACGCCCCCTCTCCACCACTCTTAAAAAAAAAATTGCAACTTAACTTCGCAGCGACAACAGCCCGAGGCGTTAGTGGTTCCTGTAAATGACAAGAAACCACAGAGCTTATGGGTGCGTTTTAACTTTTGTAAATTCACTACTGCATGTTACATATGGCCTGAACTCGTGAGGTTTTACTGCAGGTTATATACTTACATTCTTAAGTCATATATTCCTTCACTTATGTAAAATAAAGAAATTAGGAAATATACAACCTATGTTACTCTATAGACGTATCGAAATACAGACGTCAAAGACAACTCAAAAACGAACAGTAGTATGCGAGTGCGAAGAATTTTACAGACACTGTCAGTTTCAATAAAATCGTTTTGGGCTTTAGACCGAGTCTTACTGCAACAAAACCAGTATTAAAAACCGACGTTTCGAAATGGTTCAAATGGTTCAAATGGCTCTGAGCACTATGCGACTTAACTTCTGAGGTCATCAGTCGCCTAGAACTTAGAACTAATTAAACCTAACTAACCTAAGGACATCACACACATCCATGCCCGAGGCAGGATTCGAACCTGCGACCGTAGCGGTCACGCGGTTCCAGACTGAAGCGCCTTTAACCGCACGGCCACACCGGCCGGCCCGACGTTTCGACTGTCTTTCCAGCGGCCCTCTTCGGGGTGATATTCGAAACGCGTTTTTTTTTTTTCATAGATGCTTTAATTTCAAAATGACCTATACAAAAACTACAGAAATTATGAAATTCAAAGTCAAACATCCGACTAATTACTAAATGCCAACTATAATGTACCTGAAACTTCCTGGCAGATTAAAGCTGTGTCCCGGACCGAGACTCGAAATCGGGACCTTTGCCTTTCGCGGGCAAGTGCCCGGGCATTTGCCCGCGGAAGGCAAAGATCCCGAGTTGGAATCTCGGTCCGGCACACAGTTTTAATCTGCCAGGAAGTTTCGTATCAGTGCACACTCTGCTGCAGAGTGATAACTTCATTCCATAATGTACCTATTTAACCTACACCTTCCTAAGAATTATGTTACACAGCTTTACAACGAAGCGTTTACCAGCATTAAATTACATGCAAACAGTGACACATGATTTGCCACCTTTTGAACTTCAAAAATATGTACCCATCATCTTATTAATACATGGTGGACAAAAAATGCAACACCAAGGAGGAGTTGTGCGACATAAACGAAAGTTGGTAGGCGTGTTTCTACATTTGAAGGGTGATGTCTGTTAAAATTTCGCGCCAGTCGCATAAGAATGGCGCTAGTAGCATCTCTGTGAGGATGCAGATCAGTTTCGCTTTGAATACACGCTACAAAGGTTGTGGGAGTCAGTTACTTTCAATACCGGACGTGGTGAGCTGTTGTTAGTCAATAATGCCTTTAAGGCGACAAAGACGCCGTTATCAACACCTCACTGGGTTTGAACGACGTCGGGTAATAGGGCTAAGTGTAGCTGGATGTTTCTTCTGCGACAATGCAGAAAGACTTGGCAGAAATCTAGCCACTGTACATTGCTGCTGGCAGCGGTAGTCACTAGAATGTACGGTCGTAAGAACACCGGGATCCGGACGGCCAGTTGGCACTACCGGGAGGGAAGACCATCGTTTCGGCGTATGATTCTAGCATACCGTACCGCATCTGCAGCACCAATTTGGGCACCATTTGGCACAACAGTGACGCAACGAACTGGTAAAAATCGCTTGATTCAAATACATCTCCCAGCCAGACGCCCTTTAACGTGTATCTCATTAACCGCAAACCACCGCCCTTTGGGACTCAGTGATGTCAAGCGAGAGCTCATTGGAGGTCAGGGTCGAGGGCTGATAAGTTTTCTGATGAAAGTTGGTACTGCCTCAGCGCCAGCGATGGCCGTGTGTCGGTTAGAAAGAAGCCAGTTGAGGGCCTCTAACCAATCTGTCTGGACATACATCTTTAATTATGGTCTAGGGTGCATTTTCATATGACAGCAGGAGCACAATCGTAGTTATCCCACGCAGCCTAGTGCAAACTTGTACGTCAGTCTGATGATTCGACCTGTTGTGCTACCATTGGTGAACAGCATTCCAGGGGACGTTTTCCAACAGGATAGAGCTCGCCCACTTACCGTCGTTGTAACTCAACGTGCTCTACACAGTGACGACATATTGTGTTGACCCGCACGATCACCAGATCTATCTCCAACAGAGCACATACGGGACGATAACTCCAGCGTCACCCCCAAGCAGCATTAACAGACCCTGTATTGACCGACCAAGTGCAGCAGGCATGGAACTTCATCCCACAAACTGACATCTGGCACCTTTCCAACACATTGCGTGAACGTTTGCATGCTAACATTCAGCATTCTGGCGGTTAGGCTGGTTGTTAATGTACCAGTATTTCACATTTGAAATGGATTATCTTGCACATAAATTAGTCTATAATTTTCCAATGTTAATCGCTGAAATATGTCACCTCGACAAATATATTCCCGAAATTTGATTACTCTACATTAATTATTTTTTGGTGTTGCGATTTTATCCCTTCAGTGTATATATTGGAAAGAGCCAACAGTGTCTGTAAAGGCGAAGGGACCCACATTCTGGAAAATGAACTGAGGAGTTTCTCAAAAATGCCGTAAGTAATGGACATTTTGCTGAGATGTTTCACGAACCCTTATCGTATGTTGTACAGCCATGGCCCCACATGACTACCCAGTGTCATACATACGATGTGTCACTATTACAGCTATAAACTAAAAGGACAAGTAGAGGACAATGAATCAAGAAGATAATCCTTTTAAACATAGACCCGGAAACCAAAGGTTTCCCTCTAACGATCTATGAAGGTACAAGTAAAGTCGTGCCAGTGTTACAACGCTGTTATTGATGTTCTTTATGGTAAAAGGATGCGTATGAGGTACAAGCATGAGAGCACACCGGCACATTTTAAAGTGGCCGTTCGCGAATACGTAGTACAAATCCTCGACAAGTGTATTGGTCTTGACTCGCAAATAAGTGGTCTCTTAGTTCTTCCCACCTGAAACCGTTGGATTCTTTGTGTAGGAATATTTAAAAGCTTTGACTTATTCAAGCGCTGTTGATAGTGTCGCTGAACTCCGGGGACGCTTTGTGGATGGTTGTCATTGTCAATGCTTTCGGGACACTCCTGGATTTTTTAACGTGTGCGAGCGTCGATGAGGAGACGCACTGACTCCTACGTTCACGTAAGCGCTGGCCATGTCGAACACTCTTAATGTGTCTATCCTCAGGTGCATATCTGCAGTTTGGATCTCCGGAGGCGCTGTTATTAGGTGTTCATGTACTCAATCGTAATCTCTCGTGTCGCCGAACCCATTCCTTTCCAGGCCTATGTTTATAAGTATTATTTGCTTCTTTCATTGTCTTATACCTTCTCCTTTATTGACTGTTGAATCATTTACAAGTAAGTTAATGTTTATATGACGCCCATCTTGTTCAAATGGTTCAGATGGCTCTGAGCACTATGCGACTTAACTTCTGAGGTCATCAGTCGCCTAGAACTTAGAACTAATTAAACCTAACTAAACTAAGGACACCACACACATCCATGCCCGAGGCAGGATTCGAACCTGCGACCGTAGCGGTCGCCCGGCTCCAGACTCTAGCGCCTAGAACCGCACGGCCACTCCGGCCGGCGCCCATCTTGTGCCATAATTATGATGTGATAATACGGCGAGACTCTAAAGTGCCAATCATCTGTGAAGGTAATATGAATACATAGTGAAGGATAATGTGACATAAAACCAGTACTAAAAGTATGCAACATAGCACTCAACGGAGTGAGGTCAGGAGGTTCCACCACCAAAGCAGCCTGAGGACAAACACACGGTATGTCAGCGGCAAACATAAATACATATCAGCGCAGTTATTTGACAGAGAAGTAACAGTGGTTTCAAATAATATACACAGAATCATACAGTCAGGGATTCCTGCTAAGACCTTCACAAGTACTGCATAGGCGTTACCTCAATGTCAACGAAGTCACTGCATGTCTGATAATATAAAAAGTAGTTAAGTGACTTAAATACGTTATCGATGCTTGATGATGAGCATCAGAGGTTCGAAACTCTTTTCTAATAAACATACGTGAATAATAACACCCCGATAGCAGCAAATTACTATGGTTCCACTTTACCACAACTTTCCTACGATATTTGTATTTTAAGAATCCTAAATCGCTAATTGTTTACAAACTATCAAGTAAACATTTTCTTCCACTGACAAAACCCTAGATTCATTTTTTTAAATAAAAGAAGTGGGAGAGCTGATAATCTTAAGTCTGTCGTCTCATTTACGAAATCCATTGACATTCGTCGGAAGTTAGCACTATCTTAACACTACCAACCGGCTGAAACTCAGAGAGGTTTTTATCAGTAGTATACACCAGGAAAGTCTACAATGACATACACATGTTATTTGTCCTCCCACCATTCTCAAAACACGGTAGTCAGGAAAGCTATACACATATTAATTATGTACTTTCAAAGAGAAGGACAAATTGTAATTAAACAGTATGTGTACACCACTGCATAAGTAAGTGCAAATAAAATCGCAAAAGTGACAGCTGACGGTAATCATCCAGGGAGTGGCTTGGTGTTTTACTTCGTTGAGGATATCGAGCTATGACGTTATAAAATTTGAGTGGAATCTGCTAAGTTTGATATTAAGGCTAAAGACGTAAGCAGTTGTGGGAATTGGCCGATAGCTGAACGGCTTCACGACGAGGCGGGGAAGGAAGCTGCGCTCCGTTTCAAACTGAAACTAATTTTAACTGCAGCAGTGAAAAGCCATTAATGTGAACGTAGCAGCAGTTTGCTAGGCTGTTTATACAGCTACTGTTGGTATGGGATATTAATTAATAGTGCTTTATGTGAATTTAATGAAAGTGAAAATAGTCAACTAGTCAATATTAATTCATTAACTTGTAACACAAGTTGTCAGAAACAATTCGGTATTTATACTGATTCTTGTGTCTTCCTTTTATATAACAATTTTTTTATAGTGTGCAAGTAGAAAATGAACACCTTGACTTAATGGCGCCACACAAGTAAAGTTTTACTAATAAAGTTTAGAGGTTTTAGTGACTTAACAATAACTCCTGTGGACATATTAGCTCGTGAAACGGTGCGAGTATTTTTTATAGGCTTTTTTGGTTACATTGCAGTCCTGCAATAGTGCATACAGCCGATTATAGAGCTACCTAATGTCATCATTAAGGTCTATTTTTCGAGAGATCGATTATCTGCTGGTACCACCCAGATGGTAAGGTGATCACCTACGTAGGACAATAGAAATCCGTGCTAATACATAACTGACTCCCCTCGTGTTAGTCAACTCTTCAGAAGCACCACCCAGGCTCCAGCAGGCTGTAAACCAGAAATTCCGCGAAATGCTTGAATTGTGTGAGGTGTAATGGCGCGTCTGTAACATTCCTTGCCGCAATAATAAACATTAGATCACTATTTCTGCAACTGAAACATAGTTTTTACGAACTCGGCGTTTTCGTGCTCAGTGTACGTCTCCTGCTGTGTACACTGGACTGCGCTTTCAGTTATTCCCTTTACTGACCTTTATCACAGTTCCCCACCAGCAGATGGCTTGTCTATGCCTTCGTAATACATTCAGTTGAGTCTAACTTCCACTGATCGACAAAAGTATTATGACTACCTCTACACGGTGGTATTGGTTCCAATGGCTCTGAGCACTATGGGACTCAACTTCTGAGGTCATCAGTCCCCTAGAACTTAGAACTACATAAACCTAACTAACCTAAAGACATCACACACATCCATGATCGAGGCAGGATTCGAACCTGCAACCGTAGCGGTCACGCGGTTCCAGACTGAAGCGCCTAGAACCGCTCGGCCACAGCGGCCGGCACACAATGGTACTGAGCACACCTATGTCATGTACAGAATCTGTGATGGGATACGGCAGGTATATAATACGTGCCATGGACACACGGCACGTCACCCAAATATTCGCTGTGGGACTTAAAAGTAATGTGCTGTAGAGCAAACTCATCAGTGCCTATTTGTAGCCCGCATTGTTATAGAAAGTGTCCTGTATTATTTATGAGCAATTACTGATTGATAAGTAACCCCAGGGACTTCACATTTGTAGCGAGTTAAGTGCAAATGCCATACATTCAGATTGTGCTACTAGCTCCCTTCGATTACGCAAGGACACTGTTGCATATTCGTTGTGTGACCGTATAACCTTATGAACCAGATTCCAATAAGAGAAAGTTGTCAGTCGCTCAAAATGCGAGAATGAAAAAAAGGTACACCATATCGTCTTTTTGTCACTGAGGTTATCAGAGATCTCATTTAAACAACAATGGGGAAGATGAACGATCTAGGCGTTTTTGGAAGCTGCAAACCTATTTTAGGATGGTCAGGTAGATACTTTATTACATATCGCTCGGAGTAATGGAAAAATTAACCTCGTTATAGCGTTCAGTGACCGCGAATTGTAAAAATGCAGTTTTCAGACCTAGGGGATATTCCAAAGAAGGAGAGCGATGAAACAGACGGTAATCTGCAGGGGAAGGTAACTGGGGAGACTGACGGCAGGGCTTACGGTGTGTTCAGGTTGTGGGGAGCGCCGTTGACCATGACCATGTTCCAATGATTGCGTTACGTGACGTGCAGAGGTAAGTTTCTCGTATGAGCGAGTGCTTAGGTTACGGGTACATGCCGATGAATTATTTGATTCTCCACGTGATGATCGCAATGAAGATGATAGATCTGTTGTAGTAGATGAGTTGATCTCGATGAATGAAAAGAAAACTGGGGCCCTTTCTTCGATGTAGGTGATTCTGCCATTGTATTTCGTTTTCAGACGAAGTTTCTGCGTTAAAATACACTGAGGTGAAGTAAGTCATGGGACAGCGATAAGCACATATATAGATGGCGGTAGTATCAAGTACACGAGGTATGATAGGGCGTTGCATTGGCGGAGCTGGTAGTTGGAGCCAGACGCATGGGGTGGTCCATTTCGAAAATCGTTAAGGAAATAAATATTCCGAGATCCACAATGTCAAGAGTGTGACGAGAATACCAAATTTCAGGCATTATTTCTCACCAAGGACAACGCAGTGTCCGACGGCCTTCACTTAACGACCGAGACGAGTGGCGTTTCCATAGAGTTGCCGGTGCTAACAGACAGGCAACACTGACTGAAATAACCGCAGAAATCAACGTGGCACGTACGACGAGCGTACCTGTTACCCCAGTTCCGGGAAATTTGTCGTTAATGGGCTATGGTAGAAGACGACCGACGCGAGTTCCTTTGCTAACAGCACGACTTCGCCTGCAGCGCCTTTCCTGGGCGCCTGACCATATCGGTTGGACCCTAGATGACTGAAATACCGTGACCTGGTCAGAAGAGTCCTGATTTCAGCTGGTGACACCAGATGGTAAGGTTCGAGTGTAGCGCAGACTCCACGAAACCATGGACCCAAGTTATCAACAAGGTGCTGTGCAAGCCGATGGTGGATCCTTAATGGCATGGGCTGTATTTACGTGGAATGGAATGGTTCTCTGGTCCAGTTGAACCGGTTCGGCTACTTGGAGACCATGTGCAACGATTCATGGAATTCATCTTCCCAAAAAACGATGGAAGGCTGCAGTTGTTCGCGACTTCTTTGATGAACATTCTGGCCAATTCTATCTGGCCACCCAGATCGCCTAACATTAATCCTATCTAATATTCATGGGACACAATCGAGAGGTCAGTTTTTGCACAAAATCCTGCACCGGAAACACTTTCAAAATTATGAGCGGTTATAGAGGCAGATGGCTCAATATCTGAACAGGGGGTTCCAGCGACTTATTGACCCCATGCCATGTCGAGATGCTGAACTACGCTGGGCAAAAAGAGATCTGACAAGATATTAAGAGATATCCCATGGCCTTTGTCACCTTAGTGTGATGTGTTCCATTGAAATTAATACAATATATGTTGCTTCATTCATTATTTTCGGATCAATACTTAGTAGACGTCACCTGGAGATGTTGAGGATATGAGAGGTTTAGACAAGCTATAAGTTGGAAGACATGTTCTGTAGTGAAGAATTGAGTAGGATGGTAAAATAATTTTTAGGGCGAAAACTGTCAAGGAGGTTGTTTATTCCAAACCTCACAGTAAATGGGATTCATGCAAGTTGATGATTGTAGCTTTACAGGGAGAGACGGTTACGTGCTTCGGAAATATAGAGAATATTTGACCTGTTCCTACAGTGTAACATGGAGAGGGCTAGCTTAGGAGACAGGGAGCAGAGCGACGAAATTTTTCCATCAAATGTTTTTAAATAGATACTGGAGTCGAGCAAACTAGTACCGGATCGAATAGGCACTAAAGCCGTCGGCAGCCGGGAGGAGGTAGCTAATGTTGACGTGCATGCAGACGGCATATCCAGCTTCACGAGACATAGCGCCTCGGCACAAGGCACGAGCAGGTTAACATGGTTTACCACTCTCAGAGAAAATACGAAGGAAGATTATTTAACTAAGATAAAATATGTGACACATTAACGAATGACCTATACAAAAATTACAAGTGTTGTTCATAGAAGAAAATTAACTGAACAATACGCATGTATGACGTGTTTCAAAGGTGTGCTGAACAACATAATCTTAGATTCAATAAGGCCTAAATTAAAAACAGATACAATATACTAGTGATGTTAAGTAGGTAACTGAAGCAGCTGAGATTATGGAAAGTTAAAATTTTTAACACAACAAGCCAAATTACACTCCTGGAAATTGAAATAAGAACACCGTGAATTCATTGTCCCAGGAAGGGGAAACTTTATTGACACATTCCTGGGGTCAGATACATCACATGATCACACTGACAGAACCACAGGCACATAGACACAGGCAACAGAGCATGCACAATGTCGGCACTAGTACAGTGTATATCCACCTTTCGCAGCAATGCAGGCTGCTATTCTCCCATGGAGACGATCGTAGAGATGCTGGATGTAGTCCTGTGGAACGGCTTGCCATGCCATTTCCACCTGGCGCCTCAGTTGGACCAGCGTTCGTGCCGGACGTGCAGACCGCGTGAGACGACGCTTCATCCAGTCCCAAACATGCTCAATGGGGGACAGATCCGGAGACCTTGCTGGCCAGGGTAGTTGACTTACACCTTCTAGAGCACGTTGGGTGGCACGGGATACATGCGGACGTGCATTGTCCTGTTGGAACAGCAAGTTCCCTTGCCGGTCTAGGAATGGTAGAACGATGGGTTCGATGACGGTTTGGATGTACCGTGCACTATTCAGTGTCCCCTCGACGATCACCAGTGGTGTACGGCCAGTGTAGGAGATCGGTCCCCACACCATGATGCCGGGTGTTGGCCCTGTGTGCCTCGGTCGTATGCAGTCCTGATTGTGGCGCTCACCTGCACGGCGCCAAACACGCATACGACCATCATTGGCACCAAGGCAGAAGCGACTCTCATCGCTGAAGACGACACGTCTCCATTCGTCCCTCCATTCACGCCTGTCGCGACACCACTGGAGGCGGGCTGCACGATGTTGGGGCGTGAGCGGAAGACGGCCTAACGGCGTGCGGGACCGTAGCCCAGCTTCATGGAGACGGTTGCGAATGGTCCTCGCCGATACCCCAGGAGCAACAGTGTCCCTAATTTGCTGGGAAGTGGCGGTGCGGTCCCCTACGGCACTGCGTAGGATCCTACGGTCTTGGCGTGCATCCGTGCGTCGCTGCGGTCCGGTCCCAGGTCGACGGGCATGTGCACCTTCCGCCGACCACTGGCGACAACATCGATGTACTGTGGAGACCTCACGCCCCACGTGTTGAGCAATTCGGCGGTACGTCCACCCGGCCTCCCGCATGCCCACTATACGCCCTCGCTCAAAGTCCGTCAACTGCACATACTGTTCACGTCCACGCTGTCGCGGCATGCTACCAGTGTTAAAGACTGCGATGGAGCTCCGTATGCCACGGCAAACTGGCTGACACTGACGGCGGCGGTGCACAAATGCTGCGCAGCTAGCGCCATTCGACGGCCAACACCGCGGTTCCTGGTGTGTCCGCTGTGCCGTGCGTGTGATCATTGCTTGTACAGCCCTCTCGCAGTGTCCGGAGCAAGTATGGTGGGTCTGACACACCGGTGTCAATGTGTTCTTTTTTCCATTTCCAGGAGTGTATAATAACTGAAATGAAAGAAAATGGGACATGTTAGCAGTTGTGGGTAATTTAAAACATGGCTTTGATGGGATTATGAGTAGAATCTGAAGTTAGAAGTAACGAGTAAGGGAACTGTGTGTGGTCATTCAGTACTAAGCTTGGGCTAACGTACATATGTTTCCAGTACACTAAGGAGCCAAAGAAACTGGTACATCTGCATAATATCGTGTAGGGGCCCCGCGAGCACGCAGAAGTGTCGCAACACGACGTGAAATGGACTCGACTAATGTCTGGAGTAGTGCTGGAGCGAACTGACACCATGAATCCTGCAGGTAAGAGTGTGAGCGGGTGGAAATCTCTTCTGAACAGCACGTTGTAAGGCATCCCAGATATGCTCAATAAACTTCATGCGCGGGGAGTTTGGTGGCCAGCGGAAGTGTTTAAACTCACAAGGATGTTATTGGAGCCACTCAGTAGAAATTCTGGACATGTGGGATGTCCCATTGTCCTGATGGAATTGCCTAATTCCGTCGGAATGCACAATGGACATGGATGGATGCAGGTGGTCACAAAGGATGCTTACGTAGATACCACCTGTCAGAGCCGTATCTAGACATATCAGGGGTCCCATATTACTCCAACTGCACACGTCCCGCACCATTACAGAGCCTCCACCACCTTGAACAGTCCCCTGCCGACGTGAAGGTCCGTGGATTCGTGAGGTCATCTCCATACCCGTACACGTCCATCTGCTCGACACAATTTGAAACGAGACTCGTTCGACCAGGCAACATGATTCCAGTAATCAACAGTCCATTGTCGGTGTTGACGGGCCCAGGGGAGGTGTAAAGCTTTGTGTCGGTGCAATCAAGGGTACACGAGTGGACCTTCGCTCCGAAAGTCCATAAGAATGATGTTTCGGTGCCCACGCTGACACTTGTTGCTGGCCCAGCATTGAAATCTGCAGCAATTTGCGGAAGGGTTGCACTTCTGTCACATTGAACGATTCTCTTCAGTCGTCGTTGCGCCCGTTGTCGTAGGATCTTTTTCCGGCCGCAGCGATGTCGGAGATTTGATGTTTTACAGGATTCCTGATATTCACGGAACACTGTCGGAATGGTCGTACGGGAAAATCACCATTTCATCGCTACCATGGAGATACTGTGTCCCATCGTTCGTGCGCCGATTATATCACGACGCTCAAACTCACCTGAATCTTGATAACCTGTCATTGTAGCAGCAGTAGCCAATCTAACAACTTCGCCAGACACTTGTAGTATTATGTTGGTGTTGCTGACCGCAGCGCCCTATTGTGTCTCTTTACATATCTCTGTATTTGAATACGTATGCCTATACCAGTTTCTTTGGTGCTTCTGTGTATCCTTACTTTATGGATGTGATATAATTTTCCATGTTTTGACTTGTAACTATGGCCTTCTTTAAGCAGGTGATCTGCAAAAGTAGAGTCTTTTCTCTAAGTTTCAGTCTTCTGTGGTGTTTCTTCAAGGGGTTGCGTATTGCCCTGCCAGACAGAACTATATTTAATTTGCCACAACTGCATGTGCTTTTATATACTCCGCTCTTTTCCAAAGATGGAATAGTGTCTTTACCATTGGCCAAAATGTGCCTAATAGTGTTGTGCATGTAAAAAGGTTTTACGTGCCTGTATTTAAGATTTCTGGCTACATCAAAGAGACTTTTCTTATACACTCCTGGAAATGGAAAAAAGAACACATTGACACCGGTGTGTCAGACCCACCATACTTGCTCCGGACACTGCGAGAGGGCTGTACAAGCAATGATCACACGCACGGCACAGCGGACACACCAGGAACCGCGGTGTTGGCCGTCGAATGGCGCTAGCTGCGCAGCATTTGTGCACCGCCGCCGTCAGTGTCAGCCAGTTTGCCGTGGCATACGGAGCTCCATCGCAGTCTTTAACACTGGTAGCATGCCGCGACAGCGTGGACGTGAACAGTATGTGCAGTTGACGGACTTTGAGCGAGGGCGTATAGTGGGCATGCGGGAGGCCGGGTGGACGTACCGCCGAATTGCTCAACACGTGGGGCGGGAGGTCTCCACAGTACATCGATGTTGTCGCCAGTGGTCGGCGGAAGGTGCACGTGCCCGTCGACCTGGGACCGGACCGCAGCGACGCACGGATGCACGCCAAGACCGTAGGATCCTACGCAGTGCCGTAGGGGACCGCACCGCCACTTCCCAGCAAATTAGGGACACTGTTGCTCCTGGGGTATCGGCGAGGACCATTCGCAACCGTCTCCATGAAGCTGGGCTACGGTCCCGCACACCGTTAGGCCGTCTTCCGCTCACGCCCCAACATCGTGCAGCCCGCCTCCAGTGGTGTCGCGACAGGCGTGAATGGAGGGACGAATGGAGACGTGTCGTCTTCAGCGATGAGAGTCGCTTCTGCCTTGGTGCCAATGATGGTCGTATGCGTGTTTGGCGCCGTGCAGGTGAGCGCCACAATCAGGACTGCATACGACCGAGGCACACAGGGCCAACACCCGGCATCATTGTGTGGGGACCGATCTCCTACACTGGCCGTACACCACTGGTGATCGTCGAGGGGACACTGAATAGTGCACGGTACATCCAAACCGTCATCGAACCCATCGTTCTACCATTCGTAGACCGGCGAGGGAACTTGCTGTTCCAACAGGACAATGCACGTCCGCATGTATCCCGTGCCACCCAACGTGCTCTAGAAGGTGTAAGTCAACTACCCTGGCCAGCAAGATCTCCGGATCTGTCCCCCATTGAGCATGTTTGGGACTGGATGAAGCGTCGTCTCACGCGGTCTGCACGTCGAGCACGAACGCTGGTCCAACTGAGGCGCCAGGTGGAAATGGCATGGCAAACCGTTCCACAGGACTACATCCAGCATCTCTACGATCGTCTCCATGGGAGAATAGCAGCCTGCATTGCTGCGAAAGGTGGATATACACTGTACTAGTGCCGACATTGTGCATGCTCTGTTGCCTGTGTCTATGTGCCTGTGGTCCTGTCAGTGTGATCATGTGATGTATCTGACCCCAGGAATGTGTCAATAAAGTATCCCCTTCCTGGGACAATGAATTCACGGTGTTCTTATTTCAATTTCCAGGAGTGTATAAGGAATTATGTACCATTTACTGCGTTCCTGAGGTGGTGAGTCGAAAACAGGATAAAGAAGAGAGAACACTTGTTTTTGCTTTTAGTGATTATAGTGTCCAGCAAGGTGGAAGGGCAACCATTTTTTGATGGTTTAAAATATTGATAAAACAATATTTCACTGCACCACATACTTATCTTTGTACCTGGTGATAGTGTAACAGCCGAAAACCGGTTTGTAAAATAAATAATAAACATTGTAGAATATTAAACCAGTGTTTTATGTTTGCCTTCATAAAGTATAAAATATTCTAGCGAGAACTGACGGTACAAAAAAAAAAAGACGCGTGCTGTAGAACGGAATACCGTCTACCGATCTACACGAAGCACCTCAACCATCTACGCCACGATGCTATTAATTCACAAAAAAGAACGACAGGTTTTCATGAACATTCAGTGGGCCGTTGCCTTAATACGACGTACTCTTATAACATGCGCGTTATAACACGAAAAGCCGGCCGAAGTGGCCGTACGGTTCTAGGCGCTGCAGTCTGGAACCGCGAGACCGCTACGGTCGCAGGTTCGAATCCTGCCTCGGGCATGGATGTATGTGATGTCCTTAGGTTAGTTAAGTTTAA
Source organism: Schistocerca nitens (assembly GCF_023898315.1). Lineage (NCBI taxonomy): Eukaryota > Metazoa > Arthropoda > Insecta > Orthoptera > Acrididae > Schistocerca > Schistocerca nitens. The sequence continues at coordinate 63,170,758 of NC_064616.1, forward strand.
CTAGTACTAAGTTCTAGGGCACTAATGACCTCAGAAGTTGAGTTCCATAGTGCTCAGAACCATTTGAACCATTATAACAGGAAAACAACTAGATACGGTAATTCTTTAACCACTAATATGGCGTTTCCCGTCATTTTACTGCAACAAATCATTCCAGTAACGATTCGTTCTCGTGACATTCAGTGTGATGGTGCTTAGGAACAGCATATACCCATAGGGTGTAACGTATATATACAGGGTGGTCCATTGATAGCGACCGGACCAAATATCTCACGAAATAAACATCAAACGAAAAAACCAAAAAGAACGAAACTCGTCTAGCTTGAAGGGGGAAACCAGATGGCGCTCTCGTTGGCCCGCTAGATAGCGCTGCCATAACTCAAACGGATGTCAAGTGCGTTTTTTTTAAATAGAAACCCCCATTTTTTATTACATATTCGTGTAGTACGTAAAGAAATATGAATGTTTTAGTTGGACCACTTTCTTCGCTTTGTGACAGATGGCGCTGTAATAGTCCCAAGCGTGTAAGTACGTGGTATCACGGAACAGTCCGCCAGTGCGGACGGTATTTGCTTCGTGATACATTACCCGTGTTAAAACGGACCATTTACCAATTGCAGAAAAGGTCGAAATCGGGTTGATGTATGGCTATTGTGATCAAAATGCCCAACGGGCTTGTGCTATGTATGCTGGTCGGTATCCTGGACGACATCATCCATGTGTCCGGACCGTTCGCCGGATAGTTATGTTATTTAAGGAAACAGGAAGTGTTCAACCACATGTGAAATGTCAACCACGACCTGCAACAAATGATGATGCCCAAGTAGGTGTTTTAGCTGCTGTCGCGACTAATCCGCACATCAGTAGCAGACAAACTGCGCGAGAATCGGGAATCTCATAAAAGTCGGTGTTGAGAATGCTACATCAACATCGATTGCACCCGTACCATATTTCTATGCACCAGGAATTGCATGGCGATGACATTAAACGTCGTGTACAGTTCTGCCGCTGGGCACAATAGAATTTACGGGACGATGACAGATGTTTTGAACGCGTTCTATTTAGCTACGAAGCGTAATTCAGCAACAGCGGTAACGTAAACCGGCATAATATGCTCTATTGGGCAACGGAAAATCCACGATGGCTGCGACAAGTGGAACATCAGCGACCTTGGCGGGTTAATATATGGTGCGGCATTATGGGAGGAAGGATAATTGGCCCCCATTTTATCGATGGCAATCTAAATGGTGCATTGTATGCTGATTTCCTACGTAATGGTCTACCGGTGTTACTACAAGATGTTTCACTGCATGACAGAATGGCGATGTACTTCCAACATGATCGATGTCCGGCACATAGGTCGCGTGCAGTTGAAGCAGTATTGAATAGCATATTTCATTACAGGTGGATTGGTTGTCGAAGCACCATACCATGGCCCGCACGTTCACCGGATCTGACGTCCCCGGATTTATTTCTGTGGGGAAAGTTGAAGGATATTTGCTATCGTGATCCACCGACAACGCCTGACAACATGCGTCAGCGCATTGTCAATGCATGTGCGAACATTACGGGAGGCGAACTACACGCTGTTCAGGGGAATGTCTTTACACGTATTGCCAAATGCTTTGAGGTTGACGGACATCATTTTGAGCATTTATTGCATTAATGTGGTATTTACAGGTAATCACGCTGAAACAGCATGCCTTCTCAGAAATGATAAGTTCCCAAAGGTACATGTATCACATTGGAACAACCGAAATAAAATGTTCAAACGTACCTACGTTCTGTATTTTAATATATAAAACCTACCTGTTACCAACTGTTCGTTTAAAATTGTGAGCCATATGTTTGTGACTGCATCACCATCTATCACAAAGCGAAAAAAGTGGTCCAACTCAAACAATCACATTTCTTTACGTACTACACGAATATGTAATAAAAATGGGGGTTCCTATTTAAAAAAAACTCAGTGGATATCCGTTTGACCTATGGCAGCGCCATCTAGCTGGTCAACCATTGCGCCATCTGGTTTTCCCCTTCGCCGGCCGGAGTGGCCGAGCGGTTCTAGGCGCTACAGTCTGGAACAGCGCGACCGCTACGGTCGCAGGTTCGAATCCTGCCTCGGGCATGGATGTGTGTGATATCCTTAGGTTAGTTAGGTTTAAGTAGTTCTAAGTTCTAGGGGACTGATGACCACATCGGTTAAGTCCCATAGTGCTCAGAGCCATTTGAACCATTTTTTTCCCCCTTCAAGCAAGACAAGTTTCGTTCTTTGTGGGTTTTTCGTTTGACGCTTATTTCGTGAGATATTTGGCCCGGTCATGGTCAATGGACCATCCTGAATAAACAGCAAAACAATTTTTGCATCACCTCGGTCGAGAGTTCCGTAACCTGTAAAGAAAATTGAAATAGATATCAACATAACACATAATTTCCGCCCCGAGACCTTCAGATGTGGAGGTCCAGACTGCTGTACACACCGGTACCTTTAATACCCAGTAGCACGTCCTCTTGCATTAATGCATGCCTGTATTTGTCGTGGCATATTATCCACAAATTCATAAAGGCACTGTTGATCTAGATTATCCCACTCCTCAACCGCGATTCAGCGTAGATCCCTCATGGTGGTTGGCGGGCCACGTCGTCCATAAACATCCTTTTTCAATCCATCCCAGGCATGTTCGATAGGGTTCATGTCTGGAGAACATGCTGGCCAGTCTCCAGTCTAATCGAGCGATGTCGTTATTCTGAGGAAGTCATTCACAAGATGTGCACGATGGGTGCACGAATTGCTGTCCATGAAGATGAATGCCTCGCTAGTATGCTGCGATACGGTTGCACTATTGGGCAGAGGATCGCATTCACGTATCGTATATCAGTTACGGCACATTCCATGACCACCAGCGGCGTACGTGGGTTCCACATTATGCCACCCTAAAACAGCAGGGAACCTCCACCTCGCTGCACTCGCTGCACAGTGTGTCAAAGGCGTTCAGCCTGACCCGGTTGCCTCCAAACACGTCTGGTTGAAGGCATACGTGACAGGTCTTCGGTAAAGAAAACGTGATGCCAATCCTGAGTGGTCCTTTCGGCATGTTATTGGTCCCATCTGTACTGCGCTGCATGGTGTCGTGGTTGCAAAGACGGACCTCGCCACTGACGTCGTGAGTGAAGTTGTGCATCATCAAGCCTATTGTGCACAGTTTTAGTCGTGACTCGACGTCCTGTGGCTGAACGAAAAGCATTATTCAACATAGTGGCGTTGCTGTCACGGCTCCATAATCCGTAGGTAGCGGTCATCCACTGCAGTAGTAACCCTTGGGCGGCCTGAGCGCGGCATGTCATCGACAGTTCCTGTCTCTCTGTATCTCCTCCATGTCCGAACAACATCGCTTTGGTTCACTCCGAGACGCCTGGATACTTCCCTTGTTGAGAACCCATAAAGTAACTATGCGGACGCGATCGAACCGCGGTGTTGACTGTCGAGGCATGGTTGAACTACAGACAACATGAACCGTGTACCTCCTTCCTGGGGGAATGGCTGGAACTGATCGGTTGTCGGCCCCCCTCCATCTAATGGATGCTACTCATGCGTGGCTGTTTACATCTTTTGGGGGGTTTTCTGACATCTCTGAACAGTCAGAGGGACTGTGACTGTGATACAATATCCACAATCAACGTCCATCTTCGGGAGTTCTGGAAACCGGGATGATGCAATATATGATTCCGCTGAACACAACAAATATAGTGTGACATCTTGCTTCCTGCTTGTGACATGGGAGGGTTCTTGCTTCCTACTGGTTCTACTTCACGTTGCACTTTGCCGAAATATCGCAGAACTTCTTTTGTGTTTCTCTTGTCGAAATGGCTGCTCAACGTGAAACAGCAGGAATTACGTCACAAAAGTTGTAGAGCGCCACGTCAACGGTAACTAACTCATCCCATGTGATCGAGAGAGGTGGCGCAGTTGGTAGCACATTGGACTCGCATTTGGGAGGACGATGGTTCAGACCCGCGTTCGACCATCCAGATTTAGGTTTCCCGTGATTTCCCTAAATCGCTCGAGGCAAATGCCAAGATGGTTCCTTTGAAAGGACACAGCAGATTTCCTTCCCTACTGTTGCTACATTCCGAGCTTGCGCTCCATCTCTAATGACCTTGAAGTCGACGGGACGTTAAACACAATCTACCTTCCTTCTTCGTCTCTTGTGCCGAGACTTAAGGGTTAACCACCGACGTATGGTACGCCTGTCAGCCTGAACGCTGTTTTAGGCTAATGATGGGCTGGTTCCCACATTCCGTCTCCGAGAACACTATACAATAAGCAGTTAAAAATGATTACATACATAATTGCGTTTACACGATTAGCAGACTGATGACGCATACGACTTGCCTCGGGCGCTTATAACCTCGAAGCTGAGCTCCCATAAAGTCACAACACACACACGACTTTCAGCCCATAGGTTACTTGACGACCGTGGCGTCAGGAAACGCATCCCTCCACAAAGTTCAGTAATTAAGTAAAATTTTCCAAATCCTGGAAAAGCAGGCCCTGTACTAGACGCAATGTACGCGAAGATAAGGAGCTGTATAGGGTTTTTTTGCTAGCTAAATGGTTTCTGGCTAAAATTTTTTAGAAAGCACCCAAATGAGAGCTAGGGCTTTGTTTCCATGATAGTGTGGTAATGAAAAGTGATTTGTGTCATTCGGTGTATAACTTCAGGTTCTTTGATGAGTAAAAGAATAAAATGTGATACGAGAAGCGAAATGTCAAACCTGTTATTGACCTTGAGTAAAAACCACTATTTTGTCGAAGCACCTTCACCTGAAACGTGGGGTGGTGTGAGACCGATGGTGAAGCAGACAGCGTGGGCTGGTAAGAACGCTTTCGTTTCGTGAAATCCGCTGGCCTGGTGCGGCCTTCCACCGGCAATCCGAGTAACAAAGGCAATTAGCCAGCCGGAGAGCGCACCCGCTGCAGAAGAGCTTATATGCGGGTCTCCATTTCACGGATCAGTGGTAGGCCCACAATGGCAGTATTCTGCACCAGATGTAGCGATGGAGCGGGCCACGTCGGTCGTGCAGCGTATTACTAGCCCGAAACCCGACGTGGCTCTGGCTCTGAGCACTATGGGACTCAACTGCTGAGGTCATTAGTCCCCTAGAACTTAGAACTAGTTAAACCGAACTAACCTAAGGACATCACAAACATCCATGCCCGAGGCAGGATTCGAACCTGCGACCGTAGCGGTCTTGCGGTTCCAGACTGCAGCGCCTTTAACCGCACGGCCACGTCGGCCGGCGAAACCCGACGTGCCACCGTAAACATGCACAACAACGGAATGTAATCGTCGAGTTGTAGGATGATTTTGAAACTTTATATAATTTCATTTGTAACCTTCCCCCTTACTAATCGGTTAATGGGGTAATACGAGCGTGATCGCCTATGCCCAGTGAATTTGATTTTCGACGACGCTATCGTCTCCAAAGAAATTTTTTACTAGTTAGTGGACACAATTGTACAACAAGTTGTTTTAATGAACAACCTATTCTTCTCCAATTTCTGTTGACTTGGATTTGGCTTAATACTTAAAACAGTGCCAACACTCGCATAAAATATGAAACGAATACGAGAACTACATGACTCAGAGAGCCCACGAAAAATTTAATTGAAAGAATACAGAAATTAGTTACTACGGTCGCCAGCCCAGTTGGGCACAGTGTGTCCAATATCGAAGCGACAATGTGGACAGCAGTGAATACCTAACGGTTTCGTTGTACGTGTCGCAACAGAAGGTCGACACACGTTCCTGACGAGACAAAACATTACGAAATGATAATAGATATAGAAAACAATTATCTAATATAATTAATAATCAGATACACTCGCCAGTCGCCATTATTTTCGTTTTTACGTAGGCACAACATGTTAGTATAGATTTTTCAGTACTTCTTCAATTTTTCCTCATCCGTACTTTTCTCGTCATACTTAGTTTTGACTAATTTCAGGCACTCGCCTTCGCTTTGATGCCGATACATGCTTTTGCTGATATTTTCAGTTTCATTTCGCCCTTCTCCCCTCCGTCCGAACAGGCCTCGTATGAACTAACGGTCCAGATCGATCGCCGTGCCACCCTCAGGCGATAGGCGTCACCGAATGCGGATGTGGAGGGGCACTGCTCTCCCGGACGTTGTCAGTTTCGGTGACCGGAGCCGCTACTCCTTAATCAGTTAGCTCCTTAAGTGGCCTCACAAGGGCTGAGTGCATCCCGCTTGCCAACAGCGCTACATAGACCCAGATGGTCACCCATCCATGTTCTAGCCAAGCCCAACAGCACTTGCCATTGGTGATCTGATGGGAAGCGGTGTGGCAAGGCTGTTGGGCCTTTCGCCCTTCTAATGCCTCAAAATAAAATAGTTTCAATACGCCCTCGGTATAATCTTCAATGATTCGTCTATTACATTCAGGTAAACGTGTCAGTGCATCTGCTATGTAGTTGTTGTCCGTACTTCCCTGACAACATACGTCATAATTAAGTTGTTGCAAGTAAAGCGACCATCTAGTCACTTCTTCCTGCAACAAATGACAGTTCTTGAGATACGTAAGCGCCTTATGGTCTGCGTGAACTATCACATTTCGTTCCCACCGGTAACTTTTAAACTTCCTGAAACCTCATACGGCTGTCAGAGCCTCTTTCTCTGAAATTGTGTAGTTCCGTTCACGCTTCGTTAACGTCTTACTCGCGAGCGCAACCGTTCTGTGCTCTTTTTCTTCTCCTTCTCCTGCTTCTCGAAATAATTCTACTACTAAACCATAACACGACGAATTCGTTCCCATGTGAAAGGCTAACGAGTGGTCAGGATCATACAAGATATTGCTCTGTAACAACTTTTCAAATGCCATCTGACATTCTTCAGTCCATACAAAGGCTGTGTTCCTTCTCAGCAAGTTGTTGAAGTTAGGGTCTTTAAACGCTTGTCCTTGCACGAACTTACGATAGAATCCGGTTACCCCTAAGAAATTTATAAGTTGTTTTCGCGTCTTCGATGGCAGACAATTATTAATTGCTTCTAACTTCTCTGGCCCTTTAGCAAACCCTGAGCTCGCAATTATATGACCAAGAAAGTTCAGATCCTGCCTAACAAATTCAAATTTTCTGAGCTTCATTGTCATTCCACTCTTGCGTAATGCACTGAACATCTCATCTAATAGTTCACAATGTTCTTGCCAAGTTGTAGTTGCGAACAGCAAGTCGTTGACACAAACGGTTAGCCTAGAACGTAACGTAGCACACAAAAAACTATCGAGTACTTGCCTGTAGACAGAAACGGAGTATATTTGAGCGATCCCGTTGCAAGAGCAATCTGCCAGTACCCTTCCGTGAGATTGACACTCGTCATAAATCGCATATTGTGAGACCTTTACAAGGTTTCTTCCATACTCTCCAGGCGATCTGTTTCACGTCGACGTACCTTGTTTAATGTGCGTGCACCAGTCACCACTCTGACACTACCATCTCCTTTGCCAACTACTATTAAGGGACTGTTAAGGGGGCTGGTACTCCTCCCAATAATATTCACTCTAACATGCGATGTATTTCTTGCTGTATGGTTTTCTTCCTAGGTATCACAAGGTACTGTTGTACAAAGAATGCTTCGTGCGGTACCACATACAACTTACACTGATACCCATTAACAAGTCCTGGCTTGTTCAAAAATACTCTTAGGTTTCTCAGTATCACTTCATACAAATACTTCTTTTGTTCGGGTGTGATATCTGATACTTTGTCTACAATACTTTTCAACTCATCCTCTAAGCAGCTGGCAACATTTAGGTTCCGAATACCACAGTATTCCATGCGCCTGCCTAAACCTACCTCTTTAGGCCACGAAACAATGTCTAGAATTAGATACTGACCACCCAACACCATCACTAGTTGTACCAAACTTTATTTGTACCTTGCTTATATCCTTTAAAACACTGGTATTTTTTTATTGTTACAATCGATGATTGCCTGCTATTTTATTAACCACTTATGATATAGAATTTTTTCTGTGCTCAGATACGGCACGACTATAAATTCGCGTTCAAATCTTGCCCCTGTATATCTCAAAACAAACAAATATTTGATGCTTTATGGGTTTACTATTCCTCCCTGTAGCCACAATTATTTTTACTCCCATTAGCGGCATTACCACTACTTCTGGATTTTCGTTCAAAGGACCAAACACCTTTTCCACCGAAGCGCTTAATTCCACCCCTATATCTATCAAAAACTGAATTTACAGTCCGTGTATGTCAACGGATACTACAATTTAAAGCCAATCCTTGAATTCTTCGCAGCAAATCTTGGTCAATATCTATGTCATTCCAGAAAGAAATCATACCGGTACTGTTTCCGATGGCGCTTTATCTGGTGCATTTTTCGTTCTTCTTTTGTCAACATATTTAATTTCTTTCAATTGATTCTGCGACCCTCGTTACGATCCCAATACAGTAAGATTTCTATCCACGTTATCGAATAACGATCCTTGTTGTACTGTAACATCACTAATTCTTAATTCCGGTCGTGATTCAATGGAAAGATGGTTATCATCTTCCAGTTTACCTGAAGGAATGCGTTCTGTTTGTAACAGTACTTCTTCTTTCGAGCTGCTGTTATCCGCTTCACTGTGGTCACTCTTTACTATGTCTGCTTTTACCTTGTAAACATTATAGTCTACGTGACTTTCAACAATTCGTATCCGGTTATGCCATGAAAAATGACTTTGCCCGTTCTCCCTGTTTTCACCATTGAACTTGCCACGACTAGCTTGTCTACGTTCGGTCATCACCTGCATTCCTTCGGGAAATGTCTGCACTTTCTGTACAGCATTTTCCTCTTTAAATTCCATAATCTCATGAGGGATGAGAGGCGTTACATATTGTTCGTTCTCCCAATTAGCACAACTTCAGTACTTCCCCCTATACTCCTTTAATCCATCATATATCCGACCGAACTGATCTAACCAAACGTCTTCACTTGCCGTTTCGTCGTGCTCAATAATGGAAACTTTGTACGCTGCTGGTTTTTCTATTTCCTTTGGTGAAACACTTCCTGCTGGAGCTTGCAGTTCCGTTGTCGTTTCAAATACGTCTGACGCTTCTTTTATGACGGATACTACCTAATGTTCATGCATGGCAAGCTCTTTGATTGCGTCTGCGTGTAGCTCGGTCTTGTAACTGCGGGTACGTTACTTTGTATGCTAACGCACTCTCTCTCAGATCGAAGTTCTACCCAATCGGGTTTATCACAGCGATACTTTCGTTGTTTGTTTTTGGGCCTCCAGTGTCTACCGACGCCCGATGGGCCCTTAACTGGCGCGGTTGACGGTTCTTTTGGACTGAATGTAATATTGATTCTTCCTCTTCCAGTTATTCCCTCTTTGTGACTCTCGTACTATGTTTACTTGGTACTGGCTTCTTCCATTCTTATCACTGTTATTATTATTACCGCAGTTCCTGAAACTTTCGTGGTTATTCCGCCAGTTGACTGCGTGTTCCACTTCCTCTAGAAATGCTGTAATCGTTCTGGAGTTACTAACAATACGTCGCTCAGCGTCGTCAGGAAGCTTCTTTTACAGCTTCCAAATGATCTCCTACTGCGAACGGCGTTCATGCAAATATTACAAACTGCGGACCCAGTTTTCGCAAAACTGTCTCATCAAGATCAACATTCTGGCATTGTAAGATCTTGATACTACAAATCTCCGCTACAAGCTCTCTTGCTTCTGTTCCGAACAATACTCATTTAATAATGCATTTTTAAATTCGTGTAAACTCATATTAGTAATATCGAGGTTTAACTCCATCTCTTAGCATCTCCCATTAGCATGTCCATAACAGAATTAATTTTTATTCTCTCTCAAAGCCGGTGGCAATACCCTTTCACAATTCTTAATAAAATGTCTCGCACGCAATCCACCCCGTTACTTTGAGTGGGTCGAGGCGCTCCTCTGTCGCTAGTACTTCTGTACTGTGTACGTGATACGATACATAGTTTTGCGTTTCCTGCAATTTCTGTTCTAATTTGACCACATTACTCACTAGGCCACAAGTGGTTATAGTCAACGTCTCCACCTGCAACTTCTTCTTTTCGCAAGTATTGAGCTGTTGTCAATCTTAGTATCTGCTGCAGATACGACGCTTTTCAAATTCGAAATCTCTTTCGTGTTCCCCTTTTGTAGTGGTTCCACCTGTTTCACTAGCTTCTCTCGAAATTTGCCGACTTTACTTTCCACAACAGGTCCAGCGTTTTCTTCAGTCTTCACTGTTTCTGATTCAAATCGACGATTTATGACACTAGCTTGCGACTGTACTGTCGCCATGTCAGATTTATGATTACCGATTTCGGTATTCATAGCTAGTGTTTTTTTTTTTGATAGCATCTACTTTTTTATTTACTGTATTCACTTCACACCCCCTCCCTACCCTAATGTTGTTACAAAAAATTTTGATCACTTTACTCTGAGCATTCATTTTACTTTTGATCGATTCATTCTGAGCCTCCATCTTGCTTGCCTGATAAACAAATTTTTAATAAATCATTCACACCCCCGTGACGGTCTGGTTGTAACTCTAAGTCCAGATCCCTGTTAACTTTGTCACCGTGTCCATCGTCTGTTGTTTAGGTTTTAATATGCGTCCTGTATTCAGTAGCATTTTCAAGTGCTAAGAATTCCGTTTTTGTACGTGCCTGTGGTTCTACGGCAGCGCCTGTGATGCCTACTACCGGCTCCTCGACAATTGATTCTGCGGCAAGCGAGATTCTTTGCTCGACCTCCTGTTCTCCGTGAAATTCAACTAAATTACTACTTCGAAATTCTCCATCATTTTGTTCCCCTAATTAATTAATATAAATTTTGTTGTTGGGGTTTCTTTTCTCCACTTACTGTTACCTTACGAGAGCAACTCTGTCTCCGTAGAAAATGTTTTTATTCGCATGAAAATTTGGGCTAATTGCAAAATTTCGGACTAACAGACAATATTAAAACAGATATTATTGTCCTATCATCAGCGTCTTCACGTGTAGCCGCCTCCCCCTCCCCCCCCGACTCATTGATTAATGCGATAGCGTGACCGTGATCCCATGAGTCAATGAATTTGATTTTGGAAAAAACTTATTGAGGCTTCGTTATTAACTCTTCCAATTATCTTCTTAGCAAACAAGTAAAACTGGCAACGGTAGTCTTTTATTACTCTTCTTTCAGCTATTTAAACAACGACACTGGCGTATTCAGTGACTGGAAAGGAATGGGACCCTAAGTAGGTGACAATGACTGAGGATGATGACAGGATCAGGTACCTACCGTTTCTATGTTCAAAATTGTGCATAAAATTCACTGACAATGCCACGCAAAGTTTCTAACGTGACCGAAAATAAAACAACCTTATATTTCGTTACAGATGTTAAGCCGTTGTCTTCGTAGTCATCTACAGTGCTACCGTTGCTTCATGCAGTATTGCCGGTGCGCCTTGATTTGCAATGACCAGTTAAGGGGGATGATGTTAATGCTATTGCATCCTCTAATATCTGCCCACACTCATGCTCGGGTGCCACGCTAGTAACAGTAGGCCCAGCAGTGCACGCCTCTTGCTTGTCTTCACTCAACCACGTCTGTGCTCTTTGCACTCTCCTCGGACGTCACACTCGCGTCCAGAAATGGCTCTGAGCAGTATGGGACTGAACTTCTGCGGTCATCAGTCCCGTAGAACTTAGAACTACTTAAACCTAAGGACATCACACACATCCATGCCCGAGGCAGGATTTGAACCTGCGACCGTAGCGGTCGCGCGGTCCCAGACTGAAGCGCCTAGAACCGCTCGGCCACAGTGGCCGGCTCGCGTCCAGGGGCAGCGCTCTTACACAAGTCTGTATTCTCTGCCAATGATATTGATCTTCCTATCTTTACCTAACGGCTTTAATCCAGAATAAATACATCATAATACAAAGCAATTTATCAGTTCACAGTACTTATCACATTTCTAATTAACTCATTGCACATAAAGATTTACGCAATAAAAGACGCACACAATATTTGCAGTAAACATAATGGGCAAAAATTTTAGGTAGCACACCTGTTTTATAGTGTCACACATTGTGTAACTACTAAATACGCCACTTAGGGAAGTCAATTTTCTTCCTGGCTATCAAGGTTTGCGTTTTTAGGTTCGAAATGTACTTTCTTCTTTCATAACACCCTTGTAGTTCAAAACAATTTGTCAAACATTTCTGCAGTGAATAGTCACACGAGGGCACGTAATGGTTAAGACTTCAGACATGCATTCATAATGAGTGAATTCTCAGTTATGGGTGATTTCCCTCAACAGAAGAAGTCGAAGGTCGATATGGCTCCTTTTAAAATAAAAATTTCCTTTTCCATCCTTGTCCCAGCTGACCTTTTGCCCAGACAGCAATGATTTCATCCTCGACGGGTGCTTAAGGCTTAAATTTCATTTATTGTCACGTCGAGTGAACAGGTTCCATCCCTGAGCTGCGATTCTAGAAGTTACTTTAAGACATATCTCTTTCGCAGAGCTGACATTTTTAGTTGACTTCACTCGTTTCCAGCCTTCAATTTCTTCAGTTGCCGGAATTATTGGAAGACAGTGGAGCCAAATATGGTTAATAGGATTGACTTTCTACGGGTAGTGTTTTGAAACACATTTCTTTCCATTGTCAAAGAAGCTTCTGGACATACGCAATTTCCAGAAGAAGAATTATTTATTTTATTGCAATCGAAGGCTCTTTCACAGTACATTTTCATCAATTTGCTCAAGTGAGCTTCAGTAGCGTTTGTCAGTTATTGATTAATTATTTTCTGGGTATTCGACAAGAAGAATATTTTTCTGCCCGAGAAAACACTGACCAGATTCCCTTGGGTAAACACAATCGGCTTCGCCTTTGTCAGTGCAGTTGTTGTGCTTTGATAGCTGTTTCCTTTGTGGCGCGGGATCGTTGACTCGTGTATCATCCACTATAGGCCGTCCAGCAAAGAACCTCTCGTTTTTTAAGTGTAAAGCTTTACTGAGAAATTCTATTTGTTTTTGACCAGCATTCATCAAAATGTGGCACCAATTTTGTACAAAGCTGAATCATAACAAGTTAGTCACGCAAAACGTATTGTACTCATGCTTGAGAAATGCTCGTCGCATTAATGATTTCATGCTGGTCGTACAATACCATATTTTGTACTTACTACTTGTTGCCATCTGTTCATATGGGCTACCTACAATAAAAATACCGCCATGTTTCATGAACCACTCATTCTCTAAACACTGAAAACAAAGAGGAATTCTCCTAATAAGCGTTCAAGAACAGTGTATGAATTTGCTTTGACGATAATCCTTATTAAAGTTGTTTTGTAGTGGAGGGATATTCCATTTCATCCTTTTTGAAAAACAAACAAAAACACAAATACAAAACCAATAAAAAATCTTTACGGACAGAACTATTCCATTAGTACAGTGCCCACTTGAGTAAGGTTAAGACATTATACAGTAAATGACGCTTAATTTTGTTGGTGTTAACGCCATATCTACACTAGGCTGAGAAACTTTTTGTGGTGTCGTCTGAAGTGTTCAAACTTTAACAAAGTGATCTAATATTTTGTGTATGTTGCAGTATCCACTCGACCTCTTCCAGAAGTAAATCTAGGCTTGCTAGGACCCACTACATTGCAGACGCAAATGTCTCTAGCGGCTATTTCGTCCGGCACTACACGTTTGGTTTCTCAAATACATTCACAGATATTGTCAGATGGCAGTTATTTTAACTTGGATGCAGAAGGGTTTTAGTTTTCGTAGAAGCCACAGTAATGACAGTTAAGCTACTTTTTGGACAAATCTTAGCTTTGGAAACATTTTAGGGTATACATTATCGCCGTATGCATGAAAAAATATTTGCGAATATTTCCAATCTTTGCTATAAAACGCAATGCTGACGTGATGCTCAGCAGCTCATACAGGGTGTTTCAAAAATGACCGGTATATTTGAAACGGCAATACAAACTAAACGAGCAGCGATAGAAATACACCGTTTGTTGCAATATGCTTGGGACAACAGTACATTTTCAGGCAGACAAACTTTCGAAATTACAGTAGTTACAATTGTCAACAACAGATGGCGCTGCGGTCTGGGAAACTCTATAGTACGATATTTTCCACATATCCACCATGCGTAGCAATAATATGGCGTAGTCTCTGAATGAAATTACCCGAAACCTTTGACAACGTGTCTGGCGGAATGGCTTCACATGCAGATGAGATGTACTGCTTCAGCTGTTCAATTGTTTCTGGATTCTGGCGGTACACCTGGTCTTTCAAGTGTCCCCACAGAAAGAAGTCACAGGGGTTCATGTCTGGCGAATAGGGAGGCCAATCCACGCCGCCTCCTGTATGTTTCGGATAGCCCAAAGCAATCACACGATCATCGAAATATTCATTCAGGAAATTAAAGACGTCGGCCGTGCGATGTGGCCGGGCACCATCTTGCATAAACCACGAGGTGTTCGCAGTGTCGTCTAAGGCAGTTTGTACCGCCACAAATTCACGAAGAATGTCCAGATAGCGTGATGCAGTAATCGTTTCGGATCTGAGAAATGGGCCAATGATTCCTTTGGAAGAAATGGCGGCCAAGACGAGTACTTTTTGAGGACGCAGGGACGATGGGACTGCAACATGGGGCTTTTCGGTTCCCCATATGCGCCAGTTCTGTTTATTGACGAAGCCGTCCAGGTAAAAATAAGCTTCGTCAGTAAACCAAATGCTGCCCACATGCATATCGCCGTCATCAATCCTGTGCACTATATCGTTAGCGAATGTCTCTCGTGCAGCAATGGTAGTGGCGCTGAGGGGTTGCCGCGTTTGAATTTTGTATGGATAGAGGTGTAAACTCTGGCGCATGAGACCATACGTGGACGTTGGCGTCATTTGGATCGCAGCTGCAACACGGCGAACGGAAACCCGAGGCCGCTGTTGGATCACTTGCTGCACTAGCTGCGCGTTGCCCTCTGTGGTTGTCGTACGCGGTCGCCCTACCTTTCCAACACGTTCATCCGTCACGTTCCCAGTCCGTTGAAATTTTGCAAACAGATCCTTTATTGTATCGCTTTTCGGTCCTTTGGTTACATTAAACCTCCGTTGAAAACTTCGTCTTGTTGCAACAACACTGTGTTCTAGGCGGTGGAATTCCAACACCAGAAAAATCCTCTGTTCTCAGGAATAAACCATGTTGTCCACAGCACACTTGCACGTTGTGAACAGCACACGCTTACAGCAGAAAGACGACGTACAGAATGGCGCACCCACAGACTGCGTTGTCGTCTATATCTTTCACATCACTTGCAGCGCCATCTGTTGTTGAAAATTGTAACTACTGTAATTTCGAAAGTTTGTCCGCCTGAAAATGTACTGTTGTCCCCAGCATATTGCAACAAACGGTGTATTTCTATCGCTGCTCGTTTAGTTTTTATTGCCGTTTCAAATATACCGGTCATTTTTGAAACACCCTGTACATGTGGCTAACATCTTTCAGTAGCTCCATATATCGTCCTAAGGTCAGCTTATACAACTGTTCACGGTATTGTAGCATTTTAAAATTCATAATAAACATTTTCTGTGTCCAGAAAGTCTCGTACAGGACGTGCAACATACAGTCGTGCATTATCCTGCTGAAATGTAGGGTTTCGCAGGGATCGAATGAAGGGTAGAGCCACGGGTCGTAACACATCTGAAATGTAACGTCCACTGTACAAAGTGCCGTCAATGCGAACAATAGGCGACCGAGACGTGTAACCAATGGCATCCCATACCATCACGCCGGATGATACGCCAGTACGGTGGTGACGAATACACGCTTCCAATGTGCGTTCACCGCGATGTCGCCAAACACGGATGCGACCATCATGATGCTGCAAACAGAACCTGGGTTCATCCGAAAAAATGACGTTTTGCCATTCGTGCACCCAGGTTCGTCTTTGAGTACACCATCGCAGGGGCTCCTGTCTGTGATGCAGCGTCAAGGGTAACCGCAGCCATGGTCTCCGAGCTGATAGTCCATGCTGCTGCAAACGTCGTCGAACTGTTCGTGCAAATGGTTGTTTCTTGCAAACGTCCCCATCTGTTGACTCAGGGATAGAGACGTGGCTGCACGATCCGTTGCAGCCATGCGGATAAGATGCCTGTCATCTCGACTGCTACTGATACGAGGCCACTGGATCCAGCACGG
The DNA here is from genome assembly GCF_023898315.1 of Schistocerca nitens. Classification (NCBI taxonomy): domain Eukaryota; kingdom Metazoa; phylum Arthropoda; class Insecta; order Orthoptera; family Acrididae; genus Schistocerca; species Schistocerca nitens. Next base: position 63,187,026 of record NC_064616.1, read on the forward strand.
CGTTCCGTATTACCCTCCTGAACCCACCGGTTCCATATTCTGCTAACAGCCATTGGATCCCGTCCAACGCGAGCAGCAATGTCGCGATACGATAAACCGCAACCGCGATAGGCCACGAATCGACCTTTATCAAAATCGGAAACGTGATGGTACGCATTTCTCCTCCTTACACGAGGCATCACAACAACGTTTCAACAGGCAACGCCGATCAACTGCTGTTTGTGTATGAGAAATCGGCTGGAAACTTTTCTCATGTCAGGACGTTGTAGGTGTCGCCACCGGCACCAGCCTTGTGTGAATGCTCTGAAAAGCTAATCATTTGCATATCACAGCATCTTCTTCCTGACGGTTAAATTTCACGTCTGTAGCACGTCATCTTCGTAGTGTAGCAATTTTAATGGCCAGTAGTGTAAATTATAGATTTTCGGGAGGAATCAGACTGGTCCCGTGAATCTAACACGAAGGTGCAGACTGATTCTCGTACTCCATATACCCTGTCTTACAAACTGAAGCTGCAGATTTAGATTCTGTACATATCCCAGCGCGTTTTCGTGGAACTCAGTTTCAATACGAGGTAAGAATACTAAGCTTCCAAAGTAGTCTCATGGTGCGATTATAACCAAATGTTTATAAAATCCACGGTCCAATTTTTTGTTTAGCGTAAATATTCCACAAATCCAGTGTAGGCAGATATAGAATAACTTGGAATTAAGATTTCAATTTGGCCGTGTTTGACGATATTTTTTATTAGTTTCCTTATGGATGTCACAACTTCCACAAATATTCAACAATATTTCCTCCTCTTTTTACACCTGTATTAATAGGTAATTGGACAGTTTTACTATCTTTGACCTTCTCTGCACAGTAGCAGTCGCTCTTCCTTTTGCTCGAATGAGAAACGATTACTGAAATAATAAATGCAATATTGTTACTCTAGAATAGATGAGCCATTGAATAAAATAATAAGAAAAACTAAAGTCTCCCATTTAAAATGAGATTAGCCAAGTTACCATATTGGCAACCCATTTCAGACACACAATCAATACCGCTTCGTACCGTGGAAAGAGTATGAGTAATTGAACTGCAGGTCATTGTGAACGGCATTACACATCTCTCTCACAGAGGGCTTACCAGTGGTGACACGTTGGTATCAGTTTCAGCCTGTGATGGAAAGTATTTGCACCGTACGCTACTCCGTAATTTGTATGATTGTCAAAAATGAACAATTTTCAGCTTCGAAGGGAAACAATACTGCAGCAATATCAAGAATCACTAATGAACTGCTATTTGGCTCCCCTAATTTGTTTCTCGTTTCTGTATGAGGTCATTCATTCGGAATATGGAACTTCATTTGTTACAGAAATAAACTAAATGGAATTTTGAGATACGAGTGTTACGCCGTGATTTGTGAATACTTCATAGAACCTGTGTCTCATTCGATGAACTTGCTAAATGGCAATTAGAATGATTCGGAATTTTTTTATCGTGTGCGAACAATATGTGATTACGTGAAAACTTGACGAGGCTGCATTGACAAACAGCAAATGCTTAAAAAAGACTTTTAACCGAATCTTCTCATTTCATTAAATGGAGTTACATACTTCAAGAGATCATCTCTCCCCCAGACAGTCTAGAGATAAGTTCTGTATTGCATGATGTTGATAAGATGATGTCCAGTAACCAAACCAAGATATACACAGCGACGGAAAACTTTCCCTCTTGAACTCTTTAGAGATCACTTAACAAAAGAAAATTTTAATTCTAGAGACAATGAGAATGCAGACGACGTGCGGCAGCGATGTACGAGGACAAACGTACACCGCCCCACAACCCCATTGCAGAGCTAAGGTGCTTTAATAAAGACTTGTGGCTCTCTGACATTCACGGCGCGAAAACACCAACCCGTCCGGGTAGCGTGGGATGGCCGCATATTTCACCGTCACCACAACCCGCTTACTTCTGCCTCACATTAGCTTAATGTTAGCTTTAAATGCAGTATTTCACGAAACTTTACCTCCGCAGGTAGTCACTTACGTCTCCAATTCGTCCTCCTTTCATTGTTGTCGCACTAAATGAGCTGAAAAAGACGGACTGGAGGTGTCGGCATCTGTCGCTCCACTGCCAACAGTAACATTATCAAAATATGCTGCGCACCGTTCATACAAAACGAAAATGCGTTCTTTAGCAGTCGAAAAGTTAAACTAGGAGCCAAAATACAGAATATGTGGCAGAAAAAGGAGAAGGGTATGAGTTTCTCGCGTGTTGACGTTTGGAGGATTCGCATTTATGATGCTACGGTCATATACAAGGTGCAGATTAATAAAACCGACAAACTGCAGAGACGGATTCCTGAATGGAAACAGAGGAAAATAGGTGCTACGGGCATGAGTCCGGAAATGTGTGGTTGCCACGGTAGATGACGCTGGCGAATGAAAGTTCCTCTGACCACGTGCGGTGTGTTCCTTGTGTGTTGCAAGCTGTGTGACTGACGCAGCGTACTGTTAGCAGCAGAATGGTCCGGTATGCATGTCAGGAACAAATCGAGATGATGTTCGTGTACGACCAAGCATACCGAAACGGTGAAGAAGTATCACGGCTATATCAAGATAAGTACTCTCACAGACACTAACGACATCACACAGCGGATCAAGCCTGTTTTGTGCGATTGTGTGATCACGCGTCCTTTCAGACAGAGGAACGTGCAGAGAGGCGGCGGACTGTGCGTACACCAGCTGCGGAGGACCGGGTTCTACAGGATATTGAGACGAACTTCAGTACAAGCACCAGGCAAGCGGCCCGCCAACATGTTGTAAGCCGAAGTACGAATATGTGTATCCTGCGTGACAACCGCTACTATCCCTATCACCTGCAACGAGTGCAAGGATTATCGACAGCGGATTTCCCTCTACTGGAAGGATTTTGTCGATGGTTTTTGCAGCAGACCATCACAATTATGGGATTTCCGTCATCAGTCCTCTTTACCGACGGAGCAACCTTTACCAAAGCTGGCATCATCAATCTGCATACTAGTCATGTGTGGGCTGCAGACAATCCTCGGGGGCTGGTTGAGGTGTATCACCAGCATCCATCCTTTCTGCATCAATGTGTGGGCAGGGATGCTTGGCGACCATGTACTCGGACCAGTTGTTATTCCCCAACGTCTCGAAGGAGGAAAATACCTGGACTTCCACCAGGGTACTCTGCCCGGGCTTCTTGAGAATGTGCTTTTGTCAGTACGACAGGTTATGTGGTTTCTGCATGACGGAGCATCACCTTACTTCAGCATTACAGTTCGCCGACACCTCAACATCATCTTCCCCGGACGTTGAATAGGACGCGGAAGCCCTGTTGCATGGCCAGCTAGATCACCGGACTTAAACTCCCCGGATTTTTACCTCCGGGGGTTTCTGAAAAGCGCTGAGTAATCCGAACCAGTTCCTGACGTGCAGACGCTTCAACAGTGTGTTCATGACACCTGTGAAGTTATTCGGAGAGAGGCGAGAGAGTGCGGCAATGCACACAGTTCATCATGCGACGTGTGAAAGCTTGCATTGCATCCCATGGAGGCCACTTTGAACATCTGTTGTGACGTGGAGGTGATGCATCTCTGTAATGCGTTCTGGGACGATTTGTAGTCGTTGCACACACACCGTCGATTTCCGGACACGTGTTCACAGGTCCTTTATTCCTTCATTTCCAGTCAAGAATCTGTCCCTGAAGTTTGTAGGTTTTATTAATGTTCACCCTGTATATCCTCTAAGGACGTAAGTAATGATAGATTTCTTGACTTTTTGCTGTATGATCCAACCCCTATCTTCTTCCTGTAGCTAAAGGCAAATTTTGAGGTAGAATCAGCTGATACAGAGTGACTCTCGTAAGAGTCGTCAAGCACCTTTTCTCTGGTGTTTCGGCAGATATTTTCAGTTTCCTTTTTGAAACATATACCTGGGGTCAGTCCAAATAAATAATAGCACTCATGTATTTCCTGTGAAGGCCATCGTAGATGGAAATCGTCTGTTTGTTTTCTGTTACAAAAAATATACACTCCTGGAAATGGAAAAAAGAACACATTGACACCGGTGTTTCAGACCCACCATACTTGCTCCGGAGACTGCGAGAGGGCTGTACAAGCAATGATCACACGCACGGCACAGCGGACACACCAGGAACCGCGGTGTTGGCCGTCGAATGGCGCTAGCTGCGCAGCATTTGTGCACCGCCGCCGTCAGTGTCAGCCAGTTTGCCGTGGCATACGGAGCTTCATCGCAGTCTTTAACACTGGTAGCATGCCGCGACAGCGTGGACGTGAACCGTATGTGCAGTTGACGGACTTTGAGCGAGGGCGTATAGTGGGCATGCGGGAGGCCGGGTGGACGTACCGCCGAATTGCTCAACACGTGGGGCGTGAGGTCTCCACAGTACATCGATGTTGTCGCCAGTGGTCGGCGGAAGGTGCACGTGCCCGTCGACCTGGGACCGGACCGCAGCGACGCACGGATGCACGCCAAGACCGTAGGATCCTACGCAGTGCCGTAGGGGACCGCACCGCCACTTCCCAGCAAATTAGGGACACTGTTGCTCCTGGGGTATCGGCGAGGACCATTCGCAACCGTCTCCATGGAGCTGGGCTACGGTCCCGCACACCGTTAGGCCGTCTTCCGCTCACGCCCCAACATCGTGCAGCCCGCCTCCAGTGGTGTCGCGACAGGCGTGAATGGAGGGACGAATGGAGACGTGTCGTCTTCAGCGATGAGAGTCGCTTCTGCCTTGGTGCCAATGATGGTCGTATGCGTGTTTGGCGCCGTGCAGGTGAGCGCCACACAGGGCCAACACCCGGCATCATGGTGTGGGGAGCGATCTCCTACACTGGCCGTACACCACTGGTGATCGTCGAGGGGACACTGAATAGTGCACGGTACATCCAAACCGTCATCGAACCCATCGTTCTACCATTCCTAGACCGGCAAGGGAACTTGCTGTTCCAACAGGACAATGCACGTCCGCATGTATCCCGTGCCACCCAACGTGCTCTAGAAGGTGTAAGTCAACTACCCTGGCCAGCAAGATCTCCGGATCTTTCCCCCATTGAGCATGTTTGGGACTGGATGAAGCGTCGTCTCACGCGGTCTGCACGTCCAGCACGAACGCTGGTCCAACTGAGGCGCCAGGTGGAAATGGCATGGCAAGCCGTTCCACAGGACTACATCCAGCATCTCTACGATCGTCTCCATGGGAGAATAGCAGCCTGCATTGCTGCGAAAGGTGGATATACACTGTACTAGTGCCGACATTGTGCATGCTCTGTTGCCTGTGTCTATGTGCCTGTGGTTCTGTCAGTGTGATCATGTGATGTATCTGACCCCAGGAATGTGTCAATAAAGTTTCCCCTTCCTGGGACAATGAATTCACGGTGTTCTTATTTCAATTTCCAGGAGTGTAGCTTTTAAAACGGAATTTTACGTGACCATTCAAAAATGGTTCAGATGGCTCTGAGCACTATGGGACTTAACATCTGAGGTCATCAGTCCCCTAGAACTTAGGACTACCTAAACCTAACTAACCTAAGGACATGACACACATCCATGCCCGAGGCAGGATTCGAACCTGCGACCGTAGCGGTCGCGCGGTTGCAGACTGAAGCGGCTAGAACCGCTCGACCACCACCGCCGGCCGTCATCATTCGAGAGAGCGGTCCCAGATTAGCCTAGTTTAATGTTTCTTTTATCGGTGTTTATTAACAAGGACAGTACATCACGAAGAATAATTAGTACTACAGCAGCGACAGGGCCGCTTTGGCCACGCTGACTGCTACCGTCATCAGAAACGCTGTTCAATCGCTGGTGGAGTAAAGACCGTTCTTCGAGTTTCATTGTTCCTGTTTGTACTTATCGATAAAAAGAATAACTCAGTGGACTAATTTGGGACCACCCTATCGAATGGGCACGTAAAATTTCACTTTAACAATCGTTTTGTTTGTAATGGGAAACAAGGCGACGTTTTCTGTTGACGCTGGGCGCCGTATGGTAGACGTGACGAGCAGGATTTGTCTGGGCTTACTCCAGCTACACATTGCAAAAAATGGAATTGCTAATATCTGCCGAAACATCACATAAAATGCGCATTACGACAGATGGGAGAGACACCCGGTAGGCTATGACATGAAAACGTGCAGAGCTGCAGCAAAGACATCGCTTTCCGTTAAAGCTCACCCATGCTGATACGGCACCGTACAACTGAATATACTTCAATCTCTGAGCAATAATGAATCGTTAAAATGATACAGCACGGTGTGTGTATGTCAAAGAGAGGTGTTGCCTTGCGTATCCTCGTCTATTACATCCTACCTTTCACTTCAAGCGATCTTGTATGGATGGTTTACGTGTCACCGTTCGTCCCATAAGAAAAAGCCGTCGAGATAATCCTTACGTCATACTGAAAGAGGAATTATTGCCACTTCTCTTGGATCGCCATTACCGTTGGTGATAACTACAACACAATGACGCAATTATTAGTATTGAACGTACCTTACTAATATGCGAAATACATGGCAGTATCATACTAAACGTACGAAATATAGGGTACAATGGATTATATTTCTACACCTGAACACATTACAAACTCAAAACCATTAATAAGAGATGCTACCGCGAGCTGAAACTGGCATTGTCATACTTTGAGGCATAGAATCAAAACCCTTGATGAACGACGTTCCAGAGGGCTTGCGAAGTTCAGCTGTATGCCCTACCAAGCAAGCTTGACGAACAAATGGTTCAAATGGCTCTGAGCACTATGGGACTCAACTGCTGAGGTCATAAGTCCCCTAGAACTTAGAACTACTTAAACCTAACTAACCTAAGGACATCACACACACCCATGCCCGAAGCAGGATTCGAACCTGCGACCGTAGCAGTCCCGCGGTTCCGGACTGCAGCGCCAGAACCGCACGGCCACCGCGGCCGGCGCTTGACGAACAGCCAATGATCGAAGAAATTGACGTTTTGTTGAATATGTCACGTGAAAGACGAAGCCACGGAGGTGATGTTGCCTGCCTTAGCGGGAATTAGTCACGAAAACGCCATACAGGACATGGAAGAGCATTCTCATGTAGCACTAGAGCTCCAGTAATTCTTAGAAGCAGCTGGAACACTGTACCCTGTAGTCCTATGATGTAGCAATCATAGGGTGTACGAAGGCGTGCTGAAGGGCAATATGATAACTCTTAAATTTTTTTTAGTAAAAGTAACTTTATTAACATTCTACAGCTGAATTCTTCATGTTTACATATGAAGATATGCTCGGAAAAACTGGCTAACCCTCAAATGTTAAAGCTTAGAGGTAAGTGTTTCCATGTGTTTCTGGGTACGGGAACTATCAAAACCGATTTGATCTCACCCCTAAGTGAGTGGACTGGAAACATATTGCCTGGTCGGACGAGTCTAGCTTCAAATTGTATGGAGCTGATGGACGTGTACGGATACGGAGACAGCCTCATGAATCCATGGACCCTACGTGTCAGCAGGGGACTGTTCAAGCTTGTGGAGGCTCTGTAATGGTGTGGGGTGTGCGCAAAAATATATTCAAATGTGTGTGAAATCTTATGGGACTTAACTGCTAAGGTCAGCAGTCCCTAAGCTTACACACTACTTAACCTAGAATATCCTAAGGACAAACACACACACCCACGCCCGAGGGAGGACTCGAACCTCCGCCGGGACCAGCCGCACAGGGTGTGTGTGCAGTTGGAGTGATATGGGTCCCCTGGTACATCCAGATACGATTCTGACAGGTGACGCCTACGTAAGCATTGCCTGATCACCTCCATCCATTCATGTCCACTGTGCATTCCGATAGACTTGGGAAATGTCAGCAGGTAAATGCGACACACGACACGTCCAAAATTGCTACAGAGTGACTTCAAGAACACTCTTCTGAGTTTAATCACTTCCGCTGGCCACATAACTCCACAGTAATGAACAATATTGAGCATACCTGGGATGCCTTGCAACGTGCTGTTCAGAAGAGATCTCCCCCTCTCCAACTCTTATGCATTTATGGATAGTCCTGCAGGATTCGTGGTGTCATTTCCCTCCAGCACTACTTCAGACATTAGTCGAGTCCATGCCATGTCTACGTGCTCGCGGGGGCCCTACGCGATATTAGGCAGATACCAGTTTCTTTGGCTCTTCACTGTGATTTCGCAGAATCTCTGATGCATTTCCCCTCACAGAGACAGTTATGACAATAAAACTATGAGTATGAGGATGACCTCACAGTCTAATCTACATACTCTGTTTGGCATTTACACTTTCTGAAATGGTTCTTCAACCTCCAACTGTGTAGTAAAAGTGCAGAGTCGATTATCTGTTCTACTTCAATATTCAGTTACTACAATTTTTTCGCCTAGAATATGTCACAGTTTCACTGAAACATGAAACTCCTTTTCTATTGGGTATCTAGTTTAAGCATTATTGTATAAATACTGTTGAATAAATTAACTATGTTATGAATAAAAAGTAAGATACAATAGAAGAAGGGAAAAGACGGACGGTATAAGACAGAGAGAGTGCTTTATATGGTATACTGGTTCACTTCTTCAAGTGAGAGTGTACGAGGGGTACCCAGAAAAACTGGAATTACTTTATAGAAGCTGTATATTTTCAAATTGTTTACAGAACAGCCTTATGCCCTTAAAAGTACTATCCATTACAACTAAAACATTTGTCCCACCGGTGCTTTCACTGTTAGAAACATTTTTGTAGCCATCTTTAGAAATGGCTAACAGCTCCTCCCTCGTTTTTTCTTGAATTCTTCAATATTTTCAAATCGGTGACCTTTCATGCTCCTTTTCATGGGTCGAAATAAGAAGCAGTCGCACGGAGCCCGGTCAGGTGAGTAAGGTGCGTGGGGCAGCAGAAGCATGCTAGTTAGTGGAAGAATCAGTTTCCTGTGTACCAGAAATCGGGTACTTTTTGACGAACATTTTTGCGAAATCTTCTTAAAACTTCCAAATAATTATCAACAGTCTGTCGACGGTCTGTCGATATTTTCCTCCGTTCGGTCAGTTGATGGACGTCCAGAACGAGGTTTGTCATCAATCGACATGTCGTCATTTTTAAATCGAGCAGACCACTCGTATACTTCAGTTTTTCCCATAGCGTCACTTCGTACGCTATTTCCAAAATTAAAACAGTTTCAGCGCAATTTTACCAAGTAGAAAACAATATTTCACAACTGCACATTGTTCACTTAAACTTGCCGCCATAGAAAACGAAACAAAAACAAAACAGCGATAGCAAGAACAATCACTGCAGATGAACAGAACAAACCAGGTCGACAATACGGGCGGCATTGAACTGGCAATGAGCTCCGCTATACCACGTCTAGCAGCAGAAATGCGTACTACACAAGCTCCGTCCATGGCAATGTTATTCCGGCTTTTCTTTTTTTTGGGTACCCCTCGTATACTACATAGTGTACTCCGATTATTTGCTGTTGTTCTCTCCCATCATGGCAAATATTACCAAATGAAGAGGTGTACATCCCTGATCCGTATACCAGATGGCGACTTTTCTACACGTTTTATCGTCTTTTGTCATTAAGTCAATCCCTTCTCTTTTGAAACGGTATAGTATGACTGGAAACAACAGAATAAATGATAAAGAAATGCAAATTTTCCTTTAGCTCATGTCTTAGAACAGGTACATACACCAAATGAAACGTTTCTAGCATTAATGAAAATACTCGAGATCTTAATTTATGGCTTCATGCGTCCAGAAACACTGAGGCATCCCTGTAAATGTTACGAGCATTGAAAGGGTTAACGGTTTCCTCTGAAGTCGCTCCTCAGTTTGGTCAGCCCGATAGCAGTCATTGTGCTGGGTGGCACGAGATGGGCCGTGCGTCCTAGTTTGCGAGCTCTCACGTCAGCAGACTCCTTATCGGGCTACACGAAAATCCTCGTTTATGGAACACCTGTTGACACGGAAGGATCCGCGTCGGTAGCTGCGGATATTAAGTGCAATGTTGACGTGTTTGAAAACAGTCCGAAAAGTGTCCGGGGCTTCATTCGACTACAGACATCCGTGATTTGTCATAATAGTGCTCAGTAGCTCTTACTGCGTAGATCGAAGTTGCAAGTCACAAATTTCCTTTGAGTTATTTCGTAATCTCCCACAGGTGTAATTTACTTAGTATTATAAAGCTCACAGAATCGCGCCCTAACTTACATTACGTATAAATTTTTTGAGGATTTTTTTTTCGTAGATCCAGCGAAATGAGTTCGAGAATTAGCCCTATTATCCTTTGTACCAGCACCCTTGAAGAACAGCTCGTAAGAAGCACGGATGATCGTGTACGTCGAGAAAATTAGTTTCTCAGTACACTCACAAGGAACCACTGGATTGTGAGGTCGCAAAAGGTCAATGATGTTCAAAGCATTCCACGCCCCACATATTGTATACCTTGTAATTGCAATTTTTGCTACCAGCGGGAATAGGAGGCGGACTAGAGATATAAAATGGTGAGCACAGCATGAGGCTACGGAGCGTAGTCGAACTGCTTAGCCGTCTAGTAACACACAACAGTACTACAGTGTTAGCTGAAATGAGACAAAGCAGATCAATCTCAACGGTAAACAAAGCAAACAAATGGTTCAAATGACTCTGAGCACTATGGGACTTAACTGCTGAGGTCATCAGTCCCCTAGAACTTAGAACTACTTAAACCTAACTAACCTAAGGACATCAAACACATCCATGCCCGAGGCAGGATTCGAACCTGCTACCGTAGCGGTTGCGCGATTCCAGACTGTACAAAGCAAACATTACATTATGTCCACAGCAACTGTTGCCGAAGTTGACATTTTGTCAGAAAGGAACCCAAGGACTTTCGCAGAGTGAAAAAGAAGCCGCATATGAAATATTAGCTTTTCTGTAAGGTGAGTCAGTGGAACGTATGTTGCCGCGCGGGATTAGCCGAGCGGTCTCGGGCGCTGCAGTCATGGACTGTGCGGCTGATCCCGGCGGGGGTTCGAGTCCTCCCTCGGGCATTGGTGTGTGTGTTTGTCCTTAGGATAATTTAGGTTAAGTAGTGTGTAAGCTTAGGGACTGATGGCCTTAGCAGTTAAGTCCCGTTTTGGAACGTGTGTTGTCGTATACGATCGACTGTGCGGACAATGTAGATGAGGAGTACAACGATGACGATACGAGCTTAACAAGTGGAAGTGATACTGAAACAGGTGTCGAACCATGTAGTTCATCATCCTTGTCAGACAGGGAGCCACAAATCCCGTCTCCTGGAGTACTAAACATAATTAAGTACATGGAAGATCATCCAAGCACAGTTAAAAAAGTTATGAACAGATTTCGAACAAGTCCGCTGCAATATGATCTTGTAGCGCATAAGAAGAACTACGTATATTCAAAGGAGGGCAAGGCTCACTTGTTACAAAACCTGGTGTTTACGCGTTTTAAGGATGCTCGATACAGTTTACAGGATATGCATGAAAGTGATCGGCTACGTTAATCACACCAAATTGTACGCTGCATAGATCGCAATGATTTCAAGGGAAACAGTGGGTGCTTACATCACTTCAAACAGTGCTACAGAACTGGAAGACGTGAGATAACGAAAATTCAAACAAAGCGCCAACTTGACGATGCACAGCAAACTGCGGAATCGGCCCAAATATTTGTAGATGAGACAAACAGACTTAGCCCATCGTTCAGTAAGCAATTTGTTTCCAGCTCCAATCAATCGGGATTTGAAGAGGAAATGCAAATGAAAGGAACCCATAACTCTGTTTCAGAAACAACGAAAAAAGCATGCAAATTTAAACGTACGCAAAATCTCCGAGATTGTCGATCTTTTACAAAAGCTCAAAATTTAGCCCGGAAATCATTGCGAGGTGCTTATAATATTTTCCACAATGAAACTTTGTCATCAAACACGGCATAAAATCCAAAGAGATTCTGGTCGTATATAAAGTAAGCTAGTGGCAAGACGCAGTCAATGCCTTCTCTGGGCGATAGCAATAGAAATACTATCGACGACAGTGTTACCAAAGCAGAGCTATTCAACACAGCCTTCCGAAATTCCATCACCAAAGAAGACGAAGTACATATTCAAGAATTCGAATCAAAATCAGCTGCCAACAAAAGTAACTTAGAAGTGTTATACTCAGTGTAGTGCAGCAACTTAAATCACTTAATAAAAGTGAGTCTTCTCTTCCAGACTGTATACCAGTTAGGTTTCTTTCAGAGTCTGCTGATGCAGATACTTATCAAGCATATACAACTGCTCGCTCGACGAAAGATCCGTACCCAAAGACTGGAAAGCTGTACAGGTCACACCAATATTCAGGAGAGGCAAAGGAGTAAGCCACTAAATTACAGGCTCATATCATTAACTTCGATATGAAGCAGGGTTTTGGAACATATTTGTGTTCGAACATTATGAATTACCTCAGAGAACGATCTATTGACACACAGTCAACTCATATTCAGAAAACATCGTTCTTATGAAACACAAATAGCTCTTTACTCATAAGAAATGGTGAGTGCTATTGACAAGGGATTTCAAATTGATTGTGACACTGTGCCTCACAAGCGCCCCGTAGTCAAACTGCGTTCTTATGTTATATTGACTCAGTTATGTGACTGGATTCGTGATTTCCTGTCAGAGAGGTCCGTAGTAACTGACGGAAAGTCATCGAGTAAAACAAAAGTGTTTTCAGGCGTTCCCCAAGGAAATGTTGTTGGCCCTCTACTGTTTCTTATGTATATAAACGATTTAGGAAACTATCTGAACAGCCGTCGTAGGTTGTTTGCAGATGAAGCTGTCGTTTATCGTCTAGTGAAGTCATCAGAAGATCGAAACAAATTGAAAGCGATTTAGAAAAGATATCTGAATGGTGGGAAAATTGCCAATTGACCCTAAATAACGAAAAGTGTGAAGTCATCCACGTAAGTGCTAAAATGAATCTGTTGAATTTCGGTTACACGATAAATCAGTCAACTCTAAAGGCCGTAAATTCAACTAAATATCTACGACTTACAATTACCAACAACTTAAATTGAAAGGAACACATAGATAATGTCGTGGGGAAGGCAAACCAAAGACTGCGTTTAATTGGCAGAGCACTTAGAAGATGTAACAGATGTACTACAGTGACTACCTACACTACGCTAGTCCGTCATCTTTTGGAGTACTGCTGCGCTGTGTGGAACCCTTGCTAGATAGGACTAACGAACTACATCGAGAAAGTTCAAAGGAGAGCAACACGTTTGGTATTACGCCAAAATAGGGGAGAGAGTGTCACGGACATAATACAGGATTTGGGATGGTCAACATTAAAACAAAGGCGTTTCTCGTTGCGACATAATCTTCTCACGAAATGTCAATCACCAAATTTCTCCTCTGAATGAGAAAATATTTTATTGACGCGGACCAACATTGGGAGAAACGATCATCACAGTGAAAAAAGGGAAATCAGAGCTAGCACGGAAAGATATAGGTGTTAGTTTTTGACGCGCGCTGTTCGAGTTTGGAATAATAGAGAACTACTGTGAAGGTGGTTCGATGAACCTTCTGCCAGACACTTAGGTGTGACTTTCAGCATCTCCATGTAGATGCATAGGTACCAAGAGAGTTGTATCAAGATCACCTAATATCAGTGCTTTAACGCATTGGTCGTGATACAGAACCCAAGTGCTAACAGTATTTGGACAGGCACAAACAGTTTGCTTTTTCCTTCATCGACGTATAAGCCCCGTATCTCACTGTTAGATTGCCCCAAAGATAAGCCATTGTGATAAACGGGAAGCGAAAAATGTCTTATAAAATTTATTGTAACACGTAGTGAGGTCAGTATCCACCTGGTTTGGTAGGAAAGGAAGAATCGAAAAATTCGAGTTCAACTTTGTCGCGACAACGAGACGGTTGGAGTCTAACGATAAGCTCGTATTTTGACAAGGAAATAAACTGTGTCTTTTTCAAAGGTTCTGTTATCTTAACACCTTAATCGATTTAAGGAAGCTACGAAAATCGTAAATATTGGGGTTGGCTCATCTCTCCCGCTGAATGCAGTATTTGTAAGAGTTGCCACTTCACGTCCGTTTCCTTGTAGGGTATATTCCGTTTTTCCATTGGACTCGCCTGTATATCCGAACGCGTTTACGCGCCGCTTCAGGGGTTCGGGGAGTCGAGCCTGCCCCGGATCGAATCCTCCTTTAACAACGAAGGCTGATGCGATTCTTAGGCGGTTTCCCCCATCCAGTTAAGTAAATATTTGGTTCGTAGCACGTTCCGTTTCATACACGCCACGCAAACATTTCGAAAACGTTTCCACACTTGAGGATGAGATTTACTCTAGACGCAGACAGATGAGGTAAACAGATTCGGTCACGCGGAGGAGGGGGGGGAGGGGAGGGGGAGGAAGTGGTTGTGGTGGTGGCGTCAGGAATCGTATCCACCCGCCAACTCTAGCAAATATTGCAAAAACTCGTTTCACAGTTCTGATTATACAGAATGAAGGGAACAGGCAAGGGACTACAATAAAAAGAAGATAAACAGTTTTCCATTCTTCTTCTAGTCGAATACTAATTCTGCCATTAGCAGCATCTATGAGACTGTCTTTGTGCATTCTAGTGTATATATGTCTGATCGAAAGTCGAGTGTACAGCTGGCGTAAAGTGTAAAATTTAAAATTTTGCCGTATTGAGACACGAATAAAAGCAAAGGTAATATCTCGCTTAATTCAAGTTTCAGCGTTACAGTTAATAGAGTCTGAACTATGAATGAAAACACACAAAACACTGCTGTAATATTCTATAATATTTGTAGAATATTACAACAGTGCTGTGTGTGTTTTCATTCGTTGTAATATTCTACAAATATTATAGAATATTACAGCAGTGTTTTGTGTGTTTTCATTCGTAACATATAAAATATCCTACCAAGAACCGACGCGATAGTCTGCCAACGTAAATTCTGCATTTTCAGTTGATGAGCTGAAATAAGAGTGGTCATCGCGATCATAAGCGAATCTTTCTGGAATGACAGACAAGCTGGGATGTAGCAAAATATTACAGGTAACGTCAGCCAAAACGGCCCAGTGAAAGGTTTTACGATAAAATAGTTGCCAATATGTATTGGATATAGCACTACCCACTGGCACCCAGCACGTGTTTGGAATCCCAATGACGTACGGCACGTGGCGAGGGTATGGCGTGCACTGACCTGCGCTGCTAATCACGGCACCAGATAGGAAGAGCGGCGCTCTCATTAAATCATGTACGCGCATCACTGATTAAATGACAATGCATTTAGCAATTTATTAGCGGCGCTCGCCGCAACTTGCCACTTTAGAGTGAGGCAGTTAGGCATGCATGGCGTGGTCAAATGGGGATGGCGCGCAGGAGCCCACAGCTTTGCCACACCTGCCTGTGGAAGATCGTCTACACTTGCGAGCCATTTTATCTGGCTTTTAGGGAGCATGCCTTGTTCCCGGAAAACAAGGCATAATTATTAACCAAACAGAGGATGATGGCAACTGACAGAAAGAGACAGTAAGTCTTCACGTGGATGTGCTTTGAGGCTTTCATATAATTTTAGTTGATCTGTCACGAAGTACAGCACTACGTACTTCCGTTCAGGTAGCTCGTTGAGCGTCATCTCTCAGAACCTTAGAATTTTTTTTTCTTTTTTTAGCTTTTTAGCGCAAAACTGCTAAGGTGACAACAAGCGCCCAATTCGGCATGTAAACTAATAATGATGTTATATTGCTAGGCTGGCAGCAGCAAAGGGTAGTTTTCGCGTTTTTAGTCTGGACACATGCCTGTTGTCAGAATGAGACAAACATAAATGGTCCCTCTCTCAGTGGGTATTCGTAGTGGAGAAATAAACATAATTAATGAATGACTGTATCACCATATCAAAGCTCAAGCTGAAAATAAAAGGGTCCAGGAGACAGAAAAGTGAATAGAGGTGATGTGATGTGATGGGTACACCTTTCCTGACAGCGGTATTACTTAGCTTTATGACTATATGTAACAATTATGTCACTAAATGGTACCTACTATTTCATAATATTGTACAGTACGTTGCTAGGGTATTGTGTATGAAAGAGGGTAGATGGCGTGGGATGACACACTACTTCCAGCAATGCGTCAGCCACGTGAAAGAACGCCATCGGTGGAGATGGGTTGCAATGTATATATAGTCAGAAAAAATTTCCGCGTCGCTGATCGCCCTAAAAACAAGGAAGAATTTACGTACCCTGTATCGCAGGAGGCGGAGTAGGCCGTCATGAGCGCTGTCAGTCGTGGATCCTGCTCATTACGCGAATCACGCTCATTCCGTTAATCATGGTATTTCTAATTAAAGATAGAGACATTAGCGGTACCCTCCATAATTAACATGTAGATAATGGGTGCTCAGTGGTTATACCTATAGCTCACACGGTTAATGTGAGGTGTGTGAGTGGAAGATAGCTTTAATTTGCACTTGGATCTTTAGATAATTCGGAATAAAGTTGATACGCAAATTGTAGTTAGGGTAGCACTGTGTTAGTTA
The DNA here is from genome assembly GCF_023898315.1 of Schistocerca nitens. Lineage (NCBI taxonomy): Eukaryota > Metazoa > Arthropoda > Insecta > Orthoptera > Acrididae > Schistocerca > Schistocerca nitens. The sequence continues at coordinate 63,203,598 of NC_064616.1, forward strand.
TCAAAAGGCTCCAAATCTGACACATAATTCCTTATCCTTTAGTTACTTACTGACTCATCCTTTGTTTCCAGCCTTGTGCGGCCACTCACGCGCTCTTCACTGCACGTTTCGTTCTTTGGAGGGTTCGTAAGGAGATGTGTTCTAACTTTTCGTGACGAACAGAGGCAGTCTACTTGGTCGCAACACTGTGACGGTTGTGCAGTGCAAAGAACTGTGACGTGCGATTAAGAAACCAACATCGAGAGCAGAAGACGGCGTTTGACTTCCTAGAACGAGGTAGGGGCGGACAGCGAGAACTTGGCGCAGGCGCAGTAGCAGGAGCGGCGGGACCCTGCGTCCGTGGGATGCCTCACGCAGCAGAGGACGCCGACGGAAACGAGTCATCAGCTGAAAACTCACACTCCGTCACAATAACAAACGGTAAGGTGTCTGCTCTCGCATGAAAAGGCTCTGTCGAGCTGCGCAGGCAAGCGTCACCAGCGCAGAGACGGCCGTCACACACGGCCATAGTCAAACAGCGCTCGCAGACCGCAAAGGAAAAGTAGATGCAATTTTAAATTGTCGACTAAAATATTAGATTTAAAGTTTGACTTGCGAGTAAAATTGAGTGACAAAGTAAAGGTTATAGTCCTCAGAAACAGAAAAGCATGAAGACTGTTCGGAAAAGTAAAGAACTATCGGTCGCGAAATGGAAACCATAGTGAAAATGAAAACTGTTTTATTTGCAGTGGTTGGCTTCACCTTTCAGCTGTTCTTCTACATAGTCTACATATCGCAACGTTGTACCAACTTTACAGTACCCTGCTTATAGATGGCAGCCTCCTGTGTTTTCCGACAATTTTCTACGCTGGACTCCAGTTCGGTGTCTGTGCCGAAATGTTGTCTTCATAGCCAGCGTTTCATTTGAGCGGAGATGAAAGTTAGAGGGGGTCAATTCCAGGCTGTATGGTAGTGATCTAACACTTCCCATCGAAAACACTGCAGGAGCACCCCCTATTCCCCTGTCACGAAGAAGGAATAGCATGGCAGTTAAGTTATGTGGGGTTGCACGAAATCAGGCGAAATTTCTCAGTGGGCACCCATACTTGGTGGGAGACACCATTTTTTAGTGATCTTTACACGCTCACTGTGCGCTCATAACTTAAAAAGCAACGTGACGCTATCTTCGCCCATACGAGAGACTCTGTCCAACGCACCTGTGGAAAGGTTCATCGGATATTCACTGTTGTTCACATTTCGCGACCGATTGTTCCTTACTTTTCGCATAGCTCTCTTACGTTACTCAGTCAGTGGAATAAACAATGAACACGAGATTTCGCGAAATAATGAAGACAAAATTTCATTAGATCCACTGAAAGTGGATCTAATATTCGGTCAACACAACATATTTTAGCAACACAAACAGTACCTGAAGTATACAACGTCAATCATCAGGTAAATATTCCTCAAATACATTAGGATCAAGGATCTGAACTAGTTAAACCTATTCAAATTCATCATATTGCATCCGTAGAGACTACACCTATTGATCGTCAATGTATTTCAACGTAACAGGTGGTAATAATGTGAGGAGATTTCTCAGGGAATTTCAGAGAAGCACCCTTTAACCATTTACTAATTCAGCTAAAGAGAATAAACAAGCAGTTGGCAATTCTACATAAACATCAACATAGACACGCCGCAAGCCACCGTACGGTGCGAGGCGGAGTGTACGTTGTACCATAACTAGTCATTTGATTTCCTGTTCCACTTGCGAATAGAGCGACGGAAAAAACGACTGTCTATATGCCTCAGTATGAACCCTAATTTCCCGTATCTTATCTTCGTGGTCCTTGCGCGCAGTATTTGTTCGCGGCAGTAGAATCGTTCGGCAGTCAGCTTCAAATGGCAGTTCTCTAAATTTTCTCAACAGTGTTTCTCGAAAAGAAAGTCACCTTACCTCCAGTGACTCCCATTTCATTTGCCAGCCTCTGAATTGCTTAGATGTCTTCCTTCATCCGTCCTGGCACGGATTCCAAAAGCTCGAGCAGTATTCAAGAATAGGTTGCACCAGCGCCCTATATGCGGTCCCCTTAACAGTGAACCACCCTTTCCTAAAATTCTCCTAATAAATCGAAGTCCACCGTTCGCCTTCCCTAAAACAGATCTCACATGTCTGTTCCGTTTCATGTTGCTTTGGAACGTTACCCCCAGGTATTGAAAGTACTTGACTGTGTCAAACAGGACACTAGTAATTGAAGAACTGCAACACCATAAGGTGATTACTAGTAATACTACTGTGTCCAGATTAAGCGCCTGCAACTCTCGCTTCCCGCGAAGCAGACCGGTACAGCGGGCCCCGGACCAGGTAGGGGTCAGCCAGGCCGATCGTCCCGGAAACACAGACGCTTCCCAGAGACCACCAGAAGGCGTCCACGGCGCCGCAAGAGGTCGCTACAGCCGCGAACCTCTTTCCTTCCGCTGGACACGGGACTGCAAATAGAGCCAGCCATATCCGTGCGCCAAGCAGTATTTAGGCTGGCGCAGGAGCCTGTAGAGGCTCCCTCCTTCCTTTCAATCCTTGCCACCCTCTACAATGTCATCCTTGCCACTGGCTTCTATCCCGACCTGTGGAAAACCTCCCGTATCCTGATGTTCTCCAAACCCAACGAGCCTCCATCTGATGCCTCTTCCTATCGTCCTATCTGTCTCACATCGGTGTTCAGCAAGCTCTTGGAATCCATTATTTCCCGGCGCATCCATCACCACCTCCGCCAAAACCACCTCCTCCCCAACACCCAATGTGGCTTTCGAACTTCCTTCTCTGCTGATGACCAACTGCTCCGCCTCACTCATCTCCTCTCCGTCCAGCTTAACTCCCGTCGCTCCGCCATTTTTGTCTCCCTTGACCTCGAAAAGGCCTACGATCGTGTCTGGCATCCCGGTCTCCTGTTTAAACTCCAAACTTACGCCCTTCCTATCAACTACATCCGTCTGATGGCCTCCTTCCTCTCCCACAGCCCCTCCTATGTTACCATCCATAATGGCAATTCCCACACCTTCTACCCCTCTGCAGGTGTGCCCCACGGCTCTGTCCTCCCCTCTCCTCTACCTCCTGTACACGGCAGATAGGCCCCAACCCAACCCCCCTCCAGTACACCTCTTGCAATATGCTGATGACACCGCGTTCCTCGCCCTCGCTCCTACCCTCCAACGGTTCCAACGCCTTCTCCAGAATCACCTTGACCTTTTTGCTGCATGGTGTAACCAGTGGCTCCTGAAAATCAATCCTTCCAAGACCCAGGCAAACATCGTAGGTCGTACCACTCACTCCTTCCGGCTCCTGGATTTCTCCCTTACTGTCTGCGCCCGTACTGTCCGACTCACCCCCACCCTCACCTACCTTGGCCTCACCATTGACCGTCACCTCACCTGGATCCCTCATCTCCGCTCCATCCAATCCAAAGCCCACAACCGCCTCCAACTCCTCAAACTCCTCTCTGGCCGGACATGGGGGTTGCACCCCTCTACCATCCTCCACACCTACAAATCCTTAATCCGTCCCATCCTCTGTTATGCCAGTCCTGCCTGGATATCTGCCCCCCCCCCCAAATTCTATAAGTCCCTCCAGATCATTGAGCGTCATGCACTCCGCCTCGCCTTCCGTATACGCCTCCGGTCCCCCACGCGGATCCTCTATGATCTCATTCCTTTCCCCCATCTGCTCCTATTCCTCGAACATATCCGCATCCTCTACACCTCCCGCCGCCTTGAACCCCCTCACCCCCTGGTTGCTCCTCTCCTCTCCCATCCCCGCCCCCTGCCATGTCTTCACTGTTGTGTCCCCCCTACCCTCCATCTCTACACCCTACATCTCCTTTCCCAAGGTGGCTTCCATCAACTCCCCCTCCCAGATGATGCCCTCTCTCCCTACATTTATCCCTCCTATCAACTCTGATCCTCACTCCCCCTCCTTTCCTCTGTCCTTTTCCCGGGCTCCCTCTCCCCCCTTCCATCCTCTTTCTTTCCCACCTTGCCTCTCTTTGCCCCCTTCTCTCCCCCGAGTCCCTTTGCATTTCCCTCCTCTGCCTCCTCCCATTCCCTCTCGCATCTGCCCTTCTCCCCCTTTATTAGTCCTGTCCCTCCTTGGTTCCCCCTCCCCTTTTTCGTTTTTTTCCTTCCTCCCTCCTTGTTCTTCCTCCTCCTCCAGGTCCCCCCCCCCCCATCTGCCTTTGGGTCGGGAGAGTCATCTTTGTGCCGCCACTTTCGAGCAGTGTTTTACAGTGAGTGTTCCGTGTTGTGTTTTTTGGGAAGTGTTGCGAACGGCTATCATACCGTCGCTGGGTGTGCTATTTATCTCCTGCAAACAAAAACAAGACTGTCGCCGTGTTTTTTAATTGTGTGTGTACTATGTTACTTGTCTGATTCCTGTGTCTTTTATTAACATTGCCAACCCCTTTTGCTTTCTGTTTTAACTTTCCGCATTTTTCCACCATTTTACACTTTACGTCACCGTTTTATCGCCTATTTTTCTTGTTTCTTTCCTTCTTCCGTTTTTAAAATAAAAGTCTGTAGGCTGTAGAGCAGTGTACTAAGCTGCTGCTAGCCCGCCCCCTTCGGGGGGAATTGAAAATCAATGAAGGAAAAAAAAACACCTGTAGAGGCTCCAATGTAGTCCTGTCCACTGGTTACTACCCCAACCTGTGGAAAACCTCCCGTATCCTGATGTTCCTTAAACCTGGTAAACCGCCGTCCACCGTCTCCTCCTACTGTCCCATCAGCCTTACCTCGGTCTTCAGCAAGGTCCTGGAATCTATCCTCACCCGCCGCATCCACCAGAATCTCCGCCAGCACCGCCTCCTTCCCGTTACCCAGTGTGGCTTTCGGCCGTCCTTCTCTTCCGACGACCTTCTACTTCACCTCACCCATCTCCTTTCCGAACAGCTTAATTCCCGTCGCTCCGCAATCTTCCTCTCCCTGGACCTCGAACGTGCATATGACCGCGTATGGCATTCCGGTCTCCTCTTCAAGCTCCAAACCTTCGCCCTTCCCATTCACTACGTCCGTCTGATCTGTTCCTTTCTCTCCCGCCGTCCTTCCTATGTCACCATCCATAACACAGATTCCTACATCTTTTTCCCCTCTGCCGGTGTGCCCCAAGGCTCCGTCCTCTCCCCCCTTCTGTACCTTTTGTACACGGCGGACATGCCGCCGCCGTCAGCCCCCGTCCACCTTCTCCAGTTTTCCGATGACACCGCCTTCCTTGCCCTTGCCCCCACCCTACAGCGCTCCCAACACCTTCTCCAATCCCATCTTGACCGGTTCACCGCTTGGTGCAACCAGTGGTTGCTCAAAGTCAATCCCTCCAAAACCCAGGCGATCATTGTAGGCAAAACCACCCCTTCCTTCCGCCTCCTTGATTTCTATCTCACCATCTATGGCCGTCCTATCGCCCTCACTCCCACCCTTAAGTACCTTGGCGTCACCCTCGACCGTCGCCTCTCCTGGACTCCCCACCTCCGGACAATCCAAGCCAAGGCACGCTCCCGACTCAGTCTCCTCAAGCTCCTCTCCGGCCGTACGTGGGGTCTGGACACCTCCACCATCCTCCACACCCATAAATCCCTCATCCGCCCTATCCTTTGTTATGCCCATGCAGCTTGGATCTCCGCCCCCCCCCCCCTACCTTTTACAAATCCCTCCAAATCCTTGAACGCCATGCTCTCTGCCTCGCCTATCACATCCGTCTCCCCTCCCCCACGCGGATCCTGTACGATCTCATCCCCTTCCCCCACCTTCTCCTTTTCCTTGAAAGGATATGGATCCTGTACACCTCCCGTAAACTCGATCCTCCTCACCCGCTTGTCTCGCCCATCCTCTCCCACCCCCACCCACTGCCGCGCCTGTATTCCCACGTACCACCCGGTCTCCACCCTCCTTACCCTCTCCCAAGGTAGTTTCCGCCAGCTCCCCCTCCCTGATGATGCCCTCCTCCCCTCCATCTACCCCTCCTACCAACTCTGATCCTCCCTCCCTCTTCCTGTGTTTAATCCTTTGGGCACTTCCATCCCTCCTCCATTTCCCCCCCACTCCTCCCCCGGGCTTCCCCTCCCCTGTCCCTCTACTCCTTCTCCCATCTCCTCAGCCATTGGCATCTTTGTTCTCCCCTCTCCACCCCCCCCCTCACCCTCCTACCCCTCTTGGCAGGTCCCCGGACTCGCACACGCTACGTGGACTTCGCGCGCCGGAGATCATCGACATCAGAGTGTCTCGTGTGTGCCATCGTGTTTAGTGTTCAGTGTTCACCGTCGCACTCCATCGTTCACCTGTGCCATCGCCATCTTCAGTGTTTGTGCGTCGTGTCAACAGTTTGCAGTGTGGTTTATCGTCGAGTGTGGACGGCTCCGTGTTTGTCTTTATGTGTCTCCTGTTTTATTGCCCACCGTTCTGTAACTTATGTGTATCCTTTCTGTTTTTTCCTCATTGTGTATTCTATGTCTGAAGAGCAGCGTCGAATGCTGCTGACAGCCTGCCTGTTGTACGGGTTTTAAAATAACAATAAAGAAAAAAAATTAAGAATAAAACCTGTACAGGCGGTTCACGCCAAGGGAGCCCACTGGTGTCATCGTAGCCGCCGCGTCATCGTTCACCGCCGCCAGCGTACCGGAGCTATCCTCGCTGGGCATCTACTCGTTCTCGGACGCAGGTGACGGCCACGAGGAATTCGCGCCGCTCTTCACGAGACGCCCGGGGCTTGGTTAGGTGAAGTTGTATGGCTACTAAAGACAGTTTATGTTTGGAAGAATCTCTGATTTAGTTATTGGTAGGCTTGGAGGGTCACTCCTACCTCACGAATATTGTTTTGTAGATTTTGAAGAAAGACTTTAGTTTAAATAAAAACGCTATAACTCACACTCTGAGATTTTCCTATCCACGGAGGGCGGATATATTAAATACTGTATCCGAACATTACATGTTTGATCTTCCTACTCATCCACATTAACTTACATTTTTCCACATTTAGTGCTAGCGGCCATTCATCACACCAACTGTAAATGTTTTCTAAATCGACTTTTATCTTCCTATAGTTACTCAACTTAGACACTTCTCCGTATATCACAGCATCATCAGCAAACAGCCGCAGATTCTGCCTACTCTGCCCGACAGATCATTTACACATAAAAAAAAGTTTTGCATCACCCTGGTTCCCAGAACTTTTGAAGATAGACGTTGACTGTGGCTACTGTATCACAGGCACAGTCCCTTTGACTGTTCACAGATGCCACTAAGCCCGCCCAAAGACGTAAACATGCATGAGCAGCGTCTATTAGACGGAGGGGGTCCGACAGCCGATCAGTTCCAGTCATTCCACCAGGAAGGAGGTACACGGCTCGTGTTGCCTGTTTTGAACCAAAGCGATGTTGTTCGGACATGGAGGAGATAAAGACAGCCAGGAACTGTCCACGACATGCCTCGCTCAAGCCGCCCAAGGGCTACTACTGCAGTGGATGACCGCTACCTACGGATTATGGCTCGGAGGAACTCTGACAGCAACGTACTATGTTGAAAAGTCCATTTCGTGCAGCCTCAGAACGTCGTGTTACGACTCAAACTGTGCACAATCGGCTGTATGAAGCGCTACTTCACTCCCGACGTTCGTGGCGGCGAGATCCATCATTGCAACCACACCATGCAGCGCGGTACAGATGGGCCCAACAACATGCCAAATGCACCGCTCTGGATTGGCATCACGTTCTCTTCACCGATGAGTGTCGCATATGCATTCAACCAGACAATCGTCGGAGACGTGTTTGGAGGCGAGTGCAGTAAGGTGGAGCTTCCTGATATTTTGGGGTGGCATTCTGTGGGGCCGACGTACGCCCCTGGTTGGCATGGAAGGTGCCGTAACGGCTGTACGATACGTGAATGCGAAACATGTGACTGTTTTTTTCTTTTGTAATAGCTTTTATGGACCAACACTGTTCGAGTAGCGCTCAGAATTGCGTGCGAAGAGATCTAGTTGTAGCCATTTTAATAGCATGGGCTGTAAAATTATGAAGTGCTTTTTCAAGTATATCTAGAGTAGAATTTGTACCTTATGCATTCGAAGCTGATCACAATTATACTGATTAAGCTACCAGTTGCAATTTAGGAGAAACTAAGCAGAATATCAAAATCTGATATCAATACAATAGTGCAGGTGTTAGATCAGTTGGACTCATTAGCAGGTATTAATCCAAATTTAGAAATTGACGTAGAAATAGATGGAGAGGCCACAGACAGAAGATGTACCAAGAAGTGAGGCAGTCACAAAGAATTAGCATGGTTCAAATGGCTCTGAGCACTATGGGACTTCACATCTGAGGTTATCAGTCCCCTAGAACGTAGAACTACTTAAACCTAACTAACCTAAGGACATCACACACATCCATGCCCGAGGCAGGATTCGAACCTGCGACCGCAGCAGTCTCGCGGTTCCGGACTGAAGCGCCTAGAACCGCTTGGCCACCGCGGCCGGCGAATTAGCATGATGCCGGTACAAATAAACGCACAACGAGAGCGAGAAAAAGGGGGCACAATATGACGCACAGGTTCCGAATCACTATTATAATACTCCGGGTCAGAGGAATTACTACAATAATTCTCCCAGAAGGGGAAGGGGCGATTTAATAGAGGAAGACGAAATTATCATAGAGAATCGAGACATTTCCATGACAACGGATACTATGAACAAGAAATGTCACCTCACGGAAACCAACATAAAGAATAATACGAAAAAGAGCTTCACCTCAGGGTAACCAACAGGACGTTCGAATGAGGTCCTGTCACGAACGGCAATAAATAAGGGACCACTACAGACAAATTTCTTGATTTTACTGCAAAGAATAAGACCAAGACGACTCAGGAAAACAAACTTTGACAGGGGACATGAACGGGAAACATACTTAAAAAGACGAGCAGCGGAATTATGATCACATAAATGAGGTAATTCATGTATCTAAGGACGACCTACAAACAAAGAAGAATGAATCGACAATGTCGGCTGAGCAGAAAGAGAGTGAAAACAAAATAAAACCAGAGCGGTACAAGAACAGCAATCCACAGAATTTAATTGCTAAGCAATCCAAGGCGAGATCCATGGAAGGATGTATCTTTAAATTTAATTACCTTTGAAGTTAATGAGTGTGATAATGAAAGTAAGGACAAGTATAAAGAAATTACAAATAACGGACAGCAATTAAGTTCAAGTTACGGTAATATGTCATCAACATATGAGAATATGGACATAATATGGAAAGTAATTAAATAATTAAAATTAGACTTGGCAAAGGATGAAAGTGAGTTCACTGATAAGGAACAAGAGAACAACATTGCTATATCAGAAAAACGTGAAACAATAAACACTAATTTACGTAACAACGAATGTCCATACAACGGAAATAGTGGTGAAAGCCATGAGTCCTGTAGGCTGCAGTAAAACACCTCAGAGGACTGAGTCATTTTGTGAGTGTGTAGTTAGCGATTACAGAGCCTCGAGCTATAATAGCGCTGTTTCCTCATCTAGATTTCTGCATTATTGTCTACTCTTCAACTTCTATAAATCTATCAACTATACTCTTCAACTATCGAATGGAAGTCGAATGGACAATCGCACAGACACGCGAAAAAAACCATAGTAAAGTCACTGTAGAGCCCAATAAGGCGTTCTTCAAATAATTTAAACATAATGATAAAAAATCTAAGGGTATGGAGAACACGGACAACAATACATATGGAACAAAACAATTCATAGTGAGTGTAAAGCGTAATCAAAACGTCACATATCTGAGCGACAAAGAACATGAAACAGTAGAGATAAACAACTATCAATAAATTATTATGATGCTTGGCACACAGGACATACTGTTTAAGCGTGCAAAAAACACAACGTAGGTATAATAAGAAACCATGAGCTAGCAAGTGCCGGCCGGACTGGCCGAGCGGTTCTAGGCGCTACAGTCTGGAACCACGCGACCGCTGCGGTCGCAGGTTCGAATCCTGCCTCGGACATGGATGTGTGTGATGTCCTTAGGTTAGTTAGGTTTAAGTATTTCTACGTTCTAGGGGACTGATGACCTCAGCAGTTACGTCCCATAGTGCTCAGAGCCATTTGAAGCCAAGCTAGCAAGTAAGTATGTGAGATTATGATAGAAAAGTCGATACTTGCGTAAAACAAAGATACGTTCTGAAGCGAAACCAGCTGCAGCTGACAGCTCAAATTATTAAGGTAGGGAAAATCGAGAGAGCAAAACACATAAAGGAGAAAATAATGAGAGATTAGAAATGCAGTAATCTATTATTGGTCCACATTAAGTTAAAGATAATTAATGGGGTAGGTACGTAGGTAGGGTAACACCCACTAATAAGAAAATAAAGTAGAGAAATGAAGTTACTGGTCCGGTAGCCAGGTATGATGCCATCCATTAGTAAGAAATTAGTTGAGAGAGGAAGCTTATGACAGAAAAAACTCAGCAAAGCATTGGCAAAGCGGTACACGTCAGAACTTAACTCACGGAATCGAACGTGGTCAGGAGACTCTTGTCACTTCTGTCGTATGTCTGTACGCGAGATTTCCACACTCCTAAATATCCCTAGGTCCGCTGTTTCCGATGTGATAGTGAGAGGGTACGCAGAGGAATTGAGAAAAGAGATAGTGAAACAGTGTCATACTAACGAGTAGTTAAAGATATGAAAAGTAAAGGTAAATACATAAGAAAGCATCCAAAAAGCATGTGCGAAGTATCACATTTGCAAACATAAATATGAAGAACGTACTTATTAAATATTAATAGTTAAATACTCAGAAAATACAATTAGGTAGTACGAACATCAAACAACAAGTCTGAAGTATATATTTTCACTAAACATTCTGAGAGAGCGGAATTATGTATTTAAAATTGTAAGGCACAAGGTTTAGGCAGTGAGTACCAATAAGCAATCTTGGCAGTGCAAAGGACAAAGTTCTTGCAGATTAAGGCAAAACGCATGCATTGCGCACGAAAACACATTACAAAAAGAGCAATGAATCGACTTCACGGTGTGCACCAAGGGCAAACAAGAAGGGAATAATATTGCAAGTAACGAAATACAGGCAAAGAAAGATATTTTGAGCTTGAGGAAGTGGCAGTCAGCTGAGCGGATGACTCAAGGCGTCGTTAAATGCTCACAGAGGGAGTTCCTAGTCTCAACCCTCGCGAGCGAGCAGGAGCAAAACACTGAAAGTGGGTCAGTAGCGAAACCTCACGAAGGAGAGACAGAAAAGAGGGACAAAGACTCTCACATAACGCTGTATCAGAACACTGTACAACATAAACTATATGATCAAAAGTATCCAGACACCTCCAAAACCACACGTTTTTCATATTAGGTGAATTGTGGCGCCACCTACAGCCAGGTACTCCTTATCAGGGACCTCAGTAGTCACATCGTGAGAGAACACAGTGGGGCGCTCCGCGGAACTCACGGAATCGAACGTGGTCAGGTGACTCTTGTCACTTCTGTCGTATGTCTGTACGCGAGATTTCCACACTCCTAAACATCCCTAGGTCCGCTGTTTCCGATGTGATAGTGAAATGGAAACGTGAAGGGCACGTACAGCACAAAAACGTACAGACAGACCTCTTCTGTTGACTGACAGAGACCGCCGACAGTTGAAGAGGGTCGTAATGTGTAATAGGCAGACATCTATCCAGATCATGACACAAGAATTCCAGACTGCATCAGGATCCACTGCAAGTACTATGTCACTTAGGCGCGAGATGAGAAAACTTAGATTTCATGGTCGAGTGCTGCTCAGAAGTGACACATCACGCCGCTAAATGCCAAACGACGCCTCGCTTGGTGTAAGGAGCGCAAACATTGGACGATTGAACAGTGGTAAAACGGTACACAATGTGGCGATCCGATGCCAGGTTGTGGGTACAGCGAATGTCCGGTGAACGTCATGTGCCAGCGTGTAGTGCCAACAGTAATATTTGGAGGCAGTGGTGTTATGGTGTGATCGTGTTTTTCATGGAGGACGCTTGCACCCCTTGTTGTTTTGCGTAGCACTATTACAACACAGACCTACATTGATATTTTAAGCACTTTCTGGCTTACCATTGTTGAAGAACAATTCGGGGATAGCGATTGCATCTGTCAACGCGATCGAGCACCTGTTCGTAATGCCAACAGAGGGAGTTCATAGTCCAAACCCTCACGAGCGAGCAGGAGCAAAAAGCTGTGGTGGGGGGGGGGGGGGGTTATACAACAATAACATCCCTGTAATGGACTGGCCTGCAGAGAGTCCTGACCTGAATCCTATAAAACACCTTTGAGACTTTTTGGAACGCCGACTTTGTTCCAGGCCTCACCGACCGACATCGATACCTCTGCTCAGTGCAGCACCCCGTGAAGAGTGGGATGCCATTCCCCAAGAAACCTTCCAGCACGTGATTTAACGTATGCCTGCGAGAGTGGAAGCTGTCATCAAGGCTAAGGGAGGGCCAACACATATTGAATTCCAGCATTACCGATAGAGGGTGCCATGAACTTGTAAGTCATTTTCAGCCAGGTGTACAGATACTTTTGATCACATAGTGTATAAATAGTAATCAAATGTATGTTAAAAAAGTGGTTCAAATGAATGGTTCTGAGCACTATGGGACTTAACTTCTGAGGTCATCAGTCCCCTAGGACTTAAACTACTTAAACCTAACTAACCTAAGGTCATCACACACATCCATGCACGAGGCAGGATTCGAACCTGCGACAGTAGCGGTCGCGTGGTTCCAGACGGTAGCGTCTAGAACCGCTCGGCCACCCCGGCCGGCTCAAATGTAAGTAATCAATCTGTATTTCCCTTGTATGTTTATTACCATCGTTTATCCCAGATCTGTGTAAAATTTCAGTGTTTCATATTGGTGTAATCTGTGACAAGGGGAGGAAATGGACGACGGACGCCTGCATGGCACAGTAACCGCACTACAATAGACGGTAACATCACAAAACAAGTTCACTTCATGTAAAGCCAGCCACAGAGTAGAGTGAATATGGACAGCAATATGATGAAACCCTGTATGTTATGTGGACACTAGATTAAATGATATTAATATTTAAGTGATAAAGAACGGCAAAACGTCCAAGGGTTAAATATGTACGGAGGCAGAAATGCGCTGCAGTTGATGTAGGAAGTATATATATATATATATATACTCCTGGAAATGGAAAAAAGAACACATTGACACCGGTGTGTCAGACCCACCATACTTGCTCCGGACACTGCGAGAGGGCTGTACAAGCAATGATCACACGCACGGCACAGCGGACACACCAGGAACCGCGGTGTTGGCCGTCGAATGGCGCTAGCTGCGCAGCATTTGTGCACCGCCGCCGTCAGTGCAGCCAGTTTGCCGTGGCATACGGAGCTCCATCGCAGTCTTTAACACTGGTAGCATGCCGCGACAGCGTGGACGTGAACCGTATGTGCAGTTGACGGACTTTGAGCGAGGGCGTATAGTGGGCATGCGGGAGGCCGGGTGGACGTACCGCCGAATTGCTCAACACGTGGGGCGTGAGGTCTCCACAGTACATCGATGTTGTCGCCAGTGGTCGGCGGAAGGTGCACGTGCCCGTCGACCTGGGACCGGACCGCAGCGACGCACGGATGCACGCCAAGACCGTAGGATCCTACGCAGTGCCGTAGGGGACCGCACCGCCACTTCCCAGCAAATTAGGGACACTGTTGCTCCTGGGGTATCGGCGAGGACCATTCGCAACCGTCTCCATGAAGCTGGGCTACGGTCCCGCACACCGTTAGGCCGTCTTCCGCTGACGCCCCAACATCGTGCAGCCCGCCTCCAGTGGTGTCGCGACAGGCGTGAATGGAGGGACGAATGGAGACGTGTCGTCTTCAGCGATGAGAGTCGCTTCTGCCTTGGTGCCAATGATGGTCGTATGCGTGTTTGGCGCCGTGCAGGTGAGCGCCACACAGGGCCAACACCCGGCATCATGGTGTGGGGAGCGATCTCCTACACTGGCCGTACACCACTGGTGATCGTCGAGGGGACACTGAATAGTGCACGGTACATCCAAACCGTCATCGAACCCATCGTTCTACCATTCCTAGACCGGCAAGGGAACTTGCTGTTCCAACAGGACAATGCACGTCCGCATGTATCCCGTGCCACCCAACGTGCTCTAGAAGGTGTAAGTCAACTACCCTGGCCAGCAAGATCTCCGGATGTGTCCCCCATTGAGCATGTTTGGGACTGGATGAAGCGTCGTCTCACGCGGTCTGCACGTCCAGCACGAACGCTGGTCCAACTGAGGCGCCAGGTGGAAATGGCATGGCAAGCCGTTCCACAGGACTACATCCAGCATCTCTACGATCGTCTCCATGGGAGAATAGCAGCCTGCATTGCTGCGAAAGGTGGATATACACTGTACTAGTGCCGACATTGTGCATGCTCTGTTGCCTGTGTCTATGTGCCTGTGGTTCTGTCAGTGTGATCATGTGATGTATCTGACCCCAGGAATGTGTCAATAAAGTTTCCCCTTCCTGGGACAATGAATTCACGGTGTTCTTATTTCAATTTTCAAGAGTGTATATTAACCAAGCACGCGCGCGTGCGCGCGACACGGGACATGCACGCGCGCCGACGCACACGATTTTATATATATTTTTTCTGCTAAGGCATCAATTGCCGACGGGTTCCTGCAGGCAGTGGTACTTAGCGAATTAAGCATATTACATGTCGCCGACTCGACAATATGCATGAGTACTTTTCTCAGACAGTTCGAGGCTTACAATATGTATATACATAGATGAGATTTTCTGGTATCTAATTGGGATGCACATCGTATTACGACAAGGTGAGACTCAGATTCAGTGGACTTCGTCACCTGTGTGAGGTAGCCGTTGTGGAGTAGTTGTGTGTTTTATGTTACACTTTCAATAACCAGATTTCTTTCATTTTCAAAAGGCGCTCTAAACTTTGATGGAAAATTGAATGCTTTGGGAACTCCATCTTCTCGTGATACCATCTGTAAGCTCTTAATGTCGTGGATGGAGAAATATCTTACGAAATATCGAATAACTACCTACCTGGAGTAAGTTTCATCGTGACACTCAACACTGCGGTTAAACGTACGATAGTACACGTACATTATGGGTATGCTCCTAGAACCTCACACAGAAGTGCGAGAAACTGTGTTTTTAAGTGTTTGAGTAGACTTTGTACCTCTTGGCAACGCTGTTGGTTCTTGCTTCCGTTGTACCATTTTCCTCTTTGATGTTGTCATTTGTAGTTGTAAATGCTAGCAAGGAAAATGTCCTACGAAATTCTGAATTAGTACCGTATAACTGTCCCATATGGAGAGATAGTGTTTAAGCCATAAATGTACACTACTGGCCATTAAAATTGCTACACCACGAAGATGACGTGCTACAGACGCGAAATTTAACCAATAGGAACAAGATGCTGTGATATGCAAATGATTAGCTTTTCAGAGCATTCACACAAGGTTGGCGCCGGTGGCGACACCTACAACGTGCTGACATGAGGAAAGTTTCCAACCTATTTCTCATACACAAACAGCAGTTGACCGGCGTTGCCTGCTGAAACGTTGTTGTGATGCCTCGTGTGAGGAGGGGAAATGCGTACCATCACGTTTCCGACTTTGATAAAGGTCGGATTGTAGCCTATAGCGATTGCGGTTTACCGTATCGCGACTTTGCTGCTCGCGTTGGTCGAGATCCAATGACTGTTAGCTGAATATGGAATCGGTGGGTTCAGGAGGGTAATACGGAACGCCGTGCTGGATCCCAACGGCCTCGTATCACTAGCAGTCGAGATGACAGGCATCTTACCCGCATGGCTGTAACGGATCGTGCAGCCACGTCTCGATCCCTGCGTCAACAGATGGGGACGTTTGCAAGACAGCAACCATCTGCACGAACAGTTCGACGACGTTTGCAGCAGTATGGACTATCAGCTCGGAGACCATGGCTGCGGTTACCCTTGACGCTGCATCACAGACAGGAGCCCCTGCGATGGTGTACTCAACCACGAACCTGGGTGCACGAATGGCAAAACGTCATTTTTTCGGACGAATCCAGGTTCTGTTTACAGCATCATGATGGTCTCATCCGTGTTTGGCGACATCGCGGTGAACGCATATTGGAAGCGTGTATTCGTCATCGCCATACTGGCATATCACCTCGCGTGATGGTATCGGGTGCCATTGGTTACACGTCTCGGTTACGTCTTGTTCGCATTGACGGCACTTTGGACAGTGCACGTTATATTTCAGATTCGATCCCTGCGAAACCCTACATTTCAGCAGGAGAATGCACGACCGCGTGTTACAGGTCCTGTACGCGACTTTCTGGATACAGAAAAGGTTCGACTGCTGCCCCAGCCAGCACATTCTCCAGATCTCTCACCAAATGAAAACGTCTGGTCAATGGTGGCCGAGCAACTGGCTCGTCACAATACGCCAATCACTACTCTTGATGAACTGTGGTATCGTGTTGAAGCTGCATGGGCAGCTGTACCTGGATACAGAAAAGGTTCGACTGCTGCCCCAGCCAGCACATTCTCCAGATCTCTCACCAAATGAAAAAGTCTGGTCAATGGTGGCCGAGCAACTGGCTCGTCACAATACGCCAGTCACAACTCTTGATGAACTGTGGTATCGTGTTGAAGCTGCATGGGCAGCTGTACCTCTACACGCCATCAAATGGTTCAAATGGCTCTGAGCACTATGGGACTTAACATCTATGGTCATCAGTCCCCTAGAACTTAGAGCTACTGAAACCTAACTAACCTAAGGACATCACACAACACCCAGCCATCACGAGACAGAGAAAATCCCTGACCCCGCCGGGAATCGAACCCGGGAACCTGGGCGTGGGAAGCGAGAACGCTACCGCACGACCACGAGACGCGGGCTACACGCTATCCAAGCTCTGTTTGACTCAATTGTCCAAGAGTATCAAGGCCGTTATTACCGCCATAGGTGGTTGTTCTGGGTACTGATTTCTCAGGATCTATGCACCCAAATTGCGTGAAAATGTAATCACATGACAATTCTAGTATAATATATTTGTCCAATGAATACCCGTTTATCATCTGCATTTCTTCTTGGTGTAGCAATTTTAATGGCCAGTAGTGTATAAGTAATGAAATCATACAGTTGTAGTAGTGTTCACCAGGAATATCTATCGAGCGAACTTGTGTAATTCGCATGCCGCCAATATTGAACTAGGAGTGAGCTTTGTATAGCATTGCTTGTTGTGCTGCCAGCTAACCTGTACAATTGCGTGAGTAACAGAATGATGTAAATCGAAATAGGTCGAAGGTACTTTCCTCACATACGTACCAGAAAGATATAATTATTGTTGTCAAAGTCGTAAGAATACCTTTTGTGTTAAAGTAGTAGGAATAGCTTTACGTGTTGTCGAATATAGAGAGAAAAGAACCACATATTCTGACGCCTCACGAAACTGCACTATAAATCTACATTAACGGGTTTAAAGACGCGTCGAGAAACTCTCTACTGCTGTGTGATTGTCACTATAATAAATATCAAACAAGCGGATCGAGAAATTTCTTCTGAATCAACGAATAACTGCCTACTTGTAGACTACGAACACGACACACACACACACACAAACACACAAACACACACACACACACACACACACACACACACACACTGCATTCGATTATCTACACTGATGAGCCAAAGAAACTAGTACACCTGACTAATATCGTGTAGGGCCCCCGCGAGCACGCAGAAGTGCTCGACTAATGTCTGAAGTATTGCTAGAGGTAACCGACACCACGAATATTGCAGGGTTGTCGATAAATCCGCAAGAGTACGAGGAGGTGGAGATCTCTTCTGAATAGCACGTTGTAAGACATCCCAGGTATGCTCAATAATGTTCAAGACTGGAGAGTTTGGTGGCCAGCAGGAGAGTGTTCTTAGAGTCACTCTGTAGCAATTTTGGACTTGTCGTGTGTAGCATTTTCCTGCTGGAATTGCTCAAGTCCGTCGAAATGCACAGTGGACATGAGTGGATGCGAGTGATCAGACAGGAGGCTTACGTACGTGTCACCTATCAGAGTCGTATCTAGGTATCAGGGGACCCATATCACTCCAACTGCACACACCCAACACCATTACCAAGCATCCACAAGCTTCAACAGTCCCCTGCTGACATGTAGGCTCCATGGATTTATGCGGTTGTCTCCATAACAGTACACGTCCTTTCGCTCGATATAATTTGTAACGTGACTCGTCTGACAAGGCAACATGTTTCCAGTCATCAACAGTCCATTGTCGGTGTTGAGGGGCCAGGCGAGGCGTAAAGCATTGAGTAGCGTAGTCATCACGGGTGCACGAGTGGGCCTTCGGCTCCGAAAGCCCATATCGATGATGTTTCGTTGAATGGTACGCACACTGACACTTGTTGATGGCCCAGCACTGAAATCTGCAGTAATTTGTGGAAGGGTTGCACTTCTATCACGCTGAACGATTCTCTTCAGTCGTCGTTGGTCCCTTTCTTGCAGGATGTTTTTTCGGCGTAGCAATGTCGGAGATTTGATGTTTAACCGGATTCCTGATATTCACGGTACCCTCGTGAAATGATTGTACGGAAAAATCCCCACTTCATCACTACCTCGGAGATTCTGTGTCCCATCGCTCGTGCGCCGACTATAACACCACGTTCATACTCACTTAAATCTTGATAACGTGCCATTGTAGCAGCAGTAACTGATCTTACAACTGCGCCAGACACTAGTTGCCTTACATAGGCGTTGCCGACCGCAGTGCCGTATTCCGCCGGTTTATACATCTCAGATTTGAATACGCATGCCTATACCTGTTTCTTTGGCGCTTCAGTGTATTATATTGTGTGGCGTCTGCCTGGGCTTCGCCATCGATGCTGGCAACCCGCAACGCATCTGCACTTAGCGGGTCATCGTCAGCTCAGCCCCTGCGTGCAGGCTGCTTTCCGCGGTATTCGAATCAGCACCCAGAGGGCCACCCGGTAACCAGCCAAAGGGCGCAGAATATAGCAACAGGGGTCGCTCTGCACATGCAATTGTTTCTGCATCCGCTGCAAAGTCGATAGCCAATAGGAAAACTGTAACCTTCCGCCGCGCGACTATTTCTGACCGCGTCTTCGGCAGACAGCGACTGATGTGCCCTCACCGTTTGGATACCGCCTCGGACCGGGCGTCGCCTTCGCCACCCGGGCGGCTGTGCTCCCGTTCTCCGATTCTTGGTGTTTTGCATCGTGGACAAGTCATGCTGTTCGTGATATAGAACTTTAAAAACGAACTTCATGTGGAAGGTAGACTTTTGGTTGGTCAAGAGAAAGCCTTCTAAGCTGTCAAGAAGCAATTTTTGTTTCGTTGAAGAACATCTGTTTGTGACGAACTTTTCTTTCACATCACCAAGAAGAGTGTCTGGACAATGTTTATTTACTCTTGTTGTACTGCATCAGAAACAGCAGACTGTTTGTGTTTGAAGTTAAATTGTTCAGATAAACAAAGTTTAATTGCAGCTACTTGTGATCTTGTGGTAGTATCCCGAGTGAGGAATACTTCATGCCGTTGGTGCTCTAATCTAGCAGGTTCCATGTCGCTGCTACTCTGTGTCTCCTCCACCACTTAAAGTCTAGGTTCGCTTGGACATCGATCGCATCGGCAGCTTTCCATCGTCAATGAGCAAGTTTTGTTAACTGAAATTATTATAGCTGCAAACTTTTTAAAAATCTGATGGCACAATAGTTACAGATTGATATTTATCCACACGCGCTTCAAATAACATCACAAATGATAAGTAACTTCTCGTTTCAAAATTATCAGATTAACAGTGTCGGCGATACTCTCTTGTCACCACAGAATCAAGTTCTCTTACCGAAAATTCTGGCAGAACAAATACGGCTTGTCTTTGATATTCAGATGATGGTTTATTTGATCGAAAAAATTCTGAGCTGCATTGCATAACACTATGATAGGCAGCACATTTTACGAGACATAGCTCCTATGACTGTGCTCTGTCTGTGGAGAGTGCACTTGAGATACTGGCTGACAGCAGCCTTCATAAAACCTACCGGCAGCGGTTGGTGTCCGCTGAGGCGTGACAGTGTAAAAACTAAGCTACCTGAGGAGCATACGTCAAGGTGGCTGCCTGTAACTCACTAAGTAGTTACATTATTTTTCTCTCTACAGATACCCAACATGATCCTCTGAATAAATGATGGATGCTATTATGGAGACGAGAAATGATAATCAATTTATTTGTCAAAACCGCTTAAAACCAGTGTACATGGTGGGAGTCGTGATGGTTAATTTACAAGGCGATACAGACTTGTGAAAGACGGTACATATTACTAGATTTCATCGCTAAAATAAAATTTACGATTAAAATTTATCACCGGGGAGCGGTCGACCTTCTTTCAGTGGATGTCTTGGTTCGATAAACTGAGTCATAGGGGAACTCTGGCGTGGCTAGTTTGAAAAGGCCGAGCACGGTGGGGCTGACGAGAGAGTTAGACACGAAAATGATTACTTCCTTGCGGAGAGAAGAGGTAAATGTGAAGTTGAAGTTACCAATAATAACTTCCATTGTTCATGTAGGTAGCATCAAGTCTTTTAAGGGAACTGTGGACTTCTTGCCAAAAGATCCAAAAGCGTTACCAGTGAAGGACGTTGACTAATAAGGTGAGAAAGGAAATAGGTGTTAACATGTACGAGATACGTGAAGTGCGTCATGCACTAAGGTCAAGCCAATACATATCAGCGAAGCAGGATACATGAACTAAATTATATCGCAATTAAGTTACTATCATATTGTACTGGGGTTATGTTGTACTTTAAGAGTTTGGTTATATTGCGTTACGTTATGTGGTAGATGTTCATTTTCTAAGTGAACAAAGGTATTGTGATAGAATGTTAATGTAGTAATGAGTCGCGTACGCCCAGTTTTGTGAGACGGGGAGGGAGAATGGTGCGAATTCCTTTCCTGCAGAAGGGGCACGAAATTTCTAATGATACTGCACCTCTTTCGGGAAGACGTAGTAGACGCCAACGACTCCAGACAAGAGTGCTGTTTTCCAAACAGGAAGACATCGTACTAACTTGTCACTAGTGACCATTAATGTTAACCTACAATATACGGGACATAAGGAATGAAATGCGGATACTGATAAAAAAAAAAAAAACATTCGCTAGGCTGTATCTCGACACCGAGAGGGAAATAATGCTAAGAGAGATTCAGACAGAGTATCATGAGTCGTGATTTTCGTATGAGCGGTAAAGGGACCAATCACGTTAGGTGAGGCATTTGGCACCATGTACGTTGTTACAGACGAAGAATGTAGTAAGTAAGGAACATCAGGGATAAACGTCCCGTCGACAGCGCGGTAATTAGAGAAGGACCATAAAGTCGGATTACAAGATTTGGAAGTAAATTGGCCGTGCCCTTTTCAAAGGAACCATTCCAGAGCGATTTACATAAACCACGGAAAACTTAAATCTAGATAGCTGCACGGCGATTTGAACCACCGTCCTGACTAATTTTGCGTTTAGTTATCGGTAAAACTCCTCACTCGATTTACTTTTGAAGGGGTAAAGGTTAGATGAAGGTGCGAAGTTACTAAAGACGGTCTTTGATACAGCAGATAATGACGACATCCAGGAATTAAACTGGTTGGTTAGTTGGTTTGGGGGAGGGGACCAAGCAGCGAGGTCATCGGTCCCACCGGATTAGGGGAGGATGGGGAAGGAAACCGGCAGTGCCATTTCAAACGAGTCATTCCTGCATTTGCCTGAAGCGATTAAGGGAAATCACGGAAAACCTAAATCAGGATGGCCACACGCGGGTTTGAACCGTCGTCCTTCCGATTGCTAGTTCAGTGTGCTAGCCACTGCGCCACCTCGCTCGGTCAATTAAACAGCGTATGATACAACTGAAGGGAGTAGCGGACACTTGACAGAGCAACTATGGAATGGCATACCACGCAGTTGGCAAATTTGGAGTGAGATATGTTGAATAACACATGGATAATACCAGAATTCATTGTGGAGTTACGGGGTTCCATGTAGACAATTAATAGGATGAGAGTATGGCCGTAGCAAGGTTTCTGCGGTCCTTGACCGACTGCCCAGGTGATGTAAGGTGGAGACGAACGCGGTAGATCACGGTCTAGATGTGCAATTAAGTTCCACGTTGCTACCTCCACCACAATTCTTAGAGGGACTGCAGAAGGCGCAGCAAGAATTGACGGCAGAACTGCAGCACACTGTTGAACCAACGAAACATAATTTGTCATTATTTTATCATATGCCCGCCGTCGGCTCTATCACTGATAGAGTTAGACTTCATGTGTTAATTCTGTTCCTAGTTACTATTGCGGATACCCATTACCACTGCTTTACAGTTTGTCCCTAACCGCCGGCCGCGGTGGTCTCGCGGTTCTAGGCGCTCAGTCCGGAACCGCGCGACTGCTACGATCGCAGGTTCGAATCCTGCCACGGGCATGGATGTGTGTGATGTCCTTAGGTTAGTTAGGTTTAAGTAGTTCTAAGTTCTAGGGGACTGATGACCACAGATGTTAAGTCCCGTAGTGCTCAGAGCCATTTGAACCATTTTGTCCCTAACCAGTTAAATGGGAAACCGTGGGAAAGTTTGTTGCGGTGAAAACGCAGGTGGTGTTGATAATATCTAAGGAGATGAGTAAATACGTACTGCTGAGAGAGAGAGAGAGAGAGAGAGAGAGAGAGAGAGAGAGAATATCACGATATGTCTAAATAGGACGGTTCATACCGACACACATTTTTTTAAGACTGTTTGTCTATAACCTGACTCTAACCTAAAAAATGTGCCTCTGTGACTCCAGCAGTCACAGGGATGGAAGATGCTCAACTAATCTGTCCTTTGCAGCTATTCAGGTGCAGGTAATAATTTGTGTATCACCATCTCCAAATTGTAGCAGCAGCTACAGAACAAATATGAGACTTTGTTTCAGTCAAAACCAAACCACTCAGTTCTTTGTTTACACGGCTAACAGCTGTTTTCACGCATTTCTTCCCAGTGTTGCGTTCAGACCACACGAGGTTTGTAATAATTTATTTTTCCATCAACAGTTATACTAAGTTTATTTTGGCTGCATTTTGTGAAGTTTAACTTCGTGATGCGTGTACGCAACACCGGGAAGAAATGGGTTAAACCAGGGCTGATCACAACGCTGCAAAACCTCCACAAACCGCACACATGTGTGTGCAGTTGCTGCTCATACTTCCTCCACGTTCCCTTTAACACAGTGCTTCGAGTTGCTAGCTAGCCTGATTCCTGCTCCTCCTACTATAAGGAGCCCATTTTATTTATCAAAATATCTGCAGCAAGCTTCATGTTGACTGTCATCTTGCTGAGCTTCGCATTATATTTAACGATGCTTGTGACTTGGTATTCTACGCCTAACATTTCTTGCAGCCTTTGGTGTACACCCTGTGACTTCTGCTTACCAGAAGGAAACGTTCAAGCTTTCTACCGACCTAGCTTTACAGTTGTTACTACTAAACTGCTGCGCTCTGCTTTGCACAAATATTGGTTGAAGCTTTCGTCCTATTTCAGGTAACAAGTCAAACTCATTTATAACCGTAATTTTAAATGTGATTCATGAGGTTTTCTCCGTTTGTTGATTAGTTGTGTGAGTTAACGAGCACTACGCTCTCATTTAAATATATGACCGAAAGAGTCAGCTTACAGTAATTGTGAAACAAACCGTGTCGTGTAGGACCACGTGCCACAAAGGGCGCAGATTCACCACGAGATGGGGAAACTCACAGGCGCCTATTGTATATTGAGGCCTAAGCGCTTTAGTGTGATAGTCAGACAGACGAGAACCTACTTCATAGGGAAACCCAGTAGAAGCCGTTTATGGCCAAGGAGATGTAGCAGCGTTAATTATGGCGGACCTATAAGATCGGCCATAAAACATTTATAAAAACTACTTAATTCTGTAATAATGCATGGAATCAAGCCACAGCCATTTTAATCTGCCATCCTCAATAAATTTTCATGGTGGTCCCAATAAAAATTGAATATTGATCGTATATACACTGCTGGCCACCGTAAATGCAACACCCTGAAGGAAGCATCCGAATCAAGTGAAATTTACACCATGGGTTTTCAGCGATGAGATATGCAACTGATTAGAATTTCAGCGCAGACGCACATCACGCGCGCCTGTGGCGCCACCTCATAGCGCCATTTAAGGCTTGGCGATTTCGACGAGTGTACGTTCGGCACGTGTGTTTACCTTGTGGTTGTTTCACAAGACGATCAGTTATGCCTCGTAGACAACAGCGAACATCGTTTGATCAAGTATCAGAGTTCGACAGAGGAAGGATAGTGGCTTACCGAGATTGTGGATTATCATACAGAGAAATCGCTAGTCGTGTTGGACGAAACCAAACAACTGTAATGCGGATATGTAACCATTGGATGCAGGAGGGTACGACTCACCGACGTGGTCGATCGCATTCACCTCGGTGCACCACTGCACGTGCTGATAGGCAAATTGTGCGCATGGCAGTGACGGATCGCTCAGTGACATCCCGAACCATAGCACAGCAGATTGCGTCTGTAACGCATCATCCAGTGTCTGCGCGTACCATTCGACGCCGTTTACAGCAGAGTGGTCTGTCCGCAAGACGTCCATTGCTTCGTCTACCATTGACGCAGAACCACAGACGTCTCCGTCGCCAATGGTGTGATGACAGACGGATGTGGACGGCAGAATGGAATGACGTTGTCTTTACTGACGAGGCACGCTTCTGTCTGCAGCACCACGATGGTCGGATTCGAGTGTGGAGACACCGTGGAGAGAGGATGCTGGACAGCTGCATTATGCACCGCCACACTGGTCTTGCACCGGGTATTATGGTATGGGGCGGTATTGGATATTACTCTCGCACGCCTCTAGTACGCATTGCCGGTACTTTAAATAGCCGGCGCTACATATCCGAGGTGCTGGAGCCAGTTTTCCTTCCTTACCTTCAGTGCTCGGCCACAGCCATATTTCAACAGGATAATGCTCGACCACACGTGGCACGCATTGTCCAAAGGTTCTTCGTCAATAACCAGATTGAAGTGCTTCCCTGGCCGGCTCGCTCTCCGGATCTTTCGCCGATAGAAAACATGTGGTCCATGGTTGCTCAACGAGTGACCCAGATTACATCCCCAACTGCCACACCAGATGATCTTTGGCAACGTGTGGAAGCTGCTTGGGCTGCTGTACCGCAGGAACACATCCAACGTCTCTTTGACTCAATGCCGAGACGTGTGGCAGCGGTGATCTCCAACAATGGCGGCTACTCTGGCTACTGATTCTGGCAGGAACCACATGTCACAGACGTCTGTAAACGTAATCATTTGATACTTGGTCAACATGTTATCTACAAAATAAATTTTGTTGTGCTACCTCTTGTCTTTCTTGGTGTTGCATTTACGGTGGCCAGCAGTGTATAACAGTTTAGGATTTACTGTTAAAGTTAAATTCACAGGTTTCGTAACAAAGACCTGAATGCTAAAATCTGAACGCTTCAATCGATCTTAACGATCGACATTTCATATAGAAGCGCATCATCAAAATGACAAATGTTGTAATATCAATTCTGTAATTTTATTTGTTTAAAAGATATAATAAATTTAAATTATCAGTATTTTCAGGTAAGCATCAGATCATTTTCTCCACACAAACACATTGAACGATGACACTATGACACCTTATTAAACCATTAGGTAATAGAATATTTATTTTAAAGATTAGTGCATAATAGTTACTTTTTATTTATTTATCTGAAAGCACATTGGTGCAAGGCTACTGGCTGTGACGTTCAAAATTAAGAAGGAAATTGTATTGGTTTTATGTAAAAGAATTTAACGTTTATAATGTAATTTATTTAGAAAGTGGTCAAAATTTGATTATTTAAATATGATAAAATGTAAAATAATGTAGAATAAGCTGTAGCCAATCAGATGGACGGCTTTAGGAAAGGGAACTGCCCTAGTCAGTTGAGCGAGGATCTTCGGCGCGCGGGAAACGCGGCCGGGGACAGAGAGTGCTGGTACAGTTCGGCTGCAGACACCAAAGGCTACTGTTCGGATTGCGACGCGAAAGCGGACAGTCGGTCTTCAGGCAGCTAGGAAGTGAAACGAATTAGTAAATTTCGCGTTGTGTGGTATAGCAGGACTTATAGTCTGAGCGGTGAGCAGCCGCGCGTCTGTTGTGAACTCCAACTTTTCGAGTAGATAACTTGTATTTCGCGATGAGCTTGTGAATGGACGAACTGGGTCAAATGGATATGCGCTCGAGTGCAACAGTAATTCCAAATACGACCACTTTCGCTATTAGTTTGCTTTCTGAATAAACATTATTCTAAGCAAATAGCAACTTTGTGGCCTACTTCATTTATGGGTCGTTCATTTAGTTTGCGATATTATTATTACTGTTATTATACGTTATGTTAACTTTGTGTTTCGCAAACTTGCCATCAGCCAGACAATTTAACCAAAGGGTCACAAGTGTCTAATTTAGGGAGTGTAATGCGACACGTGCTGTTCAACCCCTAGACGAGTTTGAGCCAACACATTTCGAAGAAGAGGAAGCGCATGTGAGCCCGAACATCTTTGGGATGTTAGCTCACAGTTGTTGTCTTTTCCCACTTGCCATTGCCTCTTTACACCTTCAATCTATCTAATCCAAAACAAAAGATTTCTAAATGAAAGACATAAATCTTTCTTCCGTGTTCCACGATTCTCTTGTCTCAACTGAAAAATCTACAGCTCTGTGGTAGAACCTCTTCTGATACTTAATTACCCTTCCTACAACAGTCGCACCAATGGCATACCTACCCAGATTCCAGTCATGTTTCTACCATACTGACTAACGCACGGCAACATTTAAAATACACATTTAAAATACAATAAAGTAAGAGCTAGTGAGTACTTATCTTTCGATAGGTTGCGCAGCTAATTGCTGGACGGCAGGTGGAAGTAGAAACGAGAACGTAAGTTTTAGGTCGCAGAAAACACGAAGTGAATGAAAAGTAAAAAGCTAGATTTTAAAACTGAATTAAAAACACTCTTTATGGCAATAAAATATTTATTGGCAGTGGTAACCGGTTTCGATCAAAATGTTGTAATATCACATTTTATTACGGAAATAACTGTGTCAGATACTGTGTTGTGTGTAGGAACCAGAGACGTTACTCTTTGGACAAGAAAAGGGAACATTATCATTGCGTTATCTCTGTTTTTTATTATCTTTGTTGTTGAACGTAATGTTAATGACTCCAATTTTGTTCTTGCTCTGATAAACACGAAGGGAACTTATAACTGTGGATATTACTGTTACAACCCAATAGTAAGAGTAAAAGTTTTATTCAAGGAGGAAATACACGAGTGCTCATCTCTGATAAATACACTCATGTTCAGAGAAAATAGAACACCTTGAACAACTAGACACAGAACGTTCATATTCACAGGACATGTACACCAGTATATTCTGCAGAAATGATTAGCATGTCAGTCATCTCGATTCAGCGTATGTCCTGTTGCCTAGTAGGTACAGAGTCCGCCATGGGCATTGAAAACTTATTCCATGCCTGATGGCATCGACGTGCATAAGGCGCGAATGGCGCTCTGTGGTGTAGCCATCCACGCTGCATTCACCTGGTTCCAGAGTTCATGTGTGGTGGTTGGCATTGGTTCACAGCGCTGCACCCGTCCTTTCACCATATCACACACATTGGGGACAAGTCTGGTGACCTAGCGGGTCCGGGCAAAAGCCTGACATCTTGTGACACCAAGAAGACGGACACGCACCAACTGTGATTTGTGGTTGTACCCAACAGCACCCCACACCATAAGGCCTCGAGTTGGCGCTGTATGTCTTGTGCGAATCCAGTCACTATGATACCGCTCCCATGTCTGCGGCAAAGTAAAAGGCAGCCACCATTTTCAAACAAAGAGAACACGGATTCGTCCGAAAACACTATCTGACGCCATTCCTGTCCTCAATGACGTCGTTCTATGCACCATTGCCGTCTAGTATGTTCCTGCACATTCGCAAAAGGTAGGCGGAGACGGGGACGACACACACGTAACCCGTGACGTAATAAACGGTGACGGGCTTTCGCTCCTGGTAGTGTACTATGCGTTACACCGTAGACTGCTGGCCCTGGGCCGAGGAGGACGCAGATCTGTCCTGCAACGCCATTCGGATGAGGTGCCCAACTTCTCGGGGGGTGGTCTGGATGGTGCGACTTGACCCATCTCGTCGTGTTCTACGGCATTCCGTGAACTATTCTGCACCCACCCGTTGCACTGCCGAAACACTTCGTCCCAAGCGAACAGCAATTTCTAGGATGGATGCATCACATTCTCTCAATCCAATAATGCGCCCTCTCTCAAACTCACTGATTTGATGGTACGGTTCGCACATACGCATGGGAGGCATCCTGCACCTCTGCTCAAGTCACTCTGATCCATTAACTTCGATTTATAGCGACAACGAGACCGCAGGCACATTTTAACGGTTCAAATGGTTCAAATGGCTCTGAGCGCTATGGGACTTAACATCTTAGGTCATCAGTCCCCTAGAACTTAGAACTACTTAAACCTAACTAACCTAAGGACATCACATACATCCATGCCCGAGGCAGGATTCGAACCTGTGACCGTAGCAGTCCCGCGGTTCCGCACTGCAGCGCCTAGACATTTTAACGGTAAGTTGTCTTGCGACATAATATCGAAGTTGACCTCGAATCCACGGGCCGACATGTTTCAAATGCTAATTTTTTTTTCAACGTGAGTGTTATTATGTGAGACCCGAATGTAAATATTACTCTTTCTAATCATACTTATTGCTGTAGAAAGTTTCAGCTACACTATGTCGACGTGGTATAGGAGAGACGCTTTGGAGATTGGCGAACGAACCTGAAAATAAACATGATGACCTCCAACGAACTCAAGAAAAGCAAAAAGAAATCTGCCACAGATTACCACACAAAAAAACACACACACAAGGTGAGTTTAGTTTCAATACATCATTTCGAAATCAAGAATACATGCTAATCTGGGCTATAAAAGAACAAAGTACAATAAAAATAACAATATTACGTGACCATCTTCAGACCATGTTACACTACGATGAGAGGCGGAGGCGGTGAATGTAGCAGGTATCGTGGATCGACGAAATTCAACTGCTCATCCACGATATTTGCTGCAGTCCTAGCCACCGCATGCCGTTATGGTGTAATATGGTTTGAAGGTGGTCACATTTTGAACGAGTCATATTACCATTGCCAATAAAAATTTTATTGCGGTCAAGACTGTTTTTAATTCAATTTTAAAATATTTTATCAAGACCGTCGATATTCTCCACGAGAAATGTTCTTAAAACTTACTAATAAGCTCGATATTTTTAACAATGATCGTAAAGAGACACTATCACGAAATTACGAAAAACACTGTAAACAATGCGTAGTGTTCTGCAACTGCTGGTGCTGGTAGCAGAGCGCATAGAGAGCACTTTGTGCTTCCTCCTCATGATGGCTTGACTGTCATGCAGACGCACTCTACATGATGAACTGTCCCATTCTCTGTGGCAGCTGGAACGGTCTCTCTCCAACATGGCATTTATCAATAATTCAGTTAACCATGAAGATAAAGTTTTGGAGAAGAAGTGCATATTTTTGAAATAATTGAAGGCAAAGTATGCAGCCTGCTACACCTCAAACAACTTCGTTTGTGATATTTTCACTACAGATGAGGATGGTAACAGTAATACTTCAGCTAAAATTATTTTCTACTTTGTTTAATAACATAATCTAACCCATTTTGTCGAAGACTCACCCATAGCTAACTACACTCCTGGAAATGGAAAAAAGAACACATTGACACCGGTGTGTCAGACCCACCATACTTGCTCCGGACACTGCGAGAGGGCTGTACAAGCAATGATCACACGCACGGCACAGCGGACACACCAGGAACCGCGGTGTTGGCCGTCGAATGGCGCTAGCTGCGCAGCATTTGTGCACCGCCGCCGTCAGTGTCAGCCAGTTTGCCGTGGCATACGGAGCTCTATCGCAGTCTTTAACTTTAACACTGGTAGCATGCCGCGACATCGTGGACGTGAACCGTATGTGCAGTTGACGGACTTTGAGCGAGGGCGTATAGTGGGCATGCGGGAGGCCGGGTGGACGTACCGCCGAATTGCTCAACACGTGGGGCGTGAGGTCTCCACAGTACATCGATGTTGTCGCCAGTGGTCGGCGGAAGGTGCACGTGCCCGTCGACCTGGGACCGGACCGCAGCGACGCACGGATGCACGCCAAGACCGTAGGATCCTACGCAGTGCCGTAGGGGACCGCACCGCCACTTCCCAGCAAATTAGGGACACTGTTGCTCCTGGGGTATCGGCGAGGACCATTCGAAACCGTCTCCATGAAGCTGGGCTACGGTCCCGCACACCGTTAGGCCGTCTTCCGCTCACGCCCCAACATCGTGCAGCCCGCCTCCAGTGGTGTCGCGACAGGCGTGAATGGAGGGACGAATGGAGACGTGTCGTCTTCAGCGATGAGAGTCGCTTCTGCCTTGGTGCCAATGATGGTCGTATGCGTGTTTGGCGCCGTGCAGGTGAGCGCCACAATCAGGACTGCATACGACCGAGGCACACAGGGCCAACACCCGGCATCATGGTGTGGGGAGCGATCTCCTACACTGGCCGTACACCACTGGTGATCGTCGAGGGGACACTGAATAGTGCACGGTACATCCAAACCGTCATCGAACCCATCGTTCTACCATTCCTAGACCGGCAAGGGAACTTGCTGTTCCAACAGGACAATGCACGTCCGCATGTATCCCGTGCCACCCAACGTGCTCTAGAAGGTGTAAGTCAACTACCCTGGCCAGCAAGATCTCCGGATCTGTCCCCCATTGAGCATGTTTGGGACTGGATGAAGCGTCGTCTCACGCGGTCTGCACGTCCAGCACGAACGCTGGTCCAAATGAGGCGCCAGGTGGAAATGGCATGGCAAGCCGTTCCACAGGACTACATCCAGCATCTCTACGATCGTCTCCATGGGAGAATAGCAGCCTGCATTGCTGCGAAAGGTGGATATACACTGTACTAGTGCCGACATTGTGCATGCTCTGTTGCCTGTGTCTATGTGCCTGTGGTTCTGTCAGTGTGATCATGTGATGTATCTGACCCCAGGAATGTGTCAATAAAGTTTCCCCTTCCTGGGACAATGAATTCACGGTGTTCTTATTTCAATTACCAGGAGTGTATATTCCTAGATCATGTCCTCGAACTTCGAACCGTCCACAGTTTCTTTCAGGTGATCAACTGAGGTGGCGTAGTGAAAGAATTACTGGAGATGTCTTTAATGCTTAAATTTTACTTCGACCACTGGATTTAAATTTTCCGTAATTTCCCTATATTGCTTAGGATGAGTGCTACGATGGTTCCTTTAAAATGGACTCGGCAGATATCCTTCCCTATTCTTGTGTTCGGTCTGTAATGATCTCGTTCATCTAAAATCTACATAAAACGTATACTGAGGTGACAAAAGTCGAGGGATACCTCCTAATATTAACGAGTCGTTGGAAGTCCCATGCAGAAACAATTAGCCACGTTGCCTCTATGGCCGGCAGATATCCTTCCCTATTCTTGTGCTCGGTCTGTAATGATCTCGTTCATCTAAAATCTACATAAAACGTATACTGAGGTGACAAAAGTCGAGGGATACCTCCTAATATTAACGAGTCGTTGGAAGTCCCATGCAGAAACAATTAGCCACGTTGCCTCTATGGCCGTTTTTAATTGCGAAAGTGTTGCACGTGCAGAATTTTGTGCATGAACTGACTTCACGATTATGTCCCATAGATGTTCGATGGGATTCATGTCGCGCACTCTAATTGTACAGAACTTCCTTCAAACCAATCGCGAACATCTATGACGTGATGTGATGGTGCATTGGCATCCATAAAAATTCCGTCGTTGTTTGGGAACATTATGTCCATGAATGGCTGAAAATGGTCTCCAAGTAGCTGAACATAACCATTTCCACTCAATTATCGGTTCAGTTGGACCAGAAGATCCATTCAGTTTCACGTAAACACAGCCCGCACTATTATGGAGCCCCCTGCAGCTAGCACAGGGCCTTGTCAACAATCTGCGTCCACCGTTTCGGAGGGTCTGCGGCACACTCGAAACCTACCATCAGCTCTTATCAACTGAAATCGGGACTTATCCGACCAGGCCACGGTCTTCCAGTCCAACTGATATGGTCACAAGCCCAGGGGAGGCAATGCAGGCGATGTCGTGGAGTTAGCAAAGGCACTCGCGTCGGACGTCTGCTGCCACATCCCCTAATTGATGCGTTCGTCTTACCTCCCACATTGTTTTCTGTGGTTATTTCACGCAGTATTGGTTGTCTGTTAGCACTCACAACTCTACGCAAGCGTTGCTGCTCTCGGTCGTTAGGTGATGGCCCTCGGCCACTGTATTGTCCGTGGTGAGAGGTAATGGCTGAAATTCGGTACTGTCGGCACGCTCTTGACACTGTGGATCTCGGAATATCGAATACCCTAACGATTTCCGAAGGTGAATGTCCCATGCATCTATCTCCAACCACTATTCCGTGTTCAGAGTCTGTTAATTCTCGTCGTGCAGTCATAATGAGGTCGGAAACATTTCCACATGAATCATCTGAGTACAAATGACAGCTCCGCCAATGTGCGACCCTTTCATACCTTGTGTACTTGATACCACCGCCATCTGTATGTACGTATATCGCTAGCCCAGGACCTGTGTTACCTCAGTGTATGGTGGTGCTGATCAGATATGATCGTGCATAATTGATTTCTGTTTTTGATGGGTGTCGGATCTGCTAATCTGTTAATGTAGGTCGACTTTTTTTTTGTAACAGCTTTACTGTAATAGCTAGGTTAGTTATTGCTGCAGTTATTTGAAATCTAACGTTTACGCGACTTGATAACAATACACTTGCAGAGCTGTAAATGCAGCCCTCACAAATGAGTACTTATAAACTTGTTATAATAATTGCAACTTCCAAGAGATTTGGTAAAGAAAAAGGTATTTAGAACTCTTTTACTCGTTCATACTGCTAGAGTGAAATACTACCAGACAGTCTCCGTGTTTTCGGGTTAGCTTTGCCACCTCAAGAAACGAAGGTAATGGGTTCTACCTGGGGTGAGGATGTGAATTTTAAATGTGCTTTTAGTATGTGTATAGTCTCTGGAGGTAGGCGTTAATTATAAGTATACTGACCGAAAAGGATAAATTGTGTTGTACGTAAGTATAAACATTGTTGACCTCCTAACGGAAGAGCTAACCGTGTGGCCTAAGCAACAAACACCATTTGGAAACCAAGAGAGAGGAACCTACCAGACGTTGCAGCTGCTGTGGGCCGTGTGGGATTAGCCGAGCGGTCTAAAGGCGTTGCAGTCATGGACTGTGCGGCTGGTCCTGGAGGAGGTTCGAGTCCTCCCTCGGGCATGGGTGTGTGTGTTTGTCCTTAGGATAATTTAGGTTAAGTAGTGTGTAAGCTTAGGGACTGATGACCTTAGCAGTTAGGTCCCATAAGATTTCACACACATTTTTTTTGAGCTGCTGTGGAGAAAGAAACTCCAGAGTCTCAATGGCAATATCCCGGCGCAGATCTCTGTCAGAGGCAGTTTCGTGTTGGCAGTCATTTTTTTCTGTCGAAATCTCTAATCCTGGGCCGTTGATTGACTTCTTCAGAAGCATCATAACTTCTCCTGCCACTATAATGAAAAGTATCACATATGACAGTAGGTATTTTGAATTTTACTGAATCTGATTTATGACTTCAATGGATAATGGTCCACGACTTATAAAGCTTTATCGGGCCGCTGACCGACGATGCAGTTATGTAATGTATTCGCAGTCGCTGATATGAACCACCTGCTGCTGCATGTAAGTATGACAACAATGGAAATTTGTGCCGGACAGGCACTCGAACTTTACGTGAGCGGATCACCTTAATCGCTTAGGCTACTTGTGCAAGAATGACAGTCAGACCCATTCTTCCATATGTCGTCGTCCTTATGAGACAACCTGCACTCGTACGTCCAGAAAGGATATATTTATCTGCAAGTTGTGACACAGTGCACAGGTAACCGAAGCGCTTGAGGTTACAGCTCGCGTAAAGCGGGAAATCTGGTTTCGAGTCCCGGTCCGGCACAAATTTTCACTGTCGGCACTTTGATATACATCACAAGGTGGTTCATACTCGCAACTGTGAATAGATTTCCTGTATTTCTTGATGGCCGTACTCGTTGAAGTGCCTGATCCTTCGGACATGGGTTGGGTTGTTTTCGGGGAGTAGACCCAAACAGCGAGGTCATCGGTCTCATCCGATTAGGGAAGGATGGGGAAGGAAAACGGCCGTGCCCTTTCAAAGTAACCATCCCGGCATTTGCCTGGAGCCATTTAGAGAAATCACGGAAAACCTAAATGAGGATGGCCGGATGCGGGATTGAACCGTCGTCCTCCCGAATGCGAGTCCAGTGTGCTAGCCACTGCGCCACCTCGCTCGGTCCCTCGGACATGCGTGCATGTTAGATGGAACATGGCATCGTATTTCTTAATAACACAGGCACTGCGGTTTCGTATTGCACATAATCAGCACGTGAAACAAAGAATGGCAATTTACTTTCAATATTAAAAAAAGTTATGTATCCCTGTAGGTAGACGAAATGCCTTGTAACGCTTGACTACAAGGGCGGCGAACAGTATCTGGCATCCGTCAGACCTTCAATTATCCAAGAGCAGCTGTCCGGAGTGATTTAACGACCTCGTCAGTCTGAATACAAATAAGGCAGGTTACTCAGATGTGTTGCAAGAAGATTCATACCCGAGAAAGATCACTTACGAAACGCGCGTTCGACCAGATCTTGAGTACTGTTGGATAAAGAGGGAATCATACCAGATTGGATTAACGGAGGAGATATAGAAAAAGCATAGAAGAACTGCGTGCTTCGACATGCTCAAATGGTTGAAATGGCTCTGAGCACTATGGGACTTAACATCTGAGGTCATCAGTACCCTAGAACTTAGAACTACTTAAACCTAACTAACGTAAGGACATCACATACAGCCATGCCCGAGGCAGGATTCGAACCTGCGACCGTAGCGGTCGCGCTGTTCCAGACTGAAGGGCCTAGAACCGCTCGGTAACATCGGCCGGCCTTCTACATGCTCAACAACACTAAGGTGTTGCGAATTGCGTGGAGCTTATCTCGCAAAATTCGAAAGTATCTCATTCCAAAGCGTATGAAGAAACACGCATCTAATGTAATGGCACGACGTTAAACCAGGGTGGCGGAAGAGGGCTGGGGGGGGGGGGGGGGGATCGACAGCCTCTCTCTTCCTGTTTATCGTCCGAGAATACACTAGGAAGAGGTGGGACGGCAGAGGGAATGAGATGTTTAGTGTACCCTCTCACATACACCGAACCGTCTTTACCAGAGTTTACATACAGATGAAAACCATTCACTTACTATAGGAGGTACGAAGGTTCATTGAGCAGCTTTGCCACTACCGCCGCCGTGCAATACATGGCGGCTTCATTCTCTGCCGTAGACTTTCTTGTCACGCGACCGTTTGCTTCGACTGCTGTTGCATCTACTTGTTGAGCCTGCGCCTTGTAAGGATTCTTCGCTCCGTCGAGTTAAAGGACTCTATACGATACAGTTCCTAAAGACTTCCACTACCACTACCCAACGAGCTTTAGTCTTTGCATATTGCAGCACAAGGATCATTCCAAATGAAGTCCGACTTCTGAGCTGAGTGGTCAGCGCGTCTGAGTGTAATGCAGTGGATCGGGGTTCTATTCCCGGCCATGTCGGAGATTTTCTCTGCTCGGGGATTGCGTATTGTGCTGCTTTCGTAATCCTTTCATCATCATCGACACGTAAATTGCGAAATGTGGCGTAAACAGAAAAGGCATGTAACTCGGCAGTAGAACCTCCCCCAGGTGGAGACTCCGCGCCTTCAATGACATACGATCATCGCTTACCGTTGACACCATACCACAAACGACAGAGTCTTAAATGCTACTTAGCCAGTCTACTGGGACATAGAGTCACATTCTGTAGTGTACAGCGATGAGTTTCACTTTTGTCTGTAGTGGTTCTACCAAAGCCAACGTGTCTGTAGACGATCTGGTGAAAGTTCATAGAAGGCATTCCCACGCCTCTCCAATGCCTGGAATGGTTGGAGGAGCTATTGGATGTGACAACAGGACTGATTTGATATTTCCTGGGGGGCGATTGAATGCTTGCTAGTATCGAGTGATAATGGTAAACTCTGTTGACGTATCCCTCACGGACAGGATACCAAATGGCGAACTCCATTACCATAATGCAAGATCAAACTAGAAATCAAAAATGTCTCGAGGAATGAATGCTTCCTTAACTGGCTTACCCAGCCCCGTCTCGTTACCAGAAGAGCATGTCTGGGATGTGATGGGCATATGTATACTTTCATTCCAGGCAGCAGTATTCATGAACTTAGGCAGCATGCGATTCAGGCATGGCGAGAAATTTCTCAAGATGATATTCAGGGAGTGTTTGTTTCCATAGCACAGTGAATACACAGTGTACTGGTACCTGTGTGGTGGGCGAATATTCTGTATGGAAAGTAACTTTAATCATTTAATATGTTACGCTTTGAATACCTCTACCAAATCTGAGAGATTTTGGACTAGTACTTCCCGGTGTAACATTTCCCATTTTCGTCACTGTTATTACTAAATCTAGGATCAGCCAAATCTTTTTGCATGTGATTCGTATGCACGTTTCTAGACCTATTGCTAGATTATTTCACAAAGGTTCCTCGTAAACTACACTCCTGGAAATGGAAAAAAGAACACATTGACACCGGTGTGTCAGACCCACCATACTTGCTCCGGACACTGCGAGAGGACTGTACAAGCAATGATCACACGCACGGCACAGCGGACACACCAGGAACCGCGGTGTTGGCCGTCGAATGGCGCTAGCTGCGCAGCATTTGTGCACCGCCGCCGTCAGTGCAGCCAGTTTGCCGTGGCATACGGAGCTCCATCGCAGTCTTTAACACTGGTAGCATGCCGCGACAGCGTGGACGTGAACCGTATGTGCAGTTGACGGACTTTGAGCGAGGGCGTATAGTGGGCACGCGGGAGGCCGGGTGGACGTACCGCCGAATTGCTCAAACACGTGGGGCGTGAGGTCTCCACAGTACATCGATGTTGTCGCCAGTGGTCGGCGGAAGGTGCACGTGCCCGTCGACCTGGGACCGGACCGCAGCGACGCACGGATGCACGCCAAGACCGTAGGATCCTACGCAGTGCCGTAGGGGACCGCACCGCCACTTCCCAGCAAATTAGGGACACTGTTGCTCCTGGGGTATCAGCGAGGACCATTCGCAACCGTCTCCATGAAGCTGGGCTACGGTCCCGCACACCGTTAGGCCGTCTTCCGCTCACGCCCCAACATCGTGCAGCCCGCCTCCAGTGGTGTCGCGACAGGCGTGAATGGAGGGACGAATGGAGACGTGTCGTCTTCAGCGATGAGAGTCGCTTCTGCCTTGGTGCCAATGATGGTCGTATGCGTGTTTGGCGCCGTGCAGGTGAGCGCCACAATCAGGACTGCATACGACCGAGGCACACAGGGCCAACACCCGGCATCATGGTGTGGGGAGCGATCTCCTACACTGGCCGTACACCACTGGTGATCGTCGAGGGGACACTGAATAGTGCACGGTACATCCAAACCGTCATCGAACCCATCGTTCTACCATTCCTAGACCGGCAAGGGAACTTGCTGTTCCAACAGGACAATGCACGTCCGCATGTATCCCGTGCCACCCAACGTGCTCTAGAAGGTGTAAGTCAACTACCCTGGCCAGCAAGATCTCCGGATCTGTCCCCCATTGAGCATGTTTGGGACTGGATGAAGCGTCGTCTCACGCGGTCTGCACGTCCAGCACGAACGCTGGTCCAACTGAGGCGCCAGGTGGAAGTGGCATGGCAAGCCGTTCCACAGGACTACATCCAGCATCTCTACGATCGTCTCCATGGGAGAATAGCAGCCTGCATTGCTGCGAAAGGTGGATATACACTGTACTAGTGCCGACATTGTGCATGCTCTGTTGCCTGTGTCTATGTGCCTGTGGTTCTGTCAGTGTGATCATGTGATGTATCTGACCCCAGGAATGTGTCAATAAAGTTTCCCCTTCCTGGGACAATGAATTCACGGTGTTCTTATTTCAATTTCCAGGAGTGTACATTGAAGTCTAGGGAAATATGAAAACTGCACACCGATTGAAACCACGAATACCGATGGAGGTTCACAGCCGTTGGACACATCTCAGTGGATACAGTGCGCTGCACACGTGATATTACAACCGAACAGTGTGCTTCAAAACTATAATGAACGATTACGACGGTAGGTTTATGGTTCATAGGAAAGGTACTCACTACCTGGAATTCGAGCGCTTGCTGGAGTCCTTCTTGCCCGCCTGGAGGTTGGGCAAGTCCTTTTGGCGTTTCTCCGTCTCCCTCCAGATCCGCCAGTACAGGATGCACATAACGGTGACAGGCACGTAGAAGGCGGCAATGGCGGTGCCGAACGTGATGTAGTGGTTGGTTTCGATGAACTGGATGTAGCACTCGTTGTCCGGCACGGTGCGTTCGCCCTCGATGTACGGCCACGAGTAGATCCAGGGCGGCCACAGGAGCAGCGAAATGCCCCACGCACAACCTGCACACACCACGCATTCACTCACCAATCGTCCGCACAAAAACAACACACGTTACAGTTTCGTACTCATTGCAGCCACAATGTTTCTAAAATATGATACAATCTTAAGTATATGCACGGAGAGAAGCGATTTTGACAAAGATCAGATTATTATTATGCAGAGCCTGTGAATGAATCTCTTGAAAACGGCGAAGCTGGTCGAAAGCTCACGTCATGAGCATCTGAGGAAAGAGATAGAAGGACAGTGAAACTACCACTTGGAGCGGGAGCACACCGTTTATCGTACACGGTTTAACATGGAGCTACGCCGTAGAGAATCCCTACGCGTCCACATGTTCACCCAACGACATCGTCAGTTACGATTGCAGTGGGCGCGGGACCGTCGGGATTCGGTCAATGTAAACGTGTCGGCTCTTCGGGTGAATCATATTTTTGCTACACTACGTCGCTGGTCGTCTCCACGAACTCCGTCATTGAGGTGAGCGTAGGCTGGAAACGTGCAGCGCGCCACGGACGCAGGCTGGTGGGAGCAGTGTTACCCTACGGGAGACAGTCTCCTGCGCTTTCACGAGACCTGTGGTAGTAATCGAAGACATGCTGGCAGCTGCGAACCACCTGCATCCCTTCATGCTTAAATTTGCCTCATGTAAGGTGTGTGGAAGCCATCTCAGTCGCTATTGTTCGCCATCACCGCCAACGATAATCAGCGGCCCGTAATTTATGCGAATTACACTCCCTGTGCGTAGACATCTAATACCACATACCTCCACAAATCTACCAAGAAACTGTAGGATCGCTGATACGCAGAATCTGTGATGTATTTCGTTCCAGAGATGGACAAACAAGCTTTTAACCAGGTGGTCATAATGTTTTGACTCATCAGTGTATATTGTGACAGACTAGTGTAAGCTGATTACATGCCGCAGTTAAGGGGGTTAGGACGTCAAACGGGCCGTCTTGGAGCAGGAGAGACACCACAGGACATTTTAATTTCCACTGTCTATACTTTTACGAATACATTCATAAAACTTTGTCAGCGTGACCAGGAAGTATTCAGGTTTCACAATCATAGCAGTGGAAGTTCAAAAAATAACAACATAATTTTTTTACGTGTGAAAGTTCATCATTTTTTCACTTCTATTGGCTGCATTTGTTGCTATAGGTACACGTTTCTTCATAAGTAAGAGACATTCTTCGATAAATTTTGCACAGCCTACAAACCATACTTACAGGTTTATGGAACTCTAGAAATTATGTAATTGATGAAAAAATGAATGTGCTGTTATATTTTAAACTTCATGTTTAGAAAAAACTCAAATTTTATAGTTAATTGTCTCAATTTTTACCACAGTTTTTAATAGATTTGGAAAATTCTAGAGTTTCATACACCTGTAAGTATGGTTTGTATGCTGTGCAAAATTCATCGAAGAATCTCCATTACTTATGAAGAGAAATGTACCTATAGCAACAAATTCAGCCAATGGTAAGTGAAAAAAGGTGATATACAAATGTAAGAAAATAAATTATTTTCTTATATTTTTGAGCTTCCACCACTACAAGTGTAAATCGTGAATCCTTTCTGGTCATTCTGACAAAGTTTTATGAATTTATTCGTAAAAGTATAGACAGTGGAAATTAAAATGTCCTGTGGTGTCCCTACTGCTCCAAGTCGTCCCGTTTGACGTCCTACCCCCCTCAAATAATATTCAGAAAATTTCATAGCCCTATAAATTTTACATTTCGTAACCTTTTTTTGCATGGGATAAATGGTATAGTGCCTTCCATACTGACGGTTAGAGCCCTGCATGTCCGAGTAAACGAGCACAATATCCGACGTGGGCAGAGCACAGGTTAACTGAATAGGCTGCCCACACAATTTTGGCCCAAGCATAGAAGCCGTGACCGAATCCTACATAATGTTTACCTCCAAAGACGTTAAACCCATCTTTATCCATGTACAACTACAGCCAGCACAGGCTTCATATTCGTGATGTGTGTGTCTGTAAGAATGCATCGTCTGCAAGTCAGTGCAGTAAGACTGAAACCAACGCGTATACATAGAGGAAACGAAAGCATCTAAAACGCGATGTATGGAATAAATTCCCTTTGTAGTAGACGATAACAGTAAGTCTACTGGGTACGTATCGTCCATAAATTGCTTTGCATTATTGGGTTCCCAGTCGGGAAGGAGTCATTTAAAGGCTAACAATTGTAAAAAGTACCACAATGGCACAGTTCTTTCAGGAATAGCGGTAGTAATAGAAAATGGGATACCAGCAAAGTGTGAGCTAAAGACATGAGACATTTTAATGCTGTTTCTGGGGAGCATTTCAAAGGCTAGGCCTGGAATAAACAGATCTAGGTGCACAGCAAGGAGACGTCAGCGTGGAATGACGACAATGAAATGTGTGCCGGATCGTGTTCGAACCTGGATTTCCCGCTTACCGCTCGCGATAAGCGGGAAATTCGGGTTCGAGTCCCGGTCCGGCACAAATTTTCATTGTCGTCATTCCATTCTGCAGCTGATGGTAGTCCTTATTCGCAATTGCGAATTCATTTGAAGTGTTTCGTAACGGCTGTGGTCCAGGAGGGCCTGTTCCTTTGGACATGCATGCATGTCGAAAGGAACTTTGCATCGTAATCAGAATAACAGAGGCACTGCAATATCGTATCGAAGAACAGGTTGATGCAGTTCGGAACTGAGTAATACCTTCCGTTATTACGGACGTTATTAATAAAACACGTGCTGTAACAGTTGGCACGTGGATTGATTCGCACAACCAGGTACATTATCTAGCACTTACAGCACATAAAAACAATTTGGTCTCTTGTGAGTAACGTTCTATTTACAACTAAATTCCTGACGTTAAAAAGGCAGGAGTAAATATTATGAAAGAAACAGGAGAAAGGCTGGCTGATTGGAACCTTTGGACGGACATGTTGCTTAGCTTTGCTTTTCATTCTGGCGAGGGTGCCAATATAATAAAAGCTTGGAAACGGAAAAAACGACGATAATAAAAGCCGTGGAAAATCACGAAATGCTTCGTTGTGCTGCTCACTGTATAAACATAGTATTTAGCTATACTTTCGACGAAGATACTTTTTCCTTAAATCATCCCTCGAACATTGCAAAATCAATAAATACTGCAAAACGCACTGTACAGTACATGTAAAAAAGGATCCTCTGCTCATATTTGAAACAAGAACTAATCACACGAAGGAACAAACTATACACTGTGCTAGAGTCCTTAAACACAGTAAACGAAGTCGCAGCTTTACTTACGGAAAAGAATTCCTCTTACAGATTACAGGGATGTCGTAATTAGCTTGTAGTAAGAATTTTGGATTTCCTTAAACCATTTAAAGAGACCACACATGAATTAGAAGACGAAAAAGAACCTACAATCCAGTTAGTTAGTACTTTGGTTTCACAAAATACTACAAATCTCGAATGTCAATGACAATGACAGTAAGGTGAGTTTAAATAGTGCAGTTACAAGAACTGGTTTCATTCTGATACGAGGAAAGGAAAGATTTTTAATGATGTAAACTAGTAGATATATATTTTAAAAGGAGTTCAAGGAATTAAAAATCGAGTCCTGATTTTTCACGTGAGAAGGTTGTAATTATTTTCAAGCATAAAACTGCTACGTTCTTCTAACCGTTCTTCTCTAATCTCAGTATCCTTGATATAAATGAATTGAAAAACAATTATTTGTGTGCGACGAATGTGTGCAAGCTATGAATGATTAATGTAATTGTGTATGTGTAGTTAGTGCACAGTTTTTTAGAGCCAAACGGAAGTATGAAGGCGTGCTGAAAAGTAATGCCTCCATACTTTTCTTCTGTTTCAATATCGGTGACGTATAACGTGTCATGTATACTGGCTGAAGTATAACGTGTCATGTATAACACTCGGTCGACTTCCCGCTTCGCATACGCGAGTTGCAACCTTCTGCCGCTACAGGGCTCCAAATTGTGGCTTGTAACACGGAAGTGTGTAAAGTAACTATGTCGGTGCCTGAGAAACAGCGTGCTATTATCGAGTTTCCAACCACAGAAAGACTTGATCGACATATCTCCTTCAGCTTGATAAAGCCAGGCCACATACGAGCCCTGCGACACCTACAACGAACCGACGCCTCGAGATCAGTATCATGATACAGTCCCGACCTGGCACCATCAGATTTTCATATGTTTCCAAAAGTGGAAGAATACCTTCGAGGATTTCACTTAGACAGTGTAGAAAAAGTGCGAGAAGTGATGTGGTCGTGGCTCTGTCAACAGTATCAAACATTCTAGAACGACGATGTCAATAAACTGGTCTCTCGTTGGGACAAATGTGTCCGTCGCCACGATGACTGTATTGAGAAATAAATACATAGACATGAAGAACAATGATGTATAATTATTCAGAGGCATTATTTTTCTGCGCGGTCATGTATTATAAGTCGCGAAACACATATTTTCCTGGTACGACTCCACGCTTTCCACATCAGTTCTGTATTACTTCTCTCTCTTCTTGTTATTAACAGAGAGCCTTGAAGTGTACTTTCATTGCCAACTAGAAAGAGAGAGCGTTTCGAGGACTGAAAGAGT
Organism: Schistocerca nitens; assembly: GCF_023898315.1. NCBI lineage: Eukaryota > Metazoa > Arthropoda > Insecta > Orthoptera > Acrididae > Schistocerca > Schistocerca nitens. The sequence goes on from NC_064616.1 coordinate 63,247,083, forward strand.
AACAAATCCTCCGCAGCAGATGAAGTAGATATTTTAATACACACCTGCGATAACAATGACATCTTAAAGTGGTGGAGCAGACATGAAAAAGATCTAGCAGGGCTGGCTGCAGTTGCAAGACGTATTTTACGAGGGGCGTTTGAAAAGTCCGTGCAAAGTCCGAGAGATGGCACCACCAGTGCCTATCGAGGTCATGTTTAGTTAGTAGCATCTTTGGAAAGAACGCACACCAAGTTTCAGCCATATTGGTGTATTTCTTTGTGTTTGGCATTCGTGTGAATCAAGGAAGTTGAGTGATTGTCAAAAAATGGACGAAAAAGAATTTCCTGTAGTAATTAAACATTACTTTATAAAAGGCAAACGACTCAGGAGACTAAAGAGAAGCTTGATAAACATTATGGTGAGTCTGCACCTTCGTTTAGAACAGTTTACAAGTGGTTTCAAAATTTTCGGAGTGGCCATACTGGCACAAGTGATGCAGAACGATCTGGACGCCCTGTAGAGGTTACGACTGCAGAAATCATTGATAAGATCCATGATATGGTGCTGCATGACAGAAGTGTTAAGATGCGTGATATTTCTAGTGCTGTGGGCATCTCGAATGAACGGGTACATAATATTTTGCATAAACATTTGGACATGAGGAAGCTATCCACAAGATGGGTTCCGCGATTCCTCACGCTTGACCGAAGGATGGTTTCCAGCTGTTCAGGGAGAATCCGCAGGACTTTAAGCGTCATTTAGTCACTGTCGATGGAAAAAGGATACAGTACTGTACTCCTGAGACCAAACAACAATATAACAAATGGGTCACCAAGAGAGAATCTGCACCAAAAAAGGCGAAGACCATTCCTTCGGCCGGAAAGTTTATGGCGACTGTATTTTGGGATTCGCAAGGGTAAATCCTCATCGACTATCTGGAAAAGGGTAAAATTATTACAGATGCATATTATTCAACGTTATTGGACTGTTTGAAAACCGAGCTGCAAGAAAAACTCTGGCGACTCGATGCCAAAAAAGTCCTTTTCCATCACGAATGCACCAGCATACACCTCAGCAGTTGTGGTTTTTCAAAATTAATGGAAATACGATTACAACTCGTTTCACATCCCCCCTATTCTCCAGACTGGCTCCTTCGGTCTACTATTTGTTCCCGAATTTTAAGAAATGGCTGGCGGGACAAAGATTTTATTCAAACGAGGAGGTAATTGCAGCAACTAATAGCTATTTTGCACACTTTGACAATTCCTTTTATTTGGAAGGGATCAACAAATTAGAACAGCGTTGGACGAAGTGTATAAGTCTAAAAGGAGACTATGTCGAAAAATACAAAAGGTCTACCCCAAACACGTAAGTAGTTTTTATTTTTGCACGGACTTTTCAAACACCCATCGTATGTATTCCAGTAACAAACGCCCCGTGTGATCGGTGCTTTGATAAAATTATTAAAAATTCGCGGCAGCCAATTAAATCCAGAACGCTTCAGCGATCTGCTGCTGATCAACAGTAACTATAAAATATCTTCTCTTTTAAATAAGTGAAAGGTCAAAAGTTACTGCTGTAAATATATGTTTCTCGTTTCTTTTCTTCCCAAAGACTTCCTATATTTCAGAGGAGGTATTTATTTAAGGGAACACGCCCCTGAACGGGCTGTATTTTTAGTACTATCTTCACCCTCATAGTGCAACTGATCTATAAATAAGAGATTGCTCACAATTCTTACACACAATAAGGGTCATTAGTCAAAGCATTTTCCAAAAAATCATTGAGATATTTATTATATTTTGGTACTGCCAGCAATATTTACAATAGTATAAAAAACGGAACACTGTTTTACTTCGGTACCATTTTCTTTGAAACCACTGACTGCACAGCTTGGAGAAAGAGTCATAGTACAGAAAACAATCACGTAAGTGTTTCATGCTTCCAATTTTCTTCCCTGATACTGATCTGTAAAAAGACAGGTAATTAATTTTATTACAACAAAAATATTTAAAAATGTAGCTCAAATATCACCGACATCATCATCCTGATATACGTTTTGCAGGAAACAGTAGGCAAGGAAGGTAGAGGAGGTACTTCTAAATATCTGTACCAATTTTTGTGAGTTTAACTTCAGTCAGTTAGGAGAAAAGTGCACCTGAAAGATGAAAAATCAAGTTTTCGGTAAACCGCAAAAGAAGATTTACAGATTTATTAACTATGCTCGTTTAGAGCATTCCAGCTGCATACTCCAGTTGTCCTGCTGTTTCCTTATCCACCATACTCTTTCTCTTCATTCTTTTCCTTATCCTTGACTCCTTGGTAGAAGCTTCTGCAGCTGTCTCTGCTTCGCCTACCCGCCGCTTATCAATACCAGTCAGAGCTGAAGCCATATCCCTTCCCGTCTGGACGTTCAGTTTCTTCATAACATTGATCCTTGAAATTGCATCATTATTGAATGTGATTATTGCATCCATTACACCAATCTTCAGCACTGTCAGCCCAACAAATACAGTTTTGGGTGTTCTCTCCCACATACAGCTGATGAAGCTTTCATTTGCATTTTGAGAGAGACCATGCATAAATTTCCTGAGTAGACTTTTATTTGCCAGATCCCTATACATAGGCCTAATTGCTTCCATTACAGCAAGTGGTAAGGAATGCTTGTGGGTATATTGTATGCCTGTAGCATTCCTCAACCAGTACTTGCACCACGACTCTTTCCCTTTTGGACACAAACCTTGTTGTGGGGTTTCATCTGTTGACACTCTGTCAAACCATGTTACCCAAAAAACTCGTCTCATGTTCTCCAAATCTCCTACATTTCTACTTATTGCTAGTCCATAATATTAAGTCAAAGAATCAATTTCACTTTTTGTAAGACGATGTGGAACACATGTATGTTTTCCGTGTGACAGTTTTTTTCCACTGAAGTCTTTAAATAATTTTCTCAGCCGAGCTCCCATTCTTTTTTGTACTTGCCCAACACATTCGAGCTTTTCTATCAGTGTGTCCCCATATGGTCTGTAACTAACAACAGTAGTGTGTCCTTTACAGTCTCCATCCCCAAGGTAGCCTACATATCTCACACCACGACTGACCTCTGATCTTCTAAAAATGTTTAGAACTCCTATCGTTTTCTTGTTTCCATTTGGACAATCAAAGCTCTTCACACAAACATGGGTGCCAATAAATTTACTTGAACAACCCTGGCAGTGATCTGTTAGACATTCATAATCTCGTACCTTACCAGTTTCAATAAACGTGGCAGTTACAGCCTAATTCAGAGAAGTATGACTTCTCCTCTGCCAAGATCCATCAAATGCTGCTACAATTTATGTATTCTCAGACAAAGCTACTGCTTTTTATGCTGTTCTTTTCATTGAATGCTTACTTACACCACATAAGCATTATGTATTAATTTATTGTATCTGTCAAACATCAGTGGAGGTTGAGGTAAATCCATCAGTGTACCAAAAGTCTGGGCAGCTCTCCTTCCTCTTCCAATACATCGCATTGCAGAAGCAAGCTGAATATTTACACTGCAATGGTGACTATCAGTTACTGGTGATGTCATAGTATCGCTGTGCATCTTACACGAGTTACAGGCAATCACTGACCGACTTGAAAGACCCTTCCTTGCTGAAATGTCCTCAGAAACGTCAATACTATCTTCACTATTGCAGTACATATATTGCACAGCACTCATCAAAAGTCTTGACAGCACATTTAGGTTCACAATAAAATTTCCGTCATTATTGCTGCTCATAATACTACTAGGCTTGTTCTTATTACATTCAGAAAGCGAAAGTTTACGTCTAGAAGCACAGCCTGTAGACACAGTTTCCGTGGACGACTTTGGAAGCAACTGGTGTGTATTATTCGGTTGTGTTTGGAACTGGTTCCAGCGAAACTTTCGCTTGGGGCTAAATTTATTTATTCTCGTCATTTTTAACACAGGAAACACACACACAGAAACAATCCAACACACAATTACTATAAAACCACATGCGTATGAAATTCCGAAATCATATATTCTCAGGTCTTTGTTTACATTCGAACCATAGTCCTCTAGACAACCCTGTACTTTGGTTTTGGGGGTCAGTGCCTTCTAGAATACACCTGTGTTAACTATCCGTAACTAACGACGGACCGCAATTTTAGAACGAACGGAAAACGATAATGCCCATAAACTATACATTTCTGAAATCAGCATGAAATGGTCTTTTCTATAGACCAAGAATTTTTTTTTCAAATTTTTGGTCATTTTCACGAGCATGTTCCCTTAATGTATACGTAGTTCCTATTAATGACAGACAGAATGAATCTTCTGTTTGGGAAAGAGCTTTATCTGCTCTCTGTGATTCTATTCAAATACTCAATTAATCTCCACGCGCTGTATGATGGTAGCTGTTACGTATGCGTTCTTGGAAACTTTATTTCTGTGTTATCGAGAGAGGGAGATAGATAGGGAGAGAGAGAGAGAGATGCGTTGAATTTGTACAGTGCAGGGAAGCGACACGAGGCGAAGCTTGACGTCAGCGAAGACCGGTCTTACTCGATTATTCGCGCATCCCGTGTCCGGACCAGAGACATGGACGAGCGAGTAGTATTATCTGGGGCCAACGACGGACGGCTGGGATACACCTTCAGCAGGCGAGTTGCAACCGGTCAGACGAAGAGCGCGGCAACACTCTACTAACGTTACTAAGAATAGAGACCCCCTTCCAACTCAATCAACGTAAAACAGTGTTTTTCTTTCACAGAGTACAAATATCTATGGAGTGAACATTCGGATGCGCAGAACGAGAATCCTGTCCGCAACCTTTACTTCAGCTTCAAGTCACCTGATTCTGGGCCGGTGCATTTTAGCTCGTATCGCGCTTTCCGTATTTTGACTGTTATTACTTCGCTGCTACAGATAGATCAACTTCAGAAATAACATGAAATTTTCGACATGCGTTTTGCAGAAAACTTAACAGTTTGATACTACGAACTCCAAGTTGGCTTAAAGATGTGAAGAGCAATGATATTATGCCTCTTCGTCAAAGTATCGTGACTCAGATTCTACTTTATTTACGTTTTGTCGCTACCGAGGTAGGAACTGACAGTCACAAAACTTTCTTACCGTTTCTGTTGCAGTTATTCACTGTTGAATCTCTGTTGTAATTAATCACGTTACAGAGACTCAGTAAACGGCGCCGAAGTGTCACGAGAAAACAACGCATTTGGAACTGTGAGATTGTTACACTAAATACAGTAAGTGATGTGCACCACCTACTTGTCTATTATCATTTTCAATTTTTCTTTATTTACGCTTCTGCTGTTTATAAACAGGTAAAATATCTACAACACTTTTTCGCCATCTCATCAGAAAAGTAATACCACACACTACGCAAAAAATAGAAGAATACAAGCTCAGTTCTCGAATTTTGGAGTAATAAAAGAAGTGACAGCCAACAATATTTTTTTAGGTGTTTTAATGTACTGATTCATATTGTCGAATCTGTTCTAATTAATGATGTCACAATGACACTCTGTAGGAAACTGTCCCATACAGAAATACTTAGATACATACAAGGGTTTAAGAACCTGTATAAATTGGAGGAAATTAATCAGAGTGTCATGTATAAATTTTATCTACGTACGAACATAGCACCAATATGTGTACACGGACTAGCAGTTTACTCAAACGTACTTGCAAATTTATCTAGCAGCTGTCTCGAAAACACATGGGCATAAAACCGCAGAAATTATCTCTACAGTAGAAGACTTAATAACACAGTGTCACGATATTTTTCAACACAAAAAATGTCTTATATCAATATCACATTTACAATCATACATTTGTTGTACAAACCTATAAAACGTAACTGGCCCTCCTTTCAGACACTTCTTTGCATCCGTAGCAACGACAATACTGCGCCATAGCTGTTGATAAAACGCAAATGTGCATAAAAGTATATAAAACACGGTGAAAACGTATGATATTCAAGTTTCGCTATTGCCGCAAATTGTAGACAAGCTGCATCGTCACAGAATGAAGTGACTATAGCGGTCTGATGTTGAAAATATGTGCAGTAGACTATGCTCACGTCATAGATATACATACTCTACTTTCTCGTTCAGTATTTTTAAGTTTACAATGAAGATAATCTTTGCAAATCAGTCAGGAGAATGTCGTTTGTTTTGTACACCCCGTCTACTTATCATAGCTAATAATATTTCAGATTGTACGTACACAGGAGGTCGTCAACAGCTACAGTTTTATATTTTGTGCCTCAAGATGCCCTTATAACACTGAGCATACGAATACGTTAAACTTCCTGATTTACAGTTATGTTCTAAACCCGTTTCGGATATAGCAATCTCATCATATGGTGAACGAGCCCTGTCACTTTCATTGAAAGGAACTGAATAATTACTTTTAGTTTATGTATAGTGATCGGACATTATAGAGCAAGTCCGCCACTTGTTTTAAGTGATAGCTTTAAAATATTTTAACTCTTTACAGTCAATAACCTTCTTTTAGTAATTTAACTTTTAGGACGAATACAGAATAAAAGTTTACGATTTAATTACCACTCGTTACATCAATTTACTCAATACTAAATCGCTAAATAAACATAAATAAATGCGAATTCACATTTTGCTATGCGATTGTTGACAGTCAAAAACTGTAATATTATCGGAGAGCTTTATATCTCTACTCCTTACACAGTTCTCAACTAATACAGCGTTCACATGCAAATGATGGATATGCCACTGAACACTTTAATTACAATTATCTGACAGACAGACGCCACACTCTACGGAAATATTTCTGCAATAGAACTGGAACACTGTAGTGCGTAAATAATTAAGGCTAAATAAGGCTTAGATGAACGATCATGGAGACAGACGTTTGAGAATGACTATTATTTTAACAACGACGGAGACATATTAAAATCGTTCTCAAATTCCAACGAAGAGCACACGCCATGGCAAGGGTAGCAAGCTAGGAAGGAGCGTCTGTTAACCCTCGCTACGGCAGCTTTAGTTTGGTATTTAGGTCGGTCTGCGAAGTTATTTCGCAACGTTAAAAGCCTGTTGACACTGTAATATTTGTAGGCGAATATCTGAAAGGAGAGTGGTAGACTCCTATATAGGATTCCGTTTAATGCAGCGTTATTTACCCAAGATTGTTTTACAGATTAACTCGAGGGTGTTTATGCGCGTATTATTTGCAATCGCATTTAGATTACACCTCGATATCACATTCAACAGCTTACTGAAGCTAATGTTCTGCAAGCATAAACGTCAGACAATGTTCAGAAACGTATTCCTGGAATAGTCAGTGAAATGGTGTGTTCACCATGTACTATAAAAATGTAGTCTCTATACATCTAACATGTCTCAGTATTTCACACATTTTCTGCTGCTGTAAAAACTAAAAAAATGAGTCTGGCGTTTAGAGAAACCAGATGTTGCATGACATTCGCGCATGTGTTTCGTCTCTAAAGAACTCGACGGCAACCGGACGCTAAAATGCGATTTTTCTTCCTCTCTATCTCAGCTGAAGAGAAATGAGACGTGGTCTGTTAGAGTCACTAGAGCATGGCTACATTAGCCTGCAGATATTTGGGCAAAACGTGGATCAGTGCGGCCAGATGACGGTTTTATCCTTGTGCTGTGTATAAGAACTCCGTTGCTTCATTCAGATGAAGTCATAGAGAAATGCAGGAGCAAATTTTGAAAGTCTCCGGCAAGAAATTGTAAGTATGAAATGAATACTGGACGTGCAACTGTGTGCGAGAACAAGTATAATAGGTAACTTGTAACAGTTTCCGACATTTATTAACCATGGGCGAAAAGACGATAGTATGGATGACAAATTCATTTCGTGATATCATTGCATATTAGTTTTTTTGGTGAGTGGGCGGTAGATTTTCTTACAGTCCATGATTACAACTTCTCAGGACGTTTTATTTAACCACTGTAGTGAATGGAGTTAGGTAAAAGTATAATTTTTGTCGGTGAATTAATGACAGGAGGTTATGGCATAGAGGTAAGTAGTGATACGACCTAGAATCCACCAAATGTTAGTCGACAGCGGCGTCCGATAAAGGAAAAGGAAGGTCTCCCCCAACAGAACTACAGAATTATCAGGCGGAATCTTCATTTCAAAAACGCTGTAAGTTACAAGACGCCGAGCAAAAGTAAATGTAAACACTTCGGACGATGGGCTGACAAATTAGAATACGGTATAGTAGTGTTGTGATCTGTGTGTTGTTTGAGTAATTATGAATCCATTATAGGTGACCACTGTCGTAGTTATACTATTCGTTAAAAAATAAGAGTTTCAGGACTGAATATTTAACTAACAGATGCCATAATTCACATCAGTTTTGTAACTTCCATGCATCGTGAGACCGCGTAATTAGAATGGTAAGTGCCTATCGAGAGGATCGGTGCCTTCTGGTCCCTTTGAATAGATCCATATCTTGAGAGTCGACAAAAATTAGCGCTGGATTTTGCGAATTTCTTGATGTCGATTTTTTCGTTTATAATTTGGTTATTGGATAACACGAAAATTTTACACAGGGAATGTTTTTGAAGATCTAGTTACAAATTGTGATTTTTGTGTCAGTTTCAAGAATTGAAGATATATTTTGATATTATGAGTAAAGAGGACTAGAAAACTCTGCAAGAGAAGATGTATCATTTAAAACATGATACAATACAATAATTTGCTTCCACGTTTTCCTTGCATATTGAGTAATTGATGAGATTATGGACATGCGACGGATGCAGTAAACTTCTCGTGCTGAAATTTTCGATAGTGTATATTTCATTTTACATTCGCACTCAGAGACATGGTATGTGGACAATGATATTTATCCACACAGATATCTATAATCGCTTCCGAAGAAGTATTTGGTATTTGTTTGTTCAAACTTAGGGCGAATCCTCAAAAACGTCAGGCCCTTCCAATTAATACTGTAGATTTACTTGGTTCTCTGAAAGAGGACCTCCTTTACTTAACGCAACTTTTAACTCAGTATTCTGTTAATAGAGATAGCAGAAAAATTAGATATAGCAGGGAACATAATGTCTAGATGCTGCAATGGTGTGAAACACACCTCTTATTTTTCATAAAGAGTATCTTTCACAGACACAACTGAACACATGGATTACAAGAACATTCAACACTGTACCACACTCATGACTGACAAAGGTGTCTTAAAAATTAAAGCACTGTTTCTAACAATCTTTTACTGTAGAATCCCTAAGACTGTACTTCACGAAGAATGTTCACCAGAAAATAAAGTAAAGAGTGTGGGACAAGGAAATGTATAGATACACAACGCTCTGGAGTATAGGGAGTCGCACTGCCAGACTGCTTGCTGACGACGATTTTGTCTGCAGGAAAATCTGGATGACTGTAAATAAATTCACTACGAATCAAAAAATATAGCAGCAAGTTTGCTGAATAGTAGCTCTCTTTAAAAGCTGATAAACCCAAAATCATATCCATAACCATGGTAAAGAGATAATATTCCATTATCACGTGCAAGATGCCAGGGCGATCTAGTTTAGAATCCCTCTCCAGTACGTCGAGAGCGTACAAAGATACGCTGCTAGGTTTGTAGGAAATCGGTGTAAGTCGTACGAATGTGTAACAAATGCGCTCTGGAAACGTAAGTGGGACTGTTGAAAGAAAGGTGAATTTGCTATCACAAAACTGTATTGAGTAGATTTGGATAATAGGTATTCATAGTAGATCCTGGAATCCTTCTGTGATAGGCGTCAAGATGTGTAAATGCGCACAGTTAGGGAAAATTAGAACAAGTAACTTATTACATCCACTGGACGTATGATACCTCTTCAATCACTCAGTACACCACGAAAAATAAAAGCAAATAAATGTGTGAAGACGTCATCCAGCATAAGATTTTAAAAAATTCGATCAGATGTGATCTACAGAGTAAACCACAACTCCGACAAAATTTTAAGAGGTTGTTTAGGGATCTCTTTTGAGTATTTTGGTATAAAGGAACACCGTCTCCGGCGGTTCGTTGCATAGTTCTTACATTTCAATTTGTTTTCTCGCCCCAGTTAGCTTTGTATCTCCATTGCACCGAAAATACTGCAAAACAGTGAAAATCTCGACTATTTGCATTGTGTGTCTTGTTTCTGTGCACTCACAGTACTTGCTGTTGAAAACAGTTATGAACTCCTTACCTTTTTGCCCTCAAGTCTGCATTCAGTACTGCTCGTTTCTGTCTATGCATTTGTTGTCAGCCAATGTTGGAGAGCGCGCAGAATGACGTGGCTGGTAGACGTGCAGTCGGCTGGTCAAGCATGGGGAGAGTGGTAGTAGTGGCGGTCGTGGGCAGGCGCTGCAGGGGGAATACCGAGCGCTCAAGAGAAAGTGCCATACTAAACTCAAGCCTACTCTCACATTTTTTGTAAATATTAAGTGGAGCCCTTCCATGCTTAAGCCTGCGTGGTGTCTATTCAAAATGTCTACTGTCACCTCTGCTTTCATTAGAATTCCGCTGAAAATGCAACAAAACGAGAGATTTATTTTCGCCTGACTTGCGAACTATTTATAACTTCCAGAGAAGGGTCATGAGTGGTAGCCGCTCGGTCTGGGCCACCTTGCCACGGTCCGCGCGGCTCCCACCCGTCGGAGGTTCGATTCCTCCCTAGGGAATGTGTGTGTGTGTGTGTGTGTTGTCCTTAACGTAGGTTAGATTAAGTAATGTGTGAGCCTAGGGACCGATGGTCTCAGCAGTTTGGTCCCATAGAAACTTACCACAAATTTCCAAATTTCATGAGTTGTAAATCTCGAGTAAAACTCTACATTTCTCTTGTTGCTATGCTGAAATTTTCTCCTTTTGCCATAGCACAGCGGAATTTACACAGCGTCACCTCACTAATACGTTGTGTAGACACAGTTGCGAGAGAATTCTGGTTTACTAAGTTTATTGAGTGAGGAAATGAGAAAAGTAAGGTCAATAGCTTATGAAAAATCACATCCTCAGTACACAAATAAACACGTAACTTCTTCACTGGTGTTATTCCAAAACTCGTAGCATTTCTCGTTTCACCAGCTATCGATGGCCCTTAAAAATTAAAAAAGAAATGCTATAGTGGGTGGAATAACACGGTAGATAACGAAGTTTCGCATGATAGCCATATGGGAAAATACTCTTCTCTTTGCCTGATATCATTTGAAAAAATCTCAGTTCGATATCTTAATCCGTTTATGAAACATGAGGAATGTTGTGGATTTTTCACTCTGGCTTTATCACTGGCGCGCGGGATTGCAAATGAGTGTGCTACATCATATTAATTTCCTAGAGATTGGTGACAGAAGGAGACCTCCATACAAGTCTAAGGAAAAATTCAGTGTGTCAGCTAAATTCAGCACGCAGCAAAATATTAAATAACACGCACCAAAGGCGAAATCATAGTGACCTCAATTTTTAATTGACAACCATTTTGAATTTCACATAGTATCTTACCTAAATGCCCTCCGCCACACACCGTTGGGTGGCTTGCGGAGTATGAATGTAGATGTAGATGTAGATGAACTATGACTATTAAAGAAATGATGGGCGCATCATCATAAAGCTGAGATATAAAGCTGTAAGTAACACAAAAATGAAATTTTTCTACCGTATAGTTTGTGTTAAATCGTTTGAGAAGATTGTAGGGCGTGCACCTCGATTCTGCCATCGCCGACCGGCCCAAAGGAGGCAAAGCCTCCGCATTCAAACCAACGAATGACAGGGCGCCGGTACACTTGCACTTAATCTTATAAACCACACTGAAGAACAGTTTGGGCGACAGTGGATTGGTTGCGGTAGTCCTGTTCCACGGCCACCGCAATCACCAGACATGACATCAATGGAGTTCTTCGTTTGGGGGCATGTTGAAGAGCCTAGTTTACGAGACTCCGGTCGATATTCTCACGGACCTGGTTGCTAGGAATATCGCAGAAGCGTCATTCCCTTTCCTACTCCACTATCAAATAGACCGAGAGAAAAACGACAACGTATTGCTTCCTCTCAAGCCCTGATTTATTTTCTCTCGTCTTCGCGGTCCTAACACGAATTTATGTTGGAGGCAATAGGATCGTTCAGAAGTCAGGCATAAATGTCGGTTCTTTAATCTTTGTCAACAGTGTTTCACAAAAGGACGTCTTTTTTCCTCCAAGGATTTCCATTTCAGTTCATCGAGTATATCAATCATACTCGTGAGTTTATCGAACCTATAGGTAAAAAATCAAATAGGGCACCTCTGAACTGCTCCGACGTCTTTTTTTAATCCTACCTGTTTGAAATACCAAACACTCGATCAGTAATACAGAATGGTTTGCAAGAGAGATTACTTACACTTCCCTAAAACTCCTCCAATAAAATGAAGTCGATCATTCGCATTCACTGCCACCAACCTTAGATACTCGTTGCATTTCACATCGCTTTGCGAAGTTGAGCCTAGATATTTTATCGAGGTGAATATGTCAAGCGACACACTACTAATACGGTATTCAACCATTACGCAATTGTTTTTTCTGCTCATCTGCGCAGAAAGATACGTATATAGCTTCTTTTCTGTGTTTACTTCGTAGATTCTTACTTAACTTGCGTGTGAGTTTCGTATAGTGTAATTTCGAGTTTTAGTTACTGTAATCGTAAATTCAGGCAGATTGTAGCGCAGTCGTTAGGCATTTGTACAGGTTAGTTCATACATTCTTTACGTGTTTCACTTGCGTTATCTAGGCACGGACTCGTGTTTCAGTAACTGTTGTTCAGCATCCATTAGAATGGACAGGGACTGTGATTGCTGTGTTTGGATGAGGGCTGAGTTGGCATCCCTTCGCTCACAGCTGCAGGCGGCGCTGACTTCGGTCGCGCAGCTTGAGGCTATTGCCAATGGGCACAACTGTGGGGAGGCAGACTTGGGTATCACGGGGATGTCAACCTCGTCCCGTCTGTCCCCAGATCGGTCTGCCGCTGTGGTTGCCCCGGTTGCTGCCCGCAGTGGGGCGGAGTCCTCGCCTGTGGTTGATTGAGAGGTCGTTCCAAGGCGTGACAGGCAGCGAAAGACGTCCCCGGAGGCTGGTCAGAAAGCCTCTCCGGTGCGTCTGACAAACAGGTTTCAGGTACTGTCTCTGGTTGAGCCAGATGCAGCTGCCTGCCCTGTTTCAGAGGATGATTCTCAGCCTTCAAGGTCCGGGCAATCACAGAGGGTGGGCTTATTGATAGTTGGGAGCTCCAATGTTAGGCGCGTAATGGGGCTCCTTAGGGATATGGCGGCTAAGGAGGGGAAGAAATCCAGTCTGCACTACGTGTGCACTCTGGGTGGAGTCATTCCTGATGTGGGAAGGGTCCTTCCAGATGCCATGAAGAGCACAGGGTGCAGCCAGCTGCAGGTGGTGGCACATGTCGGCACTAATGACGTGTGTCGCTTTGGATATGAGGAAATTCTCTCTGGATTCCAGTGGCTATGTGACTTGGTGAAGGCTGCCGGTATTGCTTACGAGATGAAGGCAGAGCTCACCATCTGCAGCATCGTTGACAGAAGCGACTGCGGACCTTTGTTGCAGAGACGGGTGGAGGGTCTGAATCAGAGGCTCAGACGGTTTTGCGACCATGTTGGCTGCAGATTCCTTGACTTGCGCCGCAGGGTGGTGGGGTTTCAGGTTCCGCTGAATAGATCAGGAGTTCACTACACTCAGCTGGCGGCTACACGGGTAGCGGAGCCTGTGTGGCGTGGACTGGGCGGTTTTTTAGGTTAGAAGGCCTCGGGAAAGAACGGGGTGGGCTGCAATCTCAAAGGTTGCATGGCAAATACAGGACGTGCTTGGATCAAGGAACAGTCGGAAATGTAGTTGTAAATTCTTGTAGTTGTGAGGGGAAAGTTCCTGAGCTTCAAGCGCTAATAGAAAGCACAGAAGCTGAAATCGTTATAGGTACAGAAAGCTGGCTAAAGCCTGAAATAAGTTCTGCAGAAATTTTTACGAAGTCTCAGACGGTGTTCAGGAAAGATAGATTAGGCAGAATTGGTGGTGGAGTCTTTGTGTCTGTCAGTAGTGGTTTATCTTGTAGTGAAGTAGAAGTAGATACTCCGTGCGAACTGGTATGGGTTATACTTAACAGCCGAACTAAGTTAATAATTGGCTCCTTCTACCGAACCCCAGACTCCGATGATATAGTTGCTGAACAGTTCAGAGAAAATTTCAGTCTCGTAACAAAAAAAGAACCCACTCATACGGTTATAGTTGGTGGGGACTTCAACCTTCCCTAGATATGTTGGCAAAAATACTTGTTCAAAACCGGTGGTAGGCAGAAAACATCTTCCGAGATTGTCCTAAATGATTTCTCCGAAAATTATTTCGAGCAATTAGTCCACGAACCCACGCGAATTGTAAATGGTTGCGAAAACACACTTGACCTCTTAGCCACAAACAATCCAGAGCTGATAGAGAGCATCATGACTGATACTGGGATTAGTGATCACAAGGTCGTTGTAGCTAGGCTCAATACCGTTTCTTCCAAACCCACCAGAAACAAACACAAAATAATTTTATTTAAAAAAGCGGATAAAGTGTCACTAGAAGCCTTCCTAAGAGACAATCTCCATTCCTTCCGAACTGACTATGCAAATGTAGACGAGATGTGGCTCAAATTCAAAGATATAGTAGCAACAGCAATTGAGAGATTCATACCTCATAAATTGGTAAGAGATGGAACTGATCCCCCGTGGTAAACAAAACAGGTCCGAACTCCGTTGCAGAGGCAACGGAAAAAGCATGCGAAGTTCAGAAGAACACGAAATCTCGAAGATTGGCTAAAATTTACAGACGCGCGAAATTTGGCACGGACTTCAATGCGAGATGCCTTTAATAGGTTCCACAAGGAAACATTGTCTCGAAATTTGGTACAAAATCCGAAAAAATTCTGGTCGTATGTAAAGTACACAAGCGGCAAGACGCAGTCAATACCTTCGCTGCACAGTGCCGATGGTACTGTTACCGACGACTGTGCCGCTAAAGCGGAGTTATTGAACGCAGTTTTCCGAAATTCCTTCACCTGGGAACACGAATGGAATATTCCAGAATTTGAAACACGAACAGCAGCTAGCATGAGTTTCTTAGAAGTAGATACCTTACGGGTTGCGAAGCAACTCAAATCGTTTGATACGGGAAAGTCTTCAGGTCCAGAATGTATACCGATTAGGTTCCTTTCAGATTACGCTGATACAATAGGTCCCTACTTAGCAAGCATATACAACCGCTCGCTCACCGATAGATCTGTACCTACAGAATGAAAAATTGCGCAGGTCGCACCAGTGTTTAAGAAGGGTAGTAGGAGTAATCCATCGAACTACAGACCTATATCATTGACGTCGGTTTGCAGTAGGGTTTTGGAGCATATACTGTATTCAAACATTATGAATCACCTCGAAGGGAACGATCTATTGGTAGGTAATCAGCATGGTTTCAGAAAACATCGTTCTTGTGCAACGCAGCTAGCTCTTTATTCGCACGAAGTAATGGCCGCTATCGACAGGGGATCTCAAGTTGATTCCGTATTTCTAGATTTCCGGAAAGCTTTTGACACCGTTCCTCACAAGCGACTTCTAATCAAGCTGCGGGCTACTGGGTATCGTCTGAGTTGTGCGACTGGATTCGTGATTTCCTGTCAGGAAGGTCGCAGTTCGTAGTAATAGATGGTAAATCATCGAGTAAAATTGAAGTGATATCAGGTGTTCCCCAGGGAAGCGTCCTAGGACCTCTGCTGTTCCTGATTTATATAAATGACCTGGGTGACAATCAGCAGTTCTCTTAGGTTGTTCGCAGATGATGCTGTAATTTACCGTCTAGTAAGGTCATCCGAAGACCAGTATCAGTTGCAAAGCGATTTAGAAAAGATTGCTGTATGGTGTGGCAGGTGGCAGTTGACGCTAAATAACGAAAAGTGTGAGGTGGTCCACATGAGTTCCAAAAGAAATCCGTTGGAATTCGATTACTCGATAAATAGTACAATTCTCAAGGCTCTCAATTCAACTAAGTACCTGGGTGTTAAAATTACGAACAACTTCAGTTGGAAAGACCACATAGATAATATTGTGGGGAAGGCGAGTCAAAGGTTGCGTTTCATTGGCAGGACACTTAGAAGATGCAACAAGCCCACTAAAGAGACAGCTTACACTACACTCGTTCGTCCTCTGTTAGAATATTGCTGCGCGGTGTGGGATCCCTACCAGGTGGGAATGCCGGAGGACATCGAAAGGGTGCAAAAAAGGGCAGCTCGTTTTGTATTATCACGTAATAGGGGAGAGAGTGTGGCAGATATGATACGCGAGTTGGGATGGAAGTCGTTAAAGCTAAGACGTTTTTCGTCGCGGCGAGATCTATTTACGAAATTTCAGTCACCAACTTTCTCTTCCGAATGCGAAAATATTTTGTTGAGCCCAACCTACATAGGTAGGAATGATCATCAAAATAAAATAAGAGAAATCAGAGCTCGAATAGAATGGTTTAGGTGTTCGTTTTTCCAGCGCGCTGTTCGGGAGTGGAATGGTAGAGAGATAGTATGATTGTGGTTCGATGAACCCTCTGCCAAGCACTTAAATGTGAATTGCAGAGTTAATCATGTAGGTGTAGATGTAGATGTTAATTTACAGTTTTGCACGTTTAGAACAAACTGCCATTCCTCACACCTTATAGGAATTCATTCAAGTAATCCTGCGTTCTTGTGTAGTCGTACAACGACGACAGTTTCCCGTGAAATCTCGCCGTATCCATCACATCGATTACGAAAGTACAGAGCAAGAGTGGTCCAGTTACACTTCCCTGGGACGTTCCTGACGATGTCTTTGCATCTGATAAGCAACCACTGTCCATGACAAGGTACTGAATCGTATCCCTTAAAAAGTCTTCATCACTGGCACGTCGGAAAACCTGTTACATATGCTCGGACCTCTGTTAACAGTCTGCAGTATGGCACTGTGTAGAGCACTATTTGGAAATGTGAGAATATGAATTCTCACTGTAGCCGTTCAACCACGGTTCTCGGGACACTGTGCGAGAAATGGGCAAGAGTTTCTCTGAAGCACTACTTCTAAATATGTATAGATTTGTGGATAGAAGCTTTCCACTCTCAAGGAAATTTATTATATCTGAACTTAGAATACGCTCAAGTATGCTGCAGCATACCGATATGAGGGACATTTGTCTTTAATACTGCGAGTCCGTTCCTTTACTCGTCTTATATACGACAGTCATCTGCGCTTTTTTCCACTCGTTCGGGACTTACCGCTGGGCGAGAGATTCGCTATGAATGCAAGCTAACAGGCCAGTGCCTTAGATTACTCTACCTAAAACTGTATTGCGATTTCGTCTCGATCTGGCAACTTATTTATTTTCAACTCTTCTCAAATCTAGGGGTGGCTACTTCTACGGACTCCATACGGGAGTTTGTGCGGTGGTCAAACGATGGTTTGTCTGTTCGATCCTCCTAAGTGAATGATATTTTAAATGAGAAATTTAAAACGTCATCTCTTCTTTTTCTGTCTTCTGTTGTCGCACGACTGTGGCCCACGACAGGCTGAATAGAAGCTTTCGACCACTTTGACTGTTTTGCATAGGACTACAATTTTCTAGGGCTATCAGCAATGTCTTTCGCTAACGTGTGACAGTGGAAGTTGTAGGCTCGGCCCATAGAGCTTTTTGTAGACGCACTGATTGCTACTAACATTTGCCTGTCAGTATTCCTGCTTTCTGGTTTGAAGCGAAAGTGTGACCATCTCTGTTTTGTTATTGAAACACAATGCATTTTTTCCGTCCTTCGTCAACTTATTCAGCATTCACGGCTCCACAGCGTGATTTATAGTAAGTTTAAAGTTTGCCCATAACTCCTCTACGTCCATCATATCCGACCTAAATTACGTCCGTTCATTGTATAATTAGGATGCTAACAACTACTTTTCTGTTATTTCCAATGTAGAAACTGCTAGCCTTATTGATGGATTTACTAACTTTATTAACCATCATGGCTATGATAACATCGTGATCGCTAAGCGTCTCTATACTGACCCTGTCGGAAAGCTCGAATTCTTAACAATTTGCATTGCGTGCAAGACAGTTATCCCAGAAAACGGTCAGAAGTACCTCACAAGTAGCATCGAATCCATATACGTTACAATCTATACTCGGAACATTAAAGTCGCCTCCAGTTAATGTTGCGTGATCGGCACGCTTCCGTGCTACTGAGCGTAGACATGCTTTGAACGATTCTACTACAACTTTTGCAGCAGAATCACTGGCCGATAGGAACATACAATGATTAGTTTGAGTTTACTAATGTCCGTTACTCGCGTCCACACAACATTGCAGTCAGACCCAGTTTCGTTCTCGGCAGACATAATATTTTTGTCGATTGCAGGGAACACTCCCTCTCCTATGATGTCTAACCTGTTTTTTCGAAATACATACCATGCCTTGTTTAATACGAGGGTTGCCCAGAAAGTATTAGACCGTAATTTTTCTTCTACAATTCCTTGTTGAACATAATGAGACTTACACATGAAAGAATGGTGTTTTATCTACACATCCTAGGTTTCCACGTAATCTCCATCCTGTTATATGACCTTCCACCAGCGCGAAACAAGGGCGTGTGTTCCATGTCGGTACTAATCCCTGTCCCGGTGGTGGAGCGAGTGCTGCACTGCGTGAATCACCTTCTAATGTCTTCCACGAATGGCGCCATGTAATGGCCCAAATAAGTGGACGTCCGACGGGCTAGGTCAGGGCTGTAGGGTGGATGGGGTAACACTGTCCAACCTTGTTTTGCGATGTGTTCAGCAGTCCTCAGACTTGTGCATCCACACTTCCTTTGCTGATTGTCAGATGCAGCGGCTACCGACGAGTAGTAATGCGTCTGTCTTCGCGAGTGACATCAGCTCGCTGCAACATGTCAGGTGTGACAGCCGTGGATGGTCTCCCTGACAGCTGCAAATCGAGAAGCTCCGCCGAACCGCCTCCTCATCACCTCACCCTTCGTGCCTAGAAACTAACTGTACTTCTGTCGACAGCGTAGACTTTGCACAAGGGTTTGTGAATATTACCCACAGTTTCTTTCTCTGCAGTGAGAAACTCAATGACGGTACGTTGCTTGTAACGTGTGTCACCTATACACGCCATTTTGAATGTGTCCTGCAGTTACGCTATCTGCCGCTCACTCAGGATCCTTCAAATAATACATACACAACGTTTCGCATTGGTAGCATTCTTTCCGGCTAAGACAAAAAAAAATGCGGTGGATTACTTTCTGGGCAACGAATTTGAAAGCAATATTTTATCTGTAGATTCTGAAAAAAGCCCCGAAAAATTTTGGTCGTACGTAAAATCTATGAAGGCTACAAATAATTCAATACATTCTCTTGCTGACAGTACGGGTAATGTAACGGATGATGATAAACAGAAGGCCGAAATTCAAAACCTAGCTTTCAAAAACTCGTTTACGGTAGAGGACTGCAGCGCCATTCCCCCTTACAATCATCGAACAAACGCAAGGACGGCTGACATTGTATTTAGTGTATCAGAAAGGTATCTGGCCCAGACGGTATCCCAGTGAGATTTTATGTTGACTACGCTACAAATATAGCACCATTCTTATCCATCATCTATCAGAGAGCATTGGAACAACGGGAAGTTCCACGGGACTGGAAGAAGGCCCAGGTCATAGCAATCTATAAAACGGGTAGAAAATCGGATGCACATAATTACCGGCCCATTGTTGTAGAATCATGGAACATATTTTGTGTTCAGACATAATGACCTTTCTAGACTCTGAGAAGCTCATCTGCAGAAACCAGGACGGTTTTAGGAAACAGCGGTCATATGAGACACAGCTGGCCCTCTTTGTGCATGATATACCGGCTCCCAGGTTGATGCCATATTCCTCGACTTTTGAAAGGCGTTCGACTCAGTTCCGCACAGTCGCTTGCTCCAAAAAGTGCGCGCTTACGGTCTATCCGATGACATATGCGGTTGGATAGAAAGTTTTCTAACAGACAGAGAACAGTATGTCGTCCTGAATTGGGAGACTTCAACAGAAACAAGCGTAACATCAGGTGTGCCCGCTGCTTTTGACGATTTACATAAACGATCTGGTTGATGGTATTGACAGCGGCATTAGACTGTTTGCCGATGAGGAAAGTAGTATCACACGAAAGTTGTGAACAAATCGATGAGGATGCGTAGTGTAATGACTGGCAGCTATTTCTCAATATTAGTAAATGTAACCTACTGCGTATAACAAAGCGAAAATCCCCATTAATGTACGAGTACAAAATAAATGCCCAGTCTTTGGAAGCGGTAACATTCACCAAGTATGTGGGAGTGACTATTCTAAATGATCTCAAATGGAATCATCAGGTTGAAAAAGTAACGGGTAAGGCGAACTCTAGATTCCGGCTTAGTGGTAGAATCCTGAAGCGATGCAGTCCTTCAACAAAGGAAATTGCTTACAATACTTTAATTCGTCCAGTCTTAGAGTATTGTTCGTCTGTATGGGACCCTTACCAGTTGGGTCTGATTCAAGAGATTTAGAAGGTTCAAAGGAGAGCGGCAAGATTCGTGACTGGTACATTTAGCCATCGCGAGAGCGTTACAAATCTCATAGCAAGTTTGAAGTGGGATACACTTGCAGATAGACGACGCGCTAAACGGAAGGGGATGCTCACTAAATTCCGTATTCCGATCTTCGCCGAGGATGTAGAGCATATATTATTACCACCAACTTTCAAATCGCACAATGATCACCATTCAAAGATAAGGGAAATTAGAGCTCGTACTGAGGTGTTCAGACAGTCGTTTTTGCCTCGCTCGATCCACGAGTATAACAGAGATGGGGAAATATGACTTTGGCGCGAATAGTGCCCTCCGCCACACACCGCTTGGTGGGTAGCGGAGTATATATGTAGATGTAGGACCCTCGTATTTCGGAACTTCCTAATCGGTTTTCATAAAGCTCTCGGTTCACAATATAATCTGAGTTTGATAACTTTCGTGGCGTGCGGTAAATTTATGGACTGTGTTACGAATGCTTCGCCAGTTTACTGTTAAAATCTTGATATTCGATCTTCCTCTACTTTTTACTCGATGTAATTTCGCTCTCGGCGTAATGACTGGCGTTCTTTCATAAAAAAAGCCTCAGACTATCGCCTAGCCCAAAAAAAAAGAAAAAGGATGTGTACTGCACATGTACCCGAATAGCTGCTCCCTCTCTGTGTAGTGCACTCCTGACGTGCCAAGGGAAATCCTACAATTCTTGACCCAATAATGCAGTTTCAGAAACCTGCAGCCAAAACCGTCACAAAATCGATAGATCCCGTTGTTCAGGCACTCCACTCAGCTTCAAACCATGGACCCTGCCAAATTTGCGTATAATAAGAGGGTTGTTCAGAAAGTAAGTTTCGATCGGTCGCGAAATGGAAACCACAGTGAAAACCAGAAACGTTTTATTTGCAACAGTTAGGTATACCTTTCACCTACTTCTCTACGTAGTCGCTACTCCTAACTCGAGTGTTGTCGTAGTGTTGTATCATCTTTCCAATATCCTCGTCATAGAAAGCAGACGCCTGTGCTTTCGGCCAGTTATATGCACTGGTCTGTCGCTCGTTGTGTGTGGAAAAATTTTGTCTTCATAGCCAGCGGTTCTTGTGAGCAGAGATGAGATTCAGGGGGAGCCAATTACAGACTGTATAGTGGGTGATCAAACACTTCTCTTTGGAAACGCTGCAGGAGCGCCTTCATTGCCCCTATAGCGTGCGGCCCAGAATTTTCGTGAAAAAGGAACTGCTCGACAGTTGTGTTATGTGGGCTGCATGACAAAGGCGAAATATCTAACCAGACCCTCATACTTGGCAGGAGACGCTATTCCCTACGCATCTTTATGTGCTCACTGTTCACTCAAAACTGAAAAGAGCGACGCGGGATCGACAGGCATACTGCAGACAGTGCCAAACACATCTGTGCAAAGCTTTACCGGATTTTCCCAGTTGTTTCCATTTCGCGACCGATCGGAACTTACTTTCTGGACGAGTCTCGTTTCATAAATCCTAAGTTCGGCTTGCACCCCACGAGCAAGGCCGATAGTCTTCACCACTTCCGCCATCCGCCGGTAGGAACTGAGGATAGGCTCAGAATCCAAGCGACAGGAGTCAAAAAAAGTGGCTCCAAACACTATGGGACTTAACATCTGAGGTCATCAGTCCCCTAGATTTAGAACTACTTAAACCTAGCTAACCTAAGGACATCACACACGTCCATGCCCGAGACAGGACTCGAACCTGTGACCACAGCAGCAGCGCGGTTCCGGACTGGTGCCTAGAACTGCTCGGCCACTGCGGCCGGCCAGGAGTCATTAGCTCCGAAATGTATCCTCGATAGCCGACAGCAGAACCTCTCGAATGTGGCACACCGGCAGACATCCCTGTGGCGGTGGCCCAAATACACCGCCACCACCGCCGCAACGTTCGTACTCGGCACTGGCCGCGAGAAGGCAATACGAGGAAGCTTGCTTCAATCGATGGCAGCGCCACCCCCGGACGGGTGTTCACAGTGGCACGTCGCTAGCACAGCCTCGCGGTCCCGTGCATCTGCTGTACTAGGTGAAGGTTCCACTCAAAGACTTGCACATTTACGTGTCACTGAAGTGACAAAAGTCGTGGGTTAGGGATAGGCACATATACAGACGGTGGTAGTATCGTGTTCACAACTTGTGAAAGGCCAATGTATTAGGAGATCTGTCATTTGTACTCAGCTGATTCATGTACGAAAAGGTTTCTGACGTGATTATGGCCGCAAGACGGGATTAACCGATTTTGAACCCAGAACAGTAGCTGAAACTAGACGCGTGGGACATTCCATGTCGCAAATCGTTAGGGCATTCAGTATTCCGAGATCCATAGTGTCAAGAATGGGCCGAGAATACCACATTTCAGGCATTGCCTCTCACCGCGGACAACGCAGTATCTTGGCCTTCACTTAACGACCGAGAGCAGCGGTGTTTACGTAGAGCTGTCAGTGCTAACAGAAAAGGAAATTTCTGGAAATAACCGCAGAACTCAGTGTGAGATATCCGACGAACTTATCCGATAGCACAGTGAAGGAAATTTGTCGTTAATAGGCTATGTCAGCAGACGACCGATGCGAATGCCTTTGCTAACAGCACGAGAGCACCTGAAGGGAAGCTCCTGGGCTCCTGACCATATCGGATGGACTCTAAACGACTGGAAAACCATGGGCTGGACAGATGAATCCCGATTTCAGTTGGTAAAAGCCGATGGTAAGTTTCGAGCGTGGCGTAGACCCCACGGACGCATGGACCCAAATTGTTAACAAGACACTGTGCAAGCTGGTGGCGGCCCCATAATGGTGCAGCATTTGTTTACATGTACTGAACTGGATTCTGGTTCTGTTCGTCTACTTGGAGACCATTTGCAGCCATTGGTGGACGTCATGCTGTTAAAAGACGGTGGAATGTTTATGGATGCCGGCCGCGGTGGCTTTGCGGTTCTAGGCGCTACAGTCCGGAGCCGCGCTGCTGCTACGGTCGCAGGTTCGAATCCTGCCTCGGGCATGGGTGTGTGTGATGTCCTTAGGTTAGTTAGGTTTAAGTAGTTCTAAGTTCTAGGGGACTGATGACCACAGCAGTTGAGTCCCATAGTGCTCAGAGCCATTTGAACCATTTTGTTTATGGATGACAATGCGCCATGTCACCGGACCCCAATTATTCGCGACTGGTTCGAATAACATTCTGGACAATTCGAGCGAATTATTTGGTGACCGAGATCACCCTTCACGACTCCCATCGAACATTTATGGTACATAAATGGAAGTCAGACAGTGCACAAAATTCTGCACCGGCAACACTTTCGCAGTTATCGACGCCTATTAGAGGCATCACGACTTAATATTTGTGCATGGGACTGCCAGCGACTTGTTGAATCCGTGCCTCGTCGAGTTACTGCACTATGGTGGGCAAAAAGATGTCCAACAAGGTATTAAGAGGTATCGCATAACTTTTGACACCTCAGTGTATAGGATGACACAGCACGTGGTCGGACTCTACCCGGACTTGTATTCTTCAGTTAATGTTCTCTCATTCTTGTGTAATTCCGGCACTCAGCTCACCGCTGTTGTATAAAACTGTGTGTTGTTCTTGCCAATAAAGAACTGTAGATACTGCAGTTTTCGGTGTCGAGGCTGTTTCGTTTCCACACGTGTTTCACATGTACGATGGATTCGGCGTTAGTTCAGTTGGTAGAACAACAGCAGCAACAGCTTACTCAGCAGCAACAGCAGCTTCAACAACAACAGTAGCAGTTAGATTTGCTTCGTCAGTTGGCTACGAATTCGCACAGTGCTAAGTGCCGTCCACAACTCTCGCTTTTCTACCATTGAAGGAAGCGAATTTAAATTGGGACTCGTACGTGCGCTGTTTGCAGCAACATTTCACAGTATCTCACGCAGAGGATCCGTCTTTGCAAAAGTCTTTTTTCTTGTCTCGGACTGAGCCCAGAACACATCATTTGCATCGAAAACTTTCTCTATTAAACGACCCGGCAGCGTTATTGTTTTCTGAATTGTGTGAGTTGCTCAGTGCATATTACCTTAAGCAAACCTACCTCGTTGCTTCCCGTATGGAGTTCTATCAGCGACAAAAGAAACCGTTCCAGTCCTATCAGGCGTGAATGGCCGATCTCCGCGGTTTAAGGAGGTTCAAATGGTTCAAATGGCTCTGAGCACTATGGGACTCAACTGCTGAGGTCATAAGTCCCCTAGAACTTAGAACTACTTAAACCTAACTAACCTAAGGACATCACACACATCCATGCCCGAGGCAGGATTCGAACCCGCGACCGTAGCGGTCTCGCGGTTCCGGACTGTAGCGCCTAGAACCGCTTGGCCACTCCGGCCGGCGGTTTAAGGAGGAAACGCAAGTTTGTTTGTGCTCATTGACAACATTCATATGCCGACTCTCCGATACTCACGTCGTTGTCCGTTCTGCACCGGACAGGCAAGTACGTCGCTAGGCTTTGCGTTTAGAAGATCTGGCAGTGGATGAGGTTTTGGCTACCACTCAGGAGTTTGAGGTGTCTCAGGCTGCAACGGAACAGACTGAGGGCGTCATGTACGGCACACTGTTGCGTGTGCTTCCGCAGCAACGACGGCGCTCAGTGACCCCCTAATCGTGCTCATCTGTTTCGCGCTGTTCGGAGTCGAACGGCGTCCACTTGTGACGCCTATTCCCCTCGGATCGTGATTGTTTCCGTACACACGCCCGTAGTCGCTGCTCGCACCGGCACCCACTGTGCGCGGTTATCACAAACAACGCCGTGCGGCAGCTGTTTGCCGTAGCTGCCCGGACAGCCAGTCCTCGGTAGCGGACATGGAGTCCATGCGCTACGCCCGTGCGCTGCCAGGAATTCAGCGTTCCCAGAAACATCTGTATTCTGCTGCACATTTAGCTACAATTGGTCCGTTTCCAGATCGATACCAGGGCCACTGCGTCTCTAGTCAATCTTGAAACCTATCATTGCTTAGGTTGCGCCGCTCTTTCGGTTATGGCGAGCTGCCCATTCCTGTCGCGGCCAGTTCGTGATCGACGTTGCGTATCAATATGTCACGGGGGCGATCACGTTTTCGGCGGTCGACAGTGCGACGTCACAAACATTTTTTGTCTGGATGCTTTCACTTTTTGCATTCCCCTTTAAGGATTTTGTGCATTTTGTTTCCGATTGTAATCCATTCCAGGTGTTGGACAGCCTCTGCCACGGGTTCACGTCTCCGATTTCTCATAGATTGGCCGCTGCAAAAACGTACGAGGCCCACATCTGCCTTAAACCTACGGTCATTCCCAAGTTGCGTCGTGCTCGCCTGTCACTTTTGCTTTGCAACAGGCTGTCGAGGAGGTTGCAAGACCTCAGCATCATTGAACCAGTTCCTCCTAGGCAGTGGGCTACGCCTCTCGTTGTTATTCGCACGCCTATTGGTGCGGTGATTTAATTCCACTATTAACGCCCAGTTGACAGTCGATTGCTACCCAGTTTCACCCACCGACGACATTTTCGGGAAGCTGGTGGCCAGTGAGCGTTTTTTGAAAATTGACTTGGCAAAGGGGTACCTACAGCTTCGTCTCCATTTATGGTCGTTAACACTCCCTTCAGTTCATTCCGATGTATGCGCCTGCCTTTAGCATCGCGAGAGCTTCCGCCATTTTTCTGAGAATTTTGAAAGTTGACGCCGGATACAATGTCGTGTGAAAACCGTCTTGATGACATCATTTTCACCAGTCCCTCGCGGCAGGAACGTTCCGCTAACCTTCGTATCCTCTTCACAAAACTGCAAGAGGTTGGCCTTAAGTACAAAGCGCAAACGTCAATTTTTTTTCCAGACAGAGATCGAATATATGGGCCAGTTTATTTCAAGGATCGGCGTCAGACATACAGAAGAGACACATAGCGGTGGTTGCCAACCTACCTCCAGCATGGAAGGTGAAGGAACTCGAGTCTTCCTGGGTGAAGTTACGTTATTATTCCAAATTTATCCCAAACACGGCAGATATCAGATATCATTCATCCACTCAACAACTTGCTTTAAAAAGTATGTTCCGTTCCTTTGGTCGGTAGAATGTGACAGAAAATTGGCTGGAACAAGTCACTACACAAGGTACTGCCGTCCCTAGGTACTTTCACGCTGAGTAAAGAGCTTGTCTTCGCCACAGATGCCTCCCCGTATGGGGCTGGGACAGTCGTGGCTCACAAAAATGCTGATAGCTCTGGACAGTCTATCGTGCACGCCTCGAAGACGTTGACAGTGCATTTTGAAATCGAGAAGGAGGCTCTGGCCAATTTTTATGCAGTCTGAAAGTTCCACTTCCATTTAATCACCAATCATAAGCCGCTTGTCGCACTTTTCGGCCCTCCTTCACACCTTCCCGACAGGACCGCGCAATGACTCCAGTGCTGGCCTTTGTTTTTGAGTGTGTATCACTGTGAGATTCACTACATATCAAGAACACAACATGCAAATGTGGATACGTTGTCATACTTGCCCACGGGACTCAACCAGGGTTTCGATGAAGCAGTTGATCGACTTCCATTTACAGCCCATTGTATAGTTCAGACCGTCCATCAGGATCCTGTCCTCCATCAGGTTGCTCAGTTTGTGCACGACGGTTCGCCCAAGTATTTGTCCACTGAGGTGTCTGGTCCGCTCCGCAACTATTTCCTCCTCCATCATCGGCTTGCAGTCGTCGACGGCACCCTCTTCCTTAGCACTGACTCTGATGACCCCTGCGTCATTCTCCCTCCGGTCCCGTGAGCTCGTGTACCTACTCTCCTACACCGTGGTCACTGGGCATGACCTACACGAATGTTCTTGCATGGCGATTTGTCTACTGGCCTGGCATAGATTCAGAAATTGAGAAAGTCGTTCGTGAATGAAAAAATGCACCGAGCAACAGACAGCACAACTACGGATTTACACTCCACGGCCCACGCCAAGTCAGCCACGGGACTGTGTCCAGATCGACTTTGTGGGCCCCTTCTGTAATTCTATTTGGCTGGTAGTAGTTGATTCACTGTTAAACTATCCATATGTCACACGCATACGGACCACTACGATAGAATCTATTGTGTGGGCTGTCACACAGGGTATGACGAGCGAAGAGCTGCCCCGTATAATCGTCTCTGATAATGGCACACAGTCTACTTCTTCGTCGTTTCGGACTTCCTGCACCCACCACGGTGCGGGGGTCTCACTTACGCTCTGTTTCACCTGTAGTCGAATAGGGAGGCAGAGTGTATGCTGCAGATATTTAAGACTCAGTTGTGAAAGTCTGCCGGTCGGATTGGCCGAGCGGTTCTAGGCGCTTCAGTCTGGAACCGCGCGACCACTACGGTCGCAGGTTCGAATCCTGCCTCGGGCATGGATGTGTTTGATGTCCGTAGGTTAGTTAGGTTTAAGTAGTTCTAGGGGACTGATGACCTCAGATGTTAAGTTGCATAGTGCTAAGAGCCATTTTTTTGTAAAAGTCTAGGAGTTGCGTCTGTTTCTCAGCGCCTACAGGACTACCCCACCGCATGGCTACAGACCAGCGGAAATCTTCCACGGCTGCCAGCCTCGGACACTACTTCATCTGCTCTGCCCTGCACCGCAACCTGAGCAGTGTTCGTATCCTTCGCATTATGCTCAAGATGACCGTGTGCGGTGCGCACTTCCGGTCGGCAAACGTGTGGGCACTGTCGACGGTGCGAGCGACGTGCGGTCGGGAGATGTTGGTGGTGGACGCCGGCAGTGTGCCTTCTCCCGCCATCAGAACTAGCCCTCGTCCACAGCTGATGCAACCGCTAGCGTCGCCCCACCCCAGAGACGTGGCGCTAGCGTGCGACTCCGATGTCGAGATGCATCTGACGGCTACCCCGCTCCCTCTGCCAGTGTCCCACGGCAGGAGCACTGGGTCTGCGTCGTCGCCAGCTGCAAGGTCGTAACCGAGCGCGGGCCGCCACTGCCGGGTCGCAGACAGCTTCGGGTGCAGACGAGCCGGTGGAGACGTACACCGTCCACCTCCTGCTCGTGTCGACACGCTTCCGCTGCCACCGGGTCATCTGGGAGTACGGTGTGGGCCAGCCCGACTCCTTCTCCGTCTTCGTTCACGGACGCTTGCCACGTCAGATCCCCGGTGGAGGGGTAGGGGATGTGGCGGCGCACCCACATACGCCGACACCGCGGTCGCAACTTTCGTACCCGGCACCGGCCGCGAGAAGGCATTACGAGGGCGCCTGCTTCAATCGACGGCAGCACCGCTCCCGGACGGTATTTACATCGGCACGGCGGGCAGCGCGGCCACGCTCTCTTGTGCATCGACCGCGCTGTGTGAAGGATCAGCTCACAGACTGGGACGGTTCAGTGTCATTACAGGACGACACAGCACGTGATCACACTCTACCTGGACTTGTATTCTTCAGTGAATGTTCTCTCTCGCTAGTGTAATTCCGCCGCTCGGCTCTCCGTAGTTGTATACAACTGTGTGTTGTTGTTGTTAATAAATAACTGTAGATACCACAATACCGGTCACAAAGTGTACCTCTATCCAGCCGTGGACATTATTTCCCTAAGAGGCCCCGTAACGCACCTAAAATTGAAGCTTGCGATAGCTAAAAAAACCCTCCTCCTGGCAGCCCTCTCGGACTCTTCTGAAGGAGCGGCCATTAGTTCACTCGTCGGGCGAATGAGCGGTGTGAGACAGACAGCCTCACGTTCACCCTGTAGCTAGAGCGACGCGAAAGGGTTCTAGCCTGCCATTTAACCTGATGTGAGTGCGTTTCCCATACACTGGGTCAGTTGAAATGTGTCTAGGTAGCGTAGGTCGTGGCCGAAACAAGCAAAATTTGAGATGCCCTGTACGACGCGACAATTTCTCCGCCACTGCTACCGCCTAGGGCATCAGCCTGCAGATGGCTGACCGGGGCCGACAGTGTCTTTTGCTGTTTGCGAACTGCAACCATCTCCTCCTGCACCCACACACCGTTAAAATACTCCTTATCCACACTATTACTAGAATTTGTAATAAAATACTGCTCCCTATGGGGCATTCGTAACTGTTTTAAAAATGACGAAAACCGCAGGATAGTTGCTTAATACACAATCTTTTATTGAATACACGACCGGTTGCGGTACTGTAACAGCTTATCATATGGTGTCAGATGCAAAAGTAAAAATATTCTCTTACACATGGAAGATAGGGGACCCCTCAGGTCTGAAACATCAGATGAGGAACTATGCGACTAAAATTTCAAAATTAAAACGAATTACGATAGAGACAATAGGGACCTAAAACAATCCGAAAAAACAGGCATCACGACCGGGCACCAAAAGTTACCAGAATAATGAAACATGTAAAATGCAATAGAAATTGGGAGTGGCAGGGTGGAGGGAAATCAATAATTGCGTGGAGTTAGTTACAAAAATTCCATAACAGCCGGTCCCCGTGCTGCGTGACCGGGTACACGAACAGGAAAACTATGCAATAGGATATACTAGCCGTGACTACTGAAGCCGCACAATACCCAAGCGCAGGCGCGGTACGAAACAGACATGAGACTGGTGAATTGTTTTAAGTGGGAAAGCGGGAAGTAACAGCAGAAAGGAGACGGAATCATCACAACGTTAAGAGGAAGAGGACCTGTACATTTATAAAAATAAGGAAAAATATGACGATATATGGACGCCTTAACCTGCCTGGGCAATGCCAGAATTAACTAAAGTATTTTTGTGATACAGGTCTGTTTGTTCATTAATTATATGTAGAGGATGGGAATGAAGACTTCTTCAGATTTCAATTCAATGATGGAATTCTGTCCTGCAGTTTTCTTCATTATTCAAAACTGTAATAAAACAATAAACGAAACTCGTGGTCGTGCGGTAGTGTTCTCGCTTCCCGCGCCCGGGTTCCCGGGTTCGATTCCCGGCGGGGTCAGCGATTTTCTCTGCCTCGTGATGACTGGGTGTTGTGTGATGTCCTTAGGTTAGTTAGATGTTAAGTCCCATAGATGTTAAGTCCCATAGTGCTCAGAGCCATTTTTGAATACACGAAAATTAACGCTGTTGTCTTTTAGTTATGGACTTTCTCTACTAAACTTTTAAACATAACAAACGCAAATTACTAGAAAGTGCTGATATTCTCGCGGAACAACTGATTCACTGCAATCTGACAGAGAAGGACGTTACTGCGAAATGCAATACTACTGGTAAAGACAAGTAAAGGTGACGAATTGGAAATGATGTCGATGCAGATATTTGCAACGACAACTGCCGACAAAGATGTCCTTATGCAGTGATATGCCAACATGGTATACGTGGATTCATAGTGCAGTTGAAGACTAAATTAACGTTTGGTGTATCACCTAGTTTTACGCATCAACAAGAATGGTATCAGTGGTGTCCACCAAGTGCGTTTCAATAACGCAGTTCTCATGATCTGTGACAGCTCAGAGTAGGGTTTTCGAGATCTTCTTTATTAACTGTCTTAACAATTTTACGAAGCTACACCAGTAGTTTTAGACTGCAGTAAACATTACAAACAAAAATAATTACTGTAATGACAGGGTCATTTTAAGACATTTGACTTACTAGAACGTTAAATACTTTCTGTGTAGTGCACTCAATTTCGGTCAGTTAAAAATGTGCATGGTGTGTTTTCCATATGATGCTCCTTTCTTGTAACACCAATGTGATTTATTTGGGTGAAAGGATTTTTTGTAAAAGACAGTTTTTAAAAGTATTTTCGTCTGGTCTATTACTGCAATGTTTAATCGTATAAATTAAATTGTTTAAAATGTCAAAAAAGGAATTTTTGACCTGACGTTGAAACAATTTTAAGTTGGGTCTCTAGCTGTGTGTGTGAAATTTCGAGTTGAAAGCTGAAGAGTAAATGGTATCGTGCAGTATGGTGTCATTTCAATGATCTAAATAACTGGCAAGCGATCCCTACGTCACGTGTTTCACATATTCGTGATGGAAGGTATTGATTACCATGGGTGTAGTAGAAGAAGACTGCTTACTAGGTTGAGAGCCTATAAC
Source organism: Schistocerca nitens (assembly GCF_023898315.1). Taxonomy (NCBI): domain Eukaryota; kingdom Metazoa; phylum Arthropoda; class Insecta; order Orthoptera; family Acrididae; genus Schistocerca; species Schistocerca nitens. Next base: position 63,278,716 of record NC_064616.1, read on the forward strand.
AGTAATAAACGCATTACGAGACTTTTAGCATCACGTAAAGTTTTACGAAATAGATTCACATTCTGCGACTACGCACTGGCGTCAGCTGTTTGTGACAAATGAAAATTTGTGCCGGACCGGGACTCGAACCCTGATTTCCCACTAAAGAAGGCAAGTAATATATCGTCATTTTTGCCCATTGAGGCGTGGTCACATCATTGGTAGTTATAGTACCTGTGTTTATACGGTCTGTGTCTCCAAAATACATCGCATTTCAGAGAGACACAGTGTAAACCTGTCTAAAACTGTGTAAACTGTATAGACATTGTACCCATCAATGATCAAGTAAAACAGTACAGGGCAAAGTTGTACTTACATTCTTCACGGTAGATCACCAGAACATGCAGACCTATGACATACAATGCTTACAATGGAAAAAAAATATATGTAATGTTAAGTATATATGTTGATGAAATTACTGTGCGTAGCCTGTAGTACAGTTTCCCTATTGCTCCACCACAGCATCTTATGACTGCTTTGTATTTTAACTACTACGTGCTTTTTGAGGACAACCTTAACTCCTTAGCCGGCCGCAGTGGCCGAGCGGTTCTAGGCGCTTCAGTCCGGAACCGTGCTGCTGCTACCGTCGCAGGTTCGAATCTTGCCCCGGCCATGGACATGTGTGATGTCCTTACTTAGGTTTAAGTAGTTCTAAGTCTAGTGGACTGATGACCTCAGATGTTCCCATAGTGCTTAGAGCCATTTGAACGATCTGATTTGAACTTAATTCTTTCAAAGCTAATGGAGTTAAATTTGACGGCAGTTCTAGATAAAGAAGAATTATTATTCATCGAGGGGCTGCAGTAAAATGATCGTATATGTTGAATGTTTAAATGAGAAGTTGTGTATACCGACGAAGGATGTAGGTCCGTAAACGATGCAGTGATTTCAATAAAATCGCTATTGAAGTAAACGATTAAAAATTCAAAGGAAGCAACGATGGTTCAAAAATGGCTCTGAGCACTATGGGACTTAATTTCTGAGGTCATCAGTCCCCTAGAACTTAGAACTACTTAAACCTAACTAACCTAAGGACATCACACACATCCATGTCCAAGGCAGGATTTGAACCTGCGACCGTAGTGGTCGGGCGGTTCCAGACTGTAGCGCCTAGAACCGCTCGGCCGCGCCGGCCGGTGGAGGCAACGATGCTTTTGATTTAATCGAGAGTGTACATTAAGCTGTCTGCAGCTCGTGGCCTTGCGATAGCGTTCTCGCTTCCCACGCACGGGGTCCTGGGTTCGATTCCGGGCGGGGTCAGGGATTTTCCCTGCCTCGAGATGACTGGATGTTATTGTGTCGTCTTCATCATCATCATCATCATCATCATTCATCCCCTTTACGGTCAGACCTTCGCTAGGACCTAGCCGAGACGGTGGTGCGGATCTCCCGTTGTATGGGACCTCATCACCATACATTAAGTTAGCCCGCCCGGTTTGCCGTGCAGTCTAACGCACTGCTTTCCGGGCGGGATAGTGTCGAGGTCCTGTGTGCCGGCCGATCTGTGGATGGTTTTTAAGGCGGATTTCCATCTGCCTCAGCGAATGCGGGCTGGTTCCCCTTATTCCGCCTCAGTAACATACGTCGGCGATTGCTGCGCAAACACTTTCTCCATGTTCGCGCTCACCATAATTACTCTACCACCAAAAACTGGGGCTACACTCGTCTGGTGTGAGACGTTGGGGGCCCACTGGGGGCCGAACCGCTCTGTAACCCTGGGTTCGGTGTCCGGCGGCGGTGGGGTGTGTGGAGTGCTGTAGCCCGTTTTGGGGCTGTGTACCACTGCGGGCTATGGCGGGGACAAAGCATCTCCGTCGTTTCTACGTCCCAGTTGAATACAATACAATACAGTACATTAAGTTGCTCACGATTACTAAGTGAATAATCTGTAACTGTGTCGTAATAACTTATTCCATGAGTTTGTATAAAGAATTCAGCTCAGTATCTTAATATCCGCCTCCAGTGACGTCTGTCGGCTGAAGATGACGCGGCGGCCGGTCGGTACTGTTGGACCTTCATTGCTTGTTCTGGCGGAGAAAAAAAAGAAAAAAGACTTAAAACAAATAACTGAACATATAAATCGAAAAAGCTAGCCTTGTAAAATGGCTGGAAGCATATTATTTTTTACGATGTGTCATTCATAACGTCATATGTACGACACAGTTAACTACATATAATATTTTGGGATAGAAATCTATTGTTTTGGAAGTTTCAACGTTAATTTGTGTATTTTGGTTTCGTTCAGTTTTTGTAATTATTTTAGATTTTCATGTCTTACAAGAGTAATGGATTTTCAATTGGTGAGAAGCTTAACAGTCGTAATGTTCTGATGTTATCGCTGCATTGTATTCCGTTATTTTTCCTAAAAATATCAAAATCGATCGATAACGGTTATTCGGTGGCTGTTCCCTCCCAGGGATATTGTTTGAGAAATGTGTTTATCGGATCAACAAGAATCGACTTCTAGTAGAGGAACCACCTGCGTTGTTGTATACTAATCGATAGCTTTACTCCGCTAAGCAGTAACAGTTTCGCACAACTGACGTGTTGTTACCAGGTCACAATTAAATATCTATCAGTGGCCTACTTGTGCCTAGGGTGAAAGAGAGTGGCTCAAATGAACTAAAAGAGGAAGCTACAAAAGCATCAGGAGCTGATTACGTCGCTTGTTACATGCGACATGAACCCATGGCAATTGCAGTCAATGAGACACTGCGATTGTGGAAATGGAGTAAACTAATAAGGTGCAAGAAGCTCGTAGCGTTACAACGTAACAAATACCAGCTACGCACAGCTTGAGGCAACAGCGCAAGCAAATGGGCCAATTTTATTGCAAGTATCCGCCTGAGACCAAAACAAAATGTTTAAACTTCGAAACAGCATTTTCAAAAAGGCAATAACATTACCTCTGCAGTAAAAGTGGTATTTTAAGATCATTAAATACATTTTGAAGATGTGCATGGCAGATAATTTTAAATCACTATGAGGAGAATTTGGAGTCAGGAAAACAAAATAAAGCACTCAAAAATGTGTAAAATCTGTTTTAACTATCATGGTAATCGCCATTCTCTAACCAGCCTACTGTTTTTTTCTAGTGCCTTAGGTTTCACATATGTCAACGGCCTTGCCGCAGTGGATATACTGTTTCCCATCAGATAACCGAAATTAAGCGCACTCGGGCGTGGCCGGCACTTGGATGGGTGACCATCCGGGCCGCCATGCGCTGTTGCCATTTTTCGGGGTGCACTCCGCCTCGTGATGCAAATTGAGGAGCTACTCACCTGAATAGTAGCGGCTCCGCTCAAAGAAAACCATCATAACGACCGGGAGAGCGGTGTGCTGACCACACGCCCCTCTTATCCGCATCCTCAGTGAGGATGACACGGTGGTCGCATGGTCCCGATGGGCCACTTGTGGACGGAGTGCCTTACGTGTCACATAATGGTTATTTACTTATCCTGTCACAGTTGTGAATAGATGAGACTTGCTGTAGTTAACAACGCGGACGCCATCAACAAATAATATGACGTACTGGTTAGGATGACAGACACGTTTTCGTTTGGGAAGAGTAGGATGCAAGCTCAGCCAACTACGGCGTCTTACGTTTTGAGTGATTTTTCCTAAATTATTTGCAGCTAATGCTACGATAGTTCCCGAAAAGATCGTGGCAGATCCCTTCCTGTATCTACTTTCTGTTTTAGTGATGTTGGCGACGACAAGACACCAGATACTTCCTTCCTTTTCTTTTAACCAGTTCCAATGTTATTGCTGCAAAGATGTCTCGAGCAAGCAACATACCTCCTCGAATGTCATTCATAGATTATGTCATCATCGTTTCCACGTACCCAACGAGCGTTTAGGGTTAAGTTTGCGGCCAGAGCAAGATTTTATTTCCACATTTCTCTGATCCGTGTATGACGCTTAGTGCGATCCAACCTGTGATTGTGAAATGTGATGTTATTTATGTGTTGGTACAAAGGCGTGAAGGACGAAAGGAAGGAAGAAATTAATCTCCGTTGTCAGTATTCATTTTTAGAGCGCTGAGAGTCGCCATCTACAAAATTATTTGCCACGACTTCGTAATACACTGCACAGAGCTTACGAGTGTCAGTCAAGGCACATGTACACTGTTTGATGATCGGGAATTGTATACTAAACCATCATCTTCATTTAACAGGTAATCAGACAGTATTAAAATTTTTACCATTTCAAGGAGCCGAAATAGCTGTCTGTATCTAGTGCATCAGTGTAAACCTTCGATGTAACCTGTCGCCGAGGATAAGTCAGCATAGTCAGATTTAATATCTACTTTTCCTTCCATCGCTTATCATCATTTTAGAACACCTTTGTTACTGCACATGTCGTAATACATATTATGAGACTAACACTGCGCAATGAACGCACTGGTATATGATTACGCTCTTATGACGTGACAGATGACGGGCGTGTGAGGGGGAGGTGGCTGCAAAGAGGCACTGAAAATACTTTATTTTTCAAGATTTCTTTGACACTAGTTAAAAAATAAACGGACATATTGTATGAGCGTAAATTTTGAATACGATTATACACTGTTGAGCCAACGCGTTATGGCCACTCCCTTCCGGGGCACTGAATGAGGGCTGATTGCGTTACATACACTTTATGGGTTAAGAAAAGTATGCATTTAAAATTGTTTTGAAAATACCTGGAACACTATAAATCTGATTCAAAAAGATTTTATTAAAAGTTGTTTCGTTTCAAAGTGGGACATCCCATGACCCCAAATTCGACCCTCCCTGCCCCACACCGAGGAGGCGTGAGGGGACTTAGTTTTCAATACTTGGTTTGAACCCACATTTTCTTATTGCGGATTCGGATTCTCCTGGACAAAACTTTTATGTTTAACTTCTTTTTCGTTGTGTTATAGATGGGGCAGTAATCACCAAAAATCAAAATGTGTTAAAAACCGATGAAATATGGTAAGAAAGTGTTCGAAGTGGTGACCATTTTCTGTCACACTTTTTTTTCCAATCTATGAAGCACGCAGTGCGATCACGTGTCGCTGTCCGTGGACCGACTCCCGCCGTAGCTGGTAGTTCCATTCTTTGGAGCGCTATTGTGGCCGTGGATTTAAAAGTTGTTTCTAATTCATTGATAAACAAACGAGTAAAGTGTTCCAACTGCTTTCCATTTCTGCCACATCTGTGAAGGCAATGACAGAGGTAACGTGGACAAAATAATGTATTATGTTCTGAATAATCAAGTTTTTTGCTATAAAAAACCGGTTTCTCATTAAAGAGCTTAGAATAACTGCTTTTCTAATCTATTGACATCCTACTGACGTGTATTTCTTGAGATCTCGATCATCTTTCAGCGGCTTTTAACACAACTTGGTTTTTTTGCCGGTTACCGCACCATATATGATGCTCAAAAAAGATTTTAAACGAAAAAGTTTCGTTTCTTTCCCGAAGAATCCGAATCCGCGATAAATTATGGGGTTCCCATTTAAGATTTCAAACTTGCCATTCGCCCACCCCCTGACGCCCATTGGACTTGGGGCAGGGGGTCGAGTTTTGTGTCACTGGATGTCCCCCTTCGAGACGAACGACTTTTATTACAATCGTTTTTAATCCGATTTGTTGTTTGTGAGATACTTCGAAAAAGTTTTAAAGACCTCTCCCTAAACGGAGTGGGGAACCACGCTAGTGACGAGACGGGCCGCAAATGAGGAAACCCACAGGCATAACCGACTTGGACAGAGGACACACTGTTATGGCCCGCCGCCTGTGAACGAGCATCCCGGAAATGGTGAATCTGGTCGCTTGTTCCACTACTACTGTCGTGAGCATCTAGGGAAGCTGGCGGAAGTTTGGTAAAGCGACGAGTCGGCGACTCGGTGTTCGTCGTCCACGCCCAATCACAGAACAAGGAATTCGGAGGCTTGCTCACCCTGTAAAGCAGAATAGGTGCCGATCTGTGGCAGATCTGACGACAGAGTACTAAGAGTACAATGATTGTACTGATACAGCTCTTTCGGAGAACGCCGTTCAGCGCACACTGTTCAACAACACGCTCCGCAGCACAAGACCATTTTGACTCTACGACATCGTCGATTACGATTGAAATAGCCACGAGATCATCGAGATTGGGCCGTTGATCACTGACAACGTGTCGCCTGGTCGGATGAATCACATTTCTTGTTATACCAGGCTGCTCGAAACATGCAGTGTGCCACGGACGCTGGACTATGAGGGCAATATTATGCTTTGGGGGACGTTCAAATTGGCTTCATGGAACCTGTGTAGAAATCGATGACATCGTGACAGTTGTGGACTACGTGAAAACAATTGCGAACCACTTGCATGCGTGATGTCTTCCAGCGGGATAACTGTCCATGTCACAAGGTCAGAATCGTGCTTCAGAGGCTTGGGGAGCACGACAGTGAACTCCAGTTTTTGTGTTGAGCATCAGATTTGCCTGATCTGAACGCGATGGAACACATCTGAGAGGCCTTCGAAAGTGTACTCCAAGCTCACAAACCCTGGAGCGTAAATTACGAAAATTGTGCAACCTTTTTGTAACCATCTAGTGCCATATACCTCTGGAAGCCTACCTTGTTCCTTTCGAATTCAAGCCCCGTAGTATCGCTGTTGTACTGCGTTACATAAGTGGAACAAGACGCTATCGAGTAGGCATGGTGTTTTGGTTCATCACTATATTAGTAACCCATAATGCTCTTAAGTGTGTCTTGGTGGAAAAATCGGTAAGTTGCGTACAGAAACTTGAAAGTTTCACTGTGTGATTTATTGTCGCTCATAGAATTTGTCTTCTGTCACTTCAAACTTCTTTCACATGTGGCTTTGATTTGCATATACTGGGTGTCCCTCCTACGGGTTACCAGACGCATTTTCTCTGGTGTTAGAACAGGTATTTGCAATTTCGTTAGTGCAATATGGAGCTGCATTCACCCCAAACAACTACTGTTCATCACGTCTCTCATGCAACGCCCCGTTTCGACGGAAAGCGTCTGCTTGTTTCCCATTGCAAACAAAATGATTTTTAAATCAGAATTTGATGTGCCCATTTGTCAGATCAATCCCAATGTAGTCTAGTGTGCTATTCGTTTTATCGATATGTGTTAACTGGAACAGTAAAACACGGAGAGTAACCAGTACTGAAGCACCGACTGACCAGCGGTTCTGAATGGCGGTAGCATTCATCTCGGGCTAGGCAGGCGCTGTTACTGGTGGACACCTGGTTGTCCTTCGTGTTTCACTGTTTCTGTTAATACATGTCAACAAAACGAATATCGCATTAGACTAACCTGAGACTGCTCTGTCGAATGGGCATTTCAAAATCCCCATTCAAAAGACATTTTCTATGGACGCAAACCGACGCTTTCCGTCGACCCTAGGCGTCGCTTGAAAGCGTGACGAGCGGTATTTTTTCGCGCTGTCTCCAGCTACATTTCGCTAAAAGGAAACTGCATGAAAAAAAAAAAAGTTCAAATGGGTCTGAGCACTATGGGACTTAACATCTATGGTCATCAGTCCCCTAGAACTTAGAACTACTTAAACCTAACTAACCTAAGGACATCACACAACACCCAGTCATCACGAGGCAGAGAAAATCCCTGACCCCGCCGGGAATCGAACCCGGGAACCCGGGCGCGGGAAGCGAGGAAACTGCAAACATATACTGAGACACCAGAGAAAATACGCCTTACGACTCTTAAGAGTACACCCTCTTTAAAGAAGAAAGAAAATAATGCAAGCTGCACCGCGGTTCGACGTCCATGTTACAAATTCTACTTTGCCTGATAAAATATTGGGCAAATCAATTCAAACGTCGGAAGAAGGTGAGGATGAATCAGCTATAATGTAACATTCTTAGTAAAGCACTCTGATGTTGAAAACTGAAGTTCAGCTTGATAAGTGCTTTAATATTAACACTTCCAACTCAAGTACACAGAGCCTAAGTACACACATTAAAAAAAGTTTTGCATCACCTCGGTTCCGAGAGTTCCGGAACCTGTACAGAAAATTGGAATAAAGATCAATATAAGCATCATTTCCGCCCTTTTTTATTGCTCATGAAAACCACACATTGCATGTTTTACCACCATACAGCGAGACCTTCAGAGGTGGTGGTCCCCTGGCCGGCCGCGGTGGTCTAGCGGTTCTGGCGCTGCAGTCCGGAACCGCGAGACTGCTACGGTCGCAGGTTCGAATCCTGCCTCGGGCATGGGTGTGTGTGATGTCCTTAGGTTAGTTAGGTTTAAGTAGTTCTAAGTTCTAGGGGACTTATGACCTAAGATGTTGAGTCCCATAGTGCTCAGAGCCATTTGAACCATTTGGTGGTGGTCCAAGTTGCTGTACACACCGGTTCAAAAATGGCTCTAAGCACTACGGGATTTAACACCTGAGGTCAACAGTCCCCTAGACGTAGAACTACCTAAACCTAACCTAAGGACATCACACACATCCATTCCCGAGGCAGGATTTGAACCTGCGGCCGTAGCGGTCACGCGGTTCGAGACTGAAGATCCTAGAACCGCCCGGCCACACCAGCCGGCCACGCTTCCGGACTGAAGCGCCTTGAACCGCTCGCCCACAGCGGCCGGCTACACACCGATACCTCTAATACCCAATAGCACGTCCTCTTGCATTGATGCATACCTGTATTCGTCGTGGCATACTATCCACAAGTTCATCAAGGCACTGTTGGTCCAGATTGTCCCACTCCTCAACGGCGATTCGGCGTGGATCCCTCAGAGTAGTTGATGGGTCACGTCGCCCATAAACAGCCCTTTTCAATATATCCCAGGCGTGTTGGCCACTCTAGTTGAGCGATGTCGTTAACCTGAAGTAAGTCATTCACAAGATGTGCACAATGGGGGCGCGAATTATCGTCCATGAAGATGAGTGCCTCGCCAATATGCCGCCGATATCGTTGCGCTATCGGTCGCAGGATGGCATTCACGTATCGTACAGCCGTTACGACGCCTTCCATGACCACCAGCGGCGCACATCGGTCCTACATAATGCCACCCCAAAACAGCATGGAGCCTCCACCTTGCTGTATTCGCTGTACAGTGTGTCTAAGGCGTTCAGCCTGACCGGGTTGCTTCCAAAACGTCTCCGACAGTTGCCTGGTTGAAGGCATATGGGACACTCATCGGTGAAGAGAACGTGATGCCAATCCTGAGCAGTCCATTCGGCATGTTTTTGGAGCCATCTGTACCACAATGCATGGTGTCGTCGTTGCAAAGATGAACCTCGCCATGGACGTCGGGAGTGAAGTTGCGCATCATGCAGCCTATTGCGCAGAGTTTGAGTCGCAACACGACGTCCTGGTGCTGCACGAAAAGGATTAGTCAAGATGGTGGCTTTGCTGTCAGGGTTCCTCCGAGCCATAATCCGTAGGTAGTGTCATCCACTGCAGTAGTAGCCATTGGGCAGCCTGAGCGAGGCATGTCATCGACAGTTCCTGGCTGTCTGTATCTCCTCCATGTCCGAACAACATAGCTTTGGTTCACTACAGACAACACGAGCCGTGTACCTCCTTCCTGATGGAATGACTGGAACTGACCGGCTGTTGGACCCCCTCCGTCTAATAAGCGCTGCTCATGCATGGTTGTATACATCTTTGGGCGGATTTGGTGACATTTCTGAACAGTCAAAGGGACTGTGTCTGTGATACAACATCCACAGTCAAGGTCTATCTTCAGGACTTCTGGGAACTGGGGTGATGCAAACCTTTTTTTGACGTAGTCAATGTAGTTCTCTATACCGTGCACTACGATACTTTCACTCTACACACCTGGCACTTGCCTCCTTCTTTCTTGCGTTTTCAGCTCTCTCGTTATTTCACACTCTGTAGTGAGTGGTTTGACGACTTATAGTTTTGCTAGAATGCAATACGTTGCAACAACCCAGTATATTTTCCTCGACTGCAAGTGTTCGTCAGAAACAAGGGTATCGTCAGAAGTGCCCTAGGGAAGAGTGATAGGACCGCTATTATATTCTATATACAAAAATGGGCTGGCGACTGAAGGAGTGGGCTGTAATCTGCGACTGCGGCTATTTGCTGATGATGCTGTTGTGTACGGTAAGTTGTCGTCGTTTACTGACTGTAGGCGGATACAAGATGACTTAGACAAAATTTATGGTTGGTGTGATGAAAGGCAGCTACCTCTAAATGTAGAAATATATAAGTTAACGCGGATGATTAGGAAAAACAAATTCGTAGTGTTAAAATACAGCATTGACATACTCACGTCGTTTAAATATCGAGGCGTAACGATGCAAAGCGATATGAAATGCAACGAACATGTAAGTATTGTAGTAGGAAAGACGAATGGTCGACTTCGGTGTATTGAGAGAATTTTAGGAACTTGCGGTTCATCTGTAAAGGAGACAACATATAGGACACTAGTGCGCTCGAACAACACACAAGTATTACGAATACGCTTTGGGAACTCAAGTGGCTGGAGGGAAGGCGACATTCTTTTTGAGAAACACTGTTGAGAAAATTTAGAGAACAGCCCTTTGATGATGTCCGCAGAGCGATTCTACTACTGCCAGCGTACATTTCGCGTAAGAACCTCGAAAATAAGGTAAGAGAAATTAGGTCTCATACGGAGGCATATGGACAGTCGTTTTTCCCTCGCTGTATTTGCGAGTGGAACAGGAAAGGAAATGACTAGTTGTGGTACAGGGTACCCTACGCCACGCACCGTATGGTGGCTTGCGAAGTATATATGAAGATATATACTAAGCAGACAGGTGAAAACTCCTCATAAAAGTAAAACCGGTATTTCTACCGATAATGTTAAACTGGCAAATCCCTCCCTCTTTAACCCTTTGTTTCCTGACATAAGAAAAAATTTACTTTTTAGCATTTTCTTTGCAGAATTTATGCTATTGTGGCCTCAAATGACGGTAGGATTTTTTGTAAAATTTTACTTTATTTTTCACAATTTTTTTCTCTCCTGGTACTCAGAAGTACCGTCAGACTCCATGGACAGAATCACAATATGCGCAGAAAAATGCTCCAATTTTTATAACTTGTCCTTTATTCCACATAAATATTAAATATTTTTACATTAGAAAATTAATTAACAGAAGTATGGTATTTCTCAATTTTTTTTTTAAATTTTGCATAAATTTATTCTAGAGCAACTTCACAATACATAGTAACTTAGCTATACATTTTTGACAGTATATACATATCACATATTTAGTGATACCTCATGAAATTGTCGGAAACAGTTCTTTTTCTCATTGCAGCACAAATACACTTTACACGTACTACATTGTGAATGTGGTCTCGATTGAATTTTATTTTTCGCACACATTTCGCATCGTCCTCTTTTACAACTGAACACTACAAATGGTTTCCTCGGTTGCCAAGACGGACATCCTTCGGAACAGAAAAGTTATCCTTCCTTCTCTTTGGGGGAGTTATTTCATCTTTACCAGAGTTTCTCTTTTTGAGATTTGGCACTTGCTGTTCTTTCATTAGCCCTAGTGCCACAGCACTCCTGAATTCCAGCAGTGGCAATGCCCCATGTAGATCATTGAAAATGACGTAAGCATTGACAAAAGCAGTTTCTATTGCTCCCCAGAAGAGACGGTGCCTCCATTTCTTTGATCACCTGTCAAGACCATAAGTTGAACGTAATCTCTCTGCATGATCCACACCACCCAGGTTTTTATTATAATCACATACAATAACTGGTCATGGTATAGTCATACTAGTTCCATCTTTCTGTTTTCTTGTCACTACGCTCTGTTCAGTGCCATGGAAGTTTGACGCAAAATACACTACTTTATTTTCCCTCCATTGAAATACTGTTAGGTCTAAAGATGACTCTCTGTGATTTGATTCCCCACGCTTTAGACATTTTTCTTTAGGTAAATTCCCTGGCCAACCTTTCCTGTTTGTTCTAATTGTTCCACAGGCAAATGTGTTTACGGATTTCTGTGTGAGAAAAAGTGGACAAAACAACTAGTGAGAGGTAACGCATTGTTGTTACAATAAAGTGTTCGCACAACCTGACGGTACTAATAAGTCCGCCTTATATTTTCCACTTTATCTCATTCACTTGTGACGTAATGCTTCAAACTATTATAAAAAAACAAAGAAGGTAAGTGCGTACAATGGAAAACTCAACGGAAGTTCCAATAAATTGCACACAAATTCAGGCAACACCATGGAAACAAGCACATACAATCTTCTGTTTCCACAGCAGCGCGCGAAAAACAGTTTCAAGCTCTGACCGCCAGAGAGGTCTATGTATTGCACAATAACATCTATGAGACAGTAGAGCAGAGTTAATGTTACGTACCGACAGGCTCTCAGATCACGAAACTGCACCACGAGAAAATAATGAGAGTCAAAACTTACTGGTACTTTTAAGTACCGTCAGGCAACAAAGGGTTAAAGTCAGCAAGCTCCAATAGACATTATTGCAGAGCGAAGCTGTGTGTGTGTGAAGAGCATGTCATTTCGCGACACAGATTTGTCGTGAATCTTTCGGTAGCAGAACGGATTCAGATGCCGTCGTGCGGCGGCCTTGAGTAAAAGGGATTTTCACGTGGACGTGACTCCCACCCACGCGTGTCCGGCGGCTCGCAATCTGTGTCAGCTTCGCGCCCTGACGCATCACAGAGAGGAGACTACGTCATGAAAGCAACTATGTATCCCGCCGACACTGACATCCGATTAGCCCTTTCCGTTATAGGATCAATGGAACTGCATGCTGCATTATACCACATTTTTCTAAAAGATGCAGACTCCATGACGCAGTTGACGTAGTGTTTCTGGCGTAGTTTAAACGGCCTCGATGGTGCGTTAGTGCCAATTTACATATTTCTTACAGTGAACAACGGGAATGTGTGGACTGCACAGACTGTTTAAACTTGCTAGCCCCTCCTTGCCCCTGTATGTTGGACATAAACGGAGCCACGCCTATGTCCGTGCGTGAAAGTTGATACGATGATACACGAGTGCTACTGAAAAAAGTCGTAGCGCTTATTCACACATGTGCTTCATGCTGTGAAGACCGCCCGATAGTGCAAAAGCATGTCGGAAGTGCCAGAGGGCCCTTCACCCGTTCGACTTCCGACAGCCTAGAAATGGAATGAGGGGTATGACCGTCTAAGTTCTAACTCACTGCATAGGCTGTAAATCTGCGTCAGTCCATAAAGCGTCGTGTGAGGATCATTTTCGATCGACTGTGAAGCAAATTTAGGGATTTTTGGCCTAATGATCGTATGTTAATGGTATTGAGAAGATTTCCGATAAAATGAGGTGAGTATCTGTTTGGTGATACTAGTGGTTTATGGCTGCCCTAAGTGTTGCCTGACGTCGGTGCTACGAGTGGAGACTATCGTAAGTAAGGAGTAAACTGTAGTACTTTTACTATTAGCTTTGGTCAGTTAAGGTCGTATGCATGTTACTGTACGTTAGATGCTTTGCGTACCTGTCGGGCGTTACATCATAACAATCTCTTTCTTTATGAATGCGATCAGGGTCTTATTAGATTCCTCTAAGAACGAAAGATGTGAACCGTCAAGAAACTGAGTTAGGACATCTAAAGGGCCCGGTAACGTACGGAACATTTTTGTTCTACATAGTTACCTCCTATCTGTTATTTAAAAACAAGCAGTATTTATAGCGAAATCAAAATTGTCTATGTTCAGATCAGGTTTTATTCGAAAATTGTTGATTTATAACGTGAAACAGAGGGTTTTTTGGTAAAAGAAACAATACAGATTTATCATATAGCGCTAGAAAACGCAATTTCCTCAGCAATAAGAAAACATAAAAAAATAACAATACATCAAACATCGCTTCAATACTTCGTCGAACTTACATAAAACATGTTTCTGTTGTTCATAAACACCTTTCACATTTACCATTAATAACAGGACACTCTTGCCTTTGATCATGAAGAAGAGTGCAAAATGTTGAGTGCAAAATAACATTAGTAATTGTACATATTACTTTATGTTTGTGCATGTAAATTGTACTTGCATCAAAAGTAATTTCTTTGGTTACATGAAAGCGTAGAAGCTACGCGATCAGATAATTTTTATTACTTGTAAAATGTAATTTATATTCTCTAAGACTCTAAAATACGCAATGAACTAACACTGAATGATGTGCGAGCCTAACAATGTGCAAAACAAACAAACAAACGAACAAAAAGCTAAGAAAATTCGTGTGTTGCTAGTCTCTCTCTTAAACATTCATCTGTGTTTCTTTCCCTACCAATACTACCATTACTATCGGTAATCCTACCATTTAGTACGTCATTTATGTAGTGCACCGAAACTATAGTTTCGATAGAGCGAAACTACAGTTATGAGAATATTGGAGATCGTTCGTGATAACATTGGCTGCCTTATTAGCAATACCTGCATGTGTGTGATGTACTAGTCTGCGACTATCGACCAAACCTTCGAATTGTGAAAAACAGTAGGAAGTAAGACCACGCTCCATTCAGTTTAGCGTCAGGAGAAACTGCATGACTGTGAAGAAGCAGGTAAGCTTTGAAGACGTCTACAGCCGTTCACTTCACAACTCCCGTGGAGAAAGTGATTTCGAGAAGAAGAAATGCATAATATACCAACTTGATGCCAAGAACATGTGAGTATTTTAATCGACAATATTAACGCAAGCTGTGTCTTTTTGATACTAGAAGTAAAGGTAATCAAAACACGAACAAACGTGATACAGCATTAAACGGTATATGATGAACGTCAAAGGAATGTTGGCTTCAGACGACAGTAGAGGAAATGAAAATGAAAACTGGATTCACAATATTGCGAAGAACGTAATATCAACATAAACGGTGTTGTCAGTGAGGATGTTTACGCAGAAAATCATTCGTTTTTTGAGAGGCTTCGATTCACCACTGCTGGGGAATCTTAGAGTAGCCGAATACTTAATTTCTGCTACAACTTGTCTAGCATAAATCGATAATTATACTCGCTCATCTTCATTTAATTTCTAAACGAGTATTCTTTCCCTAAAATAAGTTATGTTTGAAAAAAATATCTGTTTTCCCTCTCCTCCTCCTCGCTCATCCATTTTTCATCCATAGTGTCATTTTTTTGTGTCATGTTGTTCACTCTCACGGCAAATAATGCAACGGCCGCAGAGAAAGCAGCAACTGCGAATTCCCTTTCAGTACTCGACTCCGCGGTAGCTTGTTCTCTGTGCTTGCAGACCCACATGCGCTCTGTAGAGCGGCTTACCACACGCGACTTTTCCCGATCGCCTTAGTGCTAACTTCGTTGTGTGCTTTAGGGATCGTGTAAATCGGCAATTAGGGAAACGTTTCGTCGAGCGAGCTAGCGCTCTTCCACCGCAGCGGTTCTGCAGTTACAGGAACACAACATGGAAATCGGATTTTTGTAATTTTTTATTTTTAAGCACATGGATTTCGGAACTAAAATATCAATCTGACAAAGAAATCAAGCAACTCTCAACAGTTCTCGAGGAAATAGATTTTGAGGTTTTCCGGGTGAAGAGGTTTTTTCGATGGGCAGTGTCTCTGTGTGGTAGAACGCTCGCCCGCCCCATGGGGGTCCTGGGTTCGATGCGTTTCCTGGCTGATGGAACCTTTTCAACAAATGCGCATATTCTACGAGCATTTCTGTGAAGCGTAAAATACATAAAGATGGGAAAAAATCTGTAGCCCTCGAGACTCGTAATCGATGAATGACTGGTTTGAGTTTTATAGTAGCGTTCTCGCTTCCCACGCCCGGGTTCCCGGGTTCGATTCCCGGCGGGGTCAGGGATTTTCTCTGCCTCGTGATGGGTGGGTGTTGTGTGCTGTCCTTAGGTTAGTTAGGTTTAAGTAGTTCTAAGTTCTAGGGGACTTATGACCACAGCAGTTGAGTCCCATAGTGCTCAGAGCCATTTGAACCATTTTTTTGAGTTTTATTTCGGTCATTACTATTTTTTTCGCTCTTTTTTCCAGTGAGTTCGAATACCTATGTCATTTATAATGAAGTTCATCTTTTTAATATTTACATTAGTGGCATGTAAGATACTAGGTCACTAAGGCTTGCTATGCTGTCGATATCGCTATAGCCACTCAAAACAAGTGGCCAGAAGGAGAAACGACTTTGACAGCTGACCTAGAAGTACTAAACCAGTATTACAAAAAATGGAGACTGTGCCCTTATCCAAATGAAACAAAGACTTGCACCTCCATTTAAATAACCGACTAGCAGACAAAGTACGAACCATAACCTTCTGCAGAAATCGAGTCAAACACAACAAAAAAACCCAATATTTAGGCATAGCTAAAAAAATGGCTCTGAGCACTATGGGACTCAACTGCTGAGGTCATTAGTCCCCTAGAACTTAGAACTAGTTAAACCTAACTAACCTAAGGACATCACAAACATCCATGCCCGAGGCAGGATTCGAACCTGCGACCGTAGCGATCTTGCGGTTCCAGACTGCAGCGCCTTTAACCGCACGGCCACTTCGGCCGGCCAGGCATAGCTCCTGACAGATCTGTTACTTTCATAAAACACCTTGCACTAACTAGCCAGAAACTGATAACCCTAAATAACAGCGTCCGGAAATTAGTGCGTACCACATGGGGAGCAGATGCAGTTACAGAACGCGACGCAGCACAAGCACTGGTGTATTCCGTCGCCGAGTACTGTGCCTCTGTGTGGACTTGGAGTAATCATGTGAAGAAAATTGACGTCCAGCTCAGTGAAACTACGAGAATAATAACAGAAACGTTAAAGTCGACCCTACTAACATGGCTTCACGTTCTGTCAAATATTGCTCCACCAGAAATCCGAAGAAAGCAGGTAAAAATCCAGGAACGGCAAAAAATAAATCATCCAGACTGCTGCCTATACTAGATGAACACTGCGGAAAGTGCCTGAAAACGGGAGCGCCAATATGCAAAGACAGAATACATGTCCAACGAACTACCGATAACAGCCGTAGATCCTGGAAAACTAAGTGGAATAACAGTGATGTTAACCGTCACATCATAGAAAACTCCAACCACAACTCCCAGGAATGCAACTTCCTCGCAAAATATGGTGTCAGTTAAACCGCGTAATAACTGGACACGCAAAAACTCAATCCATGATGCTCGAATGGTGTACCAGTGACTGCCAAATGTGTGACTGCGAAACCACTGAACAAACATTGCTACCTATAGTAACAAGATTGCCCGTTTCGTAGATTCTCTGGAAAATGGAAGAGTTTCAACGAGGACAGCCTGGCAGCTGTTGAGTGGCTGTCTGGTTTGGATTTAACTTTATTGTGAATTATGGTTGTCCTTCTGCCACAACTATGTTCTCATATGAACATTCAGTTTAATGGTGTTTGTTGTATTTATATTACTATTTGTACTGCATCTGCGTCAAATTCGAATTGCATACTTGTGGTAGAAGGACAGCCATGACTCACAATAAAGTTAAATCCAATATACATATTATTCATCTCAATGCTTGTACCTGCACTTGTAAAGTCATACGATAAATAAATCAAATATATGCTATTTAACACATATGTGTCACTGTTATGAAAAATGCACACCTCCTTTAATTCTAATTACTGATTGTACACAAAAATCCAGTTTTCATTGCAAATAAAAGTTATTAATCATCGACCTTTCATAAAATATTGTTAACAAAGACTGTTCAAATAAAAAAAAACATTACAAATTATGTATTTCGATCCAAGTACTTTAAGCTTCACGGAAATATTCAAGGAACACAAACCTTTATTCACAAATTGACGAAAGCCAGGAATCGAACCCATACCGACCACATGGCAGACGAGCATGCTCCCTCGGAGCCACAGCAACCATCGAAAAAACGATCTTGCTTTCGGTTCTTAAAGGCGCTCAGAAAACTTGACAATTGATCTCCTCAAGAATTTTTCAGAATCGTATCTCCTGCTTTGGCTCATTGACATTTGAGTGCCAAACTTCACGTATCATAAATACAAATATAAAAAAAAAAAACAGGAAAATCCGATGCCATGTTGTCTCTTTCTTACTTGAGTAATAACGTCTGTTGACATCCACTCTTATGACAATGGTATAATAATGATGTGAAACTATCGTTGTTTCTATGATATAACATAACACTATCAAACACGAAAGACAATACTTGGAAGTATACAGCGAAATTTGCCAGGTGATGAAATACGATATTAAACAACAATCGCCGGCCGAAGTGGCCGTGCGGTTAAAGGCGCTGCAGTCTGGAACCGCAAGACCGCTACGGTCGCAGGTTCGAATCCTGCCTCGGGCATGGATGTTTGTGATGTCCTTAGGTTAGTTAGGTTTAACTAGTTCTAAGTTCTAGGGGACTAATGACCTCAGCAGTTGAGTCCCATAGTGCTCAGAGCCATTTGAACCATTTTTGAACAACAAACATTTACAGATGAGCTGCAGAATAGTATTGTAGTGTTCTGTTAAGAATCGACGCAAATCTCTGTTGTTGAGATAAAATAAAACGTACCATCTACTTACATAATATCCTGCAGAGTGTCTGAAAAATATATACCCGATTTCACAAAATTATATATTCTGCATAAATTATGAAAAGAACTTGGGGCGAATTTTAACTTGTATATATGTCTATAATTTTCTTATTTTCTAAAGAATCATCCCATTTTACTAGTATACACGCGCAAGCTTACGGCACCTTTTACATTTACCAAAACATCTCTAGCCTGACTGGAGGGGAAGATAGTTGTCAGATAATTTCGGCAGTCGCATTTAGCTGGTCGTGTAGATACACCTATTTTTAATTTCAGTCTTTATTCTTAATACATCTAATGAGTGGGGGGGGGGGGGGCGGGGGACGGAAGAGGGAGAGAGATGCTTTCATGCTACTGTATGCTACTGTATTTAACTACGAGGTTCACACACTAATCCGGTAGTCCTCAGGCATACAAGTCACTCACGCTTCGAAACAGAAAATTTTTAGACACCTCCTCAGGTAAAATTTAATACTTGCAAAAAATACAAAATTGTTAAGGCTTTCGTGGCCACTTGTTGCCAAACTGCCTATTGGCTTCTGTTTCGGGTTCTTCGGCCGACGTTCATCTAATGATTTTTCTGACGTTTCGCCAGCACGAGTGGCTGGCATTGTCAAAGCTTCACCCTCCATGCAGTTCACCACCGGCAATGGAGGGTGAAGCTTTGACAATGCCAGCCACTCGTGCTGGCGAAACGTCAGAAAAATCATTAGATGAACGTCGGCCGAAGAACCCGAGACAGAAGCCAATAGGCACTTGCAAAAAAGTTACAAATTTTAAACCAGCAACGATAACGTACGGCTTAACGAGCGTGACGTGCAGTTTGACAAAATCAGTGAGTACAAAATGATCAGTTCGAAATTATAAAGTAAACTATGCATTGAAAAGCTGATAAGTTGTCTACTTTTTATAAAATAGCTTCAGTATTAAAAACTGCCCATCCTGGTCAAAGTAGCAGTGCAATTTGGTTGAATCAGTTTTAATACGTCTTGACAGGAATAAGAATCAAGTATAAACAGAAATATTTGAAATACGTGATTCTGAAATAATGAAAACCAACAAGAAGAAATTATTATAAAGTTGGAAAGTACAGAAATAACAGAAACGTCTAATAAGATGGCTGATTCAAATTGTAATTTGATAACTGCGACAGAGTTTATTCAGAATTTACAGTTATAAATCCCATTACTGGAGTTCACAAGTTGAAACGGAATTCTGTTTACTGTGGTCACATCAGGTTCCCCAGTACTGGTTGTTTATCTGTTTGGCGATAGAATTTTGTCTTTTCATAGACGGAGTATTTCGAATCAGAAGACAACACACTGATAAGGGGACCTTAGCGACTGGTTGTGCTCCATTTCCTTCGTACTTACACGATTTGTGCTCAGTGAGTCGATATTGTGGTGTCACCGCCAGACACCACACTTGCTAGGTGGTAGCCTTTAAATCGGCCGCGGTCCGTTAGTATTCGTCGGACCCGCGTAACGCCACTATCAGTGATTGCAGACCGAGCGCCGCCACACGGCAGGTCTAGAGAGACTCCCTAGCACTCGTCCCAGTTGTACAGCTGACTTTGCTAGCGATGGTTCACTGATTACATAGGCTCTCATTTGCCGAGACGACAGTTTAGCATAGCCTTCAGCTACGTCATTTGCTTCGACCTAGCAAGGCGCCATATTCAGTTACTATTCTGAACAGATAAAATAGTGAATCATGTACCGTCAAGAGCGACGTTCATCATTAATGGATCAAAGTTAAGTATCAAAGTAATTACGTCCGCTTTCTGAATTCTAATTCCTTGTCATGTTCCAGACCTCACGTCAGTATAGTTCTTCCCTCCTCACGCCAGCCTGCGTGAGCTGAAACGCGTGCATTTCGGCCTCCTCTAGTAACACGGTATTGGCTCTTCTGCCAACACAACGGATATTAGTTTCCTAAAGCAGTAAGACGCAGATCTAAAACAAAAACCACCTTTGATGATTACAAGATTTCCGAGCGGTGTTAAGAACAAAACTTCCAAATTAATGATTATGATCGCCAGTAACCGAGTATGGTGTAGCGCTGGAGTCGTAATCATGTCTGAAATCACGCTAGAAGCTACTTCTTTTTAAGTTGTATTTAAAATCTGTATTTATTATGAAATCGAAATGTTAAGTAACAAATTGTGGTTCATACTTCTTACTAAAAATAACATCTTTCTAATAAATGCACGTATAACAAAATTAAACTTTGATAGAGACATGCGAAATGGCTTATTGTTAAATGATCCAAGTATATAAATCAATAATAATCAGATGTATAAGAAGTATTTTATTTCCTGTGTGATGCTTCATATTTTTGTACCCGATTTTAATGTATTGTGAATACTCACGTTTAAATACGATTAGCAATTGAAAATAAAAGGTCGTCATTTATATTAAAATTATGATGCAATAAATACTAATTTAAAGTTCAGTTTGTTAACAATTATGAAACTGAAATAAAAGTAAAAAACCTTTGCGAGCTAGATTAGTAACATTGACTTTACAACTACAAGTCCTTTGTCTAAGTTACCAACAACTATGTTCATTATTTGGAAACGTTTTGTACCTAACAATATTTCGAAAATATTCAAACATGTTTTTTGGACTTTGTGTATTACTGCTTTAGGAAACTAATGTTCGGGCACTGGGTTTCAAATCGAATAAATATGAAGCAAATCCGTTACGGCCGTTGTGAAACTAAATTCGTTGATTACTAGAACCTCTGGCGTTACTGGCTAAGTTAAATACAGCAGTAGTGTATAATGAAATTTCAACTGAAATTTAGGTTGAGTGAGGTTGTTTGGTTGGGTGGTTGATTTGGAGGAAGGGACCAAACACCGAGGTCATGGGTCCCAACGTATGAGGGAAGGATGGGGAAGGAAATAGGCCGTGTCCTTTGAAAGGAACCATCCCAGTGTTTGCCTGAATCGATTTACGGAAATCACGGAAATCCTAAACCAGGATGGCCGAAAGCGAGCCCAGTGTGCTAATGACTGCGCCACCTCGCTCTGTGGTTGTGTGAGAAAAAACGGTTACTGTATCTGTGTATGTCCTGCAACGCAGTGAAGCGCATGTAAATTATAATTGACTTTCCCGTATTATTACTGGACTTGTTGATCAGCTTAACTGACCAACACGTAGCAGCTGTAGCTGCTTCAACAGTGAGTCGGCTTGGGGAAGGACGAAGGCAGCGGAGGGTGAAACGGGCGTCGGCGCCTGGGCGCGGCTTCTCGCTCTCTCGGCCACATACATTCGCAGACCGCAAAACCCACCCTCCGGCTGGGAATTTCCACTCGAGTGCTGGAGCGGCCGGGGCTGATGGTCGACCGCTGTCGTGCCGTTTATGGTCGCAACCGACTCTGCTCCACTCGCTGACCCAAATAACAAACAAGGGAGGCTGCCTGACCTCGCGCTTTCTCCGCCGACCTTCTGACCTACACCAGATACTGGCACAGCACGTGGCGTTCAAGGTTAGATCTTCAGGACCGTAGAATAGAGCTACGAAGAATAAAATCTAGGAATCTGTGGGAAGTTACAGTGCAGTATAACGACCATTCACAGACGAGGTCGGTAATGACGTGGCAAGAACTTCGTAGAACCATTCGACACTCTTCTTAGGCTAATTTGGGGAACTATGGATATCCTGAATATTAAGACGGGAGGTGTTCAATAAGTAATGCAACACACTGTTTTCCTTAGCCAATATCGATTGAAAAATGTGGAATTTGTTGCGGGACATCATATAATATTCCCACTTCTGTCCCTATAGTTTCACGAATTTGCGATAGATGGCGGCGCTATACGTAGCCTTCAAAATGGATTCTGTAATGGAGGTGCGTTCCGAGCAGAGAGTTCTCATTGACTTTCTTTTGTCTAAAAACCAGAGCATCACAGGTACTCGTAGGCGCTTGAGGAGACCTAACAGTGAAGAAAAGCACGGCGAGTCGTTGGGCGAGGTGTCTGTCATCATTATAACAAGGCCGCACAAACTTTTCCGATTTCCCGCGTGCCGGCTGGTCCACACAGCTGTGACTCCTGCAATGTTCGCCGGCCGCGGAGGTCTCGCGGTTCTAGGCGCGCAGTCCGGAACCGCGCGACTGCTACGGTCGCAGGTTCGAATCCTGCCTCGGGCATGGGTGTGTGTGATGTCCTTAAGTTAGTTAGGTTTAAGTAGTTCTAAGTTCTAGGGGACTTATGACCTAAGATGTCGAGTCCCATAGTGCTCAGAGCCATTTGAACCTGCAATGTTCGAACGTGTGGACACTCTCAGTCGGGGTGATCGACGTATCACAGTCGAACACCTCGTTGGGCTTCTCTGTTGGCAGTGCTGACTCACACTTCCACCAGATGGGGTACTCAAAGGAGTGCCCCTGAGTTTCTCGCAGCCTACCAGAAGAACATAAAGAGCAACGAAGGACCGTCTGTGCGGAATTGCTTACGTGTTACGAGATTGATAGTCACAATTTTTATCGAATATCGTCACAATCGTTGAAACATGTGTTGATAACTTTGCAACGGAAACAGAATGGCAATCCACGGAGTGGCGGCAAACCATCTCTTCTCTATAGAAAAAGCTCAAAGTGGCACCCTCAGCCGGTAAAGTAATGACGACGTTCTTCTGGTACGCTGAAGGGGTTATTCAGTTTGATGTTCTCCCTCACAGTGCGACGATTAACTTTGAAGTGTACTCTGCAACCTTCAGGAAACGAACTTTTCCTTCTCCGTGACAACGGAAGGCGTCACACAAATCTGCGCAACTGAGATTTCTCACTGATTTTTTCACTGAATCATAACGCATTTCTTATGCCTGTATCAAATTTTGATTTATTTTCGTACGACCATTAATTACAAATAAACAGGTGTTATTTTTATTGAAAAAATACTACAAAACTTTTGTTAATTATCATTTTCCTTTGTTAATAAATATGAAATTTAGAATTAAGTTAGAAAAATATTGTTTTAACTTTGTTAATTAATGTTTTATTTGTAAATAAATGCAAAATTTAAATAGGAGTAAGAAAAATGCTCCTTCTAGCGAGTTTTTTTACAGCGACTTTACGATTACAATACTTTTACACTACGCATTTAGATACAAAACGATTATGTTAACACTTTACTAATCTTTTGCACCTGATAGCGCTAGAGACTGCAGTAATTGTTAAAAGTTATTTTTCATTTTAATTGAGCCGTACTTCTTCAGTATGACCGGGCAGTGACCTTCAAATCCTGTAAATACGGTATAAGAAAATTTAAAAGAGCAGAGTACTCCGTAACGTCCCTCTTTCAGATCTGCTTAAGAAATTTAGATATAGAAGCTATTATTGCATTATTAAATAAGATGTCCGTATTACTTACTCGTTATTTATACAGACCTCGATAAGATACAGATTGTAAAGATCATTGGTGTATAATACAGCTGATAAACTCTTATTGTATACAGAAATAAATTCAGCCTACATGCGCCGTAATGAGTATTTTTCTTGTGACTGAGTGTTTATAAAATGCTGATTGATCTGTATCCCAGTGATCTGGATTGCTGTAGCAGCCAGCCAGGCACCGGAGTTTTCATCTGTAACGTGTCTGTATCTACATGTCGGCGATTCGTGCTTGTTGTAAAGAGTAACAACCAGTGCTGGGAAAAGTACATCATAGTCGTCGTTCTAGACAATCGTCTGAAGCTTGTACAGTGAAACGCTGTCGTGAGAATAATTAAACCGTCGGATGGACCACCAAAAAGGAACCAAAATCAAATGTCCCCATAATGTAGTCTTGAAAGGAAGGCTGTCTCCCTAATGACCGAGCAACGAGCAGCAGACAAGACCTAGAAATTTTTTTTTTCCAGCGAACAGCCTTCTCATGAGAATTCATCGTCTTGAACCATAGCTCCTTTACTGAATATTTTGACAGACTGTATGCAACTCGGTAAATCTCGGCAGATACCAACGTATGATGAATTTCGGAATCATCTACCTGGATAATATATTGCTGTACGGCACCAATAGACACCTGGGTTCAGATGAGAGTTAAAAACACATAGTGACTAAATTAAGGAATAAACTAAAAAGGGCGCTATACAGGTAAACTCTCCTGCCTCCTGTGTTACTGGAGGTACGTTATATATTTATCCATAAACTCACTAAACAAGTGCCGGCCGCGGTGGTCTAGCGGTTCTGGCGCTGCAGTCCGGAACCGCGGGACTGCTACGGTCGCAGGTTCGAATCCTGCCTCGGGCATGGGTGTGTGTGATGTCCTTAGGTTAGTTAGGTTTAAGTAGTTCTAAGTTCTAGGGGACTTATGACCTAAGATGTTGAGCCCCATAGTGCTCAGAGCCATTTGAACCATTTTGAACTAAACAAGTATGTATTCAACGAACCCAGGAACGAAATTGTTATCTAGCTTCATAAATCACTGTTGTAGACTCTTGTCGGCTGGATGCTAGCTGCAACATTTGTGGAAAGAAATATGCTGTGTGTGTGTGTGTGTGTGTGTGTGTGTGTGTGTGTGTGTGTGTGTGTGTGTGTGTATGTGCCTGTGTGCGTGTGTCCACTTGTGTGTTGTTTGTTAATAATATACTAGATATCTAAGTTTTCATTTGCGTTTTTTCCAGCATTCTGCATGAATCTGCAGATTTACGTGGAATCGTACAGGGGCTACAGTTTCCTAGTGAAATTAGCCAAAAACATCTAATTTCTTGCTCGACACCCAGCTATACTTCCATAGTGTGTGAAAAGACAGTACGAGGATTCTTATGCCCGCAGTTTTCATGTTGTTGTATGAATCTGTTTTAAGTGTACCTGCCCAGGCTTCGCGCCGTTCATGTGCTGTCTTCGGGCACTCTTCGGGCCACCGTAGGCTCGTATACTACGCGCAGGGTTGTAGCTGCCTACTGACATTTTATCTTTTAGGCCAGAGAGAGCGGCTAGACCTCACGACTAGCGCTTAACGTAGCAGTCTGTGTTACATATTATCATACGGGGGATGTTGCCTCGTGCAGACGCCTGTTCTATTTAGTTCAAGCAAAGACAGCATCTGCTCCTCTCTCTGTCTTTCGTGGTCATTTCTTTGTTCATCTGATATTACGCATTTGGCATAGTTAGGACGGGAAAGAAACTGAGAAGAGATTGTTTTAACGTGTTCGCATTTATTATTGTTTCTACTTGTATGATTTCATTTTGAATATCGCATCCTTAGAAACAAATTATAACATACCGTTACTGATTTATGTGTCAACTAACTTGAATACTGAAAATCGAAAATAATACAGAAACAGAAGATATTCTGTACCATAGGCGTTTCATATGTATTTCCCGATATGACGGCTGCCGTATGTTCGCAAAATTTTGATTATAGCTAGGAAAGATTTTTCAACCAGTTGTACGATGTTTATGTCCCTCTGTATTATGTCATAAGAGTGCTGTACTTTCTTCACTGATTGGTGAAGATGAAAGTCTCCTCTTCGTAAATTAAGAAATTCAAATTGCAGCTGAAAAAAATAAAAATAGAAAAGGAAACATTGAGGTCTGGAGAGCTAACACCTCATGCCACAGGGTGAAAAGTTATAACACCAGACACTAACCGCAAGAAGTCTCTGGAAAGCGATGTTTTGCGACAGAACTTAGAGGTGGACTGAGGCCAAAACAACAATGGACGACAGTTTAAAGATCCACAATTTACGGAGTGCAGCGCTGAAGTGACAAAAACTCATCAGTCAATGATCTGGCAGTGAAGAGTTACAGTGACAATGAGACTGGTTTGTTTTACGCCTTGCAGATGAGCCTAGCACTCTTCAGCAGTAATGGAGCACAGTCGTGTCACTTTTTAAAATTGAGTGAAGTGGTGAATCTACATGGTCCATGAGCTTGAACATCATATTCCACTTAGGGGCGCTATTTACCAAGGGGAACATCACAAGGAAAGAAAAGATTCGTCATGTGACGTCTCAGTAAGACACAGGAGTGATCAGCGCTTACTCACGCATATATGATGTAGAATCAAAAATTATTCCGACAGTTCCAGTAAAGAAGAGTGCAGGAAACGCTAATAACGCGTCCTCATCTTTTCTGATGTCAATGTACAATGCCCTATGAGACGAAGAACGAAAATGTCCCTATGGAAGCTGACTCTCCAGTTTTGTAGCTGCTGTCTTACGTGTATGCTTTGAGAGTTCACTTCTGCTTACTCGTGTACAGTACAAGAATTCGCGCAACCGTCCTTCTGCGAACAATCTTTATGAGTGAAAATGTTTGTTCTCGGGCAGCGCTGTCTCTCACCTGAAGAATTCCAGTTCTCTTCTTTTTTGGTATTCTTCCAGCAGTAAGGATTCCACATTCTGAGTGTGAAAAGGAATAGGAAAGGTTTTCTGTGCAATATTCATAGATGGGAGCTCGGTGTTATTCCTAATGCACTGTAACAGACGTGTTTATTCTTCATTTATTTGCAAAAGTACCCAATAAATTCTTATCATTATTTTCACTGTATTTCGATGATCGTTACCGGTAACTAAATCTTAGAAATACCATAAATTACCCAAACATTCAGGTTCTACAAGGTACCGTTCATCGGTTAACCCTATTACTAACTTTGTAAAAGTTAAGCACGTCCAGGGGGAATTAGGAGCAACAGTTCTGCGACCAGTGGTTGTTTAGTAGTCCGATGTTCCGCCAGCACGAGTAGTTGACATTTTCGAAGAATAATCGCCCATTGCTCACAAGGCTCGTAATGGAATGAAGCCAAGCTCGCAGGCAAAGGTTATATGCTCTCCGTGCGGGATAGTCCGAGGGCGTTTTCGTGAACATTTTGAGCGTGAATTCGTAGTTGCTACCTAAGGTTGTCGTTCAGTGTAAGACAGAATTCCAGCACTTTTGTTGAGGCCGTTGAAGATGTTATCGTACTTGGACTACCCGGCCACGGCAGTGTTGCACGTGGCCTCTCGTGTCGTTATCAGAAACATGCGGTGACATTACAGTAAAAAAGTGCAGTGGAGAGTAGGGAAAACGCAGCCGACTGTCAGTGTATGAAAGTCAGTTGTAAGTTTTGTGTCAAGTCGTTTAGCTTGTCCTCGTTAAATATAGTCAGTAGTGCAGTGTTGTGTTATCCGTAACCGTGAATACTCCTCAGACTGGAAAACAAAAAGATGTCACGCAGATGGACACATTCAGGCGAAAAAGAGCTTATTTTCAAAGTTGTACAGTTTTGCCGAGGCCTCTACAGAAAGTAGTCTTTCGGCAGGCAAAGAAAGGCAGGTAAGTCAGAAATAACAATAA
Source organism: Schistocerca nitens (assembly GCF_023898315.1). NCBI lineage: Eukaryota > Metazoa > Arthropoda > Insecta > Orthoptera > Acrididae > Schistocerca > Schistocerca nitens. The sequence continues at coordinate 63,306,566 of NC_064616.1, forward strand.
AATGCATTCTGAAATACTGTAAGAAAGCGGGAGAAACATGGAAGAAAGTTAAAATTCCTAAAAAACAAAGGAATTTTAGAATAGTAGTTTCCCTGGATGAAATCGATAAAGCACTTATGAGAAGAAGTTTTCGAAGTATTATGAGCAGAAGAAAGAGATCCCAACGTTGAGAAAGTTGCTTAAATTAAAAAAAAACTGAGACACATGTTGAGTGGAGAAAAGTAAATATTTCGGAAACTTTAAAATAGATGAGTTCGTTTCAAAAACTTTAAAAATGAGAGAACCATCCTAATTTCTCGACATTGTGGCAAAACCTGCGGAATACTTGACAGCAGTCAGAAATAATAAAAAGGACCCAATACATTAGTGGTATTTACGGACGAAACGTAGGTGCATACGCTTTATACCATAAAAAGTGCTGCCAGCATGAAGGAATTGTGTAATGACTAATACCAGTGCAGGCCGAAGTGCTGTTGTTGTCCACGCAGGTGGTGCAATGGGTTCCACAGAAAGAGCAGAGTTAGTTTAGGATTCGAAATCTGAACCCCAAAATTGTCACGATGATATGAATGGGTATAATTATAACAAATGGTTAGCAGAGAAACTGATTCCCAACATCCCAGCTGGTAGTATTGTTCTTGATGACGCACCGTATCATATTGTTCACATAAATCCTCCATTACTGTAGCTCGCAAAAAGTATGTAACTAGACGGCTCATTTAGAACAAAGACAGTTTTGAAGCGAGCTTAACAAGAAACGAGCTTTTACAAATTGTACGTTATAATAAACCAAAGCCTGTTATTTAAGCGGATGCAGTTTTCAAGCGTAGGAGCTGTATTGTTCTGAGATTTCTACCTTACTACTGCGATGTGAACCCTATAGATCTAATCTCTATAAACAGAAGACAATGTCCCGACTGACTGACTCACTCACTGCAACATCATCGCCAGGCCAAATCGATAATGATACGAACTTTAAATCTGGAGAGGCTGTTGATCTTGTACTGTAGACGTCGTTTAAGAAGCGATTTTTTGAAATTCCACCCCTAAGGTGGTGAAACAGGGGATAAAATGTTTTTTTCTTTATATTTCGCTATTAGGGCAATTTTGAAGGTAAACGAACGACAATTGGTATTTGGTTTCTCGATCTGAAATATGTGTTTCAGCACTTCTCGAAATTTTACCCCTACTGGGATGAAGTAGTGCGTGAAATCTTTTTAAAAAATAAACTGTTATTAAAGAACTGCTAATGTAATTTGAAAACTGCATCTATGAAAATTAGTTCAAATGGTTCAAATGGCTCTGAGCACTATGGGACTTAACAGCTACGGTCATCAGTCCGCTAGAACTTAGAACTACTTAAACCTAACTAACCCTAAGGACATCACACAACACCCAGTCATCACGAGGCAGAGAAAATCCCTGACCGCGCCGGGAATCGAACCCGGGAACCCGGGCGCGGGAAGCGAGAACGCTACCGCACGACCACGAGCTGCGGACTGAAAATTAGTATTTGACTTCTCGGTTACAAATGAAAATAACACTTGTTTCAGTGTTTTTGGAAATTCAGACCCTAAGGAGGTGAAATACAGGATGAAATGTTTTATGAAAATATTTCGTTATACTAAAAAATTTTTGGAGCAAAATGTATCAAAACTGGTATTTCACTTGTCGGTAAGGTATAAAGAAATATTTGTTACGGTATAAAAGTTTCTGTGGAAATAACAGCACAAGAACGCAACAGACATGATTATCATAAACCTTGGACTCCCGCTACCAGAATCCCGTTTTGGTCAGAAGTACATTGGGAAAATACCAGGCTTCTGTGGCCATAATTAGAAGGAAAAGTTAAGAAAGCGTTGCAGTTTGTGAACAACATAAAAAATCTATTAAAGGAAAACAAACAAAAAATCTGTGCAGACCATACAGTCTAGAAAAGCAGCGGGCGCTAAGCTAATCTGGAATACAATGAAACAAAACACTGAAGAAACAAAAGTTTCTTCCATTAATTGAACTACCCTGAAACGAACAGCCAAGGAGTCCTTATTTAAGATTGGTTAAAAACTTGCGTACATGTAAAAGGGATGAGTATTGGCGCAAAGATGGTTTAACTGAAGAAGCAACAGAGAGTATAATAATTAATTGGCCTGGCGAGTGAAGCTAAATAGCAATTACGGCGACAGTGATACGGATACCGACAGAGCGGGTGAAACTAGAACGGATTCCAGTGAAACAGGCAGAGCAGACGACGATATTGGCGTCTGCCCTTTGTGTGCTGGACCATCCACTCCATACCTCTAATCAGCAGGGTTAGTGCAGCTCCCATTGCATGACTGTAGTTGTACCGTATTTCCGCTCTCCGCAGCCCCGATTACGCGCTGATTCACAATAACCCCACCAAAGCTCCCTTACTCTCTCTTGCAGTAATATTGTGGTCGACTAATAAATCACGACGAGTTGGCAATTTCTTTCCATACGTACCAAGTCACTGACATGTCACAGTGATCTGAAAAAGAATGCAGTCTTCCTCTGTACATTCTTTCAACCGCCTTCCCCAATATTTAAACAAAATTATAGTCTGTTAAGTAAGAGCGCGGTGAGCATTACACACAGATGGTAAAAGATATCGCCATAGTTATTTCATAGTCCAATAGAGGGAACCTTTGTCCTTCGTGGTATGTCCATAAAGTATTAGTTTACTTTGAATCCTTGCCTGAGATACATAAGTAGAGATATGAGCGCAGCATGAGCGTCGCGTTTGTTAACGATGCTTGATACCGACTGCTAAACATTGATTTACTGAAAAAAATGAAGATTGGATACTGCAAGAGGACAATGATCCGAAGCACCGCAGCAGGCTTTGCAGTGACTGGGAAAAGGAGAAAGATATGCAAGTACCGAATTGGCCCTCACAATCGCCTGACGCTAATCCTATTGAAAATGCACGGTGTTATATCAAAAATACGTTGCAAGGAAGAAAATCTTCACCTTGAAACAACCGTAAACGCAAATTGGACGCATTTGGAGGTCTCTTACACACGAATACGCGGAAAACTTGGTTTCAAAAAAAATGGCTCTGAGCACTATGGGACTTAACTTCTGTGGTCATCAGTCCCCTAGAACTTAGAACTACTTAAACCTAACTAACCTAAGGACATCACACACATCCATGCCCGAGGCAGGATTCGAACCTGCGACCGTAGCGATCACGCGGTTCCAGACTGAAGCGCCTTTAACCGCACGGCCACACCGGCCGGCACTTGGTTTCAAGCATGCCTCGGAAATGCCAAGCAATTATAGTCTCTGCGGGTGACTGGACGTATTATACAGTGTGTAAATATTAAGTTGACAAACCATAATAACTCGAAAAATAATCTCCACACGAAAAATTGTGTAGAATGCAAAGTTGATTATTTTCGAGGGGGACATCTGCTGGTGCTAAGATTAGCCCGCCATCCCAGCCCCCTGGGGGTGGAGCGGGAGGTAACTTTATAATTTCAAATGGGAACCCCCATTTTTTACTGCAAAATCAAATTCTACATAAGAAACTACGTACATTTTGTCTGAAACATTTGTTTTGATTCTTGGTAGTTGGCGCTGCAATTCAAGAAAATCCATGTTCTCATTTTTGCGTGGAAAATGGTTACGGATAAATAAATAATACTTATTTACTTCGTAAATTTTGATTCGCTAAAACTAAAAAATTGTAAAACTCTAATTCCTCTCTCTGAAACCCCACCCTATTGGGAAAGAGGGAGGAGAGCTGCGGACGCAGTTTGTATGCTAAGCTAAGCGAACTCGGCGTATCTTGGTGACGTATGCGCCGCGGCCTGTCTTTCGCGGGTGCTTCGGGATGCCCAACGTGACGAGACACTGAGCCATCGACACACGAGACTAGCTGCTTAACGTGATTTTGCGCTCTCGGCGCTCTCCAGCGGAGTTTCCAGCTTTACGTGTTTCGTAAATATCGCAGTTTGTCCACGATAATGGGCGAGTAAAATTCGTACCTTAGCTCTATTAAAACGCACATTTCCTCCCTTCCCCATATGCAGGCCGTGTTGTTCTGTTTGTGGCATACATAAATAAAAAGTTCAATATCCGTGAACGTGTAATAAGACAAAAAGGAAATATACAAGTTCGAGTCAATGAAGACATCAGCTTATAAAACTTCACCAAAAATAACATTCACTCCTGACAAAGAATGCACTTATATTTACATAACATTGAGTATTCAGTAATTATTTATATTAATTTCGTAAGAATGCCCCATACCCTTTTGGAAAACGCGAAGGTAAAGAAAAAAATTAAACACAACAGGAGTCGGACCCTATATCGATCTCATCTCTGCATTGTAACATCGTGACTCCATGCACTATTCTAGGCCGTAGCTCCGTTACAAGCTACTATGGATATATTCGTCTTTTGAATCTGCAGCTCTTGTCCTTTCTTTCAGCATATGCAGTTAAATTCTTGCTTCCTATTAGTGCTAATGTATGTGACACGTGGCTGAAATATCGCAGAACTTATTATGTGTTTCAGGGGACGAAATGGCTTCTCAACGTGAAATAGGAAGTGCCGTCACGACACTTTTAGAGCGCCACGCCAACGTTAGCTAGCTCATTCCGTGTGCCGATGGCTTCAAACACGTGTTTTCCACTGTCTTGCGATCAGTATCGGAAATAGCTATGGACTTTTGGATTATTTTGTACGGAGCTAGACAGTTTCCGTTACGGATATACGGTGTCTGGGATGGAGGGGGGAACAGAGTTGGGACTACTGAAATTGGGAACAAGGGCGCTTACCAGAATTCAGCCGGCCGCGGTGGTCTCGCGGTTCTAGGCGCTCAGTCCGGAACCGCGCGACTGCTACGGTCGCAGGTTCGAACCTTGCCTCGGGCATGGTTGTGTGTGATGTCCTTAGGTTAGTTAGGTTTAAGTAGTTCTAAGTTCTAGGGGACTGATGACCACAGATGTTAAGTCCCATAGAGCTCAGAGCCATTTCAACCAACCAGAATTCAGTACTCCACCAGCCTAGCTCATTTACACATACAGCAAATCAATACAACATCCCAAGTAAATGACGCTAAGAGTTCACAGTCGGACTCTCGGCAGCAATAATTTCAAAATAATAAAGGACTCTCGCTGATACAATGTAGCGCTTGATGTGTAAAAGGAACTGGAATGTTCTTTGAAGCGCTTAAAGAACAGCTTGCTGATCTGTGGAAATATCCACCGCAGCACCGATGCCAAGCCACTAGTACAAATATTCATACATAAACTAACAATATTATTCCTATTTTGCAAAAGTAAACAAATGTAGAAAAAAATGATGTTAAACTCTTCAGAATTTTCTTGTCACAGTGTTAATATCAGTTAACAAATAACGAAATCCTGCATACTGGACACTTAAACTGCATAAAAATGAAATAAACGAATAATGCACGGCAGAAGGCGACCCGGAATAGAGAGCAAGTAAAATTTCCGTTTCCAGCGAAGAATCTCAAGGATAGCATAATATCTTTCTCATTGTTCTATTAACTGTAGTGTTATTCCAGCACAAACTAGGCGCGATTCAGTGATAGAGTTTTTACGAAGAAGAAACATCCAGAAAGGTATACAAGTAACAGAATAATAGTTTCTTGTGATAACGTAGACAGTGGTACTAGCAATAACAAGGTTTTGTGTGAAGAGACATCAACTTCAAGAACCGGTGACAAAAAGGTTCATGGATCTGAAAATCAGACTCTAGTCCAAATCACGCTGTTCACCCTCTCATACTGATTCTGTTTACGGCCGTAAAGACATTTCTTCAATGACTTTGTGTCAGACACATTGCTTAATATGGACTTTATAACGTTGATGACAGCTTTTGGTGGACGACGTATGAAAATACTCTGTTCATTGGTATCTGTTGTATTTGCAACAAGTGCCTGGTCCCTTAGGCCCTATCCACGCTGAAGACGCTGAATATCTGTATATTACACTGTACGGAGTATGTGATGGTATCGCCAGATACAACAAAGGAAATATTATTAACTATCATGTGCTGTGGGAAACAGTCGACCAATGACATTTCATTCATTGACAATAGGAGGATGAGGAATGCAAAGAGGAAACATAAAGGAGCGTGCTGGACGAAGGACAAACGCTGCTAACATAAGAGTAAATGAAAAAGTTGTGTTGCGACACAGAAAATCCTTCCCACGGATCTGGGATTTCATGAAACTGACGATGAAACTTGAAAACGCTGTTTCCGGCAAATGTGCTTCTTTGGCGTATGAGGTACCATTTGGAGCCAAAGACGTAAAAATATTTTGTGTTTGTAAGGCATTATCAATTTACGAATGTTATTATAGCCTTTTCAAACCTTCAGAAGATGATAAAAATTGATTTAATTCTTCCAACTATAAACATTATTTCTATCTGAAGAATAGTCACCAGTCTGTTGAAGTCAATTTGAAAATTGGTCGACACATACCCAACAGATATTTTTAAAAAATCTTCCTTGTTCATGTGCTGTAGGAAAAATGTTATTTGAATTTAACATCACAGGTATAGGAGCGTCCGCACCTCCTCGATCGCAGACGCAATCCTGTGTAAATATGATTTTAATTGATTTAAGTGGCTAAGATACCTTCAAAATAAATGACGTACGCTTTTGGTTGAAATGTTCGCACTCGTCCGTGCCTCGGAGTTTCACTACATCACACTGGCAGCTCCGGCCTGAATCCACGTACTCTTGACGACGGGCGGCGCGCGAGACAGACTACGCGACGTCCTGATCCGTAAGCTTCGTCGGAAATGTTTTTCTACAGACCCGGATTATTTCTATGCACTAGTACATATAATGCTGTCATGATAAAACTCGCTTTGACCCCCTATACAGGGTCAAAATAGTCATTACTCCTATATCACTAATCAGTACCCTGTGGCAATTCAACTACGTTGTAAAGATTCTTAGATCCGACCACTGGATTGGAAAACAAGCACCGCAAACAGCCACGGTGACCTCTCCAACCGTCTCCTTCGTTGAAAAAAACTGAATGACAGCCTAAAGTTTGAAGAGAGAAGCACAAACGTAAAAGCATCACAAGTTTCTACTGGAAACTTCTCCAACCCACCCTCCAGGAGAGTCGCTCCAGGCGATGTTCTGCACTCGCGTCTGCCGTCTACTGCCATACCTCATTAACGACAAATTTCGCCACGTTGTTCTAGCGGATACGTTCGCCATACGTCCCCTATTGATTTCTTCAGTTATTTCACGCATTGTGTTTGTCTGTTAGCACTCACAACTCAACACAAACGCCGCTACCCTCGGTCATTAAGTGAAAGCCGTCCGCCACTGCGTTGTCCGTGGTGAGAGGTAATGCCTGAAATTTGATATTCTTGGCACACTCTTGACACTGTGGAACTCTGAATACTAAATTTCCAGACGATTTCCGAAATGGAATGTGCCATGCGCTTAGCTCCAACAATCATTGTGCGATCAAAGTATGTTAATTCCAGTCCTGTGGCCTTAATGGCGTCGGAAACCTTTTCAATTGTATCACGTGAGTACAATTAACAGCTCCGCCTGTGAGTAGCTCTTTTATACCTTGTGTACGCGACACTACCATTATGTGTAAATGTGCGTATGGCTATCCCACTACTTTTGTTCAAAAATGGTTCAAATGGCTCTGAGCACTATGGGACTTAACATCTGAGGTCATCAGTCCCATAGAACTTAGAACTACTTAAAACCTAACTAACCTAAGGACATCACACACATCGATGCCCGAGGCAGAATTCGAACCTGCGTCCGTAGCGGTCGCGCGATTCCAGACTGAAGCGCCTAGAACCGCTCGGCCACGACGGCCGGCACGACCTTAGTCTTCTCAGTGTATAGCACTTGTTGATTTGGAGAAAACTTTTGACAACGTCGGCTGGAAGTCACTCCTTAATTTCTGAAGGTAGCAGGGGTAAGATACAGGGAGCGAAAGGCTGTTTACAGATTGCACAGAAACGAGGTGGCAGTTATAAAAGTCGGAGGGCGTGGAAGGGAAGAAATGGTTGAGAAGGCTGTTAGACAGCATTGTAGCCTATCCCCTATCGAGTCTGTACATGGAGCGAGCTGTGAATTAAACAAGGAGAAATTTGGAAAGGGAATTAAAGCCCTGGGAGAAGAAATAAACGTTTTGCGGATTGCCAACGACATGGTAATTCTGTCAGAGACAGCAAACGACTTGAAGTGCTCTAGAACGGAATGGACGGTGTCTTGACATGAGGGTCTAAGATGAACATTAACAAAGGCAAAACGAGGTTAATGTAATGTTCTCGAATCAAACCAGGCGATGCTGAGGAAGTTGCATTAGGAAATTAAAAAATTAAAGTAGTAGAGGAGTTTTGTTCTTTGTGCAGTCAAATAACTTACGATGGGCGAAGTAATGATATAAAATGTAAAACGGCAATGGCAAGAAAACTATTCTGAAGAAGACAAAATTGTTAACATCGAATAAAATGGCATTACTGAACAAGAGTCCAAAAACTCAATGACGAATTCGCTTCTCTTAATTCCGTAAAACTGGTGATTCTAAGCATAAAACCCGGTCTCCCACGATGTCTGTGTGCGTCTGTAATACACGCTCATGCCTGTGTCTCAATCCTCCGTCGCCGTACCAGTACCGGTGCCTAACGGCAAGTCATGACACGAACACTACTGAAAACGCAAATCCTGCAGCGCATAGTCTGAACATCGTTCCTGTAAAGCTTGATCCCTATACGCTAAATAGTTTTCCGTGTACCCTGACTCACATTATAATCACCCTGTTGACGATTCTCCTCCTTATCTGTTGATGTTGCCGTCCGACCCGTTTTCTCAGCGTCGCGTAAACAGCCGCTCTCACGAAATTTGTGGCAGCACGTATGGATCGTTTTATCTGTTGGGGCTCTTAGCTGATACATAAACGAAATCGTCGCTGAGACGTCACAATGTGTTCACATTCTTCGAACTCGAGGACAAAAAACACACATATTGCTCCACTGTGTATCATATTCTTCACGCTTGTCCCCTAGTGCTGCTTTCTGGAACTACGCCACGGTGTCTATTACGGGTCGAAACTTGGAAGGATGGTCTGTCCACTTTACGTGTCGTTTTTCTGTACATCTCTTAGTTTTCGCGCTGTCGTCTTCTGAAATCCCACAGGTCCTTATGAATAACTCTGTCTTTTCTGTTAGTTATTTTTTTAAGTATAAGGGGCGATCAAAAAGTTTCCGTTCGAAAGCCACACTTACCTTTGGCTACATGTCGGTTCTTATATACCCCCATCAGAGTCGCACTGGATTACGCTGCAACATCGTCCTCAAATTGAAATTTTTCGATCGGCGCTTGTAGTATCTATTCATCTGCATATATTCCAAATGCTCCAGACGTTAGTTACAAGCTGCATTAATTGTGTGCTTTGTTAAAAATTCGAATTCGTACGTTCATTCGCAACAATATCAATGTCTGGAGCTACGAAATATTGGCACAGCTGACTAGTCGCTAAAACTGATAACGCAGTCCCCGGCAGGGCTGCGGGAGGCTAGTGCAGGGCATTCTGGGTAAGTGCTTCTTCCAGTGGGCAGAGACGCGGCGCGCAATCAGATTACGGCGGCCGGGCCTTTGTAGCGCCTGCCGGCTGCGGTGTGGGCGCGCGCCGTGCTGGCTGTCGACTCTTTCCGCAGCTTGCGCCTCCCCCTCCTCGCGTAAAACAAGTGCCCGCTGCGGAGACCCGCGTATCTAAAGTCACATCGGCGGAAAGTATTTGACGCAAAAATAAACTGTAATGGAATTACTGACAGCGGCCGGCAGCATTCACAGATGAGAACCCCCGTGCGGCTTACTGAATTTTTGTCGCGGCTGCGACGTGAGCGACATATCGTATTTTACGGACTGTAAGTTGCACTTTTCTCTTCGAAAAATTGCCTCCAAAATACAGGTGCGTCTTATCTTCGAATTTAATGCAAAAACGTCCAGTGTTCGATTTAAAATTCCCGCCAGTCTAAAAATTGGCTATATAATCCGTGCCGAGGGAAATCTATCGCCATCTCACAACATTGGATTCAACTGGCAACAGCAGTGCACCGATGCGACGAACGTGAGTTGCGGGGTTTCACAAGCTTGCTAATACAGTCACCCTCCCGCCCCGCCATCACAAACCCAGAACACTGTCTAGCCTACGATGTGTCATTGCAGTCTGCGGTGCCAGTGAACTTGAATTGAAAGTGTTAAATCTTTCAAGAAGTGCAGCATAAGTAAAGCTCTCGATGGTACTGAAGACATTTTGTATATGAAGAGTAAAATGATGACGACGAAGAGGAAGAAGAAGAAGTCTGGCTTTGCAATCTAATAGTAAAAATGGTAAAAACGCTATTTAAAAAAATTGCTTAAAAATTAAAGAGCCTCTTGTAGACCGTAAAATAGGGCAGTGAAGCGCGAACGAACATGGAGGAACACAGAATTCACGTCAATCGACGAAATCGCACTACGAAGATGATGTTCGATTTGTAGGGCGCTCAACTGTGCGGTCATCAGCGCCCGTACAAAGTCCCAATTTTTACATTGTCCGATTTTTTTACACAATCTAGTCTAGCCATTGTCACGAATGATGAGATTGATGATGATGACAATACAAAGCCCAGTCCCTGGGCAGACCGAGCGAGGTGGCGCAGTGGTTAGCACACTGGACTCGCATTCGGGAGGACGACGGTTCAATCCCGTCTCCGGCCATCCTGATTTAGGTTTTCCGTGATTTCCCTAAATCGCTTCAGGCAAATGCCGGGATGGTTCCTTTGAAAGGGCACGGCCGATTTCCTTCCCCATCCTTCCCTCACCCGAGCTTGCGCTCCGTCTCTAATGACCTCGTTGTCGACGGGACGTTAAACACTAATATCCTCCTCCTATCCTCCTCCTCCCTGGGCAGAGAAAATACCCAACCCGGCCGGGAATCGAACGCAGGGCCACGTAACCCAGAGGCAGCAACGCTAGCCAGTAGACCAGCAGCTGTGGACATCGCACTATCAAGATTTGACCATTCTAGACGGTTTTTTCACCCCCCATGCCACTCTGCCAGACGCCCACAGTCCAACTCGGCGATCCGACTAAGTAAAATGTACACTGAATCTGCGATGCTGGTAGAAAAACAGAGCAGTTACGGAGAGTTGTGATTTTGTTACTGATCCGTATATGAAAACAGGTGTTTTGGTGACGAGCCATATTTTATTTACAACTGTTTTATCAAAACAACAGTAACAGTGTTGGTGCTCTCCACGAGTGTCGATACATTAAAAGAATACGGAGAGGTTCTCTTTCCTCACCGGGTTTGTAGATAACATGATGCGGAAGTTAGTTTCAAACTGCTTGCAACCACGGTCATGAGATCTGAACCCGTTTGATTTCTGCCTGTGTGGTTTCCTGAAGGACAGGGTTTATCAACGAGGCACTAACACACGTTGGAGGTTGAAGACGAGCATAACAAGGACGGTAGCCAGCATCCCACCTGAGATGTTTCGGGCATAAATAGAGTAACCTCTCGTGCCGTTGCACGCTGTCGTGGATGCAGATCGTCGTCGACATTGTGATCAGGAACGTAAAATGGGACGCAGTTACCTTCTGATGTGGAAATTAAAATGTGTTTCTTTCAATGGTTTATTCGTTATTTCTCTTTCGCATGTCCTTACAAATATTTGTTCAATGTTTCATTGTCCTACGATCATTAGTTTTTCATGGGGGCCCTCTCAAGTAGCGAAAGATTAACTATAACCACCCTGCACATCTTCATCTCAGTCTATATCCGTACTTTACAAACCATTGTGAAGTGCATAGCAGAGGGTACTTCCTATTGTACTATTTTTAGAGCTTTTCCCTGTTTCATTCACGTATGGAAGCTGGAAAGAATGATTAAAACATGTAAAAATGTGTGTGAAATCTTATGGGACTTAACTGCTGAGGTCATCAGTCCCTAAGCTTACACACTACTTAACCTAAATTATCCTAAGGACAAACACACGCACCCATGCCCGAGGGAGGACTCGAACCTCCGCCCGGACCAGCCGCACAATCCATGACTGCAGTCCCTGACCGCTTTTTTTTTTTTTTGTTTCAAAATGAGGCAGTTCACAAACACTAAATGAAATGCATCCTCTGCAAAAATAAATAAATAAATAAAAAAATATATAAAAAATAAAAAAATAAAAATAAAAATCATTGTAAAACAAATCACAAGTTTAAAGGAACAGGGATGTTGTTTTTATTTATTTATTTATTTATTTTCCGTAAACATCACTCTGTTAAAAGGAACATGTAGATAATTTCATGGTATAGTATGTGCATTACATATTGAGCGGTGAGAGAAGCGTGAGGTTCATTATCAGCTGTCAAATGTGCACATCGACTGCATCCGGCACATCCCAACTGCGTGGGGGGTCGAGGAAGACTGCCTGAAGATAGTTGGCCAAGGTTTTCCGATAGTGTGACCATCTATGAACCTCATTGTGGGCTTGCTGCAAGAAATAGCAAAAGTCAACTCGTGACTTGGCAGCATCCCCATAGAGGTACGCGATCGTTCAACCTTTGACCCAGATGATCGACTGGGAAATATGCACCATTCGAGAAACCACATAAGTGTTCAGATATTCGACTCGCTGCAAAGGATCAAGGCGCCGTAGGAGATGTTGTCGGACCATGGTACGTGTTGTCTGCAAAATACGTCGGTAGTTAACTGCCGCAGTATGTTTTACAGATGAGGTAAAGTCTATGCCGAGATAGCGGAACCGTTGCACATAAGGAAACGGACTGATTTCTTCCGGCGTAAGGCCCCTTCCAACCGGCATTGCTGCCGATTTGTTCATGTTCACTGCACTACCCGCCGTCACACTGTGGTCCAACAACAGTTCAAGGACCGTCTTCACCTCTTCCTCAGAACGAACGAACAGCAGGAGGTCGTCCGCATAGGCACGACATTTGAAGGTATAGGCCCGCAGTTCCATCCCAGAAAGAGAATTTTTTAGCCTCCCAATTAATGGTTCCAACGCTATCGCGAACAGCAGCATCGAAAGAGGGCAGCCCTGGCGAATGGATCGTCGAATTTGAATGGGCCCTGCTAAACGCCCATTAACCTGTACCAAGGATTGTGCGCCCCCATAAATCCTTCTAATGACACCAGTAAAACGGTCTGGAAATCCCATTTGTTCCAGTACAGTGTACCGCGGGCCTGTTACGGTCGCAGGTTCGAATCCTGCCTCGGGCATGGGTGTGTGTGATGTCCTTAGGTTAGTTAGGTTTAAGTAGTTCTAAGTTCTAGGGGACTTATGACCTAAGCTGTTGAGTCCCATAGTGCTCAGAGCCATTTTAGCCAGTACAGCGTGCAGATAGTTGTGGTGCACCTTATCAAAAGCACTGTCAAAATCAACCGCCACCATTGCCGCTTTAAGCCGGCACTCCTCCGCCAGCGCTATCACATCACGGCATTCGCCAGTAGCTGTTTGCACATTCACCGATCCACCCGGTGTTGTCTGTTCTGTAGAGAGAACGCTACGAATTAACATACGACATCGGGATGCTAGCAACCGTGCAAAGATCTTATAGTCGGCATTACGCAGGGTGATGGGGCGATAATGTGTGACCGTAATTCCTGGCTTCGGTTTATGTACTGGCACCAAGAGGCCTTCCATAAAAACCGGTGGAATAGGCGCATCGGAATTTAACATCTCGTTGTACATTTCCGTCCATCGCGGTGCCATTTCGTTGCGAAATTCTCGATAAAATTCAGCAGGAAGCCCATCAATGCCTGGGGACCGATTCAACGCACCCTTTGCGATCGCATCATGTACTTCCTCACAGCTAATGGCTTCCAGTAAGGTTCCCGCGGCTTCCACCGTCAGTGTACGGGAGACGTACGTGGCTATACGTTAGAGGTCATCGACAGGGGCTGTTTCTTCCCGATACATGTATTGGTAATGGTCGAAGAATGCAGAGACAATGTCCGCTTGACGCGTCACTCTTCGGTCTTCGCGGGTAATTAATTCCCGTACCAAAACGCGTCGTCGGTGCTTTCGTTCATTCACGACGTGGTGCATGGAAGGAATCTCGTGCATTATCGTATCGTGACATCTGGCAAGCACCATGGTTCCCTGAAGATGTTTCCGAGCTAAAGCCACTAGTTTAGCTTTTATCCTTTTGCGTTCGATCCAGATGTCCTGTCCCGGCGGACCATCATCCAGGTCGCGCAGCGCTGCAAAATAAAAGTCGGTCGTACGGCGGTGCCATTCTGCCATCTCCCTGCTATATGAGATGAACGTACGGCGAAGCGCCGGTTTAGCACAAGTCAGCCACCAATCAAGCTTCGTCGCATACCTTCCAACCCTTCGATCGCACATCGTCCATGTCTCAAGGATCCGTTGACGGCATTCAGGATCATGTAGATGTTGAATGTTTAATTTCCACGGGGCCTTACTGTTCCACACCTCTCTACGGGAAAGAAGCACCGTACAGATGTAAGCGCTGTGATCGGAAAATGCCAATGGCCAGCGTTCCGCGTCCTGGACATCATTTGCATGAGCCCGTGAGATATACACTCCTGGAAATTGAAATAAGAACACCGTGAATTCATTGTCCCAGGAAGGGGAAACTTTATTGACACATTCCTGGGGTCAGATACATCACATGATCACACTGACAGAACCACAGGCACATAGACACAGGCAACAGAGCATGCACAATGTCGGCACTAGTACAGTGTATATCCACCTTTCGCAGCAATGCAGGCTGCTATTCTCCCATGGAGACGATCGTAGAGATGCTGGATGTAGTCCTGTGGAACGGCTTGCCGTGCCATTTCCACCTGGCGCCTCAGTTGGACCAGCGTTCGTGCTGGACGTGCAGACCGCGTGAGACGACGCTTCATCCAGTCCCAAACATGCTCAATGGGGGACAGATCCGGAGATCTTGCTGGCCAGGGTAGTTGACTTACACCTTCTAGAGCACGTTGGGTGGCACGGGATACATGCGGACGTGCATTATCCCGTTGGAACAGCAAGTTCCCTTGCCGGTCTAGGAATGGTAGAACGATGGGTTCGATGACGGTTTGGATGTACCGTGCACTATTCAGTGTCCCCTCGACGATCACCAGTGGTGTACGGCCAGTGTAGGAGATCGCTCCCCACACCATGATGCCGGGTGTTGGCCCTGTGTGCCTCGGTCGTATGCAGTCCTGATTGTGGCGCTCACCTGCACGGCGCCAAACACGCATACGACCATCATTGGCACCAAGGCAGAAGCGACTCTCATCTCTGAAGACGACACGTCTCCATTCGTCCCTTCATTCACGCCTGTCGCGACACCACTGGAGGCGGGCTGCACGATGTTGGGGCGTGAGCGGAAGACGGCCTAACGGTGTGCGGGACCGTAGCCCAGCTTCATGGAGACGGTTGCGAATGGTCCTCGCCGATACCCCAGGAGCAACAGTGTCCCTAATTTGCTGGGAAGTGGCGGTGCGGTCCCCTACGGCACTGCGTAGGATCCTACGGTCTTGGCGTGCATCCGTGCGTCGCTGCGGTCCGGTCCCAGGTCGACGAGCACTTGCACCTTCCGCCGACCACTGGCGACAACATCGATGTACTGTGGAGACCTCCCGCCCCACGTGTTGAGCAATTCGGCCGTACGTCCACCCGGCCTCCCGCATGCCCACTATACGCCCTCGCTCAAAGTCCGTCAACTGCACATACGGTTCACGTCCACGCTGTCGCGGCATGCTACCAGTGTTAAAGACTGCGATGGAGCTCCGTATGCCACGGCAAACTGGCTGACACTGACGGCGGCGGTGCACAAATGCTGCGCAGCTAGCGCCATTCGACGGCCAACACCGCGGTTCCTGGTGTGTCCGCTGTGCCGTGCGTGTGATCATTGCTTGTACAGCCCTCTCGCAGTGTCCGGAGCAAGTATGGTGGGTCTGACACACCGGTGTCAATGTGTTCTTATTTCCATTTCCAGGAGTGTATATACGATCCAACCTGCTCGCCGAATGACTTGTCACATAGGTGTATCCCGGTGCATCTCCATGTCGTAATTCCCACGTGTCACTAAGTACAAGGTCGTTGACTACGATTCGCAACTCCTGGCTGATGTTTGCTTGCGGCCATTGGTCTTTCCGGCTGAGAACACAGTTGAAATCTCCACCAATTATTACACATTCATAACATCCATGGAATAGTGGGGCAATGTCTTCTGCATAAAATCGCGCCCTTTCCCGCCGCCGATTGTTTCCCGACGGTGCATAAAGATTGATGATGCGTGTCCCAAACGTCGTGAAAGCCATTCCCCTGGCCGACGGAAGATAACACACGTTTTCGACTGGGGAGCCATCTCGCACGTAAACTGCAACCCCACTCCCATTGTGATCTCCATGTGACGAATAGGATTGGTAGCCTGCGATGTATGGGAGTGCAGCTATGTGGACGTCCTGCAGCAAAGCAATATCCACTTCAGATGCCCAAATCGTTTCCTTCAGTAGGTGTATTTTGGCCGGTGAACGCACGTCATTTATATTTAATGTCGCAATACGGTTCGCATGGCGTTGAATCCCACTCTGTCGAGGCGCAACAACATCTCCCTGCATCGGCGCTGGGGGCTGAGTTAGAAGATGTTCTCTCGCCCCTCTCCCTTCACCTTCATAAATTATTAGGCCGTCTTCGTAAGTGCCGGCTGCCTCTGTATGACGTCCGGCGCCTCCTCAATATCCTCATACCACATCTTTGCAGGCAGTGATACATTCGTGTCCATAACCACAGCATCTGCGTCTGGAGAGCCAAATAGTTGTGATTCCTCTTCAGCATCACCACGTCCCGGTACCGTCAATGTGACAGACCGCTGCGGGTCTGATCGAACAGTTTCCATTGCCTCATCCTGTTTCGTAGAGGTTGTTCTGTCGTCTTGGTCCACAGGCACATCGTCGTCGGGGCAAGGGGAGTCATCCCTATTAGATGTCGTG
Organism: Schistocerca nitens; assembly: GCF_023898315.1. Lineage (NCBI taxonomy): Eukaryota > Metazoa > Arthropoda > Insecta > Orthoptera > Acrididae > Schistocerca > Schistocerca nitens. The sequence goes on from NC_064616.1 coordinate 63,323,568, forward strand.
CGGAGACGCCGTTTCCTCCTCTTCGGGGAACGTTGTTTGCGTGATCTTCCTTTCGTGTCCTCAGATTGTAGGGAATCACGGCTGCCCGACAGAAAAGCATCCGTAGGAACTGGAAGCGTTTCGAGTCCCATCGTTGTACTTGGCGGGAGTTCGGTCCCATCTGATGTTGTCGCCGTAGATTGTATGCTCGATGGAGCAGCATCCTCTGTCATCCCGACGTCTGCTACAAGGTTTCGGAGAGTGCCATCTTGATCTTCCATCGGGGCTGACGCAGTGAGGGCTTTGGCATAGGTGATCGGTAGTACTGTCATCGCCGGCGACGGCTCCTGCACATCTGAAGGCAGTTGCGTAATCCGCCGTTGCATACAGTTCGACCTGAGGTGTCCCTCCTGGCCACATCCAGAACATGTACGTGGTTGACCATCGTAAATCACCACCGCCCGACAACCACCAGTTGTCAGATAGGACGGTACATGCTTCTGTAGATCAATAGTGATCCGCCGCACTCCGTTAAGAACGGGGTATGTGGCGAATTGTGTCCAGCGTTCTGCTGTGTGACCATGTACCGTGCCGTATGGCTTAAAAGCCTCGATAACTTCGTCAGCCTGGAGCTCAAATGGCAGCTCAAAAACACGTATTGTCCGTACACCCAGACCAGCATGTTCTACAGTTACCGTGCCGACATTCCCGTCACTATGGCAAAATCGGAGACCTCCTTTTGTCGCCTGTAGAATTCTCTCACACGCCGCGTCATTTACCATCTTAACATACACCGTGGGACTAACGATGGATAGGTGAATTCCGATAACATCGTTTGGCGGTATCTTGACGTCCTCTCGAATGAATCGTTCCACTGCTAAAACCTTTGGTCGTTCGTAGTCTTTGCAGAGATTGAATCGTAATGTAGTTTTCCTGTACTTGTTCGCCATGATCGTTGTTACTAGCCCGCGTGCAGACTAAGTCCACAAGTAAACAAACACTCGCACACGCCACACAGGCGGAAGTATCGGACCTCCGCTTCGCACGGCCGCTAGCGCCGAACTACCGCTCGGCTACTCCCGCGCGGCGAAGAATGATTGTTTGAATGCCTTTGTGTGCGCAGCAATTAATCTAACCTTGTCTTCGCAATTCCTGCGAGAGCGGTATGTGGGGGTTTTTAATATATTCCCAAATTCATTTCTTACAGTTGGTTCTGGAAGCATTGTATGTAGGCTTTCACGTATTAGCTTGTGTCTGTCTTCAAGCGTCTGCCGCCTGTTCTTTCAGCATCTCCGTGACAGTCTGCGCCGGCCGGTGTGGCCGAGTGGTTCTAGGCGCTTCAGTTTGTAACCGCGTGACCGCTACGGTCGCAGGTTCGAATCCTGCCTCGCGAAAGGATGTGTGTGATGTCCTTAGGTTAGTTAGGTTTAAGTAGTTCTAAGTTCCAGGGGACTGATGACCTCAGATGTTAAGTCCCATAGTGCTCAGAGCCCATTTTTTTGACAGTCTGCCTCTGAGTTAAATGATTCAAATGGCTCTGAGCACTATGGGACTTAAAATCTGAGGTCATCAGTCCCCTAGACTTAGAACTACTTAAACCTAACTAACCTAAGGACATCACACACATCCATGCTCGAGGCAGGATTCGAACCTGTGACAGTAGCAGCAGCGCCGTTCCGGACTGAAGCGCCTAGAACCACTCGGTCACAGCGGCCGGCTCTGAGATAAATAATCCTGCGACTATTCGTGGTGCCATTCTTTGTGTACGTTCAGTATCTCCTGTTAGTCCTGTTTGATACGGGATCCACAGTATTGTGAGATGGATCACACGAGTGTTTTTTGTTGCATCTCCTTTGAGACAGACTGCATTTGGAAAGCATTCTGTCAATTAATTAATTAATTTCCTCCCTCGCCCCCCCCCCCCCCCCCGTCATAACGGATAGGTTCGTTGTACGTCCCACATTGATTTCTGCAGTTATTACAGTATTGCTTGATTTTTAGCATTGACAACTCTGCACAAACGCCACTGCTTTCGGTCGTTAAGTGAAGACCGTCGGCCACTGCGTTGTCCGTGCTGAGAGGTAATGACCGTAATTTCGTATTCTCGGCACACACTTGATCCCGTGGATCGCGGAATTCCGTAACTAATTTTTAAATTCCGCGTTCAACGTCTGATACTTCCCATCGTGCGGCCGCAATCACGTCGGAAACCTTTCCACATGAATCAGCTGAGTACAAATGACAGCATCGTCAATGCACTGCGTGTTATACCTTGTACACGCGTCACCACTGGCACCTGTACAAGTCCATGTCGTTATCCCCTCATTGTAGTACAGCAGCCGATGCTGGACACAATGGCCCCAACGAGGCTACGGGAAACGACAAACAAGAAGCTCCGCTGACGGGTACTCCGCCGGCCACGGCGACAAACAAACCCGCAATATGAAACTCGCAGCAAGTAACGAAGACTCGTAAACACGACGACCAGTACCTCCATAATGTGGACAACTTAAAGCAAACGCGACAGTCACTAGAAGGTAAGAACATATGCACCCGTAGCACGAGTGACGACGGACAAGGAACTGCTCTCATCTTTCATATAGTTAGGGAAACGGAAAGAGTCAAACAAAGACATGGTAACGCACTTGATGACGAACTGGGAAATATAAATATGTGGTGTCTGTTCTTCGGAAATATCCGAAAGAACAAATACCACATATATACAATTAAGGCGAAGGCGAACAATGATCTCTTCAGTGTAGATACACATAAGACTCGAACTCTTACGTCCGCAGCTCGTGGTCTCGCGGTCGCGTTCTCGCTTCCCGAGCACGGGGTCCCGGGCTCGATTCCCGGCGGGGTCAGGCATTTTCACCTGCCTCGAGATGACTGGGTGTTTGTGGTGTCCTCATCATTTCACCATCATTCATGAAAAGTGGCGAGATTGGACTGAGCATTGGTTGGAAATTTGCACCGGCGCTGATAACGGCGCAGTTGAGCGCCCTACAAACCAAATATCATCATCATCACCATCATCGACCCCTTACGGAAATCGGCGAAATGTCGCGAGCATTGCGGATAATGAGCAAGGGGCACTGCCTTAGCAGTATGTCGATAAGTTGTGAATTTCAGTATGACCGGAGGCCTGCTGGAGAGCCCATGCAGTTGCAGTGAGCACTGTACGCGGACTACGCAGTTGTCAGCGCATCTGCCCACTAAACAAAAGACCCTGGTTCGAATCCCAGTCCGACCAGAATTTTCGACTTTCCCAACTGATTTAAATCAATGCCCACTCGCAGCCATTGTCTCTACTTCCTTTGTGTCTTGAACTGGGAAATGTATACGGCACACAGACTAAAATCACGTGGTACGTTACATTATCACACTTTACCCAGAAACTGAAACGAATACCGAAGATGAAAAAAATTCCTTTCCAGCATCTCAACAGAGATAAACCAATAAGATAAATGGACCCTATCGGAGGAAATCACCAAATTAGAAACACAAACGAAGATCAAAAGTACACAAAAAAAGTACCAGGTATGTATGGCTTGCCGGTAGAATCCAGTGAGTGTATCTGGGATGCAATAGACACGGAAATGACTTACATGTACGATCAACTATTGGCAAACGACGAACTACCAACAACTTTCAAGGAAGGTCTCGTGGTACTTGTACCCAAAACTCCACAAATGTCTACGTTAAAGGATTACAGACCGATAACTCCACTTAATGTGGATTTTAAAGTATACACGCGACTCATTAACAATAGAATGGAACTTTTTCAGTATAAAGCCTCGGAATGATGTCAATCAAGTGGAGAAACAGGAAAGACAATGACTAACATACCCGCAGGAGAAAAAGACGTCAAGGATATTTAATAGTACTCATCTTTTTAGATTTCGACATAATTAGTCACAGCTTCCTCATTAACATCATGCGAAAAATGGCATTCCAAGATCATTTTACAACAACTATGCAGAAATGTATTGCAGGCATTTATTGAAAGATCAAACTAAACGGGTGACTAACCATCCCGGAGACACTGAAAAGCGCTGTGCGACAAGGATGCCCTCTCCCCACATCTTTATACGGAGAACCTTTACTCACAACAAATTATACGGACTCCACACTTTTTTAATAAAATGGTTTGTTTAGCTCAGACTGATGAAAGCTTCATAGTGAACAGTCGTGCAATGTTAGATGCAGCCAGAGAAATCGTTGCTAAATATGTGAGCGCGTGGTTTTGGGAACTTAGCCTACAAAAACTAACATTAATGACACTTGACGATACCACACACTTTCTGCAGCAAGGCTGGTTACGGATAACTACAGTCAGAAAGCATTTAGGACACATCATAATGGCAAACCCGAAAGAAACGAGTAAATCGAATTCGTTCCATAAGTTCGACATTTTGAGGTTTACGCTCAAACAACACAACATCAGACCTCAAACCGGCTTCAAAGAGTAGATTTTGTCAATATGTACGTCATTAACAAAGTACACCACTTAGCGGCGACCCGACCGATTCCCTCCGGCATGCAGACACGGTACTGGCGGTATCATGCTGGTACATATGGCGTGGAAATATATTTAAAGCAGAAAATTTGCCGAAATTCGATGGAGGATTAGAGATGAAATCGTGTATGTACAATCTATGGCTATGTTCGTACTCTTTACCTACAAAAAACGATCGCAACTTGCTAATGAAATACCTTTTTACCTACTTAGCACAACCACACACTCTAGCTCCAAGCGAGGTTGTCTCAATAAGTGGAGACCTAAATTACCTTCACAGTTATTACAGTTATTACTTAGAAACAAAATATACACCAGAAACATGTCTGGACTGAACACCAAGAAAATGTATGGTGAATTAGCAAACGTCAGCCGCAAAACCCACTCGAACTAAAATATACGACCATCAACTGCAAGAACGTAAGGAGGAACATACATTTTCACCTCAACAGTGAGATCTGCTTGGTACGACATAGACAGTGAAATCATCTCCACTGTTGAAAAATATCATATACATGTAAGGCCTACTCCAAACTGTGAGCGATGGTAATTAATAGGCTCCTTGGTACACAGTTTTTGAGACCGGAATGAAATATGCAAATGGACTGCAATGAAGTTGGTCATTCTAAACATTGGCCTAGTGAAACGCAGATAATCTCTACCTAAATTTTAAAACCAGATTGGCAACAGTATCCTTAAGTAAAAGAGAACAGCTACAGTTGGCTTAAGGGACAGTTCAAACATTATGCAACAACATAACAAAATTTTTCGCTCCTTTTTTTGTGCTATTTGTTAATGGTCTACGAAAGATTAAATTCCAATAATAAATACAGACTATGGGTGCTAAATTACTTTATTGCCACTCTATCCAAGGGAGGAAAGTAACTTAATGTGTAATTTTCACCCAGATGATTTGTTTCTGTTAAGGGACTGACAGTAAGAGAGGAAGAAAAGTTTTGAGTTCAGGTAAACTTATAAAATTACTTATTTGAGGTATTTAAAACAAAGAACTGTTTGACAGTAAGTTAGATGTTTGTACCCACCTGGGGATGGATTCGGTTTTGTATTTTCCTGCTGTGAGAGAAGACTCACTAGCAACGGACTGTATTTAATTACATCATTAATGTAATCTATTTTAGCATCCCACTATCCCAGGACGAAATAAAAATAAAGGAAGGCGTAGTTGATGTGATATAACAAATAAAAAAAGAAATGCTCCGACGAAGGAGAAACTAGCGAGAGTAAGGCGCGGAATGGGGAGCCCCTAAAGAATAAAATGAAAAACCCTGTGCAGTTTCGCTTGACTCGAAGGAACGTCGGATCGAATCCTAGTGGTATATGAAATTTTTACTGCCACTATTTAGCAGGAGTAGGAGAGGTGGGGGTGTCACGTTTTTGCTCCAGTGTCCTGGATTAAATACCAAATCGCTCCGTGGCATTTCATGATGAGAGGTCATATGACACTGATTATGTTGATCAGTCCGTCGAATGAGGACGTTAACTCTGCTGCCCCCTCGGTGTTGCCTGCTGCCGGCACCCTTGGGCTAACGAACTAACACATTAATTACTATCAATCACTGTCACTCTGGATCCTATGATGCAGAGGCCCCCCTGTACCTAGCAGTCACAAGTCTGTCACGCAGGAGGAAACGCTATGAACTTAGTACTGGGCAAGTTAATTTTTAACTGACAATGGCCGTAACGACAAGGTTAAGGTGGATGGTAGCGGAGGTACAATAAAAAGCATTGAATGAAGAACATGATCAAGATTATTATACGCTATTCTATTAAATGGTACAAAATTTGCGGTCGCCAGAAGCCGCACACAGGCCTGAATAATGAATCAGTCTCAAAGAGCTTAATGCAAGGAATCATACGAGGGCGTACTGAAATGGAATGCCTCTGAATTTTGTAGGTGAAAACTCTTAAAAGTTTTTAAATAAAAAAAGCTTTATCAACGATCTACATATTTATTCTTCATGTCTATATATTTGCAGCCCTCTGCCTCTGGAGGGCTAATGATTGTAACGTGGCTGCGTGTAACTTAACTGTGTCGGTCGATGAGACAGAGGGTGATGTAATCGCGTTTCCAGTTCTAAGAATTCGTCGATACATGGAGCAGCCTCTCCTTCAGCAGAAATGCCAGACCATACACGAGCGCTGTGGCTTCTTCAACAATCCGACGTCCCTGCTTCACTGTCATCGACAATCCTACATGCAGACTGGACTTGGCCCTATCGCATTTTCATCTGTTTCCTAAAAGATCTCCTTCGAGGACTTCACATTGAGCGTGATGAAGGGGTGAAAACAGAGATGAAGTCAAACTTTCTACAGTGTATCAAGAAACTGGTTTCTCCTTGCGAAAAATGTGGCAGTCGCCAGGGCGAATATTCTGAGAAACAAGTATGTAGACACGAATAACAAAGATGTAGAATGTTAAAAATGTTGTTTTATTTAAAAAGCTTGAAGAGCTTCCACATAAAAAATTCGGAGGCGTTACTTTTCAGCACGCCGTCGTGTAAGCATGATAATCGAGTGAACAGCTAAAAATTGTCACAGATACGTAACTGGAAGACGAAAAACGGTGGCTGAATTAAGGAATTGAACAGCCAGGTAGCTTCAACTATCACGGCACACGAACTCACAAGTCTCATTCATTAAATGATGAGCACGTAGCTCTGGCACAGTAGGAAAGAAAGAGATAAGGATTAACACCACCTCACTAGGATAGATTCCCCCCTTCACCCGTATTAAAGTATTGTGCGGCGTAATCTAAACTGATATCCATATTTATCGCTTCTGATGTGCACTAAACTCGTCGCAATGCACAGCTATTACCATAGTAGATTGGCTGGTTGCAGCAGCAGGGATCAGGGTGCAATTGTAAATCGCGCCTTCGCCTCACGCGCCGGTAGCGGTTGCAAACTCCGTGCTCCCACAGTCTGTCTCCATCGTCCAGTGAAAGTCTCCATACCCAGTTGTATCGAGATTCGAACACCGAGTCCGACCTCTACCAAACCCCATGTGGAAATGGATGCTACTTGAAGACTGTCGGCCACGCGGAGTGGCCGTGCGTTTTGAGGCGTCCTGCCACGGATTGCGCGGCCCACCGATGACCTCAGCAGTTTGATCCCTTAGGGATTCACACACATCTGAACATTTTTGAAGACTGTCGCTCTCCACCTAGTCTCAGCGCAGTGTCTTGTCGCCTCATCCTCGCGAGACGCAGGCCCCAATTAGAATAATTTGCAATAATTTTAAGCTACCAACCGCTTGCCCAAGAGGAGAGAGCCAATCCGATTCGCCCTCACTTAAGGCAAAAAGCGCGACCAAAACCACCGTTCCAACGACACGCCGGCACTTAACTTCCTCTCCCACAAGCATTTAAACAAATACCGAGCACGTTGCACTACGTTGCTCATCTGATCTCCCGAGTATAGACAGTATGCTGTCGTGCTCTGGAAGCTCTGTCGATTGCGTTCTTCTGTCCCGCGAAAGACTCAAAAGCAGCATTACCTGGCGCGAGTCGGCCGGCCTCTGCAACTGAAAGCGCATGTTAATGTCCCAGCTCGTCCCCTCTGCGTCTAAGAGAAGGGCCGGACTGTCAGTGTGGCCAAGTACAAGCAGAACAAATACAGCCCGATGTCTGCGTGGCCTTCGGCGCCCGCCTACGCGGAGTCGGCACGGTTCCTAGGCGCATGGCTCGTTTGCATTGTTTTCCCGGCCACCTGCCAGACAGAGAATCACTTTTAAATTCGCGTTGCACAATAGAGCCGAGTGAACTGATGCTGACCAGAAAGCAAGCTTCCTCTGACGAAGACAACACGGCAAGTGCCATCACCCGAATTCCCAGAAAATTCGCTCAGTGGAAGAGGAGTCGAAATAAGCGAACACGTGTTTTGGCTTAGCTGTACGTACACGAACGTTTCTGAAAAAAAAAGTTTTCGAGATATTTTCTCGGTACTTAATGTGCCTTTAACAGCACTGTATCCTCAGACGAAATTATGACACATTTGTTAGTGTCATGGTTTCTTACTTTTGCGCTCCGTTTTCGGAACCCCATTATTGGTTTTATTTTATTTTTATTGTTTTCATTTATCTGCCAATATCTGTAGAAGATTCCTGCACCAATTTTAGTATCAAAATAGGGGAAACAAGGGCGTTACAAGAATTGTAAAATTAAGACTGGATTTCAAATGTGTCATATATTTGTTATAGTATACATGTGCGTATGGTATGTAGAGGGGTTAAAATCCTTTTAGATCCTCATGTTCTGATATTTCGTTCTCTTATCAGTTCTTATATCAGTTCTTATATTTCATTCATTTGTTTATTCTTCGGGATACTTTGATGATACCGATCGTAGAAACATTCGAAACAAAAATATTCCGAACACCACGAGCATCGTGTGACGGCGGGGTAGCCACAGTGACTTTATGTCGTATGAATCTCAGACGGGAAAGAAACGTCGTTAGCAATGCTTAAGAATTCGCACGTTGACAATATTTTCGCAGCAAACCATGCATAACTAATCACTTTTCCGCAAACCGGCACTTGCAGATGATTAAGAATCAAGAAACACTACAGACATTTCAACGAAAACAATTTCTAACAATTTTCTCAATCAGTTTTCTGAAATTCATTCATCTGACATACAATTAGCAGATGAATAAGGACAACGTTATAGCAATATAAAATGGAAAACAATCGTGTGGAAATCTTCTACATAAATTAAAAAAAATGGTTCAAATGGCTCTGAGCACTATGGGACTTAACTTCTCTGGTCATCAGTCCCCTAGAACTTAGAACTACTTAAACCTAACTAACCTAAGGACATCACTCACATCCATGCCCGAGGTAGGATTCGAACCTGCGACCGTAGCGATCGCGCGGTTCCAGACTGTAGCGCCTAGAACCGCTCGGCCACCTCGGCCGGCTAAATGAAAAACAATAATAATAAAAGTGATAATCGGCTTTCGAATATGGGACGCGAAAATAATAAGCCACGACGCTAACCACTGTGCCACCATTTAAAAATGGTTCAAATGGCTCTGAGCACTATAGGGCTTAACAGCTATGGTCATCAGTCCCCTAGAACTTAGAACTACTTAAACCTAACTTACCTAAGGACAGCACACAACACCCAGCCATCACGAGGTAGAGAAAATCCCTGACCCCGCGGGGAATCGAACCCGGGAACCCGGGCGTGGGAAGCGAGAACGCTACCGCACGACCACGAGATGCGGGCGTGTGCCACCATTTAAACTGAGGATATTGCGCGGTAACAGACACGTAGACCAACTGGAAAATACCTCGAAAACTTTGACCGTCGTTTTCTCAGAAATGGTCGAGTATCTACGGATAAGCCGAGACAATTGTTCGCTTATGTTGACCCCTCTCCACTGAACTAAGTTTCTGGGAAATCGGGTTATGGCACTTTCCGTGTTCTCCTCGTGACTTGTTGAAATCTTTATTTGCGAGATGAAGTTATGAAAAGAAATTACTGCAGACCGATTTCACCTGAACCTTGTAGCCACTCATCTATTTACAGAAAACAAAACTGAAACTAAAAGGAAATCTAAGGCACATACCTTGAGTTTGTTTTATATCAAATTCGAATTGAAATGGGAGATGGGAGGTGGTGGCCAAGATTAGGCCGCCGCTCCCCTGTGTTACTAACGAGAAGTAGGCTATGTACGGGCACGGGAAAACATTCTAGCTTCCCAACAACACAAACACAACACTACGCTATTCTCGCATCCATTGCACTCACTAGTAGTCCACAAATACACATAAGACAAAACTCTCATGCATCTGCTAGGAATGTGGCCAATGTTTGCGGCGGACAAACACCTATTCTGCTAGGCGGTTGAGCTCACCGTGGGATATCCCTGCCAACAATGCCATTCGAGATTTATATTTTAACTAGAGATTTAATTATAAATTCTTCCTTCTTTATTTTACTATATATCCACTTACTACATATACTTTACTATATATCCACAATAAGTAAAGTTTCGTTATTTGCTGTCCGTCCTGGAGCTGCAATTTTAGTGGTAAGTAGTGTACGTTGTTAGTCTGTTACAAATAACGCAACACTTCTATCTCGGCATAAATTCAGACAGTCTTCTGGGACAACATAAGCCATTATGCACCTCGGTGTACGTTCCAAAACTATAACTGTTTGGCAATGGCAAAGCAGCAATGCGCACATACGCTATAACAATAACCGCAAGACCTATGAACATGAAGCTGACGTATTTAGATATTCGAGCTTCTCCTTGGCCCGAAGTGAGAACATTAACATGGTTAATTTGTAATTATATATCGTATATAAGAAGACATAACGAAACAACACGCAGAGGTTTCCAGGACCACATAAGGAAATGAAGAAGGAAAAATCTGACAAATCTAGAACTGGCAACAAAATATAAACAATTCATATACGCAGTGACATAGAACCAAAAACAAAGAAGAATGTCAGTGGTAATGCTAACATTCTACAGAAAACATCCTTCAACGAATTTATAAAATGATAGAGTTTCACGTTTACTACATTCATGAAGCAAAAGATGTATTAGATTAACAACCTAAAAACAAAAAAGAAATTGGCAACTGACATTTTTACATACCCTATAAGACTCAGGTATTATTTTCAGTTTCATTCTTCTAATGTCATAATCAACTGTATTAAGTTTCGTAATAAAAGTTTAGTTATAAAACTCGATTCGTCAAGATGACGTTAATTTCACGTTTTCTTTTCCTTTAAATTTTTCCACTGTAGAAGGTGGTTTTTCTCTTAACGGGAGAAAGAAATTTTAATATATTACGTATGAAAAAATGAAATATTATTTCGCATTAGGACAAAGCTGTTAGTCTAACAAGATGGTGTGTTTTAATTTGATTGGAATATGTCACAAAGAAGTGCTACACCGCTATATTAATTCTATTTCTACAGTTTCTAGGAATATACGAGGGCTACTCGGAAAGTAAGGAACGAACGGTCGCAAAATGGAAACCACAGTGAAAATGCGATGAAGCTTTGCATTCATGTGTTGGACAGTACCTCATGTGCCCATAGACAGCGTCATGTTACTCTTCACAGTTCTGAGCACATAGTGAGCACGTAAATGTGCCTCCCGCCGAACATGGGTGCCTGCCGAGAGATATCGGCTGATTTCATGCAACCCCCCCATTACATAGCTGTCATATAGTCCCTTCTTCATGACAGTTATCGGCCGCACACTGCAGCACTTTCGATGCGAAGTGGTTGATCACCCATCATTCCCCCAGGACTTGGTTCCCTTTGATTTTCATCTCTGCTCAGATGAACCGCTGGCTATGAGGGCAACATTTTAGCACAGAGAACGAGCTGCAGTCCAATATAGAAAATTGTCGGAAATCACAGGATGCTGCGTTCCGTGATGAGGGTGTTGGAAAGTTAGTACAACGCAACGACAGATGTCTAAGTCAGAGCGACGACTATGTAGAGAAGCAAGGTGTAGCTAAATGTTGCAAATATAACAGTTTTTATTTTCACTGTGGTTTTCATTTCACGACCGATCGTTCCTTACTTTCCGAACAGCCCTCCTACTACAACCCCTTACATATCACTTTCATATGGCTCGCTAGCACAAGATTAGATTAATTACAGTGCACACAGGGGCACTTAAGCAATCAATCTTCCCACACTCAGTATGTGAATGGAACGGGAAAAAGCCCTAATAACTGGTACAGAGAGACGTACCCTCTGAAATGCATTTCACTGTGTTCGCAGAGAATAGCCGTAGACGTAGAAGAAAAGGAATAATTAATTGGAAGGAAAACTACTGACACTGCATACCGCATTTTTTTTCTTTTTAGGAAAATATATCACAGAAGCTCACCGATGAAGGCATAACTGGAAAGCGACAGGGTGGGTGATGATGATAATGTTTGGTTCGTGGGGCGCCCGTACAAATTCCCAACCTTTCCTCAGTCCAAACTCGCCACTTTCATGAATGATGATGAAATGATGAGGACAACACAAACACCCAGTCATCTCGAGGCAGATGAAAATCCTGGAATCGAACCCGGGACCCCGCGCTCGTGAAGTGAGAACGCGACCGCGAGACCACGAGCTGCGGACTGCGACAGGCTGGGGTAGAACGTGAGGTATGGAGGCCATAAAACGTGGCAAAGTGATCCATAGATCATGAGTTCGATCTATGTTAGAAATTTTATTTGTCACTTGTCGCTTCTTTCATCTTTGGCAAACTTTGTTACTGGGTGAAATGCCGAGTTGCATCATGGTTTGGAGTCCACGTTGAGATGTAGATCCCCCTATAACTGGGTGGGTTAAAAAGTTCAGAGGTCGGAGGAAGGCATCGGCACACCACTTCGAATAGGACCATGCCTAGTAAAGCATTGTGAACATTACCGTCCTTATTTTGAGGCCATTGAGAGAGATGGAGTTTTTTTTTTTTTTTTTTTTTTTTTTTTTTTTTTTTTTTTTTTTTTTTTTGCCATCGCTCAGGGATTGTTAGGTGCCGTTGTAAGCGTGAGATAACTGCAGTCACTCGTCGACCACTGGTGTGAAGGGCAATGTCATCGGCGAATTGAGCGACTATCACTTGTGGTAAGGCCAGGAGATCGCTCACTAATAGCAGTGCAGAGAAGACATCCTTGTGGGATGCCGTCGGCAAGCTGTTTAAGACTGGAACGCCACCCATCATTTTTTTAACACAATTCTCCGATGCTGAAGGACTATCGATGTGTGGTATGCGGTAATCTGGTAAAGTTCGTAGGTTCTAGACCTCAGTAGTAATTTATCCTTCCAGACTGTATTAAAGGCCTCCTCCACATCCAGGAATACTGTCGCGGTGCAGCTGGAGACGTTTAAATTATTCTGATTCAGAGAAACTCAGCTCAGCCCTTAGTGCGGGCTGGAATGCAAACTGCTCCAGGGGAAGAATGTCATATCCAGTCCCAGCCACGCGGCTGGACCATGTGCTGGGGCTGCCCCCTCGTCCGGTTAATGTTCGCCACCACGTGTTTGCTGCCGGGTCCCGACTGGCCGAGTGGCCCGTACCGCCACACCAACTTTGAATATTTTCAGGGCATCACAATACGCGCGTTACGTCACAGATTCCTGAAAGGATTGTAGTCCAGCATGTATATTTTCCAGGGATTCGAAATGATACTTGATTGTATCGCCCTTGAATACCGCCTTTGCCGACCTTTGTAGCCGAGTGGTTGTAGGCGCTTCAGTCCGGAACCGCGATGCTGCTACGGTCGCAGGTGCGAAAAAATGGTTGAAATGGCTCTGAGCCATCAGTCCCCTAGAACTTAGAACTATTTAAACCTAACTAACCTAAGGACATTACACACATCCATGCCCCAGGCAGGATTCGAACCTGCGACCGTAGCGGTCGCACGGTTCCAGACTGAAGCGCCTAGAACCGCACGGGCACACCGGCCGGCTCGCAGGTGCGAATCCTACCTCGGGCATGGATGTCCTTAGATTAGTTAGGTTTAAGTAGTTCTAAGTCTAGGGGACTGATGACCTCAGATGTTAAGTCCCATAGTGCTTAGAGCCATTTGTACCATTTGAATACCGCCTTGCTTGGTCCAGGAACGTGTTTCTTCAATTTCGAGTTCAGCGTCAGGTAGCGCCCTCAGTACCGGACTGTGATTGGAGGTATTTTGTCGGCTGATGTAGATGGTTGTAGTGTCGTTGGAGGTAAAGTTCCTTGAGACGTTGATAGTCAATAGGGTGTCTGGTGACTTCCAATATTTCCGTATCCACCTGCAGTAGTGTAAACTGGTTTGACGCTGGCAGTTGATTCTCTCGTTAAGTTAACTCTTCTAGTTGTTGGGGATTTTTCCTTTTCCGAATGGCTTTCTTACGTCGGACCAACAGGAAAAGTTGTTCATTGCGATCATCCTGGTAATCCTCGTCGTCCATCGACTGGTGCCTAGCATCCAGTTCCGATACAGGTGTATCGTTCTGCACCACCTCTTCCCCAGAAGATTCTTCGTCATCAAGTTCACGTGCAGTTTTCCCACGTCGGGCGGCCCTGTCTCTCGCGGGTTTGTCACACCATTGGCGGTCTTCATTAATGATTTGTTGAGCTATGCCACCCGCGGAAGATGGGATGTTCACAGACAACGGCTCACTCGTTGCTAGAGCTACGATCCTGCGCGCAGAACATGCGTTGTCAATGATAGAGACCTTGGTCTTGGAGGATGCGGTCTTGGCACCTTTGGGTGGGGCCCTGGCCCTCCGTGGTCCCCAACTCCTGCTGTGCCTGCGAGTACCGAGTCCACTGTCTGGTGCGTCAACATCGAATGTCATTCCGCCGGTGCCACAGTTGTCTAAGTGGAGCGGCCGATGGGTTCGACGACGGGGTAAGCCCAGCCAAACTACGATCGACAGACTCCGGCGCGGCAGAGGCAGTTGCCTCGACCGCAAGCACTCCAGTGTCTGCGCCGCGGCATCACTCACCCAACCGCTCCTGATGCCGTTGTCGCATGGTCTTCGTCAAACGCCGACAGCACTGGGGCCATGTTGACCCATGATTCATCAACAGCCTTCACTAAACACGGAGATGATTCCGAGGGGCGCAAATGTCGTTCGATGGCACCCGGAAGTGTTTAACAGAACTGCGGTCCGATGACATAGACGGTCACACACAAAGCCTCATGTCTATGTAGTGTACCTCGGACTGTTCTAACCTTTTTATGTTAAAGATACAAGTTACCTACGGGTTGCTGCAGGCGAATCAACGGTTGCATGAAATCAAACTGTAGGACCTTCTATTGTTCACGAGTAAGAGGGCGTAAAAAGGTGGAATCCGTGTGGCTTGGAAACGAGCACTCCCTACCCTAGTCTCAGCCCTGACCGTTGCTAAAGCACAGAATTCATCTCCTATTACACACGTGATTTGGCCGTATCTTCAGAAGCACGGTGGAGAAGATTTTGCACGTTGATAGATTACGGCCGGCCGGGGTGGTGGAGCGGTTCTCGGCGCTACAGTCTGGAACCGCGAGACCGCTACGGTCGCAGGTTCGAATCCTGCCTCGGGCATGAATGTGTGTGATGTCCTTAGGTTAGTTAGGTTTAAGTAGTTCTAAGTTCTAGGGGACTGATGACCTCAGAAGTTTAGTCCCATAGTGCTCAGAGCCATTTGAACCATTTTTTGATAGATTACGGACGTGAGGTTGTAGCACAACTGTACTACAATAAGAGGCGACTACAGACTCAATTAAAATGTATAAATTGATAAGGACTCACAGGTACACTAATGATGAAGGTCATACGACTGACCAAGATAAATAGGCACTGAAATACAAAGCAAAAGTGGCTGAATGCTAGATAGTCTTTACTGGGCCGGGAGACAATGCTCAGTCAGTGAAGAAAAAGCACATACATAAGTAATCAGACTACACGTGCGAAATAAAGAAGTGTCGTGTGTCACTGTAAGCTGGGAGACGCCGAAGGGCAGCTTTAGCCACATAATTGGAAAGGTTATTCTGTCCTCTGCGCACAATGGCAAGTCTTCTTCGCGAAGTGTAGAAGTAGTGTGTTAAAGAGTGTCTTCTAAGTGAGTGAGTTTGATGTGTGGTCAGGTTTATGTTGGACATGATGAGAGAAAAGAGAGGGTGAAAATCGGTGCCGACACACAGCCCGCTATTCTCGAAGCCTGTCGACCTTAACGGTTCATCTGATGGACGGATCAGCATCAACAGTGTTTCATGAGATACTGCGGATAAGACATTAGCATGGACGGTGGTGGTCCATCACTCCTCCTCCCCTTTGCCGTAAAAACAAAGGGAAAGCATCCAACCACACATGACGTACCCAGGTGGTTACTCTTTAAAGAACTGGCCACGCCAAACGTTACTTAAATTTAGTGGTCTGACGAGAGCCTGTGTATTCGGCGAGGCAAGGACTGCCAGATGCAAAGTGAAGACATAAAACAAGTCACTGTCGACGTCAGGAAGAGAGATACTGTCTATTGATGGAACATGACAGTAGAACGTGGCAGACTACCTTAGCTGCGGTATGGAAGCTTCTGTGGACTTCGATCGTGATTACAAGTTACCATCGTAATTCCGGTTGATGTGATTGCGAGAACTACCGAGCATTAACTGTTTCGCCGACTAACAGGCAGCCTTTAATCGACTCGGTTAAACTTCCAACTATACCAGCCACGGAAAATGCATTTTGACGACCGAACAATTTGGCGCCTAGTGAGGCAAAGCTCTAGCTATGGAGGCTATTTAAAACCTCGTGTTTCGAAGAAAACGGTCGACTACGCAGTGGTTCCTCTATATCATAGCCAACCTAGCAGTGCTCATTTGCGCAGGTTTTGGCAGATTTCTTGGTTGAGATACGTTGCCGGACGCTAACTTCTTTTAACGACCAGAAACTCATCTATGACGCCTTTTTTGTGTATTCGTAAGCGAGAAACCGTTCAAACTTAGCACAAAGTGCAGGCATACAAAGGAAATCTCCCTGTTGGTGAAAATTACTAACTTATGAAATAACTGCAATTACGGCCACCAAAAACTACGTACAGTACCTCCATACCAGGCATCACTGCTGTCTATTTGATATCTCTCGTACGCCCTCGCAATACAAGAATCAGAGTAAAATCAGTTATCTTCTCTTTATGCAAGATGGTCAGAAACAATCTGAAAAGCGTATGAGGATATTACAGTGTAGGTCATGCGAGAAATAATAATCAAAGAAGAATTCGATACGTTGGCCAGTTTCAGAGTTAATTATCACTGAAGTTAGCCAATCAGGCCGTTGCGAGCGTAATTCAAGCGGCCCCCCACATACAATTTGTGTCAGTTGTTCTCATGCAACCCGCATCTCGTGGTCGTGCGGTAGCGTTCTCGCTTCCCACGCCCGGGTTCCCGGGTTCGATTCCCGGCGGGGTCAGGGATTTTCTCTGCCTCGTGATGGCTGGGTGTTGTGTGATGTTCTTAGGTTAGTTAGGTTTAAGTAGTTCTAAGTTCTAGGGGACTGATGACCATAGATGTTAAGTCCCATAGTGCTCAGAGCCATTTGAACCATTTGTTCTCATAGCGTAGACGACAGCGCACCAGACTGCTCAGCCTGTAATTCGGGTTCAGTCCTTACTACAGTCCCATGTCAATTTTTGTATCGCTCCCTTATTCGGTTTTAGGAAACCAAACGAAGAACACGATTCACGACACCGTCTCTGGCGGGACGCTTACTTATCTAACTTCAACATTAATTAACTCTGAACCGGTGCAACATATTGAGTTATTTCTCAGCATAGTCATCCCTTCAATATCGTTACAAGCTTTTCAGACTGTTTCTGGCCACCCTGTATATATAGAAATTTAAGTCACTTTTTCATGTCCATATCTACACGTAGGCTAATCGCAGGAACTGTTGTAGGAATTTCGATCCAGGTCTTACTAATAGATACTCTGATTCACGAGGAAAGCTTTTGAATATAATTTATAAATACTGCATACATATCGGCTAAAAATGGTTCAAATGGCTCTGAGCACTATGCGACTTAAATTCTGAGGACATCAGTCGCCTAGAACTTAGAACTAATTAAACCTAACTAACCTAAGAACATCACACACATCCATGCCCGAGGCAGGATTCGCACCTGCGACCGTAGCGGTCGCTCGGCTCCAGACTGTAGCGCCTAGAACCGCACGGCCACTCCGGCCGGCCATAGATATCGTCTGAATGATGATAAACAAGCTAAGCTCTGAAAACGATGCCATTGTCATCTAGTGAACAGTCGCTAACACTCGAGAGAGCGCGGTGCCTCGGGAATGCAGCATGGGAGATCTATTTTGCACCTGGTGCGGTAGTCTGCTAGTAGCACACGTGGCTGGAAATCGAAAGCTAATCCTACTTTTAACCTAGCATTCATCTCTCGATGATGTGGGGATACACGTTTCAAAATATGACGACAATTTCAGACGACCACATTCTGGTTCCCTGAAATTAAGCAGCCGGCCGGTGTGGCCGTGCGGTTAAAGGCGCTTCAGTCTGGAACCGCGTGACCGCTACGGTCGCAGGTTCGAATCCTGCCTCGGGCATGGATGTGTGTGATGTCCTTCGGTTAGTTAGGTTTAATTAGTTCTAAGTTCTAGGCGACTGATGACCTCAGAAGTTAAGTCGCATAGTGCTCAGAGCCATTTTGAAATTAAGAATCGCAATTCGGATTTTTAATTCACTGTAAATTCTTCGAACAACAGACAGTGAGTTACACAACTTTGAAGTATCGTAATAAATATACCCAATAACGAAAAGATATCCACCTTATCATCAGACTGTGAAGTGAGACAATAATCAAGTATTTTTAATCAGAGGTGTCCCTGCAATCGTTTGAGAACAAATGTATAACCAAAAAACTGGTGAATTCAAAAAACTGTGTGGTGTTTTATTTTTTATCCTACACGTAAAACATCTTCCGAAAAACTTCAGCAACACTGCTTCGTTTACACACAGTATGTTCTTTAGCTAGCGCAGCAGATGACTCAACTTTCAGCTTTCCCTGAATCAAACCTAGATTTGGAAGCGATTCTTTTCTTCGCACAGCTAAGAGGTCTGCCAGTAAGAGTCCAAGGCAAATAATTGCGGCAATAAGTCTCAACAGAGCATAGATAAGAGTTACAAGAGGAGTGCTGTAACACGAGCTAAATATGTACATTAGACGTGTTTTTCTTGTTTTTACTTTTATTTGTGCCACCTCAGCAAGCCTCCGATACATACTGAATCACACTCACACACTCATATACAATATTTACATTGGTTGGAAACATATTACTTACCTCATGATATGCTTCCATCGTTTCTAGGAGATATAATTCCAAACGCCAATTTAGTAGCATCACGTAAGTTATGTGAAAGTGTTGACATTCAGTGACATAACGCTGTTCTCTGAAACTTATTCACAACTCTATGCAGTGGCCCGCAAATAAAATACGATGCACCACAGAAGTGCTCTGGCCGTAGATACATAATTCTACAAGTGCGAAAGCGAGCTGGGTCCCTAGTTTTGGTTCAAATGGCTCTGAGCACTATGGGACTCAACATCTGTGGTCATAAGTCCCCTAGAACTTAGAACTACTTAAACCTAACTAACCTAAGGACATCACACACATCCATGCCCGAGGCAGGATTCGAACCTGCGACCGTAGCAGTCTCGCGGTTCCTGACTGAGCGCCTAGAACCGCTAGACCACCGCGGACGGCGTCCCTAGTTTTATATGGGACTTTGATTAATCTCTAATTAACCTAATTCTGATGTGATGATAACAGTTTGCCATCCATGGAGAGTAAGGCAACACAAGGTTTCATTACATTCCATGTAAGCTTCCCTCACATTAAAACACCTGCTGCAACTTCCTCAACAGTGTCATACTGGCATCCGAGAATTTCGAATCGTACAATTTTCGAAGCGTTCGTTCCTTACCGTGTACCAAAGTGTTTCGCGATTCGATAGCCACGGCGAGTTTCTTAACTGATTTATACTAGAAACATTTAACCTGTAAAGAAAACGTGATCGATTGTTATGGAGGTTTCAGATACCACCAGCACAAACTTATAACCGAAAGGAATTTTGAAAGTTTAATACGAAAAATTTAAGTCACTTTCCTATTTCCATAAATCCAAATAAGTATGTACCTAAGTTATATGTTTGACACCGTCGAGCAACGGACAGTAATTGCATTTTTTGAAGGCAGCCTTGGAATTTTATAAGCAGGAATGTAGCATGGTTATAATAAAGGCGTCACCGGTGCAGTTTTGCACGAACTGCGTCTAACGCGCCAACGAAACTGCTGGAGGTACATGCCGCATTTTACTTTGTTCACCGGTAAGCTGCCAAGCGGGTTCGACATTGTCTGTGCCCGGGCCATCCTGCTGTGCAGAGAGAGAGAAAATAAGTTTTACGTAGCGCAGCTTCGCTATAACTTGTACAAAACTTGGCTGCCAGGTAAGAAAGGCGCGGCGTCCAGGAAGTTTACCGCGAAACGTGTCAGAGGGCTACTTTGCAATCTGTTTAAAAGCTGACGTCAATTTCCGATAACTCTCTACGGTTCCTCGATAAGATGCTTATGAAGGAAGTCCCTTCAAGACAACAAGGCAAATGTTCTTTCGAAGTAAGCCCGCGTTTCCCTCGACTTGACAGCCGAAGCAGAGAACCAGACACACTTTACTGGAGAAGATTGCAGCATTTTCGTATAAGCTCTCAAAGAAGCTGTTAACATCATGCACCACAACAGTTTGAGTAAAAGGGATTTCAATTTAAGCGTTCATCTGTAGTGACTGGACTGAAACTTCACGATGTTTCCTTTTCAAACTATTATTTATCAGTCACACCTTCAAATTAGATTTCTATTCTAATGACTAAATATCATTTTAAATAGTAACTCGTAGGTACTGAAATTTATTTACAGATGAAGTATCAGAATAGCTGTGAAAATTAAGGCATCGAATTATTCTACGATAAAAATGAGACATGATTCGTTTAAACAATTTTTAGTTTTTTTGATCACGTGCTTGTTAATGTTTCTCATAGTCATTTCTACAATACGTTAGTACAACGTTTTTGATAATGAACAATGCAGACTGTTCTCTCCGAATTTTTGAATGCAATATCTCGTTAATAAGAACAGCTAGTAGATCGTAAAGCAGCTTGTTTCAAATTGATGGCTGTGTGAAGTTACATTCCTTACGCATCATTTGCACACTAGGAAAGTTAACGTAATCATATTGTATTACATTCATGTTTTAAATTGTTGACACTTATATCTTAACCACGATAACGCTGTAGCACTGTGTCAGTTACCGATGCAACATTGTGTCATTGTGTATTCTTATACAGGGTGAGTCACCTAACGTTTCCGCTGGATATATTTCGTAAACCACATAAAATACTGACGAATCGATTCCACAGACCGAACGTGAGGAGAGGGGCTAGTGTAATTGGTTAATACAAACCACAAAAAAAATGCACGGAAGTTTGTTTTTTAACACAAACCTACTTTTTTTTAAATAAAACCCCGTTAGTTTTGTTAGCACATCTGAACATATAAACAAATACGTAATCAGTGCCGTTTGTTGCATTGTAAAATGTTAATTACATCCGGAGATATTGTAACCTAAAGTTGACGCTTGAGGACCACTCCTCCGCTGTTCGATCGTATGTATCGGAGAGCACCGAATTACGTAGGGATCCAAAGGGAACGGTGATGGACCTTAGGTACAGAAGAGACTGGAAAAGCACATTACGTCCACATGCTAATACCTTTTTATTGGTCTTTTTCACTGACGCACATGTACATTACCATGAGGGGTGAGGTACACGTACACACGTGGTTTCCGTTTTCAATTACGGAGTTGAATAGAGTGTGTCCCGACATGTCAGGCTAATAGATGTTCAATGTGGTGGCCATCATTTGCTGCACACAATTGCAATCTCTGGCGTAATGAATGTCGTACACGCCGCAGTACATCTGGTGTAATGTCGCCGCAGACTGCAACAATACGTTGTTTCATAATCTCTGGGGTTGTAGGCACATCACGGTACACATTCTCCTTTAACGTACCTCACAGAAAGAAGTCCAGAGGTGTAAGATCAGGAGAACGGGCTGGCCAATTTATGCGTCCTCCACGTCCTATGAAACTCCCGTCGAACGTGTACCTCAGATTGAAGCGTCTAGAACCGCTCGACCACACCAGCCGCCAAACAAGCTGTAGTTGACTAAATAGGTGTGTTACATTTTATATATATCATGTATAGTACAACTTGATACAATAAAGAGCACCGAAAATAGTATTTTAACATTTACTATATTGCGAAATGAGTGCCGTATAATACATACCATAGTGGTATATAAGGATCCCCACAGTATGTCCTACCACAGCTCCATTACTTTTTTAGGGGCTGACAAGTGAGTGTAAACGTGTGATAAGAATTTGAGACCATTTAGCACTACATATTTTTTTCCAAATTTAGGGTAAACATTGATTGAAACAGGAAAAATATAGAGTTCAGTGGATACAAAACACCACATTTTGGTAGTATGCTGTATAGTAAGAAGAAAACTTGGTATGAAAGAAAAAAAACTCTTCTTCTTTCAGATATGTACTTTTTAGGTTAACATAACATGAAAAACGAACGTCGGTCGGCCGTGCGAGATTAGCCGAGCGGTCTGAGGCGCTGCAGTCATGGACTGTGCGGCTGGTCCCGGCGATGGTTCGAGTCCTCCCTCGGGAATGGGTGTGTGTGTTTGTCCTTAGGATAATTTAGATTAAGTAGTGTGTATGCTTAGGGACTGATGACCTTAGCAGTTAAGTCCCATAAGATTTCACACACATTTTTGAACGTCGGTCGTGTTTTCTGAAATGCATTCGAGGAACTTAGAATGAACTCTTTCGACCACCGATTTCAGAGAATTCGCAATACACATCTCGGAAATAGTGATTAAGATTTTTATGTTTCATACCTGGCTGAAACACACTGTTACAGAAACGAGACTTTCAAAGTCAAACCTTACTATAATTGGCGTCGCACTATAATAGACATCTCCAGGCTCTTAAGTGCAAAGAAATCTCGACTTCCACAAAGTGTTCTGCTTACATGTATTAGACGTGGCCTGATGATGGTTCGAATTGAGAATAGCCAGTACTAGTCGAATGGGGCTACAGTTGCAGAGCAAATCGTTCACATCGAAGTAAAAGAAATAAGACCCAAGTAGGCCTAAAAGGGGAAAAGAGGACAAGTAAAAATCAACACTTTTCTGGGATACAATGACTCAGAATGAAAATATATAGTATATTGGACCTCGTCTTGCGATATTCGGATAAAAACCGTCCGAACCCTACCTCTAACATTGCAGTAAAACCATACAGAATAAACTGCTACTTAGTGTAGCATCGCGGGAAGTCAGGCAAGCAAGCAAGATTCCTCTAGCCGGGGTTGGGCGTAGCTTGGTTTGGAAGAGAGGAAAGCAGTCAGCCCGTTCTGTTGATAACGTGCGGCAGCTTGCCTACCTTGCTAATGGACAAGCGTGGGCAGGTTGAAAGCGGAATGTGTACACCTTTGGCCTATACACATGTGAGCGTTTCTGTCTCTTTGACGTTAAAAACAGTTATCATAAAAATACAAGCGATGAGACTACTGTATAATGATATTATTATATAGGAAACGTGGCTTAAAAAGTTGCATCTTATACGTCAAATCCAGTTTCATCAATTTTACATCCATCCACGCTTTTGCGACGGTTTCTGGTTGAAGCTGTAAGCTGACCATTGTTTTTGTAGAATAGCGTGAAAGTAGGATAACAAAATTCGATGTCAAACTCGTCCCCATATTCAGGAAATGGAATCTCGCACAGCCACCCTTACAAAAATCCTAGTAGGTGAAATTTCCCGTTGCCTCCCACTTACCAGATGTTAAGTGTGGGGTATGTATCTGTGTCGTGTGACTGGCAGAGATGAGCGATTATACAGATTTTTCTTGTGATTTTGTTGTTATGGATGAAGGGAAAGAAGAGGTGACGGCATATAGTAGCAAGCGGACTTTACGTCCTGGACTGGCGGACGAAGCATCATCTAGAGTGTAGCCATGAGGGGCTGCGCGAAAGTATTGAATTTAGTTTAGGAGAGTTTGGTGAACAGCACCTCCGAGCCATCACCTCTCTGCCCCCCCCCCCCCCCCCGCTCCACTCACCGCCCGCTGTCCTATTACGGTCGGTGAAAATTTATTCCAACATAAGGATCTAAAGCGACTAAACAAGCGGTTACTGACAAAATTCCTGCACTTAAAAAATAAAAATAACTCTTGATATCGATCATAAAATGAGTGAAAGTTCTTGAACCTGTATCACCAAAACAAAAGTATCATGCAATCATACATTTTAAGACGGACACATGGAGACTCTGATTCAGTTGTCGATAATACACAAGAGCTTCCTTCGTCCATTAAAATTTTTGAATGCGTGTGAGGAATTACACAATGGACAAGTACGGTTTCAACTTCGTAAGATATCACTAACGAGCGAGGGTTTGTTAGGTGGATGACATCCGACTAAATTATTGTCGTCCAATAATAATTAAGTCAGAGGAATTAGTAACTGTCATACCTGGAATCCCCCCCATGAACCATGGACCTTGCCGTTGGTGGGGAGGCTTGCGTGCCTCAGCGATACAGATAGCCGTACCGTAGGTACAACCACAACGGAGGGGTATCTGTTGAGAGGCCAGACAAACGTGTGGTTCCTGAAGAGGGGCAGCAGCCTTTTCAGTAGTTGCAGGGGCAACAGTCTGGATGATTGACTGATCTGGCCTTGTAACATTAACCAAAACGGTCTTGCTGTGCTGGTACTGCGAACGGCTGAAAGCAAGGGGAAACTACAGCCGTAATGCAGCTTTACTGTATGATTAAAGGATGATGGCGTCCTCTTGGGTAAAATATTCCGGAGGTAAAATAGTCCCCCATTCGGATCTCCGGGCGGGGACTACTCAAGAGGACGTCGTTATCAGGAGAAAGAAAACTGGCATTCTACGGATCGGAGCGTGGAATGTTAGATCCCTTAATCGGGCAGGTAGGTTAGAAAATTTAAAAAGGGAAATGGATAGGTTAAAGTTAGATATAGTGGGAATTAGTGAAGTTCGGTGGCAGGAGGAACAAGACTTTTGGTCAGGTGATTACAGGGTTATAAATACAAAATCAAATAGGGGTAATGCAGGAGTAGGTTTAATAATGAATAAAAAAATAGGAGTGCGGGTTAGCTACTACAAACAGCATAGTGAACGCATTATTGTGGCCAAGATAGACACAAAGCCCATGCCTACTACAGTAGTACAAGTTTATATGCCAACTAGCTCTGCAGATGATGAAGAAATTGATGAAATGTATGACGAGATAAAAGAAATCATTCAGGTAGTGAAGGGAGACGAAAATTTAATAGTCATGGGTGACTGGAATTCGTCAGTAGGAAAAGGGAGAGAAGGAAACATAGTAGGTGAATATGGATTGGGGGGAAGAAATGAAAGAGGAAGCCGCCTTTTAGAATTTTGCACAGAGCATAACTTAATCATAGCTAACATTTGGTTCAAGAATCATGAAAGAAGGTTGTATACATGGAAGAACCCTGGAGATACTAAAAGGTATCAGATAGATTATATAATGATAAGACAGAGATTTAGGAACCAGGTTTTAAATTGTAAGACATTTCCAGGGGCAGATGTGGATTCTGACCACAATCTATTGGTTATGAACTGCAGATTGAAACTGAAGAAACTGCAAAAAGGTGGGAATTTAAGGAGATGGAACCTGAATAAACTGAAAGAACCAGAGGTTGTAGAGAGTTTCAGGGAGAGCATAACGGAACAATTGACAGGAATGGGGGAAAGAAATACAGTAGAAGAAGAATGGGTAGCTCTGAGGGATGAAGTAGTGAAGGCAGCTGAGGATCAAGTAGGTAAAAAGACGAGGGCTAATAGAAATCCTTGGGTAACAGAAGAAATATTAAATTTAATTGATGAAAGGAGAAAATAAAAAATGCAGTAAATGAAGCAGGCAAAAAGGAATACAAACGTCTCAAAAATGAGATCGACAGGAAGTGCAAAATGGCTAAGCAGGGATGGCTAGAGGACAAATGTAAGGATGTAGAGGTTTGTCTCACTAGGGGTAAGATAGATACTTCCTACAGGATAATTAAAGAGACCTTTGGAGAGAAGAGAACCACTTGTATGAATATCAAGAGCTCAGATGGCAACCCAGTTCTAAGCAAAGAAAGGAAGGCAGAAAGGTGGAAGGAGTATATAGAGGGTTTATACAAGGGCGATGTACTTGAGGACAATATTATGGAAATGGAAGAGGATGTAGATGAAGATGAAATGGGAGATAAGATACTGCGTGAAGAGTTTGACAGAGCACTGAAAGACCTGAGTCGAAACAAGGCCCCGGGAGTAGACAACATTCCATTAGAACTACTGATGGCCTTGGGAGAGCCAGTCATGACAAAACTCTACCATGTGGTGAGCAAGATGTATGAGACAGTCGAAATACCCACAGACTTCAAGAAGAATATAGTAATTCCAATCCCAAAGAAAGCAGGTGTTGACAGATGTGAAAATTACCGAACTATCAGTTTAATAAGTCACAGCTGCAAAATACTAACGCGAATTCTTTACAGACGAATGGAAAAACTGGTAGAAGCGGACCTCGGGGAAGATCAGTTTGGATTCCGTAGAAATGTTGGAACACGTGAGGCAATACTAACCTTACGACTTATCTTAGAAGAAAGATTAAGAAAAGGCAAACCTACGTTTCCAGCATTTGTAGACTTAGAGAAAGCTTTTGACAACGTTAACTGAAACACTCTCTTTCAAATTCTGAAGGTGGCAGGGGAAAAATACAGGGAGCGAAAGGCTATTTACAATTTGTACAGAAACCAGATGGCAGTTATAAGAGTCGAGGGGCATGAAAGGGAAGCAGTGGTTGGGAAAGGAGTGAGACAGGGTTTTAGCCTCTCCCCGATGTTATTCAATCTGTATATTGAGCAAGCAGTAAAGGAAACAAAAGAAAAATTCGGAGTAGGTATTAAAATTCATGGAGAAGAAGTAAAAATTTTGACGTTCGCCGATGACATTGTAATTCTGTCAGAGACAGCAAAAGACTTGGAAGAGCAGTTGAACGGAATGGACAGTGTCTTGAAAGGAGGATATAAGATGAACATCAACAAAAGCAAAACGAGGATAATGGAATGTAGTCAAATTAAATCGGGTGATGCTGAGGGGATTAGATTAGGAAATGAGACACTTAAAGTAGTAAAGGAGTTTTGCTATTTAGGGAGCAAAATAACTGATGATGGTCGAAGTAGAGAGGATATAAAATGTAGACTGGCAATGGTAAGGAAAGCGTTTCTGAAGAAGAGAAATTTGTTAACATCGAGTATAGATTTAAGTGTCAGGAAGTCGTTTCTGAAAGTATTTGTATGGAGTGTAGCCATGTATGGAAGTGAAACATGGACGATAACCAGTTTGGACAAGAAGAGAATAGAAGCTTTCGAAATGTGGTGCTACAGAAGAATGCTGAAGATAAGGTGGGTAGATCACGTAACTAATGAGGAGGTATTGAATAGGGTTGGGGAGAAGGGAAGTTTTTGGCACAACTTGACTAGAAGAAGGGATCGGTTGGTTGGACATGTTTTGAGGCATCAAGGGATCACAAATTTAGCATTGTAGGGCAGCGTGGAGGGTAAAAATCGTAGAGGGAGACCAAGAGATGACTACACTAAGCAGATTCAGAAGGATATAGGTTGCAGTAGGTACTGGGAGATGAAGAAGCTTGCACAGGATAGAGTAGCATGGAGAGCTGCATCAAACCAGTCTCAGGACTGAAGACCACAACAACAACAACATACCTGGAATGTCACGCCAATGATTTTAAATTAGGATCAACGTGTTCTTGCTGTTCTAGGCTTATGTTCAATGGAAACATATGGTTGCTGTGTCAAAATTAATGCAAAATAAAAGGCAGACTCCTCAGGCATCAAACAGGAGAATCATACGTGTATGGGACACAGACAGAGGGTAGCAATGGCAATCAATCAATGTGTCGCGTTGTAGATGTAGTACCAGATGTACCAAAGCGCATAACTTAAGTACAGTTCACGTGTTTATCTGTGGGATTGAAGCGAATCACTCTGTGCTCTGCTGTTGAAGCGATTTGAAAAGCTGCTCGTGAAGCTTTACAGGCATTCACAATGAATACAACAGTCGAAAATGTGGATGTGCTTTCCTTTCATGGTGAATGTCACCAAACTGTACGGGCAGCGGTTTGGTCGTATGCCAAAAGGAGCCGGCCGGTGTGGTCGAGCGGTTCTAGGCGCTTCAGTCTGCAACCGCGCGACCGCTACGGTTGCAGGTTCGAGTCCTGTCTCGGACATGGATGTGTGTGATGTCCTTAGGCTAGTTAGGTTTAATTAGTTCTAAGTTCTAGGCGACTGATGACCTCAGAAGTTAAGTAGCATAGTGCTCAGAGCCATTATGCAGATGAACACGTAAATGTAAGACGTAATTACACCACAGTTCGACAAGGATGAGACCTTGTTTCAAACGAGTTAAGCAAAATCGCGGAAAACTGCTTGAATCAGGATGTCAAGAAGCAGTTCGGAGACGCACTCTAACACGGCAGGAACCCTGTGGGCTGCCTCTGTCGCTGGCGGCTGTGTGAAATCAACGACGAGCCCGTCTTGAGATGAGACGTCCATTCTGTTAACCGGACTCGACCTGCCGCAAGCGACAGACAGTCGCACGCTGTTGCTCCGTGGCGTGCTGCTTCTAGAGTAGAGCTGAAGCTGTTTACGACCACGAGAATAGGGCACTTCTTTAATTGGCGAGTGTAATTCTTCACCTGCCAGTAAAAGTTTAAGTCGCGGGGCTAGCAAAATTACTGTTAATGAACGCGTCGGTGTTCCGTTTTCGTTGACAATCAGCCCATTTTACAAGGAAATACAGGTTTGTCCACCCCACGAGCCATTAATATATGAAACTGGTTCCATGTCTTTCAATCAAATCACGCAGTTTTTTAACGGTGGCCGAGGAAAACATCTCAGACATACAGCTGCTCAGAACGAGCACTACTAAAAAGCCTCAGGGGGTGGCAAATGAAAGCACTTATATCCTTGGGCCATTATTCCCATACATGTAGCGGTCGGAAACAACGGGACGACGTTCTTGACAAACTTTGACACTTCTGACAGCCCCGCTGTCTCAAACCCACCTAGATGGTGGAGCTGGCTGCTTGCAAGTGAAGTATCTGCGCTAGCAGAATAGAAATGCGGATAACACAAGTCCGAAAACAATTTATTGGATTCACCAAATAGAAACAATAATACAATCTCCAAAAGAATAACAGACTGGATCCAAACTGCAGATAGACACAAATGTAAAATACTAAATAATAATAATAATAGAAAAGACACTCTTCACGCGGAGCAAACACAATAAATAATTCTGCAATGTCGAGAGGTTCTGCGAGTTTACCAAGTCCATCTACAAGAGACCGGCCAGCTGAAGAGGCGTCTGGCAGGGACAGCAGCTTTGTATCCTTCCAAGCAGTGCGTCGAACTGCCTTTTGCCGGCAGTGCGCCGCCTTATAAAGCCCGTTGGTGGAGGTATCTGCCGCAACAATTTGCGATCACGTGCCTGGCGTATCAAATGGTTCAAATGGCTCTGAGCACTATCGGTCTTCTGAGGTCATCAGTCCCTTAGAACTTAGAACTACTTAAACCTAACTAACCTAAGGACATCACACACATCCAAGCCCGAGGCAGGATTCGAACCTGCGACCGTAGCGATCGCCCCGGCCGGCGCCTGGCGTATCAAAGTAGTTCCTGTGCTAGCTGCGAACTCACCTGAAGCCGTTCTTCAGACACCGCTAACGGGTAGCAGTCCCCAGCGGCCGTTAGTGAAGACCAGGTGTTTTGTTGTGTTGTGACCGCCGGTAAGTGTTTGCTTTGACAACGCAGACGACGTAGGTTTTTCTGGTGAATATACGTCCTGTGATGCAGGCATGACATGTTGTTTTGAACGTGAAGTGGGATGCCGATTCAGTAGGCCCTACGATGTATGAAGTGGGCGGCCACAGCAGCAAGCGTCTAGGATTGCTTCACCCGTTGTATCTGTGTATAGGTAGGTACATTTTAGGTACATTCTAGAAGTTCTGAGTAAAGGTGGGCGGGTGCCACGGAGGGTGTTGCCGAACTGTGGGACCCTTAGAGAGACCCTTTGCCGTTTCATTCACGAATGTGCCATTATCCCTCCCCCTCCCCCGCGCCGTGATCATGCCACGAGCACCCTAAGCTGCTTCGGATCACGTTCCAATATCGTCGAATAGTTTTGAACGGTTTCTAGTGGTTCCACCCTGTACACAAGAGCAAAAATTGCCGTCACGCTACACTCTAACGAGGTGCGGTGACAATGAATGGGAAGGCAGCCCTTCAGGGTCCGTAGAGAACGGCTGAAACTTCGGGGAGTA
This sequence comes from Schistocerca nitens, assembly GCF_023898315.1. Classification (NCBI taxonomy): domain Eukaryota; kingdom Metazoa; phylum Arthropoda; class Insecta; order Orthoptera; family Acrididae; genus Schistocerca; species Schistocerca nitens. The sequence continues at coordinate 63,354,107 of NC_064616.1, forward strand.
TCACCATTGTCACAGTTCGTCAAGAAGGCCATCCCGTTGCTCAATGCACCGCCAACTCAGGCTTCCGACAGCGACATTTATGGGAATGAACGCCCCAAGGAAATGGGTGGTTTCATTGACAGCCTTTTTGCCACAACCCTGAAGCTTTTTCGTGTCGGTTCTCAGCGGCGGTATGGCTGACATGATTTCCTCGGCTACCCTTAAGAAAACCGCATGATTTCAACGCTGGGAGTTGCTGTTCTGTTCACCTTCGCAGAGGCATCAGTGGGCGAAATATGGGTAACAGGGGGTCTGACGACCTTCTCATCGCGTGAAATTTGGTGCCAGTGAGACACGTCACATGAACTTGTGAGCTGTAGCCTTTTTTCCGAAAGTGTCGACACCCTGTGTGTTTCAAGAGTCGTCGAGCCCGAGGGTGACGTCGCAAGGCGCTACCGTTTTCACCATTACAGAGAAATGTTATACGCACCTCCGACATAATTTTCAAACATAACCGTCGCAAGGGTTGGGAGTTACGGGTTTTCGAAAAAGTTATTCTTTAATTGTGCTGCGCAATGTATATGATGTTATACACTGAAGTACCAAAGAAACTGGTATAGGCACGCGTATTCAGATACAGAGATATGTAAACAGACAGAAGATGGCGCTGCGGTCGGCAACGCCTATATTAGACGACAAGCTTGGTATGCCCTGCCGATATGTTGCTAATGTTCTGAATGGGGGTGACAGAGGGCGAGCTCGCTGGCCAAGGTAGGGTTTGGCAAGCACTACGACAAGCAGACTTGTGTGGGCGGGCATTATCTAACTGAAATGTAAGCCGGGATGGCTTGCCGCGAAGGGCAACAAAACAGAACATAGAATATCGTTGACGTATCGCTGTTCTGCAAGGGTGTCGCGCATGACAAACAGATGAGACCTGCTATGAAATGAAAGACCATCATTGGCGGACGACAGCCAGGTTGTCCAGCCGCTGTCCAGGGCGTCTCCAGACACATCGGCCTTCACCCTCATTGACTGGAGTAGAATTGTCCTCAGTGATGCGTCTTGTTTCGAATTGAGCCCCGATGACCAGTTATTGGTAAATTCAATTAATTCATTCCTGATGACCTGATCTTCTTGAATGATATCAGTTTGCCGCACTGGCTGTTATTGTTAGGATTAAACGATCCTTTTATTTCATATAGTTCATTAATAAGTAGTTTCGCCTGTGCAGGCATCGTTAAGTGTCCGAACTGCTAGTCAGATGTAACTTATTTGAAATACTTCTTGGTTGTAATTCATCAATACTGTTTTTTACTTGGAATAATTTAAAAACTTTATGTTTAAGCGTTAATATAAAAAATGTGCTTGAGTGATAAATGAATGTTTCGTTGTGTTTCCTTTCGAATTGTTACCCAATAACTTTACTGCGTCACGCCTAAATCACCTCCTGAAGCAGAAGTGGATGAGTTAAACATCTGAACTGAAACTGTCGTAGAAATACCATGTACTCACTCCCCTCTACAAGTCCTAGAAGTTTGTGACTGGAGTTTCCGAACATCCTGTATAAAATATGTAAGTACATCACCGGACTTTCGTAAAAGAAGTGCAAGGTAGTACATCTACATCTACATCTACATGACTACTCTGCAATTCACATTTAAGTGCTTGGCAGAGGGTTCGTCGAACCACAATCATACTATCTCTCTACCATTCCACTCCCGAACAGCGCGCGGGAAAAACGAACACCTAAACCATTCTGTTCGAGCTCTGATTTCTCTTATTTTATTTTGATGATCATTCCTACCTATGTAGGTTGGGCTCAACAAAATATTTTCGCATTCGGAAGAGAAAGTTGGTGACTGAAATTTCGTAAATAGATCTCGCCGCGACGAAAAGCGTCTTTGTTGTAATGACTTCCATCCCAATTCGCGTATCATATCTACCACACTCTCTCCCCTATTACGTGATAATACAAAACGAGCTGCCCTTTTTTGCACCCTTTCGATGTCCTCCGGCAATCCCACCTGGTAAGGATCCCACACCGCGCAGCAATATTCTAACAGAGGACGAACGAGTATAGTGTAAGCTGTCTCTTTAGTGGACTTGTTGCATCTTCTAAGTGTCCTGCCAATGAAACGCAACCTTTGGCTCGGCTTCCCCACAATATTATCTATGTGGTCTTTTCAACTGAAGTTGTTCGTAATTTTAACACCCAGGTACTTAGTTGAATTGACAGCCTTGAGAATTGTACTATTTATCGAGTAATCGAATTACAACGGATTTCTTTTGGAACTCATGTGGACCACCTCACACTTTTCGTTATTTAGCGTCAACTGCCACCTGCCACACCATACAGCAATCTTTTCTAAATCGCTTTGCAACTGATACTGGTCTTCGGATGACCTTACTAGACGGTAAATTACAGCATCATCTGCGAACAACCTAAGAGAACTGCTCAGATTGTCACCAAGGTCATTTATATAGATCAGGAACAGCAGAGGTCCCAGAATGCTTCCCCTGGGGAACACCTGATATCACTTCAGTTTTACTCGATGATTTGCCGTCTATTACTACGAAGTGCGACCTTCATGATAGGAAATCACGAATCCAGTCGCACAACTGAGGCCCGCAGCTTGATTAGAAGTCGCTTGTGAGGAACGGTGTCAAAAGCTTTCCGGAAATCTAGAAATACGGAATCAACTTGAGATCCCCTGTCGATAGCGGCCATTACTTCGTGCGAATAAAGAGCTAGCTGCGTTGCACAAGAACGATGTTTTCTGAAACCATACTGATTACGTATCAATAGATCGTTCCCTTCGAGGTGATTCATAATGTTTGAATACAGTATATGCTCCAAACCCTACTGCAAACCGACGTCAATGATATAGGTCTGTAGTTAGATGGATTACTCTTACTACCCTTCTTAAACACTGGTGCGACCTGCGCAATTTTCCAATCTGTAGGTACAGATCTATCGGTGAGCGAGCGGTTGTATATGATTGCTAAGTAGGGAGCTATTGTATCAGAGTAATCTGAAAGGAACCTAATCGGTATACAATCTGGACCTGAAGACTTTCCGGTATCAAGCGATTTGAGTTGCTTCGCAACCCCTAAGGTATCTACTTCTAAGAAACTTATGCTAGCAGCTGTTCGTGTTTCAAATTCTGGAATATTCCATTCATCTTCCCTGGTGAAGGAATTTCGGAAAACTGCGTTCAGTAACTCCGCTTTAGCGGCACAGTCGTCGGTAACAGTACCATCGGCACTGCGCAGTACGGAACTGTGACAGCAACACCTTGTGGCTAAGACATAAACTTGGGCAGAAGGATAACCTCTGTCTACTACTTTATTAACCACTAAACTGACATAGTATGAGTGGGAAGGAAAAGAAGGAATGTTGGTTCTTGTTTGTTTGTGCGAGGGTTATAGGGGAGACCTATGTACATTTAGGCCTATCTTAACATATAAGTAATTAATAGTTACAATACTAACTGGTTTGTGAGAGCTGCGTACACAGTATACTATAATGAGATCTATGAAACGACTAATGTCAACTTCTCATATTTCGTCTTCACAATGCCAGCAATAACCGTTTTCATCCTAACAATAACAGCCCGAGCAGCAAACCGATACCATTCGAGAAATGCATCATACCTTCGTCTGTGGCTGGGGTCGGGGTGTCCCAAAAGCGACATTACTTTACTTAATTTATCACAGAATCCAAGCATTCTACTATAGACTTATCAATTCAAAAGTTTCAAGTGGAGAAAAACTACCTCTTTCTTGCTGCAGGTCGTGAACGGACAATGTCTGTTGAGAACGATGGCAGCAATATCGTTGGGTCATCAATTCACTCAGAATGACAGCAATTGGAGGCCATATTTCTTAGAGTGCTGCCAATTTCACACCGATACTATATGGCATCAGTTTTATGTCTCGCATCGACTACTTTCAGCGTCCTCTTTATGTCCGCCATAAGAGGGCCGTGAACAGAGCCAATATTGACACCTGAGAATGGTTCCAAGCTCCCACTGAACTTCAGGTAAGTTGCAGAGCAACAATGATAACCATCAGTTATTTGTGTCAGGTTACCTTCTTTCCTGATGTAAATAGAGGTCCTTCATTTGTCCGTAGGTGCTAGAGACGGAATGTCAGGCTAACGTTAAGGAATTTATATTTCTATTTTCCAGCTTTTTTAAATAAAAAAGGAATGTTAACTCTGTAACCAAGCCATTATTTTCGACTTGGTTTAATAAAGTGGAAATCAGCTTACGTCATCTGATTCTATCATGCATCAACAACACATGTAGCACATGTCTTAACTGAAATGGAGTGTGGAAATTAACTGAGCTTTCCCCTCCATACCCCGTCTGTCCATACCGATTTAGTTTTTCCTTGGTTTTGCGTCCTTTTTAATTCCTTTAAAGAAAGCTTGGATGATTTCTTAAACAAGGCCACAGCTAATATCCTTCGCTATCTTCGTCTGTCCGAGCTGCGTTCCTGGGTAGCGATATACGAGCGGCACACGTCATCATCGAGCATCCAGTAACATACTGACGAAGAGTAATTTGTTCCGCGTGTCCTTGTAGAGTCAGTATTGTACTTTACTAATCGTTATTTTTTTTTATTTTTGGTCCTTCGGGTTCAGTTACTGCAATGATTCACCGTCTAGCCTCTAGCGTATTACTCGCAATGTGCATTTGGCAGGCAAGGTCTTCAGTATACTTGAAGCCGTTTTTATTACGCAAATGAAGTAACTGTTGCAACAGCAAAAGTGTTAGTTGCAACAGGACGTAGATTTATAGCTGTCGAGGGGCATGGCCGAGTATCCGCTGTTATGTCCGAAAGACAATGCTAAATCACTGCGTTGACAATGCCAAATGGAGGCTGATTCTCAGTGCTTGCATTGTTACGTCCAATAGTATGTCGAACTCTTCATAAGAAAGAATGCTTACAAAGTTTCTGGAGCACAGTGCAGTATTAGTGCAACGCCGTCCACAAGCCACTGATGGAGTGGATTTTACACTACCCGCATTTCAGTCCTCTAAGCATCGATCTAATTTACCTCAGTTACAGGTTTTCCTTTGGAAACGAAGAGGTAGAGGAAATGCGTGTAGAACAAGCGTATGTAGACAGTCCCCTTCTTTTATGCAATATTATTTTACCCACTAGCGTACAGCGAAAGGCCAGTTAGTTACTCAGTTCGAAGCGAGACTCATCACTGAAGACGATTCTGCTCCAGTCAATGAGATTCCAGGATCCGATAATCAATGAGAACGTGCAGGACCCGCCAAACAAGCTCGGGATTTTAACGATCTATCTTGGCAGTTGGATGCAGGCACGGTAGGTCAGCGTGTTCGGTCAGAGGGCTGCGTGTTCTCTGTAATAAAAAAAAAAACTGAGTCAAGGGAACAACGATCAACTTGAACGGATGTCTTGTGACGTCGGCCCAGACTAAAGGCAACGAACTATATCGAACAAAAAGATGAAAGAAATGTGGTAAGCCCGGGTTCGATTCCCGGCTGGAGGAGGAGGAGATTAGTGTTTAACGTCCCGTCGACAACGAGGTCATTAGAGACGGAGCGCAAGCTCGGGTGAGGGAAGGATGTGGAAGGAAATCGTCCGTGCCCTTTCAAAGGAACCATCCCGGCATTTGCCTGAAGCGATTTAGGGAAATCACGGAAAACCTAAATCAGGATGGCTGGATACGGGATTGAACCGTCGTCCTCCCGAATGATTCCCGGCTGGGTTGGAGATTTTCTCCGCTCAGGGACTGGGTGATGTGTTATCCTTATCATCATCTTTCGTCCCCATCGATGCGCAATTCGCCGAAGTAGCGTCAGCTCGAAAGACTTTCACGAGGCGAACGGTCTACCCGACGGGAGGCCCTAGTCACAAGGCACTTCCATTTTTCCATCAATACCAAGCACAATAACTAATTGCATAAGGGTCAGAGATGAACCAGCGCGTTATTCACTTGCTGAATTTGTGATTTGTGAAGCTCTTTGTCTGGAATAAATCATCCAAATTTTTTGAAATTATAATCATTTGTTTGTCTATGTACATATACGTCACATCTACTGATTTCCATCCCATTCGCATAATTCCTTCATGGTGCGACGTTTTGTTTTTTTTTTTCTTTTTTTGTAATATGAAAAGACCTTAAAGGCCCATTACACTGTCAGATAAAAATCTGTTTAGTTAGATTTGTGTGTAAAGTTCAGCAGTGAAATATACCAACAAAAGTCTCAAAAATAATTTCAACAGCAGTTCACAATTTGAAAAGGCCGTAGTGTTCATGAATACAACACTCTATAACTCGATAAAAGCAAATTAAATTGTTCACGGCTTAGCAAAACCGTATCAAATAAAGGAGCAAATTTAGCATCCACAAAAATATTTTACCATCTACACAATAAACTAGAGCTTCCTACAGGCAATCTTAACACTTTGAAAGATATATTCGAATCATCTTTGATTTAAAACTCCAATAAATTCATACCAGAAATTTTGATCATACATTGTGTGTGTGTGTGTGTGTGTGTGTGTGTGTGTATGTGAGTATGAGTGAGTGTGTGGACACGTGCGTAAGTTGCAGACAACCACCTTAAATATACTCGTACATTACAAACAAATCTAAATTTGTAATTTTTTTAACACGTGGCCGTATATTCATCAAGTAAATGTATGTTTCTACAGCTTGTTTGACACATTCTGTATTCCAGCTGGTTTCCCATACGTTACGTATCCAGATTTCCCCTGCAACGAACAACCCTACATCCCTATACACCTATACACCCTACTGTGACTCCTGAGGACATTTCTTGGAGATGCACCTGAGAAATATAGCATTTCTTCCACTGGATGACTATTGGTGCACTTGAAGTTAGCCGTTCCCTTTACTCATTCTGTTACGTTGGTGTTGTCCCACGTTGCCTCCCGATTCGTGTACTTTTACATCTACATCTACGCATTGCTAGCCACCTAAGGACACCTGACATTATTAGATTGGACACGTCCAATGATCAGTTTCATGTCCGGCAATTTCATATTTTTAAATAAGGCTGATGCTGCTGGATCCAAACTGTGCAATATTCAGATGCAATAACTCAATATTTTGAAATAACTTGCTGGTTTAGCTCTATCCTTGACTGCTAAATACTTCCTGTAAGCAGAAATCTTTTATGGAAGGAAGTTTAACGGCTGTGTTTCTGACGCCTGCGACACTGATCAAATTTAATATCGGTCTTATTGACGTTATTAATGAAGAGAACTTCACAAAATGTGAGGTTATTGAGCAAAAGTGTGATATTCTGCTACAACAGACCATGACTTTCCGTGTCATCTAGACATCTCCTTCAGTTTTCCTTCAGAAGGTGCACTAAATTTTCATTGTAGATTGTTTGTAGACAGGATGATTCAAAGACAAAGAACAGATTTCTTTAGTTTATTACAGGCAAACCATAAAAGATAGAAATACATTCCGCATGAGACTGGATAGAGGAAGGTTCAAAGTTTTGACACAACTGCGCTGTTGTCTGTTTGTAGAGACTGGCGATTACACCACATATCATGTAGTGTATTGGAATTTGCGCGAAGTGAATCCATTGTTCCAGTGCAACGTACATTCCCCCATCGATTCAGCAGGAAGCTCCCTCTGCACAAGCAGATTTATGACTAGCATAACAAATTCCTGGAAGTTGGTTGCACACGCACGACTGCGTCCCGTCCCACTTTGACCTTGAGGTGAGGCGTTATCTTAACAACACCATCCCACTACGTTGGATTGGAAGAGGTAGACAACAAGATCTTGTTCCTTGCTTTTGGCATCCCACGTCACCACAACCTCCATCTTGATATTTTTTTCTATGGGGGTACATAAAAGACAGAGACTCTGTTCCACGTGTAGCAGCAAGATATGGGAAATCGAATTGTTGAAGCTGTCGATTCAATGAACGGGGACTTGTTGATTCGTGTGTGGAATGATATGGACTACCGTTTCGATTTTTTTTTCGAGCAACGCGTGGTGCTCATTTTGTTTGTCTGTAATAAACAACTGAAATCTGTTCTTTCTTCATGAATCACCCTTTACATCACAAGAATCTGAAGAGCTGTCTCTTTTATTTTGCACAGAAATTACGCTTTTAATACATTTGGGGTGGTAAAACACGTTTTCCGTGTAAATATACTGGGTTGCGTCCGAGTTCCATAAGGATCGTAGTGTCTGAAAAGACATAGCAGTTAAAAATCATTCTTGTTTCTCGAATGTGGCTATGCTGTTTCTGTTCTCCCACTTTTCAAGGTTGTCAAAGACTGCTCTGATCCGATTTCCAAATGAAACAGCAGGTATATTTAAACGTTGATAGGTTTTCAGCATACACACGCGAAACTACGACGGAGTGCCTGTCCTGCGGGGTTCTGTCGGATTTAAAATGCAACCTCAAGTCCCGCTCACATTCTATGAATTAACAACGCCTGCCGCGGAACACTGCTCCAGATTATCTCTAATAATTAACACGGAATTAAAGCGACAGAATTACGTACGACATTTCTCTGTGCAGAGAACTACAGTCTCAGTTCCAGTGGCCATACCGCTCTATGTTATTTATTTATGCGAAACACGTCAGAGATATAATTTGTTCCCTAGCATCTTAGTTAATTAAAAGGAATTTACGGCGAAGTAATACGTATAATTCTACTGTATCGTCGATAGACCCTAGATTCCAACAAAATCTGACGTTTAGTTGAAATTCTTGTCCGCTTGCTGCCAGAAAGACAAGTGCGCCTTTTCAAAAAACTAAGTACTTTTAGAAGAACTTTTACGTTATTGTTGGTTCTTTTTACTAGATAGCGCAGGCATAGTTCGATGCCGTGCTGCTTTGTAAGCCTTTTTTTCAAACGTTCTTCCAATACTAAATTAATCTACCAAGGACTAGTGTGACGAATATGTCATGAAAAATGCGTTTTGACTTGATTTCGTTATTGTAACTTCACGTCGATGTCTCCTAGAAATCCTACTGTTGCTTATAGCAGGAAGGTCTGCTTCTTCGCATCAGTGCGATATTTTAACCATAAAAGACCTGTTTAAAATTTTAAGCGGCGTTTGGAAAGCTCGCACGTTTTCCGTTGGATTATGATTCTGCAAAGATTAATACATTTACTTGTTTTTACTCAATATAATGTATCAAAATGATACCTTCATTGGAAATACACTGAGGGGATAGAAATCGTGGGGATAGAGATTCTGCTCATACACAGATGCGCGGTACTATCGCATACACAAGATTTAAAAAGGCAGTACGTTGGCGGAGCTGTTATTTGTACTCAGATGATTCGTGTGCAAAGGATTCCGACGTGATTATGCCCACACGACGGAAATTAACGGACTTCGAAATCGGAGATGTAGTTGGAACTAGATGTATAGGACTTTACAGTTCGGATATCGTTAGGGAATACAGTATTGCGAGATCCACAGCGTCAAGAGTGTTCCGAGAATACCAAATTTCAGGCATTACCTTCACTTAATGACCTAGTGCAGCGGCGTTTTCGTAATGGTTTGAGTGCTAACAGACAAGCAATATTGCGTGAAATACCAGCAGAAATCAATGTGGGACGTACGACGAACATATCCGTTAGGACACTGCGGCGAAATTCGCCGTTAATGGGCTGTGGCATTAGACGAACGACGTGAGTGCCTTTGCCAACAGCGCGACATTGCCTACAGTGCCTCAGATGGGCTTGTGACCAAATCGTTTGGACCCTAGACGTCAGGAAAACCGTAGCTTGGTCCGGTAAGTTCCGATTTCAGTTGGTTAGAGCTGATGGAAGGGTTCGAGTGTGGTGGAGACCCCACAAAGCCGTGGACTCAGATTGTCAACAAGGCACTGTGGAAGCTGGCTCCATGACGGCGTGGGCTGTGTTTACATGGAATGGACTGGGTCCTCTGGTCTAACTGAACCGATCATTGACTGGAAACGGTTATGTTCGGCTGCTTGGAGGCCATTTTCAGCCAACTTTTATGCATGACAATGCGGCATGTCACCGGGCCACAGCTGATCGGGATTGGTTTGAAGAACATTCTGGGCAGTTCCAGCGAATGATTTGGCCAACCATATCACCCGACATGAATACCATCGAACATTTATGAGATATAATGAAAGATCAGTTCGTGCACAAAAACCTGCACCTGCAACGCCTTCACAATTACGGACGGCTGTTGAGGCAACATGGCTCCATATTTCTGCAGGGACTTACAACGACTTATAGAGTCCATGCCACATCGAGCTACTCCACTATGCCGCGCAAAAGGAAGTCCAGCACGATATTAGGAGGTTGCTGTGGTCTTCAGCCCGAAGACTGGTTTGATACAGCTCTCCATGCTACTCTATCCTATGCGAGCCTCATCATCTCCGAATACCTATTGCAACCTACATCTTTCTGAAGCTCCTTACTGTATTCATCTCTTGGTCTCCCTCTACGATTTTACCCCCACACTTGCCTCCAAGCCGGCCGAAGTGGCCGTGCGGTTAAAGGCGCTGCAGTCTGGAACCGCAAGACCGCTACGGTCGCAGGTTCGAATCCTGCCTCGGGCATGGATGTTTGTGATGTCCTTAGGTTAGTTAGGTTTAACTAGTTCTAAGTTCTAGGGGACTAATGACCTCAGCAGTTGAGTCCCATAGTGCTCAGAGCCATTTGAACCATTTTGAACTTGCCTCCAATACTAAATTATTGATCCCTTGATGTCTCAGGATGTTTCCTCTCACCGATCCATTCCTTTGGTCAAGTTGCACCACTAATTTCTTGTCTTTCCAATTCTGTTCAGTACTTCCTCATAAGCCTCGTGATCGACCCACCTAGTCTTCGGAATTCTTCTGTAGCACCACGTTTCGCAACCTTCTCATTTACTTGAGAAGTACATTCAGTGAACAGTAGTTAAAGATGAAATATGTTTACAAGATGTTTTCAGCAATCCACCGCCAACCAACAAACTCAATGAAGTTGAAGACAGTGTTTTTGGATAATTTACTTCACAGTCAGTTGGTGCGTGAATTGAAGCAATTATGTTAAATAATGTTCGTATTGGAGACACAAAATACGATATCTGTATTTCATGAAAGGTTATTGGAATGTGTGGTTGATATTTGGTTCATCCCATGAACTGAAGATTAGATTTTGACATCTCGTCGACAATGAGGTCATTAGAGACGCAGCACAAGCTCGTATTAGGGAAGGACGGGAAAAGAAATCGGCTGTGCATTTCAAGGGAAACGTCCCGGCATTTGCCTTAAGTGAATTAGGGCAATTATGGAAAACCTACATCTGGATGACCAGACGGGGATTAGAACCGTCGTTCTCCCGAATGCGTGCGTAGTGAGCAATGTTTCACGCCATGTAAGAAAAAAGTGGATGTCCACAAGAACTTGGAAGAACGCAGTTGTTCTGATGCTGGAACAATAAAGAGAAAACGAATTCTGAAAGATTTCACATTACCATGTCATGATAAAATGTAGGGAATGAAAGGAGTAACATTTAGAAGAATCATTGAAAAAATGGTATTCTTGTAGGAATGTGGATGGACAACAGTGTGGTAGCTATAGCCTTAAATTCGTTAGGGAAAACACAACCAAGCGCGTATAAATATTCTGTCCCAAACATAAAAACACACAAACGTTCTCCAGTACCAGTAACTGGTACGTATAGCTGAAACATGGTTGGGATGGACATGATGGTCGAGAAAACCAACCGGTATTCTATTTTTACCATAGATGAAATACAGTACTTGTCAATACTGACGAGGCTCTTGCATACCGCTATAAAGAAAAAGACAGAGAAAATGTCAAGGCTTTATTACTTACGCTGACAGGTACAAGACTCGTGTAAAATCAAAAGTTGTGTTGAGGGCATGGGATCATCGAAACTGGACCTCCGATTGACAGAAACCTGTCTGTCGCCTGGATGAATCAGGTTTCCTGCTACATTAAGCCGATGATCGTGTCCAGATGCGCTGTCTTCCAGGCTGATGTCCGAAACATGCACCGCGCTATGGACACAGGTCAGTGGAGGCAGTCCATGGACATGTGTTCGCATCATGGCAGCTGTCAACTACCTGAACCTTATTGTGGACCGCCTGCATCCCTTCATACTCGATGTTTACTCCGCCGGCGACCGTATCTCCCGGCAGGATAAACGTGCATGCCACAAGGCCAGAATAGTGGTTCAAATGGTTCAAATGGCTCTGAGCACTATGGGACTCAACTGCTGAGGTCATTAGTCCCCTAGAACTTAGAACTAGTTAAACCTAACTAACCTAAGGACATCACAAACATCCATGCCCGAGGCAGGATTCGAACCTGCGACCGTAGCGGTCTTGCGGTTCCAGACTGCAGCGCCTTTAACCGCACGGCCACTTCGGCCGGCCCAGAATAGTGCTACAGTGGTTTAAGGTGCTTGATAGTGAACTCACTTCGATATCCTGGGTGATAAATGTGACTGATTTGAACTCGATAGAACACATCGGGAAAGCTATCTGGCCCTAGGTCCGCGCCCACAAAAACCACCGTCCGGCAATTTACGGGAATTGCGTGTTCTTTGCGTACACATCTGGCGCAACATGCCTTCAGGAATCTTCCAGGCACTTCCCGAATCCATGATACGCAGAATCACTGTTGTAAATGTGGTCCAGTACGCTATTAGCCAGGCGTTTTAGAGCACCATGGTACCTCAACAATAAAGTCAGTTGGCTGCCACGGTTACTCTATTACGACCACATTTCGAGGTCGGTCTCTTCGGTGCAAACATTTGTTCATTTATTTCTTGAGAGAATTTTAGTCTCTTCGGACTGTGCATTATGTGGTATGTACAACATATGATGTGTTCTATAGGGTCACTCTGACAACTTTTGGGTCAGACTGAAACAGGTGATAGTGGGTCCACAACCAGTTGTATTGAGACAGGGAAACAATGGTCGGAAATGCACGCTTACTGCGTTATGGAAATAAACAGCATACACATCGCATAATAACACCGTAACTCATAGAAATTGTTCAGAGTGACAACCGCCAGTCTCAATGCACGCATGGCAACGGCGCATGCAGTTCTGCCACGCTTTCTGAAAGGTCCCTGGTGTCTGTTGTGCCAGGAGACAGGCAGCTTTAACCCTAGAAAGCAGGTCTTCATCCGTTTCTATGAAGGTTTCATACTCCAACGTCTTGACCTGAAGCCAGAGGAAAAAGCCCAGAGGTGTGAGATCGCACTGCCCATAGGACAGGACCTCCCATTTCAATCCAACGATGACGGTACGTGTTGTTGACATGCTCGCGGACATTATCGTGGACGTTGGTTGGTGCACCGTCGTATTAAAACCACATCCCTTCGCGGACAAGGAGGGGTACGGTCTCCAAGGCCATTGTCTGCATATCAGGAAATGGACCAGTCAAAGGGAAAGGCAGCAAATAAGATCGTATTAGGTATCGCTGCCGGTGGCCACTGATGTGGGAGGCGTGCGGATTGTCCTCACTCCAGACATGGCTGGTGCAGCTGTTGGAAACACCATCACGGGTGAATGAGGCCTTTTCCGTGAACAATAGAAACTGTACGAGGTTCGGCACTTCAGCACTGCGTTGGATAATCCACTGACAGAAGTGAACGCTGGGCTCAAAATCGGTTGGTCCCAGTGCTTGCACGCTTTCTGTATGTTAGGGGTGTAATATCTCTTCCAGTACTCTCCACACTGTATCCTTCGAAGAGTGCGTTTAACGGTCTAGTTGACGGGTGCTTATTGCTAGGTGGTCGGCCACACTATTCGGCTCCATCTCCTCGAAATCTGGTGTTCGCTCATGTCTTTGGCGGGAACCTTGGCCGGCGGGAGCGAGGACGGAGACAAACTTCCAATAAGAGTGGCGCCTGCGTTCTCTGCACATTCGCGCTGCTTTAGAGGCATACATCCTTCCGCACCGTAAATTAAATGCGCGTTTGCTAACTCTCGTGACGGGCAACGTTCCATCGGTGACTACCCGTTATGCACTGTACATAGTAACGCACCTCACCACGGACACATCACAAGCTTTATGATGAAATAGACAACTGTCACCAGGGATAATGGTGTGCGTGCGGAACAGATTAACACGCTGGTGCGATGCATGCGGTCGCAACATGACACACGTGCTATGAGCTAAGCTGTGTACAGTACGTCGGCTTGGTGGTCAGGGTTGTACGCTGTTTATCACCCGCGGCCTGTTCCATTGCACAATAGACACCACGGATGTTTGCGAGAGTGCGGCAGAACTGCATGCGCCGTCCGTTGCAATACATGCACTGAGACTTGCGATCGTCGCTTTGAACCATTAGTATGAGCTACGTTGTTGTTACGCGGTGTACGCCGTGTTACATAACACAATAAAAACGCATTTCCGACCGTTGGTTCCCTATCTGAGTATAATTTGTTGTGGAACCACTAATCCCTGTTCCAATTTGACCCAAAAGATTTGACACCCTTTGTATGTTCAAATGTGTTTGAAATCTTATGGGACTTAACTGCTAAGGTCATCAGTCCCTAAGCTTACACACTACTTAACCTAAATTATCCTAAGGACAAACGCACACACCCATGCCCGAGGGAGGAGTCGAACCTCCGCCGGGACATACCTTTTGTATGCGGCACAAGACACGTTCAGTCTTTTGTTGAAAAGTGCAATAAAGGTAAAAGAGACTGAAAGTAGAGAAGTGGGTCCAAATTATCTTCTGATTTTATTTCATAAATAGCCTCCCAAATTGATATTCTCTCAGCTTGTTTCGTATGTAATCCTCCGACTCTAAATTTATTCCAAAATTATCAACGAGTTGTTCAGTGATGTGATACGTTTCTATCTGGCACTTCTGGAGTCAACTGGAGGTGGTAAACTTATTCCACTGAATGATAGAGAACTCGTTGTTCTGAAGAGCCGAGAGGAGCTCGATATTACGTCTACGACTACACTTCACAAATGACTGAAGTTCGTGCCGCGGTGTATATAATGCTCTGCCGTTTATTGGACTTTCTGTCTATTGTTTTCAGCGAATGAGTGGCGTTACTAGACTAACCTAGTCTTCACGTTTCATACCGATGCGATATCTAGGCGACAGAAGAATATCCGTAATTTGAAGCTGGAAAACCGGCAAGGTTTGTAAATAGATTTAGGGAGCTGTTTGCATCTTTTCCTTGGCTGTTTCACAGCTCGTATGTTACGATCACTCAGCTGCACTATCCCTTCGGTGGCTCTAGTGTGGATCCCATGTACGTAAGGTCTTTAGAAAGCACGTTACACATGCTACCACCAGTGCACAGCATTAGTGGTGTACAGTCAGAAGAGAGGACATGTTAAGGGTTTCCTGCAGACACATATGTGCTGACATCGCACCCCCGTCAGCTTTAGTGGTAAGGTGGCCTAGTGGATAGCCCGTCAAAAACTGAACACAGATCAAGCATGAAAACAGGAAGAAGGTCTATTGAACTGTGAAAAAGGAAGCAAAATAGAAAGAGAGAACGGTCCGAGCTCAAGACGTGCAACATCGAACGAATTTGAAGAGCCGAGTTGTGATCCTTGTGTGGGCACAGTTTTAGACTCCAAAGTCGGAGAGCCGTGTTCAAATCTCCCTCGGGCCGCAAGTTTTTTCACCAAATTATGAACTGTCCGTCGGGTCATTGACGTGTGTGTTCGCTCTATTTGTGTCTGTGTCGTTGTGTAACGTCCGTCTGCCACAGCGCTGCGCACGGAAGCGACCTCTAGAAGGACGTACCTCCTATTTGTTCTATACAAGTACCATATGTTATAACTCTTACGTTTCGGTTTGGAAGTTGTGACTCTTGAATTCGTTTGTTGGAACATAGTTCTCACTCGTTTATTTGTTGTTTTCATTACTGTGGGTGGTTTATGCGGCGTCTCGCCTGCTCCCACTATTCATCACATTTATTTGCGACAGTAATATATTCTTACCACATGACTCTTAATAGTACAACAATTGCCAAGACTACAGATAGAGAACAGACACGTCAGTAACCAGATCGGAAGTTTATAATTTTGTGAAAAAAAATTGGACACGAGGGAGATTTGAACACCGACCGTCCGCTTTGTAGTACAATATGGTGACCACACAACCACGACGCAGTAATTCTTATAAGGTCTTCAATGTTACACTTATTGAGTCTGACCGTTCACAGTTTAAATTCTGCTTCCTTTTTAACAGTTCAGTACACCTACTTCCTGTTCTCATGCTTGATCTGTGCTCAGTTTTTGACAGGATATACACTGGGCCATTTTACCATTTAATCTGAGGTGGCTGCAATGGGTAGTTCCCCTTGTCCGGCACGGATAACAGATGCATTACAGTAATGGAGTGTTGGAGTGGTGCGGCATCTGCCACTCCAAAACTGAGGTACGCAGAACAGTAGGATGTAGGCAAAACATCTATTGCACACAGATTATGGCAACATATGGACCAAATGCTATTTGCCGTCCAGGCATAGTGAAATGTAGGCAGCACATTGACCATGTCCACACAGACGTGATTCGCCATACAGTCTAGATCTTGCACCATGCCATTTCCATATTTTCGGCAACCTGAAAGAACGGTTTCCAACGGTGAGGACGTTAACACGCGGTTATCAAATGGCTTTGTGACAAGGGAGAGAATTTCTATCCTCGAGGATCTGAACGACTGGTAGAACGTCCAGACCGTTGTTTACAGAGACTTGGCGATTATGTTGAGAAATAGTGTCATGTACCTGTGTGATTTTGAAGTGCAGTGCTGCATTCAGTAGAAGATACTTGGTCTGCCATAATAACGTGTAATTTACTTTTTGAAGTCTCCTCACACATGAGCACAGGTCGTACAAAGGTCTCTAAACAGTCCCTTCCATAGTATGTGAAAAGTCAGAGATTCAATGTAGTACCGCTCGCTAAGTAACCGTATAACGCGAGAAACAATCCGCCTTATACGCTTTCTTGAGGACCATGCAAACTCACTTTAATATCTGTGGATCTCCATCTGTGCAGGATAATGTGCTGCGTTCTGCCAGTGAAGAACTTCTCAGTGTATTGTGTATGCTTAACTTTACTGAGATGCTGTAGTTTGTTTACTACTGGTGCAGTTAGTCTCATATGTCCGTCATGTATGAGAATAATATACTTAATACAATTGCACAGATCTTCACCTTCAGTTGAAAAGCAATTAAAAACTGATGATTTAAACTGGAGGAAGCTTTCAGTCTTCTTTGTATCCAAGCAATCTCTTCCACTACAAACACATCCGAATGCATTAAACGTGAACGGGTAATTGTCAAAGGTAAAAAAAAAATCTGGTCACTGTTCCGTCACATCGGTGGTAGAATTTGTTACGGGGGAATCGGATTCCTGTAGCAAATGTGTGTACGAAAGCTTATTAACAACCTTCAGATTTCTTTTTTAAAATTTTCCTTTTTCCACTAGTAAAAGACTTTAGTCAAATACACTCTCCCTCTCTCTCTGTCTCTTTCTGTCCCTCTCTCTCTCTCTCTCTCTCTCCTCTCTCTCTCTGTTTGTGTATGCGTGTGTATGTATGTGTGTGTTTGTGCACGTGTGTTTGTTTGAGCGTACGCGTCTGCAGATGTTGCTGTTAAAACGGAAGTGCGAATCTGTGAATACGAGGCTATGTGTAGGTGTTCCGCGAGATCTGAAAGCAGCCCTCGTTCATTAGTAACTAATTAGACGTGGAGAGGTTCGTTGCAACAAGAACGAAGTATGATGTAGGTTTCTGTGCCGAAAGGAATCGAAAATAGTCGTTTATTTTTAATCATGGAAAGGGCTGAGCGTCGCATTGACATCGACGTCACTCATAACAAAAGGGACGAGCACATCGAGCATGAATAGTTCTTAAGCTTGTTAACTTTGTAGAACTGTAGCTGTGCTCACTCATGTATGTGAAAGGGAAAAGAAAAGTGGATGCATTTTCTCTATGTACTGAAGCATTCCGGCTTTGGCAGCAAGGTGTTTTACTCTAGCTAGTCCTGTTATAGATACTGAACTATCACTTTCGACCCCCTTTCAAAGGCAATTTTCTCATGCAAAAAGCATTTCCTAATATGAAAGGCACGTTAAATCCTACAATAATTACAAGAGAACACCTAGAATCGGAACCTGACGCTCTGGATTGGTGGAATGACATTTGTTGTGAATGTAGTAAGTGAATGCTATTCTTAATTCACCCAAAACGTCCACGGTAACAGAAAAATATTTCCGTGCTACCGTTTCTTTGAAGATGGTTGTCGCATACTACGATTATCAACCACTTGTCTGGTAGTGTGGCAATATAAAAAAATATGTGGCAACTCAATATGAAGAAATAAATAACATCACTAAGAGTATGTTACAAAATTGTACTTTGGTGCACTTAGATGTTTGGCACTTGATGTTCTGAACCCAAAATAATGATATATAAATAACTTTGCTCTGTGTTGGCAGTCTATGATATCACTGATATAAATGTTTCCAGACACTTTGTTACTGATCGTAGTTCGCCATGAACAGTGACTGCTACGTCGGAGAGTAGTCTTCAGATTACTTTAGAGACCCAACTGCAGGCACTGAAGTTAACTGTCCAACTGTGATTTGTGTGTGTGCCCACGTTTTGAGCTTGTCGGTGGAAGGATATCTGCGTCCGCCCGCACGAGGTAGAAGCAAAGTAGTTGGTGGTTGTCGGCGTTCCTTATCGGCTGTCCGCGCTGTCGCTGGAGGAAGGGGCGCAGACGCAGGAAGAGGTTTGTAGGGGACATCTGGAGGATGTCGCATGGAGCTAAGAGGCGCTACGCAAGTGCTTCTACCTGCACGATGGCGACCGCTTAAGGTACACAACATTTGTTTACTTTCGTTTTTAAACTTGGTATTTACGTTTTCACACGGTTGTGTTAGGAAATCTTCACTTGAAATTCTTCAAAAATGATGAATAAGCAGAGCCTTATAACTACCATACATGAGGATAATATGTTCATACCTCACTCCCCTGTGAATTTGATAGCTATCGAGATAACTTGGAAATGTTTTTTTTTTTTTCCAATTAGCGGAAATTGCAAGCAACCACTTTTATTTACACAGTTAGAAAGGAGGATTGCAGTTTGACGTCCGAACTAGTGTACGTTGTCAACGCTAGAAATGAGGGAAGAGATTAACTGCAGCCGCGCGGGATTAGCCGAGCGGTCTTAGGCGCTGCAGTCATGGACTGTGCGGCTGGTTCCGGCGGAGGTTCGAGTCCTCCCTCGGGCATGGGTGTGAGTGTTTGTCCGTAGGATAATTTAGGTTAAGTAGTGTGTAAGCTTAGGGACTGATGACCTTAGCAGTTAAGTCCCATAAGATTTCACACGCATTTTTGATTAACTGGAGTACCCTATGTGTCTCCCGAAGACATTCAGTGAAAGCACGGGAAGCCCAAATCAGTGATGGCCGGATTGTGCTTTATATAGCTTTCTTCCCAAATATGAACCTAAGGTCTTAATCGCAGCATTATTTCTACTAATGAACACATGCACAAAATTTATACGTATTGCAGATGAAGATCTTGTTCTTCTTATCACTGAAATGGCATAAACAAACAAATTGTGGAGAACATGAGAAAGTATAAATCGTCTCAGAATCCAACAAAGAGTTTCCTGTTGCATATGTAGTATTCAATTGCTTTGTCATCTCCCTGAGACTAAACAAATGCGTTAATAACGGAAAAATACTTCCTGAATGAATCTGCATTTATTGTGGATATTTTGTAAGTAAAAACATCTTGATCGGTTAGTATACCACTTCATTTATAACGTCGATTTGGCTATCTGTAACTAAGAACATAAGAATGAGAAGTGTTTGTTATACAGTATCAGGCTACAAAAGACGAAAACCTAAAAGGTTCACTCACTAAAACTTAGAACTTGTAGAGCAACTTTTCGTGTCAATCAGTGAAAGCTGTACCTAAGCGAGGCGTCAGATGTCAACTTTAATAACATACTTTTTTTACAAAGATACAAATGCTAGTCCAAAGGTGGGGATATTTCCATTTTTTCCTTCTTTTTTATGTTTTCCTTCAATTCATACACATAAAATGACAGACATTCTTTAAAATTACAAACGTACCAAGTCAAAACGATTGAAATGATTACAGCTGCAAATTCATAATTATAGATTTCCTGATAGCAGCAATAAGTTTATACGGATTTAACATAAATGTGACAACCAATTTTCATTAAATTTCGTATTTATATTATATGCGTCAAAATTTCAAGGTCCTCCAGCTCTTTTCAGGTGTTAGTCAAAACTACGCAATTAATTAAAGTTATATATTAAGCGATGTAGACGGTTTTATCCACAAAGCAACAAAAGGTAGCTGTGCCGTACTTCAATTGATCGAGGGAAGAAAGGTACTCTGAGAATACAGACTTTGTCGGACATGGCTTCCTGTTCTTTGGGTGATAATGTCGCATTGCGCGACTCTTGGTGTGACGACAGAACAGCTCTCGGTGCGCTCACAAAAGCTGGCGTCACAGGCACCGCGAATATAGGAACTTTATGGGCGATCGGGAAAGTGCCCCCTTTGTACCTTAGATGGCTGCTGCAAGAGACTGCACAACGTCGTCCTCCATCGCCACTACACCATTCACGGAGAAGCGGTTTCGTTCGCGTCATTCCAGCAGCAGCTTTCCTCAAGGCCGGCCACAAACTCAGACGGTGGTACCGAACGATGCTGCGCAAAACGTGCCGGATGTTTCAAAACGAGAGCGTACTTTCAAACTTCACTTGGAATTAAACGTGCAAGATAAAAATTTAGTCACAGATACTTTCACAAAAAAGGGGTTATGTTTTGTACCATTTGTGGCTTTTTAGTAATAGTGCATTTCTTACTACTTCCGAGTGCTGTATTCACTATATCCACTTCGAGTTAAACATACGAATGTGGGAGGAAGAGAATCCCACTACCCGTGAAGTACGAAGGGCGTTCAGTAAGTAATGCAACATTTTTTTTTTTTTTCGAAAGCAAGTTCCCTTTACTCAGAATTCCAATACGCCGTACTACTCGTCACTCTTTTGGCTATAAAAGCCTATTTTTGAACATAATCTCCGTTCAATGTGTCGTCCTTACGCCACCCTACCGGGAGAGCCTGTGTGCCCGCATGGTACCATCCTACGGTAACGTCGGAGGCAGCGTCTTGCTGCATCACTGACCTCCCCGTCGTCCACATACTCCTTCCCGCGGAGTGCATCCTTCATAGGGCCAAACAGATGGAAGATCCGGATTGTGCGGTGGATGACGAAGAACAGTTCAATGAGGTTTTGTGAGCTCCTTTCGGATGTGCAGACTTGTGTAATGCCTTGCGTAGTCATGGAGACGGAGAAGTTCGTTTGCGTTTTTGTGACGACGAACTCACTGAAGTCATTTCTTCAATCTTCTGAGGGCAGCACAATACACATCCGAGTCGATCGTAGCACCATGAGGGAGGAAATCAGACAGAGTAGTCCCTTTAGAGTCGCAGGAGACCGTCACCGGCTGAGGGTGCGGCTTTGAACGTTTTCTTTAGAGGAGAGTTGGTGTGGCGCCGCTCCATGAATTTCAGTTTTGTTACCGGTTCGACAAAAAAATTGTCCCGATCAACCTCGTAACATGCATGCAATTCCGCACAGATGTTCCTTCGTTGGTGTTTATGGTCTTCTGTGAGGTGGTAAGAAAACCAGCAGGGACACACAACTCAGCAACACACGTCAGATATGTCCAGTTGTGCAGCGAGCTATTTGATTGTCGACCACCTCGAATGAGAGTTCAAAAATGGCTCTGAGCACTATGGGACTCAACTGCTGTGGTTATCAGTCCCCTAGAACTTAGAACTACTTAAACCTAACTAACCTAAGGACATCACACACATCCATGCCCGAGGCAGGATTCGAACCTGCGACCGTAGCAGTCGCACGGTTCCGGACTGCGCGCCTAGAACCACGAGACCACCGCCGCCGGCTCGAATGAGAGTGCCCGCAGGTTCCAACATTGCAGGACACGCGCGAAATCGGACAGGTTTGAACGACCTTGTTGCTATGATGAAAGAAGTGAAGACCGAGGATTCACCATGCTTTTGTTCTTGTCAATTCTCTATATACGTTCTGCAAGCACCTGCGAGTGTCTGCAATGCTCTGGTTTTCCGTGAAAAGGAACTCAGTGATAGTTCTCTACCTGAAACGCTCCGCCGTTACAGAAGCCACTTTGAAGGCTATTCAATGAAAATTGGCAGAGGAAAAAAGTGTTGCATTGCAAGTTTGCCGGCCGGTGTGGCCGAGTGGTTCTAGGCGCTTCAGTCTCGAAGCGCGCGACCGCTACGGTCAGTTAGGTTTAAGTAGTTCTAAGTTCTAGGGGACTGATGACCTCAGATGTTAAGTCCCATAGTGCTCAGAGATTTGAATTTGATTAGACACGTGTCAGCTGGTGTCGGGTTTAACTCTCCAACAATAGACCAGAATTTTGATTTTCGGTAATATCCCCAAATTGCTTCAATGCAGTTGTGGTTTTGTTGTGTGTCGGCAGTAGCCACAAATATCCGTTGCCAGTCCGACGTCTTTGCCGTGCGGAGTTGCCTACCAGTACAAGATGGGCATCAGATGTCACTAGAGTTATATAAGTACGGTAGGCTGCCGTAGACTATCGTAAGTAAGTGTTGGACTAAGGTAGTTTTCCCATTAGCTTCGGCCAGTGAAGATTGTAACCGCGTTACCTGTACGTTATATTGGATGTTACCTCATTTCGGTCCCTTTGCTTGCATACGTGATCAGTGTCTTATTAGAGTACCCTAGAAACCGTAAGTGGTGAGCCGTTTACAAACTAAGTGAGGATACGCAGTAACCTAAGGAACATTTTGTTCTATATAGTTATCCTCCTATCTGTTACTTAAAAATAAACAATATTTATACCTGAACTGAAACTGTCGATATTTAACTCATGTTTTATGTTGCTTTTTAACGTGAAACAGGGGTATGATGAAGTAAAAATAAAAATAAAAATAGAGATTTATCATACAGCGACTGAAAACACAATATCCTCCCAAAAGTAAAATTAAAAAAAAAGATACAAAACAAAAACTTAAAAAAACACCGTTTCAATACTTCATAGAGCTTATGTGAAACATGTTTCTGTTACTCATAAACAGGTTTTGCACTTATTATTAATAACAAGAAGCTCTTGCTTTGCTCATTACGAAGAACGATCTACTGAGTACAAAATAACAACACTAATTAAATAGATTTTTTAATATTTGTGAATGTAAACTGTAATTGAATCAAAAGTGACTTACATAAAAGCGTAGACGTTAAGCAATCAACAAATTTTTATTACTTATGAAACGCAATTTATAGTTCAAAATGGCTCTGAGCACTATGGGACTTAACATCTTTGGTCATCAGTCCCCTAGAACTTAGAACTACTTAAACCTAACTAACCTAAGAACATCACACACATCCATTCCCGAGGCATTCGAACCTGCGACCGTAGCAGTCGCGCGGTTCCAGACTGAGCGCCTAGAACCGGGAGACCACCGCGGCCGGCAATTTATAGTTCGTAAAGACATAAAATAGATAATGAACTAGCACTGAAATATTGCGGTTCTAAAATGTGGGAAAGAAACAAACAAAAAGAAGAAGAGGTCGTCGACTCCCAGTTTCTCTATCACACATTCATTTGTTTCTTTTCGTAACAACGCTATCAATCCTAGCGGTAATCTCACTACTTACTACGTCATTTATATACTGCACCAAAACTACGGAACAGTAGTTTAGGTAGCGCGCAGCTGTAATGTCAGATACCGTGCTGTGTATTAGTCGACGAAGACATTATTCCACCTTGGAGTGAGGGCGCTTCGGTCGGCTTATCGTGAGTTTTTATCGTGACAGTTCACGAGGACGTACTGAAACACTCGCTAGCATATGCACATGTCTCTTGAAAGCTTTCAAAGCAAGATGCGTTTTCCTTTGTCACCACTGCACTTATTTGCCGACCGGGGTGGCCGAGCGGTTCTAGGCGCTTCAGTCCGGAACCGCGCTGCTGCTACGGTCGCACATTCGAATCCTGCCTCGGGCATGGATGTGTGTGATGTCCTTAGGTTAGTTAGGTGTAAGTAGTTCTAAGTTCTAGGGGACTCAGGACCTCAGATGTTAAGTCCCATAGTGCTCAGAGCCATTTGAAACATTTTTTGAACTGTACTTGTTTACTTTAACGTCACTACGTGTTCCCAACAACGGCCACGCGAGGCCGTGTATGTTTTAACCCCCAGCGTCTCCCTTATTATGTCCTTGTGTATCGTTTTCAACATTTTATTAAATGTATCACTCGACCGAAGAGCGGGGATTGTACCGCTGCCAGCCCTCCCCTGGCCATGTGGAGCAGGGGAATGATATTACAATAAAGGAAGGAAAAAATCCAGCAGGCCAGTTGCAGTTCGATTTCCAGTTGCAGTACATTGCAGCTCAGTTGCCCTCGCAGTTCATCTAACGGACGCCACCGAGGAAACCAGAACGTTCGGCTGTGCTTCGCACCGTCGTCGTGCCTACGCTACTCCGCACTGGGCGCTCCCTACAGCCATACCGGATGATACTTCTCAGGGAACTGTTATCACACCGGTAAACTTTGTGTTACTCAGTTCAAGGGATCTCGAACGACCAAGGGATCACAACGTTATTGTGAATCTGTGCAGTTAACAAATAGTTACGTTTTACAATTCAAGAATCATTTTTTAACACTGCAAGCAACCACCCATAATGTGGAAGGATAGAAAAGTTTGATTCTTTCAGTATAGACACGGTCGATTATTTCCGCGTCCCTGAACTTTCTGAGCGAGTGCTCATAGCATAATGCCGGAGAGGTGGCTGAGTGCTTAGTACTTGGGAGGATGACTGTAGGAATCCTCCTCCAGTCTTCCTCATTTGGGGTTTTGTTTGTTTCCTTAAAATCGCATAGCGCAAAAGCTGGGATCGTTCTGTTTAGCAGGGCTTTCGGCCTTTTTCCTCCCCATCTTTAAATCTTCTCTTCCTATCCAGCCTTCCTCCGTCCCTCCTCTATCCCCTACCACCCACTTGCACCTCCTCCTTCTCCCCACCACACCTCTGCTTCGTCGTTTTACATGTTGTACACGCTTCTTAACTTTTATATTATGACTCTTTTTTAATTGAATATTTGAAAGTCTTATTAATAGGATGGTAAAGGAGAAGTCAGACTGAGACATAGCAAAACTGTATGATGTACTGGTTACTACATAAATTACAGATATCTGGACAACTCTAGAGTCGCGTACTAAAGATGTTCGAAGGTAAAGGAACCCGAAAGGGCTGAAGTCGCTGAGAAAACGACCCTATGTAACAGTTAGTTATGACCAGTATATTCACAAGAGCCATAAATTAACTATTATTTGATTAAAAGCAAGTGCTTGAAACTGTACAAATGAACACGTGCAGTAACTATAATTATCTAGGTGGGGTACCCGGCTCCGTTGACGAAGTTAATATGAGATTGTGTGGTAGTTTGGATAAAAGGATTAACTTTAAAGTATGAGAGGTAAAAAATTTTTTGAATACATATTCAACTATTCACAATACTTGTTTATAAACAAAATTTTTCATTTTGTTATCCAGGGTATGTATGTACATGTTTTTCGAATTCTCTACTCGAGAGTAAACTACGTATAGTTGACTGTGAGATAAGCAAGTGTCTTTGGGATTGATGCCGCAATATTTTAAAAAAGTTAGTCCTTTGTTAATATTGGTTAAAAAGGCTCTGAGCACTATGGGACTTAACATCTGAGGTCATCAGTCCCCTAGAACTTAGAACTACTTAAACCTAACTAACCTAAGGACACCACACACATCCGTGCCCGAGGCAGGATTCGAACCTGCGACCATAGCGGTCGCACAGTTCCGGACTGAAGCGCCTAGAACCGCTCGGCCACACCGGCTGGCCTTGTTAATATTAAAACTGTAGACTAATTTGACTGGAAATTGCAGTCTTTTAAATTGGAATGGCAGATCAGTAGAGATCAGTGGTATTCTAGGGATAAGTAGTGCGTGTCCTTTGTACTTTCTAGTCATAAGTTCGGCTTATTCGATAACTCTTTGACGATCATCCTTGTTCTATTACATAGTTTTGGTGAGTTGAGGTTTCTGAGTAGTATGATCGGAGATCCAATTTTAAGTCGAAGACAGTGTACCGGCATTCCTGGTACTTTTAAAGAGTTTAGAAATTTTGCAGAAATTTTGTATATTCTCTCTTCATCAGGAGTTTTCTTCTCAATATTAAAGTTGATATCGACGATAATATTATTTTTAGTTGCCAAAATTGTCCTTTCAAATAGCCAGTTGGTATGGCTGTGAACAATGTTTGGATAAATGTAGTCGACGAGTTCGTTTTGAGAAGTGGCTATGTTCCAGAAATCATTGTTGCGTTTAATGAAGCCGGTCGTCTGGTCAGTAGGACATGTGCGTTCGCCTATTTGTAAAAGTTATTCAGCAAAATGTGCTGCTTTTTCGTCTTTCTATAGTTCACCTTCCATATATTTTGTTAGTCGCAGTATTTGTATGTGTGGCCAGAGATGTGATTTTTATAAGCTTGCGTTGATCTCGTCTGCTGGTGTTGACTTGGGAGTAACGATGTGTTTGTCGGAAATCTCCTGAGAGTACGAGTAGAGCTCGCTTCCCGCCCTTCATCTGTTTCGTTTTCTCGCCGGTTCTTTTTGTTTTCGCCCTTTTGCTCCAGTACTGGAAAGACCTCCTCCTCTTTTATCTTTGGGTATTTTCTAAAATATAAATAAAATTACAATTTTACTAACAAAAACACTAAGTACACTTTTACACACCTTTCACACTTTATATTCTATTTGTATTCAGTCGCTATACCACTTTGACTACTCACACTTAACTGTTTGTTTCTATTCACTCACTGCACGACTTTTTCGGTTTCTCCCTTCATCGCTGATAAGACACTGACATTCTAACCCACGACGGGTCTTGCTTTATATATTCTTACCAACGGATAGCCCCACCAGTCGCGAATTGCGGTACATACTAAAAAGGCTTCGATTAGTCCAGAAAGTTCCAAAACATTTCACAACTTTCGAGAGTGTTCTGGAATGTTACAGAATTATCTACGATGTTCCAGAATGTTCTAGAACATTCTGGAATCTTACCGAATGTTCCAGACTATTCCCAAACATTCCATAATATATCGGATCATTATGGAACATTCCGGAACATTCTGGAATGTTGTGAAATGCTCTTGAACACTGTCTAATGTTCTGGAATGTTCTAAAAATTTGTAGAGGGCGAAAGCACACCCTTCAGGTAAAAATGGGAACCTTATTCATAGATGGGGGCTAGGGGGCTACTGCACAATATAATTTCCCTGATCGTACCGGGATGCCTCATGTAAGGAGGAGAAATGCGTACTATCACGTTTCCGACTTTGATAAAGGTCGGATTTTAGCCTATCGCGATTGTGGTTTATCGTATCGCGACATTGCTGCTCGCGTTGGTCGAGATCCAATGACTGTTAACAGAATATGGAATCGGTGGGTTCAGGAGGGTAATGCGGAACGTCGTGCTAGATCCCAACGGCCTCGTATCACTAACAGTCGAGATGACAGGCATCTTATCCGCATGGCCGTAATGGATCGTGCAGCCACGTCTCGATCCCTGAGTCAACAGATGGGGACGTTTGCAAGACAACAACCATCTGCACGAACAGTTCGACGACGTTTGCAGCAGCATGGACTATCAGCTCGGAGACCATGGCTGCGGTTACCCTTGACGCAGCATCGCAGACAGGAGCGCCTGCGATGGTGTACTCAACGACGAACCTGGGTGCACGAATGGCAAAACGTCATTTTTTCGGATGAATCCAGGTTCTGTTCACAGCATCATGATGGTCGCATCCGTGTTTGGCGACATCGCGGTGAATGCATATTGGAAGCGTGTATTCGTCATCGCCATACTGGCTTATCACTCGGCGTGATGATATGGGGTGCCATTGGTTACACGTCTCGGTCACCTCTTGTTCGCATTGACGGCACTTTGAACAGTGGACGTTACATTTCAGGACCTGTACGGGCCTTTCTGGATACAGAAAAGGTTCGACTGCTGCCCCAGCCAGCACGTTCTCCAGATCTCTCACCAATTGAAAACGTCTGGTCAATGGTGGCCGAGCAACTGGCTCGTCACAATACGCCAGTCACTACTCTTGATGATCTGTGGTATCGTGTTGAAGCTGCATGGGCAGCTGTATCTGTACACGCCATCCGAGCTCTGTTTGACTCAATGCCCAGGCGTATCAAGGCCGTTATTACGGCCAGAGGTGTTTGTTATGGGTATTGATTTCTAAGGATCTATGCACCCAAATTGCGTGAAAATGTAATCACATGTCAGTTCTAGTATAATATATTAGTCCAATGAATACCCGTTTATCATCTGCATTTCTTCTTGGTGTAGCAATTTTAATGGCCAGTAGTGTATATATTGATTATTTCCAACACAGTAATTGCCCTGTTATCGTACTTCTTCCCTTATTTGTCATCGAAGCCAAAAACTGGAACTCCAGTCAAGTGATTAAAACACAGATGAATTCAGTTAGATAATTTGCAGGTATTATTTTGGTGCATGGTTAAGAACGTGGAAATGTGCGGTTTACTTGGCACCTATCGAGATTGAAGAGGACCTCCAGGCAGGAATTATACAAGCCCTTGACTTCGAGGGATACCAGGATTTCCCATGGGGTTGCAACGGAACTTTGTGCGGCACTGTCATACCTCCATGGATTTTGGGGGACGCCACTGTAAACTACAGTTGTGAATTTAGCATCTTGTGGTGGTTGTGAAAATGTATAAAATAGTTACAAAAATGCGTTGACTAAGATTTTTATTATTGTCAGCAGACCAGCAGTAAGTCTCAAATGTTCTCATTTTCGATTATAACATTCGACTCAACAGTTTCCGGATAGGAATTTCTTATTTCGGACCGATTCGTTTCCCTTTCTCCGACATCTCTTGAAAGTTTGTTTCATTACAGCGTAAATAACGTGTGCAAGAGATGTTACAATGTGGCTACCAATACAGGATAATTTAGATCAGAGTGGGCCACCGAACACAGCGTGAATGCAGAGGCCATCAGACGAGAGTATTACGCTGTAGAGCGTCAATAGGAGATACAAGCTCCCTGATTTATTGGTAACGACGTTATTGTGAAGTAGAAATGGTTGAAAAGCACTAAAATCACCCATTGCTCTGACATGAATCATTAATTGACATAAACGCTGGATTCTAAGGCGTATTGAAGGAACAGTTGTTAGCCATCTTTATCAACAATTGCAGCGAACCTCCAATAATTCTGAAGCTTAGCGCGTTTGCTACATGACGCGTCGCTTCAGTTATTCCCTAACGGTACCATTCCTGCGTAGGTGACCCGAGTGTCGTGAAAATAGTGAGGTAGAACGTAGCGATAATGACCTTTAGCTAAAGTGAATTACGTGGCACGCAATTTACAGCCATCTAAAACTGTTTCACAAACGACCTATTTCATTACGATTAAGTAGGTCGTTTGTGAAACAGACTTTGATGAATGCGTTACGACGCACTGGTAACAGAGAGTGCGCGCGTCGAGCGCTTACGTTTAACACACTGTTATAGCAGATAATTCTGTACAGAGAAGAAGGAAGTACGAATGTGTGAAACGCTTTAGGTGTTGAAGTTCCATAACAAACGCAGCTAGTTGCCTTAGACCAACAAACAGCCCGCCATATGACGAGGATCTGCTTGAGAAGTTAAGCTGCTGAAGAGCTCTCGAGAAACTCGCCGAGCGCATCCATCGAGGGTGCGCAATTTGTTGGAATAGCCATACAGCCAAGATCCTAACTACTTAATTTTACCGCTTTAAGCTTTCGATATTTCTGAATGGAATTATTCAACAGTTATACTTTTATAGACTTTTGTATTTCTTAAAGGCAAAATTTTTTAGTCTCTCAAACACATACCGTTCTCGTTAGCTCTCAAACGTACATTATAAGTACAATCTCTTATACCTGACAAGATAAGAGAGAATATAAATACAGAAAACTGCAACCATTCACTTCTTCGATATATCTTTTGTTCCCATAAAGTAGTTCTCAAATCTTTTCAGGTTCATCGTCAGGTGGTGAACATGGGAGTTACATGTTTATTTCCATATCGTAATACTGGGCACATGCTTGCGACACTGTTGGCAGCTTCGTAGTCGGTAGTCACCTGGCAGCTTCCACTGTGATTGCCAGTTGTCTAGAGATCACTCAGTTTTCACTGTGAATATAAATATATAAATTTATATATATCGGTATATATAAATATATACCGATTGTCACTATAAATCTTCGAGGATCCTGCATGTTCTGTGCCACTAAAGGGGTTCTCTACAACTTGTACTACATAGGCAAACACCTGTGAGGACGTTTTCAGAGTAATTACAATTTCTGCGTAATAGAGGAGGCTTGGCTTGGTATTGTCTTCGCTCAGGATGACACGATCTACATAAGGAGTGTTTGTTATACACCATACGCAGTGAATTCGAAATGAGAAACAAAATTCACTACAAATTATTCCACGTTCCAAACTGAGATGTTTGTATGCACGTTATTAAATATCGCATTTTAAATACATAAAGTAATAATTAATTAATCTGTGTGCCTTGCGGATGGGTACAGTTAATTTAAAGTCGTTTTTATGTCTGCTGTTTGCGCAACTATCAGTAAAACGTTTGTAAACCTGGATTTTACGATGTGCAAATAGGAAGTTGTTTCAAATGGGGATGCGCCAGTGCTTAGTCAAATATGAGATCGCACTTGATGTCTATTTTTCCTTTTGTGTGTGATGGCGATAGAAGTCGAGAAAAATAATAATTTTCTATCAGAAATTGTTTATAAAACGTACATTATTCTCAAAATGGATACACTGATACGTTTTCAGGTAATATTTTCGCCATGTTCAAGACGAGTTTCGTAACATACACGAATCTAATAATTTTATGGTATCCGTTTCATTTGATAGTGATCCATCAAGATGTAAGCAATTGTGAAATCAGCTTAAACTAATGTACAGAATGAATGCTTCCAAAGAATTTAGTCGCTTTTGAGATACTATACAGGGTGGTCCATTGATAGTGACCGGGCCAAATACCTCACGAAATAAGCATCAAACGAAAAACTACAAAGAACGAAACTCGTCTAGCTTGAATGGGGAAACCAGATGGCGCTATGGTTGGACCGTTAGATGGCGCTGCCATAGGTCAAACGGATATCAACTGCGTTTTTTAAAATAGGAACCCCCATTTTTATTACATACTCGTGTATTACGTAAAGAAATATGAATGATTTAGTTACACCACTTTTTTCGCTTTGTGATAGATGGCGCTGTAATAGTCACAAACGTGTAAGTACGTGGTATCACGTAACATTCCGCCAGAGCGGACGGTATTTCCTTCGTGATACATTACCCATGTTAAATTGGACCGTTTAGCAATTGCGGAAAAGCCCGAAATCGTGTTGATGTATGGCTATTGTGATCAAAATGCCCAACGGGCGTGTGCTATGTATGCTGCTCGGTATCCTGGACTAAATCATCCAAGTGTCCGAACCGTCGCCGGATAGTTACGTTAGTTGAGGAAACAGGAAGTGTTCAGCCACATGTGAAACGTCAATCACGACCTTCAATAAATGATGAGTAGGTGTTTTAGCTGCTGTCGCGGCTAATCCGCACATCAGTAGCAGACAAATTGCGCGAGAATCGGGAATCTCAAAAACGTCGGTGTTGAGAATGCTACATCAACATCGATTGCACCCGTACTATATTTCTATGCACTAGGGATTGCATGGCGACGACTTTGAATACCGTGTACAGTTCTGCCACTGGGCACAAGAGAAATTGCGTCATTCACCAACAGCGGTAATGTAAACCGGTATAATATGCGCTACTGGGCAACGGAAAATCCACGATGGCTGCGACAAGTGGAACATCAACGACCTTGGCGGGTTAATATATGGTGCGGCATTATCGGAGGAAGGATAATTGGCCCCCATTTTATCGATGGCAATCCAAATGGTGCAGTGTATGCTGATTTCGTAGATAATGTTCTACCGATGTTACTACAAGATGTTTCACTACATGACGGAATGGCGATTTAATTCCAACATGGTGGATGTCCGGCACATAGCTCGCGTGCGGTTGAAGCGGTATTGAATAGTATATTTCAGGAGAGGTGGATTGGTTGTCGAAGCACCATACCATGGCCCGCACGTTCACCGGATCTGACGTCCCCGGATTTCATTCTGTGGGGAAATTTGAAGGATATTTGCTATCGTGATCCACGGACAACGCCTGACAACATGCGTCAGCGCATTGTCAATGCATGTGCGAACATTACGGAAGGCGAACTACTCGCTGTTGAGAGGAATGTCGTTACAGGTACTGCCAAATGCTTTGAGGTTGGCGGACATCATTCTGAACATTTATTGCATTGATGTGGTATTTACAGGTAATCACGCTGTAACAGCATGCGTTCTCAGAAATGGTAAGTTCACAAAGGTACTTGTATCGCATTGGAACAACTGAAATAACGTACCCACGTTCTGTATTTTAATTTAAAAAACCTACCTGCTACCAAATGTTCGTCTAAAATTGTGAGCCATATGTTTGTGACTATTACAGCGCCACATGTCACAAAGCGAAAAAAGTGGTGCAACTAAAACATTCATATTTATTTACGTGCTACAAGAATATGTAATAACAAAATGGGGGTTCCTACTTTTAAAAAATGCAGTTGACATCCGTTTGACCTATGGCAGCGCCATCTAGCGGGCCAACCATAGCGCCATCTGGTTTCCCCCTTCAAGCTAGACGAGTTTCGTTCTCTGTAGCTTTTTCGTTTGACGCTTATTTCGTGAAATATTTGGCCCGGTCACGATCAATGGACTACCCTGTATATCGATTCTAAATCGTCTAGGTATTATGGGAGCAAACAGGCCGTTCCAGTATCGCTAATAACATTACACCCTACGTAACTACACAGTGATATACGACAGTAATGGATGTTTAACACTCAACACTGATTAGACTTAAGACGCCAGCTCGGAAGTGACCATTTACGTGACGAGATTTAAAGGCTCAGCCAAAGAAACTGAGCAGCAGAGTAAAGAACTATAGTGAAGGTATTTAAATTAAAGTGTAACTGTTTAAAATTGCCAACTTACTTTATGTACGGGGGCCGTTCAGTAAGTAATGCAGCACATTTTTTCTCGGTTGGAAAAATATTGAATTTGTTGTGGGACGTAGTGAAATATTCCTACTTTATCCACTACAACTTCATGAAGTTACGATAGATGGCGGCGTAGCCTTCAGAATGGCGTACGTAACGGAGGTGCGTTCCAAGCAGAGAGCTGTTATTGAGATTCTTTTGGCGGAAAATCAGATCATCGCAGATATTCACAGGCGCTTGCGGAATGTCTACGGGGATCCGGCAATGAACAAAAGCGCGGTGAGTAGTTGGGGGAGGAATCTGTCATCGCAAGAAGTTCGCTGACACCTGTTCGAGCTCCCCCGTACCGGCCGGCCGCGCACAGCTGTGCCCCCTGCAGTACTGGAGATGGGGACACTCTTATTCGAGATTACACAACTGGACGTTTCTGTTGGTGGTGCTGGCAAACTCGTCCACCAGTTGGGGTACTAAAAGGTGTGTGCCCCTGAGTTCCTCGCTGCTTAGCAGAAGACCGGAATTGCTTGAGCGTTACGAGACTGATCGTCACAACTTTTTGTCGAACATCGTCACACGCAATGACACATGGGTTCATCACTACGAACCGTAAACAAAACGGCAATCAATGAGTGGCGCCACACCAGCGCTCCTCCGACGAAAAGGTTCAAAGCCGCATCCTCATCCGGTCAAAATGGTTCAAATGGCTCTAAGCACTATGGGACTAAACAACTGAGGTCGTCAGTCCTCTACACTTGGAACTACTTAAACCTAACTAACCTAAGGACATCACACACAGCCATGCCCGAAGCAGGATTCGAACCTTCGACCATAGCAGCAGCGCGGTTCCGGACTGAAGCGCCAAAACCGCTCGACCACAGCGGCCGGCTCAGCCGGTCGTCATGGGGACCGTGTCCTGGTGTTCTGAACGGGTTACTCTGTTTGATGTCCCTCCTCAGGGTGCTACGATCAACTCTGAACTATACTGCGCTACCTTAAGGAAACTGGAGAAACAGCTTCAGCGTGTTCGTTGTCACAAATATGCAAACGAACTTCTCTGTCTCCACGAAAATGCAACGCCTCACACAATTCTGTGCATCAGAAGATCTCACAAAACTTCATTGAACTTTTGTTCCTCATCCAACCTACAGCTCAGATCGCCGACTTCCATCCGTTTGGCCAATGAAGGATGCACTCCCCAAGAAGCAGTACGTGGATGGTGGGGAAGTTACTGATGCATCAAGACACTGGCTTTGACGGCAACCAGTAGAGTGGTTCCATGCGGCCATACGGGTAAGGTGCGTAAGGCCGTCACAGTGAACGGAGATTATCATGAAAAATAGCGTTTTGTAGCCAAAAGAGTGAAAAATAATATGGTATATTGGAATTCTGAAAAAAATAACCTGCTTTCACAAAAAAAAAGTGTTGCATTGCTTATTGAACGCCCTTCGTTGTTTAAAGACTCCTCAATAGAACTCCAATGTTTGCTGGGGCCATCTGCTAGCTGTCATCCAATATTTTGGATTCTTCTTGACAATTTGAAGACAAATTTCTAGTACACGAGGTTATTTATCTATTTAGTTAGCTAACACTGAGACTGTGGATGTTCACTAAAGTTTCTGAGATTACTTTACAGACCTGTACACAGACGTTGCTACATAGTCCTCGTATAATACCAAAAGAAACACAGAGTTAAAGAAAAGGAGTAATACATAAAATTTAAAATAACGTCCTCATCTGACAAAATAATAAATCAGCTCATAGCTCCACATTGCACACAAAATTGCGGACAGGCATGTAATGTAGCCCAGGAGATGGACCGTTGATCTGATAACTAGAAAACGCGCGCAGTCGGTTCTACCTTCCTCGCTACGCAGTATAGAACGTACCGGACGAGGCGTGACAGTTGTTGAGGTACTAGAACCGTATTAAAAATGAGATATTTCGAGTAAATTTTTTCATGTTTTTCCGAAATCACTTAAGGTGAATGCCAAATTTGTCCGTCCGTATGGCAATGGGAGATTTCTCCCATCTTTCTCAACTAACTCGAATCATTGTACCGTTCAACGTCATCCGTACGTTAGCCCATGACACTACATTTTTTATATAATAATTATCGGTCACCGAGGCGCATTTTAGAAGAGTGAATATATGGTAAGAGAACAAACCAGTCATATTAAACACTTGAACTGAATTCGAACTCAGTATTCGGTTTCATTCTTCGAAAGAAAGCCGTTCAATAAAGTGACACCGTACGCAAAATAAAATATTTCGAATTAAAGAGAAGAAATAATATCATCACAGTACACGTACTTGATATTTCCATGTAATTTGTAATAAATACAAAATGTTTCGTGATGAATACACGGCGAGTGGACAAAAATATGGGGACGCCAAACACACAACACATTACCACACCTAACACAGTGTAGTAGAACCGTTAGTATTCAAAACAGCTTCCAGTCGTCTCGAAATGGTTAAATACAGGTTCTGTAGGGTTTTCAACGGAAACCTGTACCCTTCGTCCTGCAAAATAATAATAAAGTCAGGTAACAATGAAGGAGGTGAGTAGCGATCACAATCGCTTCTCTCCAAAGTAAACCACAAAGGCTAATTAATATGAGTTCATTAGAATCCAAGCTTCATCTGGCATTAGTCAGCTTTAAGAAAAGAAATCAGCCACATACTTTTCAAAGTTACCTTCCTGGCATTTCCCTCAAGTGATACATGGAAACCACGCAAAACGTAATTCAGGATAGGTGGACGGGGAATTGTGCACCGCTCTTCCAGTGTGTGACTTCAGTGCCTTAACAACTGTGTCATCTCGCTAGTTACATGCAAACGGAAAAGCACGAAGAACATAACTGAAAGGAAACAGAACCGTTATGGTCTTTGGTTCAAATGGCTCTGAGCACTATGGGACTCAACTGCTGTGGTCATAAGTCCCCTAGAACTTAGAACTACTTAAATCTAACTAACCTAAGGACAGCACACAACACCCAGCCACCACGAGGCAGAGAAAATCCCTGACCCCGCCCGGAATCTAACCCGGGAACCCGGGCGTGGGAAGCGAGAACGCTACCGCACGACCACGAGATGCGGGCGTTATGGTCTCTGTGTCAGCCGAAAGTACATGTGCTCTTCATGTACAATCACTAATTAATTGATGAACCTAGCTCGGGCTAAGTCTAAAACATAAATTTATAATTTCATTTTTTCCGTTATGAGATGGTTGTTGGAAGCTGCGACTGTAACAGCAATAGAATAAAACAGTAAGTTGATGCTGCTAGTCACGATTTTCCTTTATTCTATTTTTCGCATGCTGCATTTCGTGAAACAATTCCCATTATCATATGAGTTGTCCTTTCTTATGATTCTTTCAGGCACGCTGTTAGCGGACGTGTGAGCTGCTGCATTATCCTGATGACTTTACTGTGACATAAGCAAGCGTCCTTTTGTAATTACACGTCGAACTTAGCCTATATATAATAGCGAATATGGAATAACTTTTATTTTTGCTGTACGTTTTTGAGTGTTTTGTACACTCCGTGATCTGCAGGTTTCGCGAAACTAGGGTACTCCACTTTAAATGGCTAAAATGTCGAAATAGGTTACACAGGATTATCTTAAATTTGTTAGACCTGACCGGTATCGGGCCATACGTCCACCTTCAGCGGCACAGGAAGTATCGCCATGTCATTTTAACAACTGTTTACACAAGTTCTACGAACGAAAGTATGTACACTCCTGGAAATGGGAAAAAGAACACATTGACACCGGTGTGTCAGACCCACCATACTTGCTCCGGACACTGCGAGAGGGCTGTACTAGCAATGATCACACGCACGGCACAGCGGACACACCAGGAACCGCGGTGTTGGCCGTCGAATGGCGCTAGCTGCGCAGCATTTGTGCACCGCCGCCGTCAGTGTCAGCCAGTTTGCCGTGGCATACGGAGCTCCATCGCAGTCTTTAACACTGGTAGCATGCCGCGACAGCGTGGACGTGAACCGTATGTGCAGTTGACGGACGTTGAGCGAGGTCGTATAGTGGGCATGCAGGAGGCCGGGTGGACGTACCGCCGAATTGCTCAACACGTGGGGCGTGAGGTCTCCACAGTACATCGATGTTGTCGCCAGTGGTCAGCGGAAGGTGCACGTGCCCGTCGACCTGGGACCGGACCGCAGCGACGCACGGATGCACGCCAAGACCGTAGGATCCTACGCAGTGCCGTAGGGGACCGCACCGCCACTTCCCAGCAAATTAGGGACACTGTTGCTCCTGCGGTATCGGCGAGGACCATTCGCAACCGTCTCCATGAAGCTGGGCTACGGTCCCGCACACCGTTAGGCCGTCTTCCGCTCACGCCCCAACATCGTGTAGCCCGCCTCCAGTGGTGTCGCGACAGGCGTGAATGGAGGGACGAATGGAGACGTGTCGTCTTCAGCGATGAGAGTCGCTTCTGCCTTGGTGCCAATGATGGTCGTATGCGTGTTTGGCGCCGTGCAGGTGAGCGCCACAATCAGGACTGCATACGACCGAGGCACACAGGGCCAACACCCGGCATCATGGTGTGGGGAGCGATCTCCTACACTGGCCGTACACCACTGGTGATCGTCGAGGGGACACTGAATAGTGCACGGTACATCCAAACCGTCATCGAACCCATCGCTCTACCATTCCTAGACCGGCAAGGGAACTTGCTGTTCCAACAGGACAATGCACGTCCGCATGTATCCCGTGCCACCCAACGTGCTCTAGAAAGTGTAAGTCAACTACTCTGGCCAGCAAGATCTCCGGATCTCTCCCCCATTGGGCATGTTTGGGACTGGATGAAGCGTCGTCTCACGCGGTCTGCACGTCCAGCACGAACGCTGGTCCAACTGAGGCGCCAGGTGGAAATGGCATGGCAAGCCGTTCCACAGGACTACATCCAGCATCTGTACGATCGTCTCCATGGGAGAATAGCAGCCTGCATTGCTGCGAAAGGTGGATATACACTGTACTAGTGCCGACATTGTGCATGCTCTGTTGCCTGTGTCTATGTGCCTGTGGTTCTGTCAGTGTGATCATGTGATGTATCTGACCCCAGGAATGTGTCAATAAAGTTTCCCCTTCCTGGGACAATGAATTCACGGTGTTCTTATTTCAATTTCCAGGAGTGTACATGTAGCGCAGTATGTACTTCACATTGTTAAAAACAACAGATGACCAAATACATGAATGTCTACGGAATAACTGAGGAAATGTTTAAGCGTCTTATGAATACGAGAAACAAAAAAATGTCTATGCAAGACTGTTAAGTACTTCGCTGTTTTAAGTGATATGGTACATTTGAAGTAGAGTGAGTGCATTTAATTTCTTTTATACAACCCGTACGTATTTAGCAAAACGAAGTATAACCGGATGATGCCAACATAAGAGGTGTCCTAATATCAGTACGAGCTGCGTATATTCCCATATGGGCTGCTCCGGACTCCTTCTGCGGTCTCATTTTCTGCTTCAGCCATACACATCGTCAATTACTTGCAAAGTCAGACGGTGGGGAGACGCTTTGCTAGTTATAATTTTTATGAAACAGAGCAGATTTCATGTGACTAGATAGACTTCCCCGGCGCATTAACTGATAATATTCGTGTCGGCTCTGCAGCAGGTCCCACGCGCGGGTTCCCGGGCTCGATTCTCGGCGGGGTCAGGGATTTTCTCTGCCTCGTGATGACTGGATGTTGTGTGATGTCCTTAGGTTAGTTAGGTTTAAGTAGTTCTAAGTTCTAGGGGACTGATGACCATAGATGTTAAGTCCCATACTGCTCAGAGCCATTTTTTTTTTTTTTTTTTTTTTGTGCAGCAGGACCATACAATATTCTTGACACATTATTTCATCAGCCTATCTGGCCGCCGTCTTGAGGAGAGGAAACAGCTCAGAGATCTCCTATCAGCTTTGTAGATACGTACAGTTGTAGTGCGCCCACGTCGACTAGACGTTCTCTACCATTTCCTGGTTCATTTCAGTTGCCTTCGTCTCAGCATCAAGTTCACAATAGCGATCTAAAGTGATGGAAACCTTCCATTTCTGGAAAGAATAATAGGACTCTGGGACACGCTGTTTATAGAAAACAGACGGATACGCACCAGTATCTACGTACGACGATTGGTCATCCACCATACCAACATTAAGAGGGTCCTGAGGAAGTTGCCAAGGAGATTTCACGCCATTTCGGCCGCGGAAACCCTGACACAATAGCTGAAAAACCTTAAGCTCGTGTGCTAGCAGAATTCATAGACTGAAAAACAAATATGTCGTCTTTTGCGGTTTGGATCTTCGGCAGAACCAGTAGAAGACGTATGTAGATTTTGGTTTAGTGCCATATGCTAGGGAAGTGTCTTCAAACATAAAAAGAATTTTAAAGAGCTAGGAAAGATTAAGTTCGACTGATACCAAATCCCTTGCTATTGTGGAAAAACGTATAATGGCCACACTGTTAGCACCGTTCACGACAGGAGTGCTGAACACCATCGCCACACGCGATTCCTACAACGTGAGAATTCAGCGGTGGCAGAGCGCTGTCTAACCGAGAGGCCCACAATGATTTATCGTGAGTTACTTAAAGTAAATAGAGATAAGGGCCACTTTTTACGAAATCCTGTTTCACCTGACGTAAAACGACAGTTTTGACCAGGCCAGCAGAATGTATTGACCCAGACACTAGACAGTGATCCGTCGTATGTACCAGCTTTCCACCACAGGAGCGCTGTATCTTACTCTTGAGGACAACAGCGACAATTTCTGGCGCGTGCGCTGTTGGTGTTCCGTAGCAAAGGGCTGCCGTTCAAGGCAGGAATCAGTTCACGTGACACTTTCAAACAGGCTTCTCAGCTGAAGATGGCTGCCAGATGGCTCGCTGAAATATCGTCTCAATATGACGGTTGATTCGGTTGTAGACCCGACAAAAATATCATAAGAGCGGATTTGGCTTGATATTAACTTCACCCAAAATGATATGAACTGCATAATTAGTGTTTAATATACACTGATCAGCCAGAACATGACCAACACCGACCTACTAGCGATATAAACCCGTCCAGGCGGCAGCAGCGTCACCCGGCCAGGAATGGCTGCTAGTCAGACACGCGCACGGTGCATGTAGTATCAGTGAGCACGCTGACCGTGTGTAGAATTGGGAAGGCGCACGGCTGTCTGAGATTCACCGAGGGCATATTGTGAAGGCTCGGAGGCTCGGTACGAGCATTTCGGAAACTGCACGACTTATTGAGTGTTTGAGGAATGCTGTGGCCAGTGTCTTCAATACGTGGCGTAACAAAGGCTAAACCAGGTCTAGACGTCATTACAGATGTCGGACTTCGTAGGCTGGGCATACTGGTACAACAGGACAGGCGGCGAACTGTGGCGGAAGTAGCATCAGACTTAAATACTGGGCAGCGTACAATTGTGTCTGAACCTGAAGAGCACCGAATAGTTCTAACGACGGTCCTCCGAAGCAGACGACCCACGCATGTGCCAATGTTAACACCACGATATTGGCAGCTACGACTGAAACGGGCACGTGACAATCGGCACTGGATGGTGGCGCAATGGCAAAGCGTTGTGTGGTCAGATGAATCACGATATCTTCTTCATCATGCCGATGGAAGGGTGTGAATCCGTCGTCCTCTAGGGGAAGAGCTCCTTGACACCTGTACTGCGGGGCTGAGACAAGATTGCGCCGGCTCCATATCCTGTGGGTAACATTCACGTGGGCATTCATGCGTCCAGTGGAGCTCGCGCAAGGCACCACGACGGCCAAGGAGTATCGTACAATGGTTGCAGACCCCGTAGACCACTTCATGCCGATCATGTATCCCGACGACTGGCATTTTTCAACAAGATAACGCGCCGTGTCACAAGGCCAGGAGAGTGATGGAGTCGTTCGAGGAACATAGCGGCGAGTTCCAGTCGATGTGATGACCCACCAACTCGTCAAATCTGAACCTGATAGAACGCAGCTGGGATGTGACTGAACGTGGCGTCATAGCTCATCAGCCCCCTCCTCGGAATTTACTGCAATCACGTTACTTGTGTGTGCAGATGTGGTGCCCTCCAGCGACGTACCGCCTCATTGATTCCGTTCTAATATGCGTCACCACTGTCATTCGTGCCGAAGATGGACACACCAAGAACAAATGTCTATACTTTATTTCAGCATTTAAATAGCGGAATCTGTATGCAGTTTGCAAAACAGAAATTAAAAATGAATTCGTATTTACGATTAAAGTATCAGGACTGTATTTTTTCTTCTTTTTACGTGATTTAAAGTTCGTATCAGACGGCAAAGACTGAAGTTACCCATAGGATTTACGTACGTGAAAAGATCTATTGTCTGTTGGTGTCGGACTCAGGAAAACATACGTCGTTTGTGTTCGTCGGTGGAAAGACAGAATGCCGTTTACGTGCGCCTTGCCGCGTTGTCGGCAAACCCTCATTTGCATCGCTGGGCACTGTCGGGTAATTGTGTTTACCGTTTAGGGCGACCGGCCAGCTCTATTTGGGACAGCGGGTGGGCGGGAAGAAGCGAGTGATTGCGTTACGCGCGCGGTAATCGCGCATCCATCATTGCGCAGAATCAGCGGCGTTGGCGCCAGCGCATTATTACGTCAGCCACACGCGGCAGCCCGGCATCATTTCTATCTACGTTACAGTTCTGCAGATTCTCCCCGCTCTTATCAGTATAACCTGTAGCGAACATTTATATCTTCAAACCGTAAAATCGATTCGATCGTGCCACAGAAACTTTCTACTACAGTTCTGGACATTGAAATTTCAACGCCAGCGAAGGGAACAAATACCGAAATTTTCTCACTGAGCGTATACGGTATAGTAGGAACAATTTATAGGTGTATATATGCAGACTGAAAATTTGTGCAAAGACTGGGATTGGAACGCTGTTCTCCTGACACTAGGCAGATTCGCTAACCACGATGTCACACTGGCACAGTGGCTTTGCACAAGCAGTGAGCAGGAGACTCGGGTTCGAAACCTGGTCTTGGTAAAAATATTCATTCATCCCTTCAATTTGCATTTATACGTCACAGGTGTTTGAGACTTGAAAGTAGCAGGGCAAGCTTTGTACGAGAGCACTTTGTTAGTGCAGGTTGCCGACATCAGGGGCAGGTATGCACTCAGGGGCGAACCTATTGCTCTCCTTTGATTGACAGGTAGTTAACCTGTTGTTCTCCTTCGATTGACAGGTACCTAACCTGTTGTTCTGTCAACTGCTTTTCCATGTCACAGCAATATATCACTGTGTACCGTGTCGATGTAGTAAACATACAATTCGTATCCTGTGCCATAAAAATCACACCTTTTACGCCATTCGTACATATACTGCGAAGAAAGACAGCATAAGCACATGTACCATAGGTATACTCGCGACACTAGATATTTCCAGCGAGGTAGGGTGGTCATCCAACCCAAACGTGTGACCAGAGCACCCTCGGTGGATCGAAGTCACTCTCAGAACTGTTGTGCAAAGACTTACTCGTTTCTCCCTTGGCACAAACGCGTTACTGTTTCTGATCTGGAGCTTCTTGCTTTTCTACACAGATGCCCAATAATGCATGTTACGCAAATTAACATTTCCATGGTTCGTGAATGTAGCCTCGTCAGTAAATAAAATCAAATTAATAAATGTGTCATCCCTCTGAATCTGAAGATGAGCCCATCGGCAGAATTCAATGCGACCCATACAATCCGTACCAGCTAATTCTTGGTGGAGACTGATATGGTAAGGATGATATTTCTGGCGATAAAGAACACGTACTACTGTGGCTCATGCCAGATTCCCTTGCGAACCACTGTGGCAAGAGTACCAGTTCTCCTCGTTAGTAACTTTCCTTTGCCGGGTACGTTTCCGATGCAGTTGTTCTCAATTTATCATACACATATTTAAATGTACGATGTGTAGGTTGAATACGTTGAGGATATTTTTCGGCGAATAAGTCTCTAACTCTTACTGAGTTTCGTTGGCATTCTCCGTCA
Source organism: Schistocerca nitens (assembly GCF_023898315.1). Taxonomy (NCBI): domain Eukaryota; kingdom Metazoa; phylum Arthropoda; class Insecta; order Orthoptera; family Acrididae; genus Schistocerca; species Schistocerca nitens. Next base: position 63,397,394 of record NC_064616.1, read on the forward strand.
GTGAGAAGCATATAGACTTATTCTTCGAAGGAATATATCATTCACATTCGCTTGATTCGACGATACTAGTCTTACCGTTCATTTTAGTGTTGTATTGCGAAACCGTCGAATGGTGTATACATGTCAATGGCGCGTTGGATGTATTCGGCGAATATTTACTATTTGCACGATATACGAGAGAAAATTGTCAGATCATGTGCTTCGATAAGTGCCGATGTGATAAGGAATACCACTCAATCAATGATAAGATTGCACCACAGAATTGATATGGACGTTTATGCCACCTTTTGGACCTTCGTTGACCTTCAAAGACCTTACTGTTACACATCAATGGATTCGTTTCGATAGCCGCCATCAGAAAATAAGTACTAAACTATACCATCCCAGTTAAAAAACAAAGTTGACCTTCATTGCTCTGACGTGACCTCACCTAGCAACAAAATACCAACGTCATATTGCCGGCCGGAGTGGCCGTGCGGTTCTAGGCGATACCGTCTGGAACAGAGCGACCGCTACGGTCGCAGGTTCGAATCCTGCCTCGGGCAGGGATGTGTGTGATGTCCTTAGGTTAGTTAGGTTTAATTAGTTCTAAGTTATAGGCGACTGATGACCTCAGAAGTTAAGTCGCATAGTGCTCAGAGCCACCAACGTCATATTATGGCTCCTGTTGTCTCGTGCAGAGATGAAACTCGAGGGGAGCCGGCCGTATTGTGGATGATCAAACACGTCCCGTAGAAGACACTGCGGGAACATCTTCATCGTCCCTGCAGAGTGCGGCCGAGAATTGTCATGAAGAAGGGAAAGAATGACAGTTATGTTATGTGGGCTGCATGACATCAGGCAAAATCTCTCACCAGGCCCTCATACATGGCGGAAGACACTTTTTTCTAGGCATCTTCATTCGCTCACTGTGCGCTCAGAACTGAAAAGAGACACATGACTCGATCGACGGGCGCGCTATAGACATTGTCCAACATATCTGTACAAAGCTTCATCGGATTTTCACAGTGGATACCGTTTCGCGCCCTATTGGATCTTGCTTTCTGATTAGCCCTCGTACTTTGTGCGGGTTACATATCAAAGCATGCAATGCCACGTGTGTTGCATGCCGCATTTATGTTGTTTTAATTTTGACAGTCGACAGACTAGATCGTTTGAGTGCATGCTTCATACTTCTATATTGCATGCTCAGGATCCTCCGTACCTCATATCAATAAATCACCTTTTCAATACACGATTTTGTCGTCTTCAGTTGTAGTTCTTTTGTTGGCGGGAGATATTTTAGTCACCTGTATTAGTTCGGCACTGTAAATTTTCGGATCCATAGATTTTGCACCGGGGACCTGGACTAATTTCAGGTATTTTTGTAGTATCTAAATGGAGGAGGCATGTGTCACTATTAAAGTTATGCCGGCCATCGGTTGGGGACGTGAAACTGTGACGCCATCGACGCTTTTAGGAAGTAGACTGTCTACCAAATGTAACCCTCTCACTCCAGTTCATGTGCAACAATTCTACTCATCCATACTCTTCAAATAATTACTTGGCAAACGAATTCATTACCTAGACAAGGCGTCAGCACAGTCAGGCTTATGGATGATAAGTGGAGAGGGCAGGTAGTAAGTAGAATAGTGTGATTCAAAAAGACGGACACGATTTTAATTGGCTATATTTCCTGCACTTTACATTGCACTTGAATTGTGTCAAGTTTACTTGTAAGAGGATGCTGTAAAGTTTCGAATACTAAGCAACATAAGATTTTTTGCATTCTTGAGTTCAGTAAATGCAAGTCTGCGACTGTGGTGCAACGTGCATTTCGGCGTAAGTTTAACTTTAAACCTCGAACGACGAAGAGCACTGAACGTTTGAATAAACAATTTGACGAAACTGGGTCACTATGTAAAACCCGGACAGACCGCGTGTATCGGATAAGCACGTGGGGCGCATTCGAGTGAGCTTTGATCATAGATTATTCCTCAAATGAAAAAGATTCAGCAGATTAGATTTTCCAATAGGACGGGCAACTGAATGTTCGACGTCTTCTGTATCAATCTGGACAGGTGGTCCCGGTCTCCTACGGTTTCTTTGCGTTGGGTCCGTGAAAGATGCAATTTACGTACCGCCTCTTCCCAGAGATTACGATGACCTAATAAAACGTATTGCAACTGCCGTGAATTCACGGACGCAAGAGATTTATCATCGTGTGTGGGATGAATTCAGCTACCGATTCATCAAAAAATTTCTACAGTAGTACACGTGGAATGCTGCCACTGTTAAAATTACATCTGTAAAAGTGTAATTATTATATATTAATTCTCCAGGACATCCGGAATTATGTAGTTGTTGACCTTATTGTTGTATAATTTCTATATACTATTTATTAATGTTAGTCCATTAACAAAAATTTTTGAAAGAAAAAGCGGTTATTTGAAAGAATGGGATCCCGATGGCAAGTGTTCGATCCCCGATTCATTCTAGGATTTTTATCTATCATTTACCATTTCTTTGTCCTTTGGAAATGCTTATTAATTTGAAAAATATCGACATACGCCGTAGTTTTTAGTCTAATTAAAACTATGCGTCAGCCTGTAAGTCGTTGGCTAAGTCAGTGCAAAGGTCGGACGAGGGAATAGGCATATCTGCTGAAGCACTGTAGTATTCAAACCCATCTTCGGGTTGATAACAACTTTACCTGTGTTTTTAAAGTGTCCCGTATAATATGTAACATTTCCATCTTAGATAATGCCAAATTTCGAGTAAAGACTAGAGTGCACTTTCTCCGATTAGGTATTCAGATTTACTTTTTCGTCGTTCACCTCAAACATTTCGACATAATTTTCGAATGGATCTCTGAATAACGTTATTGTTGATATCTTTCCCAAACTTATCAGATTGAGTGCTCTTACAGTGCCTGCGCCGACGGTACGTCCAACTCAAATTTTACGTGTGCGTATATGAATATCAAAAACGTTATAAAATATATTAGAAAGGCCATTTTGGTTACGAATGTAAGTGCAGTTTCCCTTTAGCTTGGCAGTGATTTACTATCGAATATGAAAAGTTAACGTCGCATTCTCAAGATAGGAACGTTTGGTTTTCCTTTATTGGTTGTAGGCAAAGCCCTTGTCACCTGATACAATACTAAACTTCATGATGAGCTGATTTGAAACTCCGTCCAGATATTGAGCGCAACTGCGTGATATAATAAGGCTAAAACAGGTCATAAACTTAACAACATACATCGTACAAATATAAAGTCCCATTTATAAAGACAAATGAAATGGGAAATACATTTAGCACCGGAAGAATTCACGGACCTAAGGTAACTATACTCAGTAGCACTTAAGACTCTGTACATTGTAATTATAGTTGGATGCTTTTATTTATGCCACTGTACTGAAACATATGCGTTTTCTTCAAAGAGGCAGGAGTCGTATATTGTAGATGTGGTGTCACCGCCAGACACCACACTTGCTAGGTGGTAGCCTTTAAATCGGCCGCGGTCCGTTAGTATACGTCGGACCCGCGTGTCGCCACTGTCAGTGATTGCAGACCGAGCGCCGCCACACGGCAGGTCTAGAGAGACTTCCTAGCACTCGCCCCAGTTGTACAGCCGACTTTGCTAGCGATGGTTCACTGACTAATTACGCTCTCATTTGCCGAGACGATAGTTAGCATAGCCTTCAGCTACGTCATTTGCTACGACCTAGCAAGGCGCCATTATCATTTGCTATTTATCTCGTGATGCATGTACCGTGAGACCGATGTTTACCAATTATGGATTAAAGTTAGGTATTCCAGAAGCTACGTACATTTTTTACTAGACTCAACTCCTTTAACTGTTCCAGACCTCACGCCAGCCTGCGTGAGCTTAAACGCGTGCCATTCGGCTACCTCCTAGTGGCTTGGCTGTCTTGCCAAGTCACAACAGTAGACGATATTAACCTCTAAGAAATGTCTTATCTTATTAGTCTAGTTAAAACGCGTTTAGTCCGTTAGTCATTCCATCTCTCCTCTTATCAGATTTGTGTTGAATAAATTGTAGTATTGCCCCAACACGATGTGTATTTCAAGTTTAGGTCTAGGTGCACAGTGTTTTCCGTCTTTGTTTTGGCGAATACATTGTGGGAATCATTGAACAAGAGAAACGTTGCAACAGCTGTTCTGTACGTTCCGTTCCCCTTTACACCTACATTATCTGAAATGAGCTTTGGGAACAAAATGTGATCCCTACGTTACCATCCTAGGTAGGGTCTAATGGAGGTGATTTGTTTCTCCAACCTGTTTTCAAGTATCAGGCGAACAGATTACCCAGACATAGAGGGAAGTAATTTTGTCGCATGACTAGGCACAACCTAGTTCCATTTCAAAGTTGCTCGGGTTGTTACCTCACACTACGACCAAGAAAATCATAGCCGGCCAGTGTGGCCGTGCGGTTCTAGGCGCTTCAGTCTGGAACCGCGTGACCGCGACGGTCGCAGGTTCGAATCCTGCCTCGGGCATGGATGTGTGTGATGTCCTTAGGTTAGTTAGGTTTAATTAGTTCTAAGTTCTAGGCGACTGATGACCTCGGAAGTTAAGTCGCATAGTGCTCAGAGCCATTTTGAACGAAAATCGTAGTGGAAAATACTTCCGCCGAGAGCCGTGAACATTTGCCGGTAACGTCGTTAATTTTACTGTCAATAAGAACGAGAGAGGTGTAATGATAGAGAACCAGACGGAAGGTGAAAGCAAACAATGACAAGAGGAGTTAATTAAGTCAGTGGCGTGCAAATTATAGAAGCAGGAATACAATGGTACGTAGCAGAACGTAAATATCTGCCCTAAACCAGAGTAAGTAAAATGCATACAATAAATATCTAATGATGACATAGATGCGTTATTAGTCTATAAGTTCTTCAAAATTAAAAACAACACAAGGAAATACCATCTTTGCAAATACTTCACAGTTTTTGTCGCACAGTTTTGGACTTCCAAGACAGGAAAGAAACTATGAGAAAATCTGTTCCATCAGTGGGATTTGAATTTAAAAGACGACAGAATGAGTCATGTGCGGACAAGATTCTGTATAAAAAAGAAAACATTAGAATTAAAGCAGTCAGTGATTTATGTAGACGAACCGAGGGTCCATACACACTACACTGTGAATGAATGTTGCAAAGAGGCTGTGTGCGAAGAGTGTTGACAAACGACAGGTCCAGGGAAAGTTTCATTGTTGTGAATGCAGAGTTTCACTTCGTGTTTACGTCTCTTGTATGACTGTAACAAGAAAACTTCGGACTATTGTGCAGAAACAGACAGAAAGGGATTAAAAAAAAGTAGAGACAAAAAAAGGTAAATATTTGGTATTAACTGAGGAGCACCAACATTCTCATCTTTATACCACTGACAAGAGTTGGAAAGATAATAGTTCCCCTCCCACTGCCACCGTAACATACAAGGAAGGTACTTTTACTGATACTGCCAGACAGACAATAAGAGGAGGCAGTGTCAGATATACTGCATGTCCTTTTTCTGTTATTGTCCTCAACGGATTCTTCATTTAGTATCGCATGCAGACGTGTGGCGCGTGCGTCACACCGCTCAAGGAAGTACCGGAGCGTACGCTAAACACGATGGACACAGTTCCACTCGCCCATATTTCCTGAACTACATATTCTATCTTCATTCTGTAAATTACGAGGGGTGTTCAATAGGTAATGCAACACATTTTCTCTCGGACAGTTTCAGCTGAAAAAAAATGCGGAATTTTGTGTGGGACATTGTATAATATTCCCGGTCGGCCCCGTGGTTCCAAGAAGTTCCGATAGCTGGCGCCCCTATACGGAGCCTTCAAAACAGCGTCTGCAACGGAGGTGTGTTCCAAGAAGAGAGCTGCCGGAAAACAAGAGCATCGCAAATATTCATAGGTGCTTGCAGAATGTCTACGGAGACGTGGCAGTGAACAAAAGCACGGTGAGTCATCGTAGCAAGGTTGCGCAAACCTGTCCCATCTCCTGCATGCCTCCCTACATCTTGGATCTCACACCTTCCGCCTTCTATCTTTTTGGCACAATGAAGGATGCACTCCGCGGGAAACAGTACGTGGATGATGAGGAGGTTATCGGTGCAGCAAGACGTTGGCTTCGACGTCTACCAGTAGAGTAGTACCATTCGGGCATATCAGTCCACCCAGTAAGGTCGTGTAAGGCCGTCACATTGAACGGTGATCATGTTGTAAAGTAAGGTTCTGTAGGCAAAAGAGTGAGGAATAATATGGTGTATTGTAACCCAGAATAGAACTTTATCTCAGAGAGAAATATGTTGCATTACCTTTTCAACGCCCCTCGTACATCTGATTGTACATAAATGGAAGTTTACAGATTGTGAATATGCCCTTGTCCGACTGCACTGTCTCCCTACAGTTTTGATTGAAGAAAATAAGTTTCTCACATTACCCAGTTTCCATTTGACGGATAGAGTAAATGAAGTAAAGCTGTTCAGAAGTAAACGTCTATGCTTAAATATTCCTAGAGTCGTTGGCACGAAAAAGGGGTCTGAGCGAGCTAGCCACACTCAGATCACCAAGCTGTTTCGTAAACCACCTGCGAAACGTGAAATAACAGAATGGCATTTAAGATGACGAACTTACGAGTAATAATCACTACCTTCAGAGATTTTTTTAATGCACATGGTTGTATTGAATAAACAAATTTGTACATTCAGCGCCATTCTAACTATTCATTTCTCTGTTTAAAATTTATTGGATTACACATCCTGGACCACCATTAACCTGCAAACTTAAATTTTTTCGTCAAAATAAACAGACTTAGTCGTACAGCTGAAACATGGATGTCGACGTTACAAAAATGGCAAATTACGTAATTTTTAATAACGGAGAACGAATCGTTCGTGTGCTATGGTCATACGAAACTGTACATTTAAATCTAGTTAGAGAGTTTGGCAACGGTTATTTAAGCATCAAACAAACAAACACCGTCCAAGCGTGCCTCGAAGGCCCAACCGTACCGACCGGCCGCCGAGTCATCCTCAGCCAGTATGCGTCACGGGATGCAGATACGGATGGGCGTGTGATTAGCACACCGCTCTCCGGGCCGTTGTCACTTTCACTGACCGGGGCCGCTACTTCTAACTTAAGTAGCTCCTCAATTGGCCTCACACGGGCTGAGTGCGCCGCGCTTGCCAACACCACTCAGTAGACCCGGTCTGTGCTAGCCAAGCCCGACAGTGCGTAACTTTGGTGATCTGACGGGAACCGGTGTTAACACTGCGGCAAGACCATTGGCTGCTTAAACAACACAAAAGACTAAAATTGTAGACCATGTGTAAGAACTGCTTCAGTTGAATATTGTTTATTGATGGTGCGGGCGATGCGTCAGAGATTAATGGGACGAGATGGTATCGCAGGCCTAGGAACCCTGCGTAATCACTTTACAATGCACCTCGTGCGATTTATATTTCACTGGTGAGTTCCAAGTACGGGAACGTCTAAATCTGTTCGACAAACATTGCTCCATCCCGGTAACGTGCGAAGCGAAGATGACAGAAGAGGTAGCGAGAAAGCTGGACTAGAGCTGTATGACATCGAACATTTTGTATGTGTTTACTGAAAACTGTGATTAACCATGTATATTTATGTATCCATAAAGTCTCAGAAGATCATAAGGAATTAAATTAAAGAGATATATTTTTCGTGAGGGGATAAACGACGAGATCTTTTACTTTTCACACTAATGGATTGCGTATCTACCGTAACGTTACGAGGCAGACTGTTTCGTACAAGAATTCGCGAAGCTGACGGCAGTTTAGAGGGTAAGTATCGAGACTGTAGTTTATTGCAGCAAATATACAGGGTGGTCCATTGATTGTGACCGGGCCAAATATCTCACGAAATAAGCGTCAAACGAAAAAATTACAAATAACGAAACTCGTCTAGCTTGAAGGGAGATACCAGATGGCGCTATGGTTGGCCCGCTAGATGGTGCTGCCATAGATTAAACGGATATTAACTGCGTGTTCTTAAGTAGGAACCCCCACTTTTATTACATATTCGTGTAGTACGTAAAGAAATATGAATGATTTAGTTGCACTACTTTTTTTGCTGTGTGATAGACGATGTCCGTCAACCTCAATGCATTTGGCAATACGTGTAACGACATTCCTCTCAATAGCGAGTAGTTCGCCTTCCGTAATGTTCGCACGTGCATTGACAATGCGCCTACGCATGTTGTCAGGCGTTTTCGGTGGATCACGATAGCAAATATCCTTCAAATTTCCCCACAGAAAGAAATCCGGGGACGTCAGATCCGGTGAACGTGCGGGCCATGGTATGGTACTTCGACGACCAGTCCACCTGTCATGAAATATGCTATTCAATTCCGCTTCAACAGCAAGCGAGCTATGTGCCCAACATCCATCATGTTGGAAGTACATCGCCATTCTGTCATGCAGTGAAACATCTTGCAGTAACATCGGTAGAACATTACGTAGGAAATCAGCATACATTGCAACATTTATATTATCATCGATAAAATGGGGGCCAATTATCCTTCCTCCCATAATGCCGCACCATACATCAACCCGCCAAGGTCGGTGATGTTCTTGTCGCAGCCATCGTCGATTTTCCGTTGCCCAATAGTGTATATTATGACAGTTTACGTTACCGCTGTTGGTGAATGACACTTCGTCGCTAAATAGAATGCGTGCAAAAAATCTGCCATCGTCCCGTAATTTTTCTTGTGCCCTGTGGTAGAACTGTACACAACGTTCAAAGTCATCGGCATGCAATCCCTGTTGCATAGAAATAGGTTACGGGTGCAATCGATGTTGATGTAGCATTCTCAACACCGACGTTTTTAAGATTCCCGATACTCGCGCAATTTGTCTGCTACTGATGGGCGGTTTAGCCGCGACAGCAGCTAAAATACCTACTTGGGCTTCATCATTTGTTGCAGGTCGTGGTTGACCTTTCAGATGTGGCTGAACACTTCCTGTTTCCTTAAATAACATAACTATCCGGCGAACGGTCTGGACACTTGGATAATATCGTCCAGGATATCGAGCAGCATATATAGCACACGCCCGTTGGGCATTTTGATCACAATAGCCATACATCAACACAATATCGACCTTTTCCGCAATTGGTAAACGGTCCATTTTAACATGGGTAATGTATCACGAAGGAAATACCGTCCGCTCTGGCGGAATGTTACGTGATACCACGTACTTACACGTTTGTGACTATTACAGCGCCATCTATCACAAAGCGAAAAAAGTGGTCCAACTTAAACATTCATATTTCTTTACGTACTACACGAATATGTAATAAAAATGAGTGTTCCTATTTTAAAAAAACGCAGTTGATACCCGTCTGACCTATGGCAACGCCATCTAGCGGGCCAACCATAGCGCCATCTGGTTTCCCCCTTCAAGTTAGAAGAGTTTCGTTCTTTCTAGTTTTTTTCGTTTGATGCTTATTTCGTGAGGTATTTGGCCCGGTCACTATCAATGGACCACCCTGTATATACGCCGACACACTCCTCTACCGAAGTTAGTGTTTATTCAGCGCAGTCTGTTACCTTTGTCTAATGGCTATAGTTCGTAAGATAGGTTCATATTTAGTTTCTTTCTGCTATCCTCCATAGAATCCAGAAATGTTGCAAAGGATAAGAGCATTTCGTCCACTATGTAATGTGCTTTATTCTGAGGAAGTCGGTCTATTATTTCTTCACAATGATACTTGGTATTAATTGAATTTGACCACTAGAGCGAAACTGTCACTTCGTGGTTGTAACTGAGGCAGTATTGCAACACATCCAATGTACCATAACCGTAACTTTTATTTTATTTCTGTCATTTTTGGAAACATTTCTGGAGAAAGTTAGCGATCGCAATTTAATATTTGAAATTACTTATAAAACAGTCTATATCGCGAGGCAAGTTTATTGTATTGATCGTTTTGTAATTAATTTAAAATACGCTGTTAAAATCACGACCATTTACGACGTAAAAAATTGTTTCTAATTTCCAGTTTTTATAAGTCCGAAAAATTGTGGTTGATTAACGTAAATGTATGAAAAGTTGGAACACAGATCACAATGGCTGAGCAAAGTTGTGACACGGCAGACGAAGATTGACTCGTGTTTGGGAAGAAGGAAGCTGAGGCTCTATGTTTCCAGATTTACGTAAACAATCAGGAAAAATACCCAGATAATATCTAAAGCAGTAACATGCACAATGAGTTTTTCAGTAAATATGTTGTGACAAATGAAAATGGTTGTCCAGTCGCGACTCGAACGAGCAGACTCCTTAACCATTAGGCTATCCGAGCACGCCTCCATGCCTGACTCGGACATTCATTTACAAAAGGTACATCCAGACGTTCTGCCAAAGGGGATGTGGGAGTAGCTCCACTGGGGCTACGAATTTAGTGGAGTACTTCAAATGGTTCAAATGGCTCTGAGCACTATGGGACTTAACATCTATGGTCATCAGTCCCCTAGAACTTAGAACTACTTAAACCTAACTAACCTAAGGACATCACACAACACCCAGCCATCACGAGGCAGAGAAAAGTGGAGTACTACAAATTACGTTGTACAAAGGGTATATACTAACTGAATGAAGTCGCTGACATGAAGTGAACAAAAATTCATTACATTGCAAGTTAAGCAGTTTTGACGGGTTTTCGCAGATATAATTTCTTGTCATTGAATAGTCACTGGTTTCATCCCGATTGACTCCATGTTTATGTATGTGATCCGTTTCGTTTACTAGATACCGTGCGCTGGTCTGAATTAAATATGTCTTCCTGCAATATCCCAGCATCGGTATCTATTTCCATAGCCGATACATGAACAAGGTACTTGTGGCCATTGTGTCTACATAACTGAGTGCCAATACCACTAACAAACTTTCGGCCGGCCTACTGACAAAGAATTTTTATTTTGAGGGATATCTTCTCTACATGCATCCATATTACTAAATTAAAGTCTCCTCCTGTCTTTTGCTGTTTATATGTGAAAACTAATATTACGAACTGCTATAGGAATTTTGATGCTAAAAGACTTATTAGCTAGAAATATTTGTGAATATAATTAATTATCGCTACGCCAGACAAGTCGTGTAGCGCTGACTTGTAAGCATTTCGCATCTGATTTCAAATAAACGGTAGGTACGAATATGTGGCGGTTGAGGTCAAGAACCGACGATAGTGGAGGAGCGGTCGATGGCGGTGTAATTGGCTAGAGAGAAGTCCCTTGCGGAACACTAACTCAATGTGTGTTCGACAAAGTAAAAGCGTGAGCTAAGCTAACCGTGTTCGAACAGGCTGCAGACAACGAACCTGACCCACGGTTGCTTTTTCCCTCAGCAGATACGATTACACGTAGCGGAAGTGGTTTAGTGTGGCCTAATGTCCACGGAAATTTGTTTCGCTTCTGTTTGGTGTTTTCGATATGTTGCTACCGTCAGACGCTTTTCAGGAAAATGAGAAGGTTATCGAATGAATAAACAAATTTCATGTAACCAGTCACATACGTGTGTATTAACCCACATAGATCCGTCTGATGATGGTGGCTGAAACGTCTGAAACAGACTGTGACAATAAAGAAATTGTAATAGACAACAGTGAGCGTTATAAGAATGAGTGGTGTCTGCGGAATCCGCAGCTGTGAAACCTTATATGTAAATTGAGGGGGATCACTGCTGCCTGCTGCAGCTGGACATTAGGCGGAATCAGCGGCAGCTAGTGAAAATGCGGACCGGACGAGGATTCGAACCCGGCATCTTCTGCTTCCTAGACAGGTGCGTTATCTGGGACACAGCGTTATCGCAACTGCTCTGACTATCTCGGCACGCCTCACGGCCGATCCACATTCCCACCATCCGTAGTCCCTGTCCGTTGACTCCCTGTTCGCTACACTGAGATTGGCACAGGGACTGTCGATAGGTAACGCTCGGTGGGAATGTGGATCGGCCGTGAGGTGTGCCGGGATACTCTGCGCAGTTGCGACAACGCAACGCAATGGTTAACACATCTGCACAGTAAAGAGGAGATCCTGGGTTCGAACCTTGGTCCGGTACATATTTCCACTCGTCGCCGCTGATTCCGCGTAATGTCCCGCTGCAGGTGACAACAGTGATGCCCCTCAATTTACATATAACAGCGAATCTGTTATTTCATTCAGTATCAATAACAGTCACGGTAAAACCTAAAAAGAAATTTCGTATTTAAGGAATGATTGTGTCTGTAGATGCCTGCTGCTTCAAATCACTTTAAAAAAATCCTATTTAAAGAAAGATTGTGTCTGAACATGTTTGCAGCTTCAAATCAATTTCCAATACTTTCATAAAAATAAAATATCGTGAATGGCAGTTCAAATGGTTCAAATGGCTCTGAGCACTATGGGACTTAACATCTGAGGTCATCAGTCCCCTAGAACTTAGAACTACTTAAACCTAACTAACCTAAGGACATCACACACATCCATGCCCGAGGCAGGATTCGAACCTGCGACCGTAGCGGTCTCGCGGTTCCAGACTGAAGCGCCTAGAACCACTCGGCCACAACGGCCGGCGTGAATGGCAGTGCGAATACAGTGTAACGATGTGTCTAATACACCAGAAAGGATTTCAAATAACTAAATTTGCACAGTATAATAGAAGAATTTATGGTAAATTGTATATGTGATTTGGGTCTGTGGAGGGGGCGAAATTTCAGTACACAGTTGTCGACTATGACAGTGACAATTACTCTTCCAAGACCAGGCATGGAACCGAACTGAGCTTTGAAGGCAGGTATGGGTATGCCAGTCTATGTTGCTTCAGATTTATGTAGGATCTTGGAATATACACCGTGCTCGAACTTTATGAATCACCTAGAAGGAAACGATTTATTGACAAATAGTCAACACGGATTCAGAAAATATCGTTCTTTTGAAAGGCAGCTAGCTCTTTATCCTCACGAAGTAGTGAGTACCATCGACAGGGGACATCAAATTGATTCCATACTTTTAGATTTCCAGAAGCCTTTTGACACCGTTTCTCATCAGGGACTTCTAATTAAATTGCGTACCTGTGAAGTATCGTCTCAGTTGTTTGACTGGATTCGTAATTTCCAGTCAGAAAGGCCATAGTTCGTAATAAGTGACGGAAAGTCATCGAGTAAAACTGAATTAATGCCTGGCGCTTCCCAAGGAAGTTTTAGAGACCCTCTGTAGTTCCTAAGCTACATAAACGATTTAGGAGACAATCTGAGCAGCCCCCTTGGATTGTTTTGCAGATGATTCTGTCGTTTACCATCTTGTAAAGTTATCAAATGACCAAAACGAGTAGCAAAGTGATTTAGACAGGATATCTGTATGGTTTAGAAAATGGCAGTTGACTATAAATAATGAAAAGTGTGAAGTCATCCAATGAGTACTAAAAAGAATCCGCTTAAGACAAGTTACACGATGAGTGACACAAATCTGAAGGCAGTAAACTCTATGAAATATTTAGGGATTACAGTTACTAATAACTTAAATTTGATTGAACGCATAGATAATTTTCTGGGGGAAGCAAACCAAAGACTGCAGTTTATTGGCAGTACACTTAGAGTGTTACGAGTCTACTACGTTTGTCCGCCGATTTATGGAGTATTTCTGTGCGGCATGGGATCCACATCAGATGGGACTGACGGAGGACGTTAAAAATTTTTAAAGAAACGCAGGTAGTTTTGTATTATCGCGAAATAATGGAGAGAGTGCCACGTATATAATACACGAATTGGAATGGCAGTCATTAAAACAAAGGAGTTTTTCGCTGCGGCACGACTTTCTCATGAAATTCCAATCACCAACTTTCTCCCCAAAGTGTGAAAATATGTCGTTAGCGCCCACCTACATAAGCAGAAACGATCATTATAATAAAATAAGAGAAACCAGAGCTCGCACAGAAATATTAAAGTTTTCTTTCTCCCGCGCTGAAGTAATGTCTGACATGTTTCTCTGAATGTGGAACGGTAGAGAGATAGCTTAAAGGTGTTTCGATGAAGCCTCGGCCAGGCACTTAATTGTGAATTGCAGAGTAATCATGTAGATGTTGGTGTAGATGTCAATTGATCAGTCATAGCAGATGGCGTTTGGAGGCACGCCACTCTGTAGGCAACCCGTGACCTGAACATTTTTATTAGATGAGTGATCTGTAGAACGTGATGGCAAGGAACACAATCGAACATCTGCTCTATTGATGTAGGTCAGCACGAAATAAATGTGGTCTTGCGTTTTCGGGATGAAACGTAACATCTCAGAGAACCATGAGGCAGGGCACATCCACCGGCCTTAGCACGCCACACATGTACCATCTGCTGTCTATATTAGCGGCTTTGCGAACCACACGTTACCGTGGTTTGTACCTAGCGGCACCCCATAGAATCAGTCTAGGTGTTGGGCCCCATATCAGGATGATGAACGCAGTCTGTCAACATTAGCGCTACTTAGAGCCTCCATTCACGGATGCATCCGTCTTTATACTGTGCGCTAAACCGGCATCCGTCTGAAAAAATAACGGTATGATGCAACTGTTCCTTCTAGTGTTGTTGGAGGCATCGCCGATCACTGCTGCCGTGTCAAGCGCAGCAGCAACAACGGTCTCCGGGCTGTGTCGTCGCACTGTCTGTGTGGATACATGTCTTGCTGCAAACGGTCCCATTTCCTCACTCAAGGCATACGTCGTGTCACTATGATCATGCACGGCTGAACGAAAGATATGTTAACTCTCTCGGCCGGTACTCGTGCGGAGCCGCTGAGATCCTTCTTGGTGTTGAGTGTGGCTCGCTCGAACCCCGTTGATCCCACATTCACATGACAGTCGTAGCATCCCGATATTACCTGACGGCAGACCGCAATCTCGATAGCTTACAATTAAGGTTGTAAAACAAGGTTGTAACCGCTTTACCTGCACGTTAAGTGGGTTGCATAGCTATTGGGCGCTACCTCATTTCGATCGCTTCGGCTACGTATGTGATCAGTTTTTTACAAGATTTCCCCAGAAACCAAAGTAATACAAAGTATTACAAAGTAATACAAGGCATGTAAACTGTACTTGCATCAAAAGTAATTGGTCTGGTTACAAAAAAGCGCAGAAATTACTCGAACAACTGATTTTTTATTAGTTACAAAATGCAGTTTATATTTTGTAAGGATATAAAATGCACAATGGACTAACACTGAATGATGTATGGTTTTAATTGTGTGCAAAACAAACAAACAGAAACAAGGAGAAGTTGTCCTGTTCCGGTTTCTCTCTCACACATTCAGTCGTGATTCTTTCCCTACCAGTGCTACTAATGCTACCGGTAATCCCACCGTTTACTATGTCATTTATGAATTGTACCAAAAAATTGAACCTTAGTTTCGGCAGACTGCAACTCAAGTCAGAATCCTGTCGCTGTACGTGCTGTGAGACGTTTCTCTTTCTTATACGAGGAATAATACGATTTTCTCAGGAGCAGCCAACATTTAATACTATTTACGAATGAGGAATCCGCTGCAGAGATATGTGGACAGGCAGAATGAGGCGCTGCGGTCGGCAACGCCTATATAAGACAAGTGTCTGGCGCAGTTGTTACATTGGTTACTGCTGCTGCAATGGCAGGTTATCAAGGTTTAAGTGAGATTGAACGTGGTGTTAGAGTCGGCGCACGAGCGATGGGACACATCATCTCCAAGGTAGCGTTGAAGTGGAGATTTCCCCGTACGACCATTTCACGAGTGTACTGTGAATATCAGGAATCCGGTAAAACATCGAATCGCCGACATCGCTACGGCCGGAAAACACATCCTGCAAGAACGAGACCAAGGACGACTGAGGAGAATCATTCAACAGAAGTACAACCCTTCCGCAAATTGCTGCAGATCTCAATTCTGGTCCGTGAACAAGTGTCAGCGTGGCAACCATTCAATGAAACATATGGGCTTTCGGAGCCGAACGCCTACTCGTGTACCCTTGGTGACTGCACGACACAAACTTTTACGGCTTGCCTGGGCCCGTGAACATCCAAATTGGACTGTTGATGACTGGAAACATGTTGCCTGGTCGGACGAATCTCGTTTCAAATTGTATAGAGCGAATGGACGTGTATGGGTGTGGAGACAACCTCATGAATCCACAACCTACATTTCAGCAGGGGACTGTTCAAGGTGGTGGAGGATCTGTAATGGTGAGGGGAGAGTGCAGCTGGAGTTATATGGGACCTCTGATACGTCTAGATACGACCCTGACAGCATTCAGACGTCCTTGGGCAACTCCAGCAGGACAATGCGACACGCCACACGTCCTGAATTGCTACAGAGTGGCTCCAGGAACACTCTTCTGAGTTTAAACACTTCTGCTGGCCGCCAGACTCCCCATACATGAACATTATTGAGCATATTTGGGATGCCTTGCAACGTGCTGTTCAGAAGAGATCTCTACTCCATCGTACTCTTACGAATTTATGGACAGCCCTGGAGGATTCATGGTGTCAGTTGCCTCCGACACTACTTCAGACATTAGTCGAGTCCATTCCACGTCGGGTTGCGACACGTCTGGGTGGTCGCGAGGGCCCTAAACGATATTGGGCAGGTGCAGCAGTTTCATTGGCTCTTCAGTTTACATAGTCGGGCAGTTTTTTTCAATAGCATAATAGCCTTTTTTACAAAGCCCTATCCATTTTCAATACTTTCGTTTTTCGTTTTCCTTACAGGCCCTCAAATACAAAGGTAAATGTTTTCGGCATTCGTGGCGAACAACAGGAGCGCATAGCAATTATTACATGCGGTAAATAATCATATGTAGACGCAAACAAGTATCTCATGTGAGTGAAGTTTCCTGCACCGTGAAGAGGTCTCAATTCACAGAATTCACTTAAGCAAGTACCAGAGTGAACGGAAAAACTCATTTCTATGACGGTTTGGATCGTCTGCGTGTACAGCTTCGACATTTGTGTACAGTACTTAAGGACGAAAGTAACTTTCACATGGTGTGTCACTGCCAAGGAAAGTTGTACCGTACGTAGAAAGAACTGCTACACTATAGTGCAATATGGTACAGAAAGTGACTGATAGAAACAAGCAATGAGATGACCGGATATGACACTTTTATACAAAGATCACACGTAAGCTGACGTCACCCCGATTTATGATGATGTCCTAGAAATAACCAAACGCGAGACATGGTTCTTAATAGAGTACGAGATCACCACGGAAGGTAAAGCATACTCTGCAACGTCTTCGCCATAAGAGGGGTAGACTTCTACCAGAGCGGTTGACGATTGCTGGATCGTCCCTGGTGAATGTGGACGTGCTGCATCACGCGTCCATAACACATCCCACACGTACACGATGGGATTTAAGTCGGGGGAACGGGCAGGCCAGTTCATTTGCCGAAACAGCCTCTCCACCTGTGCTGTTCGATACGGTCGCGCGTTGACATCCAGAAAAAAGAAGTCACGTCCGAATGCGTCCCTGAGAGGATGGACGTGCGAAAGGAGTACAGAGGCACAATAACGTTGACCCATTAGTGTACCGTGTTCAGAGAACTACATCTATACTCCTCAAGCCACCTTATGGTGTGTGGCGGGGAGTATTTTGAGCGCCAATGTCAGTTCCAACTTTTCTTGTTCCAGTTGCGAATGATTCGCGGGAAGAAAGATTGCTGGTAAGCCTCCGTATGCGTACGAATGTCTGTTGTTTTATCTTAACGTTGTTTTCGTGAAATACTCTCTACGTCGGAGGATACACTGTATTGGTTGACTCTTCCAGGAACGTACGCTCTCTCAAATTGCTCAAAACAATCGTTCTGCAAACAGCACAGAACACAATCTTCACTTATTTCGTGATACTACCAAAGGCACAAAATGTGATCCCGAAGAAAAAGCAATCTTTATCATCACACTTATAGCACCAGATAGCACCAGACTACCCCCTCTTAATAACTAACCTAAACTGAGAAAGAACTTTTTCCTATAGATCTTCGAAGTTGGAAGCCGCTAATCCGCCAACACCTCTTTCCCCGGGCCCCTCTTCTCTCTCACACAACATCTTAATTACATTTATATCGTTATTACGAACCAATAACCTAGCAAACACTAATTCTTGTACTACGGAGCCGAAAAAAATTAAAAAATGATTTTAAAATACCACGCAATTCTCATGTACGAATTATCGCATTAGATGAAATAAAGTGAATGAGTGTTTACCATAAGACAAAATTTCCGGTCATGTTAACATATGATCGGAAATAAAACAGTAGTTCAGTAAATTTAATGTTTGTGCACTTATAAACAGCGGCAGTAAATAATTCTCTCTGTGCGAAGTGTGTCATATCTTTGAGTAAACATAGCATGCAGCAGGTGTTGGTCGGTTGCTGGCAGAATGATTGTGACCCTCGGTACATATTCGTGGTGAAAATTTAGTGATTCGTGGCCAATCTGTAATCACAAAGGAAGCTGCAGGTGAATACGAGCTATGTAACCCACATACTGTCGCAATAAGTAAGAGAACCATTTTTCGATAGTCTTTTTATTTACTTTCTCGTAGCAGGGACAGTACGCAGTATCACGCTCTGAAAATAAAAGTATAATTCTATATGCCCCATCTGACGATGTACTGGAAAAGGTGCGAAAACTAGCCTAGGGAATAAGAGAATATTTCAAAAAGGTGACTGCTTACAATTTTTTGTGTTTATATTAAATACACAGTCACGGGTTCTAGAAAATTATTTACAAATTACTGTGAGTTTCTTCAGATAAACCTCAAACACTGTGAACGCCACATCATTTCTTTTTTTTTTTTTCATCTGATGCTCATACTTGATTGAAATAAAAGCTGTTACGTTACAGGTCAATAACCGACTACAAAGTTCGCACCGTTCTCTAGCGGCAAGAATTTGGTACAAATGAGGATTGTTCTTCAAAGGGAAGATGGTAACAGACGTCTGAGACATTTGTGTATTAAATGTACTCAGTATCGTGCGTTACCTGTTTTGTCTGTCAGTTTCATTGCGTCAAAATGTGCGGCGCACTTGGAATTGCACTCAAAAAGAAGATTAGGGTACGAAGTGCAACTGGTGCACAGCCCCGCTGCGACCATATTGACCGCAGCCCGACGACTGTCCCGCCAGCTAAGGTCAGCGACAGCCGTCACAGCTTGTGGCCCAACTGTTGCATATTAAAGGCACTTCACAGCCTCGGACAATGTCAAGTGTCTTGCTGCGTAATGCAAGTGCACAGGGGAACTTCCTGAGGCAGTTGCCTTCCAATTGTCAAGGCTACGCACAAGAAAGGGGTACTACTCACTTGTGAACCGTAAACTTACATCCCGACACCTTAGGGAATGGTATACATCACACATAATGGCATAATTTGTTCTCGAGTGTTTTTTTAGTATTAAAACAAATTTAAAATTTTATTTTATTTGCAAATAAGAATGATGTTAGGTTGGAGAAAAGCTAAATCATAAATATTGATTAAAATCAAAGTTGTTCTTAGACGTAGTGAAGTACAGAAAAATTAACATTTCAGTCTCAATTCTTTAGCTTACCTTTTATTTTGTACGGGTAAGGCGTCAATATAGCCATACCTACACCGATTCAATAACCATCTGTCATCAGGATTGATGATAATAATTTTAATTCTACAATTCAGTTCTCCTAATGCCCCATCCCAAGGGCCATTCCAGCACGGAGGACACAAATAACGTTTCTATTTGTGGTTTAGATCTTCGTGTTTCATATCTACACATCAATCCTAGTACAAGTACTGATTGATGCAGGCGCTACAGTCTGGAACCGCTCGACCGCTACGGTCGCAGGTTCGAATCCTGCCTCGGGCATGGATGTGTGTGTTGTCCTTAGGTTAGTTAGGTTTAAGTAGTTCTAAGTTCTAGGGGACTTATGACCTCAGAAGTTAAGTCCCGTAGTGCTCAGAGCCATTTTAACCATTTTTTCTGATTGATGCAAATAGTTATCGACGTTTGAGCAGACCTGAAAGTTTACGCTAGAAAGGGCTACAAATGCCTCCATTTATATTTAATTTCCATTATCTTGCATAAAGAGACCTTCACAGTGACTTTAAAATCCTGAATGAAATTAAGGTGAAGTTATTTATAATCATGCCACTATGTGTTTGGTATGTTTTACTAATAGGAAGGTGTTTTTCCTTCGCTAGCACGAAATGTACATTGGCATCGCAATTTTTTATATTTTCCACCAAACGACTAATAATCTACTCGAACACTACAGAACAAGACCTAGACTATTACGGCACTGCTTGAGTAAAAGAAGGGATCGGTTGATCGCATCCTCAGACATCAAAATAATCGCCGATTTGCTAATGTTGGGAACTGTGAGGGAAAGAGGAGGGGGGGACGGGATAGTTGTGTGGAGACGAAGTCTTGACTACAATAAGCAGGTTCAAATACGGAAATGTCGCCGGAGTTGTGCAGAGGTGAAAAGGCCTACACAGGACAGATTATCGAGGAGAGCTGCATGAAACCAGTCTTCGAACTGAAGACAGCAACAAAACAATAGTGTCTGTCTTCATTTGGATATCTTTTCCGACATATTTATGCAGTTTAACGCTACTCACCTTTAATATTATAGAGGGTGATTATAATTAAAGCTAAACTTTCTGTAGAAAGAACGCCATTGATCAGAATGACGTCAAATTGCTACGGAAGATGATCGGAGAAGGGGGAAAACGTATGGCTGAAGAAAAATAAATAGTTACTAAATGTAGGAATAGATGGCGCTGTAAGCATCATAATTTAATAGTGGTCGACTACAAATGACAAATGAATGCATATGGTGTACGTTTGACGTTAAACAAACTGTACTACTCAGTTTGCATGGGTGTACAGGTGTGATACTGTTAGTTACGTAAACCCATCCACTACGGCAAGGTCATATCACATCAGATGGGAAAAATCGGTTTTTAATTGTTCTGAGACCAAAAACCCGCATAAAAATCATCAATGACATCGGTTTTTAATTCTTCTGAGGCCAAAAACCGCATAAGAAGCATCAATCACATTGGTTTTTAAGTGTCCTGAGGCCAAAAACCGCATAAAAAGCATCAATCAAAATCAAATCGGATTATTAATTGCAGTGTGATTGGCGCAAAACATGTTCAATATGCTGTCCACCGTTTTCTGCACCAAGTTGAAATCGAGAAACAGCATGTTCCACAACTGATTGGAGTGTTTCCGGGGTCACGTTGAGAATGTGTTGCGCAATGCGTGCCTTCAATGCAGCTAAGTTTGCAATTGGAACACTGAACACAACATCTTTCAGATAGCCCCACAGCCAGAAGTCACACGGATTAAGATCAGGTTATCGTGACGGCCAGGCTGTAGGGAAACGGCGGCTGATAATTCTAGCATTTCCAAAATGGCGCTTCGGCAGCTGCTTGACTGGATTTGCAATGTGCGGTGGTGCGCCATCTTGCATAGAAATGATCCCATCCACACCCCACGCTTTGGAGAGTTGGAATGATGTGGTTGCGCAAAAGACACCCATAGGGCTTACCAGCGACGGTACAGGTAACAGGACCGGAAACGACTGCCTCTTAGAAAAAATATGTCCCTATGATAAATGATGCCGTAAACCCGCGCCACACAGTTACATTTTCAGGATGAAGTGGTACTGGTTGATATGTGTGTGGACTTTCCGTTTCCTATATCCGACAATTATGTGTATTGACATATCCTGTCAGATGGAAGTGGGCTTGCCGGCCGCTGGTGGCCGAGCGGTTCTGGCGCTACAGTCTGGAACCGCGCGACCGCTACGGTCGCAGGTTCGAATCCTGCCTCGGGCATGGATGTGTGTGTTGTCCTTAGGTTGGATAGGTTTAAGTAGTTCTTAGTTCTAGGGGACTTATGACCTCAGCAGTTGAGTCCCATAGTGCTCAGAGCCATTTGAACCATTTTGGAAGTGGGCTTCGTCTGTCCACAAAATCTTCCACGGCCAGTCATTGTCCACTTCCATGCCAGCAAAAAATTCTCTCTTGCTGGGAAGTCAACAGGAAGCAACTCGTGGACATGGGAAATTTTGAATGGATACCAAAGAACGATGTTTCGTAGGATTTTACGCACCGTGCTCACGAGTATGTCCACTGTTCGGGCAATTCTCCATGCGCTACAAGTTTGCACACCACCACTCGTCTCCTCATGCATTGCTGTGGCCACCGCATCCACTGTCGAATCGGTTCGTTTGCTGCCTCTACCAGATTGCACACCAAGCGAACCCGTCTTTTCGAATTTCCGTAACATTTTCTCCAGACCCACGGCAGTCATCGGACCAACGCATTTTTTCAAACCCTTCCGTGTCCGGACCTTCTGCAGAGAGACCTGTGCACAGTCATCATTCTTGTAGTACAGCTTTACAAGAAGAGCGCGATTCTGTATTGAGATAGTCATGGCGAACGTCGCAGACGCGAAAAGAGGAAAAGCCGGGTACCCGGCGTGTGTATACCAAGTTCAATGAGTCGTGCGCATGACAGATGTTTTCATTTAGGTATTCTGACACATACATCTATTGACCAATTTTCACACTATTTTTTTTTTCATCTGCCATACGTTTTCCCCCTTCTCCGACAATATTCCGTTGCAATTTGACGTCATTCTGACCAGTGGTGTTATTTCTACAGTGTTTTGATAGTTTAATTATAATCACCATGTATATACTGTAATAATATATCTGATGATTTTAAACAATTCCATTCTTTCAAACCCTTTTTTTTCATCTCAGCGTCGGGTACATGTATTTCCTCTCATGACCAACCTTTCTAAGGGTAAACTCTAGACTGGCAGTGGTAATTTGGTGCCAGCTAATGGGACTTTATATGATTCCCATAGAAAAGAGTGGCTGTCACAAGCTGCCACATGGTCGCGAAATGAACAATAATTGTGTTTAGCATTTGACGATGCCACTGAATCTCCAGTATATTAGGATACGTTTTTATAAAACAGATCTGAAGATGATCATTATAGACAGAAACCGTTAGTCTGATGACATAAAAATTTGCGACCATAGACGTGAAGTAAAGGAATCTGCTATATAGCATAAACAGTCGACAATCTAACAGTACGTTATTGGGACGCCTCTTGAGTAAATGTTTGTCTCTCTTTAGCTCCAATCCTTTGCTTTTCCAGGAAAGCGTGATACTTCCTTTTCCGTTTACTATCCGCTCAA
This sequence comes from Schistocerca nitens, assembly GCF_023898315.1. Classification (NCBI taxonomy): domain Eukaryota; kingdom Metazoa; phylum Arthropoda; class Insecta; order Orthoptera; family Acrididae; genus Schistocerca; species Schistocerca nitens. Next base: position 63,420,605 of record NC_064616.1, read on the forward strand.
CAGCACCGGCGAGAGGTCCCTATAGCGTTGTGCGTACGTGTTACTGCACCAGTAGTAGTAAGAGTGAATTATTTGCTCTATGACCTCGAACTGTCTCAGCTATACGTTCCTGAAAGGTGATGCTTGTGTCAAGATATGACTTTCGGAGAAATATATACGGTCCAGTTATATTAATGTGACCAGCTGCTATGCTCGACGTCAACGTGCGATAACCACTCAGAGATGGCAGGTGTCAGGTCAAGCAGTGAAGGATATACAGGGTGAATCACTTAATACTTGTACGCCCCGATAGCTGACTGCTCAGCGCGACAGAATGTCAATCCTAAGGGCCCGGGTTCGATTCCCGGCTGGGTCGGAGATTTTCTCCACTCAGGAACTGGGTATTGTGTTGTCCTAATCAAATCTCCGAAGTGGTGTCAGATCGAAAGACCTTCACCCGGCGAACGTTCTACCCGACGGGAGGCCCTAGTCACAATACATTTACTTAATACTTGCACTGCAGATATTTCGGACACTAAAGGTACTATCGATACGCGGTTTTCATGGAACTGAGTTATAGGCAAGGTCGCGTATTTGCAGTCAGTACACAGATTTTGAGACGTTGACGAAAGTGCAGCTTTTTTGAAAACAGCTACAAATTTGAAATGGGTCAATGCCTATTCGCAGTAAAATACTGAAAGTAGTGTAAATAAAAATGTCAATGGTGTTCGTTGCAATAAGCTAGTGCAAGTAGTTTAAGAATTAACGTATTGTAAAATGTTTAGATGCTAGGCGACGTTGTTACATATTGTAAAAATTGTATACACTGACAGCTATTTGTTCCATCCTATTGTTTAGATGCTAGGCGACGTTGTTACGTTCGTTTACATTCTGTTCTGGGTACACTGCGATTGCGTTGCGACAGCCGTGTCACTTTTTGTGCGATAGTGGACGTTCGGAGACGTGTCTGGAAGATGATATTTTCCATGCGAGAAAAGCGGACGAGCTCATAGTTTAAGGTGAATGTAAAATGTATGTCGTCCGTTCTTGTGCACCGTAACCCGAAAGATAGTCCAGTAGAAGTCAATCTCTTCAACTTCTTGAAACAATTACAGGTGATATGAAACGGCCTATTACTGTTGTGGTAGTGGTGGTAAGTTCGTATGGGACCAAAGTGCTGAGGTCATCGGTCCCTAGGCTTACACACTACTTAATCTAACCTAAACTAAGGACAACACACGCACCCATGCCCGAGGGAGGACTCGAACCTCCGAGGACGGGAGCTTCGCGAACCGTCGGAAGGTGCCTCACACCGCACGGCTACCCCGTTCGACGGCGTATTACTGCTGCGTGTGCAATTTCCGTTGAAATGCTAGAACGTGTGCAGCAGTCACTGCATGGTGGAGGCAGCCTTGTGTGACGCTGGTGGTGGTTATTTTGAGAACAGGCTTTGAGGATACATTAGTTCTTTACGAATGAAACCCCACAGAGATACTCCATTTACCTTTGTTTGTCTTTCGTTTGTGCCGGCAATGTTCCATTTAACGACACGTCACCTTCGGAGAAAAAAAATGGTTCAAAAGGCTGTAAGCACTATGGGACTTAACATCTGAGGTCATCAGTCCCCTAGACATAGAAGTACTTAAACCTAACTAACCTAAGGACATCACACACATCCACGCCCGAGGCAGGAGTCGAACCTGCGACCATAGCAGCAGCCCGGTTCCGGACTGAAGTGCCTAGAACCGCTCGTCCCAGCGTCCGGCATCTTCGGAGACTTATTAACAACTGTGCAGACCTGCAAATACGCATCCATGTGAAATTCATATTCGTTTGTGCTACAATACGGACCAAACAACTGTCGGTTTTTACAATGATCAAACTACGATATCTCGTAAACTACTTGCACTAGACTCCTGCAACAAGCACCACTGACATTCAAATTTAGTCTGCTTGGACTGTGGTATTCCCAATAGGCATTGTTCCATTGAAATATTTGAATCTTTTTTAAATAAATACACATTTGAAAATCAGTCTGTGTATGGGCTGTAAGGCCCAATCTGCGAAATCCTGATATGAATGGCGCTTTCCGTTATCCAAACATTTGTGGTATAAGTTTTAGATGATCCACCCTGTATAAAGCGTGTCGAGGATAGGTAAGGGGGAGGTGGGATGTTGTTGACGCGAACTACAGTGCAGTCGATCTCGTAATACGGAAACAGAGCGATTTATTTGACGTCCAAAAGTGCATGATCATTGGCTTTCGGGTCAAGGGTGGAAGCATTTCCGAAACGGCTAAGTTTGAAAACTGTTTGCGTGTCACCGTGGTTAAAATATACCGTCATTGGCTAAACTGCGTTATCCGAGACCTGCGCCGAGTCAACCGCGTAGCACCACGGGCTACGGGTGACATGGGAGAACGAAGAATGCAGAGACGTGTACGGGCAAATAGTCGTGCAACTATTGAGCAACTAGTCACCCAAAGAATCAAAGGGACTACCAACACTGTCTCCCCACTGATCGTTCAGAGAACGTTGCTGTCGTATGGGCGTCCGCAGCAGGCGCCGATCCGTGCACCCATGCTGACTGCAGTTCATCGGCAACTAAGGCGTGAATTTGACGCCAATACCGCACCTGGGCGTCAAATGAGTGGCGACGTGGTGGCCTTTTCACGTAAATTATGTTTTATGTTCTGTCAAACAGATGGCCGTTGGCGTTTACGAGGAAAAACGTCGGAAAGCAAACACCTTGCAATAATCGTCGAAACAGTTCATGCCTGAGGGCATTCCTATATGATCTCGCCATTTTGGAAGGCACATTGTATCAACGCAAGTATTCATGTCCATCCATACATGCAGCCTGATTTTCCTCGCCACGATATTATCTACCAGCAGGACAATGCAACGTATCGCTGTGTATGTGCGTGGGTGATAGAGCGCCGGGATGAGTTTACTCCCCTGGACACCAAATGCCCCGGACTTAAACCAATCGAGAATGTAGGCGGTCTCCTCGATCGGGTTGTTCGCGCTATGGAACCCCAGCCGTGAAACTGTCCATGGCAGTGGTGTCGGCATAGCTCCACATCCTTATTAGCACCTTCATTGACTCTCTTCCTGGACGTCTCCAGCTCTACCGCGCTGCAAAAGGTGGTTATTCAGGCTTCTGATAGGTGATCACATTAATGTGACTGGACAGTGTAGATTCCTATAGTGGGTACTACTTCTTCAGTTGGTCAATTCATAGATGTGCGAACTTGAAAAAAATTGGTAATACGTTTCACAGGAAGCTCCGACAGTAAAAAGAGTGTTCGGGCACTGTCTGACAATGAAAGGGAAACAATATTCTGAATACATTGTGTTTCTGGTATTTTAGTGTTTACATGACTGGAAACAGCAACAAAAATGATTCGTTAGACTGAAGCACTGATATTGTGTGCGCACATATCTACAGGCGTAACAAAGTCTGCAACAAACAAATTGAAACAAAACGAAAATGTATTGCGTTTAAGAGACGATATAGTGTATTTTGTGTTTGGCCAAAATTATTCCGTCATGCACATAAACGTCGTTTTCCGATTGAACATGGTACAGTTACCCATTTCACCATAGCGTCCTGCCCTGAGATTAATAATTTTGTCTAACAGAAAGCGTCAAATAACAATTGTGTAAGTACACCAAAACCACGACATCGACTGTGTAGATTCTCTTTCTAAGGTTATAAAAAATCCATTGGTGCGTCTGTAATGCAACTAAATACAAGTATGCCAAATGCACGATTTGTTATGCAGTATACAATCGCTTTTGTCTCACTTCATGATGTTACAAGCTACAAATTCGTTACGCTAATAACCGAGGCCATCAGCTTTTTCTGAGTCCAATTCCTGTGCTTGCGTTGCTATGGTCTAAAAATGACTTGTCTCTTATATCTTTCTCGGATGAGATAACGTGTTTAAGTCAATAGATACAAGTGCAGAGTATGGTGTAATGTAAACTCACATGCCACTATGGTCGGAATGTGAATTTATTTGTGAAGTTGCTTAAAGATTGGCAGTAATGGGTCATTCTCTTACGTGAAAACCACAGTGGACCTCTACCAAATCCCTACACATGCTTGCTATCGTCAGTGTACGCATCTGCTGTTATATAGTCAAGTAACGTATCTTTTGTAGTGATCTTAGCAGTGACTGAACGCTAAGATTGGACCTTTCTTTCCGTTCTGAAAGACGAGATTTCTCTGCTCGTACAAACGACAACGTCATTGGCGAGGCTGAAAGGACTTTGGTACGTGTGACTGGTTTAACACACTATTATCATAAAGAAATTTAATAGCCACAATACCAAAAAATCTCCTGTAACGGTAAAATGATGGGCTCTTTAGTAAGAAGAATGGAACTTACATGGATAACGTTGCTATGGGTTTCTTAAAGCAATACTGACGGAGGCCATAGCGACGCCCTTCCTCCAGCTTCTGTTGTGCTAGGTACGACCTTTAAGTTGATAATCCATTATAGCAGAATCGGGAAGCGAGGAACATGTGGTAAACATTTAAAAAGAGAAGGGGCAATAAGATAGAACATGGGTTAAGATATCACAGAATAACTTTCATGGAACTTGGGGGAGCTTTTGAGGATAAAAACAGCAGAGAAGGCAGCAACTGGGATATATGCAACAATTAAGTGACGACGTTGGCTGCAAGTGTTACTTTGAAATAAATAAATTGGCACAGGAGAGGAGTTCTTGTTGGGGCGCAGCAAACCAGTCAGAAGACTGATAACAAAAAAGGAAAGAAAAGGAGAGAGAGATTGACAGCAATCAGAAAACAATTTCATGGTGTGAATGTCCCATGTAACAGAGGCAAAAGACTACACAAAAGTTGACAGCGTTATTTCACGGGACTGGTGGTAGAACAGCAAGAACAGTATGTGAGGCGGAAGGGACTGCTGTCAATAGCTCCTGTCTTTCTCATGATAAAAGTAGACTTCCTGTGGAGAAAAGCTCCTCAGCCACACTAACGAAAGATTAAAAGCGTATGATCTCATTGTCTCCTCGGCGAGTATAACTTTACGAAAAGGCGAGAATTTTTTATGAGTGTCTTCACACTTGTTCTGAGCGAAGATATTATTCAGAAGATGATGAGTGTGGTATTCATCAAAACGATTCACCTATTAGACGAACTTAGCCTGCTGGAAATTCCAGATCCTTATATTGCCTATGTGAATATTCTTCATATATCCACCCTGCTAGCGAGTAACACATGTGAACGCATATTACTGGCATTTTTGCGTGGAAAGCGTACCCCCTTTGTGCTTGGGGTTCATTTAGCAATCCAGTTTCAGACAATAACAGTAGCATGGGATAGTCATGAAGACATAATCTCAGTAGGATTAAAGTAACCACCATCCCACATTAACAAGACTGCTAACACTGTGTCTGAGTACATAGTGATTTGGATTAGTGCTGCAACGCTGCCACTCAACGCTCAAACTGAGGAAACATGTCGCTTAGCATTATGGGTACCTGTGCATAATAGTATACCGTGATGGCAGCTCACCAGTGAGTGGAAAGCAATGCGGCAGTGGGGAATAAATATTTTACCAGCAGGGTACAAATCAGGCTAATCAAAAAATTAGACGACACCTACACACAGTACTTCTTCCAAGGAGCTACGGCTTTTCAGGCCCTGATATAAGGGAATGTACAACCAGTAAATTCGCCTATGGAAATACACTGGAGATCAGAACAGCGCATCCCCCATATGTGTAGAACTTTAACTGGGTGCTTCGATAAACACGTCATGCTACTTGCCTGGACTCAAAAACAGCCTGAGTTCAATCATACTGCCGATCTTCCCATTGCTGTCTAAATGAATTCGAAATCCTCTTCCTCTCTTTCAAACAGTTACCAGAAGTATCTATTCGCTCATGGATCACAGTTATTGAATTTTTTCGGTGTTTCACACCTCGATCTGCCGTCATCAGGACGAAAAAAATTTGTGCGCTGCAACAGAGGTGCATTCTGTAAAATAGGAAATTGTAATAAATTATACTCAAAAATTCCTATTTATGCTATGGTCACCATTACCACGCGCATAATGAATTAATGAAATTTACGTTTCGTTTATATTGCTGTATTGCAAAGACTGTGCACAAAAGCCTGAAATTAATGTAAGGAACCCTTTTTGTAATGCATTTATCTTGTGCCAATTTTTAGAAATTAACACCACAAAATTTAATTTTTGAATTTTTGTTCCTAACATTACAACGTGCGTCCATTTTCATGCGTAGCGAGTTGAGAAATGAACAAAATTTGGTCTACCGATATCCACAAAATTAATCGGGATAACACGATAGGGGCGTAAGTGTGTGCTCTGGGCAACAGCTCGCCCAACCAAAGAACAAATGGGGAGGCGACTGCTTATGTATAAGCGGACTAGCTCCCATTGAAACACACCTGCTTTACTCCTCCAATTGTTTCATTAATGCATCAGTATGACTCTGCTCTGACTTCTCTAAAGAAGCACACAGTTCTGACATACTGCTATCGTTCTTATCCTGTTCACACCATTGCATGCCACTCGTGTGACATATCTTGCACGAGTTAGGCCCTTTGACTGGTACGAGCTAATCGAGCAGGTTGCCTCGACTTTTCAGTTGTTACATAGCGTGGCGCGAAGCGGACGTTTACACTATATTGTCTCAGATCTTCTGGCTGAGATCGCTACATGCTCTTGCCTAAAGCAACACTTTGCAAACGTATTTTCCTATGTTCCTTTAGGAAATGTTTGTATTTTGTAGTTACGGTTAGGTTGAGCAAACCCTTTGCGCTTGCTGTATGTTACGACTGAAATGGAACTTAGTTTCCTGTCTGATCGGATTCTAATAGCGTGTCCACATGGACAGAAATATCCGTGAGCATATGCGGTATTAAATACCCTCGCATTCTACAGCAAGAGTGTGCATTCCTTTGATAACGTTATGTTGTGAACATTGTAAGAATTTTTAATATCTTGGTCCTTTGTGCAAAGTTTGATACGGTTTGTGTCTATACACGTCTGTCCCTTCTGTATTTGAAGTCATTTCAATTAGACCACATTCGTAAGCACAATCAGTAAATACTTGCTAATTTTGTTGAATCTTCCTTTGCTCGCTACTGGAACCACGTGGTTCACGATTTGCAATTTGTCATAGAATAATTTCTTGTCCTCTTTAATGGCACTGCTAAAACATTCAGTGCACATGATTCGTAGTACGACATGCTATTGTCATAGCTTACGTAATCCTTCAGCACTTTGGGAGGGTATTTTTGACGCAGTCTGGTGATGAATGCAGTTCCATCGGCATCTCTGTTTCCAGATCATTTCTCACAGAATGTTTCAGTTAAACGCTCTTCGTGATTCAGAGATTAGCGATTTTGGTATATATGTCAGATTCATTGTTATTTCAGTCTCCACAGAGTGCATAAACACATGTATTACCGGAGTATTTGTCTACACAAACCACTTTCAGCTAAAAGTACTTAAGCTTTCCAAATCTCTTCCAGTAATATAAACTAATGGTCTCTTTCAGAGACACGGTAACGAGAGTTTATCGTTGTCACCCAGTAACTTAGGATCAGATAATTTATCTCAAGAGCATGCCTGTTACAAGATGTTTCGGAATTTTGATCTGAATATTTAAGAAACAATTACAATTACCTTTCACCATACGGAAGAAGAAATTGCCTGAGGACACAGACCATTGTGTTGCTGGTTTTTGACAGGCTGTCGGTGGTTACTGGTGCAACCACACACAATGCGGCCTTAACCCAATCGGCACAGAGTTATGCATTAGGCGGTCGGTATTGCCACAATGGATTTCAGAGCAGAGTAACATATTAGTACAGAAAAAGAAATAAACATGTAAGGATTTATGGTTAAGGATGTATCCAGACTGTGCTGATGATGTCAATATTTTTATTGCTCATTCCTACAACAAAAACAGCTAGGTGGCAAACAGTAACATTTTATAGCAAAATTTCTCTGGCACTTTTGTTAGCACGAGAAAATTGACAAACAAAAAGCAACCATAAAGGATGAAACAAATTCATGGTTACATCACGGCAGCGATTTGTTTTATGTGAATGCTGAACAACTTTAAAAGATTCTTAAACTGTAGTTTACACTTTTGAAGACGGTGTTTTTTAATAAGTTCATCATTACCGCCAGACATGGATCTCACAATAAATTACAAAAAGCCTCACAAGATAAAATTTGATTACTAAACTATGTCCAATTTGGCATTAGATTCATTGTCGCACCTACGTGGGTCGATAATGCTGTTCGATTAATCTGACATTTTGCGGCGGTAGGCAGCAAGCAGTACGTAATACTTCAGATATTTCTGACTTTAAGTACGTGCGGTCCTGCACATCTAGCTATAGTAGGAAAATGTGATAGTAGTTGTAACCACATTTATGTAGAAAGCGGTATTAGGTAAATTGCTGATAAAACACGTTGATTTAAGCATACGAAACGCGTTGCCCAGAATTACGTGATGATGTCTTAGTTTAGTTACCTCGGTAATAGCCTATAATTTTATAACATAGTAATATTGAAATGTAGATAATCGCTGTGCGAAGATCCTACAGTTAAGCGACTCAGCTCGGCATGGACACTGTACGATTTGTAGCCGACCTGAAAACAAAATGCTTGCGAACCTCGTAACTTTTTGCGATATTGCAATGTCCGTGTTGTAAAGAAGAAAAATGCAATATTCTTTCGGACATTTTTATTTTTATCATTTTTAATTCGTTCAGAGTTCTGTATATCGATCTATTCTTAGCCGTTGGCCAGCCGGTGTAGCCGAGCGGTTCTAGGCGCTACAGTCTGGAACCGCGTGACCACTACGGTCGCAGGTTCGAATCCTGCCTCGGGCATGGATGTGTGTGATGTCCTTAGGTTAGTTAGGTTTAAGTAGTTCTAAGTTCTAGGGGACTGATGGCCTCAGATGTTAAGTCCCATAGTGCTCAGAGCCATTTTCATAGCCGTTCTATACACGTGCTCATAAAATTCTAACCACTTTTTCGTCGTGTGTCCTATTTTTTACATAACGTTATCGATTTCATGTGATATATGAAACTCACTTTGTTCAGTATTCTTGTAATATTTTGACACTAAAATTGGTTTTTGAAACTTTCATCACTCACTCCACATGTATAACAACAGTGGCTATTACTCTAGCACTTCAAGAACAGTATTCGAGAAATGTGTGCAGTGAAAAATAGTTTGATTATGCGCTTTCTGCAAAACGACTGTTAAATGCATTGCTTTTCTGTTAATGTTATTTAAATGCTATTACCAGAGTCATTTTGCTTCTGCTAAGTACCTGAATCTAAGTTGAGTAATTGTCTTACAAGGTACCCCAAGTAACTGTGAAGCTGTAGGAAATGGACGCAAAGAAGACAAATACGACACGGTAAAACTGGGCGAAAGAAATATGAGGTGATTTATTTCCGGGACAAGTGGACAAAATTGCCCCACTTTTGAAGTGGAGAAAGTGTGTCTTTAACGTCGGAAGCATCAGGGGGCATATTGTACGTACTGAAGGATTTATAATCCTGAACCACGCAAGAGAATACTGCCGCCCAAAGTTGTGTGGATGATATATACACACCATTTCTGTATCTCGTAAAGTGGGACAGCAATGGAACGGCTTACTCTCGCGTCCGGGAGCTGCTGATTTAAATGTAGGAGGAGTTTCGTATTTCATTCCAGGCAAATCTCCTTAAAGTTCCGTTTAGGTCCGGAGAAATACAAGGGTCCAGACGAACTTGAGGTGGACGCAACGTTAAATTGGAGCTTATGGTAGTATAAAGCCACATACTTTACACCACTGCGCTGTGACGCCTAGCAGAGGAACTCAGAAGTAGGAAATGAATGAAAACAAATTCCATGCTTTTGATTGGATTTATAAATCCTCTCAACTTTTATAAAATATTTCAAATAGAAACCTTATTGATCTTTTGTGATAATTCTTTCGATTTATTAGTATAGCTGACAAAATCTTCATCTGATGAAGATGACTTACTATTTTTTTTATAAAGAATTACTAGCAAATGGTCGCTACAAAGGATCTTAAATAGCTCAATTGTTCTGCGTTAAGTTTCTGTGTTTTTAAGGAAAGTACATAAGTACGACACACCCAGTTTCACAGAAGACAGATGAAAGGTAAGACTTAAATGTCTTGTCAGCAACGAGATCGTCAGAGACGCTAGATTAGGAACCAGCTGCGCTGTTATAGAAGGAATTATTCCATAATTTCTCTTCCATGGCTTAGAGAATACCGGAAAATTTAGCAGATGTTGACTGGACGGCTATTAGTCACGGATTAGAGCCCAGTGCCATTGCGTCAACTTGCTCTATTAAATTTCCACCAGAACCATGAAAAGCAACCAAGATATATTTGTACATGCACAGGGGTGAACAACATTAGACCATAATACAGTGGTAGTTCTCTCCATGACAGAGACAGTTACGTACTGGTCCGGAAGTAGAGCTTCACTGTGAGCAGTCTTCAACGCGGGTCAAGGCAGCTAACTGAAAGTGGAAAAATGTAAATGCATTTACAAATGTATTATCGACGTCTGTTTTCTAATGTTGTGACAGTAAAACAAGAATAGCTCAAAAAACCATTGCAATTAATTTAGCTTGATATTCCTCCATATCTGAAAAAGAATGAGTTCAGCGATCTTCGAAGACAGTCGAAGTCAGAACCTTTCCCGACAACTATCATACTGTTCAAGTGGTCGGTTCTTAATGACGTCTCAGCCGACTACCGACAGTAAAGAAAAAACTTGCTATTTTAAAACTGTACAACAAGAAGATAATGGAAATTTCGTCTAAAAATCAGTGACACGAAAATGCGCTTACCATTTTGAAACGTGCATTACATTGCTAGAGGACTTCTTAAGCACTATTAATATGATCTAGTGATAGCTCTGAAATAAAACAAGTCACCAGTATCACTAGTTCACGCTTCCTAGTTCCCTAACAACCATCACGAGTCTGAGCGGACCAACTCTCTACGGAAGGTCCAGAAAATGACGGCATAAAGAAATTTATTGAACATTACTAACTGAATTGAGATATCAACAGTGAATGGTGACGGAAATGCGTTTCCGTCGAAATGTGTGAGAGCTATTTCATACTAAACGCGAATATTATGCACGTACAGAATTTCAGCATACCTTCCAGCAAATGAATTACCTACATCAACGTTGCTCTCATAGCCCCTCATACAAATCCTATGATGAGTTATACACTACATATCAAGCATCTCCTGCCTCTGTGAATCATTTTAGCCCTGAGAGTGGCTTAAGCTTTCAGCTTCGTCGTTAAACTTATCCCAAGAACCACAGAAGATTTCCAGCGTTACTTGCACTTTACTCTGTCACTTCTTATTAGGCCTACGAATTACTTATATCACTGAATTTCTCTCATTGAGAATTATTATTCTGCAGATGGAACCCGGAACAGTATCATTAAAAAATGCTAACGCATTGTGCCAACCTATCTAGATGAAATTAGATTATCTGTATCGTATCTCATAATAATTAACGTCAAAATTGTAGCGTTCTTATCCACATAGTACGAAAACTATAACTTCTTTGTAAATGACAGACCTGGACGATGTAGTGGTTAGCTCATTGGCCTTGCAATCTGGAAGGGGGTGGTTCAGACCTCCATCCGGTCATCAATGTTTCGTACTTCGTGTTTTCCTTAAATCTTCTTTTTCTTCTTCTTCCTCAGCGTTTGTGCCGCGATGTAGCGGGGTCCTCTCTTTTGGCTCTCAGCCTTCAGTTGGCACCTTCTTGTGCTTGGTTAGGCTGAAGAGCTGCATCTTGAGGCCCATATGGAGACTGTATAGTGAACGTTGCCTCAGTCTCTCTATAGGTCGTTTACCATCGGCTGTCAATGAAAAGCTGCGTTTTGCTCTTGTAATATGATCTGTTCGAAGTAGGCCTACATGTCTGTATCACCACAGAAGACTTTCTATCATCCTCTCAACGACAGGTGCCACTCCATATCACCTTAGAATTTCATCATTGGTCACATTATCAGGAACAATGATGATTCCATAAATCGCTGATGGCAAATCCCAGGACGGTTCCTTTGAAAAGACACGGCCGATTTCCCTCTACGTCACTGCTCAGTCCGAACTTGTGCTTCGTCTCTAATGACCTCACCGTCGAGAGGAAGATAGACTCTCATCTTCTTTCCTTCTATGCAAATGAATTCAATGAGCTCTGTGACTCCTCCGCGGAAATGGTAAGAATAACGAAAATAGAGTTTCTAAATGGGAGACGATATCTGAATCTATTACCTGCGACTTACAGAGTAATACTTTGTACATTGCTTCCGGAGATAACAATACTATCTTTGTGATGGTCAACTAAGAACGAAAAAATAAATAATAATTTCTATAAAATAAAATACGGCTTTTCAAATGAGATCTCGCCGTTGCGAGGAACGTAACTCGCGAAAAATATTTCTTGCTAAGTTCATGAAAGCTGTAGAGAGCTACAACACTAAGCACCTCTGCTGTTCGTACCAACAGAAATGGTATAAGCTGTAGTCGTATTACCGCGAGATTCTTAGCTCAATTGAGGTGAATATGACAGTGGTTCCTTCAAAAGTAGCACGGATGATTACATGTCAATCCTCGTCACATCTGAAATTTCTTCATTCTCTAGGCACCTCTGAACCGACGGGTCTTTTAAAATGATTAACTGGAAATTAAAAGAAAAAAAGAGAAATGAGATGTACTCGCAGCGAGACGATGTTATACTTTTTCACGTGAGTTCTTTTTTTCTCACCTACTAATTCTGAGTTATATAGAGCGCTGTCTCGTTACGGATAAATTATAAAAGCTAAAGATAGGTACATTAAATCTGATACACCAGGTCGATTAATTGCAAATACGAGAAATGAATCGGAGAATAGAAGCCACTAAAGATAGTTACGTTAAAGCTGATGTAGCAGGCCGCTTAATTCCAAATACGAGAGCGAACTGAATCGGAGAATGCAAGCCTCTCCCCGATGTGCTGCCGCAGCTGCTCGCTTAAAGTGTCGCAAGCAAAATATGATTTCCCACGGAGCGATCGACCTGATGGGAAGGGAGCGGCTTGCTTCACAGAAGACCTTAAATTCGTTACCGGTGCCGAATGTCATCTCCGGCGAGCAGGAAATTTCACAGAACGAGGTGTCCCCGCAAACACCTGAAGCAGACAATTTCCCACAATTTCCTGTCTAGAGAAGTGAATAGAAAATCGACTGCATTTATAGTTACAGGAATAATTTCCGGGAGTGGTTTCGATGCTACTGTATATAAACGCGATAACATGAGATACTACGTAAGCCCTTTATCTGTTTTTATATTTTTTTCCTCAGAACAGTATTACGTATTCTGTCTGTTTGTGAAACCTATGAGAGGGACTTTGTTTCCAAGAAGTTCAAAACCTAGATAGAATAAACTTTGGAGAAACATTGGCGGTTTTGTGTGGACTTAAAACTTCGAGTCACAATGCAGAAACATTACACAGTTGCTTCTTTCCAATTAATAACAACGTGCAAAGGATACATGCAGTACCGAGCGTTTCCAATTTTTATTTCTTCTTCCGATATTATAATATGCATGTAACAGCGAATTATTGTAGGTATTCAAGTACAATATCCTGCATTCAAGTTCAATATCCTGTATATATGAATATGTTACGATCAGTGAAAAACTTCTGCAGAATGAAAAGCACTCCCACGTCGTAGTTTTATTTCAGTGATCAACAGCCTGAGTACATGCTTCTGTTTGTAATCTACTACATTAATCATACAACTTTATGGCACTCATAATGTGCAACATGGATCGTTCATGTCAACTGAGTGCTTTGTTTCATGAAACAACCTGTAGGCAGTGTGTTTTTATTTCTGCTCTTAGCTAGTTTCAAACGTTAGGTCATTTCCCCTCATACATTTGCAAAAGTCATTGATATCTCAAGCGTAACCTCTATAAATATGAACCGAAGCGATCAGGCCGTTTCATGAGCCAATAACAATTCCTGTTCTGTAGTGATGCCAATTTCTTTTGAATGCACATGATTTTTTTTTTTGTAAATTTTTGGTTGAAATTCACGTAAGGGTTGAATTTAGCTAGTGTCGTCGATAAGGCAACTAACAATCATAAACAGAAAATGGTTTCATTCAATCAGTGCATCGAGGGTGTGGAGCCCTGAATATCGTAAATAGGTGAGTGTTTTGTACTTTGCTGCAAAATCCAAATGAGATAGCGTAGCACAATTAAATATTTCTGTACTGGCGAGAAAGACGCCATGCATTAGGCAGAAGGCTTAAACGGGTGTGCTACACATTCCAACAGTCACTGTATGTGGTTACTGACACAGTTCGTTTCCCCTGCTTGTCAAGAGCCATTTATAAATCTTCGTTATACATGACAAAAAACAAGCACTATTTCAGAATTTTCTCGTGAAGAAACAAAATAAATTTGAGAAGCAAACCGATTGTAGGTTTACTCTGGGAATCATCCTGGTGGCCGTTAGCTGAATCACCGGAAACCTAAATCGGGTTACCGGATCTTCATTTTCTTGCAAATCGGTGTCTTAATGGCACCACTCAGCGACGGTATTCTGTTAGTTCGGACCACCCACAAGCGTACGAATACGCTCAGGGTAATCAGAGGGCTAAATCATAATCCAAACAATTCTCCAGTGCGACATCAATTTTTACTTCTAGTATTCTCCTTACTTTTCTGGTTTTTATTGTATGTGCTCCAAGGAAATGTGTAGTTATGCCGCCTCTGCTTGTTCTCAAACTCCGTTATGACTTTGGAAGGACACAGACTGAATTAGAAATATCTCTCTTTCAGGATAGATGGTGTTAATGTCGCCTTAGTGAATACAGTAGACTGACATGTCAGATATCGGAAATAATTTAAGAGATTATATCTCAACATATCTGACCACGGTGCACTCATCAGTAAACGAAACATGGAGAATTAATGTCAGAAAACGTGCAGTTTCAGTAGTTCTCGAGACGTACTGTGCTCTCAGTTTGTTCCTCGTGGTGGGTATAACCATAAAAAAGTGGTGAGAAAAGCCTTTAAAGTCCCGTTGCTTTTACAGATGTGCGATAGTGGAAATCAGTTTAAAGGCAGGGTTCCTAGGAAAGTATTATAAAATGCCCGAAGCATACTCCCATCGAATTTGTTATGCAGGTATTTAATACGTTATAACACGTAAAATAATTTCTGTACGAATACCCAACTTGGTTGCGTTAATGTCCAGAATATGGGGTGCACGATTTCCATGCGCCAGAGTGCCACGGTCCAGTTCCAACTATGGCCACCACGTGCCGTGTTCAGTCATCGTGATTCATAGTCTCACACACCTGACCAGTCACAGTACACTTGTTGACGAGTCAACATGAGCTCGGACAAAAGGAGCAGGGCATAATTGGTGAAGCTCTATTATCAAGAAACTCGGGGTAGCCGCGCGGTCTGCGGCGTCTTGCACGGTCCGCGCGGCCGCCCCCGTCGGAGGTTCGAGACCTCCCTCGGGCGTGGGTGTATGTGTTGTCTTAAGCGTAACTTAGTTTACGTTAGATTAAGTAGTGTGTAGGCTTAGGGACCGATGGCCTCAGCAGTTTGGTCCCGTAAGATCTTACCACAAGTTTCCAATTTCAATTATCAAAACGAGAGTAATGCTGCAGCTGCACTTCGAGAATATCGCCGGCTGAAAGGATTACGGAAGGGTCGTCTTTCTCCACTTACTGTGCGGAATATGATGAAGAAGTTCGAATCAAGTGGAGAACTGGGCGTCGCTCCGGGAAGAGGCCGACGATCGGTGGTTGATGAAATCGCTGTTGCTATGGCAGACAACGCCGCGCGCAATTCCCGATCGTCAGTCTGTGCGCGTGGTGTATCACGACAGTTGAACATCCCGTGGCCCACTGTACGGAAGGTGCTTCGAACCATTCTCAAATGGTATCCGTTCAAGATCCATATCGTACAGCAGCTCGCACCACAGGACCACAACGACGTGTTGACTTCACTCTCCACTTTCTCGCAAGGACTGAAGTTGACGAGGGCTACCCCAGGACCATCCTACGGACAGACGAAGCTCATTTTTATCTGAATTGCGGAGTGCTGGGATCCTCACCTCCAGTCACTGTGCGTGAACTTCCTCTGGGTGGTGAAAGTGTCACCGTATGGTGTGGCTTCACTGTTACGTTCATCATTGGTCTATTCTTTTTTGAACAGGTTGATGCTCGAGGACCAAAGACGTGCAGTGTGACTGGCCAGTGTTACTACGATATGTTTCGCTAGCATGTCATACCCTCCCTACAGGAGAGAGACGCATTGAAGCCAACAGTTTTCGTGCAAGATGGGGCCCCGCCGCACATCACTCGTGAAGTTGAACTGCATCTCCGAAACACATCTGGAAACTGTCAAATTATCTGCCTATCGTTTCCAAATGCTTCGCCAGTACGATCACCTCATCTCACTCCCTGTCACTTCTGGTTGTAGGGCTGCCGGAAGGACAGAGTTTACCAGAGAAACACACACATATGTTGATCTGAAGTGCAGCAAATCAAGAGAGATAGCCAGCATACCTACGGACATGCTTCCTTCTGTTGTGCGAAATGCAATCCTGCGCATTCAGACTCTTCTGGACATTGGTGGGCGCCATACTGAGCCCCTTTTGCAGCAGTCATGGTAACGGTATGTAATGGTATTATGTACCGTAGAAGCACATTAAAAGTGTTTCAATTGAATTGACTTTGCATTATTTCTCTTCTCCATGTCATTGACATTAATGCTACCAAGTATGGTCCTCATACAGTAATTAGTTTCCGTGTTATAACGTGTCAAATAGAGAAAGTTTAATTTTAACCACTCAGTAGATACATACAAGGCATAAACAATCATGAAGGAATTACATAGTTTCTTTCATAACACGAGTAACAAAATAAGGTATTTGTATTTCCTGCAGGGAAGTCAATATAAAGGCACTCGCTGTCCTGTTGTGTTGTCGCATAGTAAGTACTTTGTCCAATCTCCGTTCTTCCTAACTATCTCAAAAACTTCTTGGACTTTGATTTCGTTAGGGATTGCAATTCCTGCTGTGAAATTGTCGCCCACCCTTCTCATATCGCTCATTTCATCTCACATACGGCCTCAAATTGCCTTCCATTACGGTAAACACGCCTTGAAAGTATTTCCCAAAGTTTTTCCACGGGGTTAAAATCCAGCCCTCATGCAGGGCAGGGCAAGACCATCGATACCTTTATCTTAAATGACTTTTTTGTTCTGCAGAGACCAGGATAGTTTGATTACCTTGTTGACACGTTAGACTTTCGTCCCCTAGGTCCTCATACATTCTGTCTCCAGCATATCAGTGTGCATTCTAGTGTTCACCCAAGCAGTACGTGATTTACCTTTAGTGCAGAATGCTGCCCTTATCATAACACTTCCGCCATCAAAATTTCTACTCATTCTTACCAGCTGCTCTGTTCTCAGATCATGTCAATCATACTGAAATCCATCTGGACCATCTAAATTAAACTACTTCTCACCACTGAAAATCATTTTATGCCATTCTCAAGTCTACGGAATATGCTTTTCAGCTAACCCAAATCTAGCCTGTTTACGTTTGGGCGTTAGAGAAAGTTTCTGTGGTCATTTCTTCAATGCGAGATGTTTTCGTTTGACAAGATTTGTCGAACATGTCCGGCAGTTTCTGACAGCTGTAAATCTACAAGTGGAGGATAATAACGGTTTGTGGACCTCGCTTTGTGCAAAAGTAAAAGTTTCGACGCCTCAGATAATTTTGTAATTGGCCTATAATTACCTTTCAGTCCGTATCGTGGGAGAATGTAATGAAATTATAAATCACTATACTTGAACGGTTCATTTTCTTGGCGATTTGATGATTAGAGGGTCCAGTTTCCTTCTACACACCGATTTTTGCTTTTTCATCACATGACAACTGTTTTCCGAGTGGCTGTGTCACAATCGTGGTTTATGTACACAGTACGTACTGTAACTAATGGTTTCGGTAGACTAATTGCAGGTAAGATACGCACGCACACACTAACACCACACAGATGTTGATGTTGATGTTGTTTGGGGAAGGAGACCAGACAGCGAGGTCATCGGTCTCATCGGATTAGGGAAGGACGGGGAAGGAAGTCGGCCGTGCCCTTTCAAAGGAACCATCCCGGCATTTCCCTGGAGCGATTTAGGGAAATCACGGAAAACCTAAATCAGGATGGCAGGACGCGGGATTGAACACCACACAGAGCGGTCTGTCTTTATACCGAGTTCCACACTCTACCAGCTGATTCGCTAATGTCTATTGACTGCATTTGTCAGTGTACTGGATCTCATACTACTGCATATACGCTGTGCGCAACTATTCCAACCGATAATGCTAATTTTCACACAGCTATCCATTCGTTTATATTGATTTCTATTACTGTAGCACACTCTCGGATTTGAGGAAGAATATAGACTGTGTCGCATTCAAAAAAACCGTCCCGGTATTTGCGGTAAGCGATTTATTGGAACGACGGAAAATGTGAATCTGGATAGCCAGATGCGGATTTCGGTCGGCATCTTTCTGAGAGCAAGTCCACTCCTCTATCGAAGGCGAGCCCTTTCGGTTAGCAATCCGGCGCACTAACCGTGCAGCTACCGAGGCGGACGTTGAACTAGCTTACCTTCTCATTTAAAATGTAAACGAGCAATGACAAGGAAAGCGTTTCTTAAGAAGAGAAATTTGTTAACATCGAGTATTGATTTAAGTGTCAGGAAGTCGTTTCTGAAAGTATTTGTATGGAGTGTAGCCATGTATGGAAGTGAAACGTAGACGATAAATAGCTTAGACAAGAAGAGAATAGAAGCCTTCGAAATGTGGTGCTACAGAAGAATGCTGAAGATTAGATGGGTTGATCACATAACTAATGAGGAGGTATTGAATAGAAATGGGGAGAAGAGGAGCTTGTGGCACAACTTGACTAGAAGAAGGGATCGGTTGGTAGGACATGTTCTGAGACATCGAGGGATCACCAATTTACTCGTAGTATTGGAGGGCAGCGTGGAGGGTAAAAATCGTAGAGGGAGACCAAGAGATCAATACACTAAACAGATTCAGAAGGATGTAGGTTGGAGCAGGTACTGGGAGATGAAGAAGCTTGCACAGGATAGAGTAGTATGGGGAGGTGCATCAAACCAGTCTCAGGACTGAAGACCACAGCAACAACAACTCATATATAAGTAGCATTTCTACCTTCTCTTGGTTTAGATGTTACTCACACATACCTTCAACTGAAGATCTTTCACTGAATGACAGGTGAACATTTTCCTTGTGTTTCCATTTGTTTACTGATGCTCAGCAATTGGATGAGGTGCATTACCCGAGTACCGGCACTTAGTGAAAGAACATAAGAGTGAGAGACAATTTTGTATTATGTTTTTCATAAGATCATGTTTACATGACTAGTACACTGTGATACGTTTCTGAACAGGTCTTGAGAAGAACAAGTAGATTAAAGGATGAAGGATTCGGGGTGATGTTTAGAAAAGACCTATTGCTCTCTTTGTGACCAACAAAGCTACAAGAAAGGCAATTATTCTGGTTCATGCCCCCATGGTAGCTTAACAACATTTGCTGATATACTCTTTATTTTGATTATGGAAAAAAGGTTAGTAGTGGTGGTTAGAATAAATGGACCACACCGCATACAGGGTGTCCAAGAAATAACGCGATAAACGTCGAGGGTTTTAGAGGTCGTCTTGAAGAACAAATCGAGGATCGAGTCCCGTGTCCCGAAATGTCATCCAACGACGCTAAAGGGCGTCGAAGTCATAAGCATCGGCGCCTACCCCTAGGCCACCCATTCGGCAGCAAACGTGACTTTTTACGCTGAGCGACCGTAGGCGGAACGTCTCGCAGAGTTGATTGTTATTCAGTGATCGCGACTAATTATCACGATAGCCAGCGGAGAAGATGGAGCTAGTTGCTGTAAAGTCAAGTGCCGGCACGCCAGTCGGGACCGACAGGGAAGAGAAGGCTGTGAGAGGAAGTTTGCCAGTCGCACGCTGACCGAACCTCGCTCCAGCACGACGACGCGACAGCAACGGTCCCAAGGTGAAGAGGACACAAGCGCCGCGACCGATTAGTGACGCCCCAGTTCAATAGCAGCTTAAAGATTAGCGACTTCGATAGCGATGGAAATGTTACCGATAATGGTGCCACTAAAGCGGAGTTACTAAATACAGTTTTCCGTGATTCCTTCACGAAAGAAGACTAAGTAAATATTCCAGAATTCGAAACCAGAACATCTGTTAGCATGAGTGACATAAAAGTAGATATCTTAGGTGTTGCAAAACCACTCGAATCACTTGAGAAAGGCAAGTCTTCCGGTCCAGACGGTATACAATCAGGTTCCTTTCAGAGCATGCAGACACAATAGTACCTTTCTTAGCACTCACATACAACCGCTCACTTGACGAAAGGTCTGTTCCTAAAGGGAAAGTAGTACAGGTCACACCAATATTCAAGAAAGGAAATAGGAGTAACCCATTGAATTACAGAACCATATCACAGACCTCAATTTGCAGTAGGAGTTTGGAGCATATACTGTAAACGAACATTATGTTTCACCTTGAGGAAAATGACTTATTGTTACTTATCGTTCTTGTGCAACACAGCTAGCTCTGTATTCCCATAAAGTAATGAGCGCTGTCGACAAGGGATCTCAGATCGATTCCACATTCTTAGATTTCCAGAAGGCTTTTGGTACCGTTCCTCACAAGCGACTATTAATCAAATTGCGTGCATATGGAGTATCGTCTCAGTTGTGTGACTGGATTCGTGATTTCCTCTCCGAGAGGTTATAGTTAGTAGTGATAGACGGTAAATCATCGAGTAAAACAGAAGGAATTACGAGCAATGTAATTTGGAAAGACCACATAGATAATATTATGGGGAAGGCGAAACAAAGATTACGCTTTGTTGGCAGAACACATAGAAGATGCGACAAACCCACTAAAGAGACAGCCTTAATTACACTTGTCCGACCTCTGCTGGAGTATTGCTGCGCGATATGGGATCCTTACCAGGCAGGATTGACGGAGGACGTCGAAAAAGTTCAACGAAGTGCAGCTCGTTTCGTGTTATCGCACAATAGGGGTGAGAGTGTCACTGAGATGATGCGCGAGATTGAGTGGCAGTCACTGAAACAAAGGCGGTTTTCTTCGTGGCGAGATCCATTTACGAAATTTCAGTCACCAACTTCCTGTTCCGAATGCGAAAATATTTTGTTGACACCCACCTACTTAGCGAGAATTGATCATCATAATAAAATAAGAGAAATCAGAGCTCGAACGGAAACATTTAGGTGTTCCTATTTCCCACATGCCATTCGAGAGTGGAATGGTAGAGAAGTAGTATGAAAATGGTTTGATGAACCCTCTGCCAGGCACTTAAATGTGAATTGCAGAGTAACCAAACCATGTAGATGTAGGGTTGGGGTGATGTGGAGAGGAGACCAAACTGCGAGGTCATCGGTCTCATCGGATTAGGGAGGGATGGGGAAGGAAGTCGGCCGTGCCCTTTAAAAAGAACCATCACTGCATTTGCCTGAAGCGATTTACGGAAACAACGGAAACCTAAATCAGGAGGACCGGACGCGGGACTGAACCGTCGTCCTCCCGAATGCGAGTCCAGTGTGCTAACTACTGCGCCACCTCGTGCGCTGCGACTTCGATAGGAGCATCAACGGTAGTCACTACGCTTGTACTCACTATGTAGCACAGACTTGTGATTGTCTATAGTATTTCTTATTACATCTGTGTAGTTGCCAAAGTTATGTATTGTATTTTTCCCTGTTGTAACAAAACTCTTTATACGACTTGTTTGATCCTTTGCCTAGCGAACAGAGTATGCAGGCTTCCTAGCCACTAGCAGATTGACGACGAGGTTGGAATAAAGAGTTGCTGTGTAGACAGGCCTTGTCTCCTATGAATGTGATGCTCCACTCCCTCGGAGAATGACAGGTTTTGACACGGGTTTCCTTCTGCAGTTTATTTTTCTCCTGTATACTGAAAAACATTGGAGATTTTAGAGGGTATCAGGAGCAAAATAAACTGCAGAAGGAAACCGTGTAGAAAACCGTTATTCAAGGAGGTAACAGAGCCTCGCATTCATAGGAGACAACGCCTGTCTGCACAGCTACTAGCTCCATCTTTTCTCTACTGACGAACGTGCTAATCAGTCGCGGTCAATGATTAACAAACAACATTTCGATGCGTTCCGCATACGGTCCGTCAGCGTGCAAAAGTCACGTTTGCTGCCGAAGGGGTGGTCTAGTGCAGGCACCAGCACATGCAACTGCCTACAACTGCATCACAAAGGACACAAAAACTAGCTTGGAAGTAGGAACTGTTACGGCATAAATTCAAGCGCCGGCACACCACTCGGGAACAAGAGAGAAGAGATGGCTGTGAGAAGACGTCAGCCAGTCGCACATCGACCGACCCCTCTCCACGACGACAACGCGACTGCAGCGGCCCCTATGCGATTAGGACAGAAGCGTCGTGCACGACTGGTCTCGGCCTAGTCTACAGCAGTTTGAAGACTAGCAACTTGGACAGAAGCGTCAACTCTATCACTTGCTTGTACGGCTATGTAACACGGACTTGGGAATTGTTATACGGTAGAGAATTCTTATTTTGTGTGTCGCTCTTTGCTTGCGGCACATCTGCGTAACACAAAGTTAAGTATTGTAGTTTTTCATTTTGTAATAAAACTCATTAATAAGATTTGTTGGAATGTTGTCTAACGATCCGAGAAAGCCGGTTTGCTAGACACCCGATATTTGACGACCAGGCAGGATTTTAACAGCAACTCCACAACTGGACATTCGAAGTTTGGAAATGAAATAGCGAGACTAATGAGTCACGGAACATTGAGTTACCAGTGTTCTCCAACGCGCCTGCGACGATGACTAACTGAGACAAACCGCACGTACGCAGTACTGGTGGTGGTAAATATGAAGGAGAATGTGTGATCAGGATAAAATACGCACTCTTGTACGATTACACCGCCTTTCACAGAAGAACAACTAAAGATACCGAATAAAATATATTGTGTATGCAAATGACTGCAGATTTTTGCAGTGATATGTCAGATGAGTATCTATTAGCCATAATGGAATCAATCTATCATTTCCATACTCAGGTAGTGAGTGTTGAGAAAATAGCTTTTTTGGACCAAGTGATCGATGAATTGGTGAATTGGTTTCCTGTTGTCTTTCTCCAACTTCTTACGAAGTCTCATGTGTCAATGTTCTGTTGACGTCTGTGGTAATTGTTTATGCACTATAGTATTGCGTTCGATTTATGGATAACTACGGAATGAAATCGAGGGTCAGCTAAAAATTTGGAGCCATCATATGGCCACGCCCTTTCGGTTACCTTCATAGGTGTGCTCAGTTCAGCTTATCCATCCAGTAGATAAATTAACATTAGCTGTGCCACACACTCCCTCTCCGAGAGTCATTGTGGTCGTCTGGAACTACACTTAGGTCACGTAAATGTAAATTACGTATGTCATTGCTTACCCTGTTCAACCTCCTATTGGAAAGAGTGTACTTTCTCAACACACGTTGGTCCCTTTCCTTGCAGATATTTGGAGATATTTGAGGGTTGAGTAATATATGTATTTGTAGTGTGTAAGTAAGAGTAATGCATGTGTATGATGTAATGTTACTTTTGAGCTTCATGGTGATGATGAGAGGAGGAGGAGGGTAAAACCAGGTGTCAGCACAAAGCCTACGCCTCTTCAATAGCGCTAAGGGGGCAGCCGAACATAACGTCATCCGATGGACGGAACACCGTCAACAGTGTAACATGCCCTAAGTTCATCAGACACTGCGGAGAGGTTTCGAATTTAATCCAGGACTCGAGCAAACAATGGTGATCAGAAACTTTACACCACCATTTCTCCTCCGCTTTCCTAGTCCAGCGATCCGTTCACGCGTACGATAGCGACCTAGCCTGCGGAGGGGGGCACGATAAATTCTGAGCAACAGTGTCCCAGGAGTAATAGCCAATATTCAGGGATATGACACGAACGATCATTTCAATCAAAAAACTTTATGTGGATGTATGTCCTATTCCGAATAGTTTCCGAAAACAAAGTAATTTAATGTAAATTGTTATTTACTTTCTATATTACTAAAAATGGTTTAAATGGCTCTGAGCACTATGGGACTTAACATCGATGGTCATCAGTCCCCTAGAACTTAGAACTACTTAAACCTAACTAACCTAAGGACAGCACACAACACCCAGCCATCACGAGGCAGAGAAAATCCCTGACCCCGCCGGGAACCCGAGCGTGGGAAGCGAGAACGCTACCGCACGACCACGAGATGCGGCCTCTATATTACTCAACACAATGCCAGGTTTACACACGAACAACAGATAGAAAAAATTATAAGATGCTTTTTACAAAGTATCAACTAAAAAATAAAGATTTTTGACACATTCACCTCTAAGCATTGTCGCATACGTCTCAGTACATCTGTTGCACAGTTCACAATAAATGTTCGAACATCCCACTGTCTGCTCCAATGCATTTGTGCACTCTTGGGAGAACGTGTTGTGTTGCCTCTGCGCGTGCCCTAATGAGGGCAGCAGTGTCCATGATGAGACCGAGCAGTTCATCGTGCGTATCCACCTTCCGTAGGTACCCTTCAGGGTTCATTCGGCCCCATAAACAAAACTCTAATGTCGTAAGGTCTGGCGATCTTGGTGGCTAGTTAATTGTCCTACCACGACCAATCCATCGGTCAGGGTAAGTGTACTCGAGAAGTTCCCTCACACGTGTGGTAAAATGTGGAGAGGTCCGTCACGCTGGACGTACATTGGAGTCCGCGTGGCTAAAGGAACGTCTTCACGGCGCTCAACAAACCAATTATCCCAAAACTGCAACTGATTCTCACCCGACATTCAGTCCTCTAAAATAATTGGACCTATCAAAATATTACCGATCTTGCCGCACGAAACAATGATCAAAAATGAATTCGTAAAATGGTTTCCACTCTAAGGTGTGGATTTTCCAGCAGCCATTACGCATGTAGTTTATTCCATTCCGTGTAATCGTGGCCTCACGAGCGAATAGTATCAATGAAAGCAAATGACGATTGTCATTTAACCACTGACAAAATGCAAGTCTTGCGACATTGTCCACTGTTCCATAACGTATACACGTGGCTTCATCAATGAATAGTATTAAGGGAAGCAAAGATTTGTAAAAGATTTGTTTTGCTCTCATAGTTTTTGCCACTTACATGACTGTCAGTGAGGGAAAATTTTCGTTTCACTTTTCTTGAGCTGTGTAAATTATTCCTCAGGTATTCTGTACATGGTTCTGGAAAGTAGGAGGTGTTGTTGTTGTTGTGGTCTTCAGTCCTGAGACTGGTTTGATGCAGCTCTCCATGCTACCCTATCCTGTGCAAGTTTCTTCATCTCCCAGTACCTACTGCAACCTACATCCTTCTGAATCTGCTTAGTGTATTCATCTTTTGGTCTCCCTCTACGATTTTTACCGCCCACGCTGCCCTCCAATGCTAAATGTGTGATCCCTTGATGCCTCAGAACATGTCCTACCAACCGGTCACTTCTTCTCGTCAAGTTGTGCCAAAAACTCCTCTTCTCCCCAATTCTATTCAATACCTCCTCATTAGTTACGTGATCAATCCATCTAATCTTCAGCATTCTTCTGTAGCACCACATTTCGAAGGCTTCTATTCTCTTCTTGTCTAAGCTATTTATCGTCCACGTTTCACTTCCATACATGGCTACACTCCATACAAATACTTTCAGAAACGACTTCCTGACACTTAAATCAATACTCGATGTTAACAAATTTCTCTTCTTAAGAAACGCTTTCCTTGCCATTGCCAGTCTACATTTTATCTCCTCTCTACCTCGACCATCATCAGTTATTTTGCTCCCCAAATAGCAAAACTCCTTTACTACTTTAAGTGTCTCATTTCCTAATCTAGTTCCCTTAGCATCACCCGACTTAATTCGACTACATTCCATTATCCTCGTTTTGCTTTTGTTGATGTTCATCTTATATCCTCCTTTAAAGACACTGTCCATTCCGTCCAACTGCTCTTCCAAGCCCTTTGCTGTCTCTGACAGAATTACAATGTCATCGCCGAACCTCAAAGTTTTTATTTCTTCTCCATGGATTTTAATACCTACTCCGAATTTTTCTTTTGTTTACTTTACTGCTTGCTCAATATACAGATTGAATAACATTGGGGAGAGGCTACAACCCTGTCTCACTCCCTTCCCAAACACTGCTTCCCTTTCATGCGGTTCGACTCTTATAACTGCCATCGAGTTTCTGTACAAATTGTAAATAGCCGTTCGCTTCCTGTATTTTACCCCTGCCACCTTTAGAATTTGGAAGAGAGTATTCCAGTCAACATTGTCAAAAGCTTTCTCTAAGTCTACAAATGCTAGAAACGTAGGTTTGCCTTTCCTTAATCTTTCTTCTAAGATAAGTCGTAAGGTCAGTACTGCCTCACGTGCTCCAATATTTCTACGGAATCCAAACTGATCTTCCCCGATGTCAGCTTCTACCTGTTTTTCCATTCGTCTGTAAAGAATTCGTGTTAGTATTTAGCAGCTGTGACTTATTAAACTGATAGTTCGGTAATTTTCACATCTGTCAACACCTGCTTTCTATGGGATTGGAATTATTATATTCTTCTTGAAGTCTGAGGGTACTTCACCTGTCTCATACATCTTCCTCACCAGATGGTAGAGTTTTGTCAGGACTGGCTCTCCCAAGGCCGTCAGTAGTTCTAATGGAATGTTGTGTACTCTCAGGGCCTTGTTTCGACTCAGGTCTTTCAGTGCTCTGTTAAACTCTTCACGCAGTTTCGTATCTCCCATTTCATCTTCATCTACATTCTCTTCCATTTCTATAATATTGTCCTCAAGTACATCGCCCTTGTACAGACCCTCTATCTACTCATTCCATCTTTCTGCTTTCCCTTCTTTGGTTAGAACTGGGTTTCCATCTGAGCTTTTGATATTCATACAAGTGGTTCTCTTTTCTCCAAAGGTCTCTTTAATTTTCCTGTAGGCAGTATCTATCTTACCCCTAGTGAGATAAGCCTCCACATCCTTACATTTGTCCTCTAGCCATCCCTGCTTAGCCATTTTGCACTGCCTGTCGATCTCATTTTTGAGACATTTGAATTCCTTTTTGCCTGCTTCATTTACTGCATTTTTATATTTTCTCCTTTCATTTCTACCAGCCCTCGTCTTTTTACCTACTTGATCCTCTGCTGCCTTCACTACTTCGTCCCTCAGAGCTACCCATTCTTCTTCTACTGTACTTCTTTCCCCCACTGCTGTCAATTGTTCCCTTATGCTCTCCCTGAAACTCTGGTTTAGTCAGTTTATCCAGGTCCCATCTCCTTAAATTCCCACCTTTTTGCAGTTTCTTCAATTTTAATCTGCAGTTCATAACCAATAGATTGTGGTCAGAGTCCACATCTGGCCCTGGAAATGTCTTACAATTTAAAACCTGGTTCCTAAATCTCTGTCTTACCATTATATAATTTATCTGATACCTTTTAGTATCTCCGGGATTCTTCCAAGTAGGAGGTAGTATGAACGAAATTATTCTAAACCCAGTTGCCTTTTTATTTCAGTTTTATCGTGAGAGAGACTACTGTACTTACTTATGTTCGCGATATGATACAATTTAGTCACAATTATCACTTTCCGATCCTGGCCATAATCCGCTATGTCCTTTGCATTTGGCGCAACATTTGGCTCGAAAATTCTGTCAGCCAGTGTGCAATGTGCAAGTGGACGTGCCAGCTGTCAAGGGCGGAGCTGCAGGGCTCGTTTCTCCCCCGACCTCCTGCCGTGCTGGCCGATGCTGGTATAATCGTTAATTAGAACCGTAGTCCCAACGCGGTCATTGTTGCCCTTAGCTAACTGGCCCTTCGCACGCTGCAATCAATACGTTCATCAGAGAGACTTGCAAACGTTAGTGACTCTCCGAGAACGATCCCCTCCAGCTGCGTGTGTCCATACAGCTCCCAGCACGCCACAAGCATTATTTCTCCCTATGGCAAATTCTGCCATACAGGTGCATGATGTCGTGGACTATGGGTGGTAGGTTGTCAGAGCTATCTTCACATGTAGAATTCCTATTTTCAAGCCCTTCTCCAATCACTTTGGCCGCACAGGGTATCCGCGCGGTCTTGGGCGTCTTGACACGGTTCGCGAGGCTCCCCCGTCGGAAGTTCGAGTCCTCCCTCGGCCATGGGGGTGTGTGTTGTCCTTAGCGTAAGTTAGTTTAAGTTAGATTAAGTAGTGTGTTAGCCTAGGGACCGATGACATCAGCAGTTTGGTCCCATGGAAACTTACCACAAAGTTCCAAAGAATTTCCAATGACTTTGAGAACTCGAGTTCTGCACGCTGAGATTAAGTTAGATACCAAGAAAGATGTTGACTTTATCTCATCGTACATGGTGTACTTAAAGCCTTTCTCAAATCAAACAAACTTATTTCCAAGTAACTACGCTAGATACAGCTACACGGTTTGTTGCAAATGGCAGCTTCACTCATAACGCCTTTAAGGACACACTTTAACATGTCTATGCAATTTTTTGAAAGCGGTAGCTCAACTCATTAAGTTTTGACGGACGGACATGTTAGAACTTTAGGTTGCCCCTTAGTTACATGAATTTCAACCACGGTTAGTATTTCAACAAAATGGTGTCCGACACACCGGGGGTTATTTGTTTGCCAGTTCTTGAATGAAATCTTTCTGGATAAATGGATCTGTATCGTCGCCCAGTATCATAGGCCCGATATACACTCCTGGAAATGGAAAAAAGAACACATTGACACCGGTGTGTCAGACCCACCATACTTGCTCCGGACACTGCGAGAGGGCTGTACAAGCAATGATCACACGCACGGCACAGTGGACACACCAGGAACCGCGGTGTTGGCCGTCGAATGGCGCTAGCTGCGCAGCATTTGTGCACCGCCGCCGTCAGTGTCAGCCAGTTTGCCGTGGCATACGGAGCTCCATCGCAGTCTTTAACACTGGTAGCATGCCGCGACAGCGTGGACGTGAACCGTATGTGCAGTTGACGGACTTTGAGCGAGGGCGTATAGTGGGCATGCGGGAGGCCGGGTGGACGTACCGCCGAATTGCTCAACACGTGGGGCGTGAGGTCTCCACAGTACATCGATGTTGTCGCCAGTGGTCGGCGGAAGGTGCACGTGCCCGTCGACCTGGGACCGGACCGCAGCGACGCACGGATGCACGCCAAGACCGTAGGATCCTACGCAGTGCCGTAGGGGACCGCACCGCCACTTCCCAGCAAATTAGGGACACTGTTGCTCCTGGGGTATCGGCGAGGACCATTCGCAACCGTCTCCATGAAGCTGGGCTACGGTCCCGCACACCGTTAGGCCGTCTTCCGCTCACGCCCCAACATCGTGCAGCCCGCCTCCAGTGGTGTCGCGACAGGCGTGAATGGAGGGACGAATGGAGACGTGTCGTCTTCAGCGATGAGAGTCGCTTCTGCCTTGGTGCCAATGATGGTCGTATGCGTGTTTGGCGCCGTGCAGGTGAGCGCCACAATCAGGACTGCATACGACCGAGGCACACAGGGCCAACACCCGGCATCATGGTGTGGGGAGCGATCTCCTACACTGGCCGTACACCACTGGTGATCGTCGAGGGGACACTGAATAGTGCACGGTACATCCAAACCGTCATCGAACCCATCGTTCTACCATTCCTAGACCGGCAAGGGAACTTGCTGTTCCAACAGGACAATGCACGTCCGCATGTATCTCGTGCCACCCAACGTGCTCTAGAAGGTGTAAGTCAACTACCCTGGCCAGCAAGATCTCCGGATCTGTCCCCCATTGAGCATGTTTGGGACTGGATGAAGCGGCGTCTCACGCGGTCTGCACGTCCAGCACGAACGCTGGTCCAACTGAGGCGCCAGGTGGAAATGGCATGGCAAGCCGTTCCACAGGACTACATCCAGCATCTCTACGATCGTCTCCATGGGAGAATAGCAGCCTACATTGCTGCGAAAGGTGGATATACACTGTACTAGTGCCGACATTGTGCATGCTCTGTTGCCTGTGTCTATGTGCCTGTGGTTCTGTCAGTGTGATCATGTGATGTATCTGACCCCAGGAATTTGTCAATAAAGTTTCCCCTTCCTGGGACAATGAATTCACGGTGTTCTTATTTCAATTTCCAGGAGTGTACAATGAACACTAAGTTCATTGAGTTACGAGAACACAATTTTCCCTCTGGGAAACAAGTCTTGAAATACTCACGAACGAATAAACTCTTCTGGTTTGAACGCGAATAGTACCGGAGTCAGAATGCCTATTAATGATAAATGAAGAAACAGTTTTAAACTTACGTTAATCCTAAAAATGAAATGTATTCGTAGCGGCGAGTATTGACAACCATCAGCTGCATAATGGAATGACTACAATGAAAAATTGTGCTGGGACGGAACCCGAACCCAGATTACCCGCTTATCTCGAGCGGTCGTCTTACAATTACACTATTTGCGCACTCTTCAAGGCCGGCCGTGGTGGCCGAGCGGTTCTAGGCTCGAACTTGAAATGAGTCTGAGTTCTCAACATTTTAACTTGGGACTGTGCCGTCAGGTCTTCAGCTTCTTTCTAGCGAAGTGTTTTGTGCGTGTCCGAAGGAACACTGCGTCGTACTTATGAATAATAGAGGCACTGCAGTATCGTATTTATCCGCCGACACTGGCTAAGCGACTTTCAATTAAAATTTCTTCCCTGTACGAAAATATACATAATGGATGTACGTGAACAAGCTGTAGACACATGGTTGACGACATATGGAAGTTAAGGTCTGGCCTTGAAGCATGCAAAAAAATTAAATGGCTCTGAGCACTATGGGACTTAACTTCTGAGGTCATCAGTCCCCTAGAACTTAGAAGTACTTAAACCTAACTAAGGACATCACACGCATCCATGGCCGAGGCAGGATTCGAACCTGCGACCGCAGTTGTCGCGCGGTTCCGGACAGAAG